>NC_089720.1:3440448-4842724 GCF_031753505.1 Anomalospiza imberbis
TAGATGTTTACATGCCCAAAAGCCATGCCACTGTGGAACATCACAACAATGAACAGCTCGATAAGGCTGCCAAAATTGAAATAGCTCAGGTAGACTTAGACTGGGAGCAGAAGTGTGAACTATTTACAGCCCGATGGGCCCATGAAACATCAGGACACCTAGGAAAAGATGCAACCTACAGATGAGCTTGTGATCGAGGGGTGGATCTGATCACAGAGGCTATCACACAGGTCACCCATGAATGTGAAGCATGTGCTGCAATCAGGTGAGCCACATGAGTACAGTCTCCTTGGAATAGATGGCACAACTGGGTTTTAGAGATGGTGAGGCCTGGCAAATTGACTATATTGGACCACTGCCATGAACACACCAAAGCAAGAGCTTACATACTCATCATGGTAGAGGCAACTACTGGTTGCCTGGAAAAATACCCTCTAAGCCATGCTATGGCTCGAAACACCATCTTAGGCCTTGAGAGACACATTTTGTGGTGTCATGGTAGCCCAGAAAGAATGGAATCAATGAGGCTTGTTTTTGAAATAGCCTCATAAACTCTTGGGCAAAGAAACACGTGGATATATCACATCCCTTATCGCTCACAAGCCTCTGGAAAGATTGAGAGGTATGATGGACTGTCAAGAGGGTTAGGCAATCGGGCATGGAAGCATTGGGATGCAAATTTAGCAGAAGCCACTTGGCTGGTTAACGCCAGAAGATCTGCTAACCGGGCTGGTCCTGCCCAAACAAAACCACTACATACTGTGGGAGGAGATAAGGTCCCCATACTACACACAGGGGAGTGGCTAAGGAGGTCGGTGTGGAATTCTCCTCCCATGGGAAAAGGCAAACCTATTAATGGGATTGCCTTTACTCAGGGACCTGGGTGTACTTGGTGGTTACTGCAGAAGGATGGGGAGACCTGGTGTGTGCCTCAAGGAGATTTAACCTTGGGGGGAATATAATGAGTGTAAATTCTATGTTGCAGGGAGTAAAGTAGCAGGAGTGACATGAACCGTTGGTGAGTGAATTTTACGAGGAGCGAGGAGAGTGCGACGATAGCCCAGGCAGGGCCGGTGTCGGTGCCGAACGATCGTGTGTGTCGCTTCTGTCCTGAGCACCCATCTTGATGGAACGGAGCCCAAGTCGCGGCCTGGTTTTAAACATCCGGAGGGGTGGAGGAAACCCATGGAATGGGAAAATAATATCTATCTTTGAAAGGAAGGGAGACGTTAGTTAATAAAAATGTGTACGTGTGTTGGGCATAAAGATGGTTTAAGCATGGAGTTTAAGTTGTAAGCGTTGGTAAGAAGGGATTTCAGTCATGACAAATAAATAAATACAGACAAATAAATACAACGGAATAATTGGAAGACAGATATATATATAATTCTGTGGCATCTGAGTATGATGCAAATGGTGTGAAGTAAGGGGTGGAGATTGTATTGGGTGTGGCTGAGATGGAGTTTGTTTTCCCCATAGCGGCCATCAGTGCCATGCTTTGCATTGGTAACTAGAAAGGTGTTGATAACACCCCAGTGTTTTGGCTACTGCTGGGCAGTGTTAGCACAGTATCAGCACTGTCTCTCCAACATTCTGTCCCTCATCAGTAGGCTGGGCGCGGGCAAGATCCTGGGAGGAGACACCACTAGACCAGGTGACCCAAACTGGCCAGAGGGCTATTCTGTACCGTATGACTTCAGCTCAGAAATAAAAGCTGAGTTAAGGAGGGGGAAGGGGGCACATTTGTTATTTACAACGTTTGCCTTTTGGAGCAACCCCTAGGCGTGCTGAAGCCCT
The DNA here is from genome assembly GCF_031753505.1 of Anomalospiza imberbis. Classification (NCBI taxonomy): domain Eukaryota; kingdom Metazoa; phylum Chordata; class Aves; order Passeriformes; family Viduidae; genus Anomalospiza; species Anomalospiza imberbis. Next base: position 3,442,246 of record NC_089720.1, read on the forward strand.
GCTTCTTGGAAAGTGGTCGGACAGTGCTTGCTGATGGGAACTAGAGGATATAATTAGTTGTTTTTCCTATTTGCTTTTTCATGCAAAAACTTTCTCTTTTCCTTTAGTAAACTGCCTTATCTCACCCTGTGAGTTGTTTTCCATCTCATTTTCTCTCTGTGTCAAGCTGAGAAGGGGGAGTGATAGAGCGGCTCTGTGGGCACCTGGCATCCAGACAAGGTCAACCCACCACCGATGCTTTTGATGCCGTCCAGGTGTTGTAGGATAAGGGCACTGATAATGCGGGTAAATAATTGGCTGCAGAGCTGGTGCTTGCAACAGCGTTCTGGGTTCCATGAGCATGGGACCCTATTTTTGATCAGCATCTGCTTGGGAGAGCGGGGCTCCACCTCACTGAGCGGAGCAAAGATATTTTTGCCAGTAGGATAGCTGACCTCATTAGGAGGGCTTTAAACTAAAAGTGAGGTGTCGCGGCAGGGCATCCCCAAACTGGTAATAAGTAGCATTGACTCCATGATTCACAGAAGGCTGATCGATCTATTTATTTTATATATATATATATAATTATTAAGAAACCCACTGCTTTTATAGACCGTTACGATACACCTGGACCTAATTGGTCCTCCAATCCAAGCACCATCACCATTGGCTAATTAAGAAACCACCCTTTGGTAAAGGAATCTCCATAACACATTCCACATGTTCAGAATAACAGGTGCAGCAAGTGAAGATAAGAATTGTTTCTCATTCTTTTCTCTGATCTTCTCACTGCCTTCCTGAGAAAGGCCTGGGAAAGTTATGTGTTGCTCTCTGTGGCCAGAGAGCTGCTGCCACAGTGAGGGTGCGAGGCGGGAGAGAATAATAAGCAGCCCTGTGCGGGAGTGATGGACAGGGTCAATGAACAAGGGGCAGGGCAAGAGCTCCAGTACCTGGAAGTCCCCCTTAGAACCCGAAGGCAGTGGTGGATGTCATGGCTGCAAGTGTGCCCAGCAGAAAGATCTCCTTGGACGTGGAAGTTTTAAAAGAGGAGATTGACAGGAAGCACGGAATCCAGGTACACAGACAGGAGTGTGATGCCAGGTATTGTACGCTGTCCCAGGCCTAGCGGCCTCCTGCCTTCAGAGTGCACAAAAGGAAGGAAAGCCAGAATGTAACCTCGGGGTGACTGACACAAGTAACTCCTGAGATGAAGGAGACCGGATGCATTTCTGTGCTCAGGGTAGAAGGAAGAACCCTCCCCCATCTCCTGAAGTGCCCCTACATAACAGACAGGATGCTCCTGGTTTGGAGACCGAAGAGCACATGAGTAATGGACAGGACCCAGGACAAAGCCAACCATGCAAAGCTGACCTAACCACCTGCCCATGTTAGAAGCAGTGCGACCCGAGAACCCAGGACAAAGCCAACCATGCAAAGCTGACCTAACCACCTGCCCACGTTAGAAGCAGTGCGACCCGAGAAGCACATCAAGGTATTAGTAATTGGAGATTTCCTCCTGAGAGACCCCGAGACACCCATTTCCCACCCAGACAATTTCTCTAGAGAGCTCTGCTGCCTACCAGGAGCTTGCATTCATGGTGTCACTGAGAGGCTGCCGAGGCTGGTGAACCCTACAGATTATCGCCTGCTCCTACTCTTCTCTGTAGCGTCAGATAAGGCAACTTGACTTAGAACCCTCCCAGGAGTCTATTATGTCTGTAGGAGTGATGCTAAAAGGATGGGGAGTACAGGTGATGGTCGCCTCTGTTGGTGTCCGGTCTGAGGAAGGGGTCCAGGAAGGAGGAGACGGACTAAGCAGCTGAATGCCGGACTGCATAGTTGGTGCCATACTCAAGGTTTTGGCTTCTATGATCATGGATCTACCTTTAAGAAGCCGGGTCAGTTGGGAGCTGATGGGATTCACGCGACCAAGCGGGGCATGATCGTCTTTGCTGGAAAGCCGGTTAGACTTACAAGGAGGGCTTTAAACAAGACTCAGCGGGGAAAGACAATGGAGTTTTGAGCAACAGAGAAGAGCCAGGGGCTGGTGATGTGTTGGGAACCAAGAGAGGAATACTTGAGAAATGCTGCAAAGGAATTGGAGCTTGATCATTGTCCAAAAAAGTGACACAGTCAACAGCCCAACGGAAGTGCCTCTGTACCAATGCAAGCAGTATTCATAAGAAAGAGGAGCTGGAAACCACTGTGCAGCCGGAAAGCTAACAATGTAATCACTATAGTAGAAAAGTGCTGGGACAACTCAAATGACTGGAGCTCTGCAATCAGTGGCTATAAACTGGAAGCAGGGACACGCATTCTGGGAAGACTCTAAAGATGCCGCCCCGGTCTGTAGGGATGGGGTCAGAAAAGCTAAGGCAAAGCTGCAGCTGAATTTGGCAGGGGATGTAAAGATTCGGACAATGGCCTTCCACAGGTGCGTTGTTCAGAAAATAAGACTAAAGAAAGCGTACGCAACCCACGTGCCCCCATCCCCCCCCCCCCCCCCCCCCCCCCCCCCCCCGCTGCTGATAAATAAGCCAGGTGGTCTAGTGGCCAGCAACATGGAGAAGGCTGTGGTACTTGGTGATTCATTTCCCTGTGTTTTCACTGGCACGGTTAGCAAACCTCTTGAGACCCTGAACCTCAAGGAAGGGACTTGGGGAACAAAGTCCCTTCCATCATAGGAAACGATCTCTTTTGAGACCACCAGAGGAACCTGTGGATACACAAGTCCTGCACCTCTGGGGAGGCACAACCCCATGCACCAGTACATGCTGGAGGCCGATCGGCTAGAAAGCAGCTTTGCAAAGTAGGACAATGTGCCCTTGCCTCAAAGGCGGCCAAGGATATCCTTAGCCCGATATAGAGGAAAGCAGGGTTCATATATGTTACAAGACAGTTGTGTGGACCATTCACGGTGCTCACTGTCCCCGGGGGTGCAGGGCACCACAGACCACCGTTGGGCAGCTTTGAGGGCACTGCCTATTTTTCTAGAAGCCTCCTATCCAGCTTAATGCCAATCCTACTCTCCTGAGCCCTCAAGCCAGCAGTGCCGAACGCACGCTTTGCATTTCATTTGCTTCCAGGAGACGTGCAGCTTAGAAATGTCTGCAATGGAAGTGGGGCTTTCAGCAAACAATGTAGAGCAACTTCGGTTGTTTTTTCAAAATGTCCTGAGAAGTTAAAGCCAGGCCTGCCCTGGCCAAAGCAGTCATTTGACTGGAGGGAGCAACACCAAAAAGGCACAGGCGCCTTTGGGGTGGAGTCTGTGAAATACGCCAATCACTTGTTTTAAAATTTTGATAATAATAAAATAGTTATAAAAACAGTAATAAAAATTAGAGCAATAAGAATTTGGACAATCAGATTTAGGACAATAAAGGGCAATAAAAGCAAAGAATTATGGACATCCGGATGCTCCCGGGCACTAAGCCACGAAAAGCATGCCTTGTGAACAAAGGATTAGCCCCTTAAAAGCAGTAGCCTCTTGCATATTCATATATCTCACGCATGATACATAAATTCCTTGCAAACTTGGGATTTTTCTGGTTTTTTGTTGACTTTTTCCCCTTAATACTGGTGGCTCCTTAAAGACAGAGAGGAGGTGGAAGGATGTTTGTCTTTTCTGCTAAGGAGGCAGTAACTCTTGCTGTTATCTCTGTGTGAAGAATTTCTTGATTATCTCATCCATTCCTTGTCCTGGCCACAAAAAGTTATCTTATATCACATTGCTTCTATTTTAATATTATGCTATAGCCTAAAACTATATTTAACACACTACTTAAAATGATTAATACGACACTACTTTCAAACATAACACATATAGTATTCATTTTAATATTTGCAAAGAGCCAATCATATAATATGCATTTTTCACTATCCTCCCTCTTTCTTTTTATAAATCATTTGGCTTGAGCAATATTCATCATTTGCTTATTTTTTTCCACAAATCAATCTTGCTTCTTTGAGGGGATCTTCTATATTGTTTTGTTTCTTTAACACCATGATCCTTTGTGCTGTTTGAGATGTAGTCAGCTTTTGGTCCATGGGCATGGTCACTACTTGCATGCCTTGGACTACACTGGTGATGAGTCAAATGAAACAGGGGATGAAGCAAGGAAGAAATATTAGACCAGCTATAGAGCTTAAAAGAAGAAACCTAACTTCTTCCACCATTCTACTCCCAATACATTATCCCACCAGCTAGTATTTAGCGTTGATTCCCATTTTTGAACTTGTACATGGGCAATTTTTCTGATATCATTGACTATATCCAGAACAGCATCCCCATTGTCATCTTTTTTTAAACAGCAGTCTGATGTAGTGAATTTTCCACAAACACCCCCTTCTTCAGCTAACAAATAGTCTAAAGCCAATCAGTTCTGATACACGGCCGCTCTTGTTTGGGTTTGTTGCCTTGATATTAATTCCATTGCCCGACCAGTTTTGTTTGTTATTATCTCTACAGCAGCTTGGAGTCTTATAATACGATTTAACATATAAATTGGGGTTCGATATCCCCAACTTCCATCTTGTGCCCAGGTGGCTGGCCCATATGTTTCCAGTATGCATTCAGGAGGCCGTTCTTCATCTCCCCATTTTTGGAATCCTCCGATCAAATCTCTTTTATTTCTCTTTAAGTCCTTATAAACTGGGATCCCTAATTGATCTCCATCAGGTCCTGGTAAAAGAAAAAAATCCTGGCTGTATGATTCCCAGAGTACAGCTCCCTTTCCACTGAGAGGGGAGTTTTGGGTATGCTCTTTTTCCACATATCCAAAATAGGCCATCTGGAGCTTTCCAATAATAATTTTTCTGTTGATCTATATTCTCCGAAAATTTGGAGGTTTTTTTTTTAAATTTTTTCCTGGGTCCAGTACAGGGTTGGTTCCTCTGGGATCCACCACATAGAAGTCCCATTACTAACCTTATATCTTTCACAAGGAGTTTTTCCTACTTCCTGAAGAAACTTTTTCCCAGTGCACCAGAGGCATTCTTCCCCTATCACTACTGAACTCTAAAATCCACCATTCTGGTCGGTTTTCTCCACTTATACTTGTTTGGTTCCACTTAAGGAGTTCAATTGGGCCTAAGCTGCTGCCTTTCCATGGCCATTCTTCTGACATGAAAGCCCCTCCACAGACCCAACAATTGGTTAAGTTCCCTACTTATTCTTTCCCCCAATTCTACAAACTGATTTTTACCCATCCTTGAGATATCTCTTTCTTTTTCTAATTGCTGTTCAAATTTCGTATACAAATCGTCAAGTGAGATTGGCACAGGTTTAGTTGGTTGTGATAGCTTAGCCTTTTTGTTTATCAATTGCTCTTTTACCAAATCTTGTGCTTTATTCCCAATAGCGTATGTGAAACAAATCCATCTCTCCCCTTTTGGGCATTCACTTCCCATCCTGTTACCACTTATTCCTAAGTTCTCTGCAATCCAGTACTTTTTCCCATTGTGCATGCAATTGCCTAATTTGGATGGGTTATAACAGTGACGGTTGACATGAGTGTAAGAAATAAAAAAGGAACCTCGGTGTCTTTCCATATACAGCTTTCGGTAACACCTGTGGCATGGCTTTGTCGATATCCCAAAAGGGAAAAGACAAACAATGAGTGACAGAAAAAGGAATGACAGAGGTCCAGTATGGCTTATACTCCCACCTCCCATGCCCATGGGGTTGCAACCCACAGCAGGTGTATTTGTGACATTCGGGTTTCAACTATTAATTTAGTTAAAATTCTCTTTAAAGTCTGGTTCATCCTCTCTACCCGGCCAGAACTCTGTGGATGCCATGGGGAGTGTGACTCCCATTTTATCCCCAAGGCTTGAATTCTTTGTTGCAACACTTTTGACATAAAATGCGTTCTTCTGTCCGAGTCTATCCTATTAACCATTCCATATCTGGGAATAATCTGTTCCAAATCTGTTCTGTTACTTACCACGTTGGCTGTGACCTTGGCAGTGGGAGCAGCTTCCACCCAATGAGTTAGGTGGTCTGTCATTACTAATAAATACTTCCATCTTTGTACTTGAGGAAGCAGCTCAGTAAAATCTACTTGGATACTTTGAAATGGCTGAAGAGCTAACTCACGACCTCCTGATGTTGTTTTTCTCATCACCTTTTTATTTATCCTTTGGCAAGTTATGCATCTTTCAGTTACTTGCTTTGCTACTCCAAAAATCCCAATGCACCCATAGTTCCTTAAAAAATGATCACACAAAGCCTGGGTACCCCAGTGGGGTTTCTGATGCATGTCTTCTAATGTTTTCCTAGTAAGCGTTTTATTAAGTAATTGTCTCCCATCAGGAAGTTTCCATTTCCCAGATTCATCTTGCTCTCCTCCTATCTTGCTTAATTTTTTTTTTTTCTCTGCTTCACTAAACTCTGGAATTTCCATTTTTTCCTCATTTGGAGTTAATATTAACATAACTCTTTTGGCCCCATTTTCTGCTGCATCTTTGGCTTCCTGATCTGCCAGATTATTTCCTCTTATTTCTGGGGTCATTCCCTTTTGGTGTCCCTTAATATGTACTATAGCTATCTCTTCAGGTAATTTTAATGCCTCTAAAACATCTAAAATGAGTCCCTCATGTACTGATCCCTTTCCTCTTGAATTAAGTAATTCTCTTTCTTCTCAAATTTTTCCAAGGGTATGTACTACTCCAAAGGCATACTTTGAATCAATATATATAGTTCCTTTCCTTGTGTGCTAAATATTCCAGTGCTCTTTTTAGAGCATATAATTCACAGGTTTGAGCTGACCAGTTTGAGGGTAATTTCCTTTTGTCAATACTTTGCATGTTTTTTCCATCAACTACTGCATACCCTGACATTCTTTTTTTTTGTAGACATCTGGAGGAACCATCCACATAGATTATTTTCCCTTCTGAAAGGGCTTGTTCTTCAAGATCTTCTCAAACTTTTGTTTGGTATTGTATAATTTCTAAACAATTATGTATTAAGTTATCTGCTGGTTCTCTATATAAGAATTGAGCTGGATTTAAACTTCTGTTTACTTCTAGTGTCAAATCATCACTGTCTATCAAGATTGCTTCATATTTTAACATTCTAGAGTCTGTCAACCATTTTTCAGCCTTCTGGTTTAACACATTTCAAACTGCATGAGGAGTACACACAACTAGTTTACGTCCAAAAGTAAGCTTACGACTTTCTTCTACCAGGATTGCAGTAGCTGCTATAGCCTGAATACATACTGGCCAGCCGTGGCTCAGTGGGTCTAACATCTTTCATAAAGAAGCTACTGGTCTCTTTACTCCTCCACACTCCTGAGCCAGAACTCCATGAACTACCCCACTTTCTACATTCACGTGCGGATGGAAGGGTTTTTCTAACGAGGGTAAGCTTAAAGCTGGTACTGAGGCCAGTTTTAACTTCAATTCTTCTAGTTTAACATCATCCTCCTCGGTCTACTTGATATCATCTCCCTCTGTCAATTTTCCATACAAGAATTTTACGGCCTGTGTGTACCCATCAATCCATAATCTACAATATCCCAATAATCCAAGTCGTTTTCTGATTTCTCTCTTTGAAGAGGGAGGGGGAAGAGATAAAATTCCTGCAATTTTGTCGGGGTTGAGCTTCTGGCTACCCTTACTAATCAAGTGTCCAAGACATTTTACCTCTGGTTCTACAAATTGCAGCTTCCCTTTTGATATCCTTAATCTTTTTTCTCTGAGAAAATTCAAAAGTTTTATAGTAGCCTCTCTAACTTCAGCTTCAGCTTCCCCAGATAGTAAAAGATCATCCGCGTATTGGATAATTTGTATTCCAGGAGGAGTGGGGAAAGCTTGTAGTATTGTTTCTAAAGCTTGCCCAAATAAGTTTGAAGATTCAGTGAACCCCTGTAGTAATTTTGTCCATCTTAATTGCTGCTTTCTCCCAGTTTGTGGATCCTCCCATTCAAATGCAAAGATATTTCGTCTCTCTTTGGCTAATGGACAAGCCCAAACAGCATCTTTAAGATCCACTACACTAAACCACTGATGCTGGGGTGGAACTTTACTTAGAAGAGTGTAGGGATTTGGTACCACTGGGTAACGAGTCCGAGTTCTTTTGTTAACCTCCCATAAATCTGGTACCAATCTATAGTTCCCATTGGGCTTCTTTACTGGGAGAATAGGGGTATTATGAGGAGACATACAAGGTTCTAATGTCCCATCCTTTATTAGTCCTTCTATTACTGGCTTCAAACCTTCCTGTCCTTCTAAGGATATAGGATACTGATGTACACGTATGGGACAATCTTCTCTCTCAATGGTAACCCTTATGGGGTCAATATCTAATCCTCCCCTATTTCCTTCCCCAGCCCAAACTTCCTTGTTAGTTTTTTCCTCATCCTCTTGGCCAAGTTTTAAAACTCTAGCTGTCACTTTCCCTTCTTCTGGTATAACCCCTATTCCTAGTTTCACCTGCAAGTCCCTTCCCAATAAGTTGCTACCTGCCCCAGGGACCAATAAGATATCCCCCATCCAAATTCTAGTTTCTCCCTCAATTACCACATCTTTAACGACAGGAACTGTGAAACTGTCTCCTTTTGCCCCTGTTACTTTTACAGTATCTTTGCTCACACTATAACCTTTTGGAATATTTAACAGGCAGGTTCTTTCTGCCCCTGTGTCTACCACAAATTCTAATTCTTCTTCTTGGGGATCCACTTTTAAAGTTATCGCAGGCTCCAGATGGTATTTGTCCCCCAAAAAATAGAGCCTATGACTTCCCTATTCCTCTTCTGTGCCCATCTCTCGGAAGATTTTCAGATCTTTTACCTGCTTAGGACAATATTTCCTATGATGCCCTTTGACCCCACAGTAAAAACAGACATTTCTGGAATGCTCCTCAGCTTTGGTTTGCATTGGGGTTCTATTCTTTTCCTTTCCCCTGTCTCTACGACCTTCATATCTAGGAGTAGTGCCTGAGTGTTTTAAATTTCTCTGGAAATTGTTTTCTCGCATGGTGGCTGCTATAATTTTTGCTTTCACTTTAGCTTTTTCTTCATCTCTCCGGACATAAACTTTCTGAGCCTCCTTTAATAAATCCTCTAATGATCTATTATGCCAATCCTCAATTTTTTCAAATTTTTTTCTAATATCTGGCCAAGCATTAGTGACAAAATTAATCCTTAACAGAGCTTTTCCCACATCACTTTCAGGGTCTATCCCAGAATATTGTTTCATATTTCTCCTAAGTCTGTCTAACCATTCAGTTGGAGTTTCTTCTTTCCAACACTGTCCCTCAAAAGCCTTTTCAGCATTTTGTCCTCGGGGTGCCGCCTCTTTTATTCCCTTGATTATTAAATGACAATATTCATTCATGTGTTTCCTCCCCTCCTCATTATTTTGACCCCACTCAGGAGGTGTTGTTGGCATTTTGTCTTCTCCTGGAGGGCCTTGCGGGTTTTCTTTTTCCCAAACTTTTATTCCAGCTGCGCTGATTAATTGCCTTTCTTCCCGAGAAAAAATCATTTTCATTATAGACTGCATTTCTTCCCAAGTATAAATGTTTGGACCTAAAAATTGGTCTAATTGTTCAGCTGTGCCTATGGGATCTTCCAGAATCCCTTTGATTTCTTTTTTAAAATTCCTGACCTCTGAAGAAGGCAAGGGGGCGTTTACAAACCCCGTTCCACCCCCTCCCACTGGAACCTCTCTTAGTGGAAATAGACTAATCCCTTCATCCCACTCTTTTTGGTTTTTATCCTCTATAGCCTTTTTCCCGTGTTTTGAGGAAGGATCAGGAGAGGGCTGTCTTTTAACTGAACTTCTAGTGTTTCGATAAGGTGCTTCCTCTAGAGAGTTTCTCTGAACAGCCGGAGCAGTGGTTACCAAGGGAACGGGACTCAGGGCAGGAAGAGAGGTGAGGGGAGGGCATCGCGCCGAGGCTTGGTCCTCCAAGGGCGGGACGCAGGCGGGGTCTGCTGCCGGAACCACCAGAGGAGGGGGATCTTCCGGTGGAAACCAAACCGGAGCGTGGACAGTCCGCACATGGCTTATGGCGGCAGCTCCCGGCACAGACAAAGGAGGCTGGGCGGCCCCAGCAGCAGCGGCGGCGCCTAGCACAGCATGCACGTGCAGAGCAGCCGGGGGGGAGGGGGGGGAAGAAGAACAGCCGCGGGAAGAGCAGTCAGGGATGGGACGGCCGGGACCGACGGGACGCCGCCTGGCACGGCCGGCGGAACGGCCATGGGCCAAGCGACCGGGATGGGGGCGGGGACCGGTGGTGCAGCCACGAGCGGCGGGACAGGGACCGGAAGAGCAGCCGCGGGCGGCGGGACAGGGACCGGCGGTGCAGTCGCAGGTGGCGAGCCCAGACCTGGGACGGGGGCCGGGAGTAGCGGCTCAGCCACGAGCGGCGGGGGAGCAAGCGGGAACGAGGGGGGCAATACTTGCAAAGGATCCCACCCTTTTTCTTTCTTTTTGTCTTCTTGCTCCCCGCCCTTTTCTTTCCCCTTTTTCTTTTCTTGCTTTGTCTCGGGGGTTTCTGATACTTTAAAGATTTTTTTATTCTCCTAAAATCTCCCGTCCAGCATGCGGCATATTCTCCTTCTTCTGGATTAAACGGTTCTTTTGAATTTACAAATATATTCAGAGCCTGACAAATCCAATTTTCAAAAGAGCCGTCTCTAGGCCAATAAATGTGGTCAGATCTTATTTCCTTCTTTGTCCATTCTAGCATACAAAAATTAACCATCTTTACCTTGTCCTTTCTCCTTGTACAAGGATTTTTATCCCAGTTAGCTAACATAACTCCCAAAGGGCTGTCTTGGGGTATATCTTCTGGTACCCTTTTACTCCTTTTTTTCTTTCCTGTATCCAACTTACTGGTTTTCTGTCCAAATTTTTTCAAGATCTTATCTATTCGTCCCCTGCCTCTGTTTCCCACTTTCTCTTACAACCTGAATACCACCTTCTTTCAACTACCCACACAAAAATCCTTTCTCTCACAATATTATTAAGTACAATATTATTCAATACAATACCGCTCCCTCCAAGGAGATAAAGTGAAGTTTAAACAATCTACATTACATGTACTTTCATTCATCTACTTTTATTCACCTTTATTTTTCACTCACTCTCACACACATTCACACCCTCAGGCCTGTTCATTCATACTTCTCAACGTCTGCTTAGCCACGTTTTTGGTTCTTGTGTCTCACCCACCTGGACTGTGTAAGGTTTTATTCGACACCCCAGAACTTTAAGTACTGACACCCCTAAGTTTCACCGCTGACTTAGGTTCAGCATTCCATACATTTCCCTTTTATTGGACAGAGGAAGGAAACGTTAGCAAACCTCTTAGACTTACACAAAGGGATTTCTGTTGCCAGAGAATCACGGATCGTCTAAGCCCCCAGCCTGACCCCTTCCACCTTCCCGAGGTTTTGCTATCCCTCTTCCCTAGAGATAGCCTCAGAGTCAGGGGTTCGGACCTCCGCACCTTGCCCAATCTGGACTCCCCACCCCCCCCCCCACCTTGAGGAAGGGGTCACACGACTGCCCCTGGCAGCCGCGGTGCTAAAAAGGTCCTACTATACTGTACCCCCCTTGCTTTGGGGTCAGCCTCTCTGGGCTTCAGTACCGCCAGGCCTCCGGGAAGTGCCCTGAATTTGGTTGTGAAGCGATTTGCGGAATAAATAAATAGACTCCACAACTCGATATAGTTATGAAGTGGGTATGTATGCCAGCGCCCGGCACAAGTGAGATAGTGCTCCAAAAACTTGTGCCCCGAGCCTCAGTCTGACCCACATCTTTATTCACAAAGGTGTTCCATATGCAATACATTACACAACTTTACCATGCATATTCAACCCCTGGCCCTGCCTGTCCTCGCCTCTCATGCTAAATAGGTCCCCGCCCTTCTGGGCATGCGTGGTTTGCTGTGGTGGTCGCGCGGGTGGTCTCTGGTGGTCTCTGAGGCTGAAGATTGTGGTCTTCCTCCTATTTGAACTTGTTATAAACGCCAATCACTTGGTTTTAAAATTTTAAAAGTTTAATAATAATAAAATAGTTATAAAAATAGTAATACAATTAGAGTAATGAAAATTTAGAGTTAGGACAATTACAAGACAATAAAAAGCAAAGAATTACGGACGTCCGGATGCTCTCGGGCACTTAAGCCCGATAAGCATGCCTTGTGAACAAAGGAATAGTCTTTAAAAGCAGTAGCCTGTTGCATATTCATACATCTCATACATGATGCATAAATTCCTTGCAAATTAAGAACTTTTCTGGTTTTTGTCAACTTTTTCCCCTTAATCCTGGTGGTTCCATAAAGACGGAGAGAAGGTGGAAGAGTGTCTTTTCCGATAAGGAGGCAGTAATTCTTTATGGGCCCCCATCATTGTCATCTCTGTGTGAAGAGTTTCTTCATTATCTCATCTCTTGCTTGAGTTAGTAAAAAAAAAACCCCACATACATAGGTTCTATTTTAACTACAAAACTACATTTACCATACTATTAAAATGTTAATGCAGCACTTCTAATCAATATAACATAATACATATAGTATTCAATTTAATATTTGCGAAAAGCCAATCATAAAATATGCATTTTTCACAAACTCTTGAACTTTTCTCCTCTGTGCATGCGCTTTTGGTCCTTTGGTGCCTATCTGAGTAGGTCTGTCAGTCTTGATAAGCTTGGAGACAGAGGAGCCCCTTTATCTGGGTTCTTTGCATCTCCTGGTCTTCTCTGGCATTGTCCTTTATGCAAGAAGCTTCAGAGATTTGCATTTTCTTATGCCCTTTGTACCATGGCAGAGGTTTCTCAAGTAAAAGGTTAAAATTCAACACATAATTCTACAAACTAAAATTTAAATGTTTTAATTTATTTTGTTAATTCAAGTAAACTCCAAAAATCTCTATTTCAGTTGCCTCTGGTGCCAGTTCACCTGTGAGGCTGTCTGCGTGTCACTCACACCCTTTAAGCGCGGCCCCCCTCCACGTGCCCGGGGGGGAGGGAGAAACAACGGCTTGTTTGCATGTGTGACTATCACACACTACAAGACAACAATAAGGTACTTTTTACTTTCAAATCACCTGTGAAAATTTCAGGTATTACTGGCCAGCCCCGGTACTCTTGGATATCCTTCAATCCAGCTGTGTTGTCCAACTCCGGATGCTCTTGGGCATATCCTCAATCCAGCAGAATTTTTAGGGGCCCCTTCTACACTTTTTGCTTTATTTTATTCCGTGTTTCCCAGTGGATTACGCCAGGGAAATCCTCGGCTCCCTCTCTCCAAGGGGTCCCACCCCTTCCCGGAGACCCAGTCCCAGTTTCCCCGGGGGGGGGGGAGATTCTCTGTCACTGCCTTCGTCTCTTTACTGGCCCCTTTTCTCGCGAAAAGACGAAACCTCAGCGTGAAAGACTCATCACTCACTTGGCAGGTCTGGGATAACCAGCCCGCCACTCATTCACACGCATTCATTTCCCCCCCCCCCCCCCCTTATCCACCCCTTCCAAGCAAATACTTACCTATCCTTTATCCTCGGGTCTTTGTCTTCGTGCACACTTTAGTCTTGGGGCCAATTGCCGCGGTTTTAGGCAATCTTTTCCCTTTTCTTTGTTTTATTGCGTCCTTTTGTCCATCGATCATAACCTGCATCTGTCGGTCACACTAGAGGAAACAGAGCAAGGCTGCCTAATCGGGCAGAGCGCACCTTCCTCACCCTGACTCCCCTAAGGCACCGGCAGCGAGGTGTTAGTAACCATCCTCTGCTACCATAATTGTGAAAAACACCAATCACTTGTTTTAAAATTTTAAAAGTTTAATAATAATAAAATAGTTATAAAAACAGTAATAAAATTAGAGCAATAAGAATTTGGACAATCAGAGTTAGGACAATAAAGGACAATAAAAGCAAAAAATTCCGGACGTCCAGATGCTCTCGGGCAATAAGCCACGAATAGCATGCCTTGTGGAACAAAGGATTTGCCCTTAAAAGCAATAGTCTGTTGCATATTCATATATCTCACACATGATGCATAAATTCCTTGCAAACTAGGGATTTTTCTGGTTTTTGTTGGCTTTTCCCCCTTAATACTGGTGGCTCCTTAAATACGGAGAGGAGGTGGAAGGATGTTTGTCTTTTCTGCTAAGGAGGCAGTAGTAACTCTTGCTGTTATCTCTGTGTGAAGAATTTCTTGATTATCTCATCCATTCCTTGTCCTGGCCACAAAAAGTTATCTTATATCACATTGCTTCTATTTTAATATTATGCTATAGCCTAAAACTATATTTAACACACTACTTAAAATGATTAATACAATATTGCTAAAAAAGGATAATTACAACACTGCTTTCAAACATAACACATATAGTATTCACTTTAATATTTGCGAAGAGCCAATCATATAACATGCATTTTTCACAACTCGATGTGGTAACAAAGAACAAGAAACAGTACTTGTAGCTACTACAGCGTCTTCTACGACCTCGTAGCCCGCCTTCAGGGTCGCAGCACTACACGGGGCAGATCCCTCCGCGCCCTGCGGGCACCAGGTCAACGAGGGCGGGCTCGCCAAGGGGGCGTGGAAAGGCGGAAATGACAGACGAGACAGCAAATCGAGACGCGGGCCACAATCCGTCGGCCCAATGGGCGCCGCGGAGGGCCCGGCTTAGTGGAGGAGGTGTCGGGGCGGACACGGGCGTTGTCCTTGGCTGGCGAGAGTGTCGGGGTGCTGGCCTCTGGCCCTGGTGGCGCCACTACTGTCTTCGGAAAGATTACCGGCAAGGCGTTTCTCTGGTATCGTCAGCGACGAGGACGAGGAGGTAGCCGCACCCTTGCTCTGTGCGCGGTTCCTCTTCCCTTCCCCCCCTCCCCCTCCTCCTGCGCTTGCGGGCATCTGAGCCGAGGACCCGGTGCGCGGTGCCCGGGCGCGTGGCAGGGTGCTGCTGCTGCGGGTGGGTGCAGGGACGGGGGACGGACGGGGCCTCTCTGGGTTGTGGCGCTCTCTACTGCACCATCCCCTAAGCTTGTTCTGAGCCGCACCCCCACCCTCCGGCCGCCGCGGGCGTGCTGGGTTGCTGGTGTTGTCCGGACTCGCCTCGCATTCCACCCCCACCGTGTCGTCTCCGCGCGTAGAGAAGGACCTCTGACGGTAACTTGGCCTCAATGTGTCTCCTAACAGCATCGAAGAGGTTTCGCAGCTTCGCTGTGCTAGGCTTTGGTTCTGAACCTGCAAACTGCATTATTAGGGCAAGGAATTCCGGTTTTCTCTAGTTTAAAAAAAAAAAAAAAAAATTACAAAGTGATCATCCTGCAGGCTGCATGGCTTTCCAGAACTTGTTTCTGTGGGGAAGTAAGACCGTGATAACAGCATGCTTGCAAGGGTCCCGAGTGTTGGTACTGGAAACTAGAGTGAGCTGCTTAGCCCGGGGGGAAACCAATACAGCCGTTACCTATGCGATGTTAACTTTAAGGTAATATGCCATATGACTTAGTTATTAAAATGCTGAACGTTAACAGTTAGGGATGCCTTCTGCTTTTAAAGGCAGAGCTTGCATGCAGTATAGAAGACAGACTCGACCTATGCGCTTGCAGGTTTCCTGTCATTATGCGTGTGTTCGATACTTGAGCTCCCTGTCCTGTGGGAAACAATGGCCGCTGCTCTTCCACTTCACTAAACTCTTTGATGATTCAGTTAAGCCATTTGCTCCAGTCTCTGCATGGCCCACATCCAATAGAAAAACTGCTTAGGAAACAATCAGCCCGAACTAAAACATACTGTAGGTTGTTAATTGCAAGTAGTGGCCTGTCTCCTTCCCCCATTGTCTTGCATGACAAATCCCGCTTCTGGAGGGGGCTCTGTAAAGATGTAGTGTTTTGGGTATAGAAAGCATTATAATCGTGCAAGAGAAATCAATGTTCTGGCTTGCGTTTGTGGTATCTGGTAATCTGCTTCTGTAGGAGTTCAGCAGGGCAGATGGGTTTGCATAAGCTCTTACCTTTCTCTAAAGCTGGTTATGTTTTAACTGTTTAATCTTCCTCCAGTGCCGTACATTCTATGATCTTTCGCCCCTAGACAGGACGCTTTTCCTAGTCATGCCTAAGGAGCCAATTATCGAGTTGTCTGAAGCAGGAGGTTCTGGTGAATCTGTAAGTATTGTGTGAGCTTTCTGTATGCTAAACTGTCCCTGTAGATAGTTCCTCATTTACTAGACTCTTTCCCATCCCCCCTTTCCCCCTTGATAGGGCACAGTAGGGTCCTTTGGGTTTTCTGGCGCTGTCATCTTTTTGCCTCTAGCTTGTAATGGAGTTGAGCTTTTTGACTAAAAGCAGTGTTGTCAAGCAGTGCTGGTCCCTGGGTATGTACTTCTGGTGCAAAATGCAGTGTTGTTTTGGAGCGCAGTCTGGTGCCTATTGTTGTGGTTTAGAGTAAGAGTAGTAGAACTTGCAACCTGCAGAAGAGTGCTTGGGGTTTTTGGCAGGTCAGGGGCAAGGAAGGACAAAGCTGGTTGCGAGGTGCTGGATGTTTTGCTTTTAGCTATGAAAGCCATGTTCAAAGACTTTGTAAACCCACGCAAAAGGCAGCCTAAAGTTTCTTTTCCACCAGGATTGGTTATGTTGCCTGAAGACACAATGGGGGCTTTAACCCGGAGACAAAGTCAGCTTGTGTGGCTGTTTTGTAGTCCTTTGCTGTTTAGCTTGAGAAAAATTGCCTAGCTCTCTTTTGCCCCTATGGCGTGCATAATCGGTCTTGGTAACTTTACTTGGGACGCTTCAGTTGCCGGCAGTCGGACGGCCATTAATTTGACATGCAATGGTTGAATTGCTAGGAATTTGCTAGCTGCTTTCTCTGGGTGGTTCTCTGCTCTCGTTCCTTCCCTTCCTGGCCTCTGCCCTCTTTATGTGTTCCTTTTTCTTTTAGTTTTACTTATTTATGGGTTTGTACTTCCTTCTCCAGCTTCTTGGGCATGTAATGATTGTTGGCGAGATGTGTGTTGCTCACCTGGGCCTGACCAATGGATTCCGGATGGTTGTGGATGAAGGGCCCGAGGGTGGGCAGTCTGTCTATCGCATACATCTACCCGTTCTGGGTGGCCGTCCCTTGGGCTGGCCGCCGGGCTAAGATTTTGGCACCGCAAGAGTTGCTGCAAGCCTACAAATCACCACTGAATGGATTTCGTCTGTTGCCCATCAATCTAGTGGCTTTTGATGTGTAATTTTTTTTTTTTTTGCCGTGTGTCTGTGGAAGGTAATAAGAGCTTTGAGCAGCAGTTGCACAATAAAGATTTGTCATGGGGATATTACCTCCGTCTTGCGTGTCTTACTGAGGGGAAGTAGTTCTGCAAGCTCAGACAGTGTCTCCCTGGAATGCAAGTATGTGGAATGTTTCAGCCAGATAACAGCATTTCAGAGACAGATAGTGATTGGCCTGTTTGTGTGAAGCTGGAAGCACTTAGCAGTCTCTGCTGCGTCTTGTAGGAAGCAAAGTCTTAGCTCTTTGGCAGTGGTACGCCAACGTACAGAAAGGCCGTGTAGGCTGCTGCTAAAACTGTAGAAGATACTGTGTGTGAGGCTACATGCATGCTTTCCAAGGGTGGTTTCACCATGGTGCCCTGTGTTGGAAGCATCCACCTCCTGCTGGACCTGGGTGTCCTGGTAACAGGAGTAGGGTGTCAGTTTAGCACTATGTGCATGTAAGCAAACTGTATTGTACCACCCTCTGTGTCATTCTTGATGAACTGCTAATGATGGATCACTTGCAGTAGCTGCCTCCTGTACACCCAACACCTCAGGCTACAAGATGGGTGTTAAATGAGATAGGGGAGAAGAGGCAAACCTTCAAAGGCAGGGTAGTGTTTCTTTTCTTCGCACAAATGACTCAGCCCTGAAAACTCCCCTCTGGGGAAGCCACCGGCACATTCCCACCCAGCCTGTGGGGTCATCTCTGCTAATGGGCCATAATGGACTCAATGGCACTAGGATAACAGGCAGCTGCAAGACTTAGGCCATGAAAGACTCCCAGAACATCCCATGACTCACAGTATTACATTCCTCCACTGTGAAACTCCCTGTCCTGGGGGAGGTACTGAGCATTCTCACCTGAACCTGAGCATATATATAATCTTTGGGTTTGGGGACAATGATGTGGAAGTTCACCTCTGAACAACTGCAAGGACCCTGTTAAAAGAATAAGTTATGTGAAGGGAATAGGCTCTGACAGCTCCAGAGATGGACAACTCACAGCAACATGCTGGGCCCTGGCCATTGCTTACCAGACACTGCTTGGTATGGTACAACGCTTTCAGGAGGAGGAGAAAAGAAACAAATCAACAGGAACCATGTCCACACAAACCACATCTGAGCCAGAGGGAAAGGAAACAAATCAATAGGCACTGTATGGATGCAAGCCATTGCTGAACCAGAAGGACAGCCTAAGCCAGTAGCAGTCGCCCTTGTTCAGAAAAGAAAATCCGCATAGTGAATGACGAGGAAGAGGCAGGACCTTCACATCCAGCACTCGATCCCTATCCCTGGGCAAGCTGCGTAGAGAGTTCACACGCGAGGTAAATGAGTCCATATTGACCTTGCTGCTCTGAATCTGGGATGCCATGGCTAATGATACAATTCTAGATGGTAGCGAAGTCAGGCAACTGGGATCCCTGTCCCAGGGTGTAGCTATTGACCAGGGGATCGGGAAAAGACAGGAAACTCTGAGCCTCTGGCGACGACTGCTGTCAAGTATGAGGGAAAGACACCTTTGTAAGGAGGACCTCCTTGTGCCGCGTGGACAGTGGAACATGATGGAGCAAGGTGTCCGATGCCTGAGGGAATTAGCTTTGCTGGAGATCCTTTTTTTTTCAGAGGACAAGGGATTCCCTAAAAGTCTAGACGGTGTCCAGTACGCATCACAAATATGGGTGAAATTTGCTCAGCTTGGGTCCGAAATATATTCCTGTTACTTAGCAACGCTGCAATGGAGGGAGGGAGAAGATAGGGTGGGTGCATTGGTTAGTAAACTCAGCATTTATGAAGACACTGTCGCTGCCCCGTTACGGGCCCACGTCTCACCTGTGGAAATGAAGCTGGCTGAGCATGTCTCGAGCCTGGAAGAGAAAATTGAAGAGGGCTACCAGAAACTAAGAGAGGAGCTTAAGGAGGGAATCTTCCATCTCTTGCCAGCACAGACGAGAGTCTCTGCTATTAGGAGCAGGCGTCCCCCAGCTAAAGAGAGAGTGTACACTCCACGAGAGAATACTCCCGGCAGCATAGGAGTGGTGATGTTATGTCCAGTCCTCTTGAAGGGACCTCCAGGTCATATTTACAGGAAGGGAACAATAAGTACCATGACCAGAACCAGAGGGGCCTTGCCTCTAGTCAGGTAGAGGGAGAGGCTCTATTGGACTGTGTTGATCCAATGGCCTGGCACATCAGACCCAAAAAAGGATAAGGCTTTAGTTGACACTGGCGCACGATGTACTTTAATGCCATTGAGAAATGTGGGGGCAGAATCCATCTCTATTTCTGGGGTGACAGGGGGATCCCAACAGCTGACTGGACCAGAAGCTGAAGCGAGCTTGACCAAGAAGGAATGGCACAGACACCCCATCATGACTGGTCCGGAGGCCCTGTGTATCCTCGGCATAGATTACCTCAGGAGTGGGTATTTCAAAGACCCAAAAGGACACTGCAAGGAGAGGCAAGGCAAAAGCTGCAGTAGCTGATTTGCAGCTGGCAGAGGCCGCTCCGATGCAAGCGTGGAACCTCCCAAGGTGGCCTGGACTGGCACCGAGATGAGAGAGGTAAAGGCGGTGCTTCCCCTTTCAAAAAGGTTCCTGCAAAGTCACGGGGGTGGCAGCTGGTCTCAGTGCTAGTAGCGGTCGAGGTGCAGGCGGCGGACAGCTGGCGGCTGGAATCTTCTCATCAGCAGCGGGCACAGGTGGGGAAGGTAGGCAGAACTCAATCGTAGTTCTGAGTTGCAGCGCAGCAAAGTCCCGGGTCAGAGCGCACAACCTCCCACGGCACCATGCTGCAGACAGTTTGCAGTTCCCCTGAGTGGTGGAAGAGCCCGCTCCCCCAGCTAAAACTCCCCAACCCCCACTGGAGAATTGTAGTATCCTAGACCAGCCCAGGTGTGAAGGGACCTTGAAAGATCATCTGGTGCAGCCTCTTGTGGGAAAGGGAGACTAGATGAGATTATTTAGCACCCTGTCCTGCAGCATCTGGAAAAACCTCCAGCAACGGGGACTGTTGCAGCTTGTGCCCGTTGTCCCTTGTCTTCTCCATGTGGCTCCCTTGAACTACTGGAATACTGTGTGGAGGTTCCCCCTGAGCCTAGGCAGGTGCCCAACATTTTGCAACTAATTCCTTTGTCATTGCTTGCTAGTCTTCATGCAGATGCTATCTGCTTTTAGATGTTCCTCCACAGCTTTTGGACCATGCTGAGCCCATTTGTCCGAGTATTTAGGACTTAGGCTTATTCTCTGCTTCTGTAAGCATTCAGTGATATCTCTTGCCATCCCCCCGACTATGCCAATTGGTGCAAATGGGTGTTTTAGGTCGCGTAAAGAATCGCCAGAAAAGGTATCAGCAAAAGCAGGTTCTCCAGCCCTTTGAGCATCTTCATGGCCCTCCTTGGGATGCTCTCCAGTCTGTCCGCCTCTTTTTATTGAATTCTGGGGACCAGAACTGGACACAGAGTGTGGCCTGCAGGCATGGCCTCTGTGAGAAGAGGCCAGGGTCTGCTCTGCGCTAGACACAGCTAGTTTTCACCAGCTAGGCACCAGACTTCCCTGAGAGCCAAAGCAGAGCAACTCAGCAAAGCTGGTGGCACCCCTGTGTAAGCATATTTAAGAAAGGGTAAAGCTCTGTCTGGGGCGGGTATTTCCCTGCTGCCCTTAGATCTGGCAGGTGGCTATGTCCTGAAGGAACTTTTTCATCTTATTGTCTCCTCCTGTCCTATTGAGGAGGGGTGGTGAGAGAACAGCTGGTTGCGACCCTGGCAGCCTGCCAAGGTCTGACCTCACAAAGCCTAAAAGGCATATTCTTCCTTGTAGAAGGAGGTTGGTGGCTTGGAGATTTTAGGAACAGGAAAATTAATTGTGGACTGAATGTTGATTTGAGTGAAGGGCAGGTACCAATCCGTCTTCTATAACTGCAATTTCAGAAGCAAAGGACAGCTGAGAATCAGGCCCCAGTGATGCTGGTTTGGGTGTTGCTAAGATGGCGTTCATTTCCCCATAGCAGCTCTCACAGTGCCGTGTGTCACATGAAAAAGGGAGGAGGCTTCCTTGACCATTGGTGTGGGGGGATTTACTCAGTCTTTAGTGTTTAATTTGTCTTTGTTTCAGGAAGGTTGAGACCGTTGTGCCCGACCAGTCCGTCAGCATCCCGTTGGGGGGATCCTTCACTGAGCAGTCCTATTGGATCAGAGGCTGGTTCGACTGACTTAGGGAAACACAGCAACAGAGTAAGGGAGATCCCTCAGCATGTCTTCCCCTTTACCCACTGTGTTACCTGCTGCTGCCGACTGGTAGCCTCCGCCAAGGATTCACACTAACAGTTTATGGAATAACACTGTTTATTAATATAAATTGTGACAAGTTAAAGTTTGAAGATTGTCGGTGATAGTGTCTGACTGCAAAAATATATCGGAAGGAATATACAGACAAGCTCTAATCCCCAATAAAATGTTCAGCATGCATAGAGTATGATTCTTAGCCAATAGGCATCTCTATGGGGGAGAAGACAGGTTCAGCCCATCAACTGATCCCAGCAGCTACGATGGAGTCTTCCCTAACTTTTCCCCATTCTCGACTTATTTTTATACTATTTCTGTGTGTTTAGGTGGAGCTTGAGTGACTCTAGTCATACATACCTATGCTACTGATTGGTGTAAAATTCTTTTGCTTTGCTTTTGAAGATGCAGTCAAAAAGAATATAGAGCACATGCCCAGTGAGGGGTGGTTGCACTTTGGAGGTAGGTAACTTTGGGATGGAGGTGTGCATTAATATTATTATTAGGCTTTAATGAAGCATGTTCATCTAAGGAGAGTGATTTCACCACAGTTGCTGGCTCAGCAGTAAGACATCTTCCCCTATCTCCCTTGGTTGACAGGTGGTATGCTGTTTATCAGCTGCAAAGTACCATCGAGTTCCCTTCCCTGCAAGGATTTCTGCAGAGCCTGGCCTTCGCTCCGCTCCACCCTGCGTTCCATCCCCCTTCGCAGGTGTCTGTGTGTATGGGGAATCATCACGGAATAGGTTTCAAGTCATGCCAACTGCATTCCACCCAGGGAGCAGCAACTGTGATTTACCCTATAATTCCCATACTGTTATAACTCCTGTGAGGATGCTAATGTAACTCCTAAGTTTCCTCTAATTGAATCCCCAGTTAGCGGTCCACAGGGTCCCCGGTCATTTTCCCACGCCGTGCTTTGCACTGGTAGCTAGAAAGGTGTTGATCAGGCCCCAGTGTTTTGGCTACTGCTGAGCAGTGTTGGCACAGCATCAGTGCTGTCTCTCCAACATTCTGCCCCAGCATCAGTAGGCTGGGGGTAGGCAAAACCCTGGGAGGGGACACAACCAGGACAGCTGGCCCAAACAGGCCAGAGGGATATTCCATGCCATATGACGTCAGCCCAGAAATAAAAGCTAAGTAAAAGAGGAGGAAAGGGGGGCATTTCTTGTTTACAGTGTTTACCTTCCAGAGAAACTGCTACGTGTGTGGAAGCCCTGCTTTCCGGGAAGTGGCTCGGCAGTGCTTGCTGATCGAAACTAGACGATAATTTTTTTTTCCCCCTCTCCTTGTTCATGCACAAACTTTCACTTTTGCTTTAGTAAACTGCCTTATCTCAATCTGCAAGTTGTTTTTCATCTCTCCTGTCCAGCTGGGAAGGGGGAGTGATAGAGTTGTTTGCTGAACACCTGGCGTCTAGCCAAGATAAACCCACACCAGTCCTTTTTGGTTCCTAACGTGAGCTGAGACAGTGGCAGTTATATATCTTGCATGGTATAGTGATAGCAGTTATTGAGTAGCAAGCTCCTGTGCGGGACATGGAGTTTGTCAGGTAAGCTGCTTATCTCTTTGTTTTGTTCAGTTTGGGAACATGTTAATACAAACAGTGGCTCTGTGCTTTGCTGTGGCATTGATGGCTTTGTTGTGCTGGAGGAGCTATTTTCTGGGGACAATGAGGGAATCCCTCTCTCTATCTGGGATTGATGTGTATTGTTTTAGAATGCAGGCGCCTGTGTTCCTTGTTCTTCCTCCTGTAAGCTGTTGAATACTATTAATACTATGTTGTGGTTTGAAAAGCAAAACCAGTGAGAGACTTCAAGTCAGAAATACAATTTATTAGGAAAAGAAAAAAAACTAAATACATGCAATAATAGAAAAGGTAAGAAAACAACCACTGACAGAGTCAGAATAAAACCTGACACTCGGGTGGTGGTGGGAGTCCAGGCTGGAATGGCCTCAGTCTTCCTAAAGTGGCAGATGTGGTTCTGTCGGATCTTGTAGAAGGGTGTAATCTTCCTCTGATGGTGCAGTGGAGAAAACCCCAGCTGTTCCCAGTGGGAAGCTGCCTTGGGTCTCAGGGACCGTGATTATATTCAGTCAGGAAATGCTTGTCTCCTCCCTCTGGGCAGAGCATCCCACAGTGGGATGATGTAATTTCAACAGTCATGCAGTGACATTGAATGGGCCATTAACAACAGATATCTTCCCGGGAGGAAAGATAAGAAGATAAGAGATAAGGAGGAGGTGGAAAAGATAAGAAGAAACTGCTCACAGATGGGAAATGAATAACATCTTGCATTTCAACCTGGGACATACTATTAACTAATACTGTTGGCATACTGTGGGGTTTGTGGAATCTGATGTCATCCTGCTGTAAGACAAAACAAACTGTAGGTGAGGAGATATTGAAATGTGCCCTGAAGCAGCTGGTGCCTGGATGGCAGTGTGTGTGGAAGGATTTGGGCAGGTTCCTAGAGTGGTTATCACCTCCCTATGCCCGGGACTTTACACCTAAACAGGCAATGAGCCCTGGCAAATGGACACGTCACCTGATAGAAGGGTGCCTTAGCTACCCCAATGAAATCCAGCAGCTTCTTGCCCTGTACGGGGGCCTGGCCCTTGCCTGTTGAGCCACAGTTCAGTACTGTCAGAGGAGTGTGGCTGAGGCAGGAATCCAAAGTGCATTTGAGGACACTATGGCTGAGATAGGGACCCAAACAACAACAGCTACAGTAATTGCCCCCAGAAGTGTCAAAGAAAAGGTGAATAAGGAGAGCCAAGGAGCGATCAGCAAGACTCCCTCAGCTTTTAGTAGTCCCATGTGGCCAGTGCAAAAGTCTGATGGAGGGTGGAGGTTAACAGTAGACCGTCGTGGCCTGAATGAAGTAACGCCCCCACTGAGTTCTCCTGTACCGCACATGTTAGAGCTCCAGTATGAACTGGAGTCAAAGGGAGCCAGGTGGTATGCTGCACTTGGCATTGTCAATGCATTTTTCTCAATTCCTTTGGCAGCAGAGAGCAGACCACAGTTTGCTTTCATGTGGCAGGGTGTCCAATACACCAGGAATCGAGTGCCCCGGGGGTGGAAACACAGCCCTACCATCTCTTGTGGACTGATCCAAAGTGTACTGGAAATGGATGATGCTCCTGAACGTCTACAATACGTTCATGACATCATTGTGTGGGGCAGTGAGGCAGAAGAAGTGTTTGAGAAGGGAAGAAGAATAGTTCAGAATGTTCTGAAAGCTGGATTTGCCATAAAGAAAAGCATGGTCAAGGGACCTGCATGGGACATCCAGTTCTTGGGCGTCAAATGTCAGGATGGCCGCCGTCATGTGCCTATGGATGTGGTTAAGAAGATAGCAACTATGTCTTCACCAGCTAAGAAGGTGGAAATACCGGCTTTTGTAGGCCGCCTGGGGTTTTGGAGAATGCATATTCCAGGTTATAGTCAGCTTGTGAGGCCCCTCTATCGAGTGACCCAGAAGAAGAACCATTCTGAATGGAGCCGTGAGCAGCCACAGGCCTTTGAGCAGATCAAAGAGGAAATAGCTTGCGCGGTAACCCTTAGGCCTGTTCAGACTGGACTAGCCCTGCAAAATATACTCTACACTGCAGCTGGGTAGCATGGTCTCACTTGGAGACTCTGGCAAAGAACATCAAGAGAAACCCAAAGTCAACCATTCGGGTTTTGGAGCCAGGGTTATTGAGGGTCAGCAGGCCCACTACACTCCAGCTGAAAAAGAAATGTTAGCAGCATATTGAGAGGGTTTGAGCATCCTCAAATGTTTTTGGGAATGAAGCCCGTCTCCTCTTGGCACTGCAATTTCCTCTGCTACACTAGATGGTCAAAGGAAGCATCCCTTTGACACATCGTGCAAACAGTGCTACATGGAGTAAGTGGGTGGGTAGCACTGATCACACAACGAGCTCGACTGGGGAAACCCAATTGCCTGAGAATCCATGAAAAAAGGCGGAGATTTTGGAGAATTTCTTTGAAAGGTCACTCGTGCTCAAGAAGCACCACCATATAATGAGCTATCAGAAGATGAATGCGGCCATGCTCTCTTTACTGATGGATCCTGCCTTGTGGTAGGAAACCATCAGAGGTGGAAAGCTGCTGTGTGGAGTCCCACACAACGAGTCGTTGAGGCCGCTGAAGGAGAAGAAAAGTGGCCTGTAGTGTGTCTCTGTAGTGACTCCTGGATGGTGGCTAATGCCCTATGAAGGCGGCTAACGCAGTGGAAGAAGACCAATTGGCAATGCAAGGGTAAACCCATTTGGGCTGCTGCGTTGTGGCAGGACATCACTGCACGGATAGAAAACATGGCTCTGAAGGAATGTCACGTAGATGTTTACATGCCCAAAAGCCATGCCACTGTGGAACATCACAACAATGAACAGCTCGATAAGGCTGCCAAAATTGAAATAGCTCAGGTAGACTTAGACTGGGAGCAGAAGTGTGAACTATTTACAGCCCGATGGGCCCATGAAACATCAGGACACCTAGGAAAAGATGCAACCTACAGATGAGCTTGTGATTGAGGGGTGGATCTGATCACAGAGGCTATCACACAGGTCACCCATGAATGTGAAGCATGTGCTGCAATCAGGTGAGCCACATGAGTACAGTCTCCTTGGAATAGATGGCACAACTGGGTTTTAGAGATGGTGAGGCCTGGCAAATTGACTATATTGGACCACTGCCATGAACACACCAAAGCAAGAGCTTACATACTCATCATGGTAGAGGCAACTACTGGTTGCCTGGAAAAATACCCTCTAAGCCATGCTATGGCTCGAAACACCATCTTAGGCCTTGAGAGACACATTTTGTGGTGTCATGGTAGCCCAGAAAGAATGGAATCAATGAGGCTTGTTTTTGAAATAGCCTCATAAACTCTTGGGCAAAGAAACACGTGGATATATCACATCCCTTATCGCTCACAAGCCTCTGGAAAGATTGAGAGGTATGATGGACTGTCAAGAGGGTTAGGCAATCGGGCATGGAAGCATTGGGATGCAAATTTAGCAGAAGCCACTTGGCTGGTTAACGCCAGAAGATCTGCTAACCGGGCTGGTCCTGCCCAAACAAAACCACTACATACTGTGGGAGGAGATAAGGTCCCCATACTACACACAGGGGAGTGGCTAAGGAGGTCGGTGTGGAATTCTCCTCCCATGGGAAAAGGCAAACCTATTAATGGGATTGCCTTTACTCAGGGACCTGGGTGTACTTGGTGGTTACTGCAGAAGGATGGGGAGACCTGGTGTGTGCCTCAAGGAGATTTAACCTTGGGGGGAATATAATGAGTGTAAATTCTATGTTGCAGGGAGTAAAGTAGCAGGAGTGACATGAACCGTTGGTGAGTGAATTTTACGAGGAGCGAGGAGAGTGCGACGATAGCCCAGGCAGGGCCGGTGTCGGTGCCGAACGATCGTGTGTGTCGCTTCTGTCCTGAGCACCCATCTTGATGGAACGGAGCCCAAGTCGCGGCCTGGTTTTAAACATCCGGAGGGGTGGAGGAAACCCATGGAATGGGAAAATAATATCTATCTTTGAAAGGAAGGGAGACGTTAGTTAATAAAAATGTGTACGTGTGTTGGGCATAAAGATGGTTTAAGCATGGAGTTTAAGTTGTAAGCGTTGGTAAGAAGGGATTTCAGTCATGACAAATAAATAAATACAGACAAATAAATACAACGGAATAATTGGAAGACAGATATATATATAATTCTGTGGCATCTGAGTATGATGCAAATGGTGTGAAGTAAGGGGTGGAGATTGTATTGGGTGTGGCTGAGATGGAGTTTGTTTTCCCCATAGCGGCCATCAGTGCCATGCTTTGCATTGGTAACTAGAAAGGTGTTGATAACACCCCAGTGTTTTGGCTACTGCTGGGCAGTGTTAGCACAGTATCAGCACTGTCTCTCCAACATTCTGTCCCTCATCAGTAGGCTGGGCGCGGGCAAGATCCTGGGAGGAGACACCACTAGACCAGGTGACCCAAACTGGCCAGAGGGCTATTCTGTACCGTATGACTTCAGCTCAGAAATAAAAGCTGAGTTAAGGAGGGGGAAGGGGGCACATTTGTTATTTACAACGTTTACCTTTTGGAGCAACCCCTAGGCGTGCTGAAGCCCTGCTTCTTGGAAAGTGGTCGGACAGTGCTTGCTGATGGGAACTAGAGGATATAATTAGTTGTTTTTCCTATTTGCTTTTTCATGCAAAAACTTTCTCTTTTCCTTTAGTAAACTGCCTTATCTCACCCTGTGAGTTGTTTTCCATCTCATTTTCTCTCTGTGTCAAGCTGAGAAGGGGGAGTGATAGAGCGGCTCTGTGGGCACCTGGCATCCAGACAAGGTCAACCCACCACCGATGCTTTTGATGCCGTCCAGGTGTTGTAGGATAAGGGCACTGATAATGCGGGTAAATAATTGGCTGCAGAGCTGGTGCTTGCAACAGCGTTCTGGGTTCCATGAGCATGGGACCCTATTTTTGATCAGCATCTGCTTGGGAGAGCGGGGCTCCACCTCACTGAGCGGAGCAAAGATATTTTTGCCAGTAGGATAGCTGACCTCATTAGGAGGGCTTTAAACTAAAAGTGAGGTGTCGCGGCAGGGCATCCCCAAACTGGTAATAAGTAGCATTGACTCCATGATTCACAGAAGGCTGATCGATCTATTTATTTTATATATATATATATAATTATTAAGAAACCCACTGCTTTTATAGACCGTTACGATACACCTGGACCTAATTGGTCCTCCAATCCAAGCACCATCACCATTGGCTAATTAAGAAACCACCCTTTGGTAAAGGAATCTCCATAACACATTCCACATGTTCAGAATAACAGGTGCAGCAAGTGAAGATAAGAATTGTTTCTCATTCTTTTCTCTGATCTTCTCACTGCCTTCCTGAGAAAGGCCTGGGAAAGTTATGTGTTGCTCTCTGTGG
This sequence comes from Anomalospiza imberbis, assembly GCF_031753505.1. Classification (NCBI taxonomy): domain Eukaryota; kingdom Metazoa; phylum Chordata; class Aves; order Passeriformes; family Viduidae; genus Anomalospiza; species Anomalospiza imberbis. Next base: position 3,470,672 of record NC_089720.1, read on the forward strand.
CCAGAGAGCTGCTGCCACAGTGAGGGTGCGAGGCGGGAGAGAATAATAAGCAGCCCTGTGCGGGAGTGATGGACAGGGTCAATGAACAAGGGGCAGGGCAAGAGCTCCAGTACCTGGAAGTCCCCCTTAGAACCCGAAGGCAGTGGTGGATGTCATGGCTGCAAGTGTGCCCAGCAGAAAGATCTCCTTGGACGTGGAAGTTTTAAAAGAGGAGATTGACAGGAAGCACGGAATCCAGGTACACAGACAGGAGTGTGATGCCAGGTATTGTACGCTGTCCCAGGCCTAGCGGCCTCCTGCCTTCAGAGTGCACAAAAGGAAGGAAAGCCAGAATGTAACCTCGGGGTGACTGACACAAGTAACTCCTGAGATGAAGGAGACCGGATGCATTTCTGTGCTCAGGGTAGAAGGAAGAACCCTCCCCCATCTCCTGAAGTGCCCCTACATAACAGACAGGATGCTCCTGGTTTGGAGACCGAAGAGCACATGAGTAATGGACAGGACCCAGGACAAAGCCAACCATGCAAAGCTGACCTAACCACCTGCCCACGTTAGAAGCAGTGCGACCCGAGAACCCAGGACAAAGCCAACCATGCAAAGCTGACCTAACCACCTGCCCACGTTAGAAGCAGTGCGACCCGAGAAGCACATCAAGGTATTAGTAATTGGAGATTTCCTCCTGAGAGACCCCGAGACACCCATTTCCCACCCAGACAATTTCTCTAGAGAGCTCTGCTGCCTACCAGGAGCTTGCATTCATGGTGTCACTGAGAGGCTGCCGAGGCTGGTGAACCCTACAGATTATCGCCTGCTCCTACTCTTCTCTGTAGCGTCAGATAAGGCAACTTGACTTAGAACCCTCCCAGGAGTCTATTATGTCTGTAGGAGTGATGCTAAAAGGATGGGGAGTACAGGTGATGGTCGCCTCTGTTGGTGTCCGGTCTGAGGAAGGGGTCCAGGAAGGAGGAGACGGACTAAGCAGCTGAATGCCGGACTGCATAGTTGGTGCCATACTCAAGGTTTTGGCTTCTATGATCATGGATCTACCTTTAAGAAGCCGGGTCAGTTGGGAGCTGATGGGATTCACGCGACCAAGCGGGGCATGATCGTCTTTGCTGGAAAGCCGGTTAGACTTACAAGGAGGGCTTTAAACAAGACTCAGCGGGGAAAGACAATGGAGTTTTGAGCAACAGAGAAGAGCCAGGGGCTGGTGATGTGTTGGGAACCAAGAGAGGAATACTTGAGAAATGCTGCAAAGGAATTGGAGCTTGATCATTGTCCAAAAAAGTGACACAGTCAACAGCCCAACGGAAGTGCCTCTGTACCAATGCAAGCAGTATTCATAAGAAAGAGGAGCTGGAAACCACTGTGCAGCCGGAAAGCTAACAATGTAATCACTATAGTAGAAAAGTGCTGGGACAACTCAAATGACTGGAGCTCTGCAATCAGTGGCTATAAACTGGAAGCAGGGACACGCATTCTGGGAAGACTCTAAAGATGCCGCCCCGGTCTGTAGGGATGGGGTCAGAAAAGCTAAGGCAAAGCTGCAGCTGAATTTGGCAGGGGATGTAAAGATTCGGACAATGGCCTTCCACAGGTGCGTTGTTCAGAAAATAAGACTAAAGAAAGCGTACGCAACCCACGTGCCCCCATCCCCCCCCCCCCGCTGCTGATAAATAAGCCAGGTGGTCTAGTGGCCAGCAACATGGAGAAGGCTGTGGTACTTGGTGATTCATTTCCCTGTGTTTTCACTGGCACGGTTAGCAAACCTCTTGAGACCCTGAACCTCAAGGAAGGGACTTGGGGAACAAAGTCCCTTCCATCATAGGAAACGATCTCTTTTGAGACCACCAGAGGAACCTGTGGATACACAAGTCCTGCACCTCTGGGGAGGCACAACCCCATGCACCAGTACATGCTGGAGGCCGATCGGCTAGAAAGCAGCTTTGCAAAGTAGGACAATGTGCCCTTGCCTCAAAGGCGGCCAAGGATATCCTTAGCCCGATATAGAGGAAAGCAGGGTTCATATATGTTACAAGACAGTTGTGTGGACCATTCACGGTGCTCACTGTCCCCGGGGGTGCAGGGCACCACAGACCACCGTTGGGCAGCTTTGAGGGCACTGCCTATTTTTCTAGAAGCCTCCTATCCAGCTTAATGCCAATCCTACTCTCCTGAGCCCTCAAGCCAGCAGTGCCGAACGCACGCTTTGCATTTCATTTGCTTCCAGGAGACGTGCAGCTTAGAAATGTCTGCAATGGAAGTGGGGCTTTCAGCAAACAATGTAGAGCAACTTCGGTTGTTTTTTCAAAATGTCCTGAGAAGTTAAAGCCAGGCCTGCCCTGGCCAAAGCAGTCATTTGACTGGAGGGAGCAACACCAAAAAGGCACAGGCGCCTTTGGGGTGGAGTCTGTGAAATACGCCAATCACTTGTTTTAAAATTTTGATAATAATAAAATAGTTATAAAAACAGTAATAAAATTAGAGCAATAAGAATTTGGACAATCAGATTTAGGACAATAAAGGGCAATAAAAGCAAAAAATTCCGGACGTCCGGATGCTCCCGGGCACTAAGCCACGAAAAGCATGCCTTGTGAACAAAGGATTAACCCCTTAAAAGCAGTAGCCTCTTGCATATTCATATATCTCACGCATGATGCATAAATTCCTTGCAAACTTGGGATTTTTCTGGTTTTTTGTTGACTTTTTCCCCTTAATACTGGTGGCTCCTTAAATACGGAGAGGAGGTGGAAGCATGTTTGTCTTTTCTGCTAAGGAGGCAGTAACTCTTGCTGTTATCTCTGTGTGAAGAATTTCTTGATTATCTCATCCATTCCTTGTCCTGGCCACAAAAAGTTATCTTATATCACATTGCTTCTATTTTAATATTATGCTATAGCCTAAAACTATATTTAACACACTACTTAAAATGATTAATACAATATTGCTAAAAAAGGATAATTACAACACTGCTTTCAAACATAACACATATAGTATTCACTTTAATATTTGCGAAGAGCCAATCATATAACATGCATTTTTCACAACTCGATGTGGTAACAAAGAACAAGAAACAGTACTTGTAGCTACTACAGCGTCTTCTACGACCTCGTAGCCCGCCTTCAGGGTCGCAGCACTACACGGGGCAGATCCCTCCGCGCCCTGCGGGCACCAGGTCAACGAGGGCGGGCTCGCCAAGGGGGCGTGGAAAGGCGGAAATGACAGACGAGACAGCAAATCGAGACGCGGGCCACAATCCGTCGGCCCAATGGGCGCCGCGGAGGGCCCGGCTTAGTGGAGGAGGTGTCGGGGCGGACACGGGCGTTGTCCTTGGCTGGCGAGAGTGTCGGGGTGCTGGCCTCTGGCCCTGGTGGCGCCACTACTGTCTTCGGAAAGATTACCGGCAAGGCGTTTCTCTGGTATCGTCAGCGACGAGGACGAGGAGGTAGCCGCACCCTTGCTCTGTGCGCGGTTCCTCTTCCCTTCCCCCCCTCCCCCTCCTCCTGCGCTTGCGGGCATCTGAGCCGAGGACCCGGTGCGCGGTGCCCGGGCGCGTGGCAGGGTGCTGCTGCTGCGGGTGGGTGCAGGGACGGGGGACGGACGGGGCCTCTCTGGGTTGTGGCGCTCTCTACTGCACCATCCCCTAAGCTTGTTCTGAGCCGCACCCCCACCCTCCGGCCGCCGCGGGCGTGCTGGGTTGCTGGTGTTGTCCGGACTCGCCTCGCATTCCACCCCCACCGTGTCGTCTCCGCGCGTAGAGAAGGACCTCTGACGGTAACTTGGCCTCAATGTGTCTCCTAACAGCATCGAAGAGGTTTCGCAGCTTCGCTGTGCTAGGCTTTGGTTCTGAACCTGCAAACTGCATTATTAGGGCAAGGAATTCCGGTTTTCTCTAGTTTAAAAAAAAAAAAAAAAATTACAAAGTGATCATCCTGCAGGCTGCATGGCTTTCCAGAACTTGTTTCTGTGGGGAAGTAAGACCGTGATAACAGCATGCTTGCAAGGGTCCCGAGTGTTGGTACTGGAAACTAGAGTGAGCTGCTTAGCCCGGGGGGAAACCAATACAGCCGTTACCTATGCGATGTTAACTTTAAGGTAATATGCCATATGACTTAGTTATTAAAATGCTGAACGTTAACAGTTAGGGATGCCTTCTGCTTTTAAAGGCAGAGCTTGCATGCAGTATAGAAGACAGACTCGACCTATGCGCTTGCAGGTTTCCTGTCATTATGCGTGTGTTCGATACTTGAGCTCCCTGTCCTGTGGGAAACAATGGCCGCTGCTCTTCCACTTCACTAAACTCTTTGATGATTCAGTTAAGCCATTTGCTCCAGTCTCTGCATGGCCCACATCCAATAGAAAAACTGCTTAGGAAACAATCAGCCCGAACTAAAACATACTGTAGGTTGTTAATTGCAAGTAGTGGCCTGTCTCCTTCCCCCATTGTCTTGCATGACAAATCCCGCTTCTGGAGGGGGCTCTGTAAAGATGTAGTGTTTTGGGTATAGAAAGCATTATAATCGTGCAAGAGAAATCAATGTTCTGGCTTGCGTTTGTGGTATCTGGTAATCTGCTTCTGTAGGAGTTCAGCAGGGCAGATGGGTTTGCATAAGCTCTTACCTTTCTCTAAAGCTGGTTATGTTTTAACTGTTTAATCTTCCTCCAGTGCCGTACATTCTATGATCTTTCGCCCCTAGACAGGACGCTTTTCCTAGTCATGCCTAAGGAGCCAATTATCGAGTTGTCTGAAGCAGGAGGTTCTGGTGAATCTGTAAGTATTGTGTGAGCTTTCTGTATGCTAAACTGTCCCTGTAGATAGTTCCTCATTTACTAGACTCTTTCCCATCCCCCCTTTCCCCCTTGATAGGGCACAGTAGGGTCCTTTGGGTTTTCTGGCGCTGTCATCTTTTTGCCTCTAGCTTGTAATGGAGTTGAGCTTTTTGACTAAAAGCAGTGTTGTCAAGCAGTGCTGGTCCCTGGGTATGTACTTCTGGTGCAAAATGCAGTGTTGTTTTGGAGCGCAGTCTGGTGCCTATTGTTGTGGTTTAGAGTAAGAGTAGTAGAACTTGCAACCTGCAGAAGAGTGCTTGGGGTTTTTGGCAGGTCAGGGGCAAGGAAGGACAAAGCTGGTTGCGAGGTGCTGGATGTTTTGCTTTTAGCTATGAAAGCCATGTTCAAAGACTTTGTAAACCCACGCAAAAGGCAGCCTAAAGTTTCTTTTCCACCAGGATTGGTTATGTTGCCTGAAGACACAATGGGGGCTTTAACCCGGAGACAAAGTCAGCTTGTGTGGCTGTTTTGTAGTCCTTTGCTGTTTAGCTTGAGAAAAATTGCCTAGCTCTCTTTTGCCCCTATGGCGTGCATAATCGGTCTTGGTAACTTTACTTGGGACGCTTCAGTTGCCGGCAGTCGGACGGCCATTAATTTGACATGCAATGGTTGAATTGCTAGGAATTTGCTAGCTGCTTTCTCTGGGTGGTTCTCTGCTCTCGTTCCTTCCCTTCCTGGCCTCTGCCCTCTTTATGTGTTCCTTTTTCTTTTAGTTTTACTTATTTATGGGTTTGTACTTCCTTCTCCAGCTTCTTGGGCATGTAATGATTGTTGGCGAGATGTGTGTTGCTCACCTGGGCCTGACCAATGGATTCCGGATGGTTGTGGATGAAGGGCCCGAGGGTGGGCAGTCTGTCTATCGCATACATCTACCCGTTCTGGGTGGCCGTCCCTTGGGCTGGCCGCCGGGCTAAGATTTTGGCACCGCAAGAGTTGCTGCAAGCCTACAAATCACCACTGAATGGATTTCGTCTGTTGCCCATCAATCTAGTGGCTTTTGATGTGTAATTTTTTTTTTTTTTGCCGTGTGTCTGTGGAAGGTAATAAGAGCTTTGAGCAGCAGTTGCACAATAAAGATTTGTCATGGGGATATTACCTCCGTCTTGCGTGTCTTACTGAGGGGAAGTAGTTCTGCAAGCTCAGACAGTGTCTCCCTGGAATGCAAGTATGTGGAATGTTTCAGCCAGATAACAGCATTTCAGAGACAGATAGTGATTGGCCTGTTTGTGTGAAGCTGGAAGCACTTAGCAGTCTCTGCTGCGTCTTGTAGGAAGCAAAGTCTTAGCTCTTTGGCAGTGGTACGCCAACGTACAGAAAGGCCGTGTAGGCTGCTGCTAAAACTGTAGAAGATACTGTGTGTGAGGCTACATGCATGCTTTCCAAGGGTGGTTTCACCATGGTGCCCTGTGTTGGAAGCATCCACCTCCTGCTGGACCTGGGTGTCCTGGTAACAGGAGTAGGGTGTCAGTTTAGCACTATGTGCATGTAAGCAAACTGTATTGTACCACCCTCTGTGTCATTCTTGATGAACTGCTAATGATGGATCACTTGCAGTAGCTGCCTCCTGTACACCCAACACCTCAGGCTACAAGATGGGTGTTAAATGAGATAGGGGAGAAGAGGCAAACCTTCAAAGGCAGGGTAGTGTTTCTTTTCTTCGCACAAATGACTCAGCCCTGAAAACTCCCCTCTGGGGAAGCCACCGGCACATTCCCACCCAGCCTGTGGGGTCATCTCTGCTAATGGGCCATAATGGACTCAATGGCACTAGGATAACAGGCAGCTGCAAGACTTAGGCCATGAAAGACTCCCAGAACATCCCATGACTCACAGTATTACATTCCTCCACTGTGAAACTCCCTGTCCTGGGGGAGGTACTGAGCATTCTCACCTGAACCTGAGCATATATATAATCTTTGGGTTTGGGGACAATGATGTGGAAGTTCACCTCTGAACAACTGCAAGGACCCTGTTAAAAGAATAAGTTATGTGAAGGGAATAGGCTCTGACAGCTCCAGAGATGGACAACTCACAGCAACATGCTGGGCCCTGGCCATTGCTTACCAGACACTGCTTGGTATGGTACAACGCTTTCAGGAGGAGGAGAAAAGAAACAAATCAACAGGAACCATGTCCACACAAACCACATCTGAGCCAGAGGGAAAGGAAACAAATCAATAGGCACTGTATGGATGCAAGCCATTGCTGAACCAGAAGGACAGCCTAAGCCAGTAGCAGTCGCCCTTGTTCAGAAAAGAAAATCCGCATAGTGAATGACGAGGAAGAGGCAGGACCTTCACATCCAGCACTCGATCCCTATCCCTGGGCAAGCTGCGTAGAGAGTTCACACGCGAGGTAAATGAGTCCATATTGACCTTGCTGCTCTGAATCTGGGATGCCATGGCTAATGATACAATTCTAGATGGTAGCGAAGTCAGGCAACTGGGATCCCTGTCCCAGGGTGTAGCTATTGACCAGGGGATCGGGAAAAGACAGGAAACTCTGAGCCTCTGGCGACGACTGCTGTCAAGTATGAGGGAAAGACACCTTTGTAAGGAGGACCTCCTTGTGCCGCGTGGACAGTGGAACATGATGGAGCAAGGTGTCCGATGCCTGAGGGAATTAGCTTTGCTGGAGATCCTTTTTTTTTCAGAGGACAAGGGATTCCCTAAAAGTCTAGACGGTGTCCAGTACGCATCACAAATATGGGTGAAATTTGCTCAGCTTGGGTCCGAAATATATTCCTGTTACTTAGCAACGCTGCAATGGAGGGAGGGAGAAGATAGGGTGGGTGCATTGGTTAGTAAACTCAGCATTTATGAAGACACTGTCGCTGCCCCGTTACGGGCCCACGTCTCACCTGTGGAAATGAAGCTGGCTGAGCATGTCTCGAGCCTGGAAGAGAAAATTGAAGAGGGCTACCAGAAACTAAGAGAGGAGCTTAAGGAGGGAATCTTCCATCTCTTGCCAGCACAGACGAGAGTCTCTGCTATTAGGAGCAGGCGTCCCCCAGCTAAAGAGAGAGTGTACACTCCACGAGAGAATACTCCCGGCAGCATAGGAGTGGTGATGTTATGTCCAGTCCTCTTGAAGGGACCTCCAGGTCATATTTACAGGAAGGGAACAATAAGTACCATGACCAGAACCAGAGGGGCCTTGCCTCTAGTCAGGTAGAGGGAGAGGCTCTATTGGACTGTGTTGATCCAATGGCCTGGCACATCAGACCCAAAAAAGGATAAGGCTTTAGTTGACACTGGCGCACGATGTACTTTAATGCCATTGAGAAATGTGGGGGCAGAATCCATCTCTATTTCTGGGGTGACAGGGGGATCCCAACAGCTGACTGGACCAGAAGCTGAAGCGAGCTTGACCAAGAAGGAATGGCACAGACACCCCATCATGACTGGTCCGGAGGCCCTGTGTATCCTCGGCATAGATTACCTCAGGAGTGGGTATTTCAAAGACCCAAAAGGACACTGCAAGGAGAGGCAAGGCAAAAGCTGCAGTAGCTGATTTGCAGCTGGCAGAGGCCGCTCCGATGCAAGCGTGGAACCTCCCAAGGTGGCCTGGACTGGCACCGAGATGAGAGAGGTAAAGGCGGTGCTTCCCCTTTCAAAAAGGTTCCTGCAAAGTCACGGGGGTGGCAGCTGGTCTCAGTGCTAGTAGCGGTCGAGGTGCAGGCGGCGGACAGCTGGCGGCTGGAATCTTCTCATCAGCAGCGGGCACAGGTGGGGAAGGTAGGCAGAACTCAATCGTAGTTCTGAGTTGCAGCGCAGCAAAGTCCCGGGTCAGAGCGCACAACCTCCCACGGCACCATGCTGCAGACAGTTTGCAGTTCCCCTGAGTGGTGGAAGAGCCCGCTCCCCCAGCTAAAACTCCCCAACCCCCACTGGAGAATTGTAGTATCCTAGACCAGCCCAGGTGTGAAGGGACCTTGAAAGATCATCTGGTGCAGCCTCTTGTGGGAAAGGGAGACTAGATGAGATTATTTAGCACCCTGTCCTGCAGCATCTGGAAAAACCTCCAGCAACGGGGACTGTTGCAGCTTGTGCCCGTTGTCCCTTGTCTTCTCCATGTGGCTCCCTTGAACTACTGGAATACTGTGTGGAGGTTCCCCCTGAGCCTAGGCAGGTGCCCAACATTTTGCAACTAATTCCTTTGTCATTGCTTGCTAGTCTTCATGCAGATGCTATCTGCTTTTAGATGTTCCTCCACAGCTTTTGGACCATGCTGAGCCCATTTGTCCGAGTATTTAGGACTTAGGCTTATTCTCTGCTTCTGTAAGCATTCAGTGATATCTCTTGCCATCCCCCCGACTATGCCAATTGGTGCAAATGGGTGTTTTAGGTCGCGTAAAGAATCGCCAGAAAAGGTATCAGCAAAAGCAGGTTCTCCAGCCCTTTGAGCATCTTCATGGCCCTCCTTGGGATGCTCTCCAGTCTGTCCGCCTCTTTTTATTGAATTCTGGGGACCAGAACTGGACACAGAGTGTGGCCTGCAGGCATGGCCTCTGTGAGAAGAGGCCAGGGTCTGCTCTGCGCTAGACACAGCTAGTTTTCACCAGCTAGGCACCAGACTTCCCTGAGAGCCAAAGCAGAGCAACTCAGCAAAGCTGGTGGCACCCCTGTGTAAGCATATTTAAGAAAGGGTAAAGCTCTGTCTGGGGCGGGTATTTCCCTGCTGCCCTTAGATCTGGCAGGTGGCTATGTCCTGAAGGAACTTTTTCATCTTATTGTCTCCTCCTGTCCTATTGAGGAGGGGTGGTGAGAGAACAGCTGGTTGCGACCCTGGCAGCCTGCCAAGGTCTGACCTCACAAAGCCTAAAAGGCATATTCTTCCTTGTAGAAGGAGGTTGGTGGCTTGGAGATTTTAGGAACAGGAAAATTAATTGGGGACTGAATGTTGATTTGAGTGAAGGGCAGGTACCAATCCGTCTTCTATAACTGCAATTTCAGAAGCAAAGGACAGCTGAGAATCAGGCCCCAGTGATGCTGGTTTGGGTGTTGCTAAGATGGCGTTCATTTCCCCATAGCAGCTCTCACAGTGCCGTGTGTCACATGAAAAAGGGAGGAGGCTTCCTTGACCATTGGTGTGGGGGGATTTACTCAGTCTTTAGTGTTTAATTTGTCTTTGTTTCAGGAAGGTTGAGACCGTTGTGCCCGACCAGTCCGTCAGCATCCCGTTGGGGGGATCCTTCACTGAGCAGTCCTATTGGATCAGAGGCTGGTTCGACTGACTTAGGGAAACACAGCAACAGAGTAAGGGAGATCCCTCAGCATGTCTTCCCCTTTACCCACTGTGTTACCTGCTGCTGCCGACTGGTAGCCTCCGCCAAGGATTCACACTAACAGTTTATGGAATAACACTGTTTATTAATATAAATTGTGACAAGTTAAAGTTTGAAGATTGTCGGTGATAGTGTCTGACTGCAAAAATATATCGGAAGGAATATACAGACAAGCTCTAATCCCCAATAAAATGTTCAGCATGCATAGAGTATGATTCTTAGCCAATAGGCATCTCTATGGGGGAGAAGACAGGTTCAGCCCATCAACTGATCCCAGCAGCTACGATGGAGTCTTCCCTAACTTTTCCCCATTCTCGACTTATTTTTATACTATTTCTGTGTGTTTAGGTGGAGCTTGAGTGACTCTAGTCATACATACCTTTGTTACTGATTGGTGTAAAATTCTTTTGCTTTGCTTTTGAAGATGCAGTCAAAAAGAATATAGAGCACATGCCCAGTGAGGGGTGGTTGCACTTTGGAGGTAGGTAACTTTGGGATGGAGGTGTGCATTAATATTATTATTAGGCTTTAATGAAGCATGTTCATCTAAGGAGAGTGATTTCACCACAGTTGCTGGCTCAGCAGTAAGACATCTTCCCCTATCTCCCTTGGTTGACAGGTGGTATGCTGTTTATCAGCTGCAAAGTACCATCGAGTTCCCTTCCCTGCAAGGATTTCTGCAGAGCCTGGCCTTCGCTCCGCTCCACCCTGCGTTCCATCCCCCTTCGCAGGTGTCTGTGTGTATGGGGAATCATCACGGAATAGGTTTCAAGTCATGCCAACTGCATTCCACCCAGGGAGCAGCAACTGTGATTTACCCTATAATTCCCATACTGTTATAACTCCTGTGAGGATGCTAATGTAACTCCTAAGTTTCCTCTAATTGAATCCCCAGTTAGCGGTCCACAGGGTCCCCGGTCATTTTCCCACGCCGTGCTTTGCACTGGTAGCTAGAAAGGTGTTGATCAGGCCCCAGTGTTTTGGCTACTGCTGAGCAGTGTTGGCACAGCATCAGTGCTGTCTCTCCAACATTCTGCCCCAGCATCAGTAGGCTGGGGGTAGGCAAAACCCTGGGAGGGGACACAACCAGGACAGCTGGCCCAAACAGGCCAGAGGGATATTCCATGCCATATGACGTCAGCCCAGAAATAAAAGCTAAGTAAAAGAGGAGGAAAGGGGGGCATTTCTTGTTTACAGTGTTTACCTTCCAGAGAAACTGCTACGTGTGTGGAAGCCCTGCTTTCCGGGAAGTGGCTCGGCAGTGCTTGCTGATCGAAACTAGACGATAATTTTTTTTTCCCCCTCTCCTTGTTCATGCACAAACTTTCACTTTTGCTTTAGTAAACTGCCTTATCTCAATCTGCAAGTTGTTTTTCATCTCTCCTGTCCAGCTGGGAAGGGGGAGTGATAGAGTTGTTTGCTGAACACCTGGCGTCTAGCCAAGATAAACCCACACCAGTCCTTTTTGGTTCCTAACGTGAGCTGAGACAGTGGCAGTTATATATCTTGCATGGTATAGTGATAGCAGTTATTGAGTAGCAAGCTCCTGTGCGGGACATGGAGTTTGTCAGGTAAGCTGCTTATCTCTTTGTTTTGTTCAGTTTGGGAACATGTTAATACAAACAGTGGCTCTGTGCTTTGCTGTGGCATTGATGGCTTTGTTGTGCTGGAGGAGCTATTTTCTGGGGACAATGAGGGAATCCCTCTCTCTATCTGGGATTGATGTGTATTGTTTTAGAATGCAGGCGCCTGTGTTCCTTGTTCTTCCTCCTGTAAGCTGTTGAATACTATTAATACTATGTTGTGGTTTGAAAAGCAAAACCAGTGAGAGACTTCAAGTCAGAAATACAATTTATTAGGAAAAGAAAAAAAACTAAATACATGCAATAATAGAAAAGGTAAGAAAACAACCACTGACAGAGTCAGAATAAAACCTGACACTCGGGTGGTGGTGGGAGTCCAGGCTGGAATGGCCTCAGTCTTCCTAAAGTGGCAGATGTGGTTCTGTCGGATCTTGTAGAAGGGTGTAATCTTCCTCTGATGGTGCAGTGGAGAAAACCCCAGCTGTTCCCAGTGGGAAGCTGCCTTGGGTCTCAGGGACCGTGATTATATTCAGTCAGGAAATGCTTGTCTCCTCCCTCTGGGCAGAGCATCCCACAGTGGGATGATGTAATTTCAACAGTCATGCAGTGACATTGAATGGGCCATTAACAACAGATATCTTCCCGGGAGGAAAGATAAGAAGATAAGAGATAAGGAGGAGGTGGAAAAGATAAGAAGAAACTGCTCACAGATGGGAAATGAATAACATCTTGCATTTCAACCTGGGACATACTATTAACTAATACTGTTGGCATACTGTGGGGTTTGTGGAATCTGATGTCATCCTGCTGTAAGACAAAACAAACTGTAGGTGAGGAGATATTGAAATGTGCCCTGAAGCAGCTGGTGCCTGGATGGCAGTGTGTGTGGAAGGATTTGGGCAGGTTCCTAGAGTGGTTATCACCTCCCTATGCCCGGGACTTTACACCTAAACAGGCAATGAGCCCTGGCAAATGGACACGTCACCTGATAGAAGGGTGCCTTAGCTACCCCAATGAAATCCAGCAGCTTCTTGCCCTGTACGGGGGCCTGGCCCTTGCCTGTTGAGCCACAGTTCAGTACTGTCAGAGGAGTGTGGCTGAGGCAGGAATCCAAAGTGCATTTGAGGACACTATGGCTGAGATAGGGACCCAAACAACAACAGCTACAGTAATTGCCCCCAGAAGTGTCAAAGAAAAGGTGAATAAGGAGAGCCAAGGAGCGATCAGCAAGACTCCCTCAGCTTTTAGTAGTCCCATGTGGCCAGTGCAAAAGTCTGATGGAGGGTGGAGGTTAACAGTAGACCGTCGTGGCCTGAATGAAGTAACGCCCCCACTGAGTTCTCCTGTACCGCACATGTTAGAGCTCCAGTATGAACTGGAGTCAAAGGGAGCCAGGTGGTATGCTGCACTTGGCATTGTCAATGCATTTTTCTCAATTCCTTTGGCAGCAGAGAGCAGACCACAGTTTGCTTTCATGTGGCAGGGTGTCCAATACACCAGGAATCGAGTGCCCCGGGGGTGGAAACACAGCCCTACCATCTCTTGTGGACTGATCCAAAGTGTACTGGAAATGGATGATGCTCCTGAACGTCTACAATACGTTCATGACATCATTGTGTGGGGCAGTGAGGCAGAAGAAGTGTTTGAGAAGGGAAGAAGAATAGTTCAGAATGTTCTGAAAGCTGGATTTGCCATAAAGAAAAGCATGGTCAAGGGACCTGCATGGGACATCCAGTTCTTGGGCGTCAAATGTCAGGATGGCCGCCGTCATGTGCCTATGGATGTGGTTAAGAAGATAGCAACTATGTCTTCACCAGCTAAGAAGGTGGAAATACCGGCTTTTGTAGGCCGCCTGGGGTTTTGGAGAATGCATATTCCAGGTTATAGTCAGCTTGTGAGGCCCCTCTATCGAGTGACCCAGAAGAAGAACCATTCTGAATGGAGCCGTGAGCAGCCACAGGCCTTTGAGCAGATCAAAGAGGAAATAGCTTGCGCGGTAACCCTTAGGCCTGTTCAGACTGGACTAGCCCTGCAAAATATACTCTACGCTGCAGCTGGGTAGCATGGTCTCACTTGGAGACTCTGGCAAAGAACATCAAGAGAAACCCAAAGTCAACCATTCGGGTTTTGGAGCCAGGGTTATTGAGGGTCAGCAGGCCCACTACACTCCAGCTGAAAAAGAAATGTTAGCAGCATATTGAGAGGGTTTGAGCATCCTCAAATGTTTTTGGGAATGAAGCCCGTCTCCTCTTGGCACTGCAATTTCCTCTGCTACACTAGATGGTCAAAGGAAGCATCCCTTTGACACATCGTGCAAACAGTGCTACATGGAGTAAGTGGGTGGGTAGCACTGATCACACAACGAGCTCGACTGGGGAAACCCAATTGCCTGAGAATCCATGAAAAAAGGCGGAGATTTTGGAGAATTTCTTTGAAAGGTCACTCGTGCTCAAGAAGCACCACCATATAATGAGCTATCAGAAGATGAATGCGGCCATGCTCTCTTTACTGATGGATCCTGCCTTGTGGTAGGAAACCATCAGAGGTGGAAAGCTGCTGTGTGGAGTCCCACACAACGAGTCGTTGAGGCCGCTGAAGGAGAAGAAAAGTGGCCTGTAGTGTGTCTCTGTAGTGACTCCTGGATGGTGGCTAATGCCCTATGAAGGCGGCTAACGCAGTGGAAGAAGACCAATTGGCAATGCAAGGGTAAACCCATTTGGGCTGCTGCGTTGTGGCAGGACATCACTGCACGGATAGAAAACATGGCTCTGAAGGAATGTCACGTAGATGTTTACATGCCCAAAAGCCATGCCACTGTGGAACATCACAACAATGAACAGCTCGATAAGGCTGCCAAAATTGAAATAGCTCAGGTAGACTTAGACTGGGAGCAGAAGTGTGAACTATTTACAGCCCGATGGGCCCATGAAACATCAGGACACCTAGGAAAAGATGCAACCTACAGATGAGCTTGTGATCGAGGGGTGGATCTGATCACAGAGGCTATCACACAGGTCACCCATGAATGTGAAGCATGTGCTGCAATCAGGTGAGCCACATGAGTACAGTCTCCTTGGAATAGATGGCACAACTGGGTTTTAGAGATGGTGAGGCCTGGCAAATTGACTATATTGGACCACTGCCATGAACACACCAAAGCAAGAGCTTACATACTCATCATGGTAGAGGCAACTACTGGTTGCCTGGAAAAATACCCTCTAAGCCATGCTATGGCTCGAAACACCATCTTAGGCCTTGAGAGACACATTTTGTGGTGTCATGGTAGCCCAGAAAGAATGGAATCAATGAGGCTTGTTTTTGAAATAGCCTCATAAACTCTTGGGCAAAGAAACACGTGGATATATCACATCCCTTATCGCTCACAAGCCTCTGGAAAGATTGAGAGGTATGATGGACTGTCAAGAGGGTTAGGCAATCGGGCATGGAAGCATTGGGATGCAAATTTAGCAGAAGCCACTTGGCTGGTTAACGCCAGAAGATCTGCTAACCGGGCTGGTCCTGCCCAAACAAAACCACTACATACTGTGGGAGGAGATAAGGTCCCCATACTACACACAGGGGAGTGGCTAAGGAGGTCGGTGTGGAATTCTCCTCCCATGGGAAAAGGCAAACCTATTAATGGGATTGCCTTTACTCAGGGACCTGGGTGTACTTGGTGGTTACTGCAGAAGGATGGGGAGACCTGGTGTGTGCCTCAAGGAGATTTAACCTTGGGGGGAATATAATGAGTGTAAATTCTATGTTGCAGGGAGTAAAGTAGCAGGAGTGACATGAACCGTTGGTGAGTGAATTTTACGAGGAGCGAGGAGAGTGCGACGATAGCCCAGGCAGGGCCGGTGTCGGTGCCGAACGATCGTGTGTGTCGCTTCTGTCCTGAGCACCCATCTTGATGGAACGGAGCCCAAGTCGCGGCCTGGTTTTAAACATCCGGAGGGGTGGAGGAAACCCATGGAATGGGAAAATAATATCTATCTTTGAAAGGAAGGGAGACGTTAGTTAATAAAAATGTGTACGTGTGTTGGGCATAAAGATGGTTTAAGCATGGAGTTTAAGTTGTAAGCGTTGGTAAGAAGGGATTTCAGTCATGACAAATAAATACAGACAAATAAATACAACGGAATAATTGGAAGACAGATATATATATAATTCTGTGGCATCTGAGTATGATGCAAATGGTGTGAAGTAAGGGGTGGAGATTGTATTGGGTGTGGCTGAGATGGAGTTTGTTTTCCCCATAGCGGCCATCAGTGCCATGCTTTGCATTGGTAACTAGAAAGGTGTTGATAACACCCCAGTGTTTTGGCTACTGCTGGGCAGTGTTAGCACAGTATCAGCACTGTCTCTCCAACATTCTGTCCCTCATCAGTAGGCTGGGCGCGGGCAAGATCCTGGGAGGAGACACCACTAGACCAGGTGACCCAAACTGGCCAGAGGGCTATTCTGTACCGTATGACTTCAGCTCAGAAATAAAAGCTGAGTTAAGGAGGGGGAAGGGGGCACATTTGTTATTTACAACGTTTGCCTTTTGGAGCAACCCCTAGGCGTGCTGAAGCCCTGCTTCTTGGAAAGTGGTCGGACAGTGCTTGCTGATGGGAACTAGAGGATATAATTAGTTGTTTTTCCTATTTGCTTTTTCATGCAAAAACTTTCTCTTTTCCTTTAGTAAACTGCCTTATCTCACCCTGTGAGTTGTTTTCCATCTCATTTTCTCTCTGTGTCAAGCTGAGAAGGGGGAGTGATAGAGCGGCTCTGTGGGCACCTGGCATCCAGACAAGGTCAACCCACCACCGATGCTTTTGATGCCGTCCAGGTGTTGTAGGATAAGGGCACTGATAATGCGGGTAAATAATTGGCTGCAGAGCTGGTGCTTGCAACAGCGTTCTGGGTTCCATGAGCATGGGACCCTATTTTTGATCAGCATCTGCTTGGGAGAGCGGGGCTCCACCTCACTGAGCGGAGCAAAGATATTTTTGCCAGTAGGATAGCTGACCTCATTAGGAGGGCTTTAAACTAAAAGTGAGGTGTCGCGGCAGGGCATCCCCAAACTGGTAATAAGTAGCATTGACTCCATGATTCACAGAAGGCTGATCGATCTATTTATTTTATATATATATATATAATTATTAAGAAACCCACTGCTTTTATAGACCGTTACGATACACCTGGACCTAATTGGTCCTCCAATCCAAGCACCATCACCATTGGCTAATTAAGAAACCACCCTTTGGTAAAGGAATCTCCATAACACATTCCACATGTTCAGAATAACAGGTGCAGCAAGTGAAGATAAGAATTGTTTCTCATTCTTTTCTCTGATCTTCTCACTGCCTTCCTGAGAAAGGCCTGGGAAAGTTATGTGTTGCTCTCTGTGGCCAGAGAGCTGCTGCCACAGTGAGGGTGCGAGGCGGGAGAGAATAATAAGCAGCCCTGTGCGGGAGTGATGGACAGGGTCAATGAACAAGGGGCAGGGCAAGAGCTCCAGTACCTGGAAGTCCCCCTTAGAACCCGAAGGCAGTGGTGGATGTCATGGCTGCAAGTGTGCCCAGCAGAAAGATCTCCTTGGACGTGGAAGTTTTAAAAGAGGAGATTGACAGGAAGCACGGAATCCAGGTACACAGACAGGAGTGTGATGCCAGGTATTGTACGCTGTCCCAGGCCTAGCGGCCTCCTGCCTTCAGAGTGCACAAAAGGAAGGAAAGCCAGAATGTAACCTCGGGGTGACTGACACAAGTAACTCCTGAGATGAAGGAGACCGGATGCATTTCTGTGCTCAGGGTAGAAGGAAGAACCCTCCCCCATCTCCTGAAGTGCCCCTACATAACAGACAGGATGCTCCTGGTTTGGAGACCGAAGAGCACATGAGTAATGGACAGGACCCAGGACAAAGCCAACCATGCAAAGCTGACCTAACCACCTGCCCACGTTAGAAGCAGTGCGACCCGAGAACCCAGGACAAAGCCAACCATGCAAAGCTGACCTAACCACCTGCCCACGTTAGAAGCAGTGCGACCCGAGAAGCACATCAAGGTATTAGTAATTGGAGATTTCCTCCTGAGAGACCCCGAGACACCCATTTCCCACCCAGACAATTTCTCTAGAGAGCTCTGCTGCCTACCAGGAGCTTGCATTCATGGTGTCACTGAGAGGCTGCCGAGGCTGGTGAACCCTACAGATTATCGCCTGCTCCTACTCTTCTCTGTAGCGTCAGATAAGGCAACTTGACTTAGAACCCTCCCAGGAGTCTATTATGTCTGTAGGAGTGATGCTAAAAGGATGGGGAGTACAGGTGATGGTCGCCTCTGTTGGTGTCCGGTCTGAGGAAGGGGTCCAGGAAGGAGGAGACGGACTAAGCAGCTGAATGCCGGACTGCATAGTTGGTGCCATACTCAAGGTTTTGGCTTCTATGATCATGGATCTACCTTTAAGAAGCCGGGTCAGTTGGGAGCTGATGGGATTCACGCGACCAAGCGGGGCATGATCGTCTTTGCTGGAAAGCCGGTTAGACTTACAAGGAGGGCTTTAAACAAGACTCAGCGGGGAAAGACAATGGAGTTTTGAGCAACAGAGAAGAGCCAGGGGCTGGTGATGTGTTGGGAACCAAGAGAGGAATACTTGAGAAATGCTGCAAAGGAATTGGAGCTTGATCATTGTCCAAAAAAGTGACACAGTCAACAGCCCAACGGAAGTGCCTCTGTACCAATGCAAGCAGTATTCATAAGAAAGAGGAGCTGGAAACCACTGTGCAGCCGGAAAGCTAACAATGTAATCACTATAGTAGAAAAGTGCTGGGACAACTCAAATGACTGGAGCTCTGCAATCAGTGGCTATAAACTGGAAGCAGGGACACGCATTCTGGGAAGACTCTAAAGATGCCGCCCCGGTCTGTAGGGATGGGGTCAGAAAAGCTAAGGCAAAGCTGCAGCTGAATTTGGCAGGGGATGTAAAGATTCGGACAATGGCCTTCCACAGGTGCGTTGTTCAGAAAATAAGACTAAAGAAAGCGTACGCAACCCACGTGCCCCCATCCCCCCCCCCCCCCCCCCCCCCCCGCTGCTGATAAATAAGCCAGGTGGTCTAGTGGCCAGCAACATGGAGAAGGCTGTGGTACTTGGTGATTCATTTCCCTGTGTTTTCACTGGCACGGTTAGCAAACCTCTTGAGACCCTGAACCTCAAGGAAGGGACTTGGGGAACAAAGTCCCTTCCATCATAGGAAACGATCTCTTTTGAGACCACCAGAGGAACCTGTGGATACACAAGTCCTGCACCTCTGGGGAGGCACAACCCCATGCACCAGTACATGCTGGAGGCCGATCGGCTAGAAAGCAGCTTTGCAAAGTAGGACAATGTGCCCTTGCCTCAAAGGCGGCCAAGGATATCCTTAGCCCGATATAGAGGAAAGCAGGGTTCATATATGTTACAAGACAGTTGTGTGGACCATTCACGGTGCTCACTGTCCCCGGGGGTGCAGGGCACCACAGACCACCGTTGGGCAGCTTTGAGGGCACTGCCTATTTTTCTAGAAGCCTCCTATCCAGCTTAATGCCAATCCTACTCTCCTGAGCCCTCAAGCCAGCAGTGCCGAACGCACGCTTTGCATTTCATTTGCTTCCAGGAGACGTGCAGCTTAGAAATGTCTGCAATGGAAGTGGGGCTTTCAGCAAACAATGTAGAGCAACTTCGGTTGTTTTTTCAAAATGTCCTGAGAAGTTAAAGCCAGGCCTGCCCTGGCCAAAGCAGTCATTTGACTGGAGGGAGCAACACCAAAAAGGCACAGGCGCCTTTGGGGTGGAGTCTGTGAAATACGCCAATCACTTGTTTTAAAATTTTGATAATAATAAAATAGTTATAAAAACAGTAATAAAAATTAGAGCAATAAGAATTTGGACAATCAGATTTAGGACAATAAAGGGCAATAAAAGCAAAAATTCCGGACGTCCGGATGCTCCCGGGCACTAAGCCACGAAAAGCATGCCTTGTGAACAAAGGATTAGCCCCTTAAAAGCAGTAGCCTCTTGCATATTCATATATCTCACGCATGATGCATAAATTCCTTGCAAACTTGGATTTTTCTGGTTTTTTGTTGACTTTTTCCCCTTAATACTGGTGGCTCCTTAAATACGGAGAGGAGGTGGAAGCATGTTTGTCTTTTCTGCTAAGGAGGCAGTAACTCTTGCTGTTATCTCTGTGTGAAGAATTTCTTGATTATCTCATCCATTCCTTGTCCTGGCCACAAAAAGTTATCTTATATCACATTGCTTCTATTTTAATATTATGCTATAGCCTAAAACTATATTTAACACACTACTTAAAATGATTAATACGACACTACTTTCAAACATAACACATATAGTATTCATTTTAATATTTGCAAAGAGCCAATCATATAATATGCATTTTTCACTATCCTCCCTCTTTCTTTTTATAAATCATTTGGCTTGAGCAATATTCATCATTTGCTTATTTTTTTCCACAAATCAATCTTGCTTCTTTGAGGGGATCTTCTATATTGTTTTGTTTCTTTAACACCATGATCCTTTGTGCTGTTTGAGATGTAGTCAGCTTTTGGTCCATGGGCATGGTCACTACTTGCATGCCTTGGACTACACTGGTGATGAGTCAAATGAAACAGGGGATGAAGCAAGGAAGAAATATTAGACCAGCTATAGAGCTTAAAAGAAGAAACCTAACTTCTTCCACCATTCTACTCCCAATACATTATCCCACCAGCTAGTATTTAGCGTTGATTCCCATTTTTGAACTTGTACATGGGCAATTTTTCTGATATCATTGACTATATCCAGAACAGCATCCCCATTGTCATCTTTTTTTAAACAGCAGTCTGATGTAGTGAATTTTCCACAAACACCCCCTTCTTCAGCTAACAAATAGTCTAAAGCCAATCAGTTCTGATACACGGCCGCTCTTGTTTGGGTTTGTTGCCTTGATATTAATTCCATTGCCCGACCAGTTTTGTTTGTTATTATCTCTACAGCAGCTTGGAGTCTTATAATACGATTTAACATATAAATTGGGGTTCGATATCCCCAACTTCCATCTTGTGCCCAGGTGGCTGGCCCATATGTTTCCAGTATGCATTCAGGAGGCCGTTCTTCATCTCCCCATTTTTGGAATCCTCCGATCAAATCTCTTTTATTTCTCTTTAAGTCCTTATAAACTGGGATCCCTAATTGATCTCCATCAGGTCCTGGTAAAAGAAAAAAATCCTGGCTGTATGATTCCCAGAGTACAGCTCCCTTTCCACTGAGAGGGGAGTTTTGGGTATGCTCTTTTTCCACATATCCAAAATAGGCCATCTGGAGCTTTCCAATAATAATTTTTCTGTTGATCTATATTCTCCGAAAATTTGGAGGTTTTTTTTTTTAATTTTTTCCTGGGTCCAGTACAGGGTTGGTTCCTCTGGGATCCACCACATAGAAGTCCCATTACTAACCTTATATCTTTCACAAGGAGTTTTTCCTACTTCCTGAAGAAAACTTTTTCCCAGTGCACCAGAGGCATTCTTCCCCTATCACTACTGAACTCTAAAATCCACCATTCTGGTCGGTTTTCTCCACTTATACTTGTTTGGTTCCACTTAAGGAGTTCAATTGGGCCTAAGCTGCTGCCTTTCCATGGCCATTCTTCTGACATGAAAGCCCCTCCACAGACCCAACAATTGGTTAAGTTCCCTACTTATTCTTTCCCCCAATTCTACAAACTGATTTTTACCCATCCTTGAGATATCTCTTTCTTTCTTTTTCTAATTGCTGTTCAAATTTCGTATACAAATCGTCAAGTGAGATTGGCACAGGTTTAGTTGGTTGTGATAGCTTAGCCTTTTTGTTTATCAATTGCTCTTTTACCAAATCTTGTGCTTTATTCCCAATAGCGTATGTGAAACAAATCCATCTCTCCCCTTTTGGGCATTCACTTCCCATCCTGTTACCACTTATTCCTAAGTTCTCTGCAATCCAGTACTTTTTCCCATTGTGCATGCAATTGCCTAATTTGGATGGGTTATAACAGTGACGGTTGACATGAGTGTAAGAAATAAAAAAGGAACCTCGGTGTCTTTCCATATACAGCTTTCGGTAACACCTGTGGCATGGCTTTGTCGATATCCCAAAAGGGAAAAGACAAACAATGAGTGACAGAAAAAGGAATGACAGAGGTCCAGTATGGCTTATACTCCCACCTCCCATGCCCATGGGGTTGCAACCCACAGCAGGTGTATTTGTGACATTCGGGTTTCAACTATTAATTTAGTTAAAATTCTCTTTAAAGTCTGGTTCATCCTCTCTACCCCGGCCAGAACTCTGTGGATGCCATGGGGAGTGTGACTCCCATTTTATCCCCAAGGCTTGAATTCTTTGTTGCAACACTTTTGACATAAAATGCGTTCTTCTGTCCGAGTCTATCCTATTAACCATTCCATATCTGGGAATAATCTGTTCCAAATCTGTTCTGTTACTTACCACGTTGGCTGTGACCTTGGCAGTGGGAGCAGCTTCCACCCAATGAGTTAGGTGGTCTGTCATTACTAATAAATACTTCCATCTTTGTACTTGAGGAAGCAGCTCAGTAAAATCTACTTGGATACTTTGAAATGGCTGAAGAGCTAACTCACGACCTCCTGATGTTGTTTTTCTCATCACCTTTTTATTTATCCTTTGGCAAGTTATGCATCTTTCAGTTACTTGCTTTGCTACTCCAAAAATCCCAAT
This sequence comes from Anomalospiza imberbis, assembly GCF_031753505.1. Taxonomy (NCBI): domain Eukaryota; kingdom Metazoa; phylum Chordata; class Aves; order Passeriformes; family Viduidae; genus Anomalospiza; species Anomalospiza imberbis. The sequence goes on from NC_089720.1 coordinate 3,493,119, forward strand.
GCACCCATAGTTCCTTAAAAAATGATCACACAAAGCCTGGGTACCCCAGTGGGGTTTCTGATGCATGTCTTCTAATGTTTTCCTAGTAAGCGTTTTATTAAGTAATTGTCTCCCATCAGGAAGTTTCCATTTCCCAGATTCATCTTGCTCTCCTCCTATCTTGCTTAATTTTTTTTTTTTTTCTCTGCTTCACTAAACTCTGGAATTTCCATTTTTTCCTCATTTGGAGTTAATATTAACATAACTCTTTTGGCCCCATTTTCTGCTGCATCTTTGGCTTCCTGATCTGCCAGATTATTTCCTCTTATTTCTGGGGTCATTCCCTTTTGGTGTCCCTTAATATGTACTATAGCTATCTCTTCAGGTAATTTTAATGCCTCTAAAACATCTAAAATGAGTCCCTCATGTACTGATCCCTTTCCTCTTGAATTAAGTAATTCTCTTTCTTCTCAAATTTTTCCAAGGGTATGTACTACTCCAAAGGCATACTTTGAATCAATATATATAGTTCCTTTCCTTGTGTGCTAAATATTCCAGTGCTCTTTTTAGAGCATATAATTCACAGGTTTGAGCTGACCAGTTTGAGGGTAATTTCCTTTTGTCAATACTTTGCATGTTTTTTCCATCAACTACTGCATACCCTGACATTCTTTTTTTTTGTAGACATCTGGAGGAACCATCCACATAGATTATTTTCCCTTCTGAAAGGGCTTGTTCTTCAAGATCTTCTCAAACTTTTGTTTGGTATTGTATAATTTCTAAACAATTATGTATTAAGTTATCTGCTGGTTCTCTATATAAGAATTGAGCTGGATTTAAACTTCTGTTTACTTCTAGTGTCAAATCATCACTGTCTATCAAGATTGCTTCATATTTTAACATTCTAGAGTCTGTCAACCATTTTTCAGCCTTCTGGTTTAACACATTTCAAACTGCATGAGGAGTACACACAACTAGTTTACGTCCAAAAGTAAGCTTACGACTTTCTTCTACCAGGATTGCAGTAGCTGCTATAGCCTGAATACATACTGGCCAGCCGTGGCTCAGTGGGTCTAACATCTTTCATAAAGAAGCTACTGGTCTCTTTACTCCTCCACACTCCTGAGCCAGAACTCCATGAACTACCCCACTTTCTACATTCACGTGCGGATGGAAGGGTTTTTCTAACGAGGGTAAGCTTAAAGCTGGTACTGAGGCCAGTTTTAACTTCAATTCTTCTAGTTTAACATCATCCTCCTCGGTCTACTTGATATCATCTCCCTCTGTCAATTTTCCATACAAGAATTTTACGGCCTGTGTGTACCCATCAATCCATAATCTACAATATCCCAATAATCCAAGTAGTTTTCTGATTTCTCTCTTTGAAGAGGGAGGGGGAAGAGATAAAATTCCTGCAATTTTGTCGGGGTTGAGCTTCTGGCTACCCTTACTAATCAAGTGTCCAAGACATTTTACCTCTGGTTCTACAAATTGCAGCTTCCCTTTTGATATCCTTAATCTTTTTTCTCTGAGAAAATTCAAAAGTTTTATAGTAGCCTCTCTAACTTCAGCTTCAGCTTCCCCAGATAGTAAAAGATCATCCGCATATTGGATAATTTGTATTCCAGGAGGAGTGGGGAAAGCTTGTAGTATTGTTTCTAAAGCTTGCCCAAATAAGTTTGAAGATTCAGTGAACCCCTGTAGTAATTTTGTCCATCTTAATTGCTGCTTTCTCCCAGTTTGTGGATCCTCCCATTCAAATGCAAAGATATTTCGTCTCTCTTTGGCTAATGGACAAGCCCAAACAGCATCTTTAAGATCCACTACACTAAACCACTGATGCTGGGGTGGAACTTTACTTAGAAGAGTGTAGGGATTTGGTACCACTGGGTAACGAGTCCGAGTTCTTTTGTTAACCTCCCATAAATCTGGTACCAATCTATAGTTCCCATTGGGCTTCTTTACTGGGAGAATAGGGGTATTATGAGGAGACATACAAGGTTCTAATGTCCCATCCTTTATTAGTCCTTCTATTACTGGCTTCAAACCTTCCTGTCCTTCTAAGGATATAGGATACTGATGTACACGTATGGGACAATCTTCTCTCTCAATGGTAACCCTTATGGGGTCAATATCTAATCCTCCCCTATTTCCTTCCCCAGCCCAAACTTCCTTGTTAGTTTTTTCCTCATCCTCTTGGCCAAGTTTTAAAACTCTAGCTGTCACTTTCCCTTCTTCTGGTATAACCCCTATTCCTAGTTTCACCTGCAAGTCCCTTCCCAATAAGTTGCTACCTGCCCCAGGGACCAATAAGATATCCCCCATCCAAATTCTAGTTTCTCCCTCAATTACCACATCTTTAACGACAGGAACTGTGAAACTGTCTCCTTTTGCCCCTGTTACTTTTACAGTATCTTTGCTCACACTATAACCTTTTGGAATATTTAACAGGCAGGTTCTTTCTGCCCCTGTGTCTACCACAAATTCTAATTCTTCTTCTTGGGGATCCACTTTTAAAGTTATCGCAGGCTCCAGATGGTATTTGTCCCCCAAAAAATAGAGCCTATGACTTCCCTATTCCTCTTCTGTGCCCATCTCTCGGAAGATTTTCAGATCTTTTACCTGCTTAGGACAATATTTCCTATGATGCCCTTTGACCCCACAGTAAAAACAGACATTTCTGGAATGCTCCTCAGCTTTGGTTTGCATTGGGGTTCTATTCTTTTCCTTTCCCCTGTCTCTACGACCTTCATATCTAGGAGTAGTGCCTGAGTGTTTTAAATTTCTCTGGAAATTGTTTTCTCGCATGGTGGCTGCTATAATTTTTGCTTTCACTTTAGCTTTTTCTTCATCTCTCCGGACATAAACTTTCTGAGCCTCCTTTAATAAATCCTCTAATGATCTATTATGCCAATCCTCAATTTTTTCAAATTTTTTTCTAATATCTGGCCAAGCATTAGTGACAAAATTAATCCTTAACAGAGCTTTTCCCACATCACTTTCAGGGTCTATCCCAGAATATTGTTTCATATTTCTCCTAAGTCTGTCTAACCATTCAGTTGGAGTTTCTTCTTTCCAACACTGTCCCTCAAAAGCCTTTTCAGCATTTTGTCCTCGGGGTGCCGCCTCTTTTATTCCCTTGATTATTAAATGACAATATTCATTCATGTGTTTCCTCCCCTCCTCATTATTTTGACCCCACTCAGGAGGTGTTGTTGGCATTTTGTCTTCTCCTGGAGGGCCTTGCGGGTTTTCTTTTTCCCAAACTTTTATTCCAGCTGCGCTGATTAATTGCCTTTCTTCCCGAGAAAAAATCATTTTCATTATAGACTGCATTTCTTCCCAAGTATAAATGTTTGGACCTAAAAATTGGTCTAATTGTTCAGCTGTGCCTATGGGATCTTCCAGAATCCCTTTGATTTCTTTTTTAAAATTCCTGACCTCTGAAGAAGGCAAGGGGGCGTTTACAAACCCCGTTCCACCCCCTCCCACTGGAACCTCTCTTAGTGGAAATAGACTAATCCCTTCATCCCACTCTTTTTGGTTTTTATCCTCTATAGCCTTTTTCCCGTGTTTTGAGGAAGGATCAGGAGAGGGCTGTCTTTTAACTGAACTTCTAGTGTTTCGATAAGGTGCTTCCTCTAGAGAGTTTCTCTGAACAGCCGGAGCAGTGGTTACCAAGGGAACGGGACTCAGGGCAGGAAGAGAGGTGAGGGGAGGGCATCGCGCCGAGGCTTGGTCCTCCAAGGGCGGGACGCAGGCGGGGTCTGCTGCCGGAACCACCAGAGGAGGGGGATCTTCCGGTGGAAACCAAACCGGAGCGTGGACAGTCCGCACATGGCTTATGGCGGCAGCTCCCGGCACAGACAAAGGAGGCTGGGCGGCCCCAGCAGCAGCGGCGGCGCCTAGCACAGCATGCACGTGCAGAGCAGCCGGGGGGGAGGGGGGGGAAGAAGAACAGCCGCGGGAAGAGCAGTCAGGGATGGGACGGCCGGGACCGACGGGACGCCGCCTGGCACGGCCGGCGGAACGGCCATGGGCCAAGCGACCGGGATGGGGGCGGGGACCGGTGGTGCAGCCACGAGCGGCGGGACAGGGACCGGAAGAGCAGCCGCGGGCGGCGGGACAGGGACCGGCGGTGCAGTCGCAGGCGGCGAGCCCAGACCTGGGACGGGGGCCGGGAGTAGCGGCTCAGCCACGAGCGGCGGGGGAGCAAGCGGGAACGAGGGGGGCAATACTTGCAAAGGATCCCACCCTTTTTCTTTCTTTTTGTCTTCTTGCTCCCCGCCCTTTTCTTTCCCCTTTTTCTTTTCTTGCTTTGTCTCGGGGGTTTCTGATACTTTAAAGATTTTTTTATTCTCCTAAAATCTCCCGTCCAGCATGCGGCATATTCTCCTTCTTCTGGATTAAACGGTTCTTTTGAATTTACAAATATATTCAGAGCCTGACAAATCCAATTTTCAAAAGAGCCGTCTCTAGGCCAATAAATGTGGTCAGATCTTATTTCCTTCTTTGTCCATTCTAGCATACAAAAATTAACCATCTTTACCTTGTCCTTTCTCCTTGTACAAGGATTTTTATCCCAGTTAGCTAACATAACTCCCAAAGGGCTGTCTTGGGGTATATCTTCTGGTACCCTTTTACTCCTTTTTTTCTTTCCTGTATCCAACTTACTGGTTTTCTGTCCAAATTTTTTCAAGATCTTATCTATTCGTCCCCTGCCTCTGTTTCCCACTTTCTCTTACAACCTGAATACCACCTTCTTTCAACTACCCACACAAAAATCCTTTCTCTCACAATATTATTAAGTACAATATTATTCAATACAATACCGCTCCCTCCAAGGAGATAAAGTGAAGTTTAAACAATCTACATTACATGTACTTTCATTCATCTACTTTTATTCACCTTTATTTTTCACTCACTCTCACACACATTCACACCCTCAGGCCTGTTCATTCATACTTCTCAACGTCTGCTTAGCCACGTTTTTGGTTCTTGTGTCTCACCCACCTGGACTGTGTAAGGTTTTATTCGACACCCCAGAACTTTAAGTACTGACACCCCTAAGTTTCACCGCTGACTTAGGTTCAGCATTCCATACATTTCCCTTTTATTGGACAGAGGAAGGAAACGTTAGCAAACCTCTTAGACTTACACAAAGGGATTTCTGTTGCCAGAGAATCACGGAACGTCTAAGCCCCCAGCCTGACCCCTTCCACCTTCCCAAGGTTTTGCTATCCCTCTTCCCTAGAGATAGCCTCAGAGTCAGGGGTTCGGACCTCCGCACCTTGCCCAATCTGGACTCCCCACCCCCCCCCCCCACCTTGAGGAAGGGGTCACACGACTGCCCCTGGCAGCCGCGGTGCTAAAAAGGTCCTACTATACTGTACCCCCCTTGCTTTGGGGTCAGCCTCTCTGGGCTTCAGTACCGCCAGGCCTCCGGGAAGTGCCCTGAATTTGGTTGTGAAGCGATTTGCGGAATAAATAAATAGACTCCACAACTCGATATAGTTATGAAGTGGGTATGTATGCCAGCGCCCGGCACAAGTGAGATAGTGCTCCAAAAACTTGTGCCCCGAGCCTCAGTCTGACCCACATCTTTATTCACAAAGGTGTTCCATATGCAATACATTACACAACTTTACCATGCATATTCAACCCCTGGCCCTGCCTGTCCTCGCCTCTCATGCTAAATAGGTCCCCGCCCTTCTGGGCATGCGTGGTTTGCTGTGGTGGTCGCGCGGGTGGTCTCTGGTGGTCTCTGAGGCTGAAGATTGTGGTCTTCCTCCTATTTGAACTTGTTATAAACGCCAATCACTTGGTTTTAAAATTTTAAAAGTTTAATAATAATAAAATAGTTATAAAAATAGTAATACAATTAGAGTAATGAAAATTTAGAGTTAGGACAATTACAAGACAATAAAAAGCAAAGAATTACGGACGTCCGGATGCTCTCGGGCACTTAAGCCCGATAAGCATGCCTTGTGAACAAAGGAATAGTCTTTAAAAGCAGTAGCCTGTTGCATATTCATACATCTCATACATGATGCATAAATTCCTTGCAAATTAAGAACTTTTCTGGTTTTTGTCAACTTTTTCCCCTTAATCCTGGTGGTTCCATAAAGACGGAGAGAAGGTGGAAGAGTGTCTTTTCCGATAAGGAGGCAGTAATTCTTTATGGGCCCCCATCATTGTCATCTCTGTGTGAAGAGTTTCTTCATTATCTCATCTCTTGCTTGAGTTAGTAAAAAAAAAACCCCACATACATAGGTTCTATTTTAACTACAAAACTACATTTACCATACTATTAAAATGTTAATGCAGCACTTCTAATCAATATAACATAATACATATAGTATTCAATTTAATATTTGCGAAAAGCCAATCATAAAATATGCATTTTTCACAAACTCTTGAACTTTTCTCCTCTGTGCATGCGCTTTTGGTCCTTTGGTGCCTATCTGAGTAGGTCTGTCAGTCTTGATAAGCTTGGAGACAGAGGAGCCCCTTTATCTGGGTTCTTTGCATCTCCTGGTCTTCTCTGGCATTGTCCTTTATGCAAGAAGCTTCAGAGATTTGCATTTTCTTATGCCCTTTGTACCATGGCAGAGGTTTCTCAAGTAAAAGGTTAAAATTCAACACATAATTCTACAAACTAAAATTTAAATGTTTTAATTTATTTTGTTAATTCAAGTAAACTCCAAAAATCTCTATTTCAGTTGCCTCTGGTGCCAGTTCACCTGTGAGGCTGTCTGCGTGTCACTCACACCCTTTAAGCGCGGCCCCCCTCCACGTGCCCGGGGGGGAGGGAGAAACAACGGCTTGTTTGCATGTGTGACTATCACACACTACAAGACAACAATAAGGTACTTTTTACTTTCAAATCACCTGTGAAAATTTCAGGTATTACTGGCCAGCCCCGGTACTCTTGGATATCCTTCAATCCAGCTGTGTTGTCCAACTCCGGATGCTCTTGGGCATATCCTCAATCCAGCAGAATTTTTAGGGGCCCCTTCTACACTTTTTGCTTTATTTTATTCCGTGTTTCCCAGTGGATTACGCCAGGGAAATCCTCGGCTCCCTCTCTCCAAGGGGTCCCACCCCTTCCCGGAGACCCAGTCCCAGTTTCCCCGGGGGGGGGGGAGATTCTCTGTCACTGCCTTCGTCTCTTTACTGGCCCCTTTTCTCGCGAAAAGACGAAACCTCAGCGTGAAAGACTCATCACTCACTTGGCAGGTCTGGGATAACCAGCCCGCCACTCATTCACACGCATTCATTTCCCCCCCCCCCCCCCCTTATCCACCCCTTCCAAGCAAATACTTACCTATCCTTTATCCTCGGGTCTTTGTCTTCGTGCACACTTTAGTCTTGGGGCCAATTGCCGCGGTTTTAGGCAATCTTTTCCCTTTTCTTTGTTTTATTGCGTCCTTTTGTCCATCGATCATAACCTGCATCTGTCGGTCACACTAGAGGAAACAGAGCAAGGCTGCCTAATCGGGCAGAGCGCACCTTCCTCACCCTGACTCCCCTAAGGCACCGGCAGCGAGGTGTTAGTAACCATCCTCTGCTACCATAATTGTGAAAAACACCAATCACTTGTTTTAAAATTTTAAAAGTTTAATAATAATAAAATAGTTATAAAAACAGTAATAAAATTAGAGCAATAAGAATTTGGACAATCAGAGTTAGGACAATAAAGGACAATAAAAGCAAAAAATTCCGGACGTCCAGATGCTCTCGGGCAATAAGCCACGAATAGCATGCCTTGTGGAACAAAGGATTTGCCCTTAAAAGCAATAGTCTGTTGCATATTCATATATCTCACACATGATGCATAAATTCCTTGCAAACTAGGGATTTTTCTGGTTTTTGTTGGCTTTTCCCCCTTAATACTGGTGGCTCCTTAAATACGGAGAGGAGGTGGAAGGATGTTTGTCTTTTCTGCTAAGGAGGCAGTAGTAACTCTTGCTGTTATCTCTGTGTGAAGAATTTCTTGATTATCTCATCCATTCCTTGTCCTGGCCACAAAAAGTTATCTTATATCACATTGCTTCTATTTTAATATTATGCTATAGCCTAAAACTATATTTAACACACTACTTAAAATGATTAATACAATATTGCTAAAAAAGGATAATTACAACACTGCTTTCAAACATAACACATATAGTATTCACTTTAATATTTGCGAAGAGCCAATCATATAACATGCATTTTTCACAACTCGATGTGGTAACAAAGAACAAGAAACAGTACTTGTAGCTACTACAGCGTCTTCTACGACCTCGTAGCCCGCCTTCAGGGTCGCAGCACTACACGGGGCAGATCCCTCCGCGCCCTGCGGGCACCAGGTCAACGAGGGCGGGCTCGCCAAGGGGGCGTGGAAAGGCGGAAATGACAGACGAGACAGCAAATCGAGACGCGGGCCACAATCCGTCGGCCCAATGGGCGCCGCGGAGGGCCCGGCTTAGTGGAGGAGGTGTCGGGGCGGACACGGGCGTTGTCCTTGGCTGGCGAGAGTGTCGGGGTGCTGGCCTCTGGCCCTGGTGGCGCCACTACTGTCTTCGGAAAGATTACCGGCAAGGCGTTTCTCTGGTATCGTCAGCGACGAGGACGAGGAGGTAGCCGCACCCTTGCTCTGTGCGCGGTTCCTCTTCCCTTCCCCCCCTCCCCCTCCTCCTGCGCTTGCGGGCATCTGAGCCGAGGACCCGGTGCGCGGTGCCCGGGCGCGTGGCAGGGTGCTGCTGCTGCGGGTGGGTGCAGGGACGGGGGACGGACGGGGCCTCTCTGGGTTGTGGCGCTCTCTACTGCACCATCCCCTAAGCTTGTTCTGAGCCGCACCCCCACCCTCCGGCCGCCGCGGGCGTGCTGGGTTGCTGGTGTTGTCCGGACTCGCCTCGCATTCCACCCCCACCGTGTCGTCTCCGCGCGTAGAGAAGGACCTCTGACGGTAACTTGGCCTCAATGTGTCTCCTAACAGCATCGAAGAGGTTTCGCAGCTTCGCTGTGCTAGGCTTTGGTTCTGAACCTGCAAACTGCATTATTAGGGCAAGGAATTCCGGTTTTCTCTAGTTTAAAAAAAAAAAAAAAATTACAAAGTGATCATCCTGCAGGCTGCATGGCTTTCCAGAACTTGTTTCTGTGGGGAAGTAAGACCGTGATAACAGCATGCTTGCAAGGGTCCCGAGTGTTGGTACTGGAAACTAGAGTGAGCTGCTTAGCCCGGGGGGAAACCAATACAGCCGTTACCTATGCGATGTTAACTTTAAGGTAATATGCCATATGACTTAGTTATTAAAATGCTGAACGTTAACAGTTAGGGATGCCTTCTGCTTTTAAAGGCAGAGCTTGCATGCAGTATAGAAGACAGACTCGACCTATGCGCTTGCAGGTTTCCTGTCATTATGCGTGTGTTCGATACTTGAGCTCCCTGTCCTGTGGGAAACAATGGCCGCTGCTCTTCCACTTCACTAAACTCTTTGATGATTCAGTTAAGCCATTTGCTCCAGTCTCTGCATGGCCCACATCCAATAGAAAAACTGCTTAGGAAACAATCAGCCCGAACTAAAACATACTGTAGGTTGTTAATTGCAAGTAGTGGCCTGTCTCCTTCCCCCATTGTCTTGCATGACAAATCCCGCTTCTGGAGGGGGCTCTGTAAAGATGTAGTGTTTTGGGTATAGAAAGCATTATAATCGTGCAAGAGAAATCAATGTTCTGGCTTGCGTTTGTGGTATCTGGTAATCTGCTTCTGTAGGAGTTCAGCAGGGCAGATGGGTTTGCATAAGCTCTTACCTTTCTCTAAAGCTGGTTATGTTTTAACTGTTTAATCTTCCTCCAGTGCCGTACATTCTATGATCTTTCGCCCCTAGACAGGACGCTTTTCCTAGTCATGCCTAAGGAGCCAATTATCGAGTTGTCTGAAGCAGGAGGTTCTGGTGAATCTGTAAGTATTGTGTGAGCTTTCTGTATGCTAAACTGTCCCTGTAGATAGTTCCTCATTTACTAGACTCTTTCCCATCCCCCCTTTCCCCCTTGATAGGGCACAGTAGGGTCCTTTGGGTTTTCTGGCGCTGTCATCTTTTTGCCTCTAGCTTGTAATGGAGTTGAGCTTTTTGACTAAAAGCAGTGTTGTCAAGCAGTGCTGGTCCCTGGGTATGTACTTCTGGTGCAAAATGCAGTGTTGTTTTGGAGCGCAGTCTGGTGCCTATTGTTGTGGTTTAGAGTAAGAGTAGTAGAACTTGCAACCTGCAGAAGAGTGCTTGGGGTTTTTGGCAGGTCAGGGGCAAGGAAGGACAAAGCTGGTTGCGAGGTGCTGGATGTTTTGCTTTTAGCTATGAAAGCCATGTTCAAAGACTTTGTAAACCCACGCAAAAGGCAGCCTAAAGTTTCTTTTCCACCAGGATTGGTTATGTTGCCTGAAGACACAATGGGGGCTTTAACCCGGAGACAAAGTCAGCTTGTGTGGCTGTTTTGTAGTCCTTTGCTGTTTAGCTTGAGAAAAATTGCCTAGCTCTCTTTTGCCCCTATGGCGTGCATAATCGGTCTTGGTAACTTTACTTGGGACGCTTCAGTTGCCGGCAGTCGGACGGCCATTAATTTGACATGCAATGGTTGAATTGCTAGGAATTTGCTAGCTGCTTTCTCTGGGTGGTTCTCTGCTCTCGTTCCTTCCCTTCCTGGCCTCTGCCCTCTTTATGTGTTCCTTTTTCTTTTAGTTTTACTTATTTATGGGTTTGTACTTCCTTCTCCAGCTTCTTGGGCATGTAATGATTGTTGGCGAGATGTGTGTTGCTCACCTGGGCCTGACCAATGGATTCCGGATGGTTGTGGATGAAGGGCCCGAGGGTGGGCAGTCTGTCTATCGCATACATCTACCCGTTCTGGGTGGCCGTCCCTTGGGCTGGCCGCCGGGCTAAGATTTTGGCACCGCAAGAGTTGCTGCAAGCCTACAAATCACCACTGAATGGATTTCGTCTGTTGCCCATCAATCTAGTGGCTTTTGATGTGTAATTTTTTTTTTTTTTGCCGTGTGTCTGTGGAAGGTAATAAGAGCTTTGAGCAGCAGTTGCACAATAAAGATTTGTCATGGGGATATTACCTCCGTCTTGCGTGTCTTACTGAGGGGAAGTAGTTCTGCAAGCTCAAACGGTGTCTCCCTGGAATGCAAGTATGTGGAATGTTTCAGCCAGATAACAGCATTTCAGAGACAGATAGTGATTGGCCTGTTTGTGTGAAGCTGGAAGCACTTAGCAGTCTCTGCTGCGTCTTGTAGGAAGCAAAGTCTTAGCTCTTTGGCAGTGGTACGCCAACGTACAGAAAGGCCGTGTAGGCTGCTGCTAAAACTGTAGAAGATACTGTGTGTGAGGCTACATGCATGCTTTCCAAGGGTGGTTTCACCATGGTGCCCTGTGTTGGAAGCATCCACCTCCTGCTGGACCTGGGTGTCCTGGTAACAGGAGTAGGGTGTCAGTTTAGCACTATGTGCATGTAAGCAAACTGTATTGTACCACCCTCTGTGTCATTCTTGATGAACTGCTAATGATGGATCACTTGCAGTAGCTGCCTCCTGTACACCCAACACCTCAGGCTACAAGATGGGTGTTAAATGAGATAGGGGAGAAGAGGCAAACCTTCAAAGGCAGGGTAGTGTTTCTTTTCTTCGCACAAATGACTCAGCCCTGAAAACTCCCCTCTGGGGAAGCCACCGGCACATTCCCACCCAGCCTGTGGGGTCATCTCTGCTAATGGGCCATAATGGACTCAATGGCACTAGGATAACAGGCAGCTGCAAGACTTAGGCCATGAAAGACTCCCAGAACATCCCATGACTCACAGTATTACATTCCTCCACTGTGAAACTCCCTGTCCTGGGGGAGGTACTGAGCATTCTCACCTGAACCTGAGCATATATATAATCTTTGGGTTTGGGGACAATGATGTGGAAGTTCACCTCTGAACAACTGCAAGGACCCTGTTAAAAGAATAAGTTATGTGAAGGGAATAGGCTCTGACAGCTCCAGAGATGGACAACTCACAGCAACATGCTGGGCCCTGGCCATTGCTTACCAGACACTGCTTGGTATGGTACAACGCTTTCAGGAGGAGGAGAAAAGAAACAAATCAACAGGAACCATGTCCACACAAACCACATCTGAGCCAGAGGGAAAGGAAACAAATCAATAGGCACTGTATGGATGCAAGCCATTGCTGAACCAGAAGGACAGCCTAAGCCAGTAGCAGTCGCCCTTGTTCAGAAAAGAAAATCCGCATAGTGAATGACGAGGAAGAGGCAGGACCTTCACATCCAGCACTCGATCCCTATCCCTGGGCAAGCTGCGTAGAGAGTTCACACGCGAGGTAAATGAGTCCATATTGACCTTGCTGCTCTGAATCTGGGATGCCATGGCTAATGATACAATTCTAGATGGTAGCGAAGCCAGGCAACTGGGATCCCTGTCCCAGGGTGTAGCTATTGACCAGGGGATCGGGAAAAGACAGGAAACTCTGAGCCTCTGGCGACGACTGCTGTCAAGTATGAGGGAAAGACACCTTTGTAAGGAGGACCTCCTTGTGCCGCGTGGACAGTGGAACATGATGGAGCAAGGTGTCCGATGCCTGAGGGAATTAGCTTTGCTGGAGATCCTTTTTTTTTCAGAGGACAAGGGATTCCCTAAAAGTCTAGACGGTGTCCAGTACGCATCACAAATATGGGTGAAATTTGCTCAGCTTGGGTCCGAAATATATTCCTGTTACTTAGCAACGCTGCAATGGAGGGAGGGAGAAGATAGGGTGGGTGCATTGGTTAGTAAACTCAGCATTTATGAAGACACTGTCGCTGCCCCGTTACGGGCCCACGTCTCACCTGTGGAAATGAAGCTGGCTGAGCATGTCTCGAGCCTGGAAGAGAAAATTGAAGAGGGCTACCAGAAACTAAGAGAGGAGCTTAAGGAGGGAATCTTCCATCTCTTGCCAGCACAGACGAGAGTCTCTGCTATTAGGAGCAGGCGTCCCCCAGCTAAAGAGAGAGTGTACACTCCACGAGAGAATACTCCCGGCAGCATAGGAGTGGTGATGTTATGTCCAGTCCTCTTGAAGGGACCTCCAGGTCATATTTACAGGAAGGGAACAATAAGTACCATGACCAGAACCAGAGGGGCCTTGCCTCTAGTCAGGTAGAGGGAGAGGCTCTATTGGACTGTGTTGATCCAATGGCCTGGCACATCAGACCCAAAAAAGGATAAGGCTTTAGTTGACACTGGCGCACGATGTACTTTAATGCCATTGAGAAATGTGGGGGCAGAATCCATCTCTATTTCTGGGGTGACAGGGGGATCCCAACAGCTGACTGGACCAGAAGCTGAAGCGAGCTTGACCAAGAAGGAATGGCACAGACACCCCATCATGACTGGTCCGGAGGCCCTGTGTATCCTCGGCATAGATTACCTCAGGAGTGGGTATTTCAAAGACCCAAAAGGACACTGCAAGGAGAGGCAAGGCAAAAGCTGCAGTAGCTGATTTGCAGCTGGCAGAGGCCGCTCCGATGCAAGCGTGGAACCTCCCAAGGTGGCCTGGACTGGCACCGAGATGAGAGAGGTAAAGGCGGTGCTTCCCCTTTCAAAAAGGTTCCTGCAAAGTCACGGGGGTGGCAGCTGGTCTCAGTGCTAGTAGCGGTCGAGGTGCAGGCGGCGGACAGCTGGCGGCTGGAATCTTCTCATCAGCAGCGGGCACAGGTGGGGAAGGTAGGCAGAACTCAATCGTAGTTCTGAGTTGCAGCGCAGCAAAGTCCCGGGTCAGAGCGCACAACCTCCCACGGCACCATGCTGCAGACAGTTTGCAGTTCCCCTGAGTGGTGGAAGAGCCCGCTCCCCCAGCTAAAACTCCCCAACCCCCACTGGAGAATTGTAGTATCCTAGACCAGCCCAGGTGTGAAGGGACCTTGAAAGATCATCTGGTGCAGCCTCTTGTGGGAAAGGGAGACTAGATGAGATTATTTAGCACCCTGTCCTGCAGCATCTGGAAAAACCTCCAGCAACGGGGACTGTTGCAGCTTGTGCCCGTTGTCCCTTGTCTTCTCCATGTGGCTCCCTTGAACTACTGGAATACTGTGTGGAGGTTCCCCCTGAGCCTAGGCAGGTGCCCAACATTTTGCAACTAATTCCTTTGTCATTGCTTGCTAGTCTTCATGCAGATGCTATCTGCTTTTAGATGTTCCTCCACAGCTTTTGGACCATGCTGAGCCCATTTGTCCGAGTATTTAGGACTTAGGCTTATTCTCTGCTTCTGTAAGCATTCAGTGATATCTCTTGCCATCCCCCCGACTATGCCAATTGGTGCAAATGGGTGTTTTAGGTCGCGTAAAGAATCGCCAGAAAAGGTATCAGCAAAAGCAGGTTCTCCAGCCCTTTGAGCATCTTCATGGCCCTCCTTGGGATGCTCTCCAGTCTGTCCGCCTCTTTTTATTGAATTCTGGGGACCAGAACTGGACACAGAGTGTGGCCTGCAGGCATGGCCTCTGTGAGAAGAGGCCAGGGTCTGCTCTGCGCTAGACACAGCTAGTTTTCACCAGCTAGGCACCAGACTTCCCTGAGAGCCAAAGCAGAGCAACTCAGCAAAGCTGGTGGCACCCCTGTGTAAGCATATTTAAGAAAGGGTAAAGCTCTGTCTGGGGCGGGTATTTCCCTGCTGCCCTTAGATCTGGCAGGTGGCTATGTCCTGAAGGAACTTTTTCATCTTATTGTCTCCTCCTGTCCTATTGAGGAGGGGTGGTGAGAGAACAGCTGGTTGCGACCCTGGCAGCCTGCCAAGGTCTGACCTCACAAAGCCTAAAAGGCATATTCTTCCTTGTAGAAGGAGGTTGGTGGCTTGGAGATTTTAGGAACAGGAAAATTAATTGGGGACTGAATGTTGATTTGAGTGAAGGGCAGGTACCAATCCGTCTTCTATAACTGCAATTTCAGAAGCAAAGGACAGCTGAGAATCAGGCCCCAGTGATGCTGGTTTGGGTGTTGCTAAGATGGCGTTCATTTCCCCATAGCAGCTCTCACAGTGCCGTGTGTCACATGAAAAAGGGAGGAGGCTTCCTTGACCATTGGTGTGGGGGGATTTACTCAGTCTTTAGTGTTTAATTTGTCTTTGTTTCAGGAAGGTTGAGACCGTTGTGCCCGACCAGTCCGTCAGCATCCCGTTGGGGGGATCCTTCACTGAGCAGTCCTATTGGATCAGAGGCTGGTTCGACTGACTTAGGGAAACACAGCAACAGAGTAAGGGAGATCCCTCAGCATGTCTTCCCCTTTACCCACTGTGTTACCTGCTGCTGCCGACTGGTAGCCTCCGCCAAGGATTCACACTAACAGTTTATGGAATAACACTGTTTATTAATATAAATTGTGACAAGTTAAAGTTTGAAGATTGTCGGTGATAGTGTCTGACTGCAAAAATATATTGGAAGGAATATACAGACAAGCTCTAATCCCCAATAAAATGTTCAGCATGCATAGAGTATGATTCTTAGCCAATAGGCATCTCTATGGGGGAGAAGACAGGTTCAGCCCATCAACTGATCCCAGCAGCTACGATGGAGTCTTCCCTAACTTTTCCCCATTCTCGACTTATTTTTATACTATTTCTGTGTGTTTAGGTGGAGCTTGAGTGACTCTAGTCATACATACCTATGCTACTGATTGGTGTAAAATTCTTTTGCTTTGCTTTTGAAGATGCAGTCAAAAAGAATATAGAGCACATGCCCAGTGAGGGGTGGTTGCACTTTGGAGGTAGGTAACTTTGGGATGGAGGTGTGCATTAATATTATTATTAGGCTTTAATGAAGCATGTTCATCTAAGGAGAGTGATTTCACCACAGTTGCTGGCTCAGCAGTAAGACATCTTCCCCTATCTCCCTTGGTTGACAGGTGGTATGCTGTTTATCAGCTGCAAAGTACCATCGAGTTCCCTTCCCTGCAAGGATTTCTGCAGAGCCTGGCCTTCGCTCCGCTCCACCCTGCGTTCCATCCCCCTTCGCAGGTGTCTGTGTGTATGGGGAATCATCACGGAATAGGTTTCAAGTCATGCCAACTGCATTCCACCCAGGGAGCAGCAACTGTGATTTACCCTATAATTCCCATACTGTTATAACTCCTGTGAGGATGCTAATGTAACTCCTAAGTTTCCTCTAATTGAATCCCCAGTTAGCGGTCCACAGGGTCCCCGGTCATTTTCCCACGCCGTGCTTTGCACTGGTAGCTAGAAAGGTGTTGATCAGGCCCCAGTGTTTTGGCTACTGCTGAGCAGTGTTGGCACAGCATCAGTGCTGTCTCTCCAACATTCTGCCCCAGCATCAGTAGGCTGGGGGTAGGCAAAACCCTGGGAGGGGACACAACCAGGACAGCTGGCCCAAACAGGCCAGAGGGATATTCCATGCCATATGACGTCAGCCCAGAAATAAAAGCTAAGTAAAAGAGGAGGAAAGGGGGGCATTTCTTGTTTACAGTGTTTACCTTCCAGAGAAACTGCTACGTGTGTGGAAGCCCTGCTTTCCGGGAAGTGGCTCGGCAGTGCTTGCTGATCGAAACTAGACGATAATTTTTTTTTCCCCCTCTCCTTGTTCATGCACAAACTTTCACTTTTGCTTTAGTAAACTGCCTTATCTCAATCTGCAAGTTGTTTTTCATCTCTCCTGTCCAGCTGGGAAGGGGGAGTGATAGAGTTGTTTGCTGAACACCTGGCGTCTAGCCAAGATAAACCCACACCAGTCCTTTTTGGTTCCTAACGTGAGCTGAGACAGTGGCAGTTATATATCTTGCATGGTATAGTGATAGCAGTTATTGAGTAGCAAGCTCCTGTGCGGGACATGGAGTTTGTCAGGTAAGCTGCTTATCTCTTTGTTTTGTTCAGTTTGGGAACATGTTAATACAAACAGTGGCTCTGTGCTTTGCTGTGGCATTGATGGCTTTGTTGTGCTGGAGGAGCTATTTTCTGGGGACAATGAGGGAATCCCTCTCTCTATCTGGGATTGATGTGTATTGTTTTAGAATGCAGGCGCCTGTGTTCCTTGTTCTTCCTCCTGTAAGCTGTTGAATACTATTAATACTATGTTGTGGTTTGAAAAGCAAAACCAGTGAGAGACTTCAAGTCAGAAATACAATTTATTAGGAAAAGAAAAAAAACTAAATACATGCAATAATAGAAAAGGTAAGAAAACAACCACTGACAGAGTCAGAATAAAACCTGACACTCGGGTGGTGGTGGGAGTCCAGGCTGGAATGGCCTCAGTCTTCCTAAAGTGGCAGATGTGGTTCTGTCGGATCTTGTAGAAGGGTGTAATCTTCCTCTGATGGTGCAGTGGAGAAAACCCCAGCTGTTCCCAGTGGGAAGCTGCCTTGGGTCTCAGGGACCGTGATTATATTCAGTCAGGAAATGCTTGTCTCCTCCCTCTGGGCAGAGCATCCCACAGTGGGATGATGTAATTTCAACAGTCATGCAGTGACATTGAATGGGCCATTAACAACAGATATCTTCCCGGGAGGAAAGATAAGAAGATAAGAGATAAGGAGGAGGTGGAAAAGATAAGAAGAAACTGCTCACAGATGGGAAATGAATAACATCTTGCATTTCAACCTGGGACATACTATTAACTAATACTGTTGGCATACTGTGGGGTTTGTGGAATCTGATGTCATCCTGCTGTAAGACAAAACAAACTGTAGGTGAGGAGATATTGAAATGTGCCCTGAAGCAGCTGGTGCCTGGATGGCAGTGTGTGTGGAAGGATTTGGGCAGGTTCCTAGAGTGGTTATCACCTCCCTATGCCCGGGACTTTACACCTAAACAGGCAATGAGCCCTGGCAAATGGACACGTCACCTGATAGAAGGGTGCCTTAGCTACCCCAATGAAATCCAGCAGCTTCTTGCCCTGTACGGGGGCCTGGCCCTTGCCTGTTGAGCCACAGTTCAGTACTGTCAGAGGAGTGTGGCTGAGGCAGGAATCCAAAGTGCATTTGAGGACACTATGGCTGAGATAGGGACCCAAACAACAACAGCTACAGTAATTGCCCCCAGAAGTGTCAAAGAAAAGGTGAATAAGGAGAGCCAAGGAGCGATCAGCAAGACTCCCTCAGCTTTTAGTAGTCCCATGTGGCCAGTGCAAAAGTCTGATGGAGGGTGGAGGTTAACAGTAGACCGTCGTGGCCTGAATGAAGTAACGCCCCCACTGAGTTCTCCTGTACCGCACATGTTAGAGCTCCAGTATGAACTGGAGTCAAAGGGAGCCAGGTGGTATGCTGCACTTGGCATTGTCAATGCATTTTTCTCAATTCCTTTGGCAGCAGAGAGCAGACCACAGTTTGCTTTCATGTGGCAGGGTGTCCAATACACCAGGAATCGAGTGCCCCGGGGGTGGAAACACAGCCCTACCATCTCTTGTGGACTGATCCAAAGTGTACTGGAAATGGATGATGCTCCTGAACGTCTACAATACGTTCATGACATCATTGTGTGGGGCAGTGAGGCAGAAGAAGTGTTTGAGAAGGGAAGAAGAATAGTTCAGAATGTTCTGAAAGCTGGATTTGCCATAAAGAAAAGCATGGTCAAGGGACCTGCATGGGACATCCAGTTCTTGGGCGTCAAATGTCAGGATGGCCGCCGTCATGTGCCTATGGATGTGGTTAAGAAGATAGCAACTATGTCTTCACCAGCTAAGAAGGTGGAAATACCGGCTTTTGTAGGCCGCCTGGGGTTTTGGAGAATGCATATTCCAGGTTATAGTCAGCTTGTGAGGCCCCTCTATCGAGTGACCCAGAAGAAGAACCATTCTGAATGGAGCCGTGAGCAGCCACAGGCCTTTGAGCAGATCAAAGAGGAAATAGCTTGCGCGGTAACCCTTAGGCCTGTTCAGACTGGACTAGCCCTGCAAAATATACTCTACGCTGCAGCTGGGTAGCATGGTCTCACTTGGAGACTCTGGCAAAGAACATCAAGAGAAACCCAAAGTCAACCATTCGGGTTTTGGAGCCAGGGTTATTGAGGGTCAGCAGGCCCACTACACTCCAGCTGAAAAAGAAATGTTAGCAGCATATTGAGAGGGTTTGAGCATCCTCAAATGTTTTTGGGAATGAAGCCCGTCTCCTCTTGGCACTGCAATTTCCTCTGCTACACTAGATGGTCAAAGGAAGCATCCCTTTGACACATCGTGCAAACAGTGCTACATGGAGTAAGTGGGTGGGTAGCACTGATCACACAACGAGCTCGACTGGGGAAACCCAATTGCCTGAGAATCCATGAAAAAAGGCGGAGATTTTGGAGAATTTCTTTGAAAGGTCACTCGTGCTCAAGAAGCACCACCATATAATGAGCTATCAGAAGATGAATGCGGCCATGCTCTCTTTACTGATGGATCCTGCCTTGTGGTAGGAAACCATCAGAGGTGGAAAGCTGCTGTGTGGAGTCCCACACAACGAGTCGTTGAGGCCGCTGAAGGAGAAGAAAAGTGGCCTGTAGTGTGTCTCTGTAGTGACTCCTGGATGGTGGCTAATGCCCTATGAAGGCGGCTAACGCAGTGGAAGAAGACCAATTGGCAATGCAAGGGTAAACCCATTTGGGCTGCTGCGTTGTGGCAGGACATCACTGCACGGATAGAAAACATGGCTCTGAAGGAATGTCACGTAGATGTTTACATGCCCAAAAGCCATGCCACTGTGGAACATCACAACAATGAACAGCTCGATAAGGCTGCCAAAATTGAAATAGCTCAGGTAGACTTAGACTGGGAGCAGAAGTGTGAACTATTTACAGCCCGATGGGCCCATGAAACATCAGGACACCTAGGAAAAGATGCAACCTACAGATGAGCTTGTGATCGAGGGGTGGATCTGATCACAGAGGCTATCACACAGGTCACCCATGAATGTGAAGCATGTGCTGCAATCAGGTGAGCCACATGAGTACAGTCTCCTTGGAATAGATGGCACAACTGGGTTTTAGAGATGGTGAGGCCTGGCAAATTGACTATATTGGACCACTGCCATGAACACACCAAAGCAAGAGCTTACATACTCATCATGGTAGAGGCAACTACTGGTTGCCTGGAAAAATACCCTCTAAGCCATGCTATGGCTCGAAACACCATCTTAGGCCTTGAGAGACACATTTTGTGGTGTCATGGTAGCCCAGAAAGAATGGAATCAATGAGGCTTGTTTTTGAAATAGCCTCATAAACTCTTGGGCAAAGAAACACGTGGATATATCACATCCCTTATCGCTCACAAGCCTCTGGAAAGATTGAGAGGTATGATGGACTGTCAAGAGGGTTAGGCAATCGGGCATGGAAGCATTGGGATGCAAATTTAGCAGAAGCCACTTGGCTGGTTAACGCCAGAAGATCTGCTAACCGGGCTGGTCCTGCCCAAACAAAACCACTACATACTGTGGGAGGAGATAAGGTCCCCATACTACACACAGGGGAGTGGCTAAGGAGGTCGGTGTGGAATTCTCCTCCCATGGGAAAAGGCAAACCTATTAATGGGATTGCCTTTGCTCAGGGACCTGGGTGTACTTGGTGGTTACTGCAGAAGGATGGGGAGACCTGGTGTGTGCCTCAAGGAGATTTAACCTTGGGGGGAATATAATGAGTGTAAATTCTATGTTGCAGGGAGTAAAGTAGCAGGAGTGACATGAACCGTTGGTGAGTGAATTTTACGAGGAGCGAGGAGAGTGCGACGATAGCCCAGGCAGGGCCGGTGTCGGTGCCGAACGATCGTGTGTGTCGCTTCTGTCCTGAGCACCCATCTTGATGGAACGGAGCCCAAGTCGCGGCCTGGTTTTAAACATCCGGAGGGGTGGAGGAAACCCATGGAATGGGAAAATAATATCTATCTTTGAAAGGAAGGGAGACGTTAGTTAATAAAAATGTGTACGTGTGTTGGGCATAAAGATGGTTTAAGCATGGAGTTTAAGTTGTAAGCATTGGTAAGAAGGGATTTCAGTCATGACAAATAAATAAATACAGACAAATAAATACAACGGAATAATTGGAAGACAGATATATATATAATTCTGTGGCATCTGAGTATGATGCAAATGGTGTGAAGTAAGGGGTGGAGATTGTATTGGGTGTGGCTGAGATGGAGTTTGTTTTCCCCATAGCGGCCATCAGTGCCATGCTTTGCATTGGTAACTAGAAAGGTGTTGATAACACCCCAGTGTTTTGGCTACTGCTGGGCAGTGTTAGCACAGTATCAGCACTGTCTCTCCAACATTCTGTCCCTCATCAGTAGGCTGGGCGCGGGCAAGATCCTGGGAGGAGACACCACTAGACCAGGTGACCCAAACTGGCCAGAGGGCTATTCTGTACCGTATGACTTCAGCTCAGAAATAAAAGCTGAGTTAAGGAGGGGGAAGGGGGCACATTTGTTATTTACAACGTTTGCCTTTTGGAGCAACCCCTAGGCGTGCTGAAGCCCTGCTTCTTGGAAAGTGGTCGGACAGTGCTTGCTGATGGGAACTAGAGGATATAATTAGTTGTTTTTCCTATTTGCTTTTTCATGCAAAAACTTTCTCTTTTCCTTTAGTAAACTGCCTTATCTCACCCTGTGAGTTGTTTTCCATCTCATTTTCTCTCTGTGTCAAGCTGAGAAGGGGGAGTGATAGAGCGGCTCTGTGGGCACCTGGCATCCAGACAAGGTCAACCCACCACCGATGCTTTTGATGCCGTCCAGGTGTTGTAGGATAAGGGCACTGATAATGCGGGTAAATAATTGGCTGCAGAGCTGGTGCTTGCAACAGCGTTCTGGGTTCCATGAGCATGGGACCCTATTTTTGATCAGCATCTGCTTGGGAGAGCGGGGCTCCACCTCACTGAGCGGAGCAAAGATATTTTTGCCAGTAGGATAGCTGACCTCATTAGGAGGGCTTTAAACTAAAAGTGAGGTGTCGCGGCAGGGCATCCCCAAACTGGTAATAAGTAGCATTGACTCCATGATTCACAGAAGGCTGATCGATCTATTTATTTTATATATATATATATAATTATTAAGAAACCCACTGCTTTTATAGACCGTTACGATACACCTGGACCTAATTGGTCCTCCAATCCAAGCACCATCACCATTGGCTAATTAAGAAACCACCCTTTGGTAAAGGAATCTCCATAACACATTCCACATGTTCAGAATAACAGGTGCAGCAAGTGAAGATAAGAATTGTTTCTCATTCTTTTCTCTGATCTTCTCACTGCCTTCCTGAGAAAGGCCTGGGAAAGTTATGTGTTGCTCTCTGTGGCCAGAGAGCTGCTGCCACAGTGAGGGTGCGAGGCGGGAGAGAATAATAAGCAGCCCTGTGCGGGAGTGATGGACAGGGTCAATGAACAAGGGGCAGGGCAAGAGCTCCAGTACCTGGAAGTCCCCCTTAGAACCCGAAGGCAGTGGTGGATGTCATGGCTGCAAGTGTGCCCAGCAGAAAGATCTCCTTGGACGTGGAAGTTTTAAAAGAGGAGATTGACAGGAAGCACGGAATCCAGGTACACAGACAGGAGTGTGATGCCAGGTATTGTACGCTGTCCCAGGCCTAGCGGCCTCCTGCCTTCAGAGTGCACAAAAGGAAGGAAAGCCAGAATGTAACCTCGGGGTGACTGACACAAGTAACTCCTGAGATGAAGGAGACCGGATGCATTTCTGTGCTCAGGGTAGAAGGAAGAACCCTCCCCCATCTCCTGAAGTGCCCCTACATAACAGACAGGATGCTCCTGGTTTGGAGACCGAAGAGCACATGAGTAATGGACAGGACCCAGGACAAAGCCAACCATGCAAAGCTGACCTAACCACCTGCCCACGTTAGAAGCAGTGCGACCCGAGAACCCAGGACAAAGCCAACCATGCAAAGCTGACCTAACCACCTGCCCACGTTAGAAGCAGTGCGACCCGAGAAGCACATCAAGGTATTAGTAATTGGAGATTTCCTCCTGAGAGACCCTGAGACACCCATTTCCCACCCAGACAATTTCTCTAGAGAGCTCTGCTGCCTACCAGGAGCTTGCATTCATGGTGTCACTGAGAGGCTGCCGAGGCTGGTGAACCCTACAGATTATCGCCTGCTCCTACTCTTCTCTGTAGCGTCAGATAAGGCAACTTGACTTAGAACCCTCCCAGGAGTCTATTATGTCTGTAGGAGTGATGCTAAAAGGATGGGGAGTACAGGTGATGGTCGCCTCTGTTGGTGTCCGGTCTGAGGAAGGGGTCCAGGAAGGAGGAGACGGACTAAGCAGCTGAATGCCGGACTGCATAGTTGGTGCCATACTCAAGGTTTTGGCTTCTATGATCATGGATCTACCTTTAAGAAGCCGGGTCAGTTGGGAGCTGATGGGATTCACGCGACCAAGCGGGGCATGATCGTCTTTGCTGGAAAGCCGGTTAGACTTACAAGGAGGGCTTTAAACAAGACTCAGCGGGGAAAGACAATGGAGTTTTGAGCAACAGAGAAGAGCCAGGGGCTGGTGATGTGTTGGGAACCAAGAGAGGAATACTTGAGAAATGCTGCAAAGGAATTGGAGCTTGATCATTGTCCAAAAAAGTGACACAGTCAACAGCCCAACGGAAGTGCCTCTGTACCAATGCAAGCAGTATTCATAAGAAAGAGGAGCTGGAAACCACTGTGCAGCCGGAAAGCTAACAATGTAATCACTATAGTAGAAAAGTGCTGGGACAACTCAAATGACTGGAGCTCTGCAATCAGTGGCTATAAACTGGAAGCAGGGACACGCATTCTGGGAAGACTCTAAAGATGCCGCCCCGGTCTGTAGGGATGGGGTCAGAAAAGCTAAGGCAAAGCTGCAGCTGAATTTGGCAGGGGATGTAAAGATTCGGACAATGGCCTTCCACAGGTGCGTTGTTCAGAAAATAAGACTAAAGAAAGCGTACGCAACCCACGTGCCCCCATCCGCCCCCCCCCCCCCCCCCCCGCTGCTGATAAATAAGCCAGGTGGTCTAGTGGCCAGCAACATGGAGAAGGCTGTGGTACTTGGTGATTCATTTCCCTGTGTTTTCACTGGCACGGTTAGCAAACCTCTTGAGACCCTGAACCTCAAGGAAGGGACTTGGGGAACAAAGTCCCTTCCATCATAGGAAACTATCTCTTTTGAGACCACCAGAGGAACCTGTGGATACACAAGTCCTGCACCTCTGGGGAGGCACAACCCCATGCACCAGTACATGCTGGAGGCCGATCGGCTAGAAAGCAGCTTTGCAAAGTAGGACAATGTGCCCTTGCCTCAAAGGCGGCCAAGGATATCCTTAGCCCGATATAGAGGAAAGCAGGGTTCATATATGTTACAAGACAGTTGTGTGGACCATTCACGGTGCTCACTGTCCCCGGGGGTGCAGGGCACCACAGACCACCGTTGGGCAGCTTTGAGGGCACTGCCTATTTTTCTAGAAGCCTCCTATCCAGCTTAATGCCAATCCTACTCTCCTGAGCCCTCAAGCCAGCAGTGCCGAACGCACGCTTTGCATTTCATTTGCTTCCAGGAGACGTGCAGCTTAGAAATGTCTGCAATGGAAGTGGGGCTTTCAGCAAACAATGTAGAGCAACTTCGGTTGTTTTTTCAAAATGTCCTGAGAAGTTAAAGCCAGGCCTGCCCTGGCCAAAGCAGTCATTTGACTGGAGGGAGCAACACCAAAAAGGCACAGGCGCCTTTGGGGTGGAGTCTGTGAAATACGCCAATCACTTGTTTTAAAATTTTGATAATAATAAAATAGTTATAAAAACAGTAATAAAAATTAGAGCAATAAGAATTTGGACAATCAGATTTAGGACAATAAAGGGCAATAAAAGCAAAGAATTATGGACATCCGGATGCTCCCGGGCACTAAGCCACGAAAAGCATGCCTTGTGAACAAAGGATTAGCCCCTTAAAAGCAGTAGCCTCTTGCATATTCATATATCTCACGCATGATGCATAAATTCCTTGCAAACTTGGGATTTTTCTGGTTTTTTGTTGACTTTTTCCCCTTAATACTGGTGGCTCCTTAAAGACAGAGAGGAGGTGGAAGGATGTTTGTCTTTTCTGCTAAGGAGGCAGTAACTCTTGCTGTTATCTCTGTGTGAAGAATTTCTTGATTATCTCATCCATTCCTTGTCCTGGCCACAAAAAGTTATCTTATATCACATTGCTTCTATTTTAATATTATGCTATAGCCTAAAACTATATTTAACACACTACTTAAAATGATTAATACGACACTACTTTCAAACATAACACATATAGTATTCATTTTAATATTTGCAAAGAGCCAATCATATAATATGCATTTTTCACTATCCTCCCTCTTTCTTTTTATAAATCATTTGGCTTGAGCAATATTCATCATTTGCTTATTTTTTTCCACAAATCAATCTTGCTTCTTTGAGGGGATCTTCTATATTGTTTTGTTTCTTTAACACCATGATCCTTTGTGCTGTTTGAGATGTAGTCAGCTTTTGGTCCATGGGCATGGTCACTACTTGCATGCCTTGGACTACACTGGTGATGAGTCAAATGAAACAGGGGATGAAGCAAGGAAGAAATATTAGACCAGCTATAGAGCTTAAAAGAAGAAACCTAACTTCTTCCACCATTCTACTCCCAATACATTATCCCACCAGCTAGTATTTAGCGTTGATTCCCATTTTTGAACTTGTACATGGGCAATTTTTCTGATATCATTGACTATATCCAGAACAGCATCCCCATTGTCATCTTTTTTTAAACAGCAGTCTGATGTAGTGAATTTTCCACAAACACCCCCTTCTTCAGCTAACAAATAGTCTAAAGCCAATCAGTTCTGATACACGGCCGCTCTTGTTTGGGTTTGTTGCCTTGATATTAATTCCATTGCCCGACCAGTTTTGTTTGTTATTATCTCTACAGCAGCTTGGAGTCTTATAATACGATTTAACATATAAATTGGGGTTCGATATCCCCAACTTCCATCTTGTGCCCAGGTGGCTGGCCCATATGTTTCCAGTATGCATTCAGGAGGCCGTTCTTCATCTCCCCATTTTTGGAATCCTCCGATCAAATCTCTTTTATTTCTCTTTAAGTCCTTATAAACTGGGATCCCTAATTGATCTCCATCAGGTCCTGGTAAAAGAAAAAAATCCTGGCTGTATGATTCCCAGAGTACAGCTCCCTTTCCACTGAGAGGGGAGTTTTGGGTATGCTCTTTTTCCACATATCCAAAATAGGCCATCTGGAGCTTTCCAATAATAATTTTTCTGTTGATCTATATTCTCCGAAAATTTGGAGGTTTTTTTTTTTAATTTTTTCCTGGGTCCAGTACAGGGTTGGTTCCTCTGGGATCCACCACATAGAAGTCCCATTACTAACCTTATATCTTTCACAAGGAGTTTTTCCTACTTCCTGAAGAAACTTTTTCCCAGTGCACCAGAGGCATTCTTCCCCTATCACTACTGAACTCTAAAATCCACCATTCTGGTCGGTTTTCTCCACTTATACTTGTTTGGTTCCACTTAAGGAGTTCAATTGGGCCTAAGCTGCTGCCTTTCCATGGCCATTCTTCTGACATGAAAGCCCCTCCACAGACCCAACAATTGGTTAAGTTCCCTACTTATTCTTTCCCCCAATTCTACAAACTGATTTTTACCCATCCTTGAGATATCTCTTTCTTTTTCTAATTGCTGTTCAAATTTCGTATACAAATCGTCAAGTGAGATTGGCACAGGTTTAGTTGGTTGTGATAGCTTAGCCTTTTTGTTTATCAATTGCTCTTTTACCAAATCTTGTGCTTTATTCCCAATAGCGTATGTGAAACAAATCCATCTCTCCCCTTTTGGGCATTCACTTCCCATCCTGTTACCACTTATTCCTAAGTTCTCTGCAATCCAGTACTTTTTCCCATTGTGCATGCAATTGCCTAATTTGGATGGGTTATAACAGTGACGGTTGACATGAGTGTAAGAAATAAAAAAGGAACCTCGGTGTCTTTCCATATACAGCTTTCGGTAACACCTGTGGCATGGCTTTGTCGATATCCCAAAAGGGAAAAGACAAACAATGAGTGACAGAAAAAGGAATGACAGAGGTCCAGTATGGCTTATACTCCCACCTCCCATGCCCATGGGGTTGCAACCCACAGCAGGTGTATTTGTGACATTCGGGTTTCAACTATTAATTTAGTTAAAATTCTCTTTAAAGTCTGGTTCATCCTCTCTACCCGGCCAGAACTCTGTGGATGCCATGGGGAGTGTGACTCCCATTTTATCCCCAAGGCTTGAATTCTTTGTTGCAACACTTTTGACATAAAATGCGTTCTTCTGTCCGAGTCTATCCTATTAACCATTCCATATCTGGGAATAATCTGTTCCAAATCTGTTCTGTTACTTACCACGTTGGCTGTCACCTTGGCAGTGGGAGCAGCTTCCACCCAATGAGTTAGGTGGTCTGTCATTACTAATAAATACTTCCATCTTTGTACTTGAGGAAGCAGCTCAGTAAAATCTACTTGGATACTTTGAAATGGTTGAAGAGCTAACTCACGACCTCCTGATGTTGTTTTTCTCATCACCTTTTTATTTATCCTTTGGCAAGTTATGCATCTTTCAGTTACTTGCTTTGCTACTCCAAAAATCCCAATGCACCCATAGTTCCTTAAAAAATGATCACACAAAGCCTGGGTACCCCAGTGGGGTTTCTGATGCATGTCTTCTAATGTTTTCCTAGTAAGCGTTTTATTAAGTAATTGTCTCCCATCAGGAAGTTTCCATTTCCCAGATTCATCTTGCTCTCCTCCTATCTTGCTTAATTTTTTTTTTTCTCTGCTTCACTAAACTCTGGAATTTCCATTTTTTCCTCATTTGGAGTTAATATTAACATAACTCTTTTGGCCCCATTTTCTGCTGCATCTTTAGCTTCCTGATCTGCCAGATTATTTCCTCTTATTTCTGGGGTCATTCCCTTTTGGTGTCCCTTAATATGTACTATAGCTATCTCTTCAGGTAATTTTAATGCCTCTAAAACATCTAAAATGAGTCCCTCATGTACTGATCCCTTTCCTCTTGAATTAAGTAATTCTCTTTCTTCTCAAATTTTTCCAAAGGTATGTACTACTCCAAAGGCATACTTTGAATCAATATATATAGTTCCTTTCCTTGTGTGCTAAATATTCCAGTGCTCTTTTTAGAGCATATAATTCACAGGTTTGAGCTGACCAGTTTGAGGGTAATTTCCTTTTGTCAATACTTTGCATGTTTTTTCCATCAACTACTGCATACCCTGACATTCTTTTTCCTTGTAGACATCTGGAGGAACCATCCACATAGATTATTTTCCCTTCTGAAAGGGCTTGTTCTTCAAGATCTTCTCAAACTTTTGTTTGGTATTGTATAATTTCTAAACAATTATGTATTAAGTTATCTGCTGGTTCTCTATATAAGAATTGAGCTGGATTTAAACTTCTGCTTACTTCTAGTGTCAAATCATCACTGTCTATCAAGATTGCTTCATATTTTAACATTCTAGAGTCTGTCAACCATTTTTCAGCCTTCTGGTTTAACACATTTCAAACTGCATGAGGAGTACACACAACTAGTTTACGTCCAAAAGTAAGCTTACGACTTTCTTCTACCAGGATTGCAGTAGCTGCTATAGCCTGAATACATACTGGCCAGCCGTGGCTCACTGGATCTAACATCTTTCATAAATAAGCTACTGGTCTCTTTACTCCTCCACACTCCTGAGCCAGAACTCCATGAACTACCCCACTTTCTACATTCACGTGCGGATGGAAGGGTTTTTCTAACGAGGGTAAGCTTAAAGCTGGTACTGAGGCCAGTTTTAACTTCAATTCTTCTAGTTTAACATCATCCTCCTCGGTCTACTTGATATCATCTCCCTCTGTCAATTTTCCATACAAGAATTTTACGGCCTGTGTGTACCCATCAATCCATAATCTACAATATCCCAATAATCCAAGTCGTTTTCTGATTTCTCTCTTTGAAGAGGGAGGGGGAAGAGATAAAATTCCTGCAATTTTGTCGGGGTTGAGCTTCTGGCTACCCTTACTAATCAAGTGTCCAAGACATTTTACCTCTGGTTCTACAAATTGCAGCTTCCCTTTTGATATCCTTAATCTTTTTTCTCTGAGAAAATTCAAAAGTTTTATAGTAGCCTCTCTAACTTCAGCTTCAGCTTCCCCAGATAGTAAAAGATCATCCGCGTATTGGATAATTTGTATTCCAGGAGGAGTGGGGAAAGCTTGTAGTATTGTTTCTAAAGCTTGCCCAAATAAGTTTGAAGATTCAGTGAACCCCTGTAGTAATTTTGTCCATCTTAATTGCTGCTTTCTCCCAGTTTGTGGATCCTCCCATTCAAATGCAAAGATATTTCGTCTCTCTTTGGCTAATGGACAAGCCCAAACAGCATCTTTAAGATCCACTACACTAAACCACTGATGCTGGGGTGGAACTTTACTTAGAAGAGTGTAGGGATTTGGTACCACTGGGTAACGAGTCCGAGTTCTTTTGTTAACCTCCCATAAATCTGGTACCAATCTATAGTTCCCATTGGGCTTCTTTACTGGGAGAATAGGGGTATTATGAGGAGACATACAAGGTTCTAATGTCCCATCCTTTATTAGTCCTTCTATTACTGGCTTCAAACCTTCCTGTCCTTCTAAGGATATAGGATACTGATGTACACGTATGGGACAATCTTCTCTCTCAATGGTAACCCTTATGGGGTCAATATCTAATCCTCCCCTATTTCCTTCCCCAGCCCAAACTTCCTTGTTAGTTTTTTCCTCATCCTCTTGGCCAAGTTTTAAAACTCTAGCTGTCACTTTCCCTTCTTCTGGTATAACCCCTATTCCTAGTTTCACCTGCAAGTCCCTTCCCAATAAGTTGCTACCTGCCCCAGGGACCAATAAGATATCCCCCATCCAAATTCTAGTTTCTCCCTCAATTACCACATCTTTAACGACAGGAACTGTGAAACTGTCTCCTTTTGCCCCTGTTACTTTTACAGTATCTTTGCTCACACTATAACCTTTTGGAATATTTAACAGGCAGGTTCTTTCTGCCCCTGTGTCTACCACAAATTCTAATTCTTCTTCTTGGGGATCCACTTTTAAAGTTATCGCAGGCTCCAGATGGTATTTGTCCCCCAAAAAATAGAGCCTATGACTTCCCTATTCCTCTTCTGTGCCCATCTCTCGGAAGATTTTCAGATCTTTTACCTGCTTAGGACAATATTTCCTATGATGCCCTTTGACCCCACAGTAAAAACAGACATTTCTGGAATGCTCCTCAGCTTTGGTTTGCATTGGGGTTCTATTCTTTTCCTTTCCCCTGTCTCTACGACCTTCATATCTAGGAGTAGTGCCTGAGTGTTTTAAATTTCTCTGGAAATTGTTTTCTCGCATGGTGGCTGCTATAATTTTTGCTTTCACTTTAGCTTTTTCTTCATCTCTCCGGACATAAACTTTCTGAGCCTCCTTTAATAAATCCTCTAATGATCTATTATGCCAATCCTCAATTTTTTCAAATTTTTTTCTAATATCTGGCCAAGCATTAGTGACAAAATTAATCCTTAACAGAGCTTTTCCCACATCACTTTCAGGGTCTATCCCAGAATATTGTTTCATATTTCTCCTAAGTCTGTCTAACCATTCAGTTGGAGTTTCTTCTTTCCAACACTGTCCCTCAAAAGCCTTTTCAGCATTTTGTCCTCGGGGTGCCGCCTCTTTTATTCCCTTGATTATTAAATGACAATATTCATTCATGTGTTTCCTCCCCTCCTCATTATTTTGACCCCACTCAGGAGGTGTTGTTGGCATTTTGTCTTCTCCTGGAGGGCCTTGCGGGTTTTCTTTTTCCCAAACTTTTATTCCAGCTGCGCTGATTAAGTGCCTTTCTTCCCGAGAAAAAATCATTTTCATTATAGACTGCATTTCTTCCCAAGTATAAATGTTTGGACCTAAAAATTGGTCTAATTGTTCAGCTGTGCCTATGGGATCTTCCAGAATCCCTTTGATTTCTTTTTTAAAATTCCTGACCTCTGAAGAAGGCAAGGGGGCGTTTACAAACCCCGTTCCACCCCCTCCCACTGGAACCTCTCTTAGTGGAAATAGACTAATCCCTTCATCCCACTCTTTTTGGTTTTTATCCTCTATAGCCTTTTTCCCGTGTTTTGAGGAAGGATCAGGAGAGGGCTGTCTTTTAACTGAACTTCTAGTGTTTCGATAAGGTGCTTCCTCTAGAGAGTTTCTCTGAACAGCCGGAGCAGTGGTTACCAAGGGAACGGGACTCAGGGCAGGAAGAGAGGTGAGGGGAGGGCATCGCGCCGAGGCTTGGTCCTCCAAGGGCGGGACGCAGGCGGGGTCTGCTGCCGGAACCACCAGAGGAGGGGGATCTTCCGGTGGAAACCAAACCGGAGCGTGGACAGTCCGCACATGGCTTATGGCGGCAGCTCCCGGCACAGACAAAGGAGGCTGGGCGGCCCCAGCAGCAGCGGCGGCGCCTAGCACAGCATGCACGTGCAGAGCAGCCGGGGGGGAGGGGGGGGAAGAAGAACAGCCGCGGGAAGAGCAGTCAGGGATGGGACGGCCGGGACCGACGGGACGCCGCCTGGCACGGCCGGCGGAACGGCCATGGGCCAAGCGACCGGGATGGGGGCGGGGACCGGTGGTGCAGCCACGAGCGGCGGGACAGGGACCGGAAGAGCAGCCGCGGGCGGCGGGACAGGGACCGGCGGTGCAGTCGCAGGCGGCGAGCCCAGACCTGGGACGGGGGCCGGGAGTAGCGGCTCAGCCACGAGCGGCGGGGGAGCAAGCGGGAACGAGGGGGGCAATACTTGCAAAGGATCCCACCCACCCTTTTTCTTTCTTTTTGTCTTCTTGCTCCCCGCCCTTTTCTTTCCCCTTTTTCTTTTCTTGCTTTGTCTCGGGGGTTTCTGATACTTTAAAGATTTTTTTATTCTCCTAAAATCTCCCGTCCAGCATGCGGCATATTCTCCTTCTTCTGGATTAAACGGTTCTTTTGAATTTACAAATATATTCAGAGCCTGACAAATCCAATTTTCAAAAGAGCCGTCTCTAGGCCAATAAATGTGGTCAGATCTTATTTCCTTCTTTGTCCATTCTAGCATACAAAAATTAACCATCTTTACCTTGTCCTTTCTCCTTGTACAAGGATTTTTATCCCAGTTAGCTAACATAACTCCCAAAGGGCTGTCTTGGGGTATATCTTCTGGTACCCTTTTACTCCTTTTTTTCTTTCCTGTATCCAACTTACTGGTTTTCTGTCCAAATTTTTTTCAAGATCTTATCTATTCGTCCCCTGCCTCTGTTTCCCACTTTCTCTTACAACCTGAATACCACCTTCTTTCAACTACCCACACAAAAATCCTTTCTCTCACAATATTATTAAGTACAATATTATTCAATACAATACCGCTCCCTCCAAGGAGATAAAGTGAAGTTTAAACAATCTACATTACATGTACTTTCATTCATCTACTTTTATTCACCTTTATTTTTCACTCACTCTCACACACATTCACACCCTCAGGCCTGTTCATTCATACTTCTCAACGTCTGCTTAGCCACGTTTTTGGTTCTTGTGTCTCACCCACCTGGACTGTGTAAGGTTTTATTCGACACCCCAGAACTTTAAGTACTGACACCCCTAAGTTTCACCGCTGACTTAGGTTCAGCATTCCATACATTTCCCTTTTATTGGACAGAGGAAGGAAACGTTAGCAAACCTCTTAGACTTACACAAAGGGATTTCTGTTGCCAGAGAATCACGGATCGTCTAAGCCCCCAGCCTGACCCCTTCCACCTTCCCGAGGTTTTGCTATCCCTCTTCCCTAGAGATAGCCTCAGAGTCAGGGGTTCGGACCTCCGCACCTTGCCCAATCTGGACTCCCCACCCCCCCCCCCCACCTTGAGGAAGGGGTCACACGACTGCCCCTGGCAGCCGCGGTGCTAAAAAGGTCCTACTATACTGTACCCCCCTTGCTTTGGGGTCAGCCTCTCTGGGCTTCAGTACCGCCAGGCCTCCGGGAAGTGCCCTGAATTTGGTTGTGAAGCGATTTGCGGAATAAATAAATAGACTCCACAACTCGATATAGTTATGAAGTGGGTATGTATGCCAGCGCCCGGCACAAGTGAGATAGTGCTCCAAAAACTTGTGCCCCGAGCCTCAGTCTGACCCACATCTTTATTCACAAAGGTGTTCCATATGCAATACATTACACAACTTTACCATGCATATTCAACCCCTGGCCCTGCCTGTCCTCGCCTCTCATGCTAAATAGGTCCCCGCCCTTCTGGGCATGCGTGGTTTGCTGTGGTGGTCGCGCGGGTGGTCTCTGGTGGTCTCTGAGGCTGAAGATTGTGGTCTTCCTCCTATTTGAACTTGTTATAAACGCCAATCACTTGGTTTTAAAATTTTAAAAGTTTAATAATAATAAAATAGTTATAAAAATAGTAATACAATTAGAGTAATGAAAATTTAGAGTTAGGACAATTACAAGACAATAAAAAGCAAAGAATTACGGACGTCCGGATGCTCTCGGGCACTTAAGCCCGATAAGCATGCCTTGTGAACAAAGGAATAGTCTTTAAAAGCAGTAGCCTGTTGCATATTCATACATCTCATACATGATGCATAAATTCCTTGCAAATTAAGAACTTTTCTGGTTTTTGTCAACTTTTTCCCCTTAATCCTGGTGGTTCCATAAAGACGGAGAGAAGGTGGAAGAGTGTCTTTTCCGATAAGGAGGCAGTAATTCTTTATGGGCCCCCATCATTGTCATCTCTGTGTGAAGAGTTTCTTCATTATCTCATCTCTTGCTTGAGTTAGTAAAAAAAAAAACCCCACATACATAGGTTCTATTTTAACTACAAAACTACATTTACCATACTATTAAAATGTTAATGCAGCACTTCTAATCAATATAACATAATACATATAGTATTCAATTTAATATTTGCGAAAAGCCAATCATAAAATATGCATTTTTCACAAACTCTTGAACTTTTCTCCTCTGTGCATGCGCTTTTGGTCCTTTGGTGCCTGAGTAGGTCTGTCAGTCTTGATAAGCTTGGAGACAGAGGAGCCCCTTTATCTGGGTTCTTTGCATCTCCTAGTCTTCTCTGGCATTGTCCTTTATGCAAGAAGCTTCAGAGATTTGCATTTTCTTATGCCCTTTGTACCATGGCAGAGGTTTCTCAAGTAAAAGGTTAAAATTCAACACATAATTCTACAAACTAAAATTTAAATGTTTTAATTTATTTTGTTAATTCAAGTAAACTCCAAAAATCTCTATTTCAGTTGCCTCTGGTGCCAGTTCACCTGTGAGGCTGTCTGCGTGTCACTCACACCCTTTAAGCGCGGCCCCCCTCCACGTGCCCGGGGGGGAGGGAGAAACAACGGCTTGTTTGCATGTGTGACTATCACACACTACAAGACAACAATAAGGTACTTTTTACTTTCAAATCACCTGTGAAAATTTCAGGTATTACTGGCCAGCCCCGGTACTCTTGGATATCCTTCAATCCAGCTGTGTTGTCCAACTCCGGATGCTCTCGGGCATATCCTCAATCCAGCAGAATTTTTAGGGGCCCCTTCTACACTTTTTGCTTTATTTTATTCCGTGTTTCCCAGTGGATTACGCCAGGGAAATCCTCGGCTCCCTCTCTCCAAGGGGTCCCACCCCTTCCCGGAGACCCAGTCCCAGTTTCCCCGGGGGGGGGGGGGGGGGGGGGTTCTCTGTCACTGCCTTCGTCTCTTTACTGGCCCCTTTTCTCGCGAAAAGACGAAACCTCAGCGTGAAAGACTCATCACTCACTTGGCAGGTCTGGGATAACCAGCCCGCCACTCATTCACACGCATTCATTTCCCCCCCCCCCCCCCTTATCCACCCCTTCCAAGCAAATACTTACCTATCCTTTATCCTCGGGTCTTTGTCTTCGTGCACACTTTAGTCTTGGGGCCAATTGCCGCGGTTTTAGGGAATCTTTTCCCTTTTCTTTGTTTTATTGCGTCCTTTTGTCCATCGATCATAACCTGCATCTGTCGGTCACACTAGAGGAAACAGAGCAAGGCTGCCTAATCGGGCAGAGCGCACCTTCCTCACCCTGACTCCCCTAAGGCACCGGCAGCGAGGTGTTAGTAACCATCCTCTGCTACCATAATTGTGAAAAACACCAATCACTTGTTTTAAAATTTTAAAAGTTTAATAATAATAAAATAGTTATAAAAACAGTAATAAAATTAGAGCAATAAGAATTTGGACAATCAGAGTTAGGACAATAAAGGACAATAAAAGCAAAAAATTCCGGACGTCCAGATGCTCTCGGGCAATAAGCCACGAATAGCATGCCTTGTGGAACAAAGGATTTGCCCTTAAAAGCAATAGTCTGTTGCATATTCATATATCTCACACATGATGCATAAATTCCTTGCAAACTAGGGATTTTTCTGGTTTTTGTTGGCTTTTCCCCCTTAATACTGGTGGCTCCTTAAATACGGAGAGGAGGTGGAAGCATGTTTGTCTTTTCTGCTAAGGAGGCAGTAGTAACTCTTGCTGTTATCTCTGTGTGAAGAATTTCTTGATTATCTCATCCATTCCTTGTGCTGGCCACAAAAAGTTATCTTATATCACATTGCTTCTATTTTAATATTATGCTATAGCCTAAAACTATATTTAACACAGTACTTAAAATGATTAATACAATATTGCTAAAAAAGGATTAATACAACACTGCTTTCAAACATAACACATATAGTATTCACTTTAATATTTGCGAAGAGCCAATCATATAACATGCATTTTTCACAACTCGATGTGGTAACAAAGAACAAGAAACAGTACTTGTAGCTACTACAGCGTCTTCTACGACCTCGTAGCCCGCCTTCAGGGTCGCAGCACTACACGGGGCAGATCCCTCCGCGCCCCGCGGGCACCAGGTCAACGAGGGCGGGCTCGCAAAGGGGGCGTGGAAAGGCGGAAATGACAGACGAGACAGCAAATCGAGACGCGGGCCATAATCCGTCGGCCCAATGGGCGCCGCGGAGGGCCCGGCTTAGTGGAGGAGGTGTCGGGGCGGACACGGGCGTTGTCCTTGGCTGGCGAGAGTGTCGGGGTGCTGGCCTCTGGCCCTGGTGGTGCCACTACTGTCTTCGGAAAGATTACCGGCAAGGCGTTTCTCTGGTATCGTCAGCGACGAGGACGAGGAGGTAGCCGCACCCTTGCTCTGTGCGCGGTTCCTCTTCCCTTCCCCCCTTCCCCCTCCTCCCGCGCTTGCGGGCATCTGAGCCGAGGACCCGGTGCGCGGTGCCCGGGCGCGTGGCAGGGTGCTGCTGCTGCGGGTGGGTGCAGGGACGGGGGACGGACGGGGCCTCTCTGGGTTGTGGCGCTCTCTACTGCACCATCCCCTAAGCTTGTTCTGAGCCGCACCCCCACCCTCCGGCCTTCCTCCCGACGACCACCAAGAAGCAGAGTACTACCACCTAGCGACCGGCCGCACAGATGCAGAGCACCCCAGGAGAGACGCACCAACCGGAAGCAAACGGACTATAAGAACCAAGGGGTAAAGGGGGGGAATGCGCGCCGATGGCAGAGCAGAGACTCCCCGGCCGCCCAGCGCTGTATTTTGCTTGTTACTGCTTGCTCAATACATTTTTGTTAGTTGATTAATCCCTAATTGGCCTCCTTAGTTATTTGACGATAACAAATTTGGTGCCGTGACTTGGATAAGGGCAACCCGGTGGGAATTCCCCTTCGGGGAGGCGCCCCGCTGCCCCGGCAGCGGCTCTGGTGTGGGTTTTACCCTCCCGGACCCTTACCGACGAACCCTAAATTGGTAACAAGCAAAAGGATACCGGTAACCCCCTAATCTTTGTGCACGAAGCCCGGGCGAAGACGCAGGACAGCGTGAGTAAAAAGTGGGAATCCGCTCGGTTGGGGTTGGGGATCCCAGGACATAACGTGTGAGGCGCCTTATTTTAGGGCGACCTGATTGCGGACCCCTGAGTAGTGCGTTTTCCATATCCCGCGAGGGACTGGGCCACAAAAAGGGGGCAGTGAGTGTGTGTGTGTGTGAAGGTGTCCTGGAAGATGGGACAGAGGAAAAGCAAGCCCTCTGGTTCCATGGGGATGGGGACCCCAGTAAAGCTCCCCCAGATACCACCTGACAGTCCATTAGGTCTAATGATAAAATTGTGGGATGAATATCCTTCGAGAAGAGGAAAGGATAGGGTAAAAATGATACATTACTGCATGGAAGTATGGGGAGGGACACAGATCCGTGGTGATAATTTATTTTGGCCAGTATTTGGGAGCTTTGAGGACTGGATTTGCCAGGTATTGAACATTTATGTAAACTCTAAAGAACCTTTTGATATGGAAGAAAGCCAGTATGCCGCTCTCCTCTGGATAGTAGGAGAAACAAGAGCAAAACTTTTTGCCTTAAGCACCCAAGGAGGAAAAAAGAAAAATAAAAAGCCTGAGGAAGTTCCAACTGCACCCCCTCCACCGTACATACCCCCCTCCTCCACCCCCACCAGCACCACCTGTAGTTTACCCCGATTTGGATCAAGAGGGAGATTCTGGCTACCAAGAGGTAGAAATGCCAGAGCCGGTTCCTGAGGGAAATCGCCGTGTTACTCGTAGCCAAACAAGGGGGGGGGTGGAGAAAGAGAAAGGCAAGCTCTATATCCATTAAGGGAAGTAGGTTTGGGAATGATCCTTAACCCCAATGCTGGTCAGCAGGGACAACCAGCCCAAATTCCGGGAATAGGTTATGTGGAAGTACCTCTCAACTCAGGAGATGTGAGGGAGTTCAAGAAAGAAATGGGACATCTATTGGAAGACCCCCTTGGAGTTGCAGAGCGGGTGGATCAGTTTCTGGGGCCCAACGTGTATACATGGGATGAAATGCAGTCAATATTGGGGATCCTATTTACATCTGAGGAACGGGGGATGATCAGGACAGCCGGCATGAGGATTTGGGATAGAGATCATCAGGCAGGACCCCAAGCAGATACTAAGTGGCCTTTACAGCGTCCTAACTGGGATAAGCAGGATCCCCTGCATAGGACACATATGTCAGACTTAAGGACAGTTCTTATCCAAGGGATCAGAGAATCAGTCCCTAAGGGGCAGAATGTGAATAAGGCTTTTTGTGAGAGTCCAAAGAAAGATGAGGACCCCACTGAATGGTTAGGACGGCTCTGGAGATCCTTTCAGCTGTACTCTGGAGTAAATCCTGAAACTCCGGAAGGACAGCTGTTGTTAAAGACCCAATTCGTGGCCAGAGCCTGGCCTGACATTAGGAGAAAGTTAGAAAAAATTGAGGATTGGCACGGTAGAGGTCTGGATGAATTGTTGCGGGAAGCTCAGAAAGTGTATGTTCGGAGAGAGGAAGAAGGGCATAGGAAACAAGCAAGAGTAGTGATGGCTATGGTACGTGAAGAAAAGAAGGGAACGCTTAATCGGTTCCAGGAAAGTAAGCCGAACAGTCAGAGGGTAGGAGGGAGAAGAGAAAAGGAGGGTGGACAGGCAAGCTGCTTTTATTGTGGGAGGAAAGGGCATTTTCGGCGGGAATGCAGAAAAAGGTTGGCAGATGAAAAACAATTCAAGGAAGATTGAGGAGGTCAGGGGCTCTATTTGCTGGGGACCCAGGAAAGATCAGAGCCCCTGGTAAAACTGAAAGTTGGTCCCCAGCAGCAAGAATATGAGTTCCTAGTGGACTCAGGAGCCGAGAGATCAACAGTTCAAACCCTTCCCCTAGGGTGTAAATTATCAAGAGATACAATACAGGTAGTTGGGGCAAAAGGGGAACACTTTAAGGTACCTGTAATTAAAGATGTGATATTTGAAACCAGTTCCAAAATAGGTATGGGGTCACTGTTATTAGTCCCAGAGGCTGACTATAACCTACTGGGACAAGATTTAATGATTGAATTAGGAATTGGAATTGACATAAATGACAAAAAGCTAAACATTAAATTATGTCCTCTTTGGGTAGAGGATGAACAGAAAATTAACCCCGAAGTATGGTATACCCTGGGAACAGTGGGCCGATTGGACATAAAGCCCTTTGAAGTAATGCTGAGAAATCCTGAAGTACCAGTAAAGATTAAGCAGTACCCGATTCCAAGTGAAAGAAGGAAAGGGGTCAAACCTGAAATCGAAAGATTAATAACACAGGGATTATTAGAACCCTGCATGTCCCCTTTTAACACTCCTGTCCTTCCTGTTAAGAAACCCAATGGGAAATACCGTTTGGTACAGGATTTACGAGAAATTAACAAAAGAATTGTGGAAAGATTCCCTGTAGTAGCTAACCCCTATACTTTATTAAGCCAGCTAGGGCCCGAAAATCAGTGGTATAGTGTTATAGATTTAAAGGATGCATTCTGGGCATGTCCCCTCAAAGAAAGTTGTAGAGATTATTTTGCCTTTGAATGGGAAGACCCAGACACCCATAGGAAACAACAACTCAGGTGGACAGTACTTCCACAAGGATTTACTGAGTCCCCCAATTTATTTGGCCAGGCACTGGAACAACTACTTATGGATTTCCAATTGGGAGAAGAGGCTGTCCTAATTCAGTACGTAGATGATTTACTGATTGCTGGAAAAGAAGAGGAAGTTGTTAGAAAGGAGAGCATAAGGTTACTTAATTTCTTAAGCTTGAAGGGACTAAAAGTGTCAAAATCCAAATTGCAATTTGTAGAGAAAGAAGTGAAGTACCTAAGGCACAGGCTAAGTCAGGGAATGAAGAAATTAGATCCAGAAAGGGTTAAGGGAATCTTAGCTATGGCAGGGCCAAGGACAAAGCGGGAGGTCAGACAACTGCTAGGATTATTTGGGTACTGTAGACAATGGATAGAGGGATTTAGTGGGAAAGTAAAATTCTTATATGAGAAACTAACAAAAGAAGGTTTGCCCAGGTGGACACAGGAAGATGAGGAAAAACTACAGGGCCTTAAGGTGGAATTAGTAAATGCACCGGTTCTCAGTCTTCCTGATTTAAAAAGGCCCTTTTATCTTTTTGTAAACATTAAGGATGGTACAGCATATGGAGTACTTGCTCAAGATTGGGCAGGGAATAAAAAACCGGTGGCTTATTTATCAAAACTACTAGACCCAGTATCAAGGGGCTGGCCTACTTGTTTACAATCAATAGTTGCAGCAGCACTGTTAGTGGAGGAAACAGTAAAAATAACCTTTGGAGGAGAACTACATGTACTATCTCCCCACAACATCCGAGGAATGTTACAGCAAAAAGCAGAAAAATGGATTACAGATGCTAGGCTCCTAAAATATGAAGGGATCCTGATTTCCTCACCAAAGTTAAGCTTAGAAACCAGCTCCCTCCAAAACCCTGCTCAGTTTCTGTATGGAGAACCTAGTGAAAACCTGGCACATGATTGCCTAAAAGTTATTGAAGAACAAACAAAGATAAGGCCTGATTTGGAGGAAGAGGAACTAGAAGATGGTGAAAAATTATTTGTGGATGGGTCATCTCGAGTAATAGACGGAAAAAGAAAATCGGGTTACGCAGTAATTAATGGAAAAACCTTGAAGGTAATAGAATCAGGACCATTAAACTCCGGATGGTCAGCACAGGCTTGTGAGCTATATGCAGTACTACGGGCATTAGAGCTGTTAAAAGGAAAGGTTGGAACCATTTATACAGACTCAAAATATGCTTATGGGGTAGTGCATACATTTGGAAAAATATGGGAAGAAAGAGGCTTGGTTAATTCACAAGGGAAAGGATTAATTCATGAGGACCTAATTAGAAAAGTATTGCAAGCTTTAAGGTTGCCTGAAGGCATCGCTGTAGTCCATATAAAAGGCCACCAGAGGGGGTTAGGTAACCAAATAAGAGGAAATAATCTTGCTGATCAGGAAGCAAAGAAAGCTGCACTAGAAGTATTAAGAGAAAATGCAGCAGTACAAAGGAGAAAAGATTGTTCCACCTGCGGTGTAGATTTAGAAAGTGAACCTTGTTATGGCTGTTGGAAGGCATTTGGTATTGATGAGATTAGGTGCGCATGTGAAAACCCTAACAAAAAGTATTGTGTATTGCATGGACCAACTCACATATTGGTGTTCACTGAAAAGGAGCGGGAGAAACTAAAAGAAATCGGGATTATAGAAAAGGGAAATAGAAAACAATTACCAGATGGCCGTGAGGTACTCCCGAAGTCAGTGGCCCGGAAAATCCTGGAAGCAATTCACACAAAAACACATTAGGGTACTCAGGCATTAATAGACCAGTTTGCGATTAAATACGCTTGTATTGGGATGCACACCTTAGCTAAACAAGTAACACAACAATGCCTAACCTGTCAAAGGGTCAACAAGAAACAATGGAGACAAAGGGAAATGGGGGGACGGAAACTGGCTCATAGACCATTTTCCCACATTCAAATCGATTTTACTGATTTGCCTAAAGTAGGAAGGTATAAACATTAGTGATAATAGATCATTTGACTCACTTTGTAGAGGCATTCCCTACTTCCAGGGCAACCACCCAAACAGTAGTAAAAATATTATTAGAATAAATAATCCCCCGCTATGGATTAGCAGAGGTAATAGACTCAGACAGGGGTCCACACTTTGCCTCCAAAATAGTTAAAGAAGTAGTTTCAGCTCTAGGAACAAAGTGGCAATATCATACTCCATGGCACCCACAAAGCTCAGGTAAAGTAGAAAGAGTAAACGGGGAAATTAAGAAACAACTAACCAAGTTGATGTATGAAACACAGTTATCTTGGGTAAAATGTTTGCCTTTAGCACTGTTAAATATACATACTCAGCCCAGAACCGATATTGGAATTTCTCCATTTGAAATGCTTTATGGGATGCCTTATGATATGGATTCTCCTATAGATCACCCTGAAATAAGTCATCAACAAATTAACCAATATGTGGTGCAGCTCATGAAAGCTCGGGAACGGCTTAGAGGAGCCAGATTGCTAGCGCAACGACCTCCTTTAGATTTAGCCATCCACAATAAAAAGCCGGGTGATAGGGTGTTAATAAAAACCTGGAAGGAAACCTCACTGACTCCAAATTGGGAAGGTCCCTATGTTGTTTTACTCACTACAGAAACTGCAGTCAGAACTGCTGAGAAGGGTTAGACACATGCGAGCCGAATAAAGGGACCGATTGATGCCGCTGCTGAAGACCCTTGGAGGATAACCAGCCAGCCCGGAGACCTTAAGATCACACTTAAACGAACTTAATGGACTCAGTAAAAATTGTACAAGTTAATTGGTATAGTGAGATATTGGATTATGGATACCCTATAACTAGTGATTTTAGAGTATATTGTACAAATAAGGATTGTGATTGTTACCCTTTTGTATGTTATATTTGTAAAATTTGCCAAGAACTGTGGTGGGTCCATTGCCTTAGAAGCACTCCTCCTAGGGGTATTTGTAAAGGGTGTTATCAGATAGAAAGAGAACTGACTGATTTGGTTCTGAGAATTGGGGAAGAAAACGGAACTTTGCCAAGGGAATCCCAAGAGTGGTGGGAGGTGTTTACTAAGGGAGCTAGGCCTGAAAATTGTTGTTTCCACTTCAATGAACCAATTTCCCTAATTATTCAAATTATAAAAGGGAGTTGCCGAAAAGCCCTATCTGGGATCTGGTGTGGCTCACCACAGGTGAAGGATAAAAACTGGGAGTCATTTAAAAAGAGGCAACAAAAACAGAGTAAGGGTCCTCCTGAAGAATATCCTTGCTGCCGAGAAGATGGTACCCCTCGCGGCTCGAAGCAACCGAGTCGGCGAGCGAGGCAGAGGGGTAGGAAGCAGTGGAGGAAAGAGCCCACGGACTGGGATAATTCCCAGATATTCCAAGAACTGCCTCAAGGATACTGACTTCCCAAAGGTAAAGGCGAACCCAACAACAACATTTCGAAATCAATACTGGTTACAGGGAAATAATACTTATCAAACCCAAACCCAAGGGAAGTTTGGGCTCCACCCTTGCTGGCAAATTATGTGCATATTGGCTGTATTTGGTACCAGGCCTGTGCAAGGAAACTATGTCTACCAACCCTTTAATTGGACTTTGACCAAGATAGACAAGGGAAAAATTATTAGACATAATGTTACAGCAGGAGCCCCGACCTTCCTAGTAACTAATGATGAATTACTAAACTCTTTAGAGACATGGTCAAGACCAGATTCTCAAGCTACTTATTGGTGTCCTAGTTCAAATCCCGGGAAGAGTTATTGTAACTACCCTGGTGAGTACTTTTGTGGGTACTGGGGCTGTGAAACCATAGCAACTGCCTGGACTGCCACACGTCCAGATCAATATCTGAGGGTCTCCTGGAACCCTGAGGGATGTAAGCATCCACAGTATGACTACACAGGAGTAACAGTATACAAAGGGGATTGTACGTCTTTAAGGATACAGGTACTAGAACCCCTGGATTCAGGACGGATGACAGGAAAAACGTGGAGAATAAGAATGTGGGAACCAGGTAAGGATCGCGGGGGATATCTCCAAATAAAAAAAGAACCTATACATCATAACCCTCTACCCGTAGGCCCTAACTCTGTGATTGCTGAGGAAGAATTAACTGAGTTAAACAAGACAGCTATAAAGGTTAGTGACACCACAATACCCAGAGACAAGACCCTAACACTTCCTACCCGGGCTCCCCAGCAAAATACCCTTTGGAAACTTATGCAGGCGGCATACCAAGTCCTCAGTGTAACACGACCTAACCTTACTGAACAATGTTTGCTGTGCTTTGGTATTAAACCTCCTTTCTATGAAGCAGTAGGGATCACTGAGAAACCCAAGCGAGTCAATGCAAGTAATCCTCCACAATGTAGCTGGAGGGACCCCCAGACCCAAGGAATAACATTGGCAGCCGTAACTAGAAAGGGACGATGCATAGGGAGGGTCCCATGGCACAAGGAACATTTATGTGGGGCAATAGGTAGGGCGCAGCAGAAAGGTAACCCGGCAAAATGGTTAATTCCAGCCAAAACCACTAAATGGATATGCTCTAAAGGGGGGCTTACACCTTCTATTGCTCTTGACTTATTCAATGAAACCTCTGAGTTTTGCATACAAGTATTAATAGTTCCTAAAATCATCTATCATTCTGAGGAATATGTGTTTAACACCCATATC
This sequence comes from Anomalospiza imberbis, assembly GCF_031753505.1. Taxonomy (NCBI): domain Eukaryota; kingdom Metazoa; phylum Chordata; class Aves; order Passeriformes; family Viduidae; genus Anomalospiza; species Anomalospiza imberbis. The sequence continues at coordinate 3,537,270 of NC_089720.1, forward strand.
CCTCCTGAGCACCACCTATCAAAAAGGGAACCCTTTACAGCCTTGACAGTGGCTACCCTAATGATTATAGGCGGAACAGGTGTTAGCACTGGGGTAGCATCACTAGTAAAGCAGAATCAAGAATTTAATTCATTGAGGATGGCAGTAGATGAGGATTTAGCCCGTATAGAGCAGTCGATATCGGCCCTTGAAAAGTCTGTAAAATCCCTGTCAGAAGTGGTATTACAAAATAGGAGAGGGCTAGACTTAATATTTTTACAAGGAGGATTATGTGCTGCTGTTAGAGAGGAATGCTGTGTTTATGCAGATCACACAGGAATTGTGAGGGACACAATGGCAAAATTGAGAGAAGGAATAGAACGAAGAAAGAGAGAAAGAGAAGCACAGCAAAGCTGGTATGAAACTTGGTTCAGTAGCTCCCCCTGGCTCACCACATTACTATCAAGCATTGCAGGTCCTGTAATACTGTTAATACCGGGTTTAACTTTCGGACCCTGCATTTTTAATAAAATCCTAGACATTGTAAAAGGAAGATTAGAGGCAGCTCACCTGATGCTCATCAAAGAAAAATATGAGACCTTGCCCGACGATCCAGAAATAGGTGAACCCCTAGTTTTAAGTCACCAAGAATTAAGACGTTTTGATGAACAAAATGGTAAAGAGAAAAAGGAGGGATTGTAATAAACTTTGTTCATCCAGGAAAGCATGAAAAGAGACAGACAAGAATTTGAGCTGATTAAAGAATTTCAAAGTGATAGATAAAGGGGCTTTGTTTATCAAAGCAAACACGGAAGAGACAGATAAGAACTGACTAGAGAATTTTAAAATCTCAGGATGTGGGAGACCTAAGGAAAACACAGGCATCTGGTTTAGGGGATTATGCAAATGTAGCACAGCAGGATGTAAATCCCAATATGTACAAGTTAACCTTTAGGCCAAAGACATCCACAAGGAAGGTAAAGAGCCTTCCTCCCGACGACCACCAAGAAGCAGAGTACTACCACCTAGCGACCGGCCACACAGATGCAGAGCACCCCAGGAGAGACGCACCAACCGGAAGCAAACGGAGTATAAGAACCAAGGGGTAAAGGGGGGGAATGCGCGCCGTTGGCAGAGCAGAGACTCCCCGGCCGCCCAGCGCTGTATTTTGCTTGTTACTGCTTGCTCAATACATTTATGTTAGTTGATTAATCCCTAATTGGCCTCCTTAGTTATTTGACGATAACATTTCCTGTATCCAACTTACTGGTTTTCTGTCCAAATTTTTTCAAGATCTTATCTATTTGTCCCCTGCCTCTGTTTCCCACTTTCTCTTACAACCTGAATACCACCTTCTTTCAACTACCCACACAAAAATCCTTTCTCTCACAATATTATTAAGTACAATATTATTCAATACAATACCGCTCCCTCCAAGGAGATAAAGTGAAGTTTAAACAATCTACATTACATGTACTTTCATTCATCTACTTTTATTCACCTTTATTTTTCACTCACTCTCACACACATTCACACCCTCAGGCCTGTTCATTCATACTTCTCAACGTCTGCTTAGCCACGTTTTTGGTTCTTGTGTCTCACCCACCTGGACTGTGTAAGGTTTTATTCGACACCCCAGAACTTTAAGTACTGACACCCCTAAGTTTCACCGCTGACTTAGGTTCAGCATTCCATACATTTCCCTTTTATTGGACAGAGGAAGGAAACGTTAGCAAACCTCTTAGACTTACACAAAGGGATTTCTGTTGCCAGAGAATCACGGAACGTCTAAGCCCCCAGCCTGACCCCTTCCACCTTCCCGAGGTTTTGCTATCCCTCTTCCCTAGAGATAGCCTCAGAGTCAGGGGTTCGGACCTCCGCATCTTGCCCGATCTGGACTCCCCACCCCCCCACCTTGAGGAAGGGGTCATACGACTGCCCCTGGCAGCCGCGGTGCTAAAAAGGTCCTACTATACTGTACCCCCCTTACTTTGGGGTCAGCCTCTCTGGGCTTCAGTACTGCCAGGCCTCCGGGAAGTGACCTGTGAAAAACGCCAATCACTTGTTTTTTTAAATTTTTAAAAGTTTAATAATAATAAAATAGTTATTAAAATAGTAATGCAATTAGAGTAATGAAAATTTAGAGTCAGGACAATTACAAGACAATAAAAAGCAAAGAATTACGGACGTCCGGATGCTCTCGGGCGCTTAAGCCCGATAAGCATACCTTGTGAACAAAAGAATAACATTTAAAAGCAATAGCCTGTTGCGTATTCATATATCTCATACATGATGCATAAATTCCTTGCAAATTTAGAACTTTTCTGGTTTTTGTCAACTTCTTCCCCTTAATCCTGGTGGTTCCATAAAGACGGAGAGAAGGTGGAAGAATGTTTGTCTTTTCCGATAAGGAGGCAGTAATTCTTTATGGGCCCCCATCACTGCCATCTCTGTGCGAAGAGTTTCTTGATTATCTCATCTCTTGCTTGAGCTAGTAAAAAAAAAAAAACCCACATACATAGGTTCTATTTTAACTACAAAACTACATTTACTATACTATTAAAATGTTAATACAGCACTTCTAATCAATATAACATAATACATATAGTATTCAATTTAATATTTGTGAAAAGCCAATCATAAAATATGCATTTTTCACAATCCCTCCTCCTATTCTTTATAAATCATTTGGCTTGAGCAATATTTCTTATTCAATTGCATTCTTTAGACTATGTTAGTAATCAAATAAAAGATGGGATTAAACAAGGAAGAAACATCAGAACAGTTCTAAAACATCAAAGGAAGAATCTTAATTTCTTCCACTATCCATTCTTCAATACATTACCCCATCAGTTAGTTTTTAACATTGTTTTCCCACATTTGGTCCGGTATGTCGATTATTTCTTTCTCATATTCTTTTTTTTTTTTCCCAGTATGACTTTCCCATTGTCATCTATTTTCAACAATCTGATATATTAAATTTTCTACAGACACCCCCTTCTCTAGCCAATACATAGTCTAAAGCTAATCTATTCTGATACACTAGAGTTTTTGTTTGGCTTTGCTGATTCAATATTAATTCCAATGCCTGAGCGGCTTTGTTTGTTATCTTCTCTATTACTGCTTGGAATCTTATAATACGATTCAGTATATAATTTGGGTTTAATACAGAGGTAGATTGCTGTGCTGGTTTCATCTTTTTGTTTACTAATGGCCTTTTCGCCAAATCTTGGGCTGTATTTCTGAAATCAACTGTAAAACAAATCCATCTCTCTCATTTTGGACATTCAATGCCCCATCTAGTACTACTTTTTCTTAAGTTCCTTGTAATTAAATATTTTTCCCCATTTTTTTTCTTGCAGGTACTCAGTTTGGATGGGTTATAACAGTGGCTGTTGACATGGGTGTGTGTAACAAAAAAGGAACTTTGGTTTCTTTCCATGTAATATTTTTTGTAGCATTTGTGACACGATCTTGCCAGTATCTCAAAAGGTAAAAGACAACAAATGAGAGACAGAAACAGGAATAACAGAGGTCTGGTATGGCTTATACCCCCACCTCCCCTGCCTATGGAGTTGCTTCCCATAGCAGGTATGTGTGATCTTCTCGGTGGCGAGTACAGTGGTCAATCCAGGCTTGCCCTCTGTTTCCTTTGTTACTCCTTTTTACTAAATATATTTAGGCAAGTCTTTTTCAATACTCCTTAACTGAGGTTTCCCACCGTTCCTCAGGTATCTCTCAGTCAACAGGCACTGATAATTCTCATCCACAAAACAAAGTTATTACTTCAGTTGCTTTGAGTTCTATCTGTATAGGGGATAGATTTAGTACTCAATACCTATTGCAATGAGAACATAGATTTTGTGAGTTCCAATACCAATTATTCTCATAATTTGAACATTTACTTATAACCCAGTTAGCGTGTCCAGTTCTGGGATGAATCAAATAAAGTATACAGTATAATACTAATGGTAATTTCCCTTCTTCCCTGTACAAGTCACAGGATAAGGCCAGAATATGAGAACTCTGATTAAAATAGTCCTGATCCTCCTGTTTGAAGTGGCAATATTCCTCTCCTAAGGAGTTCTCAGAGGCGTCTGAGGACTTATTTAGGCAGTGCTTAAAACCAGTGATGTAAGCTTTGCCTTATTTCTCAGTTAGGTGTTATTCTTTGTACCTTCCTTGGTTCATTTGGGTTTTCCCAAACCATTACTACCCAGTCCCAGTCGAAAGTCAATTTGATATCACCCGGTTTAGATGTGATAGTCCATTCTTCAAGGTTCTTCACAAGTTCTTTGATTTTGCTGTCGTGAATTCACCCTCTTTCTGTGGTTCAGATTGCTGATTTAGTGGTACCTGGAAAGGACTTCTTAACAACACAGTGTTAAAAGAAAGACAATACTGCATTAACTTTTTCTATTCGTTTTCTTCAAAACTTTCTGGGTTTAACTAAAAGCTTTTTTTCTATAGCCGCTTCTTCTTCTTGTGTCCAGCTGTTTTAATAGCTGCAGAGGCCAATTCTTCTTCCTGTGAGCTATAATTAGTTAAATAAAAAGATCAGGCCAATTTTAACATGACATGTATCACATCTCTTGCTTTTTACTTTTTGGGCAACATTTAACTGTTTTAGTCTTACAGACCCACTCTTCAGAACAAAAGCCTCCTCTTCTTAACAACAAAAAAACAGAAAGAAAAAAGAATTCTTGCTTAAACAAATAAATCACTTTGTGAAAGTCAGCTATCTCTGCCTTGATCTTATCTCTAGTGGTGGTCCCTTTTATTTATTTATTTATTTTTTAACAGTCTTGCGTTTAACTCTGTCCTTTGCCTCCCTCTCTCTTTTTCTCTCCCTCTCTTTCTCTCTCTTCACATTTTAACATCCACATTCCAGCATCAGTCCACCTTCTAACATCAGTCCACATTCCAATGTCTCAGAGAGGTAAGTCTGCCAATCACCCCTCCCCGTTTTTCAACTTCTTTACAAATTAAATTACTTTTGTTATGTGCGTTCTGCAAGCATGCAATTTATGGCACTCTCTACCAAGGCTACTAGCCACTCACAGCTGACACAGTGCCAAAACTAAAGACTTGTTTTTCTATCACAATTTTTTCCATTCACAAGCTCAAAATGGTTGTAGGAACAAGGTAAAGAACAACTTACTTCCAAAGTGATCCTGCCTGCACTAAAAAACTTAAGACAATGCTAGTTAGTGCAATGCAATTTGCAACAAAGCCAAGGTTTGATTTAGGAAGGGCATCTGAGGACACAGAGCATGAGTTTTACAAATCCATATTTTGAAGAGAGAATGGACAAAACATGAATACAGTGGGGGAAGACAGAAAGTAAGGAATTTGTCTCTGCAATACCTTCTCTTTGACTGTTAGGAAACGCTGTTCAAAGAGGCTCCTGTGGTACAAACAATAATTGGATGGAAAGAGGCACTCTTGAATTCAAGCTTTAATGTCACAATAGGAAACAGCACCTGAGCACTGCAGTGGTGAAGCACCCTGCCTGCAAACTCACTAGAGGCAAGCTACTGCTGCCACGCTGCAGGGCTACCTGCAGCACAGAGGGAATCACGACTAAGCCCTCCCTGCAGGCCTGGGTAAACCACACAAGGAACCCACAACTTCTTCATAGCTGTCTAACTCATTCCAGAAATAAAACTACAGCAAGCAGAGATTCCCCCCCACCATCTTTTTTTTTTTTTTTTATGTGTGTGTATCAGCACCCACAGTGATGCTGAAAGTAACAAATTAACAGCTTACATTAGAAGATACTGAAACCTTTTCTTCATCCAGCTTTGTGTGTTCCCATTTATATATGTAGCCATCTCAAATTTTAGGTCAAAAAAAATGAGCCCTATTTTTCAGAAGTGCTATGCATGCACAACTCTAGCTGCTGTTCTAGGTGCACTGCAAGTAGTCAGCACTTCTCGAAACACTAACAAACAAACAAAACAAAAACTAAAAAAGCAAAACACATTTGGGTACATGTAAAAGGACTGGCTGGAAGAAAAAAATGTTTCTCATTGACCTGCTAAGCAGCTGGTGTTACCTTTAGTTTAACTTTATACACTGAGAACCACTTGACTGAACAGCCTCGCATCGATTCAAAATAAATTAAAAGTAGGTTTGGCTATGTCACAGCAGTAAACTAGTTTTTCAATTTTAGAGTACAGAAAGTTACGTATTTCAAGTTGAAAAATCACAATGCAAATTGGAAGGAATAATTTAGACTACTTGTGCACAGTAAAGGGAAAAGAATTAGCTGAATCAACAGCTCAATGAAGACATTTGCTCAGTATGAAGCATCCTCCCCTATTTCCTTCTCTAGCCCAAACTTCCTTGTTAAATTTTTTTTCTTGTTACTTTTACAGTACCTTTGCTCACACTATAATCTTTTGGAATATTTAACAGACAGGTTCTTTTTGCCCCTGTGTCTACTACAAATTCTAATTTTTTTTCTTGGGGACCCAATTTAAAGTTATCACAGACTCTAGATGGTATTTTCCCCTTAAAAAATAGAGCCTCTAACATCCCTATTCTTCTTATTTGCTCATCTCTCAGAAGATTTTCAGATCTGTTGCTCTCTTAGGACAATCTCTCTTATAATGTCCTTTGCTCTTACAGTAAAAGCAGACATTCCTGGAATGCTCCTGAGACTTGGTGTGTATTGGAGTTTTATTTTTTTCCTGTTCCCCTGTCTCTTCTACTGTCATATCTAGGAGTAGTGCTTGTGTGTTTTTGATTTTTTTCTTGTAATTGTTTTCTCACATGGTGACTGCCACAATCCTTGCTCTTAATTTGGCTTTGGCCACAGACTTTCTGATCCTCCTTTAATAAATCATCTAATGATTTGTCATGCTGATCTTCAATTTTTTCCATTATCTGGCCAAGCACAAAGTTAATCCTTAACAAAGCTTTTCTCACATCAGTCTCAGGATCCATTCTGGAACATTGCCTTATATTTCTCCCAAGTCTGTCCAACCATTCAGTTGGAGCCTCCCCTTTCCCTTGTTGTGCCTCAAAAGTCCCTTTAGCATTTTGCTCTCGAGATGATGCCCCTTTTATTCTTTTGATTATTAAACTACAATACTCATTCATATGTTTTCTCCCCTCCTCATTATTTCGACCCCGCTCAGGAGGTGCAGTTGGCATTTTGTCCTTTCCAGGGGGGACCTGTGGTTTTTCTTTACTCCAGGCTTCTTTGCTTGCAATTTTGATCATTTCCCTTTCTTCTGGAGAAAATAGTATCTTTATTATCGACCACATTTCTTCCCAGGTATAAATGCTTGAACCTAAACATTGGTCTAATTGTTCAGCAGTGCTTATGGGATCTTTCAAAATCCCTTTGATTTCCTTTTTAAAATTCCTGACCTCAGAAGAAGTTAAAGGAGCATTTACAAACTCAGTTCCACCCCCTCCCATCGGGACCTCTCTTAGTGGAAATAGATCCCAGTCTTTTTCTATAGCCTTTCTCCCGTGTTGTGAGGAAGAGTCTGGAGAATGTTGTTTTCTAACTGAACTTCTCGTGTTCCTATAAGGGGCGTCCTCCAGGTGCGAGTTTCTTTGAGCTGGAGCTGCGGTTACCAGGGGAACGGAGCTCAGGGGAGCATGGGCAGGATTTGCTGCTGGAACCGCCAAACGAGGGGGCATTTCCAGGGGATACCAGCCGGGAGCGTGGTTAATGGCGGCTGGGTCAGCTGTTCCCAGCAGAGGCAAAGCAGCAGTGGCGGTGCCCAGCGCAGCTGGAACGGTCAAAGTCGCTGGGGATGGGGCAGAGGAAACAGCTGCAGGAGGAGCTGTCAAGGATGGGACAGACGGGACGGACGGGATGGATGAGAGCCCGCCAGGCGTGGCCGGCGGAGCGGCCACGGACCAGCCGGGCGGGATGGTGGCAGGGGCCGGTTGGGCAGCCGCGAGCAGCGAGACGGGAACTGGTACAGAGGCTGCGGGCGGCGAAACAGGCACCGGGACAGGCGCTGGCACCGGGGCAGGCGGAGCCGAAGTGAGTGGCTCGCTGGGATCTGGGACAAATGATGCCGGGACAGGGACAGGCGGAGCTGAAACAAGCGGCGAGCCAGGGCCCGGGACAAGTGGCTCGACTGCGAGTGGTGTGGTTCCCTCTTGTTCCACTCCCTTTTCCCCTTTTTCTTCCTTTTTACTGGTTTTCTGTCCCTTTTTTTTTTTTTCCCAAAATCTTATCTATTCATTCCATGCTCTTTTTTTTTTTCTCACATTCTCTAGCAACCTGAATACTACCTTCTTTCAACTACCCATGCAAAAAAAAATCCTTTCTCTCGCAAACCATTCGACATAATACACCTCCCTCCAAAAAAATAAAGTTCAAAATAAACAATCTACATTACATATTTTCCACTCATTTCCATTTACTCACCTTTATCTCTCGCTCACTCTCACTCACATTCACACCCTCAAGCCTGTTCATTCATACTTCTGGACTTCACAATATTGTTACATATACTTTCATTCGTGCACACTTACTTTTATTTTTCACTCACTCTCACATCTACATTAAGCTCAAAACAAACAATCTACATTGTATATCTTCCACTAATTTCTATTTACTCACATTTATTTTCCACTTGCTTTCGCACACATATCCACACCCTCAGGCCTGTTCATTCATACTTCTACATTTCCCTTTATTTTATTGCACAGAGGAAGGAAACGTTAGCAAACCTCTTAGACTTACACAAAGGGATTTCTGTTGCCAGAGAATCGTGAATCATGTAAGCCCCCACCCTGACCCCTTCTACACCCCGAGGTTTGGCTATCCCTCTTCCCGAGATAGCCTCAGAGTCAGGGGTTCGGACCTCCGTACTTTGCGCAGCTGCGGTACTAAAAGGTCCTACGATACTAAGCCATCCTTGCTTTGGGGGCAGCCTCTCTGGGCTTCAGTACTGCTAGGCCTCTGGGAAGCACCCTGAGTTATTTTTCAACACACCTACACTTTTAGGTGTCCCTGGCCAGCCCCGGTGTTCTTGGATACCCCTCAATCCGGCTGTGTTGTTCCCAACCCCAGATTCTCTCGGGTGTACCCTCAATCCGGCAAAATTTTTATTTTTGGTTGCTTCTGGTGGCAATTCACCTTTGAGGCTGGCTGAATGCGACTCACACTTGGTGCGAGTCACAGCTTCCCCCTCACGCCCGGGGGAACAAGGCTAGGTTTGTAGGGTTTTGCCTAAGCTCCCACCCTCAGGGGACTTGTTGGTACGGGACCCACCCTCGCGTACACAACAAGGAAAGGTACCTTTTGTTTGCCTCTGGTTCCAATTCACCTTTGAGGTTGGCTGCAGTCACAACTTCCCCCTCACACCCAGGGGAACAAGGCTAGTTTTGCGGGATTTGTCTCAGCTCCCACCCACAGGGGACTTGTTGGTGCGGGACCCATCCTCGCGTACACAACAAGAAGGTACCTTTTAATTCACCTAAGAGGTGTTACTGTCCAGTGTCGGTATTCTTGGATATCCCTCAGTCTAGCTGTGTTGTCCAAAGCAGAATTTTTAGGGGCCCCTCCCACACATTTTACCTTTTAAATTTTTTTTCCTCTTATTAATTATGCCAAGAAAACCCTCTTTTTACCTTTTATTCTTCTCCAATTAATTATGCCAAGAAAACCCTCTTTTTACCTTTTATTCTTCTCCAATTAATTATGCCAAGAAAACCCTCTTTTTACCTTTTATTTTACCTTTTTTTTTTTTTTTTTACCCCCCCAAGGGGTCCCACTCTTTCCCTGAAACCCAGTCCCGGTTTTCCCTCGGGGGATTCTCTCACTCATTTTATCACTCGCTTCGTCTATTTACTGGCCGCTTTTCTCGCGAAAAAGACGGAAATGCAGCATGGGAGACTCTGCAATCGCTTAGCAGGTCTGGGGTACCCAGCCCGCCTCTCATTCACACACATTCATCCCCCCTTATCCACCCCGACCCAACAAATACTTACCTATCCCTTGTCCTTGGGTCTTTGTTCTTGGTGTACACTTTGGTCTTAGGGGCTAATTACCGCGGTTTTAGGGAATCCTTTCCCTTTTCTTTGTTTTATTGTCTCCTTTTGCCCATCAGATCGTGATCTGCATCTGTCGGTAGCACCAGGGGAGCACAGTGAGGCTGCCTAATCAGGGCAGGACGCATCTCCCTCACTCTGACTCTCCTAAGGCACCGGCAGAGAGGTGTTAGGAACCATCCTCTGCTACCATAATTGTGAAAAACGCCAATCACCTGTTTTTTTTTAATTTTAAAAGTTTAATAATAATAAAATAGTTATAAAAATAGTAATACAATTAGAATAATGAAAATTTAGAGTTAGGACAATTACAAGACAATAAAAAGCAAAGAATTACGGACGTCCGGATGCTCTCGGGCACTTAAGCCCAATAAGCATGCCTTGTGAACAAAGGAATAGTCTTTAAAAGCAGTAGCCTGTTGCATATTCATACATCTCATACATGATGCATAAATTCCTTGCAAATTAAGAACTTTTCTGGTTTTTGTCAACTTCTTCCCCTTAATCCTGGTGGTTCCATAAAGACGGAGAGAAGGTGGAAGAGTGTCTTTTCCGATAAGGAGGCAGTAATTCTTTATGGGCCCCCATCATTGTCATCTCTGTGTGAAGAGTTTCTTCATTATCTCATCTCTTGCTTGAGTTAGTAAAAAAAAAAACCCACATACATAGGTTTTATTTTAACTACAAAACTACATTTACCATACTATTAAAATGTTAATGCAGCACTTCTAATCAATATAACATAATACATATAGTATTCAATTTAATATTTGCGAAAAGCCAATCATAAAATATGCATTTTTCACAAACTCTTGAACTTTTCTCCTCTGTGCATGCGCTTTTGGTCCTTTGGTGCCTGAGTAGGTCTGTCAGTCTTGATAAGCTTGGAGACAGAGGAGCCCCTTTATCTGGGTTCTTTGCATCTCCTGGTCTTCTCTGGCATTGTCCTTTATGCAAGAAGCTTCAGAGATTTGCATTTTCTTATGCCCTTTGTACCATGGCAGAGGTTTCTCAAGTAAAAGGTTAAAATTCAACACATAATTCTACAAACTAAAATTTAAATGTTTTAATTTATTTTGTTAATTCGAGTAAACTCCAAAAATCTCTATTTCAGTTGCCTCTGGTGCCAGTTCACCTGTGAGGCTGTCTGCGTGTCACTCACACCCTTTAAGCGCGGCCCCCCTCCACGTGCCCGGGGGGGAGGGAGAAACAACGGCTTGTTTGCATGTGTGACTATCACACACTACAAGACAACAATAAGGTACTTTTTACTTTCAAATCACCTGTGAAAATTTCAGGTATTACTGGCCAGCCCCGGTACTCTTGGATATCCTTCAATCCAGCTGTGTCGTCCAACTCCGGATGCTCTCGGGCATATCCTCAATCCAGCAGAATTTTTAGGGGCCCCTTCTACACTTTTTGCTTTATTTTATTCCGTGTTTCCCAGTGGATTACGACAGGGAAATCCTCGGCTCCCTCTCTCCAAGGGGTCCCACCCCTTCCCGGAGACCCAGTCCCAGTTTCCCCGGGGGGGGGGGGGAGATTCTCTGTCACTGCCTTCGTCTCTTTACTAGCCCCTTTTCTCGCGAAAAGACGAAACCTCAGCGTGAAAGACTCATCACTCACTTGGCAGGTCTGGGATAACCAGCCCGCCACTCATTCACACGCATTCATTTCCCCCCCCCCCCCCTTATCCACCCCTTCCAAGCAAATACTTACCTATCCTTTATCCTCGGGTCTTTGTCTTCGTGCACACTTTAGTCTTGGGGCCAATTGCCGCGGTTTTAGGGAATCTTTTCCCTTTTCTTTGTTTTATTGCCTCCTTTTGTCCATCGATCATAACCTGCGTCTGTCGGTCACACTAGAGGAAACAGAGCAAGGCTGCCTAATCGGGCAGAGCGCACCTTCCTCACCCTGACTCCCCTAAGGCACCGGCAGCGAGGTGTTAGTAACCATCCTCTGCTACCATAATTGTGAAAAACACCAATCACTTGTTTTAAAATTTTAAAAGTTTAATAGCAATAAAATAGTTATAAAAACAGTAATAAAATTAGAGCAATAAGAATTTGGACAATCAGAGTTAGGACAATAAAGGACAATAAAAGCAAAAAATTCCGGACGTCCAGATGCTCTCGGGCACTATGCCGCGAATAGCATGCCTTGTGGAACAAAGGATTTGCCCTTAAAAGCAATAGCCTGTTGCATATTCATATTTCTCACACATGATGCATAAATTCCTTGCAAACTAGGGATTTTTCTGGTTTTTGTTGGCTTTTCCCCCTTAATACTGGTGGCTCCTTAAATACGGAGAGGAGGTGGAAGGATGTTTGTCTTTTCTGCTAAGGAGGCAGTAACTCTTGCTGTTATCTCTGTGTGAAGAATTTCTTGATTATCTCATCCATTCCTTGTGCAGGCCACAAAAAGTTATCTTACATCACATTGCTTCTATTTTAATATTATGCTATAGCCTAAAACTATATTTAACACACTACTTAAAATTATTAATACAATATTGCTAAAAAAGGATTAATACAACACTGCATTCAAACATAACTCATATAGTATTCACTTTAATATTTGCGAAGAGCCAATCATATAACATGCATTTTTCACAACTCGATGTGGTAACAAAGAACAAGAAACAGTACTTGTAGCTACTACAGCGTCTTCTACGACCTCGTAGCCCGCCTTCAGGGTCGCAGCACTACACGGGGCAGATCCCTCCGCGCCCCGCGGGCACCAGGTCAACGAGGGCGGGCTCGCAAAGGGGGCGTGGAAAGGCGGAAATGACAGACGAGACAGCAAATCGAGACGCGGGCCACAATCCATCGGCCCAATGGGCGCCGCGGAGGGCCCGGCTTAGTGGAGGAGGTGTCGGGGCGGACACGGGCGTTGTCCTTGGCTGGCGAGAGTGTCGGGGTGCTGGCCTCTGGCCCTGGTGGTGCCACTACTGTCTTCGGAAAGATTACCGGCAAGGCGTTTCTCTGGTATCGTCAGCGACGAGGACGAGGAGGTAGCCGCACCCTTGCTCTGTGCGCGGTTCCTCTTCCCTTCCCCCCCTCCCCCTCCTCCCGCGCTTGCGGGCATCTGAGCCGAGGACCCGGTGCGCGGTGCCCGGGCGCGTGGCAGGGTGCTGCTGCTGCAGGTGGGTGCAGGGACGGGGGACGGACGGGGCCTCTCTGGGTTGTGGCGCTCTCTACTGCACCATCCCCTAAGCTTGTTCTGAGCCGCAACCCCACCCCTGCGGCCGCCGCGGGCGTGCTGGGTTGCTGGTGTTGTCCGGACTCGCCTCGCATTCCACCCCCACCGTGTCGTGTCCGCGCGTAGAGAAGGACCTCTGACGGTAACTTGGCCTCAATGTGTCTCCTAACAGCATCGAAGAGGTTTCGCAGCTTCGCTGTGCTAGGCTTTGGTTCTGAACCTGCAAACTGGGTTATTAGGGCAAGGAAATAAGGTTTTCTCTAGTTTAAAAAAAAAAAAAAAAATACAAAGTGATCATCCTGCAGGCTGCAATGGCTTTCCAGAATTTGTTTCTGTGGGGAAGTGAGACCGTGATAACAGCATGCTTGTGTTGGTACTGGAAACTAGAGTGAGCTGCTTAGCCCGGGGGGAAAGCAATACAGCCGTTGCCTATGCGATGTTAACTTTAAGGTAATATGCCATATGACTTAGTTATTAAAATGCTGAACGTTAACAGTTAGGGATGCCTTCTGCTTTTAAAGGCAGAGCTTGCATGCAGTATAGAAGACAGACTCGTCCTATGCACTTGCAGGCTTCCTGTCATTATGCGTGTGTTCGATACTTGAGCTCCCTGTCCTGTGGGAAACAATGGCCGCTGCTCTTCCACTTCACTAAACTCTTTGATGATTCAGTTAAGCCATTTGCTCCAGTCTCTGCATGGCCCACATCCAATAGAAAAACTGCTTAGGAAACAATCAGCCCGAACTAAAACATACTGTAGGTTGTTAATTGCAAGTAGTGGCCTGTCTCCTTCCCCCATTGTCTTGCATGACAAATCCCGCTTCTGGAGGGGGCTCTGTAAAGATGTAGTGTTTTGGGTATAGAAAGCATTATAATCATGCAAGAAAAATCAATGTTCTGGCTTGCGTTTGTGGTATCTGGTAATCTGCTTCTGTAGGAGTTCAGCAGGGCAGATGGGTTTGCATAAGCTCTTACCTTTCTCTAAAGCTGGTTATGTTTTAACTGTTTAATCTTCCTCCAGTGCCTTACGTTCTATGATCTTTCGCCCCTAGACAGGACGCTTTTCCTAGTCATGCCTAAGGAGCCAATTATCGAGTTGTCTGAAGCAGGAGGTTCTGGTGAATCTGTAAGTATTGTGTGAGCTTTCTGTATGCTAAACTGTCCCTGTAGATAGTTCCTCATTTACTAGACTCTTTCCCATCCCCCCTTTCCCTCTTGATAGGGCACAGTAGGGTCCTTTGGGTTTTCTGGCGCTGTCATCTTTTTGCCTCTAGCTTGTAATGGAGTTGAGCTTTTTGACTAAAAGCAGTGTTGTCAAGCAGTGCTGGTCCCTGGGTATGTACTTCTGGTGCAAAATGCAGTGTTGTTTTGGAGCGCAGTCTGGTGCCTATTGTTGTGGTTTAGAGTAAGAGTAGTAGAACTTGCAACCTGCAGAAGAGTGCTTGGGGTTTTTGGCAGGTCAGGGGCAAGGAAGGACAAAGCTGGTTGAGAGGTGCTGGATGTTTTGCTTTTAGCTATGAAAGCCATGTTCAAAGACTTTGTAAACCCACGCAAAAGGCAGCCTAAAGTTTCTTTTCCACCAGGATTGGTTATGTTGCCTGAAGACACAATGGGGGCTTTAACCCGGAGACAAAGTCAGCTTGTGTGGCTGTTTTGTAGTCCTTTGCTGTTTAGCTTGAGAAAAATTGCCTAGCTCTCTTTTGCCCCTATGGCATGCATAATCGGTCTTGGTAACATTACTTGGGACGCTTCAGTTGCTGGCGGTCGGACGGCCATTAATTTGACATGCAATGGTTGAATTGCTAGGAATTTGCTAGCTGCTTTCTCTGGGTGGTTCTCTGCTCTCGTTCCTTCCCTTCCTGCCCTCTGCCCTCTTTATGTGTTCCTTTTTCTTTTAATTTTACTTATTTATGGGTTTGTACTTCCTTCTCCAGCTTCTTGGGCATGTAATGATTGTTGGCGAGGTGTGTGTTGCTCACCTGGGCCTGACCAATGGATTCCGGATGGTTGTGGATGAAGGGCCCGAGGGTGGGCAGTCTGTCTATCGCATACATCTACCCGTTCTGGGTGGCCGTCCGTTGGACTGGCCGCCGGGCTAAGATTTTGGCACCGCAAGAGTTGCTGCAAGCGTACAAATCGCCACTGAATGGATTTCGTCTGTTGCCCATCAGTCTAGTGGTTTTTGATGTGTAATTTTTTTTTCCATGTGTCTGTGGAAGGTAATAAGAGCTTTGAGCAGCAGTTGCACAATAAAGATTTGTCATGGGGATATTACCTCCGTCTTGCGTGTCTTACTGAGGGGAAGTAGTTCTGCAAGCTCAGACAGTGTCTCCCTGGAATGCAAGTATGTGGAATGTTTCAGCCAGATAACAGCATTTCAGAGACAGATAGTGATTGGCTTGTTTGTGTGAAGCTGGAGGCACTTAGCAGTCTCTGCTGCGTCTTGTAGGAAGCAAAGTCTTAGCTCTTTGGCAGTGGTACGCCAACGAACTGAAAGGCCGTGTAGGCTGCTGCTAAAACTGTAGAAGATACTGTGTGTGAGGCTACATGCATGCTTTCCAAGGGTGGTTTCACCATGGTGCCCTGTGTTGGAAGCATCCACCTCCTGCTGGACCTGGGTGTCCTGGTAACAGGAGTAGGGTGTCAGTTTAGCACTATGTGCATGTAAGCAAACTGTATTGTACCACCCTCTATGTCATTCCTGATGAACTGCTAATGATGGATCACTTGCAGTAGCTGCCTCCTGTACACCCAACACCTCAGGCTACAAGATGGGTGTTAAATGAGATAAGGGAGAAGAGGCAAACCTTCAAAGGCAGGGTAGTGTTTCATTTCTTCACACAAATGACTCAGCCCTGAAAACTCCCCTCTGGGGAAGTCACCAGCACATTCCCACCCAGCCTGTGGGGTCATCTCTGCTAATAAGCCATAATGGACTCAATGGCACTAGGATAACAGGCAGCTGCAAGACTTAGACCATGAAAGGCTCCCAGAATGTCCCATGACTCACAGTATTACATTCCTCCACTGTGAAACTCCCTGTCCTGGGGGAGGTACTGAGCATTCTCACCTGAACCTGAGCATATATATAATCGTTGGGTTTGAGGACTTGGGGCACCACCATTTGATGGATCCGGGGAAGACCAGAATTTCAACAGTACTGTGACCCTCACCTTATGAGCAGTGTGCCATTTTATGCTCTGACTTTGTGGGTTAAAACCAGTTTTCTCTGTATGATTGTATTTTTTGTAATCTTGGGTAAATTGTAACTCAGACCTTTAATCTCTCTTGAGGTAGTTGATTGGGATTAATTTCTCCTGCCGGTTTACTTTTAAACCAGCACATCTATTGGCGCCCAATGTGAGGCTCGAGAGAGGTCGGAATTACAGTTTTGTTCTAAAGCATTTGTGTAGTGGGGTGTAGCAACTTTCCTGGTCATCATGTTTCTCGGTGTATTCACGCGCATGTTGTGCCCTGTACATGTTTCTGCATAGGGGGAAGTATTTGCCCATCATGATGCTCTCTTTACGATCAGGAGAGGAATCAAAATTGCTTTGCTGATTTACTGCGTTTATGGCATGATAACATCAGTGGCAATGAGTTTCATTTGGAATGTGTATTAAGTCTTGTTTGCCTGTCCTTGTCTGGTTGGCTACCTCTGGGGCCTCATTAATAATGGCACCCAGCCTGATGCCTTGGAGTGGCTACCTGGAACAGAGGCTAGGCAAGGTTTAAGAGAATAAAAGTAGGTATTTATTAAAGGCCTTCAAAAGGTACACCTTGGGCCGTCAGAAGCCTCAGAGGCTGCACCCAAGATGGACGATGGTCACGAGTTTTCCAGGCAGATATAAGTTTGGTCCATTTACATATCAGGGGTTAATCCTCCAATCACAGCTTCAGGTAATGAAGTCATATGTCCCCAGTTTGCTCCCCTCCCCCAGTTCACTTTTGCTTATACTTTCCGGGGCCTGAGGCAGTAGGGTGTCCTTGGATCTCAGGCCTAGAGGGATTGATTTGTCTGACTAAAATGTGGAGACAGCTGACACTTTATATGGAGTTTAGAATTATGCACTAAGGCAGTACAGGTATTGAAAAATATAAGGCATCAAACCTCTGTGGTGAAGAGGAGAGAATGTTTTTTTCCAGCCCTTCATGCCTGCTACAACAGTTTTTGCGAATGTTGAGTTCCCTCTAGATGTTAAGGACAGCATAATCTTCTTGTTAGTTCTGCTAAGTTTTCCCTATACAGCTTGCACTGTCTACACCATGCTTAGAGTCAGGACAGAGGCTTCTAGGGAATTTGTCTGGAGACCTGCCCTTGGAGCAGATCATCCTGAGTGGCACGGGATGTCAAAGGAGATGGGCCAGTATTTGGAAAACTTCTCTCTCCCAATGATGTGGAAGTTCACCTCTGAACAACTGCAAGGACCCTGTTAAAAGAATAAGTTATGTGAAGGGAATAGGCTCTGACAGCTCCAGAGATGGACAACTCACAGCAACATGCTGGGCCCTGGCCATTGCTTACCAGACACTGCTTGGTATGGTACAACGCTTTCAGGAGGAGGAGAAAAAAAACAAATCAACAGGAACCATGTCTACACAAACCACATCTGAGCCAGAGGGAAAGGAAACAAATCAACAGGCACTGTATGGATGCAAGCCATTGCTGAACCAGAAGGACAGCCTAAGCGAGTAGCAGTCGCCGTTGTTCAGAAAAGAAAATCCGCATAGTGAATGACGAGGAAGAGGCAGGACCTTCACATCCAGCACTCGATCCCTGTCCCTGGGCAAGCTGCGTAGAGAGTTCACACGCGAGGTAAATGAGTCCATATTGACCTTGCTGCTCTGAATCTGAGATGCCATGGCTAATGATACAATTCTAGATGGTAGCGAAGTCAGGCAACTGGGATCCCTGTCCCAGGGTGTAGCTATTGACCAGGGGATCAGGAAAAGACAGGAAACTCTGAGCCTCTGGCGACGACTGCTGTCAAGTGTGAGGGAAAGACACCATTGTAAGGAGGACCTCCTTGTGCCGCATGGACAGTGGAACATGTTGGAGCAAGCAAGGTGTCCGATGCCTGAGGGAATTAGCTGTGCTGGAGATCCTTTTTTTCAGAGGGCAAGCGCGGCTTCGCGTTACTTTTCTCGGCCCCTATCAGTTCTCGAGCTCCCAGCTTGGGTGTCTCAGCTTTTCGTCGGGGCCGGGGCTCGCCGCAATTCCCGGGTGCTTTTGCTGCCGCGCTCCGGGGTGGGCTGTTGGCCACGCTTCGCCGTCGGCGCGAGGGAAGAAACAAAGAGGCAGGAAATTCGTCCAAATCCGTCCGCGTGGTGGCTGGATGCTTTATTGGCTGCGAGAGCTGCTGTGAAAAAGCTGCAGCCCGCTCCCAACTTCGCATGGACGCAGATGGCCCCGAGCATGCCGAGGAGTGGGGTGATATAGGGAAGGGACAGGGCGGACCGGGAGTCCTCCTGCCCAATGGATACAGACATCGTGGTGATGACGTGTATTACAGCAATCAATGGGAACACGGCAGGGGCGGACACGGGGCTTTGGGGCGACTGGGATCGCGAGAACGGGGAGACGGGCACGGAAACCACAGGAGTAGGGGAAAACCAGGGAGATGCACGAGGGTACACAGAACTGGAAAACTAACAAAGAAAAAACCCATAATTTGACCCCAAACCCAGGATGCAACATCTTCCTGCTTTAAAAAATATAAAAATAGACAGTTGTTTCTATTTGGATTCTTGCGCAGTGGCCTCTTCTCCTAGCTTCTTCTGCTGCTGTGACTGCTTTGTCGATGGAGAGGGCCTGGAGATGGTACTGGAGCTGGTTTTTTTGTTTGTTTGTTTGTCTGTTTGTTTTTTTTTCTGGGTGTTTGGGGATAGGGGAACTGGGGCAACAACTTTATTATAAACATTAGCTGGGGACATATACGGGCTGAGGTAGATGTGGGAAAAGTGCTTTTTAGGGAGATGCTGAGCCTCTCCCTTTCCTGCGGCGCCTGCGATTGGATGCAACCCCTTGGTTGGTGGGATCATCGGTTGCATCCACTGGCACTGTATCGCTCCGACTCACTGACTGTCCTGGAATGTAAGGTTTGACGTGCCTCCTGGGGATCCACTTGACTCCTGAGGGCGTGGATACGCAGGCATATCCCCGTCCCCAAGTCAAGAATGGGAATGGACCCTGGATTTCTTTGGAGTCTGGATCCCTCACTAATACTGGAGGCCTCTCCTCTGGCTGGAGCTCCTGATGTTGTTTGAAATTGTCCTGGCTTGTAAAATAAGCATGTATTCTATTTTTGCCATCTGTTGGGAGTTAGGCAGTTTTTCTTATCTCTTTCAAGAACAATGACACTGCCAGGAAGATAATCTCCTGTTAATGGGCTATTGAATTACTCACTGTGGCTGGTAAGACTAGTTACATCATCCCATTGTGAGATGCTCCACCCAGAGGGAGGAGCCAAGCATCCCTGCCACCATAAAACAAGCATTTCTGAGACAACAGACAGCCTTCTTCGCCGGATTTCCCAGAAGAATCAGGAACCAGGCCCAGCTGCTCCTTCGCCGCATCTTCAGAAAGGACCTACACCCTTCTGCAGATTGCCGCTCCAGGAGGAGCAGCCACCATCTGGCTGGACTACTATCAACACCCTGACTTCTCAGGGTGTCAGGTTTTTCTCACTCTGCTAGTGGTTTGGTTTTTTTTTTTTTTTTTTTGCTTGTGCTAAATTGCATTGTTATTTAGTTTTTTTCCTTCCTAGTAAAAACTGTTATTCCCATTCTCATATCTTTGCCTGAGAGCTCTTTTAATTCTGAAATTGTGATAATTCGGAAGGAGGGGGTTTACCTTTTCCATTTCACAGGAGGCTTTTGCCTTCCTTCACAGACTCCTGTCTTTTCAAACCAAGACAGATTTGTCTCAGGGCTGGCAGTTCTTGCCTGTCAAAAGAGCAGTTTAGGAAATTGATGGTAAACAAGGCCTTGCAGAGCCTCTCGTGCGATGACAGCACTCGCACATCTCCCCGCTGCTTCCGGAGGATCTGTTTCAGCGTCTGGTGAGTCCTCTCTATTATGGCCTGGCCGGTGGGGGAGTGAGGAATCCCAGTTTTATGTTGGACCCCCCATTCCTGCAGGAAGTTACTGAGTACCCTGGAAGTATATGCTGGGCCATTATCAGTTTTTATTGTGGCTGGGACCCCCAAGGTGGCAAAGGCGTGTATGAGGTGTTTTCTCACGTCTGTGGCCCTTTCTCCTATGTGGGCTGAGGCGAATACTGCTCCCGAGAAGGTGTCCACGGTTACATGGACATTCTTGAGTTTCCCAAATTCGGGGAATTTGGTGATGTCCATCTGCCATACTTCACAACTGCGGAGACCTCTGGGATTCACACCTGCTCCCAGTGTTGGTAAAGCTGCCTCCTGACAGTTGGGGCATGAGGCCACAATTTCCCTGGCTTGGTCACGCCGCAGATGGAACTGGCGTACCAGACCTGGGGCATTTTGATGGAACTGCTGATGGCTGAGCCTGGCCTGCTCGACTATGTTTGGCTGGCCTCCCAGCTGTACTGGGGCTGCCAAGGTGAGTGCTCTGTGGTTCCCTTCGGCAATAAAGCCTGGGAGATCCGTGTGTGATCTCGCATGTACCACATAAAAGGGATGCTCACGCTTAGAAACCAGGTGTACTAATTCTGTGAGCAACCTGAAGATGACTCGATTTGGGACCTCTTTTACAATTGCATGTTCAGCTCTAGACACTGCTTCTGCCACATATGCCGAATCTGTTACCAGATTAAAAGGTTGATCGAATTTTTTAAAAGCCCTCACGACAGCATCCAACTCAGCCACTTGTGGGGAACCTTCCACCACCTTAACGTCTGATTCCCACAACTGAGTCTCTGGGTCTTTCCAAGTCACTATGGACTTGTGGGACTTCCCTGACCCATCTGTGAATACTGTCAGTGCTTTGAGTGGCTTTTTACTTTGTAATTCTTTTGGCAACAATTTGATTTCTGTATTGAACAGATGATGGCCAGGATGCCCAATTTGAATTTGGCCTGAGAAGCTGTCTAGAGCAAACTGCAAATTTTAATTTTGTCTGAGAAGGTGTTCAAAGGTCTCCTTGGTCATTTTCCCTGTGGATGTTTTGATGGGGAGGTGGATACATGTGAAGTCACAACCCGCTAGTACTTGTAGACGAGCCCTGGCCCGTATTATGAGCTGCGCCATCAGCTCTTGTGGCCTGGTGATACTTTTGGACTGTCTGTGGCCAAGGAACACCCACTCAATTATCAAGAGGGGGTCCTGTTGGCCCTTGTCCCACTGGAATATTATACCGTATAAATGGGGCAGCTCACCTAAGATGATGAAGCGGAAAGGCAGCCCTGGTTGACACTGATGGGCTTGCCTGCTCGCAATGGTGGTTTGGACCTTCTCGAGTGCGGCTCTGGCCTCCCGGGTCAGGACTCTTGGGGAACTTAAACCCTCATCCCCCTCCCTTTCTGCTAACAAGTCAAAAAGGGGGGATAGTTCCCTCGTGGTGAGTCCCAGCCATGGCCTGATCCAATTTAGTGATCCACACAAGCGCTGGATGTCATTCAGCGTCTTGGGGTTGTTACTTATCTGAATTTGTTGAGGCCTAATCGTTCGGTTATTAATTTCTAGGCCCAGGTACTTCCAGGGTGGCAGTAACTGTACCTTCTCTTTTTGTAGTTCGAATCCGGCCACCGACAAGGCCCTAACAGTGTCCTCCAGAGCTGCTTGTAGGACCTTGCTGTCAGGGGCACAAATCAGCACGTCATCCATGTAATGATAGAAAATACAGGATGTCCACTTGGCACGCATTGGGGACAGAACCCTAGCGACATACCACTGGCATATAGTGGGGGAACATTTTAGCCCCTGAGGTAGTACTGTCCAGTGGTAGCGTTTCATAGGGGCTTCTCTGTTGATGGAGGGTACAGAGAAGGCAAAACGGGGAGCATCATCCGGATGGAGAGGGATTTGAAAGACGCAATCTTTAATGTAAATTACAGCCAAATTATAATTTTGGGGTAGCATAGATGGAGATGGCATACCCGGTTGGAGAGAGCCCATATCTTCTATGGCTTCATTAATTTTTCTTAAATTATGGAGGAGTCGCCACCTGTCCTTCCCCGGTTTTTTAATTACAAACACTGGAGAGTTCCAGGGGCTGTTACTTTTGACTATATGTCCCTTTGCCAATTCCTGTAGCGCCTGTAGTTTTTGTTTACTTAGCGGCCACTGCTCCACCCAGACGGGCTTATCTGTGAGCCATGTTAATTTCTGTGTGGGGCGCTCCTCAGTGGCCGCACCTAAAAATGCTGGGGGGCCGGAAATTCCAATTTGGCTCCCCACTGGGACATGGCATCTCTCCCCCATAGTGTAAATTTACAATCGATCATGAACGGACGTACTGAGGCTAGCAGTCCGTTCGGACCCTTAATTTGGATAATATTTTTTGATTGCTTTGCTGGCTGGGGCCCGCCTAGTCCTAAGACTGGCGTGGCCATGCTTTGCAGCTCCCAGTGTGACGGCCACTTGTGTGGTGGGATGACCGTCACGTCTGCCCCTGTGTCCAATATCCCCTGAAGGTATGCAGAGCGCCCCTCGCATGTGAGTTTACATCATACGAGGGGTTTTTCCTCTCCCAACTTCCCAGCATAAAAGACTGAGAGTTCCAGGTCATTACACAGAGCACGAGGAATAGGAATTGCCTGTGCAATAACCTGGCCCTTAGGCAGGAAGAGGGGGGGATGGACACAGCATGCCACAAGATAGAAGAGCCTCGGATTAAGGGTGGAAATTACCAGAGGAACCTCTATCTCCAGTGGGGTGCTTTTTGTGTCTCCGACCACGAGGTACCTGCAGTTCAGAAGGTCCTCCTTCCTCCTGGTTTCACAGGGGCAGATGTGCGATAGAAGCTCTGCATCTGCTATGAAGAAATGCCAGTCCTGGGAACGAAAGTGGACAGAATTGGTGAGTCGGAGCCGATAAGGCTCCCTGATGTCAGTAGTTGAGAGGCAGCCGCTTATAGATGGGACTAGATGGTGTATCGCGGCTCCTCTCGCGGCACCGCGACTTGCCTCATTTTTATCAGCACGCGAGGCAAGTGCGCGTTCCTTTCCTAGTTTTTTGGGATTGTGGGGTTCCCGTCCCCCCTCCCTCCTCCCACAGCCCTGGGTGGTATAGTCCTTAGAAGTGGGCAGCGATCCTGAAAATGTCCCTCCTGATGGCAGTGGAAGCACCGGCGTGTGGATGGAAGTCACTTCGGAGCTGAGTTCCTTGGAGGAGCAGCAGCAGATGCGACCGGCTTGTCTTTAGGTCTCTTTGGGGCCTCCTCCTCCATCAGGTGTGATTTCAGGGTGCACTCCTCGATGATCTGGTCGAGGGTCGGCGCTGGTGAGGCCGGCAGTGACAGGATGATTCTTTTGCACATGGTGTTGGCATTCATGTGCACCACTTCTAGGACTAGTTCGTCTCAGTGTTCAGGTCTCTCCACCCGTCTCTCGACTGCTGCCCGGACCCAGTCTACGAAATCTACAAAAGGCTCTGCAACACCTTGTTTAATCGCTGTATAGGGAACCATCGGGTCCTTGGTGGGCATGCCCAGGAACGCACGCTCTGCTGCACCCCTGGACATGTCCAGCATGGCTGTTGGAATTCCCCGAGCTTGAAGTTGCCCCTCACTCCATTCTCCTTCACCCACGAGATGGTCCAAAGTGATTGGTTCTTCCGCGAAATCCAGGCTGTAAGGCCCTTCTCGGATTTCGGGAAGCAGGTCTGCTGCCAGTTTCTTCCACCTCCTCTCCCACAGGCTGTATTCTGATGGGAGAAGCAGGCAGCTAAACAGACACTTAAGGTCTGCTGGCGCTACAGTTCTAGACGTTAAAGTCGCTTTTAAAATGCCTTTAAAAAGGGGGCTTTTTTGTCCAAAATCACGTGATGTTTTGCAGACCTCTTTTATGGATTTATAGGGAAGGGGTGTCCACGTAGGGTTTTCCCCTCCCCTGGTGTAGGAGGCTGGAGTGAGGAGCGACTGTCATAGATTGGGCCCCCCCCCTCCCCTCCCCCCCCCCCTCCCCTCCCCCCCCCCCCCCTCCCCCTTGGTATCCGAGGAGCGGGAGGAGGGACAGGGCGGACAGGGTGGGGAGAATCTTCACCCTGGGAAAGCAGGGTGGAGGTGACAGAGCCCTCCCTGTTGGGGGAGGGTGGGGCTGATGTTGCGGAAAGCAGGACATGAAAGAAGGGAACGCCCACCGGAGGGGGAACAGGGGGAGGGGTGGCAACCCGATGCCTGGAGTGGGTGGTGCCCACACCCACAGGGAAGCAGGAGGGGGTGGGGTCAAAGGTGGGGATACAGGGAACAAAGGGGACAAAGGGATTATGGGAAGAAGAAACCCCTCCATGTGGCCGTCCTTCATCTTGGGAAGTCCGAGGCCCTAGCCACGTGGCTGCGGCTTCCTCAGGGGGACAAAGGAAGGGATTCAGGGGAGCAGAGCATCGCGGGGTAGCGCCAGAACTAGGATTTCTGACTGGGAAAAAGGGATTGGGGAAGGGGTTTGGGGTCGGTTCCTCAGTGAAGCAGTTAATTTCGCTAAGGCGGGGGTGCCAGGGCGGCTCGGGGGAGCCAGGAACACGGTCCGCATCTTTGGAGCTGCCCTGCGCCTCAGAGTGGCGGAGTACTCCCGTCTGCCTACCCGGGTTAGGGGAAAGAGGGGTAGGAGAGGATGGGGAAATGGGTTTAGGGGAAACAACAGTTTTGCCTGACGGCTCTTTCCTTTCCCTGCCCGCTTCTTGTGCAGACCCTGCTTTTACAACCTCCGAGATCAACAGATGGAGCTTGGGGAAGCAGTCTTTCATGGAGGGATCCCTGTCGATTCCCTCTGCTAACCTGGCTCCTACTTGCTCCCAGAACTCTGTTCTGTGAGCATCCTCCGTGGTCACACGTGGAAAGGAAAAGCAGAGCCATCGTACAAACTGCGTGGCTGAATTTTTGGGGTAGGGACGTTTTACCGATAAAATCCCCTTAATTTGGGTATAGAATTCCCTTTCTTGAGTAGATAGCGTGGTCCCCATGCTATTTCTACCCACAACCTCACCCCTGGTGGAGAAAAAGGTGAAAAAAAAAGCAAAAAACGCAAAAGACCCCGGCAGCCTGCTGCACACGCTGCGCGCTGCGTGATCTGTACCCTCGGAAACGCGGCAGAGCCCACCCACGTGAAGTATCAGCCGGGTACCCCCCGCGGCTAATCACTCACCAAACCGGAATCTTCGCAAATACAAGCTGCTACCAGGGTTTCTTTCCCAGGAAGCGTCCGTTCTTTGGCTTTTCGTAGCCATGAATGGTTGTGCTTCCAGTCCCATGGCGGAAAACACAGCGTGTTTTCCTGTGGGTGGCAGAGACGTCACTGACTTACTTTGGGGGGACTCTTGCTCCCATTTTCAGTCCGGCACAGAGCAGTTTTCCATCGTAGACTGCGACCCTGCGGTGGCGGCGGAGGTTTTACGCGCAGATCGCGCTCGATCATCTCAGCAGCGGCGCTCGCTGGTTGGCGGCGCGGCTTCGCGGCAGCGCTCTCTCTGCGCGGCTTCCGGGTGCTCTGTGGTGACTCTCTGCCTGCTCCGCGGCTTTGCGCTGGCCGTGGCCCTAATGTTGGGCACAACTCGTGGCTTCGCGTTACTTTTCTCGGCCCCGATCAGTTCTCGAGCTCCCAGCTTGGGTATCTTAGCTTTTCGTCGGGGCCAGGGCTCGCCGCAATTCCCGGGTGCTTTTGCTGCCGCGCTCCGGGGTGGGCTGTTGGCCACGCTTCGCCGTCGGCGTGAGGGAAGAAATAAAGAGGCAGGAAATTCATCCAAATCCGTCCGCGTGGCGGCTGGATGCTTTATTGGCTGCGAGAGCTGCTGTGGAAAAGCTGCAGCCCGCTCCAAACTTCGCACGGACGCAGATGGCCCCGAGCATGCCGTGGAGTGGAATGATATAGGGGAGGGACAGGGCGGACGGGAGCCCTCCCGCCCAATGGTTACAGACATCGTGGTGATGACGTGTATTGAAGCGACCAATGGGAACATGGCAGGGGCGGACATGGGGCTTTGGGGTGAGTGGGACCGCGAGAATGGGGAGACGGGCACGGAAACCACAGGAGTAGGGGAAAACCCGGGCGATGCACGAGGGTACACAGAACTGGAAAACTAACAAAGAAAAAAACCATAATTTGAACCCAAACCCAAGATGCAACAAACAAGGGATTCCCTAAAAGTCTAGATGGTGTCCAGTACGCATCACAAATATGGGTTAAATTTGCTCAGCTTGGGTCCGAAATATATTCCTGTTACTTAGCGACGCTGCAATGGAGGGAGGGAGAAGATAAGGTGGGTTCATTGGTTAATAAACTCAGCATTTATGAAGACACTGTCGCCGCCCCGTTACGGGCCCACGTCTTGCCTGTGGAAATGAAGCTGGCTGAGCATGTCTCGAGCCTGGAAGAGAAAATTGAAGAGGGCTACCAGAAACTAAGAGAGGAGCTTAAGGAGGGAATTCCATATCTCGCCAGCACAGATGAGAGTCTCTGCTATTAGTAGCAGGCGTCCCCCAGCTAAGGAGAGAGTGTACACTCCACAAGAGTATACTCCCGGCAGCATAGGAGTGGTGATGTTATGTCCAATCCTCTTAAAGGGACCTCCAGGTCATATTTACAGGAAGGGAACAATAAGTATCATGACCAGAACCAAAGGGGCCCTGCCCCTAGCCAGGTAGAGGAGAGGCTCTATTGGACTGTGTTGATCCGATGGCCTGGCACATCAGACCCAAAAAAGTATAAGGCTTTAGTTGACACTGGCACACGATGTACTTTAATGCCATTGAGAAATGTGGGGGCAGAATCCATCTCTATTTCTGGGGTGACAGGGGGATCCCAACAGCTGACTGGACCGGAAGCTGAAGCGAGCTTGACCAAGAAGGAATGGCACAAACACCCCATCGTGACTGGTCCAGTGGCCCTGTGTATCCTTGGCATAGATTACCTCAGGAGTGGGTATTTCAAAGACCCAAAAGGACACCGCAAGGAGAGGCAAGGCAAAAGCTGCAGTAGCTGATTTGCAGCTGGCAGAGGCCACTCCGATGCAAGCGTGGAACCTCCCAAGGTGGCCTGGACTGGCACCGAGATGAGAGAGGTAAAGGCGGTGCTTCCCCTTTCAAAAAGGTTCCTGCAAAGTCATGGGGGTGGCAGCTGGTCTCAGTGCTAGTAGTGGTCGAGGTGCAGGCGGCGGACAGCTGGCGGCTGGAATCTTCTCATCAGCAGCGGGCACAGGTGGGGAAGGTAGGCAGAACTCAATCGTAGTTCTGAGTTGCAGCGCAGCAAAGTCCCGGGTCAGAGCGCACAACCTCCCACGGCACCATGCTGCAGACAGTTTGCAGTTCCCCTGAGTGGTGGAAGAGCCCGCTCCCCCAGCTAAAACTCCCCAACCCCCACTGGAGAATTGTAGTATCCTAGACCAGCCCAGGTGTGAAGGGACCTTGAAAGATCATCTGGTGCAGCCTCTTGTGGGAAAGGGAGACTAGATGAGATTATTTAGCACCCTGTCCTGCAGCATCTGGAAAAACCTCCAGCAACGGGGACTGTTGCAGCTTGTGCCCGTTGTCCCTTGTCTTCTCCATGTGGCTCCCTTGAACTACTGGAATACTGTGTGGAGGTTCCCCCTGAGCCTAGGCAGGTGCCCAACATTTTGCAACTAATTCCTTTGTCATTGCTTGCTAGTCTTCATGCAGATGCTATCTGCTTTTAGATGTTCCTCCACAGCTTTTGGACCATGCTGAGCCCATTTGTCCGAGTATTTAGGACTTAGGCTTATTCTCTGCTTCTGTAAGCATTCAGTGATATCTCTTGCCATCCCCCCGACTATGCCAATTGGTGCAAATGGGTGTTTTAGGTCGCGTAAAGAATCGCCAGAAAAGGTATCAGCAAAAGCAGGTTCTCCAGCCCTTTGAGCATCTTCATGGCCCTCCTTGGGATGCTCTCCAGTCTGTCCGCCTCTTTTTATTGAATTCTGGGGACCAGAACTGGACACAGAGTGTGGCCTGCAGGCATGGCCTCTGTGAGAAGAGGCCAGGGTCTGCTCTGCGCTAGACACAGCTAGTTTTCACCAGCTAGGCACCAGACTTCCCTGAGAGCCAAAGCAGAGCAACTCAGCAAAGCTGGTGGCACCCCTGTGTAAGCATATTTAAGAAAGGGTAAAGCTCTGTCTGGGGCGGGTATTTCCCTGCTGCCCTTAGATCTGGCAGGTGGCTATGTCCTGAAGGAACTTTTTCATCTTATTGTCTCCTCCTGTCCTATTGAGGAGGGGTGGTGAGAGAACAGCTGGTTGCGACCCTGGCAGCCTGCCAAGGTCTGACCTCACAAAGCCTAAAAGGCATATTCTTCCTTGTAGAAGGAGGTTGGTGGCTTGGAGATTTTAGGAACAGGAAAATTAATTGGGGACTGAATGTTGATTTGAGTGAAGGGCAGGTACCAATCCGTCTTCTATAACTGCAATTTCAGAAGCAAAGGACAGCTGAGAATCAGGCCCCAGTGATGCTGGTTTGGGTGTTGCTAAGATGGCGTTCATTTCCCCATAGCAGCTCTCACAGTGCCGTGTGTCACATGAAAAAGGGAGGAGGCTTCCTTGACCATTGGTGTGGGGGGATTTACTCAGTCTTTAGTGTTTAATTTGTCTTTGTTTCAGGAAGGTTGAGACCGTTGTGCCCGACCAGTCCGTCAGCATCCCGTTGGGGGGATCCTTCACTGAGCAGTCCTATTGGATCAGAGGCTGGTTCGACTGACTTAGGGAAACACAGCAACAGAGTAAGGGAGATCCCTCAGCATGTCTTCCCCTTTACCCACTGTGTTACCTGCTGCTGCCGACTGGTAGCCTCCGCCAAGGATTCACACTAACAGTTTATGGAATAACACTGTTTATTAATATAAATTGTGACAAGTTAAAGTTTGAAGATTGTCGGTGATAGTGTCTGACTGCAAAAATATATCGGAAGGAATATACAGACAAGCTCTAATCCCCAATAAAATGTTCAGCATGCATAGAGTATGATTCTTAGCCAATAGGCATCTCTATGGGGGAGAAGACAGGTTCAGCCCATCAACTGATCCCAGCAGCTACGATGGAGTCTTCCCTAACTTTTCCCCATTCTCGACTTATTTTTATACTATTTCTGTGTGTTTAGGTGGAGCTTGAGTGACTCTAGTCATACATACCTTTGTTACTGATTGGTGTAAAATTCTTTTGCTTTGCTTTTGAAGATGCAGTCAAAAAGAATATAGAGCACATGCCCAGTGAGGGGTGGTTGCACTTTGGAGGTAGGTAACTTTGGGATGGAGGTGTGCATTAATATTATTATTAGGCTTTAATGAAGCATGTTCATCTAAGGAGAGTGATTTCACCACAGTTGCTGGCTCAGCAGTAAGACATCTTCCCCTATCTCCCTTGGTTGACAGGTGGTATGCTGTTTATCAGCTGCAAAGTACCATCGAGTTCCCTTCCCTGCAAGGATTTCTGCAGAGCCTGGCCTTCGCTCCGCTCCACCCTGCGTTCCATCCCCCTTCACAGGTGTCTGTGTGTATGGGCAATCATCACGGAATAGGTTTCAAGTCATGCCAACTGCATTCCACCCAGGGAGCAGCAACTGTGATTTACCCTATAATTCCCGTACTGTTATAACTCCTGTGAGGATGCTAATGTAACTCCTAAGTTTCCTCTAATTGAATCCCCAGTTAGCAGTCCACAGAGTCCCCAGTCATTTTCCCACACCGTGCTTTGCACTGGTAGCTAGAAAGGTGTTGATCAGGCCCCAGTGTTTTGGCTACTGCTGAGCAGTGTTGGCACAGCATCAGTGCTGTCTCTCCAACATTCTGCCCCAGCATCAGTAGGCTGGGGGTAGGCAAAATCCTGGGAGGGGACACAACCAGGACAGCTGGCCCAAACAGGCCAGAGGGATATTCCATACCATATGACATCAGCCCAGAAATAAAAGCTAAGTAAAAGAGGAGGAAAGGGGGGCATTTCTTGTTTACAGTGTTTACCTTCCAGAGAAACTGCTACGTGTGTGGAAGCCCTGCTTTCTGGGAAGTGGCTCGGCAGTGCTTGCTGATCGAAACTAGGCAATAATTTTTTTTTCCCCTCTCCTTGTTCATGCACAAACTTTCACTTTTGCTTTAGTAAACTGCCTTATCTCAATCTGCAAGTTGTTTTTCATCTCTCCCGTCCAGCTGGGAAGGGGGAGTGATAGAGTTGTTTGCTGAACACCTGGCGTCTAGCCAAGATAAGCCCACACCAGTCCTTTTTGGTTCCTAACGTGAGCTGAGACAGTGGCAGTTATATATCTTGCATGGTATAGTGATAGCAGTTATTGAGTAGCAAGCTCCTGTGCGGGACATGGAGTTTGTCAGGTATGCTGCTTATCTCTTTGTTTTGTTCAGTTTGGGAACATGGTAATACAAACAAGTGTCTCTGTGCTTTGCTGTGACATTGATGGCTTTGTTGTGCTGGAGGAGCTATTTGCTGGGGACAATGAGGGAATCCCTCTCCCTATCTGGGATTGATGTCTATTGTTTTAGAATGCAGGCTCCCGTGTTCCTTGTTCTTCCTCCTGTAAGCTGTTGAATACTATTAATACTATTAACTAATACTGTTGGCATACTATGGGGTTTGTGGAATCTGGTGTCATCCTGCTGTAAGACAAAACAAACTGTCGCTGATAAGATATTGAAATGTGCCCTGAAGCGGCTGGTGCCTGGATGGCAGTGTGTGTGGAAGGATTTGGGCAGGTTCCTAGAGTGGTTATCACCTCCCTATGCCCGGGACTTTACACCTAAACAGTAAATGAGCCCTGGCAAATGGACACGTCACCTGATAGAAGGGTGCCTTAGCTACCCCAATGAAACCCAGCAACTTCTTGCCCTGTACGGGGGCCTGGCCTATGCCTGTTGAGCCACAGAGCCACACTGTCAGAGGAGTGTGGCTGAGGCAGGGATCCAAAGTGCATTTGAGGACACTATGGCTGAGATAGGGACCCAAACAACAACAGCTACAGTAATTGCCCCCAGAAGTGTCAAAGGAAAGGAATAAGGAGAGCCAAGGAGCGATCAGCAAGACTCCCTCAGCTTTTAGTAGTCCCATGTGGCCAGTGCAAAAGTCTGATGGAGGGTGGAGGTTAACAGTAGACCGTCGTGGCCTGAATGAAGTAACGCCCCCACTGAGTTCTCCTGTACCGCACATGTTAGAGCTCCAATATGAACTGGAGTCAAAGGGAGCCAGGTGGTATGCTGCACTTGGCATTGTCAATGCATTTTTCTCAATTCCTTTGGCAGCAGAGAGCATACCACAGTTTGCTTTCATGTGGCAGGGTGTCCAAAGAGGATCAAATAAGATCAAAGAGGAAATAGCTTGCGCGGTAGCCCTTAAGCCTGTTCAGACTGGACTAGCCCTGCAAAATATACTCTACGCTGCAGCTGGGTAGCATGGTCTCACTTGGAGACTCTGGCAAAGAACATCAAGAGAAACCCAAAGTCAACCATTCGGGTTTTGGAGCCAGGGTTTTTGAGGGTCAGCAGGCCCACTACACTCCAGCTGAAAAAGAAATGTTAGCAGCATATGAGAGGGTTTGAGCATCCTCAAATGTTTTTGGGAATGAAACCCATCTCCTCTTGGCACTGCAATTTCCTCTGCTACACTAGATGGTCAAAGGAAGCATCCCTTTGACACATCGTGCAAACAGTGCTACATGGAGTAAGTGGGTGGGTAGCACTGATCACACAACGAGCTCGACTGGGGAAACCCAATTGCCTGAGAATCCATGAAAAAAGGCGGAGATTTTGGAGAATTTCTTTGAAAGGTCACTCGTGCTCAAGAAGCACCACCATATAATGAGCTATCAGAAGATGAATGCGGCCATGCTCTCTTTACTGATGGATCCTGCCTTGTGGTAGGAAACCATCAGAGGTGGAAAGCTGCTGTGTGGAGTCCCACACAACGAGTCGTTGAGGCCGCTGAAGGAGAAGAAAAGTGGCCTGTAGTGTGTCTCTGTAGTGACTCCTGGATGGTGGCTAATGCCCTATGAAGGCGGCTAACGCAATGGAAGAAGACCAATTGGCAATGCAAGGGTAAACCCATTTGGGCTGCTGCGTTGTGGCAGGACATCACTGCACGGATAGAAAACATGGCTCTGAAGGAATGTCACGTAGATGTTTACATGCCCAAAAGCCATGCCACTGTGGAACATCACAACAATGAACAGCTCGATAAGGCTGCCAAAATTGAAATAGCTCAGGTAGACTTAGACTGGGAGCAGAAATGTGAACTATTTACAGCCCGATGGGCCCATGAAACATCAGGACACCTAGGAAAAGATGCAACCTACAGATGAGCTTGTGATCGAGGGGTGGATCTGATCACAGAGGCTATCACACAGGTCACCCATGAATGTGAAGCATGTGCTGCAATCAGGTGAGCCACATGAGTACAGTCTCCTTGGAATAGATGGCACAACTGGGTTTTAGAGATGGTGAGGCCTGGCAAATTGACTATATTGGACCACTGCCATGAACACACCAAAGCAAGAGCTTACATACTCATCATGGTAGAGGCAACTACTGGTTGCCTGGAAAAATACCCTCTAAGCCATGCTATGGCTCGAAACACCATCTTAGGCCTTGAGAGACACATTTTGTGGTGTCATGGTAGCCCAGAAAGAATGGAATCAATGAGGCTTGTTTTTGAAATAGCCTCATAAACTCTTGGGCAAAGAAACATGTGGATATATCACATCCCTTATCGCCCACAAGCCTCTGGAAAGATTGAGAGGTATGATGGACTGTCAAGAGGGTTAGGCAATCGGGCATGGAAGCATTGGGATGCAAATTTAGCAGAAGCCACTTGGCTGGTTAATGCCAGAAGATCTGCTAACCGGGCTGGTCCTGCCCAAACAAAACCACTACATACTGTGGGAGGAGATAAGGTCCCCATACTACACACAGGGGAGTGGCTAAGGAGGTCGGTGTGGAATTCTCCTCCCATGGGAAAAGGCAAACCTATTAATGGGATTGCCTTTGCTCAGGGACCTGGGTGTGTACTTGGTGTTTAATGCAGAAGGATGGGAAGACCTGGTGTGTGCCTCAAGGAGATATAACCTTGGGGGAATATAATGAGTGTAAATTCTATGTTGCAGGGAGTAAAGTAGCAGGAGTGACATGAACCGCTGGTGAGTGAATTTTGCGAGGAGCGAGGAGAGTGCGACGATAGCCCAGGCAGGGCCGGTGTCAGTGCCGAACGATCGTGTGTGTCGCTTCTGTCCTGAGCACCCATCTTGATGGAACGGAGCCCAAGTCGCGGCCTGTTTTTAAACATCCGGAGGGGTGGAGGAAACCCATGGAATGAGAAAATAATATCTATATTTGAAAGGAAGGGAGACATTAGTTAATGAAAATGTGTACGTGTGTTGGGAATAAAGATGGTTTAAGCATGGAGTTTAAGTTGTAAGCGTTGGTAAGAAGGGATTTCAGTCATGACAAATAAATAAATACAGACAAATAAATACAACGGAATAATTGGAAGACAGATATATATATAATTCTGTGGCATCTGAGTATGATGCAAATGGTGTGAAGTAAGGGGTGGAGATTGTATTGGGTGTGGCTGAGATGGAGTTTGTTTTCCCCATAGCGGCCATCAGTGCCATGCTTTGCATTGGTAACTAGAAAGGTGTTGATAACACCCCAGTGTTTTGGCTACTGCTGGGCAGTGTTAGCACAGTATCGGCACTGTCTCTCCAACATTCTGTCCCTCATCAGTAGGCTGGGCGCGGGCAAGATCCTGGGAGGAGACACCACTAGACCAAGTGACCCAAACTGGCCAGAGGGCTATTCTGTACCGTATGACTTCAGCTCAGAAATAAAAGCTGAGTTAAGGAGGGGGAAGGGGGCACATTTGTTATTTACAATGTTTGCCTTTTGGAGCAACCCCTAGGTATGCTGAAGCCCTGCTTCTTGGAAAGTGGTCGGATGTTGTATTGTGTTTTTATATCTTTGTAACAGTTCTGTAATGGTTTGCCCCTTCACCCCCCATTTTCTCCCAATGGTTCCACCCTGAGCTCTCCTGTCCCTCCAATGCTACCCCTCCCTTGTGCCTTGTCCATCACGCAGCTCCTAATCCCACCCTCCCAAATTTTTCCACCTTGGGCATCGAGTGAGCAGAGAAAGGCCAGGGGTCCCTCCCTTAACCTTCCCCCATTGGTTTGTGTTTCTGTCTGTCCTCCTGCCTTCCACTCCCCTGAACTCCCCCATTGGGCGGTGAGCGTCCTTCCCCCTTGTCTCCACCCTGGTACTTAAAGTGATTACAAAAGCCATGTGACTTCTGACTCCTCCCCTCTTTCTGGCGTCCCACCCTCCCTTCCAGCTCCTCCCATCTCCCCCAAAACTACGCCCCCCAGCTCTGCCACTTTGGGATGTGTCAGTCATGTCTCTCCTCCCCGTGTCCTAGCCACACTCCCTCTATGTCATTCTTTTTTTCCCTCGGTTCCATGACCCCTACCCCAGTTCCCACGCTCCGGCTTCCAGGGCAGGGGAGGGGCCTGTGAACCAGAACCCTGATTCTATCCCCGCTCTCACCGCTGCTCCGGTCATGTATATCCCTGGGAAGAGGGGGGGGGACACCCCGGCCCCAGTGGTCCCCAGTTAATTACCAGATCAAAAAAGAGCTCTGCAAAGCTCAAAAAAGTTTTGGTAGGGAGAGTGAATATTTCAAGGGACTGTTGAAGGCCACTCTATCGGGAAATGTTTTAACTCCTGCGCATCTCCGTACACTTTTCTCATGCTTGCTATCCTCATCAGAGTTTTTAGTATGGGAAGCAGCATGGGAAAAGGAAGCATGGTCTGCTTTAACAACACTATGGGAACAGGACATATTGATAGATGAGGATGAGTTGTTGACCATTAATCACCTTTGCGGGCAGGGGGAATGGGAGGAGGGGGAAAAACAAGCCACAAAAATACCTAAGGAGGCTCTCCGGGAGAGCGTGAAGGCGGCGGAAAAGGCATTTTTCAGGATGCGACTGGATGTCCCCATTGATAATTATCTGTTTATAACTCAGTTTCCCTCTGAGTCTTTTCTTAAGTTTGTTGAGCGACTTAGCAGGGCGGTGGACCTTCAAGTACAGAACCCGGGAATGCGGCAGGGAATCCTTATGGAGATCGCTCGGCAAAATGCCAACGAAAAGTGTAAAGCTGCAATCCTGAGCCTGCCCCTTGACCCGCCGCCAACCCTGCAGTCCATGTTAGAAGTGTGTGCGAGGAAAGTCACAATTACATCCACGGATCAATACCACAAACAGAGGGAACTGATGGGGGTGGCAGCTGTCGACTTCCCTGACCTGCCATCCAACAGCCAGCCACCACGCACTCCATGGTCGCTTAAGAGACCTCCCCCAGCAGACCCGCGGTGTCATCTTTGCAGGGATCCAGGGCATTGGATGCCCAACTGCCCGTTGAGGCAACAGTTTATTAACTTCCGGAAAGCCCAACAAAAACAAAAGGTTGCCTCTGAAGGAGGGCAATCAAAAAACTAAAATCTAAGCACAGTCCCTCCCTGCGCGATGATAGAAATGGGGTGGGGCCGAAAACATCTGCGGGGGCGGGGGGGGGAACCAAACATTAACATTGCTTCTTCACAACCAAGACCTGTTTTAACCACTGATTCTCAAAATGTGCCTTTCAGGTTGACTCTGACAGAGCCCCTCCATCTTCATAATACCAAGTGGCATTTTGTGTCAGTGAACCCCAAGGAACCTGGTACTTGGGGAAACAACCGTAGTAAGTATGTCATCCTTGGGGACACCAAACACACACCTTTAGATATTCACTTTCTCCCGGGTCTTGTGACATCAGACCCAGGGAAACTCATCCTTTGGCTGCATTGTACTCACCCACCAGTGTACCTGCCCAAAGGCCAAGTCATCACCCAGGCCATCCCAGTGCCTGAGCCTTCGTGGAGCCAGGGACAGAGGAAAAACACATATCATACCATTGCCTGGATTCAGGTACTGGGGGCCGAAAAACCAAGGATCTCATGCAGGTTACACCGGGAGGGGGAGTGCAAAACCTTTGTTGGACTCCTAGACACGGGGGCAGATGTGACTGTCATTCCCTCCTGGGAATGGCCGTCACATTGGGAGTTGCAGGATGTGGCTGGACATGTACAAGGTGTCGGGGGCATTCAATTAGCGAAACAGTCAAGGAGTGTCGTCCAAATTGAGGGGCCAAATGGGCAATTAGCTTCTATATGCCCATTCGTTTTAGATTATACAGAACCCTTGTGGGGGAGAGACCTGATGGCCCAGTGGGGGGTCAGAATTGACATCCCAGAGACCCCCCAGGTTTTTCGGGCAGCGGTCACTGAAAAGCGTGCTACCCAGAAACTCATTTGGAAAACAGATTCTCCAGTCTGGGTAGAACAGTGGCCGCTCAATAAACAGAAATTAAAGGCACTCAAGGAGCTTGTGGACGAGCAGCTAAAAAAGGGGAATATCCAGGAAACCACATCTCCTTGAAATTCCTCCATCTTTGTAATTAAAAAACCAGGCAACGACGAATGGCGGCTCCTCCACGATCTCCGTCAAATTAACAGCGTAATAGAAGACATGGGCTCTCTCCAGCCAGGGATGCCATCCCCAGCGATGCTCCCCCAAAATTGGAATTTCGCCATGATTGACATTAAGAACTGTTTTTTTCAAATTCCCCTTCACCCTGACGATGCCCCACGCTTCGCATTCTCGGTTCCCACCATTAACCGAGAAGCCCCAAGGAAGAGATACCACTGGAAAGTTCTTCCTCAGGGAATGAAAAACAGCCCTTGTATTTGCCAGTGGTACGTCTCTTCCTTGCTGTCCCCAGTCCGTGCAGCCATGAAGGATGCCATCATCCTTCATTATTAGGATGACATTTTAGTGTGTGCCCCAAATGAAGACATACTTACCCACGCGCTTGACCTGACAATCAATTCTTTAGTTGTTGCAGGGTTCGAGCTCCGTGAAGACAAGGTTCAGAGGATGCCACCTTGGAAGTACCTGGGCCTGGAGATCGGGAAGCGGACCATTGCTCCGCAAAAGTTAGCCATCAAGAATAACATCAGGACTTTGGCTGATGTCCAGCAACCGTGTGGCTCTTTGAACTGGGTAAGGCCTTGGCTGGGTATTTCCACCGAAGACCTAGCCCCCCTTTTCAATTTATGGAAAGGGGAAGAGGGGCCTAATTCTCCTAGGACCCTTACCCAGGAAGCGAGGGCCACACTGGAGAAAGTGCAGGACATGATGTCTGCCAGGCAGGCCCACCGTTACCAACCGGGCCTGCCCTTCAAATTCATAATTCTTGGTAAGCTACCACACCTCCACGGGGTGATCTTCCAATGGGAGGTCACCCAAGTAGGGAAGAAGGACCAGGACCGGAGGGACCCACTCTTAATCATAGAGTGGCTCTTCCTCAGTCACAACAGGTCCAAAAGGATGACACGGCCACGAGAGCTGGTGGCAGAACTGATCCGGAAAGCAAGGGTCCAGATCAGGGAGTTGGCAGGGTGTGACTTTGACTGCATCCACATTCCATTAAAATTAGAATCGGGCCATCTATCCAAAGCAATGTTAGAACATCTGCTTCAGGAAAACGAAGCACTGCAATTTGCATTGGACAGCTACACTGGTCAAATTTCAATCCATCGACCAGCCCACAAAATTTTCAATTTGGACGTCCAACTTACATTGACACTAAAATCCATCCAGTGCAAAACATCTCTAAAGGCACTGACAGTGTTTACAGATGCGTCAGGAGCATCTCACAAGTCAGTTGTGACCTGGAAAGATCCTCAGACTCAGCAGTGGGAGGCAGATGTTGCCAAGGTGGAAGGATCACCTCAGGTAGCTGAGTTGGCTGCTGTTGTCAGAGCTTTTGAGAGGTTCTCTGAACCATTTAATTTGGTCACAGATTCGGCCTATGTAGCAGGTGTAGTGTCCAGAGCAGAGAATGCAATCTTGCAGGAAGTCTCCAACATTGCATTGTATGAGTTGCTCTCAAAACTGGTAAAATTAGTCTCCCACCGAGAGCAACCGTTTTATGTGATGCATGTCAGGTCACACACTGACCTGCCAGGGTTCATCGCCGAGGGTAATCGAAGAGCTGATGCCCTCGCAGCACCTGTACAGATGGCCCCACTTCCAGATGTGTTCAGTCAGGCCAAAATCAGTCACCAGCTCTTCCATCAAAATGCACCTGGCCTAATTTGTCAATTTCACATCACTCGAGAACAGGCCAGAGCGATTGTGGCCACATGTCCCAACTGTCAACAAAATTCTCTCCCTTCCCTGAGCTCAGGGACAAACCCTAGGGGTTTGAGAAGCTGTGAGGTGTGGCAAATGGATGTGACCCACATCCAGTCATTTGGCAGATTTAAATATGTCCATGTCTCAGTGGATACTTTCTCCAGTGCAGTCTATGCTTCGGCCCACACAGGAGAGAAGGTTTCTGACACCAAAATACACCTGGTGCAGGCCTTCTCCATGCTGGGCATCCCCAAAGTCATCAAAACAGACAACGGCCCAGCGTACAAGTCCAAGGAGTTCCAGAGCTTCCTGCAACAATGGGGAATAGAGCACAAAACTAGCATCCCCTATTCCCCAACAGGCCAAGCTGTGGTGGAGAGGACCCACCAGAGCCTAAAAAGGGTTCTGCATCAACAGCAACAGGCAGTGAAGGTGGAGTCCTCTCAAGTACGGTTGTCCAAAGCACTGTTTACCATCAATTTCTTAAACTGCACGTATGAGAACTTGAATCCACCTATTACCAGGCATTTTCTGGAAAGTAGTCAAACCAGCCTAAAGTCTCGTCCACCTGTCTTGGTAAAGAACCCAGAAACATGGGAGAGGGAGGGACCCTACGAAATGATAACTTGGGGGAGGGGATATGCCTGCGTGTCCACCCCCTCAGGTTTGAAGTGGGTCCCCTCCAAGTGGGTGAAACCTTACGTTCCCAAAGTATCCAGGTCCGGGACCACAGCACAGGTAGCCAGTGCTTGCTGGAGAAGGAAGAGACGTCACACCCTTTAAACCCCTAACTCCTCCCTCTTTCCTAATGTCTTTTGTTTACAAGATTCCTTTCAGATTTCGCTGATCTGGACCCAGCCAGCATGAACATCAAGCTAAGCTCCA
Organism: Anomalospiza imberbis; assembly: GCF_031753505.1. Classification (NCBI taxonomy): domain Eukaryota; kingdom Metazoa; phylum Chordata; class Aves; order Passeriformes; family Viduidae; genus Anomalospiza; species Anomalospiza imberbis. The sequence continues at coordinate 3,576,738 of NC_089720.1, forward strand.
TCCTGCAGCTGCTGCTCCTGCTCAGCACATTCCATCTCAGCAGGACTGCAGATTCAGACTGGCTGACTGGACTCTTTAAAAGATGGGACTCTTGGGCTGGGTCGGGTCAATTTTAAAAACTGAACCTTTAGTTTTATTTGTTAAGTTTTTCCTCCTTCCTTTTTAAAACAAAAAAGGAGTTGTTGTATTGTGTTTTTATATCTTTGTAACAGTTCTGTAATGGTTTGACCCTTCACCCCCCATTTTCTCCCAATGGTTCCACCCTGAGCTCTCCTGTCCCTCCAATGCTCCCCCTCCCTGGTGCCTCGTCCATCACGCAGCTCCTAATCCCACCCTCCCAAATTTTTCCACCTTGGGCATCGAGTGAGCAGAGAAAGGCCAGGGGTCCCTCCCTTAACCTTCCCCCACTGGTTTGTGTTTCTGTCTGTCCTCCTGCCTTCCACTCCCCTGAATTCCCACATTGGGCGGTGGGCATCCTTCCCCCTTGTCTCCGCCCTGATTACGAAAGCCATGTGACTCACTTTCGGCCGCAGGGACATGGAACTCAGAGCTCCCCGGAGCTTACAATAAACCTGAGACTTTTCCCGGCCGTGAGTCGACTCCCTCATTACCTTCTCAGACGCCGCCTCTCCTCCATGCAAGGCAGACAGCGAAGCGCTCTGTCTTAGCCTCTCCCCGAATCTGCCACGAGAGACAGGAGAGTGTCCCTCGCTGCTGACCGTGCTTCTGCCGGGCAGGCAAAGCCAGGGGGCTTCAGAGTGAGCACAGCGGCAGTCGGACATTGCTTGCTGATGGGAACTAGAGGATATAATTAGTTGTTTTTCTGTTTCCTTTTTCGTGCGAAAACTTTCTCTTTTCCTTTAGTAAACTGCCTTATCTCACCCTGTGAGTTGTTTTCCATCTCATTTTCTCTCTGTGTCAAGCTGAGAAGGGGGAGTGATAGAGCGGCTCTGTGGGCACCTGGCATCCAGACAAGGTCAACCCACCACCGATGCTTTTGATGCCGTCCAGGTGTTGTAGGATAAGGGCACTGATAATGCGGGTAAATAATTGGCTGCAGAGCTGGTGCTTGCAACAGCGTTCTGGGTTCCATGAGCATGGGACCCTATTTTTGATCAGCATCTGCTTGGGAGAGCGGGGCTCCACCTCACTGAGCGGAGCAAAGATATTTTTGCCAGTAGGATAGCTGACCTCATTAGGAGGGCTTTAAACTAAAAGTGAGGTGTCGCAGCAGGGCATCCCCAAACTGGTAATAAGTAGCATTGACTCCATGATTCACAGAAGGCTGATCGATCTATTTATTTTATATATATATATAATTATTAAGAAACCCACTGCTTTTATAGACCGTTACGATACACCTGGACCTAATTGGTCCTCCAATCCAAGCATCATCACCATTGGCTAATTAAGAAACCACCCGTTGGTAAAGGAATCTCCATAACACATTCCACATGTTCAGAATAACAGGTGCAGCAAGTGAAGAGAAGAATTGTTTCTCATTCTTTTCTCTGATCTTCTCACTGCCTTCCTGAGAAAGGCCTGGGAAAGTTATGTGTTGCTCTCTGTGGCCAGAGAGCTGCTGCCACAGTGAGGGTGCGAGGCGGGAGAGAATAATAAGCAGCCCTGTGCGGGAGTGATGGACAGGGTCAATGAACAAGGGGCAGGGCAAGAGCTCCAGTACCTGGAAGTCCCCCTTAGAACCCGAAGGCAGTGGTGGATGTCATGGCTGCAAGTGTGCCCAGCAGAAAGATCTCCTTGGACGTGGAAGTTTTAAAAAAGGAGATTGACAGGAAGCACGGAATCCAGGTACACAGACAGGAGTGTGATGCCAGGTATTGTACGCTGTCCCAGGCCTAGCGGCCTCCTGCCTTCAGAGTGCACAAAAGGAAGGAAAGCCAGAATGTAACCTCGGGGTGACTGAAACAAGTAACTCCTGAGATGAAGGAGACCGGATGCATTTCTGTGCTCAGGGTAGAAGGAAGAACCCTCCCCCATCTCCTGAAGTGCCCCTACATAACAGACAGGATGCTCCTGGTTTGGAGACCGAAGAGCACATGAGTAATGGACAGGACCCAGGACAAAGCCAACCATGCAAAGCTGACCTAACCACCTGCCCATGTTAGAAGCAGTGCGACCCGAGAAGCACATCAAGGTATTAGTAATTGGAGATTTCCTCCTGAGAGACCCCGAGACACCCATTTCCCACCCAGACAATTTCTCTAGAGAGCTCTGCTGCCTACCAGGAGCTTGCATTCATGGTGTCACTGAGAGGCTGCCGAGGCTGGTGCCAGGAGTCTATTATGTCTGTAGGAGTGATGCTAAAAGGATGGGGAGCACAGGTGATGGTCGCCTCTGTTGGTGTCCGGTCTGAGGAAGGGGTCCAGGAAGGAGGACACGGACTAAGCAGCTGAATGCCAGACTGCATAGCTGGTGCCATACTCAAGGTTTTGGCTTCTATGATCATGGATCTACCTTTAAGAAGCCGGGTCAGTTGGGAGCTGATGGGATTCACGCGACCAAGCGGGGCATGATCGTCTTTGCCGGAAAGCCGGTTAGACTTACAAGGAGGGCTTTAAACAAGACTCAGCGGGGAAAGACAATGGAGTTTTGAGCAACAGAGAAGAGCCAGGGGCTGGTGATGTGTTGGGAACCAAGAGGGGAATACTTGAGAAATGCTGCAAAGGAATTGGGGCTTGATCATTGTCCAAAAAAGTGTCACAGTCAACAGCCCAACAGAAGTGCCTCTGTACCAATGCAAGCAGTATTCATAAGAAAGAGGAGCTGGAAACCACTGTGCAGCCGGAAAGCTAACAATGTAATCACTATAGTAGAAAAGTGCTGGGACAACTCAAATGACTGGAGCTCTGCAGTCAGTGGCTATAAACTGGAAGCAGGGACAAGCATTCTGGGAAGACTCTAAAGATGCCGCCCCGGTCTGTAGGGATGGGGTCAGAAAAGCTAAGGCAAAGCTGCAGCTGAATTTGGCAGGGGATGTAAAGATTCGGACAATGGCCTTCCACAGGTGCGTTGTTCAGAAAATAAGACTAAAGAAAGCGTACGCAACCCATGTGCACCCACCCCACCCCCCCACCCGCCCCCCACTGCTAATAAATAAGCCAGGTGGTCTAGTGGCCAGCAACATGGAGAAGGCTGTGGTACTTGGTGATTCATTTCCCTGTGTTTTCACTGGCACGGTTAGCAAACCTCTTGAGACCCTGAACCTCAAGGCAGGGACTTGGGGAGCAAAGTCCCTTCCATCATAGGAAACGATCTCTTTTGAGACCACCAGAGGAACCTGTGGATACACAAGTCCTGCACCTCTGGGGAGGCACAACCCCATGCACCAGTACATGCTGGAGGCCGATCGGCTAGAAAGCAGCTTTGCAAAGTAGGACAATGTGCCCTTGCCTCAAAGGCGGCCAAGGATATCCTTAGCCCGATATAGAGGAAAGCAGGGTTCATATATGTTACAAGACAGTTGTGTGGACCATTCACGGTGCTCACTGTCCCCGGGGGTGCAGGGCACCACAGACCACCGTTGGGCAGCTTTGAGGGCACTGCCTATTTTTCTAGAAGCCTCCTATCCAGCTTAATGCCAATCCTACTCTCCTGAGCCCTCAAGCCAGCAGTGCCGAACGCACGCTTTGCATTTCATTTGCTTCCAGGAGACGTGCAGCTTAGAAATGTCTGCAATGGAAGTGGGGCTTTCAGCAAACAATGTAGAGCAACCTCGGTTGTTTTTTCAAAATGTCCTGAGAAGTTAAAGCCAGGCCTGCCCTGGCCAAAGCAGTCATTTGACTGGAGGGAGCAACACCAAAAAGGCACAGGCACCTTTGGGGTGGAGTCTGTGAAATACGCCAATCACTTGTTTTAAAATTTTAATAATAATAAAATAGTTATAAAACAGTAATAAAAATTAGAGCAATAAGAATTTGGACAATCAGATTTAGGACAATAAAGGGCAATAAAAGCAAAGAATTATGGACATCCGGATGCTTCCGGGCACTAAGCCACGAAAAGCATGCCTTGTGAACAAAGGATTAGCCCCTTAAAAGCAGTAGCCTGTTGCATATTCATATATCTCACACATGATGCATAAATTCCTTGCAAACTCGGGATTTTTCTGGTTTTTGTTGACTTTCTCCCCTTAATACTGGTGGCTCCTTAAAGATGGAGAGGAGGTGGAAGGATGTTTGTCTTTTCTGCTAAGGAGGCAGTAACTCTTGCTGTTATCTCTGTGTGAAGAATTTCTTGATTATCTCATCCATTCCTTGTGCTGGCCACAAAAAAGTTATCTTACCTCACATTGCTTCTATTTTAATATTATGCTATAGCCTAAAACTATATTTAACACACTACTTAAAATGATTAATACGACACTACTTTCAAACATAACACATATAGTATTCATTTTAATATTTGCAAAGAGCCAATCATATAATATGCATTTTTCACTATCCTCCCTCTTTCTTTTTATAAATAATTTGGCTTGAGCAATATTCATCATTTGCTTATTTTTTCCCACAAATCAATCTTGCTTCTTTGAGGGGATCTTCTATATTGTTTTGTTTCTTTAACACCATGATCCTTTGTGCTGTTTGAGATGTAGTCAACTTTTGGTCCATGGGCATGGTCACTACTTGCATGCCTTGGACTACACTGGTGATGAGTCAAATGAAACAGGGGATGAAGCAAGGAAGAAATATTAGACCAGCTATAGAGCTTAAAAGAAGAAACCTAACTTCTTCCACCATTCTACTCCCAATACATTATCCCACCAGCTAGTATTTAGCGTTGATTCCCATTTTTGAACTTGTACATGGGCAATTTTTCTGATATCATTGACTATATCCAGAACAGCATCCCCATTGTCATCTTTTTTTAAACAGCAGTCTGATGTAGTGAATTTTCCACAAACACCCCCTTCTTCAGCTAACAAATAGTCTAAAGCCAATCGGTTCTGATACACGGCCGCTCTTGTTTGGGTCTGTTGCCTTGATATTAATTCCATTGCCCGACCAGTTTTGTTTGTTATTATCTCTACAGCAGCTTGGAGTCTTATAATACGATTTAACATATAAATTGGGGTTCGATATCCCCAACTTCCATCTTGTGCCCAGGTGGCTGGCCCATATGTTTCCAGTATGCATTCAGGAGGCCGTTCTTCATCTCCCCATTTTTGGAATCCTCCGATCAAATCTCTTTTATTTCTCTTTAAGTCCTTATAAACTGGGATCCCTAATTGATCTCCATCAGGTCCTGGTAAAAGAAAAAAATCCTGGCTGTATGATTCCCAGAGTACAGCTCCCTTTCCACTGAGAGGGGAGTTTTGGGTATGCTCTTTTTCCACATATCCAAAATAGGCCATCTGGAGCTTTCCAATAATAATTTTTCTGTTGATCTATATTCTCCCAAAATTTGGAGATTTTTTTTTTTATTTTTTCCTGGGTCCAGTACAGGGTTGGTTCCTCTGGGATTCACCACATAGAAGTCCCATTACTAACCTTATATCTTTTACAAGGAGTTTTTCCTACTTCCTGAAGAAACTTTTTCCCAGTGCACCAGAGGCATTCTTCCCCTATCACTACTGAACTCTAAAATCCACCATTCTGGTCGGTTTTCTCCACTTATACTTGTTTGGTTCCACTTAAGGAGTTCAATTGGGCCTAAGCTGCTGCCTTTCCATGGCCATTCTTCTGACATGAAAGCCCCTCCACAGACCCAACAATTGGTTAAGTTCCCTACTTATTCTTTCCCCCAATTCTACAAACTGATTTTTACCCATCCTTGAGATATCTCTTTCTTTTTCTAATTGCTGTTCAAATTTCGTATACAAATCGTCAAGTGAGATTGGCACAGGTTTAGTTGGTTGTGATAGCTTAGCCTTTTTGTTTATCAATTGCTCTTTTACCAAATCTTGTGCTTTATTCCCAATAGCGTATGTGAAACAAATCCATCTCTCCCCTTTTGGGCATTCACTTCCCATCCTGTTACCACTTATTCCTAAGTTCTCTGCAATCCAGTACTTTTTCCCATTGTGCATGCAATTGCCTAATTTGGATGGGTTATAACAGTGACGGTTGACATGAGTGTAAGAAATAAAAAAGGAACCTCGGTGTCTTTCCATATACAGCTTTCGGTAACACCTGTGGCATGGCTTTGTCGATATCCCAAAAGGGAAAAGACAAACAATGAGTGACAGAAAAAGGAATGACAGAGGTCCAGTATGGCTTATACTCCCACCTCCCATGCCCATGGGGTTGCAACCCACAGCAGGTGTATTTGTGACATTCGGGTTTCAACTATTAATTTAGTTAAAATTCTCTTTAAAGTCTGGTGTGGCAAGCACATTTCTCTCCCTCTCAGGATTTTTATAAAGGTGCACAGAGAGAAGTGAAATAGAAAACAATTTCTATTTCTGCTCCTTGTTTTTCTCTTGTGGAATGTGTTTGGAGAATTGTTTACCTAGAGCGAATGCCTGGTTGGATCACGGTGGATTGTTTGGGCCTGATGACCAATGAGATCCACCTGTGTCTGGACTCTGGCGAACAGGGTCATGAGTTGTGAGGTGAGTTAGTTAGGATAGTTAGAGAGAGTAGCATGTCGTTTTTAGTGTCCTCTTTTATATAGTATATTAATGTATCATAGCATAATTATAATAAAGAATTCATTCAGCCTTCTGAAATAAGTCAGACACCATCATTCTTCCCGATGGGTTCGCCGACATCTACAACAGTCTGGTTCATCCTCTCTACCCGGCCAGAACTCTGTGGATGCCATGGGGAGTGTGACTCCCATTTTATCCCCAAGGCTTGAATTCTTTGTTGCAACACTTTTGACATAAAATGCGTTCTTCTGTCCGAGTCTATCCTATTAACCATTCCATATCTGGGAATAATCTGTTCCAAAAGGGTTTTACTTACCACGTTGGCTGTCACCTTGACAGTGGGAACAGCTTCCACCCAATGAGTTAGGTGGTCTGTCATTACTAATAAATACTTCCATCTTTGTACTTGAGGAAGCTCAGTAAAATCTACTTGGATACTTTGAAATGGTTGAAGAGCTAACTCACGACCTCCTGATGTTGTTTTTCTCATCACCTTTTTATTTATCCTTTGGCAAGTTATGCATCTTTCAGTTACTTGCTTTGCTACTCCAAAAATCCCAATGCACCCATAGTTCCTTTAAAAATGATCACACAAAGCCTGGGTACCCCAGTGGGTTTTCTGATGCATGTCTTCTAATATTTTCCTAGTAAGCGTTTTATTAAGTAATTGTCTCCCATCAGGAAGTTTCCATTTCCCGGATTCATCTTGCTCTCCTCCTATCTTGCTTAATTTTTTTTTTTTCCTCTGCTTCACTAAACTCTGGAATTTCCAATTTTTCCTCATTTGGAGTTAATATTAACATAACTCTTTTGGCCCCATTTTCTGCTGCATCCTTAGCTTCCTGATCTGCCAGATTATTTCCTCTTATTTCTGGGGTCATTCCCTTTTGGTGTCCCTTAATATGTACTATAGCTATCTCTTCAGGTAATTTTAATGCCTCTAAAACATCTAAAATGAGTCCCTCATGTACTGATCCCTTTCCTCTTGAATTAAGTAATTCTCTTTCTTCTCAAATTTTTCCAAAGGTATGTACTACTCCAAAGGCATACTTTGAATCAATATATATAGTTCCTTTCCTTGTGTGCTAAATATTCCAGTGCTCTTTTTAGAGCATATAATTCACAAGTTTGAGCTGACCAGTTTGAGGGTAATTTCCTTTTGTCAATACTTTGCATGTTTTTTCCATCAACTACTGCATACCCTGACATTCTTTTTCCTTGTAGACATCTGGAGGAACCATCCACATAGATTATTTTCCCTTCTGAAAGGGCTTGTTCTTCAAGATCTTCTCAAACTTTTGTTTGGTATTGTATAATTTCTAAACAATTATGTATTAAGTTATCTGCTGGTTCTCTATATAAGAATTGAGCTGGATTTAAACTTCTGTTTACTTCTAGTGTCAAATCATCACTGTCTATCAAGATTGCTTCATATTTTAACATTCTAGAGTCTGTCAACCATTTTTCAGCCTTCTGGTTTAACACATTTCAAACTGCATGAGGAGTACACACAACTAGTTTACGTCCAAAAGTAAGCTTACGACTTTCTTCTACCAGGATTGCAGTAGCTGCTATAGCCTGAATACATACTGGCCAGCCGTGGCTCACTGGGTCTAACATCTTTCATAAAGAAGCTACTGGTCTCTTTACTCCTCCACACTCCTGAGCCAGAACTCCATGAACTACCCCACTTTCTACATTCACGTGCGGATGGAAGGGTTTTTCTAACGAGGGTAAGCTTAAAGCTGGTACTGAGGCCAGTTTTAACTTCAATTCTTCTAGTTTAACATCATCCTCCTCGGTCTACTTGATATCATCTCCCTCTGTCAATTTTCCATACAAGAATTTTACGGCCTGTGTGTACCCATCAATCCATAATCTACAATACCCCAATAATCCAAGTAGTTTTCTGATTTCCCTCTTTGAAGAGGGAGGGGGAAGAGATAAAATTCCTGCAATTTTGTCAGGGTTGAGCTTCTGGCTACCCTTACTAATCAAGTGTCCAAGATATTTTACCTCTGGTTCTACAAATTGCAGCTTCCGTTTGATATCCTTAATCTTTTTTCTCTGAGAAAATTCAAAAGTTTTATAGTAGCCTCTCTAACTTCAGCTTCAGCTTCCCCAGATAGTAAAAGATCATCCGCATATTGGATAATTTGTATTCCAGGAGGAATGGGGAAAGCTTGTAGTATTGTTTCTAAAGCTTGCCCAAATAAGTTTGAAGATTCAGTGAACCCCTGTAGTAATTTTGTCCATCTTAATTGCTGCTTTCTCCCAGTTTGTGGATCCTCCCATTCAAAAGCAAAGATATTTCGTCTCTCTTTGGCTAATGGACAAGCCCAAACAGCATCTTTAAGATCCACTACACTAAACCACTGATGCTGGGGTGGAACTTTACTTAGAAGAGTGTAGGGATTTGGTACCACTGGGTAACGAGTCCGAGATCTTTTGTTAACCTCCCATAAATCTGGGACCAATCTATAGTTCCCATTGGGCTTCTTTACTGGGAGAATAGGGGTATTATGAGGAGACATACAAGGTTCTAATGCCCCATCCTTTATTAGTCCTTCTATTACTGGCTTCAAACCTTCCTGTCCTTCTAAGGATATAGGATACTGATGTACACGTATGGGACAATCTTCTCTCTCAATGGTAACCCCTATGGGGTCAATATCTAATCCTCCCCTATTTCCTTCCCCAGCCCAAACTTCCTTGTTAGTTTTTTCCTCATCCTTTTGGCCAAGTTTTAAAACTCTAGCTGTCACTTTCCCTTCTTCTGGTATAACCCCTATTCCTAGTTTCACCTGTTTCCTGGCTTGTAAAATAAGCATGTATTCTATTTTTGCCATCTGTTGGGAGTTAGGCAGTTTTTTCTTATCTCTTTCAAGAACAATGACACTGCCAGGAAGATAATCTCCTGTCAATGGGCTATTGAATTACTCACTGTGGCTGGTAAGACTAGTTACATCATCCCATTGTGAGATGCTCCACCCAGAGGGAGGAGCCAAGCATCCCTGCCAGCATAAAACAAGCATTTCTGAGACAACAGACAGCCTTCTTCGCCGGATTTCCCAGAGGAATCAAGAACCAGGCCCAGCTGCTCCTTCGCCACATCTTCAGAAAGGACCTACACCCCTCTGCAGATTGCCGCTCCAGGAGGAGCAGCCACCATCTGGCTGGACTACTATCAACACCCTGACTTCTCAGGGTGTCAGGTTTTTCTCACTCTGCCAGTGGTTTTATTTTTGCTTGTGCTAAATTGCATTGTTATTTAGTTTTTCCTTCCTAGTAAAAAACTGTTATTCCCATTCTCATATCTTTGCCTGAGAGCCCTTTTAATTCTGAAATCGTGATAATTCGGAAGGAGGGGGTTTACCTTTTCCATTTCACAGGAGGCTTTTGCCTTCCTTCACAGACTCCTGTCTTTTCAAACCAAGACAGATTTTGGCGCCCAACGTGGGGCACGAGGGCATTGAGAAAAAAAGGGATTAACAGTTCTTAGGTAATTTAATTTTTAAGTACCACCATGTGGTCTAGTTTTCCCTGGTTTGGGTGGCATGTGGTCGCAAGTGTATACTTCCCATTTACAGGCCCTTATCTAAATATGGGTCCTGTAACTAAGGCTACTGTGTCTGTTATCAAGTTTGTCCTCTGGGTGAAGGATTCATGGATCTTTAATTTCCTCTGGATGGCAGGTACATGGATTCAGAGCTATCACACACTAACTGCATGTTTTTGGAGTTACTTTAATAATGGTACCTACTGTGAGGAAATGACACGGGGGGAAACTTTCTCCCAACCTTTTAACCATCTTTTTGGGTCTGCTCCACCAGTTTTCGAAGGGTTAAGATCCACTCTACGTGCTAATGATATCATACAATGGGTGGTGTTGCTGATATGCCTGTTATGTTTAGCACTCAGAGATAAGAGAAGATTAACCTGGATAACTACCCTGACACCTACACCAGAGACTAAAGATGCTGCTGCAGAGACTGACACTACCCCAGAGACTGGAGATGCTGCTGCTCCAGAGCCTGACCCTGCCCCAGAGCCTGCCTCAGAAACGAACCACCCAGATTGGGTGAGGGTGCTGGTTAAGGAGATGCAGGAGATGCAAGAGATGCTGAAGGAGTGCATTTCACCAGCTGGTGAGAAACCCGCCCTTTGCCTTGAAGAGGGACAGTCTAATAGTACAGATGTGGAACCCACAAATGTTACAACTGTCCAGGTTCCAGCTGACAGTCTAATAGTACAGCTGTGGAACCCACAAATGTTACAACTGTCCAGGTTCCAGCTGAACCACAAAGGCAGTCACAGCCAGCAGCAGTTGCCCCGGTAGAAACAAGGAGGTCTAAGATGAAAGCAGAGCACCCAGATAGGGGAGGGCCCTCACAACCCACAGGGGAGCCGGAGGTTGCAATCATCACCGAGTCCCTGACGTACGAAAGTCTCCGTAATCTGCACAAAGACATTGTGCGACGAGGGCGTGAGGCTTATACTACCTGGTTACTCCGGGTCTGGGACCTTATGGGTACAGGCGTGCAGCTGGACGGTGGTGAGGCAAGGAACTTGGGACCCTTAACCCAGGACTCAGGTATGAATCAGATTTTTGTAAGGGAGCCAGGATCCCTTTCTCTCTGGGAGCGGCTTTTAATGAGTGTCAGAGAGAGGTTTGTCCACAGGGAGAGAATGCAGGAGCACCACCATAGAATGCGCTGGAAGACCCTGGAGGAAGGGATCCAACAGCTGAGGGAAGTGGCAGTATTAGAGGTACTCTTTGGGAGGGATGGACAACATAATAATGACCCCGACAAGGTCAGGTGCACAGGGCAAATGCTGTGGAGTCTGGCAAATCTTGGGCCATCTCAGTACACCACTTTCATTGCAACAATTGATGCTGACTCTAACCGAGAGACAGTGGGCTCTGTTGCCAACAAACTTAGGAATTATGAGAGTATGATTAATGGCCCAATGCAGGCTCATATCTCAGCTGTGATTAAGGAGTTCAAAGAAGAGATGAGGGAGGAAATGAGGAAGGTTAATGCAGCACCCATACGAGTCACAGGCCCCAAAGTCAGACCCCAACATTCCCCAGCTAGAGAGAGAGGGTACACCCCAAGGGCTAATCTGTGGTTCTTCCTGCGTGACCACGGGGAAGACATGGGAAGGTGGGATGGGAAACCCACTTCTGTCCTGGCAGCACGGGTCCGTCAACTCAAGGAGGGAAACTCTAACCGGGGGAGTTCCACCAAGGTGAAGGTAGCCTCAACCTCCCATGACCAAGCTTTTGGGTACGATCTGTCAGATCCCCTTGAAGGGACCTCTAGTATGTATACCCAGGAGAGGAATAATAACCAGTGTTAGAGGGGCCCTGCCTCTAGCCAGGGAGAGGCACGGGAAAACCGGATCTTCTGGACGGTGTGGATCCGATGGCCTGGCACATCAGAGCCACAAAAATATGATGCCTTAGTTGATACTGGTGCACAGTGTACCCTGATACCATCGGGACATGTGGGGGCAGAGCCTGTTTCCATTGCTGGTGTGACAGGGGGATCACAGCAATTGACCCTGGTGGAAGCCGAGGTGAGCCTGACTGGGAAGGAGTGGCAGAAACATCCTATTGTGACTGGCCCAGAGGCCCCGTGTATTCTGGGCATAGACTTCCTCCGGAACGGCTATTACAAAGACCCGAAGGGACTCAGGTGGGCTTTTGGCATAGCTGCTGTAAAGGCAGAGGACATCGAGCAATTGAACACCTTGCCTGGACTGTCAGAAAACCCGTCTGCAGTAGGACTCCTGAGGGTAGAAGAGCAACTCGTGCCAATTGCGACCTCAACAGTGCACCGCCGGCAGTATAGGACGGATCGAGATGCCGTGATCCCCATCCACAGGATGATTTGTGAGCTGGAGAGCCAAGGGGTGGTTAGCAAAACCCACTCACCCTTCAACAGCCCCATCTGGCCTGTGCGCAAATCTGACGGAGAATGGAGATTGACTGTGGACTATCGTGGCTTAAATGAAGTGACTCCACCGCTGAGCGCCGCTGTACCGGATATGCTGGAACTCCAGTACGAGCTGGAGTCCAAGGCAGCGAAGTGGTATGCCACTATTGATATTGCTAATGCGTTTTTTTCCATTCCTCTGGCAGCAGAATGCAGGCCTCAGTTTGCTTTCACCTGGAGGGGCGTGCAGTACTCCTGGAACCGACTGCCCCAGGGGTGGAAACACAGTCCCACTATCTGCCATGGACTGATCCAGACTGCACTAGAAAAGGGTGAGGCTCCAGAACACCTGCAGTACATCGATGATATCATTGTGTGGGGGAGCACAGCGGCAGAAGTGTTTGAGAGAGGTAAGAGGATCATCCAGATACTGCTAGAAGCTGGCTTCACCATCAAGAAAAGTAAAGTCAAGGGACCTGCCCGAGAAATCCAGTTCCTGGGAGTGAAATGGCAAGACGGACGGCGCCAGATTCCCACTGAGGTCATCAACAAGATCACCGCTATGTCCCCACCAACCAGCAAGAAGGAAACACAAGCTTTCCTAGGTGCCATAGGTTTTTGGAGGATGCACATTCCCGAGTATAGCCAGATTGTGAGCCCTCTTTACCTGGTTACCCGCAAAAAGAACGATTTCCACTGGGGCCCTGAGCAGCAACAAGCCTTCACCCAGATCAAGCAGGAGATCGCTCATGCTGTAGCCCTTGGCCCAGTCAGAACGGGACCAGAGGTCAAGAATGTGCTCTACTCTGCAGCTGGGAACAATGGCCTGTCCTGGAGCCTTTGGCAGAAGGTGCCTGGTGAGACTCGAGGTCGACCATTGGGATTCTGGAGCCGAAGTTTCAAAGGGTCCGAAGCCAACTACACCCCAACAGAGAAGGAAATCTTGGCTGCCTATGAAGGAGTTCAAGCCGCCTCGGAGGTGATTGGCACGGAAGCACAACTCCTCCTGGCACCCCGACTACCAGTGCTGGGGTGGATGTTCAAAGGAAAGGTTCCTACTACCCACCACGCCACCGACGCCACATGGAGCAAATGGATTGCTCTCATCACACAGCGCGCCCGTATTGGAAACCCGAATCGCCCTGGGATTTGAGAGATAATTACGAACTGGCCAGAAGGTGAAAACTTTAGTCTCACTGACGATGAGAAGCAGGTACAAGCGACAAGAGCTGAAGAAGCTCCACCCTATAACCAACTACCAGCAGAGGAAACACGTTACGCTCTTTTCACTGACGGTTCTTGTCGCATCGTAGGGATGAACCGGAAGTGGAAAGCAGCCGTATGGAGCCCCACACGACAAGTTGCACAAGCTACCGAAGGAGAAGGTGGATCGAGCCAACTTGCTGAACTCAAGGCCGTTCAGCTGGCCCTGGACATTGCTGAAAGGGAGAGGTGGCCAAAGCTCTACCTTTATACTGATTCATGGATGGTAGCCAATGCTCTATGGGGCTGGCTGGGAAGGTGGAGGAAAGCCAACTGGCAACGTAAAGGAAAACCAATCTGGGCTGCTGATATATGGAAAGACATTGCCTCTCGGGTGGAGAAACTAACAGTGAAAGTCCGTCATGTAGATGCCCATGTCCCCAAAAGTCGGGCTAATGAGGAACACCGAAACAACGAGCAGGTAGATCAGGCAGCGAGAATAGAAGTGTCAAAGATAGACTTAGATTGGCACCATAAGGGGGAGTTGTTCCTGGCTCGATGGGCTCACGATGCCTCGGGTCATCAGGGCAGAGATGCCACCTACAAGTGGGCACGAGACCGAGGGGTGGATCTAACCATGGACAGTATTTCTCAGGTTATCCACGACTGTGAGACATGTGCTGCCATCAAACAGGCCAAGCGGGTAAAGCCCCTGTGGTATGGGGGGCGGTGGTCCAAGTACAAGTATGGGGAGGCCTGGCAGATTGACTACATCACACTGCCCCAGACACGCCAAGGCAAGCGCTACGTGCTGACCATGGTGGAAGCCACCACTGGATGGCTAGAGACCTACCCTGTACCTCATGCCACTGCCCGGAACACCATCTTAGGCCTGGAAAAGCAAGTCCTGTGGAGACATGGCACACCTGAGAGAATTGAATCTGACAACGGCACCCATTTCAAGAACGGCCTTATCAACACCTGGGCCAGAGAACATGGTATCGAATGGATATATCATATCCCCTATCATGCTCCAGCTGCCGGCAAAGTTGAACGGTGCAACGGACTCCTTAAGACTACCCTGAAGGCACTTGGTGGGGGAACATTTAGAAACTGGGAAAATAACCTGGCAAAAGCAACCTGGATGGTCAACACCCGAGGATCCATCAATCGAGCTGGCCCTGCCCAGTCTGAACCCTTGCACACAGTAGATGGAGATAAAGTCCCTGTGGTACATATGAGGGATTTTTTGGGAAAACTGTTTGGATTAATCCCACCTCAGGCAGAGACAAACCCATCCGTGGGATTGTTTTTGCTCAAGGACCTGGTTACACTTGGTGGGTAATGCAGAAAGATGGAGAAACCCGTTGTGTACCACAGGGAAACCTGGTCTTAAGTGAGAACTGAGTATAAGATTTCATTGTGACACAGATGGAAATAGAATAAGGGGTGGATAATGTCCTGGCTTGTAAAATAAGCATGTATTCTATTTTTGCCATCTGTTGGGAGTTAGGCAGTTTTTTCTTATCTCTTTCAAGAACAATGACACTGCCAGGAAGATAATCTCCTGTCAATGGGCTATTGAATTACTCACTGTGGCTGGTAAGACTAGTTACATCATCCCATTGTGAGATGCTCCACCCAGAGGGAGGAGCCAAGCATCCCTGCCAGCATAAAACAAGCATTTCTGAGACAACAGACAGCCTTCTTCGCCGGATTTCCCAGAGGAATCAAGAACCAGGCCCAGCTGCTCCTTCGCCACATCTTCAGAAAGGACCTACACCCCTCTGCAGATTGCCGCTCCAGGAGGAGCAGCCACCATCTGGCTGGACTACTATCAACACCCTGACTTCTCAGGGTGTCAGGTTTTTCTCACTCTGCCAGTGGTTTTATTTTTGCTTGTGCTAAATTGCATTGTTATTTAGTTTTTCCTTCCTAGTAAAAAACTGTTATTCCCATTCTCATATCTTTGCCTGAGAGCCCTTTTAATTCTGAAATTGTGATAATTCGGAAGGAGGGGGTTTACCTTTTCCATTTCACAGGAGGCTTTTGCCTTCCTTCACAGACTCCTGTCTTTTCAAACCAAGACAACCTGCAAGTCCCTTCCCAATAAGTTGCTACCTGCCCCAGGGACCAATAAGACATCCCCCATCCAAATTCTAGTTTCTCCCTCAATTACCACATCTTTAACGACAGGAACTGTGAAACTGTCTCCTTTTGCCCCTGTTACTTTTACAGTATCTTTGCTCACACTATAACCTTTTGGAATATTTAACAGGCAGGTTCTTTCTGCCCCTGTGTCTACCACAAATTCTAATTCTTCTTCTTGGGGATCCACTTTTAAAGTTATCGCAGGCTCCAGATGGTATCTGTCCCCCCAAAAATAGAGCCTATGACTTCCCTATTCCTCTTCTGTGCCCATCTCTCGGAAGATTTTCAGATCTTTTACCTGCTTAGGACAATATTTCCTATGATGCCCTTTGACCCCACAGTAAAAACAGACTTTTCTGGAATGCTCCTCAGCTTTGGTTTGCATTGGGGTTCTATTCTTTTCCTTTCCCCTGTCTCTACGACCTTCATATCTAGGAGTAGTGCCTGAGTGTTTTAAATTTCTCTGGAAATTGTTTTCTCGCATGGTGGCTGCTATAATTTTTGCTTTCACTTTAGCTTTTTCTTCATCTCTCCGGACATAAACTTTCTGAGCCTCCTTTAATAAATCCTCTAATGATCTATTATGCCAATCCTCAATTTTTTCTAATTTTTTTCTAATATCTGGCCAAGCATTAGTGACAAAATTAATCCTTAACAGAGCTTTTCCCACATCACTTTCAGGGTCTATCCCAGAATATTGTTTCATATTTCTCCTAAGTCTGTCTAACCATTCAGTTGGAGTTTCTTCTTTCCAACACTGTCCCTCAAAAGCCTTTTTAGCATTTTGTCCTCGGGGTGCCGCCTCTTTTATTCCCTTGATTATTAAATGACAATATTCATTCATGTGTTTCCTCCCCTCCTCATTATTTTGACCCCACTCAGGAGGTGTTGTTGGCATTTTGTCTTCTCCTGGAGGGCCTTGCGGGTTTTCTTTTTCCCAAACTTTTATTCCAGCTGCGCTGATTAAGTGCCTTTCTTCCCGAGAAAAAATCATTTTCATTATAGACTGCATTTCTTCCCAAGTATAAATGTTTGGACCTAAAAATTGGTCTAATTGTTCAGCTGTGCCTATGGGATCTTCCAGAATCCCTTTGATTTCTTTTTTAAAATTCCTGACCTCTGAAGAAGGCAAGGGGGCGTTTACAAACCCCGTTCCACCCCCTCCCACTGGAACCTCTCTTAGTGGAAATAGACTAATCCCTTCATCCCACTCTTTTTGGTTTTTATCCTCTATAGCCTTTTTCCCGTGTTTTGAGGAAGGATCAGGAGAGGGCTGTCTTTTAACTGAACTTCTAGTGTTTCGATAAGGTGCTTCCTCTAGAGAGTTTCTCTGAACAGCCGGAGCAGTGGTTACCAAGGGAACGGGACTCAGGGCAGGAAGGGAGGTGAGGGGAGGGCATCGCGCCGAGGCTTGGTCCTCCAAGGGCGGGACGCAGGCGGGGTCTGCTGCCGGAACCACCAGAGGAGGGGGATCTTCCGGTGGAAACCAAACCGGAGCGTGGACAGTCCGCACATGGCTTATGGCGGCAGCTCCCGGCACAGACAAAGGAGGCTGGGCGGCCCCAGCAGCAGCGGCGGCGCCTAGCACAGCATGCACGTGCAGAGCAGCCGGGGGGGGGGGGGGAGAACAGCCGCGGGAAGAGCAGTCAGGGATGGGACGGCCGGGACCGACGGGACGCCGCCTGGCACGGCCGGCGGAACGGCCATGGGCCAAGCGACCGGGATGGGGGCGGGGACCGGTGGTGCAGCCACGAGCGGCGGGACAGGGACCGGAAGAGCAGCCGCGGGCGGCGGGACAGGGACCGGCGGTGCAGTCGCAGGCGGCGAGCCCAGACCTGGGACGGGGGCCGGGAGTAGCGGCTCAGCCACGAGCGGCGGGGGAGCAAGCGGGAACGAGGGGGGCAATACTTGCAAAGGATCCCACCCTTTTTCTTTCTTTTTGTCTTCTTGCTCCCCGCCCTTTTCTTTCCCCTTTTTCTTTTCTTGCTTTGTCTCGGGGGTTTCTGATACTTTAAAGATTTTTTTATTCTCCTAAAATCTCCTGTCCAGCATGCGGCATATTCTCCTTCTTCTGGATTAAACGGTTCTTTTGAATTTACAAATATATTCAGAGCCTGACAAATCCAATTTTCAAAAGAGCCGTCTCTAGGCCAATAAATGTGGTCAGATCTTATTTCCTTCTTTGTCCATTCTAGCATACAAAAATTAACCATCTTTACCTTGTCCTTTCTCCTTGTACAAGGATTTTTATCCCAGTTAGCTAACATAACTCCCAAAGGGCTGTCTTGGGGTATATCTTCTGGTACCCTTTTACTCCTTTTTTTCTTTCCTGTATCCAACTTACTGGTTTTCTGTCCAAATTTTTTCATGATCTTATCTATTCGTTCCCTGCCTCTATTTCCCACTTTCTCTTACAACCTGAATACCACCTTCTTTCAACTACCCACACAAAAATCCTTTCTCTCACAATATTATTAAGTACAATATTATTCAATACAATACCGCTCCCTCCAAGGAGATAAAGTGAAGTTTAAACAATCTACATTACATGTACTTTCATTCATCTACTTTTATTCACCTTTATTTTTCACTCACTCTCACACACATTCACACCCTCAGGCCTGTTCATTCATACTTCTCAACGTCTGCTTAGCCACGTTTTTGGTTCTTGTGTCTCACCCACCTGGACTGTGTAATGTTTTATTCGACACCCCAGAACTTTAAGTACTGACACCCCTAAGTTTCACCGCTGACTTAGGTTCAGCACTCCATACATTTCCCTTTTATTGGACAGAGGAAGGAAACGTTAGCAAACCTCTTAGACTTATGTAATAAACGCCAATCACTTGTTTTAAAAATTTATAAAAGTTTACTAAAAATAAAATGGAAAAAAATTAATACAAGTATAGTAATAAAGATTAAACAATTAGAGTTAGGACAATTAAAGAGACAATAACAGCAAAAAGTTACAGCCCGGGCTGGGTACCTCTCTCTGGACAAAAGTGAGCCAGGAGAAGGACCCCGATAAAAGAGAATTCCCTCCTTAAGAGGGGTAACCTGTTGCATACACAAAGCACTTCATGAATATGCATATTTCTATTTAAAACAAGAAATTCGTCCGGTACTTGTTGAGGAATTCTTGTTAATTCCAGGCGCCTTGAAGTCTAAGTCGATTTTGGAGAAGTTCGGTTTTTTTGTTGATAAAGAAAGCCATAAATTCCTTTCCTCTGGAAGATTTAGGGGTTTTTGTAATTGTTATCTCTGTGTGAAGAATTTCTTGATTATCTTCTCTTTCTCTTGAGCAAAAAGAATACCACACACACATATTTTCTATTTTAACTACTAAAGCTTAATTTCAATTACAAAACTACATTTACTATATTATTAAAATGTTACTACAGCATAACTTTCCAACCTAGCATAATACATATAGTAAATATCTGCGTAGAGCCATATAATATGCATTTTTCACAATCCTTCCTCTTTCTTTTTATAATTATTTTGGCTCGAGCAATATTTACTGCTTTCTAGTCTTCACTTTTCGTTCATTTTCTTCATAAATCAATCTAGCCTCTTGAAAGGGGTCTTCTATATTATTTTGTTTCTTTAATACCATAATCTTTTGCACCGTTTTTGTTGTATCCAATTTTTGATCCATGGTCACTAATTGCATGCCTTGAACTACACTGGTGATGAGTCGAATGAAACAGGGGATCAAACAAGGAAGGAATATTAGACCAGCTGTAGCGCATAACAGGAAGAAACCTAGCTTTTTCCACCATTCTATTCACAACACGTTATCCCACCAGCTAGTATTCAGCATTGATTCCCACCTTTGAACTGGTACATGGGCTATTTTTCTGATATCATTGACTATATCTAGGACACCATCCCCATTAGCATCTATTTTCAAACAGCAGTCTGATGTATTGAATTTTCCACAAACACCCCCTTCTTCCGCTAATAGATAATCCAAAGCCAACCTTTGCTGATACACAGCTGCTCTGATTTGGGTCTGTTGTCTTGACATTAATGCCATTGCCCGACCAGTTTTGTTTGTTATTATTTCTACAGCGGCTTGGAGTCTTATAATGCGATTTAACATGTAAATTGGGGTTCGATATCCCCAACTCCCATCTTGTGCCCAGGTGGCTGGCCCATATGTTTCCAATATACGTTCAGGGGGCCATTCCTCATCTCCCCATGTTTGGAACCCTCCAATTAAGTCTCTCTTGTTTCTTTTTAGATCTTCATAAACTGGTATCCCTAAGTGATCCCCTTCAGGCCCTGGCAAAAGAAAAAATCCTGGCTGTATGACTCCCAGAGTACAACTCCCTTTCCACTGAGAGGGAAGTTTTGGGTATGCCTTTTTTCCACATAGTCAAATGTTTGCTCATCTCTATTCTCCCAAAATTTAGAAATCTCTGGGATGCCAATGTAAGGATTTTTTCCTGTATCATTACACTGAAAAAACCTGATTTCATTATTATCCAATACATGGTAGGTTCTTCTGGGACCCACCATACAGAAGTTCCATTACTGACCTTATATCTTTTACAGGGAGTTTTTCCTACTTCATGAAGGAACTTTTTCCCATTTCGCCAAAGACATTCTTCCCCTATGACTACTGAACTCAAAACCCACCCCTGTGGTCGGTTTTCTCCCCTTATACTTGTCTGGTTCCACTTAAGGAGCTCAATTTGGCTTAAGCTGCTGCCTTTCCATGGCCATTCTTCTGACATCAGAGCCCCTCCACAGACCCAATAATTGGTTATGTTAAGTTCCTTACTTATTCTTTCCCCCAATTCTACAAACTGATTTTTACCCATCCTTGAAATATCTATCTCTTTTTCTAATTGTTGTTCCAGTTTTGTATACAAATTGTCAAGTGAAATTGGTACAGGTTTAGGTGGTGGTGCCGGCTTAGCCTTTCCGTTTATCAGTTGCTCTTTTACCAAATCCTGTGCTTTATTCCCAATAGCGTATGTGAAACAAATCCATTTTTCCCCTTTTGGGCATTCACTTCCTGCCCTGTTACCACTTATTCCTAGATTCTCAGTAATCCAGTACTTTTGTCAATTGTGCATGCAGTTTCCTAATTTGGATGGGTTATAACAGTGACTGTTGACATGAGTGTGCGAGATAAAAAAGGAACCTCGGTGTCTTTCCATATACAGCTTCTGGTAACACCTGTAGCATGGCTTTGTCAATATCCCAAAAGGGAAAAGACAGAAAATGAGTGACAGAAAAAGGAGAGGTCCAGTATGGCTTATACTCCCATCTCCCATGCCTATGGGGTTGCAACCCACAGCAGGTGTATGTGATCTTCTTGGTGGCGATTATAGAGGCCAATCTGGTCTTGCCCTCTCTTCTTTTGTCACTTTCTCTTAGCTAATTTCCAGGCAAATCGTTTTTGACACTCCTTAACGGTGGTCTCCCACTGTTCCTCAGCTATTTCCCATTCAACAGGCACTAATAATTCCCATCCACAAAACAAAGTTATTATTTCAGTTGTTTCGAGCTCTGCTTGGATAGGGGATCTAGTTGGCACTCGACACTTCTTGCAATGGGGGCATCGGTTGTGTGAACTACAATACCAATTATTCCCACAATTCAAACATTTACATTTAACCCAACAAACATGCCCAGTATTTGGGTGAATCAAACGGGGTATATTACATGGACCTGATTGAGGTTATAATTTGCCTTCCGCTTTGTATAAATCACAGGCTAAGGCCAAAATACAGGAGTTTTCTGTCCGAAACAGTCCCGACCCTCCTGTCTGTGGTGGCAGTATTCTTTCCCAAGGAGGGTACCAGAGGCACCTCAAAGTTTGTCCAGGCGGTATTTGAAACCACTGATGTAAGCTCGGTCTTACTTCCCAGTCAGGTGTGATCCTGTGTATATTTCTTGGATCATTCAGGTCTTCCCAGTTCATTACCACCCATTCCCCGTTTAAGAGTCAATTTTATATCACCCGGTTCAGATGTTATCGTCCACTCCTTAGGTTCTTCCACAGGTCTTTTGATTCTGCTGGCGTGGATCCACCCTCGTTCC
The DNA here is from genome assembly GCF_031753505.1 of Anomalospiza imberbis. Lineage (NCBI taxonomy): Eukaryota > Metazoa > Chordata > Aves > Passeriformes > Viduidae > Anomalospiza > Anomalospiza imberbis. Next base: position 3,598,701 of record NC_089720.1, read on the forward strand.
CTGGTCCAGATCGCAGCCTCGGTCGTCAGCAGTACCTGAAAAGGACCTTCCCATTGTGGAGTTAAAGATTGTTCTTTCCATGTTTTTACTAACACCCATTCTCCTGGGTGAATATTATGGATGTTAAAGTCTAAAGGTGTGGTTTGGGAGATTATTCCTTTTAACCTCAAATTTTCAAGAGTTTTTGCAGTGGTGTTAATATATCTTTTAACACTCTTTTCCCCTACCTCATAGGTAGCATTTTCATGTTGGGTGGTCAGAAAAGGTAATCCAAACATCATTTCATAAGGTGACACTCCCAGGTCTGACCTGGGTTGTGTTCGAATCCTCAGTAAGGCTAAAGGTAGGCATTGTACCCATGACATTCGGGTTTCAACTATTAATTTAGTTAAAGTTCTTTTTAGAGTCTGGTTCATCCTCTCTACTCGGCCGGAACTTTGTGGATGCCATGGGGTGTGTAGCTCCCATTTTATCCCTAAGGTCTGAATTAATTGTTGTAATACTTTTGACGTAAAGTGTGTTCCTCTGTCTGAGTCTATCCTACTAACCATTCCGTATCTTGGAATAATCTGTTCCAAAAGGGTTTTACTTACCACGTTGGCTGTGGACTTGGCAGTGGGAACCGCTTCCACCCAATGAGTTAGATGGTCTGTTATTACTAATAAATACTTCCATCTTTGAACTTGAAGAAATTCAGTAAAATCTACTTGGATACTTTGAAATGGTCTAAGAGCTAATTTCCGACCTTCCAATGTGGTTTTCCTCATTACCTTTTTATTTAGCCTTTGGCAAGTTATACATTTTTCAGTAACCTTCTTTGCTACTCCAAAAATCCCAATGCACCCATAGTTCCTTAGAAAGTGATCACACAGAGCCTGAGTACCCCAGTGAGTTTTCTGATGCATGTCTTCTAATATTCTTCTAGTAAGCATTTTATTAAGTAATTGTCTTCCATCAGGAAGTTTCTATTTCCCTGATTCATCTTGTTCAGCTCCTATCTCCTTTAATTCTTTTTCCTCTGCTTCACTAAATTTTGGAATTTCCAGTTTCTCCTCATTTGGAGTTAGTATTAGCATAACTCTTTCAGCTCCGTTTTCTGCTGCATCCTTAGCTTCCTGGTCCGCCAAGTTATTTCCTCTTACTTCTGGAGTCACTCCCTTTTGGTGACCCTTAATGTGTACTATAGCTATCTCTTCTGGTAATCTTAATGCTTCTAAAACCTCTAAAATGAGCCCCTCATGTACTAATCCTTTTCCCCTTGAATTAAGCAATCCTCTTTCTTCCCAAATTTTTCCAAAGGTATGTACTACTCTAAAGGCATACCCTGAATCAGTATATATAGTTCCCTTTTTGTGTGCTAAATATTCTAGTGCCCTTTTTAGAGCATATAATTCACAGGTTTGAGCTTACCAGTTTGAAGGAAATTTCCCTTTTTCAATAGTTTGCATGTTTTTCCCATCAACTACTGCATACCCTGACATTCTTTTTCCTTGTAGACATCTGGAGGAACCATCCACAAAAATTATCTCCCCTTCTGAAAGGGCTCATTCTTCAAGGTCTTCTCGAACCTTTGTTTGGTATTGAATAATTTCTAGACAATCATGTATTAGATTATCTGTTGGTTCCCCATATAAAAATTGAGCTGGATTCAAACTTCTGTTTACTTCTAGTGTTAAGTCATCACTGCCTATCAAGATTGCTTCATATTTTAACATCCTAGAGTCTGTCAACCATTTTTCAGCCTTTTGATTTAACACATTTTGTACTGCATGAGGTGTGCACACAATTAGTTTACCTCCAAAAGTCAGTTTACGACTTTCTTCCACCAGAATTGCAGTAGCTGCTATAGCTTGAATACATACTGGCCAGCCATGACTCACTGGATCCAACATCTTTGATAAATAAGCCACTGGTCTCTTTACTCCCCCCCATTCCTGAACCAGAACCCCATGAGCCACCCCCTTTTCTGCATTCACATACAGATAAAAGGGTTTCGCTAGTGAAGGTAAGCTTAAAGCTGATATTGAGGCCAGTTTTAACTTCAGTTCTCCTAATTTATCATCATCTTCCTTGGTCCATTTTATATCATCTCCCCCTGTCAATTTTTCATACAAAAGTTTTACTGCCTGTGTATATCCCTCAATCCATGATCTACAATATCTCAATAACCCGAGTAGTTTTCTGATCTCCCTTTTGGAAGAGGGAGGGGGAAGGGATAAAATTCCTGCAATTCTTTCTGGGTTGAGCTTCCGACTACCTTTACTTATTAAGTGTCCAAGATATTTTACCTCTGGTTCCACAAATTGCAGCTTCCCTTTTGACACCCTTAATCCTTTTTCCCCAAGAAAATTCAAGAGTTTTATAGTAGCCTCTCTGACTTCCACTTCAATTTCCCCCGATAGTAAAAGATCATCCACATATTGGAGAATTTGTATCCCAGGGGGAGTGGGGAAAGCTTGTAATATTGTTTCTAAGGCTTGTCCAAATAAGTTTGGGGACTCTGTAAAGCCTTGTGGTAATTTCGTCCATCTTAATTGCTGCTTTCTCCCAGTTTGAGGATCCTCCCATTCAAAGGCAAAGATATCTCGGCTCTCCGTGGCTAATGGGCAAGCCCAAACAGCATCTTTAAGATCCACTACACTAAACCACTGATGCTGGGGAGGGACCTTACTTAGGAGAGTATAGGGATTTGGTACCACTGGGTAACGAGTCCGAGTTCTTTTGTTTACCTCCCTTAAATCTTGTACCAGTCTGTAACTCCCATCAGACTTCTTTACTGGGAGAATAGGGGTATTGTGAGGAGACATACAAGGTTCCAATGTCCCATCCTTTATTAGCCCTTCTATTACTGGCTTCAAACCTTCCCGTCCTTCTAATGAGATAGGATACTGACGCACACGTATGGGACAATCTTCTCTCTCAATTGTGACTTTTATGGGATCGATATTTAATCCTCCCCTATTTCCTTCACCAGCCCAAACCTCCTTTTTGATTTTCTCTTCATCTTCTTGGCCTAATCTTAGAATTTAGCTGTCATCTTCCCATCTTCTGGTATAACTCCTATTCCTAATTTCACTTGAAAATCTCATCCCAATAAATTACTACCTGCTCCTGGGACCAACGAAACATCCCCCATCCAAAATCTAGTTTCTCCCTCCATTACCACATCTTTAATGACAGGAACAGTGAAACTCTCTTCTTTTGCTCTTGTTACTTTTACAGTATCTTTACTTACACTATAACCTTTTGGAATATTTAACAAACAGGTTCTTTCTGCTCCTGTATCTACCACAAATTCCAATTCTTCTTCTTGGGGACCTACTTTTAAAGTTATCACAGGCTCTAGATGGTATCTGTCCCCTAGAAAATAGAGCCTTTGACACCCCTATTCTTCTTCTGTGCTCATCTCTTTGAAGATTTTCAAATCTTTTGCCCGCTTAGGACAGTCCCTTCTATAATGTCCTTCGCCCTGACAGTAAAAACAGACATTCTTAGAATGCTCCTGAGGTTTGGTTTGTATTGGGGTTTTATTCTTTTCTGTACCCCTGTCTCTATGACCTTCATATTTAGGAGTAATGCCTGTGTGGTTTTGATTTTTCTTGTAATTTTTTTCTCTCATGGTGACTTCCATAATTTTTGCCTTCAGTTTAGCTTTTTCTTCATCTCTCCGGACATAAACTTTCTGAGCTTCCTTCAATAAATCATCTAATGGTTTATCATGCCAATCCTCATTTTTTTCTAATTTCTTTCTAATATCTGGCCAAGCGTTTGTAACAAAGTTAATCCTTAACAAAGCTTTTCCCACATCAGTTTCAGGATCTATTCCTGAATATTGTTTTATATTTCTCCTAAGTCTGTCTAACCATTCAGCTGGGGTCTCTTCTTTCCCCTGCTGTGCCTCAAAAGCCTTTTTAGCATTTTGCCCTCGAGGTGCCACCCGTTTTAGTCCCTTGATTATTGTATTGCGATAGTCATTCATAAGTTTTCTCCCCTGCTCACTATTTTGACCCCACCCCGGAGGTTCAGTTGGCATTATTTCTTCTCCAGAGGGCCCCTGTGGATGTTCCTTATTCCAGGCTTTTATGCCTGCAACTCTGATCATCTCCCTTTCTTCCTGAGAAAATAGTATCTTTATTATAGACTGCATGTCTTCCCAAGTGTAAATGTTTGGACCTAAAAATTGGTCCAGTTGTTCAGCTGTGCCAATGGGATCTTCTAAAATCCCTTTGATTTCCTTTTTAAAATTTCTGACTTCAGAAGAAGTCAGGGGAGCATTCACAAATCCAGTCCAACCCTCTCCCATCGGGACCTCTCTCAGTGGAAATAGACCAATTTCTTTCTCCCCGTATTTTTCTGTAGCCTTATTTTCGTGTGGTGAGGAAAAATCAGGAGAAAGCTGCCTCTTAACTGCACCTCTAGTATTTTTATAAGGAGCATCTTCCAGGGACAGGGAGTTCCTTGGAGCCGGAGCTGCGGTTTCTAAGGTTACGGAGCTCCGGGCAGGAAGGGCGGTGTGAGGAGGACATACCATAGAGGCCAGGTCCTCCAGAGGCGGAACACGGGCGGGGTTTGCTGCCGGAGCTGCTGAAGGGGGAGCATGTCCGGGGGATACCGGATGGGAGTGCGGTCAGCCTCCACGTGGCTCACGGCGGCTGAGCCGGCCGCTCCCAGCAGAGGCAGGGCAGCGGCGGCAGCACCCAGTGTAGCCGGAACGGGCAAAACCGCGGGGGATGGGGCCGAGAAAACCGTTGCGGGAGAAGCGGCCAGAGACGGGACAGCCGGGACTAACGGGAGCCCGCCGGGCGCGGCCAGCGGACCAGCCGCGGACAAACCGGGCAGGATGGGGGAGGGGGCCGGTCGGGCAGCCGCGAGCAGCGAGGCGGGGGCCGGTACCGAAGCGGTAGGCGGCGAAACAGGGACCGGGAGGGCCGCCGCAGGCAGCGGGACGGGAACCCGCAGAGCCGCCGCCGCGGGCACGGGAACCGGGGCAAGAACACGCGGCGAGCCAGAACCCGGGGTGGGCGCAGGGACCGGGACAGGCACCGGCACCGGGGCAGGCGGAGCTGAGGGGAGCAGCTCGCTGGGACCCGAAACCGGTGCTGGGGCCGCAGGTGGTGCAGGCGCGAATGGGAAGGGAGGAGGCAAAACCTGCAAAGGATCCCATTCTTTTTCTTTTCCTCTTTTTTCCTCTTGCTCCCCTCCCTTCTCTTTCCCTTTTTTTCTTTTCTTGTTTTGTTTCGGGGATTTCTGATACATTAAAGATTTTTATTTTCCTAAAATCCCCTGTCCAACACGTGGCATATTCTCTTTCTCCTGAATTAAACGATTCCTTTGAGTTGACAAATATATTTAGAGCCTGACAAATCCATCTTTCAAAAGAACCATATCTAGGCCAATAAACGTGGTCAGATCTTATTTCCTTTGTTGGCCATTCAAGCATACAAAATTGTATCATCTTTACTTTGTCCTTTTTTCTTGTACAAGGGTTTTTTTTTTTTCCCAGATGGCTAACATAACTCCCAGGGGACTATCTTGGGGTATCTCTGTTGATAATTTCTTACTGGATTTCTGTCCCATTTTTCAAGATCTTATCTACTCACCCCCTGCCTCTGTTCCACCTTCCTCCACCTACCCAAATACCACTTTTCCTTCGACTACACTCTCAAAAAAAACCCTCCTTTTTCTCACACCACCCCTCAACACAACACACTTTCCTCCAAGGAACTACAACAAAGCTTAAAATAAACAATCTGCATTACGTATACTTTCATTCATCCCCATTCGCTCAAGTTTATTTTTCACTTACTCACACACACAACAAAACAACCACAACAACAAGGTACCTTTTATTTTTCAACACACCTATTACACCTTTAGGTGTCCCTGGCCAGTCCCAGTGTTCTTGGATACCCCTCAATCCGGCTGCATTGTTCCCAACCCCAGATTCTCTCGGGTGTACCCTCACTCCGGCAAAATTTTACTCAGTCCTGGGTGCTCTTGAAGATTAATATCTCAACCCAGCAGACTTTTAATTCAACCCTGGGTGCTCTTGAGGATTAATATCTCAACCCAGCAGCAACCCTGGGTCCTCTTGAATATTAATCCCTCAACCCAGCCCATTCAATTCAACCTCCCTGGGGGGGATTCTCTCACTCTTTTATCATTCGCTTCGTCTCTGTACTGGCCGCTTTTCTCCCGAAAAAGACGGAAACGCAGCATGGGAGACTACCGCTCTCACTTAGCAGGTCTGGGGTAACCAGCCCGCCTCTCATTCACACACATTCATCCCCCCTTATCCACCCCATCCCAACAAATACTTACCTACCCCTTGTCCTTGGGTCTTTGTTCTTCGTGTACACTTTGGTCTTAGGGGCTAATTACCGCGGTTTTAGGGAATCCTTTCCCTTTTCTTTGTTTTATTGTCTCCTTTTGTCCATCGGATCGTAACCTGCATCTGTCGGCAGCACCAGGGGAGCAGAGCGAGGCTGCCTAATCAGGGCAGGACGCGTCTTCTCACTCTGACTCTCCTAAGGCACCGGCAGAGAGGTGTTAGTAACCATCCTCTGCTACCATTTGTTATAAACGCCAATCACTTGGTTTTTAAAATTTTAAAAGTTTAATAATAATAAAATGGTTATAAAAATAGTAATACAAATAGAATAATGAAAATTTAGAGTTAGGACAATTACAAGACAATAAAAAGCAAAGAATTACGGACGTCCGGATGCTCTCGGGCACTTAAGCCCAATAAGCATGCCTTGTGAACAAAGGAATAATCTTTAAAAGCAGTAGCCTGTTGCATATTCATACATCTCATACATGATGCATAAATTCCTTGCAAATTAGGAACTTTTCTGGTTTTTGTCAACTTCTTCCCCTTAATCCTGGTGGTTCCATAAAGACGGAGAGAAGGTGGAAGAATGTTTGTCTTTTCCCATAAGGAGGCAGTAATTCTTTATGGGCCCCCATCATTGTCATCTCTGTGTGAAGAGTTTCTTCATTATCTCATCTCTTGCTTGAGCTAGTAAAAAAAACCCCCACATACATAGGCTCTATTTTAACTACAAAACTACATATACCATACTATTAAAATGTTAATACAGCACTTCTAATCAATATAACATAATACATATAGTATTCAATTTAATATTTGCGAAAAGCCAATCATAAAACATGCATTTTTCACATTGTCCAACTCCGGATGCTCTCGGGCATATCCTCAATCCAGCAGAATTTTTAGGGGCCCCTTCTACACTTTTTGCTTTATTTTATTCCGTGTTTCCCAGTGGATTACGACAGGGAAATCCTCGGCTCCCTCTCTCCAAGGGGTCCCACCCCTTCCCGGAGACCCAGTCTCAGTTTCCCCGGGGGGGGGGGTTCTCTGTCACTGCCTTCGTCTCTTTACTAGCCCCTTTTCTCGCGAAAAGACGAAACCTCAGCGTGAAAGACTCATCACTCACTTGGCAGGTCTGGGATAACCAGCCCGCCACTCATTCACACGCATTCATTCCCCCCCCCTCCCCTTATCCACCCCTTCCAAGCAAATACTTACCTATCCTTTATCCTCGGGTCTTTGTCTTCGTGTACACTTTAGTCTTGGGGCCAATTGCCGCGGTTTTAGGGAATCTTTTCCCTTTTCTTTGTTTTATGGCCTCCTTTTGTCCATCGATCATAACCTGCGTCTGTCGGTCACACGAGAGGAAACAGAGCAAGGCTGCCTAATCGGGCAGAGCGCACCTTCCTCACCCTGACTCCCCTAAGGCACCGGCAGCGAGGTGTTAGTAACCATCCTCTGCTACCATAATTGTGAAAAACACCAATCACTTGTTTTAAAATTTGAAAAGTTTAATAATTATAAAATAGTTATAAAAACAGTAATAAAATTAGCGCAATAAGAATTTGGACAATCAGAGTCAGGATAATAAAGGACAATAAAAGCAAAAAATTCCGGACGTCCAGGGTCGCAGCACTACACGGGGCAGATCCCTCCGCGCCCCGCGGGCACCAGGTCTACGAGGGCGGGCTCGCCAAGGGGGCGTGGAAAGGCGGAAATGACAGACGAGACAGCAAATCGAGACGCGGGCCACAATCCGTCGGCCCAATGGGCGCCGCGGAGGGCCCGGCTTAGTGGAGGAGGTGTCGGGGCGGACACGGGCGTTGTCCTTGGCTGGCGAGAGTGTCGGGGTGCTGGCCTCTGGCCCTGGTGGTGCCACTACTGTCTTCGGAAAGATTACCGGCAAGGCGTTTCTCTGGTATCGTCAGCGACGAGGACGAGGAGGTAGCCGCACCCTTGCTCTGTGCGCGGTTCCTCTTCCCTTCCCCCCCTCCCCCTCCTCCCGCGCTTGCGGGCATCTGAGCCGAGGACCCGGTGCGCGGTGCCCGGGCGCGTGGCAGGGTGCTGCTGCTGCGGGTGGGTGCAGGGACGGGGGACGGACGGGGCCTCTCTGGGTTGTGGCGCTCTCTACTGCACCATCCCCTAAGCTTGTTCTGAGCCGCAACCCCACCCTCCGGCCGCCGCGGGCGTGCTGGGTTGCTGGTGTTGTCCGGACTCGCCTCGCACTCCACCCCCACCGTGTCGTGTCCGCGCGTAGAGAAGGACCTCTGACGGTAACTTGGCCTCAATGTGTCTCCTAACAGCATCGAAGAGGTTTCGCAGCTTCGCTGTGCTAGGCTTTGGTTCCGAACCTTCAAACTGCATTATTAGGGCAAGGAATTCCGGTTTTCTCTAGTTTAAAAAAAAAAAAAATTGCAAAGGGATCATCCTGCAGGCTGCAATGGCTTTCCAGAACTTGTTTCTGTGGGGAAGTAAGACCGTGCTAACAGCATGCTTGCAAGGGTCCCGAGTGTTGGTACTGGAAACTAGAGTGAGCTGCTTAGCCCGGGGGGAAAGCAATACAGCCGTTGCCTATGCGATGTTAACTTTAAGGTAATATGCCATATGACTTAGTTATTAAAATGCTGAACGTTAACAGTTAGGGATGCCTTCTGCTTTTAAAGGCAGAGCTTGCATGCAGTATAGAAGACAGACTCGTCCTATGCACTTGCAGGCTTCCTGTCATTATGCGTGTGTTCGATACTTGAGCTCCCTGTCCTGTGGGAAACAATGGCCGCTGCTCTTCCACTTCACTAAACTCTTTGATTCAGTTAAGCCATTTGCTCCAGTCTCTGCATGGCCCACATCCAATAGAAAAACTGCTTAGGAAACAATCAGCCCGAACTAAAACATACTGTAGGTTGTTAATTGCAAGTAGTGGCCTGTCTCCTTCCCCCATTGTCTTGCATGACAAATCCCGCTTCTGGAGGGGGCTCTGTAAAGATGTAGTGTTTTGGGTATAGAAAGCATTATAATCGTGCAAGAAAAATCAATGTTCTGGCTTGCGTTTGTGGTATCTGGTAATCTGCTTCTACAGGAGTTCAGCAAGGCAGATGGGTTTGCATAAGCTCTTACCTTTCTCTAAAGCTGGTTATGTTTTAACTGTTTAATCTTCCTCCAGTGCCTTACGTTCTATGATCTTTCGCCCCTAGACAGGACGCTTTTCCTAGTCATGCCTAAGGAGCCAATTATCGAGTTGTCTGAAGCAGGAGGTTCTGGTGAATCTGTAAGTACTGTGTGAGCTTTCTGTATGCTAAACTGTCCCTGTAGATAGTTCCTCATTTACTAGACTCTTTCCCATCCGTCCTTTCCCCCTTGATAGGGCACAGTAGGGTCCTTTGGGTTTTCTGGCGCTGTCATCTTTTTGCCTCTAGCTTGTAATGGAGTTGAGCTTTTTGACTAAAAGCAGTGTTGTCAAGCAGTGCTGGTCCCTGGGTATGTACTTCTGGTGCAAAATGCAGTGTTGTTTTGGAGCGCAGTCTGGTGCCTATTGTTGTGGTTTAGAGTAAGAGTAGTAGAACTTGTAACCTGCAGAAGAGTGCTTGGGGTTTTTGGCAGGTCAGGGGCAAGGAAGGACAAAGCTGGTTGCGAGGTGCTGGATGTTTTGCTTTTAGCTATGAAAGCCATGTTCAAAGACTTTGTAAACCCACGCAAAAGGCAGCCTAAAGTTTCTTTTCCACCAGGATTGGTTATGTTGCCTGAAGACACAATGGGGGCTTTAACCCGGAGACAAAGTCAGCTTGTGTGGCTGTTTTGTAGTCCTTTGCTGTTTAGCTTGAGAAAAATTGCCTAGCTCTCTTTTGCCCCTATGGCGTGCATAATCGGTCTTGGTAACTTTACTTGGAACGCTTCAGTTGCAGGCGGTCGGACGGCCATTAATTTGACATGCAATAGTTGAATTGCTAGGAATTGGCTAGCTGCTTTCTCTGGGTGGTTCTCTGCTCTCGTTCCTTCCCTTCCTGCCCTCTGCCCTCTTTATGTGTTCCTTTTTCTTTTAATTTTACTTATTTATGGGTTTGTACTTCCTTCTCCAGCTTCTTGGGCATGTAATGATTGTTGGCGAGATGTGTGTTGCTCACCTGGGCCTGACCAATGGATTCCGGATGGTTGTGGATGAAGGGCCCAAGGGTGGGCAGTCTGTCTATCGCATACATCTACCCTTTCTGGGTGGCCGTCCATTGGGCTGGCCGCCGGGCTAAGATTTTGGCACCGCAAGAGTTGCTGCAAGCGTACAAATCACCACTGAATGGATTTCATCTGTTGCCTATCCATCTAGCGGCCTTTGATGTGTAATTTTTTTTTTTTGCCGTGTGTCTGTGGAAGGTAATAAAAGCTTTGAGCAGCAGTTGCACAATAAAGATTTGTCATGGGGATATTACCTCCGTCTTGCGTGTCTTACTGAGGGGAAGTAGTTCTGCAAGCTCAAACGGTGTCTCCCTGGAATGCAAGTATGTGGAATGTTTCAGCCAGATAACAGCATTTCAGAGACAGATAGTGATTGGCCTGTTTGTGTGAAGCTGGAGGCACTTAGCAGTCTCTGCTGCGTCTTGTAGGAAGCAAAGTCTTAGCTCTTTGGCAGTGGTACGCCAACGAACTGAAAGGCCGTGTAGGCTGCTGCTAAAACTGTAGAAGATACTGTGTGTGAGGCTACATGCATGCTTTCCAAGGGTGGTTTCACCATGGTGCCCTGTGTTGGAAGCATCCACCTCCTGCTGGACCTGGGTGTCCTGGTAACAGGAGTAGGGTGTCAGTTTAGCACTATGTGCATGTAAGCAAACTGTATTGTACCACCCTCTATGTCATTCCTGATGAACTGCTAATGATGGATCACTTGCAGTAGCTGCCTCCTGTATACCCAACACCTCAGGCTACAAGATGGGTGTTAAATGAGATAGGGGAGAAGAGGCAAACCTTCAAAGGCAGGGTAGTATTTCTTTTCTTCACACAAATGACTCAGCCCTGAAAACTCCTCTCTGGGGAAGCCACCAGCACATTCCCACCCAGCCTGTGGGGTCATCTCTGCTAATGGGCCATAATGGACTCAATGGCACTAGGATAACAGGCAGCTGCAAGACTTAGGCCATGAAAGGCTCCCAGAATGTCCCATGACTCACAGTATTACATTCCTCCACTGTGAAACTCCCTGTCCTGGGGGAGGTACTGAGCATTCTCACCTGAACCTGAGCATATATATAATCTTTGAATTGGGGACTTGGGGCACCACCATTTGATGGATCCAGGGGAAGAACAGATTTTCAACAGTGCTGTGACCCTAACCTTACGAGCAGTGTGCCATTTTATACTCCGACTTTGTGGGTTAAAACCGGTTTTCTCTGTATGATTGTATTTTTTGTAATCTTGAGTAAATTGTAACTCAGACCTCTAATCTCTCTTGAGGTAGTTGAATGGGATTAATTTCTCCTGCCGGTTTACTTTTAAACCAGCACATTTATTGGTGCCCAATGTGAGGCTCGAGAGAGGTCGGAATTACAGTTTTGTTCTAAAACATTTGTGTATTGCACTTGTGCTAGTTTAGGGCAAATTTGGGAGAAAACCTCCAGTAGGAACCCCCAGAAAGTAAACCCCTTACGGCCCCTCTCCCCACCTGCTTTGGTAAGCATTTCCTTGGAGACAAGTGGAAAAAAACCTGTTTATTTAACAGGCAAAGCACTCTCCAGCACAAAAAATGAACAACACCAGATGACAATACTCTTTGACCGTGCTGAAGAGATGACAAATTCAGAAAGTCTCTCCTGGGAGTGGTCGCTCTGTTATTGGTCCCGTCGGGCGCTGGGAATGGCTGCTGCGGACCACAATGTTCAAAACTCTCGGTGTTTTTCCAGGTCCCAGTCTGTAGAAGGTTTGAATGATTCCAAGAAAAGGGAATGAAAAACAGTCCAGGGAAAAATCGGACTGCCTAGCTAAAGTAACAGGCAAAAAGCAAAAGCAAGCACAAGCAGGAGCAAGAGCAAAGGCAAAAGCACAAGCAAAAAAGCAAAAGTAGCACTATGTTCCTCCGTCTGTGACCAGCAGACCGTGGGGGAGTGAGGAGGCTGATAATAAAACAAAACTTTGCTTTTCAGAGCCAGCCATGAAGGCACAGAACATAATATCCAGCATAAACAGAACAGACGACTGGGGCTACAAGCATCATAACATCACTCTAGGATAGGGGTATAGCAACTTTCCTGGTCATCATGTTTCTCGGTGTATTCACGTGTATGTTGTGCCCTGTACATGTTTCTGCATAGGGGGAAGTATTTGCCCATCATGATGCTCTCTTTACGATCAGGAGAGGAATCAAAATTGCTTTGCTGATTTACTGCGTTTATGGCATGATAACATCAGAGGCAATGAGTTTCATTTGGAATGTGTATTAAGTCTTGTTTGCCTGTCCTAGTCTGGTCGGCTACCTCTGGGGCCTCATTAATAATGGCACCCAGCCTGATGCCTTGGAGTGGCTACCTGGAACAGAGGCTAGACAATGTTTAAGAGAATAAACATAGGTATTTATTAAAGGCCTTCAAAAGGTACACCTTGGGCAGTCAGAAGCCTCAGAGGCTGCACCCAAGATGGACGATGGTCACGAGTTTTCCAGGCAGATATAAGTTTGGTCCATTTACATATCAGGGGTTAATCCTCCAATCACAGCTTCAGGTAATGAAGTCATATGTCCCCAGTTTGCTCCCCTCCCCCAGTTCACTTTTGCTTATACTTTCCGGGGCCTGAGGCAGTAGGGTGTCCTTGGATCTCAGGCCTAGAGGGATTGATTTGTCTGACTAAAATGTGGAGACAGCTGACACTTTATATGGAGTTTAGAATTATGCACTAAGGCAGTACAGGTATTGAAAAATATAAGGCATCAAACCTCTGTGGTGAAGAGGAGAGAATGTTTTTTTCCAGCCCTTCATGCCTGCTACAACAGTTTTTGCGAATGTTGAGTTCCCTCTAGATGTTAAGGACAGCATAATCTTCTTGTTAGTTCTTCTAAGTTTTCCCTATACAGCTTGCACTGTCTACACCATGCTTAGAGTCAGGACAGAGGCTTCTAGGGAATTTGTCTGGAGACCTGCCCTGGGAGCAGATCATCCTGAGTGGCACGGGATGTCAAAGGAGATGGGCCAGTATTTGGAAAACTTCTCTCTCCCAATGATGTGGAAGTTCACCTCTGAACAACTGCAAGGACCCTGTTAAAAGAATAAGTTATGTGAAGGGAAAAGGCTCTGACAGCTCCAGAGATGGACAACTCACAGCAACATGCTGGGCCCTGGCCATTGCTTACCAGACACTGCTTGGTATGGTACAACACTTTCAGGAGGAGGAGAAAAGAAACAAATCAACAGGAACCATGTCCACACAAACCACATCTGAGCCAGAGGGAAAAGGAAACAAATCAACAGGCACCGTATGCATGCAAGCCATTGCTGAACCAGAAGGACAGCCTAAGCTTGTAGCAGTCGCCCTTGTTCAGAAAAGAAAATCCGCATAGTGAATGACGAGGAAGAGGCAGGACCTTCACATCCAGCAGAAGAGACAGAACCAGAAAACGTCACTTGATCCCTATCCCAGGGCAAGCTGCGTGAGCTGTGTAGACAGTTCACACGCGAGGCAAATGAGTCCATATTGATCTTGCTGCTCTGAAACTGGCATGCCATGGCTAATGATACAATTCTAGATGGTAGTGAAGCCAGGCAACTGGGATCCCTGTCCCAGGGTGTAGCTTTTGACCAGGGGATCGGGAAAAGACAGGAAACTCTGAGCCTCTGGCAATGACTGCTGTCAAGTATGCGGGAAAGACACCTTTGTAAGGAGGACCTCCATGTGCCGTGTGGACAGTGGAACATGATGGAACAAGGTGTCTGATGCCTGAGGGAATTAGATGTGCTGGAGATCCTTTTTTTCAGAGGACAAGGGATTCCCTAAAAGTCTAAACGGTGTCCAGTACGCATCACAAATGTGGCTGAAATTTGCTCTGCTCGGGTCAGAAATATATTCCTGTTACTTAGTGACGCTGCAATGGAGGGAGGGAGAATATAAGGTGGGTGTATTGGTTAGTAAACTCAGCATTTATGAATGCACTGTCGCTGCCCCGTTACGGGCCCACGTCTCGCCTGTGGAAATGACACTGGCTTAGCATGTCTCAAACCTGGAAGAGAAAATTGAAGAGGGCTACCAGAAACTAAGAGAGGAGCTTAAGGAAGGAATCTTCCATATCTCGCCAGCACAGATGAGAGTCTCTGCTATTAGGAGCAGGCGTCCCCCAGCTAAAGAGAGAGTGTACACTCCACGAGAGAATACTCCCGGCAGCATAGGAGTGGTGATGTTATGTCCAATCCTCTTGAAGTGACCTCCAGGTCATATTTACAGGAAGGGAACAATAAGTACCATGACCAGAACTAGAGGGGCCCTGCCTCTAGCCAGGTAGAGGAGAGGCTCTATTGGACTGTGTTGATCCGATGGCCTGGCACATCAGACCCAAAAAAGTATAAGGCTTTAGTTGACACTGGCACACGATGTACTTTAATGCCATTGAGAAATGTGGGGGCAGAATCCATCTCTATTTCTGGGGTGACAGGGGGATCCCAATAGCTGACTGGACCAGAAGCTGAAGCGAGCTTGACCAAGAAGGAATGGCACAAACACCCCATCGTGACTGGTCCAGCGGCCCTGTGTATCCTTGGCATAGATTATCTCAGGAGTGGGTATTTCAAAGACCCAAAAGGACACCGCAAGGAGAGGCAAGGCAAAAGCTGCAGTAGCTGATTTGCAGCTGGCAGAGGCCACTCCGATGCAAGCGTGGAACCTCCCAAGGTGGCCTGGACTGGCACCGAGATGAGAGAGGTAAAGGCGGTGCTTCCCCTTTCAAAAAGGTTCCTGCAAAGTCATGGGGGTGGCAGCTGGTCTCAGTGCTAGTAGTGGTCGAGGTGCAGGCGGCGGACAGCTGGTGGATGGAATCGTCTCATCAGCAGCAGGCATAGGTGGGGAAGGTAGGCAGAACTCAATCGTAGTTCTGAGTTGCAGCGCAGCAAAGTCCCGGGTCAGAGCGCACAACCTCTCACCGCCCCATGCAGCAGACAGTTCACAGAGTGGAGGAACCCGCCCCCCCAGCTAAAATTCCCCAACCCCCTATTCCTCTCGTCTTCCCAAAACGGTTGTGTTGGTATCCCAGGGCTATTAGCTACTCCTTTTGTGTCTTGATTGCTGGCTTTTCATCTAGGAGTTGCCCCTTTCCCCTCCCAGTGCCTCCACAATGATAATTGGAAGAAATTTACTGGGAAGCCTAAGCCTATAACACCAATGCATTATTCTCCATTTCTTTTTCAGCAGAGTGCAGGCCACAGTTTGCTTCCTCCTGGAGGCGTTTGCGGTACACCTGGAACTCACTGCCAGGTGTGGAAACACAGTCCCACCATTTGCCATGGACTGATCCAGACTGCACTGGAAAAGGGTGAGGCCAATATACACCAACATACAGAAAGGTCATGTAGGCTGCTGCTAAAACTGTGGAAGATACTGTGTGTGAGGCTACATGCGTGCTTTTCAAGGGTTATTTCTCCGTGGTGCAGTGTTGGAAGCATCCACCTCCTGTTGAAGCGCTTTATGAATGGCTGTGTTGTAAGGCCCTATTGATATCCCTTTTCTGGTGAGGAGGGATATGGTAGGAGAAAACAATAGGTCTGACTGACAGCTGTTATGCTTCCATAGTATGGTGGAATCTCTCTTTTGTCAATTTGGGTCTGCTGTTCTGGTTCAGTCCCATCCCAACCTCTTGCCCACCCCCAGGTAAATGGATGGTTGGCAAGAGGTTGGAGCAGCAGCCTCCATGCTGTGGGAGCAGTTTTCTGTAGTAGTCGAAACATTGGTGTGCTATCAACACCTTTCTATCTCCAACTGCTAACCAGAGCTATTAGGAAAGTTACTTCTATCCCAAGCCCAACCCAAACCAAAACTACATTGCAGTGAGTCAGCAAACTTCATTTTGCATTAACAGCTATTAAAAAATGGAAATAGGCATGGGAAAGCCGAGTGACCCTTCATTGCCATTGAACCCTTTGTTACTGAGGCATGTGAGGCATCCATTGAAAGGCATCTTCATGTTGTTATAAACGCCAATCACTTGTTTTAAAAATTTATAAAAGTTTACTAAAAATAAAATGGAAAAAAAATAATACAAGTATAGTAATAAAGATTAAACAATTAGAGTTAGGACAATTAAAGAGACAATAACAGCAAAAAGTTACCGCCCGGGCTGGGTACCTCTCTCTGGACAAAAGTGAGCCAGGAGAAGGACCCCGATAAAAAAGAATTCCCTCCTTAAGAGGGGTAACCTGTTGCATACACAAATCACTTCATGAATATGCATATATTTATTTAAAACAAGAAGTTCGTCCGGTACTTGTTGAGGAATTCCTGTTAATCCCAGGCGCCTTGAAGTCTAAGTCGAGTTTGGAGAAGTTCGGTTTTTTGTTGATAAGGAAAGCCATAAATTCCTCTCCTCTGGAAGATTTAGGGGTTTTTGTAATTGTTATCTCTGTGTGAAGAATTTCTTGATTATCTTCTTCTTCTCTTGAGCAAAAAGAATACCACACACACATATTTTCTATTTTAACTACTGAAGCTTAATTTCAATTACAAAACTACATTTACTATATTATTAAAATGTTACTACAGCATAACTTTCCAACCTAGCATAATACATATCGTAAATATCTGCGTAGAGCCATACATTCTGCATTTTTCACAATCCTTCCTCTTTCTTTTTATAATTATTTTGGCTCGAGCAATATTTACTGCTTTCTAGTCTTCACTTTTCGTTCATTTTCTTCATAAATCAATCTAGCCTCTTGAAAGGGGTCTTCTATATTATTTTGTTTCTTTAATACCATAATCTTTTGCACCGTTTTTGTTGTATCCAATTTTTGATCCATGGTCACTAATTGCATGCCTTGAACTACACTGGTGATGAGTCGAATGAAACAGGGGATCAAACAAGGAAGGAATATTAGACCATCTGTAGTGCATAACAGGAAGAAGCCTAGCTTTTTCCACCATTCTATTCACAACACGTTATCCCACCAGCTAGTATTCAGCATTGGTATACAAATTGTCAAGTGAGATTGGTACAGGTTTAGGTGGTGGTGCTGGCTTAGCTTTTTTGTTTATCAATTGCTCTTTTACCAGATCCTGTGCTTTATTCCCAATAGCGTATGTGAAACAAATCCATTTTTCCCCTTTTGGGCATTCACTTCTCTCCCTGTTACCACTTATTCCTAAATTCTCAGTAATCCAGTACTTTTGTCCACTGTGCATGCAGTTTCCTAATTTGGATGGGTTATAACAGTGACTGTTGACATGAGTGTGCGAGATAAAAAAGGAACCTCGGTGTCTTTCCATATACAGCTTCTGGTAACACCTGTAGCATGGCTTTGTCAATATCCCAAAAGGGAAAAGACAGAAAATGAGTGACAGAAAAAGGAGAGGTCCAGTATGGCTTATACTCCCATCTCCCATGCCTATGGGGTTGCAACCCACAGCAGGTGTATGTGATCTTCTTGGTGGCGATTATAGCGGCCAATCTGGTCTTGCCCTCTCTTCTTTTGTCACTTTCTCTTAGCTAATTTCCAGGCAAATCATTTTTGACACTCCTTAATGGTGGTCTCCCACTGTTCCTCAGCTATTTCCCATTCAACAGGCACTAATAATTCCCATCCACAAAATAAAGTTATTATTTCAGTTGTTTCGAGCTCTGCTTGGATAGGGGATCTAGTTGGCACTTGACACTTCTGCAACGAGGGCGTCGCTTGTGTGAACTACAATACCAATTATTCCCACAATTCAAACGTTTACATTTAACCCAACTAACATGCCCAGTATTTGGGTGAATCAAACAGGGTATATTACGTGGCACTGATTGAGGTTGTAATTCGCCCTCCTCTTTGTATAAATCACAGGCTAAGGCCAAAATACAGGAGTTTTTTTGTCCGAAACAGTCCTGATCCTCCTGTCTGTGGTGGCAGTATTCCTTCCCAAGGAGGGTACCGGAGGCACCTCAAAGTTTGTCCAGGCAGTATTTGAAACTACTGATGTAACTCGGTCTTACTTCCCAGTTAGGTGTGATCCTGTGTATATTTCTTGGATCATTCAGGTCTTCCCAGTTCATTACCACCCATTCCCCGTTTAAGAGTCAATTTTATATCACCCGGTTCAGATGTTATTGTCCACTCCTTAGGTTCTTCCACAGGTCCTTTGATTCTGCTGGCGTGGATCCACCCTCGTTCTCTGGTCCGCATCGCAGCCTCGGTCGTCAGCAATACCTGAAAAGGACCTTCCCATTGTGGAGTTAAAGATTGTTCTTTCCATGTTTTTACCAACACCCATTCTCCTGGGTGAATATTAGGGATTTTAAAGTCTAAAGGTGTGGTTTGGGGGATTATTCCTTTTAACCTCAAATTTTCAAGAGTTTTTGCAATGGTGGTCACATATTTTTTAACATTTTCTTCCCCTACCTCATGGGTAGCATTTTCATGTAGAGTAGTCAAAAAAGGTAATCCAAACATCATTTCATAAGGTGACACTCCCAGGTCTGACCTGGGTTGTGTTCGAATCCTCAGTAAGGCTAAAGGTAGTCATTGTACCCATGACATTCGGGTTTCAACTATTAATTTAGTTAAAGTTCTTTTTAAAGTTTGGTTCATTCTCTCTACTCGGCCAGAACACTGTGGATGCCATGGGGTGTGTAATTCCCATTTTATCCCCAAGGTCTGAATTAATTGTTGTAACACTTTTGACGTAAAATGTGTTCCTCTGTCTGAGTCTATCCTATTAACTATTCCATATCTTGGAATAATCTGTTCCAAAAGGGTTTTACTTACCACGTTGGCTGTAGCCGTGGCAGTGGGAACCGCTTCCACCCAATGAGTTAGATGGTCTGTTATTACTAATAAATACTTCCATCTTTGAACTTGAGGGAGTTCAGTAAAATCTACTTGAATACTTTGAAATGGCCTTAGAGCTAATTCCCGACCTCCCAATGTGGTTTTTCTCATTACCTTTTTATTTATCCTTTGGCAAGTTATACATTTTTCAGTAACCTTCTTTGCTATCCCAAAAATCCCAATATACCCATAGTTCCTTAGAAAGTGATCACACAGAGCCTGAGTACCCCAGTGAGTTTTTTGATGCATGTCTTCTAATATCCTTCTAGTAAGTATTTTATTAAGTAATTGTCTTCCATCAGGAAGTTTCCATTTCTCTGATTCATCTTGTAAACCTCCTATTTTTTTAATTCTTTTTCCTCTGCTTCACTAAATTTTGGAATTTCCAGTTTCTCCTCATTTGGAGTTAATATTAGCATAACTCTTTCAGTTCCATTTTCTGCTGCATCCTTATCTTCCTGGTCTGCCAAATTATTTCCTCTTACTTCTGGAGTCACTCCCTTTTGGTGACTTTTAATATGTACTACAGCTATTTCTTCTGGTAATCTTAATGCTTCTAAAACCTCTAAAATGAGCCCCTCATGTACTAATCCTTTTCCTCTTGAATTAAGCAATCCTCTTTCTTCTCAAATTTTTCCAAAGGTATGTACTACTCCAAAGGCATACCTTGAATCAGTATATATAGTTCCCTTTTTGTGTGCTAAATATTCTAGTGCTCTTTTTAGAGCATATAATTCACAGGTTTGAGCTGACCAGTTTGAAGGTAATTTCCCCTTTTCAATGGTTTGCATGTTTTTCCCATCCACTACTGCATACCCTGACATTCTTTTTCCTTGTAGACACCTGGAGGAACCATCCACAAAAATTATCTCCCCTTCTGAAAGGGCTTGTTCTTCAAGATCTTCTCGAACCTTTGTTTGGTATTGGATAATTTCTAGACAATCATGTATTAGATTATCTGTTGGTTCCCCATATAAAAATTGAGCTGGATTCAAACTTCTGTTTACTTCTAGTGTTAAGTCATCACTGTCTATCAAGATTGCTTCATATTTTAACATCCTAGAGTCTGTCAACCATTTTTCAGCCTTTTGATTTAACACATTTCGTACTGCATGAGGTGTGCACACAATTAGTTTGCCCCCAAAAGTCAGTTTACGACTTTCTTCCACCAGGATTGCAGTAGCTGCTATAGCCTGAATACATACTGGCCAGCCATGACTCACTGGATCTAACATCTTTGATAAATAAGCCACTGGTCTCTTTACTCCCCCCCACTCCTGAACCAGAACTCCATGAGCCACCCCCTTTTCTGCATTCACATACAGATGAAAGGGTTTTTCTAGTGAAGGTAAGCTTAAAGCAGGTATTGAGGCCAGTTTTAACTTCAGTTCTCCTAATTTATCATCATCTTCCTTGGTCCATTTTATATCATCTCCCTCTGTTAATTTTTCATACAAAAACTTTACTGCCTGTGTGTATCCCTCAATCCATAATCTACAATATCCCAATAACCCAAGTAGTTTTCTGATCTCCCTCTTGGAAGAGGGAGGGGGAAGGGATAAAATTCCAGCAATTCTTTCTGGGTTAAGCTTCCGACTACCTTTACTTATTAAGTGTCCAAGATATTTTACCTCTGGTTCCACAAATTGCAGCTTCCCTTTTGACACCCTTAATCCTTTTTCCCCAAGAAAATTCAAAAGTTTTATAGTAGCCTCCCTGACTTCAGCTTCAACTTCCCCCGATAGTAAAAGATCATCCACATATTGGAGAATTTGTATCCCAGGGGGAGTGGGGAAAGCTTGTAATATTGTTTCTAAGGCTTGTCCAAATAAGTTTGGGGACTCTGTAAAGCCTTGTGGTAATTTCGTCCATCTTAATTGCTGCTTTCTCCCAGTTTGTGGATCCTCCCATTCAAAGGCAAAGATATCTCGGCTCTCTTTGGCTAATGGGCAAGCCCAAAAAGCATCTTTAAGATCCACCACACTAAACCACTGATGCTGGGGAGGGACCTTACTTAGGAGAGTATAGGGATTTGGTACCACTGGGTAGCGAGTCCGAGTTCTCTTGTTTACCTCCCTTAAATCTTGTACTAGTCTGTAACTCCCATCAGACTTCTTTACTGGGAGAATAGGGGTATTGTGAGGAGACATACAAGGTTCTAATGTCCCATCCTCTATTAGCCCTTCTATTACTGGCTTCAAACCTTCTCGTCCTTCTAATGAGATAGGATACTGACGCACACGTATGGGACAATCTTCTCTCTCAATTGTAACTTTTATAAGATCGATATTTAATCCTCCCCTATTTCCTTCACCAGCCCAAACTTCCTTTTTAATTTTCTTTTCATCCTCCTGGTCTAATTTTAGCACTTTAGCTGTCATCCTCCCATCTTCTGGTATAACTCCTATCCCTAATTTCACTTGAAAATCTCGTCCCAATAAATTACTACCTGCTCCTGGGACTAACAAGACATCCCCCATCCAAAATCTAGTTTCTCCCTCCATTATCACATTTTTGATGACAGGAACAGTGAAACTCTCTCTTTTTGATCCTGTTACTTTTACAGTATCTTTAAGTTTTCTCTCCTCCTCACTATTTTGACTCCACCCCGGAGGTTCAGTTGGCATTATGTCTTCTCCAGAGGGCCCCTGTGGATGTTCCTTATTCCAGGCTTTTATGCCTGCAACTCTTATAATTTCCCTTTCTTCCTGAGAAAATAGTATCTTCATTATAGACTGCATTTCTTCCCAGGTATAAACGTTTGGACCTAAAAATTGGTCAAGTTGTTCAGCTGTGCCGATGGGATCCTTTAAAATCCCTTTGATTTCCTTTTTAAAATTTCTGACTTCGGAAGAAGTCAGGGGAGCATTCACAAATCCAATCCCACCCCCTCCCATCGGGACCTCTCTTAGTGGAAATAGACCAATTTCTTTATTCCAATGTTTTTCTCCAGCTTTATTTTCGTGTGGTGAGGAAAAATCAGGAGAAAGCTGCTTCCTAACTGCACCTCTAGTATTTTTATAAGGAGCATCTTCCAGGGACAGGGAGTTCTTTGGAGCCGGAGCTGCGGTTTCCAAGGGAACGGAGCTCCGGGCAGGAAGGGCGGTGTGAGGAGGACATACCATAGAGGCCAGGTCCTCCAGAGGCGGAGCACGGGCGGGTTTTGCTGCCGGAGCTGCTGAAGGGGGAAGCATTTCCGGGGGATACCGGATGGGAGTGCGGTCAGCCTCCACGTGGCTCATGGCGGCTGAGCCGGCCGCTCCCAGCAGAGGCAGGGCAGCGGCGGCAGCGCCCAGTGTAGCCGGAACGGGCAAAGCCGCGGGGGATGGGGCCGAGAAAACCGCTGCGGGAGAAGCGGCCAGAGACGGGACAGCCGGGACTAACGGGAGCCCGCCGGGCGCGGCCAGCGGACCAGCCGCGGACAAACCGGGCAGGATGGGGGAGGGGGTCGGTCGGGCAGCCGCGAGCAGCGAGGCGGGGGCCGGTACCGAAGCGGCAGGCGGCGAAACAGGGACCGGGAGGGCCGCCGCAGGCAGCGGGGCGGGAGCCTGCAGAGCCGCCGCCGCGGGCACGGGAACCGGGGCAGGAACACGCGGCGAGCCAGAGCCCGGGGTGGGCGCAGGCACCGGGACAGGCACCGGCACCGGGGCCGGCGGAGCTGAGGGGAGCAGCTCGCTGGGACCCGAAACCGGTGCTGGGGCCGCAGGCGGTGCAGGCGCGAATGGGAAGGGAGGAGGTAACATTTCTAAAGGATCCCATTCTTTTTCTTTTCCTCTTTTTTCCTCTTGCTCCCCTCCCTTCTCTTTCCCTCTTTTCTTTTCTTGTTTTGTTTCGGGGATTTCTGATACCTTAAAGATTTTTACTTTCCTAAAATCCCCTGTCCAACACGTGGCATATTCTCTTTCTTCTGAATTAAACGGTTCCTTTGAGTTTACAAATACATTTAAAGCCTGACAAATCCATTTCTCAAAAGAACCATATCTAGGCCAATAAACGTGGTCAGATCTTATTTCCTTTGTTGGCCCTTCAGGCATACAAAATTGTATCATCTTTACTTTGTTCTTTTTTTCTTGTACAAGGGTTTTTTTTTTTTTTTCCCCTGTTGACTAACATAACTCCCAGGGGACTATCTTGGGGTATCTCTGTTGATAATTTCTTACTGGATTTCTGTCCCATTTTTCAAGATTTTATCTACTCACCCCCTGCCTCTGTTCCACCTTCCTCCCCCTACCCAAATACCACTTTTCCCTCGACTACACTCTCAAAAAAAACCCTCCTTTTTCTCTCACCACCCCTCAACACAACACACTTTCCTCCAAGGAACTACAACAAAGCTTAAAATAAACAATCTGCATTACGTATACTTTCATTTGTCCCCATTCGCTCAAGTTTATTTTTCACTTACTCACACACACAACAAAACAACCACAACAACAAGGTACCTTTTATTTTTCAACACACCTATTACACCTTTAGGTGTCCCTGGCCAGTCCCGGTGTTCTTGGATACCCCTCAATCTGGCTGAGTTGTTCCCAACCCCAGATTCTCTCGGGTGTACCCTCACTCCGGCAAAATTTTACTCAGTCCTGGGTGCTCTCGAAAATTAATATCTCAACCCAGCAGACTTTTATTCAACCCTGGGTGCTCTTGAATATTAATATCTCAACCCAGCAACAACCCTGGGTGTTCTTGAAGATTAATATCTCAACCCAGCAGACTTTTAATTCAACCCTGGGTGCTCTTGAGGATTAATATCTCAACCCAGCAGCAACCCTGGGTCCTCTTGTATATTAATCCCTCAACCCAGCCCATTCAATTCAACCTCCCTGGGGGGGATTCTCTCACTCTTTTATCATTCGCTTCGTCTCTGTACTGGCCGCTTTTCTCGCGAAAAAGACGGAAACGCAGCATAGGAGACTACCGCTCTCACTTAGCAGGTCTGGGGTAACCAGCCCGCCTCTCATTCACACACATTCATCCCCCCCTTATCCACCCCATTCACACATTCATCCCAACAAATACTTACCTATCCGTTGTCCTTGGGTCTTTGTTCTTTGTGTACACTTTGGTCTTAGGGGCTAATTACCGCGGTTTAGAAATTCTTTCCCTTTTCTTTGCTTTATTGTCTCTTTTTGTAACCTGCATCTGTCGGCAGCACCAGGGGAGCAGAGCGAGGCTGCCTAATCAGGGCAGGACGCGTCTTCTCACTCTGACTCTCCTAAGGCACCGGCAGAGAGGTGTTAGTAACCATCCTCTGCTACCATTTGTTATAAACGCCAATCACTTGTTTTAAAAATTTATAAAAGTTTACTAAAAATAAAATGGAAAAAAAAATAATACAAGTATAGTAATAAAGATTAAACAATTAGAGTTAGGACAATTAAAGAGACAATAACAGCAAAAAGTTACAGCCCGGGCTGGGTACCTCTCTCTGGACAAAAGTGAGCCAGGAGAAGGACCCCGATAAAAAAGAATTCCCTCCTTAAGAGGGGTAACCTGTTGCATACACAAATCACTTCATGAATATGCATATATTTATTTAAAACAAGAAGTTCGTCCGGTACTTGTTGAGGAATTCCTGTTAATCCCAGGCACCTTGAAGTCTAAGTCGAGTTTGGAGAAGTTCGGTTTTTTGTTGATAAGGAAAGCCATAAATTCCTCTCCTCTGGAAGATTTAGGGGTTTTTGTAATTGTTATCTCTGTGTGAAGAATTTCTTGATTATCTTCTTCTTCTCTTGAGCAAAAAGAATACCACACACACATATTTTCTATTTTAACTACTAAAGCTTAATTTCAATTACAAAACTACATTTACTATATTATTAAAATGTTACTACAGCATAACTTTCCAACCTAGCATAATACATATCGTAAATATCTGCGTAGAGCCATACATTCTGCATTTTTCACAATGTCTTTGTTAGACCTAAGCAATTAGGTGAAATTTGGTGATGCGGGTGTGTAAGTAACCCAAGGACTTTACCTTTATTTAATTGTCCTGAGGAGGAGATGAAAATTATTTACTTGAAGTAGATGAAAAATACACTAGTGCAGTATTTGCTTACTGAATGGCTGAGGTATGTAACATCTATTGTTCTGTCTCTGTAAACTCCCTAAGGCATCTAGAAGGCATTCCAGCTTCAGAGGAGAGGGGCAGATTTTGATAAGCTGGATGTTTGCTGTTGGTTTTAGAAGTCTGAGGTGCCTGGTAGAATTTTGTCTTGCCTTGCAGGCAAGGTTGTGGATACTTAGCTCTAAACCGGAGAGAGCCAAGGATTATGAAACCCAGATCCACTGGAGAATTGTAGTATCCTAGACCTGCCCAGGTGTGAAGGGACCTTGAAAGATTATCTGGTGCAGCCTTTTGTGGGAAAGGGAGCCTAGATGAGTTTGTTTAGCACCCTGTCCAATTGCATCTTGAAAACCTCCAGCAATGGGGACTGGTGCAACTTGTGCCCATTGTCCTTTGTCTTCTCCATGTGACTTCTTGTGAAGAGAGAGCCTCTGTCCTCTTTGTACCCTCCCTTCAAGTACTGGAATACTGTGTGGGGGTTCCCCCTGAGCCTAGGCAGCTTCCTAACCTATTGCAACTAATTCCTTTCTCATTGCTAGCCTTCATGCAGCCCCTCGCTGCTTTTACATTTTCCTCCATGGCTTTACGATCATGCCAAACCCATTTGTCTGTGAACTTAGGACTTGAGCTTATTCCACGCTTCTGTAAGTAGTCAGTGCTATCGCTTGCCGTCCTGCTGACTACACCCATTAGTGCAAATGGGTATTTTTGGTTGCTTAAAGAATTTCTGTCAAAAGTATTGGCAAAAGCAGGTTTAATATAAAAGTGAAAGCATGACAAAGTTTGTTGGCAGGGTTTAATCTACTGCTACTAAATAGTGAAAGCAGAAAGAGAAAAAGCAAACTAAAATCTAAAATCAATCTAAAACCAAATTCAACTCAAAAATTATCCATGTTGAGGCTGGAGGGAGGAAGGAGCAAAGGGTAAAGATAAAAAGGAATAAAGAACAATCCTTCCGTTGGGTCTTCTCCATGTGCTTTTTGTGAAAAGAAAGCCTTTGTTCTCTTTGTAGCTGCCTTTTGAGAGCCAGAATACTGTGATGCTGTTGCTCCTGAGCCTTTTCCAAGGGATAAAAGACCCAACTCCTTCAGGCTTTCCTCATATGGCAGGTTCTCTATCCCTTGGATCATCTTCATTGCCTTCCTTGGGTGTTGCATCGCGGTTTGGGGTTTAGGTTAGGGGTTCTGATCTGTTAGCTAGCCGCGTTCTGTGTACCCCCGCACACTCCCTGTGTCTGTTCCCCCCCCCCCCCACGGCTGTTCACTCCGGGTCCCTGGCTGTTAGAGTCACTCCGAATTCCCATCCCCCATCCGCCCCAGAGTCCGGGGTCCGCCCCGGCTGTGTCCCTATTGGGCGCCGTGGTCCACATCATCGCCACGGCGCCTGCTCCTATTGGGCGGGAGGGTCCCTGCTCTCCTGACCTGTCCCCGATATAATCCCGTGCCTCGGAGTGCCCGAGGCCGTGTTTCATCACGCACAAGCTGGGAGCAGGTCGCGGTGCCTCAGTGCAGCTCCCCGCGACAATAAAAGACTTTCAGCCTTCCACGCGTGGGGAATCCGGACATTCCTTCACTCTTTACTGGTGTCTCTCGCTCGTAGTGGTGAGGAATCCGCTGGCACCCCCGCCCGGACTGCGGCATGGAGCCGAGTCTGGAAACACGCGGCAATCCCGGGTCCCGGAGAGAGGCGGCGCCGCTCTAGGTGCCGGAGCTGCCCGGGGACCGGGAAAACACAGAGAGACGCCGCGCTTGGGACCCTCTCCAGTCTGTCTGCCTCTTTTTTTTTTAATTCTAGGGACCAGAACTGGATCCATCACTCCAGGTTTGGCCTGCAGGGGTGACTTCTGTAAGAAGAGGCCAGGGTCTGCTCTGCACTAGACACAGCTAGGTTTTGTCAGCTAGGCATGGGACACCCTGAGAGCCAAAGCTGAGCAACTCAGCAAAAGCTGTGGCACCCATGTGTAATCACATTTAAGAAAGGGCAAAATGCTGTCCAGGACAGGTATTTCCCTGCTGCCTTTGGATCTGGCAGGTGGCTATGTCCTGAAGGAACTTAATCCTGTTTTGTTCTCCTTTCCTGTTGAGGTAGGGTGGTGAGAGAACAGTTGGTTGGGCTCCTGGCAGCGGGCTAAGATCTGGCATCAGAAAGCTTAAAAGGCAAATTCTTCCATGTAGAACTTCTAGAAGGGGGACATTTTTTGAGTTAGCAAAGTCCATCAGTATCTGGATCCAGTCACTTTGAGGGGGTGAAGTTTTAACGGGAAAAGCCTTCTTTCTGAGCAATAATAGATTCTTGTGAGAAGAAGGATCTAGTCTCTGTTTTTTCATTTTGTTTGTAATACAAGCAACAAAGAATTGAAACTCCTGCATGCAAAGGGATGAAAATGGGCAGAGCCCATTGGGTACTCTTTGTGTCTGTTGGAAACCCACGGCCAGCTATAAAGAGGTCATGGAAGTGATGTAAGATTGATCTAGCTAAACTTGATTAAGACAGGGTCCTAGAGAAGGCAATGCCTTACTGCTTTGAACAGTAGAAGGACAATAAGTAAGTGTTGGAGGTTAGGATTTTTCCTTTTTTTTCTTTATCTCAGGGAATTTTGTCACAATTATTGCCTAAGAGATGATAATGACTGGTACTTAAGAGAGAAAAAAAGTGATCAAGGAGGGGAAAGGGTGTACATGGCTACTTTCTTAGCTGGGAGGGTCTTCTCTTGGGAAGGGCAGAGATACTGTGAAATTTTGGCTGGGGGGTGAGGGGCTGGGCTCAGCTCCTCTCTCTCACTCTCAGGATCAGAGTGGAGAGGTGCGGTTTTCGGTGCCGGACCGTTACTATCCAGAGGATTCGCTGCCACTGTGGATTTCTCATCCTGCATAGCTTTTACTTATTGTGGGGCAGCTTCTGCTCACAAGAGCAGCTGTTGAACTGGAACCTTTCCAAAACCTGACCTCACTGGGCAGGAGACCCCAACCCTCGACCCCTTCCCAGAGGGGGTGTCTCCTGGCTGTGCGTGGCAGATGCTTGCAGAAACCTGGCTGCTGCTGCCCAGCCCTGCTGTTTCTCTGCTGCTGCTTTGGGATTTTTGCTGCCTTTTAACCCAACACCCCATGTCTGCTATACTTTGTTAGCCACCACAGGGTCTGCTCGCCTCTGCTGTCCCAGCTTGCTGCTCCGAGGTTCCTGCTACAGTCCAGTTCACCATTTGGAGAGGCACTGAGACCTGCTGCCCCTGTGAGTTTGTAAAGGAAGCCCCTTTTCTATTTCTTCTGCTGGATTGCCCACCATTACCCATGTGCAGAGAGGCATGACTGAGCTCACACCACAGTGCCCCCTGCAGCCATGGGGGAATCATTGCACCCACCCTGCCCGGCCGGGAGCCAACAGCACCCCTGCCGGCTGTGACAATAACTACACAAAAGGGGAAAGTGCTAGACAGCTGAGGGAAAGCTGTTGTTGGGTTTCTGTTTTTGTTTTTTATTGCTGCTGTTCTTGGTTTTTTGCTTTGTCATATATATATATTCTAGTAAAGAACTGTTATTCCTTTTCCCATATCTTTGCCTGAAAGCCCCTTAATTTCAAAGTTAAAATACTTCAGAGGGGAGTGAGTCACATTTTCCATTCCAAGGGAGGTTCCTGCCTTCCTTGGCAGACACCTGTCCTTCAAAACAATACAGATTTTGGTGCCCAACAGTGGGGCCTGAGGGCATTGAGAGAAAAGTGTGAAAAAGGAATACCAGTTCCTGGGTAACTTATTTTTGTGTGCTGAATATAGAAACCGCATTAAGCGGCACGATGTGGTCTAGCCTACCCTGGTTCGGTTGGCACATGGTTGTGGCTACATTTTTCCCATTTGCAGATCCTTATCTAAACATGGCTCCTATGACTAAGGCTGCTGTGGCTGTTATCCAGTTTGCACACTGGGTCAATAAGGTGAGGAATTAATTCATTCTTAGTTCAAGAATTAGTTCATTCTTGTAAGTAGTTAGTTACTAATTCTAATACAGTAAAGAAAACATCGTTAGTCTGCTCAAAGAACTGTCAGTCTAACTTGTCAACATTGACTACTCCAGAAATAAAGAAATAAAAAGAATGCTCATTCTCTACTTGTAGAAGGACCATCCAATTGATGATCGGCATTCTGATCATCACTCAAATGTTGCCTGTTGGCTACATTCTACTTTTGGTGTTGGAAATCAGGGCAAACACACCTTGCAGGTATCCACCATACCCCAATATCTGTGGAAAAGCATGCATACCCACGGCCCCAAGTGATAAGCTCACATGGGCCTTACCACTTATTAGTGGTTAGATCTCATACCAAGACTTTCGCTTGAGGCAGGTGCATCTCACCTGAAGACTGCAACAAAAGAAAGTGATTTTGAATGACACGATTGTTTGAATTTTGTGTCTCTGTTAGGTGATTAATTGTATATAGAGCTTTTTCCAATCGGCTGTGCGGGGTTTCTCCAGGCATTCCCCCTTTTTGTTTTTCAAGAACATGCTTTAAAGTGCCATGAGCACGTTCAACAATAGCTTGACCAGTTGGAGAATGTGGAACACCAAATTCATGCAACACTCCCCATAAACTTAAAAACTGCTGCGTCTTCTGCGAGACGGAAGTGGGACCATTATCAGTTTTCACAGAAGAAGGTATACCTAAGATTGCAATAGCCATCCTCCAATGGGCAATAACATCGCAACCCTTTTCTCCAGTATGAGCAGATGCCCACATAGCAGAGGAGAAGGTGTCAATAGACACGTGCACATATCTAAGTCAGCCAATTCGGCAATATGAGTGACATCCGTTTGCCAAAGCTGCAAGGCCTTTAGGCCTCTAGGGTTTACCCCCGCTGGTAGAGGTGCAGCAAGTCCCTGACAGTCAGCACAAGAACTGACAATTTCAAGAGCCTCAGTTGGCATTAACTGAAATTGTTTCTGCAAAGTATGTGCACTTTGATGGAAAAAAATCATGCAATGCTTTGGCTTGCGCAATTTTGTCAGGCTGAGGCGCTACCCATGCAGGGTTAGCTAACCTGTCAGCCCTGGCATTACCTTCTGTTATGAAACCTGGTAAATTGGTGTGACTCCAAATATGCAGGATATAGTATGGACGAATTCAGGCCTGAATTGCACACCACAAAGTTTTCAACAAATGAAACAAAGCTGTATTATTGACTTCTTTCATAAGCGAACAATCTAAATGTTTGGTTATGTCTGCTATATAAGCAGAATCAGTGACCAGATTCAGAGGTACCTGAGAAAATCACTGGAATGCCATGGCAGCAGCCTTCAATTCAACCAACTGGGCTGAGCCTGACTCATGGCCTTCCAGCACCTGCCACTCAGATTCATCCTTCCAAGTAACAATGGCTTTCCTTGTTTCTCCTGAGCTGTCAGTGAAGACTGTGGGTCCTTGCACTGGCACCCAACTATTTTATGGCTTCAAAGACAAATTGGTTGATTTTGCCAACTGCAACAACTTATGACTGGGCAGATGATAGACAATCTGCCCTAAAAAGTTTTGCAGCCGACTTTGCAAAGGAGTGCTGTTAACAAAGCTCTAATCAAAGTCTTCCTGTTCTACTGGAAGAATAATTTTTGCAGGATCAGCTGCCATTAATTGCAAACACCGTTGACAGCATTTGATCATCAAATGAGCGATCAATTCAAACAACGTGGGTGCTGTCTTTTTCGGTTGATGGGGCAAGAAGACCCATTCCAAAATGTGCAAAGGATTGGACCATTTTTCATTCCATTGGTCAATGATACCTGTAGAATGAAAATCTGGATCGGTAATGAAAACGGTGATATCAATGGAAGGATCTACTCGATAAACCTGATGAGCAGAAATAGCTTGTTGGACTTCCTCCAGCACTCGTTGCGCCACAGGAGTCAATTTCCGAGGTGAATTCAGATCAGGGTCCCCCTTTAGAATATTAAACAGCGGGGACAATTGTGTTGTGGTTAGCCCCAAATAAGGACGTAACCAACTGATGCTTCCCAGCAATTTCTGGGCATCATTCAGAGCCATAATAGAATCCGTAAATTGCACCTATTTTTTTTCTTGTTGCTATTATATTGACAGTTTATTATTAAAATTAAAATTAATTTTAGTTATAGATAGATAATGGTAGCAATATTTATATATAGTTTTTACTTAACAATTAGATTTTTTTGACGTATATATTGTGTTGCTTTTAAAATTATTATTTATTATGTGTAAATTGGTTTTTGAATAGAGATAATTTTATGGATGGGATTGTTTGTATTCAAGGTAGAATTGAATTAAATTGATTTTTTTGGTTTTTTTCCTTAATAAATTTTTGATATGTATTATCAGGATTTTGTTTTTGTTTATTATATGTAGGGTTTTTCAAGTGGTTAGGGTTTATTTGGTTGGTAGAGTTTTGGGTGTTAATTAATTAGGTGGTTTTTGTTAGGTGTTATTTTTGATTTACTGGAGTACTTCTCTAATAATAACTGAAGAAACCATGAGACTAACAGTCTGGATAAAGAAGATGTATAAGCAGTTAGAAAATAAAGGCAGGATCCTGAAGAGACACGTATCTTTTAGGTGATCACACAAAGAGATAGTAAAACATATGAAATCCAGCTGTAAATACTATAACAACACCTCATAAATAATTCTTATCACAAAAATCAGTGAATTCACATTATATAAACAATATATTAGCAGCAACCATTTGAAGGGGTTAAGACAACATTTTTCAAATATTCATGTCATATTAATAGCACTCTTGAAAGACATTTTATTTAATGGTTTTAAGGTGGGTTTTATATAGTTTATTGTGTTATTTTTACTTTCTTTCTTTCCTTTTCTTCCCTTTCTTTTTTTTTTGTATTTTATTCATAGTTGGTGTATGGTAGGGAATATGGTATGTTTATTTAATGTTATGTTTTTTTAGTTTAAGTATTGATAAGGTTCTTTTTGAAATGAGTTTTGTTGTTTGATTTAATTTTTTAGGGGTATTATGATTTTATAGAATATGTTTTTTAAGGTTTAGGGTGGTGTTATGGGTTGTAGAATGAGGTATAGGGTAGGTTTTTAATTATTTAGTGGTGTTTTTTATTATTGTGAGTATAAAGTGCTTATTTTGGTGTGTTTGGGGTAGTGTGATGCAATAAATTTGGTGGGGTTTTGGGTTTTTTTTAGTTATATTTGGATTACTATTTATTATATTAAAGGGGTTTTAGTTGTTTGGTTTGTTCGATTACAGTATATGTTTTATAGTTACGGATAATTTGTGAAATATTGTTTATAGTTAAACTTATTTTATGGTTTTGTGTTTATTTATAGTTAGTATTTTTATTTTGAAGATTTGAGGTATTACGAGTTTATTTAGTTAGGAATAGTTTTCTTTTTGTGTTGTTAATGTAAGTTCATTTTTGATATTTTTATTTTTGAAGTTTGATTTATTTGTTGATTGTTTTGGTGTTTTATTTTAGCTTTATTTTAATTTTATTTTTTTATTTAGCTTTATTTTTGAGGATATGGGTATTTATATGGTGAATTTTTATTTTCGGTTTATTTTTATTACATTATAAGTAAAAAATGATCAAGCCGAATTAATAACTGGGGGAGGGGAGCAAACTGGGGACATATGACTTCATTACCTGAAGCTGTAATTGGAGGATTAACCCCTGATATGTAAATGGACCAAACTTATATCTGCCTGGAAAACTCGTGACCATCGTCCATCTTGGGTGCAACCTCTGAGGCTTCTGACTGCCCAAGGTGTACCTTTTGAAGGCCTTTAATAAATACCTACTTTTATTCTCTTAAACATTGCCTAGCCTCTGTTCCAGGTAGCCACTCCAAGGCATCAGGCTGGGTGCCATTATTAATGAGGCCCCAGAGGTAGCCGACCAGACTAGGACAGGCAAACAAGACTTAATACACATTCCAAATGAAACTCATTGCCTCTGATGTTATCATGCCATAAACGCAGTAAATCAGCAAAGCAATTTTGATTCCTCTCCTGATCGTAAAGAGAGCATCATGATGGGCAAATACTTCCCCCTATGCAGAAACATGTACAGGGCACAACATGCACGTGAATACACCGAGAAACATGATGACCAGGAAAGTTGCTATACCCCTATCCTAGAGTGATGTTATGATGCTTGTAGCCCCAGTCGTCTGTTCTGTTTATGCTGGATATTATGTTCTGTGCCTTCAAGACTGGCTCTGAAAAGCAAAGTTTGGACCATTTGCCAAAACCCACATACCCTTTATAAACCCTCATTTCTGCCCATTTCGGCAGAAGAGTTGTCACTGAAACCCTTCGCAGAAGCTGCCAATAAAGACATCTCTGTGGAACCTCATACAGCCTTCTCCTCTCTCTCCCTGTGTCTGCCCGGGGCATTTTACCAAGCAAAGAGCTGAAATCACTGAAGAGCTGAATTCACCAAAGAGCTGATCTCACTTAAGAGCTGAGCTACTTGCTAAGATTGCCTGCGGCTGGGAGCTAGCCTGAGGGACCCGGACAGGTTGTGCTTAGCTGCCCAGTGCTATCCGGGACACCTACGGCAGCTAGGGTCGGATAGACCCCGGGAACCCCCGGCCGTAATACTGCTCCTACTATTTGTAGCATCTGATAAAGCAATTTAGAACCCTCCCAGGAGAGTAATGCCTGTAGGACCGATGTTAAAAGGATCAGGATCACAAGTGATGTTGGTCTCCTCTATCAGTCTCCATTCTGAGGAAGTGATCCAGGAAGGAGGAGACGAACGGAACAGCTGAATGCCAGGCTGTGTAGCTGGTACCATACGCAAAGTTTTGGCTTCTATGATAATGGAGCTACCTTTAAGAAGCCAGGTCTGTTGGGAGCTGATGGGATTCACACGAACAAGTGGGGCAAGAGGGTTTTTGCGCCTGGCTTTCAGCAGCCACGAGATGGAGGTTTGCCGACTAGCTGTCCCGCTTGTGGCCAGAAGGCAGACATGCAAGTGGCCACCCTCAAGTCTCTGCCGAGACTGTTGAGGGTGGCGGTGATTGCTGCGGTGTGGCTAGCACAGCAGAGGCACAGAGCACGAGGAAACCGAGGCAAAGGAATAAGGGAAGGACACTTGTCTGAATCTCGAATAGTTTAATCTCGAAGTCGGGCAGAGCAAGTGACAAATCTGAACCTGAACAGACTACTTTTATAGGGTAGAGGGAACATGGGGAGGACACAAGCATTGACCAATAGGAGGGCATTAGGGGAGGGGTGCAGGGTAAGGGCTCCCCAATAGAAGCCAACATGGGAAAGGAGCAAACCTTACAACCCAATTCTGCCTTGAAGAAGGGATGAAAGACAGGGAACACATCAAAACCAAAGGAGTGTGCTATCTTTGACAGACAGGGGTATGACAAGGGAACAAGGAAGGTATACAGGTGGATTGACATATATTTTGGTGGGGAAAACTGTGATAAACAACTCAGGACTGAACCATCAGGGAAGCCAAATGGGGTACATAGAATGAACCATTACAAACTTATAACAAGGAATATCAAAACATACAACATAAGAGCAAACTGTAAAATAACAGACTACCACAGGTCTTCACCAGCAAACTGGCCAGACTTACAAGGAGGGCTTTAAATGAAACTCAGCAGTGAAAGGGGATGGAGTTTTGAGCAACAGAGAAGGGCCAGGGGCTTCTGATGTATCAGGAACCAAGAGGGTAATACTTGAGAAATGCCACAAAGAAATTGGGGCTTGATCCTTGTCCAAAAAAGTGATGTGGCCGACAGCCCAACGGAAGTGCCTCTGTACCAATGCACTGTAACATCCCAAATCATTTAAAAATGCAAGGGGTTTTCCAAGGTTCCCTTTTCTGTGTTAGACACACGGGAGACAGTAACAAAGACAAAAAATATATAGAAAAACACACATATCTACCAACCCCTGCATTCCAGGCTAGACTCCAAGAGGGGGCAAGGTCAAAATATATGCTCACCTCATTGTCAGCCTTTTAAACCCCTGGGCCTCCATAGCCCCTGAAGCCCAAAACTGGGCAAGAAAATAAAACTCTATAGTCAGATGGCTACAGAGCAGGTATTTGTTTATTCAGCACTCAGATAGAGGGGCATCTCTCTACCAAAAACTCACTCAGTCTTCAGTTACATTTTAAAAGTCCTTCCACACAATGTCACAATGTCAACATATCATTAGCATACTCATATTTGCATAAAGCTGTGTCATGGTTTTACAACAGTTTGTTGCTTTTGTGCATGCGTCAGTTCCTTCTGTGGTGGTCGTCAGCTTTCTGGTGGTCTTTTGATGAAGGTTTCTGTAGTCTTCCTCACATTTGAACTTTTTACCTTTATCTTCAGTGCATGTCCGGTGCTTCTTGTTTTTCAGTCTAACCTGTTTTTAGCTAATTTTGCACTTTGCAAGTTCCATTAAAATTTGCTATCTTGCTCTTGATGGTGCTTGTTAACTCACTATGTTTGCTATCTTGCATTCTTTGCTATCTTGCTTGTTGACCTGCACATCTTGTGGGATGTGGGACATCTGGTCACTGGGCCACTCAGGAGCTGGTTTAGGCAAGACTTGGGCACTGCCTCTGGTGTGCCCTGATTGACAGACACTGCGGGGCTGGGGGTGTGGGGGCAGGGCACTGTCTCCCTACATCAAGGCCTGACCCGCTCTCTCCCACACACACAAGCATTCCAAAATGTCTCCAGACATCAGTCTCTCCAGTCTCTGACAACCACCCTGTGGCTCAAGACATTGACTGGTAATGCAGCCTAGGGTCCCCGGGGCCGTCTGACCCCAGGCAGCCGTAGGTGTCCCGGATAGCACTGGGCTGATAAGCACAGCCTGTCCGGGTCCCTCAGGCTAGCTCCCAGCTGCAGGCAATCTTAGCAAGCAGCTCTTAAGTGAGATCAGCTCTTTGTTGCATTCAGCTCTTAGTGATTTCAGCTCATTGCTTGCTAAGTGCCTCGGCAGATGCAGGGAGAGAGAGAGGAGAAGGCTGTATGAGGTTCCACAGTGGTGTCTTTATTGGCAGCTTCTGCGAAGGGTCTCAGTGACAGCTCTTCTGCCAAACTGGGCAGAAATGGGGTTTTATAAAGGGTACAGGGGTGTTGGAAATTGTCCAATAGCCAGGCTTGGGTCAGATATGACCTATAGTCTTACAGAGAGGTAACAAGGGTCCGAATGCGGAAGAGAGGCTTCTTTGGTCCAGTCATCATGACTAGGCATTTCTTATCTTAGGCAAGTGACCGCCAGGGAGGCCTTACAGGGCCTCTGACTGCTACAACTCCACTTTCTCTATTTAGTAAAAAGGCGTGCCCAATAGTTCTTTTAAAACAGTGGACAAGGCATGAGAACATAGCTAAGACAATTACAATTGCAATAAAAATCCACAAAATTCCCTAAACCAAAGATGCAATCCATCCTGTTAGTCCCCATTGACCAAAAAGTTCATTGACCCAGTCTGGGTTGTTTTCTACTTTTAAGTCCTTCACAAGTTCCTTCAGTTTCTGGATGTTTGCGTGGATGGATTCTGAGCGTGAAGAGAGATTGAAGCAACACATCCCTTCAAAGTCTTGGCAGCCATGTCCATGGCCTAGCAGTAGGAAGTCGATCGCTGCTCGATTTTGAAGTGATGCATGACTCACGGTTTCTTCTTCCTTTAAAAGATTGCTTAGGGCAGCAGAGGTAGCCTTGGCTTGCTTACTGAGCCAGCACCCTAAGTGATTTATTTCACCAAGGGCTTTAGCTGCAGCTACCCATGGTAGGAATAGGGTGACCGCAATCTTTTTTGGTTTGTTCCAATCACATAATTTGGGATTGCAATTTTCATCAAATTCCGTGTTGGATCTTTTGTGGCGTTTTAATTAGCGCTTTTTTTTTTTCCAATTATGTGACAAGGTGATATTTGGAGTGAGGGTAGAAAATTTTCCAAGGCTACAGGGACCTCCCTGGAGATGGGAGGGGATCCCAGCCCATACTCTGTTACCACAGATGAGAAACGTTCCCTTGGGTAATACTTTGGGGTGGAGAGAGGATACAGAGATCACCCGAGTGGTGTAATTGCACCAATCCGGATAGTTATGGCTTTGTTAATGGGTGATATGTCTTTTCTGTATGTGTTTTTTGTCTGGTCAATTTCTGGCAAATTGTTCTTTGGACGTCTAAAGTAAAATTTGACACAGTGTGTTGCCTTGGAGGACCCCAACAGGTCCAATTCTCGGTGTTCCTCTTGAGCATTGGGCAACATTTTTGTCCACTCATCCCAAGTATCTACCATATTGGGTCTCTTACCTGTGGTGCAGAGGAGCTCCGAATTATAGATGGGCCAGTAATCTGCTACGAATGGAATCCCTACCAAACATGTGGAAAGTGGGTTATCAATGCTTCCCATGGATAAGCACATGTTATCCTGTTTTAATGTTTTCGCTAAGGTTACCCAAACATTGTGGCTAGGCTGTGGGCTAATCCAGCCGAAGGCATACAGTATGGTGAGGAGCATCCAGGCAGCAGTAGGGACAGCACCAACGGAGATAATTTTCATCTTTGGACAAGGATGGGGCTTCTGATAGGGAATATAAGCAAAATTTGTTATCTTTATGGTGGGAGGAGAGGGTTTTCTCCCTTGTTCCTTTCCTCCTTTCCTTGCCCCCCCTTCTTTTTTTTTTTTCTTTTTTTTCTATAAGCTAAGGACGGGGGAGTGGGTATAAGGTTAAGGGTCTTTGGTAAGAGTTAAGAAAGGAGAACAGTAGGATTTTTTAGGGTAAACAAAGGGCTAATAACATGTAATTCAGAGAACAATTTGTGTTCAGGCTGTGTCTAGCTTATGGCTTGACTGCTACAGCAGAATGTTGCCCACTTTCTGTTTTGTCTGCTGTCGCGTGATGGGATGGTCTTTTCTTCAGTATGTGGACATTCAGCGACACCTTCATCTCCAGGCAGAACTTGTCTGGTTTTGAGGAGGTCTTGTATTTGACTCAGGGCAATTCTTGTCACTGTTTGTGGGAGTAGTGTTTGCAGTGCCCAGGTATGGTTTTATGTTTTTTCCTGGGTATCATCTTGGACCAGATGGTAGTAGAACACACACATGCCCTCTACCCCAAGTAATCAACTGGAAAGGCCCAGAAATTTGATGTGTTTCTGGGTCCTTCAATAGCACAGGTAGTTTCTCAGCGAGCTTTGCTTGGGTGGTATTTGCAAAGTGGCGAAGTATTGGGGGGTCAGGCTCTAATGTTGTACAATTTAGGAAGCTGTTGATGTAGGGAGCCTTGCAAAGTCTTTCAACTGGAGATACGATGAAACAGGGACTAAAAATAAAAGGGTGGCTGGACAGGAACAAACGCAGATCCAAACCAATGTGGTTATTCTGACGTTCTCCCTTTGTTGTTTACAGACAGTAGTTTTTATACACTTCTATATAGTTTACACTCGTGAGCACACTCTAATTGGCAAGTAAACATTACTTGTTCCTTTCTTAAGGTGGCTAAAGTTTCACCATGCAGACCTATACTAATTCACACCTAGATAGATGTCATGGTTTGACACTGGCGCAATGCCAGCGCCCCCATGAAAATGCACCTTTCTACATAATTGCTGTGAGATGTGAGCAGGAACAGAGCAGAGCAAGCCCAAGCTTAATAATAAAGGAAAAAAACTTTATTAAACTACTACTACTATAAAAAACACAGACACTAAATCCAGGATGAAGACCTTCCAAAACACTCCTCCTCCTCCCCCCCAATTTCCAAACAAACGCACAGTGAGACACCACCCAAGATCCTGATCAGTTGCCACCCTTCAGATAATCAACACTCAGTCCATCAAGGGAGACAGGAGTCTCTCCTGTGCCACAGACCCCCAGGAAACACAGCTGCGACCTCCGGTGTCTCCATGTCACACATGGCAACCGCCCAAAGAAAATCTGCCAGCGTGACACTCTCCTTTCCATGTCACAGTGCTCTCACCACCATGCATGGACAGACTGCTCATAGGGTTTCTTTTCAAGGATGCTTTGCCAAGGACCAAAGAAAAACAACAGTTCAGTTTCTCATTTTGGGACCACAGCCCCCCCCCCCCCCCCCATTTCCCCCTGGGGCCGAGGGTCCAACAGCTTCTCCTTTTTGGGACTACAGTCCCCCCCATTTTGCCCTGGGGCCGAGGGTCCAAGAACAGAGATCTTCTTCTTCTCTTCTTTTTCTCTGAAGACAGAGGGCCTCTCCACACCCTCTTCAGCTTTCCTCTGTTCTCTCCATTCCTCTGTTGGTAACCACTGAAACAGGTCTCTTCGCCCACCACCGCATCCCCCTAAATGCAGGCTCTGTTGCAGGAGAATTTGGTTCAGTCTATGGCTAACAAGAAAAGTCCAGCCACAAGCCACTCCATCATCTCCTCCCACTCAAAAATTTCCTCTTCCATCATCTTGGAACCCAGACTGTCTCGCTTCTACTTCAAATCAAGGAGGAGTACTATTTTACAAAGCCTTCATTTCCCAGGAAGGGGTTAAAAGTTCAGACTCCCTGGACAGCTGAAATTTCTGCCCAGAATCCGATTCCCAAGGCCAAGGCTGGGCACATCCCCCCCCTTCTCCTTCTCCTCCATGCCGGTCAAAGTTACAGGTGCTGTCCGGACTCTCTGTCTCTTCCCTCTTCGGGGGGACGACAAAGGCCTCTCCGCTTCTCTCCACCTTTCCGTCCACAGGAACTGGCTCGGTTCCAGTCCTTCTACCCCTCGGCTCACCTCAACCAGGCCACATGGCTTCCCCTTCCCCCACCATGGGCTGGGCAGGGGCGGTCTGCACTGCACTCTGACCGGAACCAAAGAGAGCGAGCTCCTGGGAGTTCTTTAACTCCCTTTTAACCTCATGCTTTTAACCCCCTGTGTTCTCAGAGACATGTCCATACCTTCAGTGGTCACTCCAGGTGCCAATATCCAAACCTGACCACTGATTGGTTTGACCCAACTTCCTGAATAAATTCACTTCCACGTCAAACCACGACAATAGCTCAGTACATTCGGTTATACCTTAACATAATTTCTGACTGCGCCACAAACTTATTCTTAACTGCGCCACAGGCTTTCAGGCCTCTGAGGCCCACATCTGAGGCCTAGGCTGGGGTGGCTCAACCTTCACTCTAAACATATAAATCACGCACATCCAGATCGTGACCCATTTCTCTCAGAAATTCCTCTACAATTCCCCTTTTTTCTTTTTGAGCTACCCAGATGGATTCAAAGGCGTGGCCAGTTACCTTTCGTACACATTGTAATATGCATGGTATAAAGACTAAAATAAGTATAATAGTAATAAAAATTATAATACCGAAACGCTCTAATTCCATGAACCACCCAGTGAAACCTAAGGAATTGAGCCAGTCAGTAAACGGAGAGGTTACAACAATTTTCTTCATATTGTCCCTCAGTTGTGTTAATTGTCTATAGATTGATCGAGAGTGGTCAGACAAATTCATGCAGCACATGCCTTCAAATTCTTCACACCCATGTCTTTGTGCTAAAAGAAGGAAATCAATGGCATCTCTGTTTTGCAGAACTGCATGATGAACGTCATTCATGTCAGTGGCAAGATCACTTAACATATTAGATGTGGTATTAATTTGCTCTGAGGTCCAGCAGGCCAGGGATCTTAATGGTGTGAGAGCTTGCGCTGACGCAACCCCGGGGGCGAAAATTGAGGCTATTACTACAGAGGCACGCCCCCAAAGTGATACATGGTTATTACAATGGGGTTCTATTTGGAGAGTACTTTGTTTGGTTCGTCAAGCCTTCTGGGGCAATCCTACAACTTGATGGATGGTGGGAGCAAACAGAGTAAATTTACCAAGGTAACATGGGCCTCCCATAGCTTTGTGAGGCACTGCAGACCAGGCTCGATCCCCACAAATGAGGAAAGTTCCTGGTGGTAGTTTTCTTGCCACACCTTTCGAGGGCATCACGGATTGTATCTGATTATTACAATATTCTGAATAGTTATAATACAGTTGGGATCTGGGAGACAACCAAGTGTTGCTATCATGTGGCTGATGTTCATTTGGTTTTGGTTTCATGGCATGAGGCCCAAATATCAAACAGTAATTTCCTGGGACAGAGCCCAAAAGATCAAATTCTTGAGGTGGGAGACTAATGAATGTAAGATTCTGCACAACTGCAGCAGCTTGCACTTCTAGAACACTTTTTGCGTCTATTTTGGCTTGGGTCCAATTTTTGAATTCTGCCATGGAACCCAGTGGAACTCCAATTAAACAAGTACGAAAAGGACTAGATGGCGTGTTTAAAGACAGGCAGAATGAATCCTGCCCTGTTTGATTGGCCCACGTGACCCACGTGTTTTGTTTTTTGTTGATATCAGGGATTCCAGATACTTTAGTTACAAAGACACTACTTAACAAAAACACTGTGACCCACCACATATTTTTCCCATTTGTGACTGTTCTGTTTAACATGAAGGAAACAAGCTTACTTCTAAACTTAATTCTAAATACAAACTATTCTTATACTAAACTTAATATTATACTGATAATTATTTTATTTAATTTCTAATACTCTAAAAAATTAATTTTCATTAGAACTGGACTTGTCATAGGATGTTCCAGGTAAGTCCTTGTCATCAGCGTTGTTATCACGGTTGGCTGGAATCTCTGCCTGTACACATGCACGGGTGAATTTGCTTGGTACCCAAACTGGACCAGTACCTGTTGAAACACACATATAACCTCTACCATTAAACAACACAGGACTCGGCCCTTGCCATTCACCTGTTTGCATGTCCTTGTGATAAACATAAAGTCCTGGAATTGCTTGTGGTCTTCCCTCTTTCACTGCTTGGTGGTGTATTACAACTGCAGGTTCTTCTCTACCTTCTGCTAAACACAAGTAATTTAAAGCAAACAATACTTTTGACAATCAGTTAAATACATCAATCTCATCATTCTGCTTTTGTTTTGCTAGATATTCTTTCAGGGTACGATTTGCTCTCTCTACAATAGCTTTACCTGTAGAGGAGTGAGGGATCCCTGTGGTATGTTTCACCCCCCACTTCTGCATAAGTGTGGCAATTTGTTGACTGACATATGATGGGGCATTGTCAGTCTTAATTTCTACAGGTACACCCATAACTGCAAAATAGGCAAACAAATGCCTTTTCACATGGAGAGTTTTTTCCCCTGTCTTTACTGTTGCCCAAATAAACTTTGAGTAGGTATCTACAGTGACATGGACATATTTCAGCCTCCCAAACTCTGGAATATGAGTGACATCCATCTGCCACAATTCTAAAGCTTTCAGACCCCTTGGATTCATGCCCAGTCCGAAGTCAGGCCTTGAGCATCAATCAGGGGGGTCTGGAATTGTCAAGACATGATTCTCGCATTGAACAGGTAAAAAAAAAACAACACCCATTCAAGCAGAATTGTTGCTGAACCAGGTTGGGACTCCCCTTTTTTCTTTTGCCATTGAAAAACAATGGCAAGTGTGACATGTTGAACCAGGTTGCAAAAAATATTCTTTTTTTTTTTTTTCCTGAACCCCAAATCAGAAAATCAGAGCTCTTTGCTGTTCAGAGGTACGAACTTGAGGACTGTTGGCATCACTGCCATGAAGCCAAGGCAGAAATGCTTGGAGATCATCATTGGGGATTCTTTGACAAGACAGCTGCAATGATGTGTCCTTGCTGTTACATGGTGTCTTGAATGGCTGCGGTGAATGCTGCAGTTTGATTGCTTTGCATCTCATGCTACTCAGAGGAAGAGTCCTCTAACCGAGTCAGTTGAGCTGAGAGACTGGCAAGCCGGGCTATTTTTTGCTGTAAAGTCTTTGTTTTCGATGCTTTATGTTGTGATCGCCTCCTGTTACGCTTATTAAAATTGGGACGGTCTGAATCTGATTCGTCTGTGTCAGAATTCGAGGGAAGCAGGCAATGTTGAGCCTCTGTGTGACGTGACCGGGCTGCTGCGGGCTGTACCTCTATTGTCTGCGTTGTGGCTCCTGCTGTCCCGCCATCGCGGCTAGATTCAAAGCCGTTCCCCCCCGTGCGTGTGTCTGCCGACAGCACTGGCGGTGGTGCGGCATCCCCGCACGCACGGGTCTCTGATGGCAGCGCCGGCGGCGGTGTGGGCTCGCCGCGTGCGCGCACCAGCGGCAGTGGCTGAACCTCCTAGGGGGTGCAGGGATGGCACCGCCTCGCTCCCATCGCCGCCCTGGTCGCCCTGGTCTCCGCCCTGGTCGCCGCCCCCGTGTTCCGTCACCTGAGCCAGCCCCGTTCTGTCATCAACTCCGCCTGTTTCTTCGGGTTTCACCCCGCCCGGGAGTGGGGCGGTTGGCTCCCTTCCTATTGTCCCTCATTCTGCCTGGCAGCTGGCTGAGTCACTTCCGCTGCCTGCGCTCGCGTCCCCAGGCAAGCTACAACTTCCTGCATGGAGGTGCTGACCAGGGCTTTCTGACCGCACATTGGCCGCATATTATGAACACCAAAAAATTTCTCGACCCGAGATGGCATCGGGATTTCTGTCTTTTTAATGCCGGATCCCTCAAACGCCTGAATTTCTGCCTCGGCTGCCCTCCGTCCGGTGGACATACTCTGCAAGGTTCGTAAGACTTTCTTTACAACAGCTCCGAACCCTAGAACGGACTTTTTGTCCTCTCCGCCCTCTACAGCCGAATGTCACAATAGTTACCCCATTTCCTGCCATTCTTTCTCGCTAAAGAGGAGTGAGGGCTTCTGTAAATTGCCCTTATCTCTCGCCCATAGGGCTAATTGCTCTAAGTCAGTGTCCTCTAGT
Source organism: Anomalospiza imberbis (assembly GCF_031753505.1). NCBI lineage: Eukaryota > Metazoa > Chordata > Aves > Passeriformes > Viduidae > Anomalospiza > Anomalospiza imberbis. Next base: position 3,642,854 of record NC_089720.1, read on the forward strand.
TTTTCACCACTCTTTGAGAGGATATAAATCAGGAGTCGCAAAGCCGCATGACAATCTGTATCCTTTCTGACTGCCTTCCTCTATCTCGGCTCGCGGTTTACCTTCCGCTCCGTATCTTCCAAACGACACAGCCTCCAGCCATCCAGGTTTCCCTCCTCTGGTTCGTCTACCTCTGCCACATAGGGTATTCCACCTCTGCCACGCGGGCACTGCGTAAACTCCTGAGGCTACCAGCGATCGCCAGTTGCAAAACAAAAACAAAAAGAAAAACAACCTGGAGACCTTTCACAGGAGGCTTCAGTGCTCCGGCATGCCAACCCCAGTCGCTTTTAAAAGCGATTTGAGATCTGAGACCCCCCCCGCCGCTCCCTCCTGCAAGCGTTTTGGGGGCCGTTCCCCGTCGCTATCACAGAAGCGACAGTCGTTATTAATTGAGCGACTTTTTGGAACTCATCGGAGTTTTCTTGTTACTGTTCAGGCGCCAAGTGAAACAGGGACTAAAAATAAAAGGGTGGCTGGACAGGAACAAACGCAGATCCAAACCAATGTGGTTAATCTGACGTTCTCCCCTTATTGTTTACAGACAGTAGTTTTTATACACTTCTAGATAGTTTACAATCGTGAACACATTATCAGTGGCAAGCAAACATTGTTTGTTCCTGTCTTAAGGTGGCTAAAGTTTCACACTGCAGACCTATACTAATTCACACCTAGATAGCTCAGTACTTTCTGTTATACCTTAACATAATTTCTGACTGCGCCACAAACTTATTCTTAACTGCGCCACAGGCTTTCAGGCCTCTGAGGCCCACATCTGAGGCCTAGGCTGGGGTGGCTCAACCTTCACTCTAAACATATAAATCACGCACATCCAGATTGCGACCCATTTCTCTCAGAAATTCCTCTACAATACGATTTTTGTTTCTCTTTGCTGCTGATTGAGGACTCTTTTGAGGGTTTGATGTGTCCTCTCTACGACTGATTGTCCGGTGGGATTTGCTGGTATGCCTTTCTTGTGTTCTATTCCCCATTCACTGAAGAACTCTTTTAACTTTCGAGAGTTATAGGCAGGTCCATTGTCTGTTTTGATTTGTTTTGGTACTCCCAGAGTAGTGAATGCAAAGAGGAAGTGCTTTATGGTGTGCTGTGTAGTTTCTCCTGGATGAGCTGATGCAAATATTGCTCCCGAAAACGCATCAACCGATATGTGTACGTATTTTATCTTCCAAAAGGTGGGAAGTGAGTTATGTCTGTCTGCCACAGCTGGGAGTTGTTCAGTCCTCGGGGATTGACTCCTGTCCCCATAGAGGGTATCTGGTAATTTTGACAGTTCGGGCATGTGGCGACAATGGCTTTTGCTTGATCTTCTGAAAGCTTAAACATTCTGATAAGGGCAAGTACATTTTGATGATAAAATGTGTGTGACAACTTTGCCTGGGCAAAGATGTTGGGGACGTTAGCAGTTTCTATTGCCATAGCCAATGAGTCCGCTTTCCTGTTCCCTTCTGTGATGAAACCTGGGAGGTCAGTGTGTGACCTCACATGCATTATATGGTAAGGTTGCGTTCTGTGAGAGATTGAGCGGGTTAGGGCCAAAATCAATTGGTGTAAGTTTGGACTGGAAAACTCTTTGAGAAGAGCGTGTTCTGCTCTCAAAGCTATACCTGCAACATATGCTGAATCTGTGACCAGGTTAAAGGGTTTGTCTTTGAATTTCTCAAAGGCTTTGACAACAGCTGCTAACTCTGCAATCTGTGGAGATCCCTCCAGTATTTGGATGTCAGATTCCCAATTTTGGGTCTTAGGGTCCTTCCAAATAATTACAGACTTGTGGGATGACCCTGAGCCATCTGTAAAAATTGTTAGAGCTTTGAGAGGTGTTTTACTTTGGACTAATTTTGGGGTCAGATTAAAGGCTGCATTAAAAAGTTTATGTTTTGGGATATTAATGGAAATTTGGCCTGTATAGCTGTCTAGGGCGAATTGGAGATTTTCATTGATCTGGAGCAAATGCTCCAGGTCCCCAGTGGTCAGTGGCAAGTATATGCATGCGAACTCACACCCTGCAAGGGAGTGGAGGCGAGTTCTGGATTTTTTTATTAAATGTCCCATGATTTCCTGGAAGGGGGTAATTGTCTTTGAAGGTTGGTTGTTTGTAAAGATCCATTCCAGTATCAATAAACGGTCTCGAAGTTGAAGATCCCATTGGAAAATCAGTCTGTAGAGCCGGGGTGCTTTTCTGAGAATGACGAACTGGAAAGTTGGGCTCGAAGTGATGGGCTTGGCGTGAAGACAGGGCTTCTTGGACCTTGGTGATGGTGTCTTGGGCTTCTTTTGTGAACGTGTGTGGAGAGTCTAGGTCTTCGTTGCCACAGAGAAGGTTGAACAGGGGAGCTAGGTTTTCTGTTGTAATTCCGAGGAGGGGATGCACCCAGTTGATGGGTCCGCACAAACTGTGTAAGTCTCTCAAAGTTTTTGGGTCATCTCAGATGGCAAGCTGCTGGGGTACAATTGTCCTTTCTCGGATCTGGAATTCAAGATAAGTCCATGGGTTGGTGTACTGTATTTTGTCCTCACGAATCTCGAATCCTGCTTTTTCTATCGTTTCGATTGTCCCTTTGACTGCTTTTTCTAAGTAAGTTTTTTCTGATGCACAGACCAGGATATCATCCATATGGTGGTAGATGATTGCCTCTGGAAATAGATTCCGAACAGGAGACAGGATGTGAGCGATGTACCACTGGCATATAGTCGGCGAGACTTTTAGTCCTTGGGGAAGATAACACCAATGATATCTTTTGAGTGGAGCCTCTCTGTTAAGAGAGGGAACAAAGAAAGCAAACCATGGAGCATCCTGGGGGTGCAGCGGAATGCTGAAGAAACAGTCTTTAATATCTGTGATGGCAAGTGTCCAGTCTCGAGGCAGCATCGATGGTGAAGGCAGGCCAGGCTGGAGGGGGCCCATGTCTTTGATGATCTCATTGATTTTGCGAAGGTCATGTGGAGGAGCCTCCACCTGTCCATTCCAGGTTTTTGCAGTACAAAGACTGGGGAGTTTCAAGGGCTGGTGGTCTCGACGATGTGACCTTTGGCGAGCTGTTCTTCCACAAGGGCTTGTAGTGCATGCAGTTTTGCTTTAGAGAGGGGCCACTGGTCGATCCAGATCGGGTCTTGGCATTTCCAGGTAAGCCACGGGGTATCTGGTAGTGCACGCTCCTCAGTGGCCCCAGTCAGAAATCCTGACTGGGAATACATAGGGAAGCTCCCCACTGGGATAGAACATCCCTGCCCCAAAAGGTGATGGGGGCCCTTACCACAAATGGGCGGATGGTTGCCAACTTGTCTTCAGGCACTTCGATGAAGATGTTGTGCTTGCTTCGCATGGACACTGTGGCTCCACCAATCCCTGAAATCATGCCTGCTACCGGTTGTAGTTCCCAGTGTGCTGGCCATTCTGAGCAAGTGATGATGGTCACGTCCGTACCGGTGTCCAGCATCCCTGGTAGGTGGATCTTTTCTCCTCTGCAGGATAGACCACACTTGATGGTAGGCTTACTTGGTCCCACAACTTGTGCCCACATTGTTGTAGGGTTGAGATGAAGCTGTTCCCTGTGATTCTTTGGGAGTAGAAAGGCTTGTGTGATAGGAGTTTCCCGTGAAAGGAAAAATGGTGAGTCCATGCAGCACAGCTGGAGAGAGATTTCTTGTCCTGGGTGCACTGTTTGTACCTCTGGAACAACAAAGATTTCCTCTGGGCCATGGAGAGAGTCACCGATAATTAAAATGTCAAAAGGGCCATCTTTTGGCCCATGCTTGCCTGTGGGAACACGATAAACATCCTTATTATTAAAGTCAATGGATAAAGCAGTTACCAACTGGCACCGTGTTCCCATCTGTATTGCTCTGTAGATTGGATCCTCTCCATGTGGCCTGGAATCTCCTGGGATGATGCGTGGTTGGGTCTGGATGGCTTTTGGTTTGTTGTCTTTGCGCAGTTACACCCGAACATGGAGCGATGGGGGGGGGAGGGGGGGGGCCGTGCAAGCAGTGTGCCGTATATTGCATAACCGGGGGAGCGGAATCCGCTCTGTCCGCATCGGGGGGGGGGGAAGCTGAGGGATGGGCGGGCTCCACGGACCCGCGGGCATGGGGACGTGGGGGGGGCGCAGCGCGATTTCTGTGTTCCCCGTACCAGGAAGGCGTAGAGCGGTCCCAGGGCAGGCATTAGGACCCAGAGAAAGTGGAGAATAGGATTCAGAGGCTGAGAGAGGAATGTTATCTGGCAAATGAGCATTTGAAGAGACAGTGTCTGGTGAGGGAGATAAGGATGGAATGCCCTCAGCAGGGGAAGTCTGCAGAGCAATTGGCTCTTTATATTAGTCTTTTCGACTACTTTAGTTATAGAGTGAAAGACAGGTAGAAACCTAGTTACAGAAAAGTCTTCATTAGTTTGGAGAGCGTATATTCTTGTCCCTACTGTATCCCAAAAGGAATCTAATCCGAGTGTGTGTGTGTTAGTGTCTGGAAACTGGGAAACAATCTATTTTATAATTTTTTTCAAGTTAGTTTTTGAAAGATTGCCTTTAGAGAAAGAGAAGCTCTTAGCAGATAGTGTGAAAAATGCATATTATATGGCTCTACGGAGATATTTACAGAAACCCATAAATTTTCCAAAGGAGAGGAGTTTATGGTTTTCCTTATCAACGGAAACGAACTTTTTCAAGCTGGACTTAGACTGGAAGGCACCTGGGGATTATAGAAAATTTTTGACACGTACCAGATGGATTTCTTGTTTTAAATAAAATATATGCATATTCATAAAGTGTTTTGTATATGCAACAGGTTACCCCTCTTAAGGAGGGAATTCTTTTTTATCGGGGTCCTTCTCCTGGCTCACTTTTGTCCAGAGAGAGGTACCCAGCCCGGGCTGTCACTTTTTGCTGTTATTGTCTCTTTAATTGTCCTAACTCTAATTGTTTAATCTTTATTACTATACTTGTATTATTTTTTTCCATTTTATTTTTAGTAAACTTTTATAAATTTTTAAAACAAGTGATTGGCGTTTATAACAAATGGTAGCAGAGGATGGTTACTAACACCTCTCTGCCGGTGCCTTAGGAGAGTCAGAGTGAGAAGACGCGTCCTGCCCTGATTAGGCAGCCTCGCTCTGCTCCCCTGGTGCTGCCGACAGATGCAGGTTACGATCCGATGGACAAAAGGAGACAATAAAGCAAAGAAAAGGGAAAGGATTCCCTAAAACCGCGGTAATTAGCCCCTAAGACCAAAGTGTACACGAAGAACAAAGACCCAAGGACAAGGGATAGGTAAGTATTTGTTGGGATGGGGTGGATAAGGGGGGATGAATGTGTGTGAATGAGAGGCGGGCTGGTTACCCCAGACCTGCTAAGTGAGAGCGGTAGTCTCCCATGCTGCGTTTCCGTCTTTTTCGGGAGAAAAGCGGCCAGTACAGAGACGAAGCGAATGATAAAAGAGTGAGAGAATCCCCCCGGGGAGGTTGAATTGAATGGGCTGGATTGAGGGGTTAATATTCAAGAGCACCAAGGGTTGCTGCTGGGTTGAGATATTAATCCTCAAGAGCACCCAGGGTTGAATAAAAGTCTGCTGGGTTGAGATATTAGTTTTCGAGAGCACCCAGGACTGAGTAAAATTTTGCCGGAGTGAGGGTACACCCGAGAGAATCTGGGGTTGGGAACAACTCAGCCAGATTGAGGGGTATCCAAGAACACCAGGACTGGCCAGGGACACCTAAACGTGTAATAGGTGTGTTGAAAAATAAAAGGTACCTTGTTGTTGTGGTTGTTTTGTTGTGTGTGTGAGTAAGTGAAAAATAAACTTGAGCGAATGGGGACGAATGAAAGTATACGTAATGCAAAGATTGTTTATTTTAAGCTTTGTTGTAGTTCCTTGGAGGAAAGTGTGTTGTGTTGAGGGGTGGTGAGAGAAAAAGGAGGGTTTTTTTTTTGAGAGTGTAGTCGAGGGAAAAGTGGTATTTGGGTAGGGGGAGGAAGGTGGAACAGAGGCAGGGGTTGAGTAGATAAAATCTTGAAAAATGGGACAGAAATCCAGTAAGAAATTATCAACAGAGATACCCCAAGATAGTCCCCTGGGAGTTATGTTAGCCAACTGGGAAAAAAACCCTTGTACAAGAAAAAAGGACAAAGTAAAGATGATACAATTTTGTATGCTTGAATGGCCAACAAAGGAAATAAGATCTGACCACGTTTATTGGCCTAGATATGGTTCTTTTGAGAGATGGATTTGTCAGGCTCTAAATGTATTTGTCAACTCAAAGGAATCGTTTAATTTAGAAGAAAGAGAATATGCCACGTGCTGGACAGGGGATTTTAGGAAAATAAAAATCTTTAATGTATCAGAAATCCCCGAAACAAAACAAGAAAAGAAAAGAGGGAAAGAAAAGGGAGGGGAGCAAGAGAAAAAAAGAGGAAAAGAAAAAGAATGCGATCCTTTAGAAATGTTACCTCCTCCCTTCCCATTCGCGCCTGCACCGCCTGCGGCCCCAGCACCGGTTTCGGGTCCCATCGAGCTGCTCCCCTCAGCTCCGCCGGCCCCGGTGCCGGTGCCGGTGCCTGCGCCCACCCCGGGTTCTGGCTCGCCGCGTGTTCCTGCCCCGGTTCCCGTGCCCGCGGCGGCGGCTCTGCGGGTTCCCGTCCCGCTGCCTGCGGCGGCCCTCCCGGTCCCTGTTTCGCCGCCTACCGCTTCGGTACCGGCCCCCGCCTCGCTGCTCGCGGCTGCCCGACCGGCCCCCTCCCCCATCCTGCCCGGTTTGTCCGCGGCTGGTCCGCTGGCCGCGCCCGGCGGGCTCCCGTTAGTCCCGGCTGTCCCGTCTCTGGCCGCTTCTCCCGCAGCAGTTTTCTCGGCCCCATCCCCCGCGGTTTTGCCCGTTCCGGCTACATTGGGCGCTGCCGCCGCTGCCCTGCCTCTGCTGGGAGCGGCCGGCTCAGCCGCCGTGAGCCACGTGGAGGCTGACCGCGCTGCCGGCCACTTCCCGGACATGCTCCCCCCTTCAGCAGCTCCGGCAGCAAACCCCGCCCGTGTTCCGCCTCTGGAGGACCTGGCCTCTATGGTATGTCCTCCTCACACCGCCATTCCTGCCCGGAGCTCCGTTCCCTTGGAAACCGCAGGTCCAGTTCCAAGGAACTCCCTGTCCCTGGAAGATGCTCCTTATAAAAATACTAGAGGTGCAGTTAAGAGGCAGCTTTCTCCTGATTTTTCCTCACCACACGAAAATAAGGCTACAGAAAAATACGGGGAGAAAGAAATTGGTCTATTTCCACTGAGAGAGGTCCCGATGGGAGAGGGTTGGACTGGATTTGTGAATGCTCCCCTGACTTCTTCTGAAGTCAGAAATTTTAAAAAAGAAATCAAAGGGATTTTAGAGGATCCCATCGGCACAGCTGAACAACTTGACCAATTTTTAGGTCCAAACGTTTATACCTGGGAAGAAATGCAGTCTATAATGAAGATACTATTTTCTCAGGAAGAAAGGGAAATTATAAGAGTTGCAGGCATAAAAGCCTGGAATAAGGAACATCCACAGGGGCCCTCTGGAGAAGACATAATGCCAACTGAACCTCCGGGGTGGAGTCAAAATAGTGAGGAGGGGAGAAAACTTATGAATGACTATCGCAATACAATAATCAAGGGAATAAAAGGGGCGGCACCTCGAGGGCAAAATGATAAAAAGGCTTTTGAGACACAGCAGGGGAAAGAAGAGACTCCAACTGAATGGTTAGACAGACTTAGGAAAAATATAAAACAATATTCAGGAATAGATCCTGAAACTGATGTGGGGAAAGCTTTGTTAAGGATTAACTTTGTTACAAACGCTTGGCCAGATATTAGAAAGAAATTAGAAAAAAATGAGGATTGGCATGATAAACCATTAGATGATTTATTGAAGGAAGCTCAGAAAGTTTATGTCCGGAGAGATGAAGAAAAAGCTAAACTGAAGGCAAAAATTATGGCAGTCACCATGAGAAAAAACAAGTGCAAGAAAAATCAAAAACACACAGACTCTACTCCTAACGGTCATAGAGACAGAGGAAAAGAAAAGAATAAAACCCCAATACAAACCAAACCTCAGGAGCATTTTAGGAATGTCTGTTTTTACTGTCAGGGCGAAGGACATTATAGGAGGGACTGTCCTAAGCGGGCAAAAGATCTGAAAATCTTCAAAGAGATGAGCACAGAGGAAGAATAGGGGTGTCCAAGGCTCTATTTTCTAGGGGACAGATACCATCTGGAGCCTGTGATAACTTTAAAAGTAGGTCCCCAAGAAGAAGAATTGGAATTTGTGGTAGATACAGGAGCAGAAAGAACCTGTTTGTTAAATATTCCAAAAGGTTATAGTGTAAGTAAAGATACTGTAAAAGTAACAGGAGCAAAAGGAGAGAGTTTCACTGTTCCTGTCATCAAAAATGTGGTAATTGAGGGAGAAACTAGATTTTGGATGGGGGATGTCTTGTTAGTCCCAGGAGCAGGTAGTAATTTATTGGGACGAGATTTTCAAGTGAAATTAGGGATAGGAGTTATACCAGAAGATGGGAGGATGACAGCTAAAGTGCTAAAATTAGACCAGGAGGATGAAAAGAAAATTAAAAAGGAAGTTTGGGCTGGTGAAGGAAATAGGGGAGGATTAAATATCGATCCTATAAAAGTTACAATTGAGAGAGAAGATTGTCCCATACGTGTGCGTCAGTATCCTATCTCATTAGAAGGACGGGAAGGTTTGAAGCCAGTAATAGAAGGGCTAATAAAGGATGGGACATTAGAACCTTGTATGTCTCCTCACAATACCCCTATTCTCCCAGTAAAGAAGTCTGATGGGAGTTACAGACTGGTACAAGATTTAAGGGAGGTAAACAAAAGAACTCGGACTCGCTACCCAGTGGTACCAAATCCCTATACTCTCCTAAGTAAGGTCCCTCCCCAGCATCAGTGGTTTATTGTGGTGGATCTTAAAGATGCTTTTTGGGCTTGCCCATTAGCCAAAGAGAGCCGAGATATCTTTGCCTTTGAATGGGAGGATCCACAAACTGGGAGAAAGCAGCAATTAAGATGGACGAAATTACCACAAGGCTTTACAGAGTCCCCGAACTTATTTGGACAAGCCTTAGAAACAATATTACAAGCTTTCCCCACTCCCCCTGAGATACAAATTCTCCAATATGTGGATGATCTTTTACTATCGGGGGAAGTTGAAGCTGAAGTCAGGGAGGCTACTATAAAACTTTTGAATTTTCTTGGGGAAAAAGGATTAAGGGTGTCAAAAGGGAAGCTGCAATTTGTGGAACCAGAGGTAAAATATCTTGGACACTTAATAAGTAAAGGTAGTCGGAAGCTTAACCCAGAAAGAATTGCTGGAATTTTATCCCTTCCCCCTCCCTCTTCCAAGAGGGAGATCAGAAAACTACTTGGGTTATTGGGATATTGTAGATTATGGATTGAGGGATACACACAGGCAGTAAAGTTTTTGTATGAAAAATTAACAGAGGGAGATGATATAAAATGGACCAAGGAAGATGATGATAAATTAGGAGAACTGAAGTTAAAACTGGCCTCAATACCTGCTTTAAGCTTACCTTCACTAGAAAAACCCTTTCATCTGTATGTGAATGCAGAAAAGGGGGTGGCTCATGGAGTTCTGGTTCAGGAGTGGGGGGGAGTAAAGAGACCAGTGGCTTATTTATCAAAGATGTTAGATCCAGTGAGTCATGGCTGGCCAGTATGTATTCAGGCTATAGCAGCTACTGCAATCCTGGTGGAAGAAAGTCGTAAACTGACTTTTGGGGGCAAACTAATTGTGTGCACACCTCATGCAGTACGAAATGTGTTAAATCAAAAGGCTGAAAAATGGTTGACAGACTCTAGGATGTTAAAATATGAAGCAATCTTGATAGACAGTGATGACTTAACACTAGAAGTAAACAGAAGTTTGAATCCAGCTCAATTTTTATATGGGGAACCAACAGATAATCTAATACATGATTGTCTAGAAATTATCCAATACCAAACAAAGGTTCGAGAAGATCTTGAAGAACAAGCCCTTTCAGAAGGGGAGATAATTTTTGTGGATGGTTCCTCCAGGTGTCTACAAGGAAAAAGAATGTCAGGGTATGCAGTAGTTGATGGGAAAAACATGCAAACTATTGAAAAAGGGAAATTACCTTCAAACTGGTCAGCTCAAACCTGTGAATTATATGCTCTAAAAAGGGCACTGGAATATTTAGCACACAAAAAGGGAACTATATATACTGATTCAAGGTATGCCTTTGGAGTAGTACATACCTTTGGGAAAATTTGGGAAGAAAGAGGATTGCTTAATTCAAGAGGAAAAGGATTAGTACATGAGGGGCTCATTTTAGAGGTTTTAGAAGCATTAAGATTACCAGAAGAGATAGCTGTAGTACATATTAAAGGTCACCAAAAGGGAGCGACTCCAGAAGTAAGAGGAAATAATTTGGCAGACCAGGAAGATAAGGATGCAGCAGAAAATGGAGCTGAAAGAGTTATGCTAATATTAACTCCAAATGAGGAGAAATTGGAAATTCCAAAATTTAGTGAAGCTGAGGAAAAAGAATTAAAAGAGATAGGAGGTGAACAAGATGAATCAGGGAAATGGAAACTTCCTTATGGAAGACAATTACTTAATAAAATACTTACTAGAAGGATATTAGAAGACATGCATCAGAAAACTCACTGGGGTACTCAGGCTCTGTGTGATCACTTTCTAAGGAACTATGGGTATATTGGGATTTTTGGGATAGCAAAGAAGGTTACTGAAAAATGTATAACTTGCCAAAGAATAAATAAAAAGGTAATGAGGAAAACCACATTGGGAGGTCGGGAATTAGCTCTTAGGCCATTTCAAAGTATTCAAGTAGATTTTACTGAACTCCCCCAAGTTCAAAAATGGAAGTATTTATTAGTAATAACAGACCATTTGACTCATTGGGTAGAAGCGATTCCCACTGACACGGCTACAGCCAACATAGTAAGTAAAACCCTTTTGGAACAAATTATTCCAAGATATGGAATGGTTAATAGGATAGACTCAGACAGAGGAACACATTTTACGTCAAAAGTATTACAACAATTAATTCAGACCTTGGGGATAAAATGGGAATTACACACCCCATGGCATCCACAGAGTTCTGGCCGAGTAGAGAGAATGAACCAGACTTTAAAAAGAACTTTAACTAAATTAATAGTTGAAACCCAAATGTCATGGGTACAATGCCTACCTTTAGCCTTACTGAGGATTCGAACACAACCCAGGACAGACCTGGGAGTGTCACCTTATGAAATGATGTTTGGATTACCTTTTTTCACTACTCTACATGAAAATGCTACCCATGAGGTAGGGGAAGAAAATGTTAAAAAATATGTGAACACTATTGCAAAAACTCTTGAAAATTTAAGGTTAAAAGGAATAATCCCCCAAACCACACCCTTGGACTTTAAAATCCATAATATTCATCCAGGGGAATGGGTGTTGGTAAAAACATGGAAAGAACAATCTTTAACTCCACAATGGGAAGGTCCTTTTCAGGTATTGCTGACGACCGAGGCTGCGATCCGGACCAGGGAACGAGGGTGGATCCACGCCAGCAGAATCAAAGGACCTGTGGAAGAACCTAAGGAGTGGACGATAACCTCTGAACCGGGTGATATAAAATTGACTCTTAAACGGGGAATGAGTGGTAATGAACTGGGAAGACCCAAATGATCCAAGAAATATACACAGGATCACACCTGACTGGGGAGTAAGACCGAGTTTACATCAGTGGTTTCAAATACCGTGTGGACAAACTTTGAGGCGCCTCCGATATCCTCCTTGGGAAGGAATACTGCCACCACAGACAGGTGGATCAGGACTGTTTCGGACAGAAAACACCTGTATTTTGGCCTTAGCCTGTGATTTATACAAAGAGGAGGGTGAATTACAATCTCAATCAGTGCCACGTAATATACCCTGTTTGATTCATCCAAATACTGGACACGTTAGTTGGGTTAAATGCAAATGTTTGAATTGTGGGAAAAACTGGTATTGTAGTTCACACAAGCGACGCCCTAGTTGCAGGAAGTGTCGAGTGCCAACTAGATCCCCTATCCAAGTAGAGCTCGAAACAACTGAAATAATAACTTTGTTTTGTGGATGGGAATTATTAGTGCCTGTTGAATGGGAAATAGCTGAGGAACAGTGGGAGACCACCGTTAAGGAGTGTCAAAAACGATTTCCCTGGAAATTAGCTAAGAGAAAGTGACAAGAGAAGAGAGGGCAAGACCAGATTGGCCTCTGTAATCGCCACCAAGAAGATCATATACACCTGCTGTGGGTTGCAACCCCATAGGCATGGGAGGTGGGAGTATAAGCCATACTGGACCTCTCCTTTTTCTGTCACTCATTTTCTGTCTTTTCCTTTTTGGGACATTGACAAAGCCATGCTACAGGTGTTACCAGAAGCTGTATATGGAAAGACACCGAGGTTCCTTCTTTATCTCTCACACTCATGTCAACAGTCACTGTTATAACCCATCCAAATTAGGAAACTGCATGCACAATGGACAAAAGTACTGGATTACTGAGAATCTAGGAATAAGTGGTAAGAGGATGGGAAGTGAATGCCCAAAAGGGGAGAAATGGATTTGTTTCACATACGCTATTGGGAATAAAGCCCAGGATTTGGTAAAAGAGCAATTGATAAATAAAAAAGCTAAGCCGGCACCACCACCTAAACCTGTACCAATTTCACTTGACAATTTGTATACAAAACTGGAACAACAATTAGAAAAAGAAATATATATTTCAAGGATGGGTAAAAATCAGTTTGTAGAATTGGGAGAAAGAATAAGTAAGGAACTTAACATAACCAATTGTTGGGTCTGTGGAGGGGCCCTGATGTCAGAAGAATGGCCATGGAAAGGCAGCAGCTTAGGCCCAATTGAGCTCCTTAAGTGGAACCAGACAAGTATAAGGGGAGAAAACCGACCAGAGGGGTGGGTTTTGAGTTCAGTAGTCATAGGGGAAGAATGTCTTTGGCGAAATGGGAAAAAGTTCCTTCATGAACTAGGAAAAACTCCCTGTAAAAGATATAAAGTCAGTAATGGAACTTCTGTATGGTGGCTCCCAGAAGAACCCACCATGTATTGGACCCAAGAAAAAGTAAAAAAAGGAAATTGTAAGTATAATAATAAAATCAGACTTTTTCAGTGTAATGACACAGGAAAAAATCCTTACGTTGGCATCCCAGAGATTTCTAAATTTTGGGAGAATATAGATGAGCAAAAATTTGATTATTGGAAAGCCCCAGATGGCTTATTCTGGATATGTGGAAAAAAGGCATACCCAAAACTCCCCTCTCAATGGAAAGGGAGCTGTACTCTGGGAGTCATACAGCCAGGATTTTTTCTTTTGCCAGGGTCTGAAGGGGATCACTTAGGGATACCAGTTTATGAAGATCTAAAAAGAAACAAGAGAGACTTAATTGGAGGATTCCAAAAATGGGGAGACGAGGAATGGCCCCCTGAACGTATATTGGAAACATATGGGCCAGCCACCTGGGCACAAGATGGGAGTTGGGGATATCGAACCCCAATTTATATGTTAAATCGTATTATAAGACTCCAAGCTGCTGTAGAGATAATAACAAACAAAACTGGTCGGGCAATGGCATTAATGTCAAGACAACAGACCCAAATCAGAGCAGCCGTGTATCAGAATAGGTTGGCTTTGGATTATCTATTAGCTGAAGAAGGGGGTGTTTGTGGCAAATTCAATACATCAGATTGCTGTTTGAAAATAGATGATAACGGGGATGCTGTCCTAGATATAGTCAATGATATCAGAAAAATAGCCCATGTACCAGTTCAAAAGTGGGAATCAATGCTGAATACTAGCTGGTGGGATAACATGTTAGGAATAGAGTGGTGGAAAAAGCTAGGCTTCTTCTTGTTATGCGCTACAGCTGGTCTAATATTCCTTCCTTGTTTGATCCCCTGTTTCATTCGACTCATCACCAGTGTAGTTCAAAGCATGCAAATAGTGACCATGGATCAAAAATTGGATACAACAAAAACGGTGCAAAGGATTATGGTATTAAAGAAACAAAATAAAGAAGACCCCTTTCAGGAAGCTAGATTGATTTATGAAGAAAATGAACGAAAAATGAAGGCTAGAAAGCAGTAAATATTGCTCGAGCCAAAGTAATTATAAAAAGAAAGAGGAAGGATTGTGAAAAATGCATATTATATGGCTCTACGCAGATATTTACAGAAACCCATAAATTTTCCAAAGGAGAGGAGTTTATGGTTTTCCTTATCAACGGAAACGAACTTTTTCAAGCTGGACTTAGACTGGAAGGCACCTGGGGATTATAGAAAATTTTTGACACGTACCAGATGGATTTCTTGTTTTAAATAAAATATATGCATATTCATAAAGTGTTTTGTATATGCAACAGGTTACCCCTCTTAAGGAGGGAATTCTTTTTTATCGGGGTCCTTCTCCTGGCTCACTTTTGTCCAGAGAGAGGTACCCAGCCCGGGCTGTAACTTTTTGCTGTTATTGTCTCTTTAATTGTCCTAACTCTAATTGTTTAATCTTTATTACTATACTTGTATTAATTTTTTTCCATTTTATTTTTAGTAAACTTTTATAAATTTTTAAAACAAGTGATTGGCGTTTATAACAGATAGGATTTCTAGGATTTGCAAATATGAGACTCTCTCGTTCTGGGATTGTTTAAATTTACTAGATTTTGATCCCATTCCAGTATAGTCCCTTTCCCCCCCCAGCAGTAAAAAGAAGAAAAAAAAAGGAAAAAAACTCCAAAAAAGGACCCAAGGTAAAAGTGCGCAAAAAGGCTGTTTAAAACTTACACTTCTTCAGCCAAATGTGGGTCAAGGAACTGCTGGGTGGGTGGTCTGCCGTCCAGCTCCTGAGGACTTCGTCCCAGATGTCAATATGCAGGTTCGTTAGACGCCTCTTCAGATAACTTCTTCTATAACGGAGAACTTATCTTCAGGAGGTTGTAGCGAAGCGAGGTAGTGACTATTCACAAGGAATGCTGCTCTCTCAGGGGCCAGAATTAGCCTCCAATCCGACCCCAGGCAGCCGTAGGTATCCCGGATAGCACTGGGCTGATAAGCACAACCTGTCTGGGTCCCTCAGGCTAGCTCCCAGCCGCGGGCAATCTTGGCAAGCGGCGCAGCTCTTAAGTGAGATCAGCTCTTTGGTGCATTCAGCTCTTCAGTGATTTCAGCTCACTGCTCCCTAAGTGCGGGGATCGGTGGTGTCCAGGACGGTTGAAGATAGAGATCTCTGAAGTCGGGTTGATATATGCTGTTTATTAGAAAGGGCGTGGGTGCAAGGGCCCTGCTTGGAGCTGCCAGCTGCAGCTCGTGGCAGGCCCAGGGGGAGAGGGAGAGAGAAGGATGGGGGAGCGGGACAGAGGAGCCAGGGCAGGGAGCAGGGACCAAGAGAGAGGGGGGGGGAACAGGAACCAAGAGAGAGGGGGGAGAACAGGAACCAAGAGAGAGAGGGGAGAACAGGAACCAAGAGAGCGTCCGGTCCCTCGGGCACACCTCATCAGGGGGCTTCAAGGTGGGCTGGAGCAGGACTTGGGCCAATGGGGTCACAGATACCTGATACTTCAGGGGAGGGCCACAGGTGTGGGATGAACCATACATTGGGGGGTGAGACAGAGCATTCCATCTGACCTTTGGACCTATCTGCAGGTAAAGGGCATTGTTTAATCAGAAAGGGGGATTGCTTTCAGCCTGGCTATACTATTGTTTTCTAGTTATTCAGTAGTCAAGGTTTGTTATTTCAAATCTAGTTCTCATCTCAATGTCTGTATTTTCCAAATCTTTTGCCAGGTAATCATATTTATAAGGTTTTCCTATTTCATCTTCCCCAACACCTAAGTGCTTCGGCAGACGCAGGGAGAGACAGGAAAAGGCTGTATGAGGTTCCACAGCTGTGTCTTTATTGGCAGTTCCTGCGAAGGGTCTCAGTGACAGCTCTTCTGCCAAACTGGGCAGAAATGGGGTTTTATAAAGGGTACAGGGGTGTTGGAAATTGTCCAATAGCCAGGCTTGGGTCAAATATGACCTATAGTCTTACAGAGAGATAACAAGGGTCCGAATGCGGAAGAGGGGCTTCTTTGGTCCAGTCATCATGACTAGGCATTTCTTATCTTAGGCAAGTGACCGCCAGGGAGGCCTTACAAGGCCTCTGACTGCTATAGACCAGGACCACGGTAATGGTACCTTTCCTCTCACGGTCTAATCTAGCAGACAGAGCAGAAAGGAAAGAAGAGGAAAGTATACTGGAAGTCTTATAATGGGCAATTGCTATTCGAATAATCAAAGTGTAGTCTAGTTAATATCCTTCTATGCAGTTCATCTTCCCCCCCCCCCCCCCCCCCCCCCCCGTGAGTCTCTAAAATTGCAGGCAAGGTTCAATTCAAATCAGGATCCAGAGGGAGAGTTCATGAACCGGTCTTTCTTTCAGCACCCAGAGTCCAGCAGCTCGGTCCATGATTTCCTTTGTGTTCCTAGAGATAGTACTCTTCTTCTTCCATGAGTTTCAGCATTGTTGAATGTTATTGTCTCGGTTTGAGACAAGTTTAGGAGGAAATGTCCTGAAATGAATGTCTCCTTTAAAGAAGGCAGGTTTTGGCACTCCTTCCCCCACCGATATGAAAGGAATTTCTTGGACAAAAGTGAAAAAAACTGTCTTTTTAACAATCAGAGTGCTCACAGTAATGGGAAAAAAATAATAACTGTTAATATTGAACCTTCTCACTGCAGAGAAAGCTGGTGGATTCAGAGTTCTTTCTGTAGCTGTGGCTCGGCTCCTCTCGAGGTCTGGAGCCGGGATGCGGTGTCCCGGGGCCTCCATGCCAGCTCCTGGCGATGGTGTGAGTTTTGGACCGGAGCTAAGCTGAACAGCTCCAGAAGCCACAGAAATCACCAGAGAAATTGCTATTGCAGTCTCAGAAAAACTTCTTGCCTCAGCTAACAAAAAGAAGCTAGCTAAAAGCAAAGAAAGTACTCTCAGAGAAGCACTGGAGAATGTGTGTAAGCTTGAACACAAACCTCTGAAAGAATTCCTGTGGCCTCCCCCTTTCCCCTGGGCCCAGCATAAAGCTGTAGGACCCATTTCTGAGCATAAAGCAGATGATAGGGGAATACAGTATTGTTATAAAATCACCCCAAGACAGTTATATACAATTTTATACAATTATTTTTTTATACTTGTTGGACTTGTAAGCTGGGCTCCAAAATAGCTTGGTGAGTTCAATTTAGGGTTCTCTATTGCTTATTGATAGTGTAGTATATTGTCCAACTCTAAGGATCAATAGTTTGTCCACCTTGCCTTTTGGAGTCTATGATTTTACAAGTCCAGGTATCCCCACAACCCAAACAAATATACAAGTCCCACATTGCCACCCTTATCCCTCCCACTGATGCCTTGTGAAGGCTGACCTAGAACAGAGACTAGACGGAGCTAAAGAATAAAGTAGGTATTTATTAGAAGGCCTCAGTGGATACACCTTGGGTAGCACAAGAGCCCAGCCAGGGCTACACCCAAGATGAACCCTAAATGGTCACAAAATGCACGACCGGTCACAGGGTCTCACACTTTTATAAGTTGTGGTCCATTTGCATATTGAGGTTAATTGTCTAGTTATAGCTTTAGCTTATGAAGTCCCATCCTTCTTGTTTTTCTCTCTTCAGTCCACCGTTGTTTATGCTCTTCGGCCTGAGATTTGGATCGATTGTCCTTGGTCCCCATCTAGAGAAGGAATTGTTTTGTCTACCTACTCTGTGAAGACAGCTTACTATCCCCTAATATGAAGCTCAGAAGTACACACTAAAGCAGTACAGAATCTGAAAAATATAAAAGCTAAAACTTGAGGCATCACCACCAACCAGGTTTTAGGGAGATTCCCAGAACCTGTTTGTGGATATTCTCAGTTCAGTCAGAGAGAAAAAGAGAAGGTTTTCTAACCAGGCGAGAGCCTGGGAGACAGTTGGGAAAGAATGAAAATAATTCTCTAATCTATCTTGTTGTTCACATTGTTTATAGATATGTTCTGCCACCGTGCGTCATTCACTGCACGCCAATGGTGTGAGATGTTTTTACTCTAAGACCAATTAAATTAGTCCACACGATGTTCTCTATATATAGAGCGGTGCATTTGAAATAAATCAGAGTTCATTCTCTAGCCTTTGACTTGGAGTCATCTCGTTCCTGTCCTGCTCTACGGCAACATCTGGTGACACCCATCGTGAACTGCACCTACCCTGAAGGAACAGGGTCTGGTGAACCCCGACTGTTACTGCAGCCTTGGCCGAGGACCCGAGCCCCGGCGTCTTGCAGGGGTCACTCTGCGGCCGCGGCTGCTCGCCAGTAGCCTGGAGGCGCTGGCCGGACACCTTTACCCTCCTGAGAGAGGTAACGCTGAAACCGTGTGCCTTCTGGAGGAGGCTTGGTCCTGTCTGGACTGCGGATCGGCTCTTAGAAGCCGAGTACTGAGCCGGACGGTTTTCCCTGAAGTAGTGGACTGTCTGTCTCTTGAAGTGGACATCTGCTAAGGGAGGGTTTCCTAACAATGGGGAACCAGTCATCTACGGCTGAACGGTTGTTCTTGTCCGCTTGGTGGAGTTATGCCCCTCACATAGGGGTCCAGGTCTCTGATGATGAGCTCGTCACACTCTTGGGTTGGGCTCGGGACCATGGATTCCCTGCGGACCCTGAACGTGCCTTTGATCGTAAACTCTGGCGCGACTTGGGCCGATGCCTCCTGAAGGAGATGCACAAATGAGATGCTACAGCGTCCGTACTGTTTGCAGTCTGGGGGTTCATCTACACGGCCTTGCGTGGCAAGACCCAGAGAGGCAGCAGTCCCGACCAGGACATTTCAGGATTCCGGACATAGACCGCGCCGCAGCCCGCGCCGCAGCCGGCCGGGCAGACGCACCTCGCCTTGAGCGAGGTGTCGGTGACATCATCCGCCTTCCAGGCGGCAGCCGGGGTGCCTTTGCCGCAACTATCAGCTTCGGCACACCCGATATTGCAAGGACTGCACGGGGGGGGCCCGGACCGGCGTCCGCCGCCACCGCTCGCGGCTCCGCAGCCCCCCCCTTTCCGAACTGCATTCGCGGGGGGGCTGGCGCCGCCCGCAGTCCATGGCGCAGCGGGGGCTGGAGCCCCCCCGACTCCTTCGCTAATGGAGCCTGCGCAGATGTACGGGTCCTGCCCTCTCGTACTGCTGGGACCGGCAATGGAGCCTCTGATCCATCCCCTGGCACGCACTCCGCCACACGCGGGGGCTTCTGCTTTGCCAACGGGACAGGCGCAACTGCCTCCCGGTCCGCCTCCCTGCGCGCCGTGCGGACCGGCGGATTTTATATCCTTTGTAATACCAGCGTCAGTTGTGCAGCAGCAAATCCTGGGCGGGACCACCATGTCGTTCTCCGTCCTGCCCTCTGTGGGACTGGCTCCCGCGCCGGGGGCGGGGGCTGACCTCCCCGCCCCGCCTGCCATGGCGCCACTCCTGCCGGCAGCGGGGTTCGCCGGCCCGCCCGCCGCTCCGCCCACCGTTTCAGCGGCAGCAGCAGCCTTGCCTTTCGCTCCACTCTCCGTTCCGCTCGGAGCGAGCCCGCCGCCGCCGGGGCTGAGAAATGCCGCCGCGCCGCCGCAGTCACCAGCGCCACTCCTGAGAGAGACGCCGCCGCCGCCGCGGTCCCCCACCCCGGGACCGACAACGCCGCCGGCGCCGAACCGACCGCCGCCGCCGACCCCGGGACCGGCGGAGTTGTCCGCAGCCGCCGCCGCGACCGCCAGCGCCGAGAGACGCCGCCGAAGCCGCGCCGCCCGCTCCGCTTGGGCTGGCAGCGTGCCACGGCGTGGGGGAGACTGCACCCCCCGCGCCGCTTGCTGCGGGCGAGGAGCACCCGCAGGGCGCCGCGGCTCCCGCCACCGCGCCGCCTGAAGCCGACTCATCAGCAGCGACTTCTCTCTGTGATTCGCGCCGGCAACGGCAGGCAGCCCTGTGCTGGACAACACATCCAGCCTGTTTGTTTCAGAGCCTGCATCCAGCCCACCACTCCCTCTGCTTCCCCCAGACTGCCCCGAGCTCTGTCCCACTGAGACAGAGGCAGAGGCAGCGGGAGGGAGCACCGGCTTGGTCCGCAGCAGCGTCCCTGCTGCTGCTACCGTGGCTGGGGATCGGGCCGCGATCCAGTCCATTGTATCGCGGGGCAGCGCAAACACACCGGGAGCGAAGAGCAGCCCCTTGTACTGGACAGGCATGGGCAGTGCCAAGGTCCCTAAAACCAGGGTGGAATTTTATATTCCCGGGAAAACCTCCCCTGCCCGCGCCCCGCGCGTCCTGCTCCTGTTTTCAGAGCGGGAGGAACGGGCTCGCGAGAAGCTGTGGCTTGATCCATGGCCGAGTGGGGCGGGGGGAGGGCGAAAAGCCGGAGGAATTACTGGGATTCTCGCAGCCTGGTGGGGGCGTGCACCGAAATATAAGGTTGGAATGGGTCGCCCATTTGCGGGTGGCCATGGAGTATCCCAGGGACCCCAGATTCAGGGGCCCCAAGTGATACCAATGAGAAGCTGGGGGGAGGGACCGAGCCGCGTGGATCTTGGCTCGGCAGAGAGCCTGGGCTCTCCGCCCCGCCGGCCGGGTTTGGGACGCTTGGCCCGGCCCCCTGGACCGGGTCTTCCGTCTCGCCGAGCACCGCAGGGTCCTAGAGCCCGCAGGTGCTGCTGGATCTTTTGGAAGAAAAAAAAAAGGCGGAAAGAGCTGTGTTTTACTGGCAGCTCAAAAGTACTGGAAAGCCACGACAGCCTCGGCCCAAGTGATAGAATTAAGGGCTGTGGTCATGGCATTTCAGAGATTTCATGGCATTTCAGAGATTTCTCAAGTGTTTCTGAATTTGGTCAATTTCTGAATTGGGTCAATTTCACTCAATTGCTTTGAAAGCTTTGAGGATGCAATTTGGACCTGATTTCAAATTTGTCACTCAAGTTGTTCATTGAGGACATGACTGCATGGGCCAAAAGCCTTGCATGATTCTTCTATCAAGTGCACACACCTTGCAAAAGCAATTTGATGAATGCCAACCAAGGCTTGACCTGCTGCACCTTACTATTTGGGATAAATCCCAGAGGCCTAAAGGCTTTGCATCTGTGGCAAACAGATGTTACTCATCTTGCCAGGTTCCTAATTTGGCTGATTTGGGTATGTGCACATGTTTGTTAATACCTTCTTTTCTGTCATGTGGGCATCTGCTCACACTGGGAAATGGGTTTTGACAAGTTGGACTGCCAGTCCTTTGGCAGACTGACAATGAATTGTTACTATCCTAGAGTTAGTAACTGATTTCTTGAAATTTATAATAAGAGTTTGGAATCTCTTCGACCGTTCTGAGCCAATATCCAAATTGAGATTTTCATTGATTGGAGTTGATAAAACTCTCGAGCTGTGTTTGTTCTCTTCCCTGCAAGGGCCCTGCAGGAGGGCACAAACACCGCCTTTTTATTTTTTTTTCTTTTTTGTAAACAAAACAGAGGAAATGTGGATATTCTCAGTTCAGTCAGAGAGAAAAAGAGAAGGTTTTCTGACCAGGCGAGAGCCTGGGAGACAGTTGGGAAAGAATGAAAATAATTCTCTAATCTGTATTGTTATTCACATTGTTTATAGATATGTTCTGCCACCGTGCGTCATTCACTGCACGCCAATGGTGTGAGATGTTTTTACTCTAAGACCAATTAAATTAGTCCGCACGATGTTCTCTATATATAGAGCGGTGCATTTGAAATAAATCAGAGTTCATTCTCTAGCCTTTGACTTGGAGTCATCTCGTTCCCGTCCTGCTCTATGGCAACACCTGTTCTCAGGGAAAGAGGAAAAGGTAAGTGGGCACCATGGGAAAAAACATTCAGTACAATTCTACTACCTAAAATAATCTAGATTGCCTCAGGGGTGGGAGTCAAAGATATAACAACACTCAGTCCTTCCAATCTCCTCAGCATATCATTTTAGTCAGGGTCCTGCATTTTGACCAAATACCTTTTCAACTTTATCAAACCCTTCAGTGGTTCTCCAACCCAAAATCTTTCTTACCATTAGTGCATGTGCCTTCCTTGGTAATTTTACACTCTGCTCTGAGGAGATAGGAAGAGGTACACAATTTAGTTTCCATGATCATTTGAAATCCTATCTGTGAGTTCACAAAACTAAATTGAGGGATGAACCTTTTCCACCAACTGTGGCAACCAGAGAGAAAATATTAGCATCTTAAAATATTGCAAGCAACAAATCTATGTAAACATATGTGAATATAAACATAATAATAACAGTCAAAAGTGCAACAATCACTTATGAAACTGAAGTTATCTAGTATCTTCACAATGTTGTTGAGTATTCTCAGCCACATGTAGGTAAAAAAGTTAGAGTAGCCATCCACCTTTTGATACCTTTTCACTTTTAATTTGTCAAATAACCATCTATAAATGTAGTATTTGTTCTACTGTCAGTGTAGTACTTGTTCTATGTGTGTGATGTTAGAGTGATCCTTAGTGAAAAGGACACCACTCCTTTCTTGCGCACTTGCTCCTCTGGCATTTGCTATCACAGTTGTTACAAGGCCCTGCTAGGATGGTTGACTAATCAAAGAAGAATTAACAGTGATGGCATGCTGGGAACACTGTTCTGGAAATACAAAAGCATAAACCATTTAATGTATTTTATTTTAGAGTTTTACGTTTTGTTGCAGCTTAATCTGCGGCAGATTTCCAGTATGGTTCCTCTGTATTCTTCTTTGTCTGTAGCTGACTTTATTCTCATCTGAATGTGCACCTAGTCTTTTGGCTGGAGACAATATACTAAAACAACAAACTTGCACAGTGATAAAAGTATTTTTCCTGAAAAGGTGACAGATTCTGCAGCAGCAGTTCCATCCCCACCTCTGGTGGCAGGCAAGGCTCAATATCCACTCTTAAATTTTGGAATAAATAATAATAACCTAGGAGAAGGCAGACGAGGTACCAGCTGATTCTCAGGCATTGGTTGGAAGCCTGCTGCCTCCCACATTCTCCCAGTAATTTTACCACATGTTGGAGTGGGGAGAGGGATGAGTTCTCCCCCTCCAACAAGTTTAAACTTTTCACACAACAGTTTGCTTCTTGGTCAAAAGACCAGAGCTCTTTCCCATGTACTTCCTTTAGGGAAACCTTTATTTTATTTCCCCGCATTAGTAAAATTTTCAAAAGAGTAATTTTCTTTGGTATGATTGCTAATATTACCTTGCAACTTAACCAATTCTGTTGCAGGGTGTGATATCATCACCATCAGCTCTGTCTCTTGATATGCAAATTCTGTCTTAACAAGAGAGCCGGGCTTCTGGTGAGGGGAAAAGGGGAGTCAAACCCCTCCTCCAAGGAGTGAAGTGAGGTGACATCAGTGATATGCTCTGGGAGTGCTGCCTCCACCTACTCCTTTTTACAGGAGGGTGGAGTTTAGGGTGTGGGGAGGGGTTTGGCTTTGGTGCATTAAACTCTTCCCCAAGGCTGAGAGGGGTGAGATCATGTTGGAGGAGGCCTAACTCCTCTCCCAGGCTGACATTCACACTTTCCCCAGTGATGTTAATTTGCCTCTCTAAAGCCCTTTGGCTTTGCACAGACTTCTTTAACAGGTTTCTCAGGTTTTGGGCTAGGTGTTTTTGGGCCATTAGTTCTTGTTCTGCTCTGAAGCGAGCAATTATTTCATCCTCCAAGGCAGTTGGCAACTTAATCAGCTCTTTCTCTGGCTGTCCCAAAACATGTATCTCTTTCTGGGCAGCCATTTCAGACTCCCATGTGATTCTCTTACCAAAGGGGCTTTTTTCTTCTTTTGCCAAAGTTCCAATTTTCTCTGCTACCAACTGTGGGTGGGCCAGTTTTTCTCAAACCATATCTGGGTCTGATCAGGCTTTACAAGCTTCCAACTACTAGTTGAAAGCAAATTCTGGTTAGGCTTCTATACCTGGGATTCCATAATCATTTTTGCTGGAGAATATTGGTTTTAACTGAAAACTGTCTCTCCTTATTCTGCAGCTGGCAGCTCTCTCCTGTTATAAATGGGTAATGTGATGGTTGGCTCTCACAATTAAGAGATTAATATTATGTGTACGTTAAGAGAAGTTTTATAGATGTATAGTTATGTTATTTTTTATGTTCTCCCCATAGTCCTCTTCCCCCCCCTTGTATTGTAGTCACTAGTTGGGGCATTTAGGGGAGGGCAAGCTTGTTACTAGGAGGTACAGTATGGCAACACCTGACCTCAAATCAAGTTGTAAGAAAGTGATCTCCACCAATGGATGGCAGAGAAGGAGCTGACTGATGAGACTTTGGGAGGGGCCAAGAGTATAAAAAGCAGAGCATCCATTCTGTAGACAGGCATATGGCTGCTGGTCATGGAGACTCCCAGTGCTGTAATTTTTCCTTATTCAGTCTTCTGGTGTATTTTTGTTAAGGTTTAATAAACCTTTGAAATTTTAAAAGTGATCATAGTTTCTCACATCTCCAAACAAAATACGTCTTCATCAAACCCAGGGCAACAATGCATATTTAAAATGTAACACCCTAAGGCATTTAAATGCAAGGGGTTTACCAAGGTTCCTTTACTCTGGGTTAGACGCATGGGAGAAATAGCGACCAGATATTCTCAAGAGGTCAAAAGTACACAGGTTTACTGGCAAAATATAAAAAATCAAGGAACTTTGGCAAAAGATTAAATGCAACATCCAATTCGCATAAAATTCTCATCATAGTGTCAGGAAAATTAATCCACAAACACCAGAGGTTTATGTCCAAGAAGGAGACAGAGGAGTTCTGCAACTTTATTCTAATAAAGGGAGAGGCTATGGGGCATTTCCCTATGGGGTCTCTCAAAATTTTTAGAGGGAGACAGCCTCCTTTTTATCCTAATTTCCCGGCTGCATGTCCCTCTCTCTTTACCATTGGCTTAGGTACTTGAGAGATACAGACTTCCTGAAATGCCTAATACCTAAGACTCCCTTCTAATGTATATCCCCCCTGTTTTTCTTTTTCCTTGTGTCTCAGTTCTTTTCTCTAAATCCAGAGATTTAGCACAGTCTTGAGTGAGTAACAATCTGTGTCAATTAATGGAATTCTTACGTGTTATTAATAAGGTGTAGTGATTGGCTCATGCAAATTAGGAGGAGTTATTAAGTATGGTGGGAAGAAGTTCTGTTAAGGTTTATAGATCTTTTGACATGTACTTCAGTTGTCTCAGTTTGGTTTTGAACCCTTTTCTGTTCTCCCTTCAATCCTTCCCTTCCCCTTGTGTGTTTGCAGCCTGGCAGCTCTGGCGACAGAACTGTCAAAACAAGTGTGGGAGGGCATATATTTGCCCTTTCAAGAGACGGCAGGGAGTGAGGGGACACTTGTTGCTTGGCAGGGTAAGCCTCTCACCACCAATCAAGATGCGGGAGGGGCTCCACCAACAAAAAGGCACAGAAGAATAACTGACAGACCTTGGGAGGAGCCAAATCTACTTATAAGGATGAGGCCATGGACCCTAGGAGGAGCCAAGTAAAGCCACAGACTGTGGGAGGTGCTGGGAGGACATATAAGAACTGCTTATGAATATTAATGTGGCTGATGCAACTTTGAGTGTATAAAAAAATCCGTTGTAATTTTGACACCCCATTGAAATAAGCAATCTCGTCCCCACAAACTTTGAAGAGCCTTGTCAACATAGAGTCTAATGTTAGCTTGTTGGCCATCGGGATGTTTCACATTAATTGGGGTGGCTGACAAGCCACCTGTTGTAGCACCACCCAACCCCATGAGTTCAAAACTTGCATGAGTGAGATGCCATGACTGAGGCCAACAAAGTCGTGAAAGTATTGTAACATCTGCTCCAGCGTCAATCAAACCTTTTACCGATATGGTTCCTGGACGATATCCACTGGCTGTGAGGATGCACGTCTTTTCTGGATGGTTTTCCGTTACTTTCTCAGTCCAGAATACTTGAGGTACTCCTGTTGATCCAAAACTTCCTGTGCCGTGACTTTGGTCCACTGTATTGGGAACAGAACTCACAAAAGGTACGAGTTGAGCAATGCAAGTTCCTTTCTGAATGGTGACAGGGGGGCCATCAATTGATACCATAGCATGAATCTGTCCTAAATAATCAGCATCAATAAGCCCTAAATGCACATGAATACCTTTAAGTGTAGTACTTGATCTTCTTATCAAAAATGCACTTAATCCCTGTCCTATTGGGCCATAGGCATCAAGGGGCACTTTGTATATTTCTTTTGTCAAAATAGTTACTGTGTCGGCGGTGGGTATATCAATCCCTGCGGACCCACTTGTTGACCCAGTGTATTGTTTGCAAATGGGTAGTTTTGCAGTACCGTAAGGCCCGTAATTGTTGTTGTGGTTGTCGGGGTATTTGTGTCCCCATGCACCCCTTCGTGCTCTTCTTCCCGTTTCCCTGCAACAGCTGACCATTTGCATGATATTTACTCCTACATTGTTTAGCATGAGTGCCCAACTTTTGCACAACGATTGCACGTAACATTGCTGCTTGCATTTGACTTAGATGTTATTTTCTAGTTATTGCACTGTGCCCTTACGTGCCCTTGCTGTCCACAATTATAACATTTTGATGGAGGCCTTAGAACTGCAGCAAGAGCTGCCATTTTATGCTCTACTGAACCAACATTTGAGCAAGCAGTAACCATTTCAGGCAATGTGGGTTCCCCAGGTAAGGTATCAATAATATTTCAGCAGTCTGGGTTTGCATTTCCTTTTGCCAATTGTATACACAATCTGTGTCACAAAGGTTCATCATCTACCTGTTTTTCAGTAGCTGCAGCAAGCTTTTCCACAAATTGCAAAAATGGTTCTCTCATTCCTTGTTGTATAGTAACGTATCTCTGTTTTGGAGCTGCCATTTCCATTGTTTTAATTAAAGCACTCATGCCTATTTGCTGAGCTTGTGTCAAAATTGAAGGATCCCACCTTGCCTGTAAATCTGGGTTGACAAAATGCCCAGTGCCCAATAAGGCATCAACACCCACAGCATGATGAGGGTCATGTTGAGGCAGCTGCATATTTATTAAAGCTGTACGTTCAGCCCCTCGTGTCCAAGTTTCTTGAAAAATGCCATACTGTACTGGTTGGAATAAAATTGTAGCAAGATGTATGATGTCATAAGGTGCAAGCATATCTGCATTAATTACACGTATCAATTGCATTACCTCTGAGGAATTAATACCAAACGGAGCCAATTTTGATTGGAGATCTTGCACAACCTTCCAGGCAAAGACGTGATGACTATCATTCTGCCCTGTTCCAGGAACTGCTTTAAAAACTGGAAAAGCCATAGGGTTATCACAAGCAACATTTGAATTAGCACTCTGCTCCTGAGGTAGTTTCAGGGCATCTAATCTTTCTATTATGTCCCAATTCTTTTCTTCAGCCACTTTTTCCCTAACAAATTCCCAAAACTGCTGAGGCTGTCGAGGAAGCACAGTTACTTGACATGGAGGCAAAGTCCATGGGGCAGTAGAGCTAGATATATCAGAAGATGAACCGTCAGCAGTTCTCTGCCCCAGCTCAGGTGTTATCGCGGGTGACTCTTCACTTGACTCACTATCACTGTCGGGCAACGGAGGATATGACTTCACAGGTTGTTCATGCAGTTCAGAGGGGAGTGGAGGGGGGGGGGGGCAGATGGCTGGGCTAGAGGAGATGGAAACGGGGGGGGCAGATGGCTGGGTTTCTCTCTCTGCTAAAGACATTTCAGCTAGCTGACGCAACTGTGTAGTGTATACAGGCACTGTTATAAACGCCAATCACTTGTTTTAAAAATTTATAAAAGTTTACTAAAAATAAAATGGAAAAAAATTAATACAAGTATAGTAATAAAGATTAAACAATTAGAGTTAGGACAATTAAAGAGACAATAACAGCAAAAAGTTACAGCCCGGGCTGGGTACCTCTCTCTGGACCAAAAGTGAGCCAGGAGAAGGACCCCAATAAAAAAGAATTCCCTCCTTAAGAGGGGTAACCTGTTGCATACACAAATCACTTCATGAATATGCATATATTTATTTAAAACAAGAAGTTTGTCCGGTACTTGTTGAGGAATTCCTGTTAATCCCAGGCTCCTTGAAGTCTAAGTCGAGTTTGGAGAAGTTCGGTTTTTTGTTGATAAAGAAAGCCATAAATTCCTTTCCTCTGGAAGATTTAGGGGTTTTTGTAATTGTTATCTCTGTGTGAAGAATTTCTTGATTATCTTCTCCTTCTCTTGAGCAAAAAGAATACCACACACACATATTTTCTATTTTAACTACTAAAGCTTAATTTCAATTACAAAACTACATTTACTATATTATTAAAATGTTAACTTTCCAACCTAGCATAATACATATAGTAAATATCTGTGTAGAGCCATATAATATGCATTTTTCACAGGCACCATAGAGAGCTGCTGTGCAGGTGTGAGATAAAGAGGTTTAGGAGTCTGATAAGGAGATACTTTGTCAGTCAGCCCGGAAGCTTCGGCAGCTTTCCCAGAAGCCTTGGTAGCTTGCCCAGAAGCTTTGGCAGCTTTCCTAGAAGCCTTGGCAGCTTTCCCAGAAGCTTTGGCAGCCGGCCTAGAAGCTCTGGCAGCTTTCCCCAGAAGCTTTGGGAGCCTGCCAGGTAACTTCCATGACACCTGCACCTTCTTCAAAGATGGATTCAACAAGTTCCCCATCAGAGGCCCCATCTAAATCATCCTCCCTGCCAGTCTCTGTTATCAAGCCCGATTCCTCATCCGTGCCACGCTCTGCTTGTTCTTGCTTTGTTTTACATTCCTTTAATGCCTCAAAAAGATATCCCCAAGTAACAGCTAAATTGACAACAGTTTTATCTCCCGCTCGGATGACTTCCCACAGTCTGTCCCCGACTTTTTTCCATGCTTTAACGCTAAATGCCGTGTCAGGATCAGTGAAAAAATCTTGTGATTTAGCCCACAGCAACATGCTATGAAGGGCATAATCTTGAATACTAATTCCCTTATTTCTTAACAAAACTTCTTATGTAGCCAAAACAGTCTCTTCCTCTTTAGATAAGTTATTTCCCATTATTACTAGTTGGTGGCTCACCTGCTTCCAGGTATCTTGATAGAAGAAATTCAGGTCCGGACCTCCCTGTGGCTTCCACACACCACTCTCAGCTGCACCAACGCCGCCTCCCCCACTACTCCCCAGTGGGTCACAATTGCCAATTGCTAGGACCTCGTGTGGGTCCAAACCGAATATGTTGTTAAGCCTGTTGTTCCACTCGGTGATCACCAGATGTCGTTGTTGAGGCAGTCACGACACAAAGCAGAGGCATTAAGCAGTCTTCTGATGGCAACTCTTTATTATGGAAATGGCTGACCTTTTATACACTTTCTAATTCTTTATACTTCTTCTACCCTAACTATTGGCCACAATAATTCAACATAACACCATTGGTGAAAAGTAACAGTGACTTCAGCTAACTTTCTTGTCCAGCTGCAAAGTTCCCTCCTTATCTTTCTTCAATTCCTCTCTTCTCTTGGTCTCCTTGGTAACAGCCTTAAAGAGAGCTCCTTATCAGCTTCTTCTTGCTTCTCAGCTTCTTCTCCCTCCTTTAGCTAACAGGCCCACTGTTAGCCCCTTCCACATAACACTATGGAATTTATGGTTTCCCCCATTGCTTCTTTCACCTCTCTGTATTTGGCCTTATCTACCATGAGGCCCACAGTTTGTTTGTTAAGACACCTCCTCCTCATTCCTTTCAATAGTGTTATTAATATTTTGATCAAATAATCAATTAAATCTTATAGACGGGTTAGCTATTATTATAAGTAGAAAATTGTGACGCACAGGGTATAGAAATATCAGGAGTGCTGTGTTTGGAATGTGTTATAAATGACAATATAATATTGGCTTTCACATTTATGTATTGGCTTTTGTAAGTTATTATTGATCGCAAAGATTTTGATATGGTACTATTTGTAATTCCTTTTAACTGCTTTTTGGTATAATATAATCTGTCAGCTTATGTATGCACCATATACCTTATATAAATAATTGTGTGAAAAACATATGTGAGAAATGACTGTTCACTTTTAAAATATAAAAGGTTTATTAAGCCTTAATGAAAATTACAACAAATAACTGAATAAGGAAAAATTTTCAGTGCTGGGAGTCTCCGTGACTACCAGCCACGTGCTTATCTACAAAATGGATATTTTATATCCTTAGCCCCTCCCAAAGTTTTATCAGTCAACTCTTTTTCTGCCATCTATTGATGGAGATTACTTTCTTGCATCTTGATTGGAGGTCAGGTGTTATTATGCGGCACCTCCTGGTAACAAGCCATCCTCCTTTAAATGTCTTGACTACTAAGGCTATTACAAAAGGGGAGGAGAAAGAGGACTATGGGATGACATATTACAATAACATTACTATACATCTACATAATATCAATCTCTTAATTGTGAGAGCCAACTATTACATTACTTATCTATAACAAACCCCACTTTTCCTTTTCTATAAGACATTTGGCTCGAAAAATTAACTCTTATTTTTGATTTGGATATTTTACCCTTCTCAAAAAAGAAATAAAAAAAAACTTTACTAGCATCTGTTGATGTGGGCGAGGACAGTGGGAACAGGAAAAAAATTATTTGGAAATGGACAAAATGGGATTACAGAGCTCTGGTATGGCCTTTTTATTCTCTTAGTGGTGAGTAGAGAGGCTAACTCAGTCTTGCCCTTTAGTCTTTGTTGGATTAAGAGACAACTGAGGAATGATAGAGATCTGGTATGGTTTTCTTGTTCCCACCTTACCATGCCTGCGGGGTTGCTACCCGCAGCAGGGCTATAATCTTCTCGGTGGTGAATACAGGGGCCAACCCGGTCTTGCCCTTTGTTTTTTTGTTTTAATTGACTTGTGGCTTCTTAAGGAAACTGTCAGAGCTCTCCTGGTTCCAACACCCCGTGGGTCTCCCATGTCATGGCAAGAATGGGGATAGGAGAGGGGAGTGTGGATGGGACATTGTGGTTCAGTTTAAAGAACACCTTCTCTGCCTTTGGGGTGGGAGCAGACAGGCCTGTCATCTCAGACAGAAGGGGAGAAAGGTATTGGTGTCTAAGCTTTTGACACTTCAGTTCTTCTCTTTGGCAACTACTAGATGAAAAGTCTGAAGACTAAGGAAAAAGAAAAGCTCAGCAGTTTAGTAGCCCACAGAAGGGCAAGGGAAGGGGGGAGAGGATCCTCCCTTTCCCCTTGGGGACACTTTAATTAGCAAACTACAGGTCCTTTCCATAAGGCTCACCTTCTTAATTAGCTAGAAGGAGAAAGAACGAAAACAAGTGGAGAAAGGAAGAGCTCAGGGGTTGGCTGTACTCAGCTCTGCTCTTCTACCTGCCCCACAGCATGGTGAGGGCATTGCTTAGAGGCACTCAGGCATGTCTGTACTCTCTGGTTATGCTGAAAAGTGAGGAAGACAAGGTGGAACAGCAGGGCAGAGATTGGGGGTTCCAGCCAGCTCCATGACTGCCCAGGAGGAACCAGCTGTTACTTGTCAATCTCGGGTACTAAAGTGGAAGTAACAGCCAAATACTGTAGTGTTAATGTTGGGACTAGAAACAGGGCCTGGGTTTACTAGCTTTAGTCAGTGTTTAGAACTAGAGTCAACATCTCTATGAGTTGCAAATATTCTGCTAGCTAAGTCAGTGTGCTCCTGTATGGCTCTTGGCTGTCAGCCCACAACAGGACTAGGGCTCCTAGTGTAGATGGGGTCTAGTCAGAGCTCAGGAGCTTGTGTGCTGCACTGAGTCAGATCATTGCGGCAGCCCTCAGGGGAGGGTCTCCCCAGGCAAATGAGGAGACTTCTAGAAAATCACTGAATAGATATTGCCCAGGGAGGTTATGGCTTTCCACGGGGTCCCCGCTTTCCTCTTCCACGCGTCCCGCCCTTTATTTCTGACCGTCCACTATCCTGAAGCTTCAACAGACGAGGACGGGTTCCATGTATTACTTGTTTGAAGCTGACGTTTGTACACCCAGATTACAGAATAACAATCTGGCCAAAATAGTTATGAGGATGGTACTCACCTTCCCCTTCTTTTTTTGTTATTCAGTCTCCTGGTGTCCTCGGGGTTTTGACCTGCAACCACTGCTGGTCCTGGGAGAGTCCGATCAAACCGCCCAACTTGTGGCAGGGCGTGGGAGGGGGAGGGGAAACATAACTATACATCTACAAAACTTCTCTTAACATATACTTAACATTTGCCCCTTAACTGTGAGAGTCAACCGTCGCATTACTCATCTACAACACTAATTAAAATTTTTGAAGAAGAAGGAGAGGGAAAGAAAGAAAATATATAGAAAACCACCCATATAGAAATTCTAAGAGGAATGTTAATTCCCTTGACCTTCCTGGGCCTTCCCTCCCCAGTGGGATTTCTGTTTATTTGATTTCTCTGGAGCTGGGTATAGGGAAAATGGAGAACTCCCTTTGCTGTGTCTCTGACTGGCACATCTGCAGGGTTGGGATGCTGGCTCTGGGGGGTGGGGTAAGGAGCAGTTCACTATCTCACCAGGGCAAGGCCTGACCCCCCCCTCCCCCCCCACACACAGGCATCCTGAAGTGTCTCAGAGACATCAATCTCTCCAGTTTTTGGCAACCATCCCATGGCTCAAGTGATTCGCTCCAACGCTGAGCTGAAAGTCACCTCAGAGACTGACTCAGTGAGGTGGTGTTGTGGTTTGACATGGAAGTGAATTTTTTCAGGAAGTTGGGTCAAACCAGTCAGTGGTCAGGTTTGGATATTGGCACCTGGAGTGACCACTGAAGATGTGGACATGCCTCTGAGAACACAGGGCGTTAAAAGCAAGAACTCCCAAGAGCTCGCTCTCTTTGGTTCTGGTCAGAATACTGTGCAGACCTCCCCTGCCAGCCACGGGCTGGGTGGGGGAGGGGAAGCCATGCGGCCTGGTCGAGGTGAGCCAAGGGGGCTGAAGGACTGGAACCAAGCCAGCTCCTTCGGACGGAAGGGTGGAGAGAAGCAGAGATGCCTTGGTTGCCGTCCCCCCCCCGCCCAGAGGGAAGAGACAGAGAGTCCGGACGGCACCTGTAACTTTGCCGGTGGAGGAGAAGGGGGGGGGGGGAAGGTGCCCAGCCTTGGCCTTGGGAATCAGCTTGTGGGCAGAGATTTCAGCCGTCCAGGGAGTCTGAACTTTTAACCCTTTCCTGGGAAATGAAGACTTTGTAAAATATTACTCCTCTTTGATTTGAAGTAGAAGAGAGACAGTCTGGGATCCGAGATGTTGGAAGAGGAAATTTTTGAGTTGGAAGGAGATGATGGAGTGGCTTGTGGCTGGACTTTTCTTGTTAGCCATAGACTGAACCAAATTCTCCTGCAACAGAGACTGCATTTAGGGGGATGCGGTGGTGGGCGAAGAGACCTGTTTCAGTGGTTACCAACAGAGGAATGGAGAGAACAGAGGAAAGCTGAAGAGGGTGTGGAGAGGCCCTCTGTCTTCAGAGAAGAAGAAGAGAAGAAGAAGATCTCTGTTCTTGGACCCTCAGCCCCAGGGCAAAATGGGGGGGACTGTAGTCCCATGATGAGAAACTTAACTGTTGTTTTTCTTTGGTCCTTGGCAAAGCATCCTTAAAGGAGCCCTATGAGCAGTCTGTCCATGCATGGTGGTGAGAGCACTGTGACATGGAAAGGAGAGTGTCACACTGGCAGATTTTCTTTGGGCGCTTGCCATGTGTGACATGGAGACACAAGGGTGGCAATTGTGTTTCCTGGGGGGTCTGTGGCACAGGAGAGACTCCTGTCTCCCTTGATGGACTGAGTGTTGATTATCTGAAGGGTGGCAACTTGATCAGGATCCTGGGTGGTGTCTCACTGTGGGTTTGTTTGGAAATTAGGTGGGAGGAGGAGGAGTGTTTTGGAAGGTCTTCATCCTGGATTTAGTGTCTGTAGTTTTTATAGTGGTAGTAGTTTAATAAAGTTTTTTTTTTCCTTTGTTATCAAGCTTGGACCTGCTCTGCTCTGTTCCTGATCACATCTCACAGCAATTAGTTGGGAAAGTGCATTTTCATGGGGGCGCTGACATTGTGCCAGTGTCAAACCATGACAGGTGGGTATTTGCTTTATTCGGTGCCGGGTACGTGAGGGATTGCTCCTCCTAGCACGTACACTCAGCACTTTTACACAGCACAATTTATTGTTAAATTCATGCATATTCATTACACTCCTTGGGATAGGAGTGGTTATACAAATTACTTCACAGAAATCATTGATATCATTAGCATATGTGATGTGCAAGTGCAGTGTACTCTGGTGGTTGCACCAAGGGAGGCTCCAAGTCTTCCTCAGGGGTCATTCTGATGGAGGCCAGCAGTCTTCTTCACTCTGCCTGTGAAAAACATGTTTACTCTCTTGTGAAAATTTAAAAAGCTTAATAAAAGACAATAGGATATAAGGACTATAGAGCAAAGGTTATTATGGCTGGGTGTATCTTGGCATTCAGCCAAGACTACACTTATCTTTGCATATTCATATATCTCATACATGATGCAAACAATTCTTTTAGAACAAAGGATGTCCTCTGCTTAATTTCTGCCTCCCCCTTCATCTTGTAAATCAATTTCTTGGCTCCTAGAAGTCTGGAAGAAATCTAAAGAGTCCCAATAAGGAGGTCGTAATTCCTCTCTTGGAATTTTTAGTGCTTTGTCGCTGTTATCAGTATGAGAAGAATTTCTTGGTTATCTTATCCATTTCTTGAGCTAGTTACAAAAAGTATCTTACATCACATAGTTTCTATTTTAATATAATGCTATAGCCTGAAAACTATATTTACCACATTAATTAAAAAAGGATTAACACAATACTACAAAGAAATTAATACTATATAACTTTCCAACATAACACATATAGTATTCCTTTTAATATTTGCAAAGAGCCAATCATATGCATTTTTCACAATTAACAACAGAAATTAAAACTATATCTTTATAACAAAGTTACTTTAACATTACACATAAAATCCATTTAAATATTTGTGAAAAGCCAATATTATAATATGTATCTATAACATGCCCTTTTCACCTTTCTTTCTTGAAACATGCACAATCCTTCGCTGGCTGGTTCAGTGTTTTCTGCTGACAAGAGGTTTTGTTTCTCTTTGTCTTGGCGAGGTGCATTCTGTTTCTCTTATCTTGAAAAGGCTACGGTGCATCCTGCTTCTTAGGCTTGTGATTAATATTTGCTGACTCTTAATAGTTAACTCATGCTTACATGAGTTAAATATTGATCAACTCCTTTCACAAGACAGTAACCAGGACTACCATTATGTTCGTTTTCCCCTTGGGTAATCAGGGTCCCTTTCCCCTTTTGGTGGGATTTCTAGTGCCAGGAAAATCCACAATTCAAATTATTTGTAAAGACATTAGCACGCATCTTTCCTCTCACTAGCAAACAGAGCAGAAAGGAAAGAGGAAAGCATACTGGAATTCATATATACAGTGACTGCTATTTGAAATTCAAAAGCATCTATCAGCTGCAGTGCCCAGAGCTCAGCAGATCAGTCCATGATTTGTGGTGATTTCTTGAAGGCAGTATTTTCCTTCTGTGGGGTTTCGCATTCTCAGATGTTAGACAAACAAATATACATGCCCAAAGTTACTACTCCTATTCCACCCATCAGCCAGGTTTCAGGGAGTGAATCCTAAGTGGTATGCAACAAAAGGTTAACCACAAGTAACATTGTAACAAGATGTGCAAGTAAAACAAGCAAGATAGCAAAGAATGCAAGATAGCAAAGCCAATGAGATAACAAGCACCATCAAAAGCAAGATAGCAAATTTTAATGGAACTTGCAAAGTGCAAAATTAGCTAAAAAACAGGTTAGACTGAAAAACAAGAAGCACCAGACATGCGCTGAAGATAGATGTAAAAAGTTCAAACCTGAGGAAGACTACAGAAGCCTTCATCAAAAGACCACCACAGAAGGAACTGACACATGCACAAAAGCAACAAACTGTTGCAAAACCATGACACAGCTTTATGTAAATATGAGTATGCTAATGATATGTTGTAATTGTGACATTGTGTGGAAGGACTTTTAAAATGTAACTGAAGGCTAAATAAAATTGAGTGAGTTTTTGGCAGAGAGATGCCCCTCTATCTGAGTGCTGAATAAACAAATACCTGCTCTGTAGCCATCTGACTACAGAGTTTTATTTTCTTGCACAATTTTAGGCTTCAGTCAGATCCCCAGAACTCATTCCAATCTCCTCAGCATATCATTTTCAGGGTCCTGATGTCTGACTATAAACTTTTTCAACTTAGCCAAAACTTTCAGTGATTCTCCAATCCAAAGTCTTTCTTCTAGTCACTTTTGCAGCTGGACAGAACTTTCCAGCTGCCACTTCTGCACAGTAACACATCTCTTAACATTACTGCACGTTTCCCTTGGTAATTTCATACTTTGCCCTGAGGAGATAGGAAAAGGTACATAAATTAGTTTCCATAACCATATGAGCTCCCAAAACTAAATTGAGGTAGGAACCTTTCCCATCCACTATGGAAACCATTAAGAAAAATATATAAACTTATATAAACATACATGAATATGAACATAGGAACGACAACAGAAATGTGACAATCTCTAGTGGAACTTACTCAGTCTTAGCACTGAAAGGAATGAGAAGGAAGTGTCTTTACAAACAAACTGTGGGCCTGATGGTAGATAAGGCCAGATACAGAGAGGTGAAAGAAGCAATGGAGGGTGCCATAAATTCCCATAGGAATGCCACTGATTGACACAGACTGTTACTCACTCAAGACTGTGCTAAATCTCTAGATTTAGAGAAAAAGAACAGAGACATGAGGAAAAAGAAAAAGGGGGGGGGGTATAAACATTGGAAAGGGGGTCTATTAGTCAATTCAGGAAATCTGTACCTCTCAAGTACCTCAGCCAACAGGGAAAAAGAGAGGGACATGCAGTCGGGAAATTAGGATAAAAAGTGTTATAAATGAGTAATGCGATGGCTGTCTCTCATAATTAAGGGGTGAATATTATGTGTATGTTAGGAGAAGTTTTGTAGATGTATAGTTATGTTACTGTAATATGTCCTCCCATAGTCCTCTTTCCCCTCCCCCTTGTATGGTTGTCACGGGATGGCCTTGGTAGTCAGGGCATTTGGGAGGGTTGGCTTGTTACTGTGGCAGCACCTGACCTCCGATCAAGATGTAAGAAAGTGATCTCCACCAATGGACGTCGAAGAAGGAGTTGACTGACAAGACTTTGGGAGGGGCTATGGGTATAAAAAGCGGAGCATCCATTTTGTGGATGAGCACATGGCGTTTGAGTCCTTTGCTCCCCACGGTGCTCTTTGTCCTTATTCAGTCTTTTGTTGTATTTTGTTAAGATTTAATAAACCTTTGAAATTTTAAAAGTGAGCATCATTGCTCACAAAAAGGAGGCTGCATCCTCTACATGTTTGAAAGATTCCATGGGAAATGCCCATGACCTCTCCCTTTATCTGAATAAAGTTACAGGACTCTTCTGTCTCCTTTCTGGACATAAACCTCTGCTGTTTGTGGATTAATTTTCCTGACAATCTGGGGAATCTTATCCGGGGTATTTCCACCATCAAGGGGGCCCCGGGCAGCAAGCAGAACTGAAGGTGTACCTCACCCAGTTTTGGTGTCCAGCTCCCCTTGGTGGTGGCCAGCACCGGGAGATTGATTGGGTTCCCGAGACTGTCCAAGAGACAGACGAGGGAAAGACCACTGAAAATCTCACCAGTGAGTAAAATGGGATCTTCGGGGAGCAAACCTGGGAGGGCACCTATGGAGGGTAGCACAGGTAAAACAGGGCACCCATGGAAGGTTGCAAAGGTAAAGCTGGGAAGGGGCTTCGACAAAAGGAATGATGATCACAAAATATCTCCGAAGAATCCTGAAAGGCATGAGAGATTTGTCTTTACAAACAATCTGTAGGTCTGCTGATAAATAAAATTGGATACTGAGAGATAAACGAAACAATGGGAAGAACCATAAATTCCATAAGGCATTCTACTAACTGACACAAGGAAAAGACAAAGGGCAGGGGATATACATTAGAAGGGGGTCTTAGATATTAGGCATTTTGGGAAGTCTGTACCTCTCAAGTACCTCAGCCAATGGGAAAAGAGAGAGGGACATGCAGCTGGAAAATTAGGATAAAAAGGAGGCTTCATCCTCCAAAAATTCAAGAGACCCCAGGTGAATGCCCCATGGCCCCATGGCCTCTCCCTTTATTCGAATAAAGTACTAGGACTCCTCTGTCTCCTTTTTGGACATAAACTTCTGGGTTTTGTGGATTAATTTTCCTGACAATCCCTTGAAAGAATGTGGAGTTCATTTACACATTCTTCGAGAAGTAATTAAAGACATGGATGCCCAAAGAGGGCAATAAGGGAAAGTTGAGAAAGAGTCTTGACAATCCATCCCCAGGAGGGCAATAAGTGTGGATGTGACAGCCTGGTCAGAGAGCGAAAAAACAAGATAAGTTTTCTCACGGTGGACTTGTGAGACTTTTAGGGAGTTGTAGGAAATGATGATAGCTTGTTATTGTAAACAATCTGCAGGTGGTGTTTTTCTGCTCTTTGTTTTTCTGTTCTTCTCAAGGATTGTTTGTGAGAAAAGTGTTTTTGTTAATTAGTCAATCAGGTAGAATGTGTCGAGTCAGTGTATAAAGAGGAGAGTTTTTCGCATTAAAGTTACTGTTGTGCAAACCAGCCTTCTTGGAGTCTGTGCCGCTTTCTTATTCAATAGCGACAAATAAGGAGAGTCAAGAAGGAGTCTTGACAACAGGAGATGGGCAAATAGTGTTGATATGTTGAGAAAAGATTAGTTGAAAGAGAGTGTAGAGAGATATGGTTCAGGCAAGGAGTGGCAGGACTAGGTGCAGAGGTTCGGGACCAGGAGCATGGGCTGGGGGCCTGTGGGGGCTGTGGGGCAGCCGGGTCTCAGCACCAGGCAGTGCCTAACCCTGCCACCCCCGGGCAGGGGCAGCAGTGGTTGCTGGCCCCCATGAGGCTGCGGGGCGGCCTGGCTGCCTGTGATGCTGCTGACTGTACCCACCAGGAGAGCCGGGGCGGGGAAGAGCCGTTTGGGCACTGTGGCAGGACAGGGACCAGTTCTGGTATGTGGTGTGTGAGAAAGAGCGCACACAAAGAGGAAGACATATCTGAGAAATGCAGATTTTATGTGGAAGGATTAAGATTTTCTTTTAAGAATTTTGTTTGGTTCACTGGAAAAACAAATGGTTTTGAGCTGTGGGAAAATGAGTACCCACAGGCAGTAGCGGGGGGGACTAGAGGAAGGACAGAATAAGTCCCTGAATGAACTTGTTAGAAAGATACAGCAAGTGTTTGTAAGAAGGGATAAAGAAAAAGCAAAGGCAAAGTTGATAGCAGAATTTTTATGGCCCAAGAGGGATAAACTGCAGGACCCAAGGGGTCCCTCAGGATAGAAGGGATGGGGTCAGCCACAAGGAAGTGGCAGAGGTATTCCCTCCTCAGCAGGGGAGAGCCAACCCAAACAGCAGTTGGGAAAGAATCAGTGTGCTATCTGCAGGGCAGAGGGACACTGGAAGCAGGAATGTCTGCAGAGACAGTAGGATCCTCAGGAAGAGGAAGTCCAGAGGATAATGGAGATGAATTGTTAGGGGTGTCAGGGGCTCCTATTATACCAGGGACTCACGACACTGGAGCCCATGATAACTTTTAAGGTGGGTCCAGATTGAGAGGAAGAGTGTTTCCTGATAGACACAGGGGCCATTTGAGCCACCTTGAATTTTATCCCTAAGGGAAGAAAATTGTCAAAAAGTTCATTGATTATTCAAGGGGTGAGTAGAAAACATGAGTGAGTGCATTTTATTCAACTGCTTCCAGTAGATGTGAGGGATAGGTTTGAAATGCATGAATTTCTGTTTGTTCCTAATTGTGATTGTAATTTACTGGGAAGGGCTTAAATAGCTAAAGTGGGAATGCAAATTAATATTATGAAAAACGATATAGAAGCTAACACTGTGGTAACTGTGTAAAATGTCTGAGAAGACATAGGTTGAAATAAAACCAGAAGTGTGGGCAGCCCCAGAAAAATACAGAAAATTAGATATAAAACCACTCCAAATGTTATAAACAACTACGTAGTTGATGGTTTTTGCTATTATGTATTGGCTTTTGCAAAATATTATTAATCACAATGATTTTGATATACTACCATTTCTAATCACTTTGAACTGCTTTAATATAGGATAATTTGTCAGCTTTTGTGGCCAATGCCTTGGCCTGGTGTAGCTTATATATTAGTGTGATACACATATATTATAGCTTAGGCTTTTGCGAAATATTAAAATAGAGACTATGTAATGTTAAAGTAGCTAATGCCTTTATTTGCGTAACTAGCTGACAATAGTGACAATAACTCAGATATTTTTGTAAAATAGCTAATGATTTAATGTACTTGTGGAGTATCTTATCTCTATGATAGCATTGAAAAGAACCAGGAAAATAAACATTGAAAGAAAGAATGCAAAGAGAAATTTACCACTGACCCTCCGCTTATCAAGAACTGTCAACCACAGAGCAGAGGCCTTGTGAAGAAATATAAATTTCATCTGCAGTATGGCATATACTTTAAGAAGATGAGTCAAAGTTCGAACCAAAAGAATTCCTGGAACATGTAAACTCAAAGGAATGTTTGAATATGTATAATCCTCATGAATATGTATTTAACCAATACAATGAAAAGGTATATAAGAAAAATTGCTATAGTTAACCGTGTACCTCTAGCTAAGGCTATGCACCCAGTGCTGTAAAAGTCCCTTTTATCCCTTATTAAACTTTTTAAAATTTCAAGAGTGAGCCTTGTTTCTCACACCAAATTACTTTGAAGCAACCAGGACAAGTGGTGTCTAAAAAGCAATACCCTATTTCAAGGGAAGGAAGGAAGACATTACAGCCTGTCATTGAGTCCCTGCTAAAGGCAGGTCTTTTAGAGCCATGTAAGACTCCCTATTATTGTGGCCGACTCCCACTGCGGGGAATAATGTGCATTCACTCCACGTTTGCAGAAGGCTGAACAAAAGCTTTATTAAGCTATACTATATTACACTATACAAAAAAACTATACTACTACTATACTAAAGAAAAACCCGTGACCCTTACAGACAGTCCCAACACAGCGTGGCTCCAATTGGTCAAATGAAATCAAAACACCATCACCAGAGTCCAAATAAGAAATCCCTCTTCAGTAAACAATCTCCATAAAACATTCCACATGTGCCAAACAACAGATTCAGCAAATGGAAGATAAGAATTGTTTTTCTTCTTTCTCTGAGCTTTCTCACAGCCTTCCCCAGGATTTCCTGGGAAAGTCTGTGTCTCTCTCTGTTCAAAGGATATGTGAATACCACACCCTATAACAATCCTATCCTGCTGGTTTAGAAACAGGATAAAACCTACAGAATGGTGCAAGAACTAAGAATAATAAATGAAATTGTCAAACCAAGGCATCCCACAGTTCCAGATCCCTATACCATCCTGAATCAAATCCCTTGTTCACATCAGCATTATTCA
This sequence comes from Anomalospiza imberbis, assembly GCF_031753505.1. Lineage (NCBI taxonomy): Eukaryota > Metazoa > Chordata > Aves > Passeriformes > Viduidae > Anomalospiza > Anomalospiza imberbis. The sequence goes on from NC_089720.1 coordinate 3,684,604, forward strand.
GTACTGGATTTGAAGGATGCTTTCTGGAGATGTCTGATTACTGAGGACTGTAAACAGTATTTTGCCTTTGAGTGGGAGCAGAAGTAAAAAGGAGGGTAGATGGCAAAACAACTGACATGGACAGTCCTCCCTCAGGGATCTACAGAATCACCAGTTTTGTTTGGGCAAGCCTTGCAGGAAATATTAAAAGAGTTTACTCCACTCTCAGGAGTTAGGTTGTTGCAGTATTGTTGCATGCCGGGTTGGTCCAGTTAGGGATTTTAATAAATGTTAGATCGGTTCTATGTACCCCTATTTTCCCCTTAAAATGGTTTGCTCCAGGCTGTCTGCTACAGGAGCTTTCACCTGCCAATCTTGTAACCACTCCCTTCTTCCCCTCAGAAAGTTCTGTATCAATCACCCCACCTCTGTGATGCCATGTTCCGCGTCACTCTCCTGTTGTCCGTCCCCATTGGGCGAGAGGGGCTTCCGCCCCTGTCAGCCTGCCCCCTATTTAACCCCCATTCCCTTTGTCTAAACTGCCATTTTGCCCATGCGGGCTTAAAAACAGCTGCTTTGTCCACCGCTGCAGCTACGCAGGAAATAAAGAGCTTTCAGCTACGTGGGGGAAGTGCGCCTTCTCTCTGGCTCTTTATCTTGCCTCAGTGTCTGGCTACGAAAATGGACGACCCACACGGAGGCTCAGCCCTAGAGCTCCGCACACACGCAGCAGCCCCGGCCTTGCCGAAAAGCAGCACCACTAGCCGGGCACCCCCAGCTGCCCGGGACTGGGGCAGAGAAAAACTGAATGCCGCACAGCATGTTGGTGATTTACTTTTATCAGGGGAACAGGAAAAGGTGGTTGAAGAAGCTACTGTGCACCTGTGTAGAGGAATTTCTGAGAGAAATGGGTCACAATCTGGATGTGCGTGATTTATATGTTTAGAGTGAAGGTTGAGCCACCCCAGCCTAGGCCTCAGATGTGGGCTTCAGAGGCCTGAAAGTCTGTGGCGCAGTTAAGAATAAGTTTGTGGCGCAGTCAGAAATTATGTTAAGGTATAACCGATTGTACTAAGCTATCTAGGTGTGAATTAGCATAGGTCTGCAGGGTGAAACTTTAGCCACCTTAAGACAGGAACAAACAATGTTTGCTTGCCACTGATAATGTGTTCACGATTGTAAACTATCTAGAAGTGTATAAAAACTACTGTCTGTAAACAATAAAGGGAGAACGTCAGAATAACCACATTGGTTTGGATCTGCGTTTGTTCCTGTCCAGCCACCCTTTTATTTTTAGTCCCTGTTTCACTTGGTGCCTGTGAACAGGGAGTGGAAGACTCCGATGAGTTCCAAAAAGTCATTCAATTAATAACGACTGTCGCTTCTGTGATAGCGACAGGGAATGGCCCCCAAAATGCTTGCAGGAGGGAGCGGCGGGGGTGGGGGTCTCAGATCCCAAATCGCTTTTAAAAGCGACTGGGGTCGGCATGCCGGAGCACTGAAGCCTCCTGTGAAAGGTCTCCAGGTTGTTTTTCTTTTTGTTTTTGTTTTTGTTTTGCAACTGGCGATCGCTGGTAGCCTCTGGAGTTTACCCACGTACACTACGTAGAGGGACCTGAGCAGGGTGGCTGGAGCGGTGTCGCGGCTGTGTCGTTTGGAAGATACGGAGCGCCCCGCAGTGGTTGGAAGGTAAACCGCGAGCCGAGATAGAGGAAGGCAGTCAGAATGGACACGGATTGGCATGCGGCTTTGTGACTCCTGATTTATATCCTCTCAAAGAGAGGTGAAAAAGTAGAGGACACTGACTTAGAGCAATTAGCCCTATGGGCGAGAGATAAGGGCAGATTACAGAAGCCCTCACTCCTCTTTAGCGAGACAGAATGGAAAGAAATAGGGCAACTACTGTGGAATTCGGCTGTAGAGGGCAGAGAGGACAAAAAGTCCATTCTAGAGTTCGGATCTGTTGTAAAGAAAGTCTTCTTACGAACCTTGCAAAGTATGCCCGCCAGACAGAGGGCAGCCGAGGCAGCAATTCAGGTGTTTGAGGGACCCGGCATGGAAAAATCAGAAATTCCGAAGCTGTCTCGGTTCGAGAAATTTTTTGGTGTTCATAATATGCGGCCAATGTGTGGACAGAAAGCCCCGGTCAGCACCTCCATGCAGGAAGTTGTAGCTCGCCTGGGGACGCGAGCGCAGGCAGCGGAAGTGACTCAGCCAGCTGCCAGGCAGAATGAGGGACAACAGGAAGGGAGCCAGCCGCCCCGCTCTCGGGGAGGGGTGAAACCTGAAGAAACAGGTGGAGTTGATGACAGAACGGGGATGGCTCAGGTGACGGAACACGGGGGCGGCGACCAGGGCGGAGACCAGGGCGACCAGGGCGGCGATGGGAGCGAGGCGGTGCCATCCCTGCACCCCCTAGGAGGTTCAGCCACTGCCGCTGGCGTGCGCGCACGCGGCGAGCCCACACCGCCGCCGGCGCTGCCATCAGAGACCCGTGCGTGCGGGGGGGCCGCACCGCCGCCAGTGCTGTCGGCAGACACACGCACGGGGGGGAACGGCTTTGAATCTAGCCGCGATGGCGGGACAGCAGGAGCCACAACGCAGACAATAGAGGTACAGCCCGCAGCAGCCCGGTCACGTCACACAGAGGCTCAACATTGCCTGCTTCCCTCGAATTCTGACACAGACGAATCAGATTCAGACCGTCCCAATTTTAATAAGCGTAACAGGAGGTGATCACAACATAAAGCATCGAAAACAAAGACTTTACCGCAAAAAATAGCCCGGCTTGCCAGTCTCTCAGCTCAACTGACTCGGTTAGAGGACTCTTCCTCTGAGTAGCATGAGATGCAAAGCAATCAAACTGCAGCATTCACCGCAGCCATTCAAGACACCATGTAACAGCAAGGACACATCATTGCAGCTGTCTTGTCAAAGAATCCTCAATGATGATCTCCAAGCATTTCTGCCTTGGCTTCATGGCAGTGATGCCAACAGTCCTCAAGTTCGTACCTCTGAACAGCAAAGAGCTCTGATTTTCTGATTTGGGGTTCAGGAAAAAAAAAAAAAAAAGAATATTTTTTGCAACCTGGTTCAACATGTCACACTTGCCATTGTTTTTCAATGGCAAAAGAAAAAAGGGGAGTCCCAACCTGGTTCAGCAACAATTCTGCTTGAATGGGTGTTTTTTTTTTTTTACCTGTTCAATGCGAGAATCATGTCTTGACAATTCCAGACCCCCCTGATTGATGCTCAAGGCCTGACTTCGGACTGGGCATGAATCCAAGGGGTCTGAAAGCTTTAGAATTGTGGCAGATGGATGTCACTCATATTCCAGAGTTTGGGAGGCTGAAATATGTCCATGTCACTGTAGATACCTACTCAAAGTTTATTTGGGCAACAGTAAAGACAGGGGAAAAAACTCTCCATGTGAAAAGGCATTTGTTTGCCTATTTTGCAGTTATGGGTGTACCTGTAGAAATTAAGACTGACAATGCCCCATCATATGTCAGTCAACAAATTGCCACACTTATGCAGAAGTGGGAGGTGAAACATACCACAGGGATCCCTCACTCCTCTACAGGTAAAGCTATTGTAGAGAGAGCAAATCGTACCCTGAAAGAATATCTTGCAAAACAAAAGCAGAATGATGAGATTGATGTATTTAACTGATTGTCAAAAGTATTGTTTGCTTTAAATTACTTGTGTTTAGCAGAAGGTAGAGAAGAACCTGCAGTTGTAATACACCACCAAGCAGTGAAAGAGGGAAGACCACAAGCAATTCCAGGACTTTATGTTTATCACAAGGACATGCAAACAGGTGAATGGCAAGGGCCAAGTCCTGTGTTGTTTAATGGTAGAGGTTATATGTGTGTCTCAACAGGTACTGGTCCAGTTTGGGTACCAAGCAAATTCACCCGTGCATGTGTACAGGCAGAGATTCCAGCCAACCGTGATAACAACGCTGATGACAAGGACTTACCTGGAACATCCTATGACAAGTCCAGTTCTAATGAAAATTAATTTTTTAGAGTATTAGAAATTAAATAAAATAATTATCAGTATAATATTAAGTTTAGTATAAGAATAGTTTGTATTTAGAATTAAGTTTAGAAGTAAGCTTGTTTCCTTCATGTTAAACAGAACAGTCACAAACGGGAAAAATATGTGGTGGGTCACAGTGTTTTTGTTAAGTAGTGTCTTTGTAACTAAAGTATCTGGAATCCCTGATATCAACAAAAAACAAAACACGTGGGTCACGTGGGTCAATCAAACAGGGCAGGATTCATTCTGCCTGTCTTTAAACACGCCATCTAGTCCTTTTCGTACTTGTTTAATTGGAGTTCCACTGGGTTCCATGGCAGAATTCAAAAATTGGACCCAAGCCAAAATAGACGCAAAAAGTGTTCTAGAAGTGCAAGCTGCTGCAGTTGTGCAGAATCTTACATTCATTAGTCTCCCACCTCAAGAATTTGATCTTTTGGGCTCTGTCCCAGGAAATTACTGTTTGATATTTGGGCCTCATGCCATGAAACCAAAACCAAATGAACATCAGCCACATGATAGCAACACTTGGTTGTCTCCCAGATCCCAATTGTATTATAACTATTCAGAATATTGTAATAATCAGATACAATCCGTGATGCCCTCGAAAGGTGTGGCAAGAAAACTACCACCAGGAACTTTCCTCATTTGTGGGGATCGAGCCTGGTCTGCAGTGCCTCACAAAGCTACGGGAGGCCCATGTTACCTTGGTAAATTCACTCTGTTTGCTCCCACCATCCATCAAGTTGTAGGATTGCCCCAGAAGGCTTGACGAACCAAACAAAGTGCTCTCCAAATAGAACCCCATTGTAATAACCATGTATCACTTTGGGGGCGTGCCTCTGTAGTAATAGCCTCAATTTTCGCCCCCGGGATTGCGTCAGCGCAAGCTCTCACACCATTAAGATCCCTGGCCTGCTGGACCTCAGAGCAAATTAATACCACATCTAATATGTTAAGTGATCTTGCCACTGACATGAATGACGTTCATCATGCAGTTCTGCAAAACAGAGATGCCATTGATTTCCTTCTTTTAGCACAAAGACATGGGTGTGAAGAATTTGAAGGCATGTGCTGCATGAATTTGTCTGACCACTCTCGATCAATCTATAGACAATTAACACAACTGAGGGACAATATGAAGAAAATTGTTGTAACCTCTCCATTTACTGACTGGCTCAATTCCTTAGGTTTCACTGGGTGGTTCATGGAATTAGAGCGTTTCGGTATTATAATTTTTATTACTGTTTTACTTATTTTAGTCTTTATACCGTGCATATTATAATGTGTACGAAAGGTAACTGGCCACGCCTTTGAATCCGTCTGGGTAGCTCAAAAAGAAAAAAGGGGAATTGTAGAGGAATTTCTGAGAGAAATGGGTCACGATCTGGATGTGCGTGATTTATATGTTTAGAGTGAAGGTTGAACCACCCCAGCCTAGGCCTCAGATATGGGCCTCAGAGGCCTGAAAGCCTGTGGCGCGGTTAAGAATAAGTTTGTGGCGCAGTCAGAAATTATGTTAAGGTATAACCAATTGTACTAAGCTATCTAGGTGTGAATTAGCATAGGTCTGCAGTGTGAAACTTTAGCCACCTTAAGACAGGAACAAACAATGTTTGCTTGCCAATGATAATGTGCTCACGATTGTAAACTATCTAGAAGTGTATAAAAACTATTGTCTGTAAACAGTAAGGGGAGAACGTCAGATTAACCACATTGGTTTGGATCTGCGTTTGTTCCTGTCCAGCCACCCTTTTATTTTTAGTCCCTGTTTCAAAGCTGCTTAATTTTCTTGCTAAAAAGGGACATAGAGTACCTGAAAAGAAGGTGCAGTTGGTAGAGAAAAAGGTTAAATATTTGGGACACATATTGACTGGAGGGTTATGGTGTCTTGATCCAGAAATAATACTAGGAATTTTACATGTACCATTACCCCAGACAAAGAAGGAGTTACGGCAGTTTTTAGGGTTGGTGGGGTACTGCAGAGCATGAATCAGAGATTTTTCTGTTTTGGCCGGACCCTTATATGACTTTTTAACCCAAGACAGTCCTAATGTCGTGGTATGGACACCAGAAGGAGAGCAAAGCTTTAGAAAATTAAAAGACCAATTGGTTAATGCCCCAGTCTTAGCTCTTCCAGATTCAGAAAAAGGAATTTGAATTATATGTGGATGTTACACAGGGCCATGCTAAAAGAATTTTGGCACAAGAACATGTGGGAACAGGGTGGCCTGTTGCTTATTTTTCCAAGTTGTTAGACCTAGTGGCCAGAGGCTGGCCTCACTGTCTACAGAACTGTGCAGCCACAGCTTTGATGGTAACTGAGACCCAAAAACTGACAGTAGGATGATATGTGATTGTTAGTTTCACATCAGGTTAAAGCTTTGCAAACTGAAAGAGCCTCTAAGTGGATGACCAGCACTTGGTTATTACAGTATGAATCTTATTTAATGAAACAGGAGGACGAAGAATTGAAAAGTAGGGAAGGGTTTAACCCAGCCTCCTTTCTGAACAGTCCTGAAAGAGGGGTGCTGGGAAGAAACCCATGAATGCATTCAAGAGAGAGCTCTCCAGACCCTGGCTAGGGTCACGAGACACTCCCTGGCCTGAGAGAGAAAATGTGTTTCTTAATGGCTCTTCAAGGGTGATAGAAGGGAAGGATTTACAGGATATGCTATCATTAATGGAAGGGAATTAAAGGAAAAGGGGAGGTTGCCACCCGCATGGTCAGCTCAGACAGTGGAGCTGTATGCGCTTGCAAGAGCCTGTGAATTATATCAAGACAAAATAGAGAATATTTTTACTGATTATGAATATGCATATGGGGTGATACATGCATTTGAGAAATTATGGGAAAAAAGAGGTTTATTAACCTGCAGGGGAGAAACATTAGCTCATGAAAGCTTAATTTCTCACCTATTGGAGGTAGTGAATTTGCCAAAAGGGGTGGCAATAATACGTGTTAGAGGATACCAGAGGAGGCAATAGGTAACCAACTTGCTGCTGAAGAAGCTCAGAAAGCTGCACTGTTGCCAGAAATCTCTAAGATCCTCCTTTTGCTCCCAGTAATCCCACCACTGTCAGAGAAACTGTCTTTTCCACCAGAGGAACTTGAGATAATTAAAAAGAGTGGGGCAGAGGAAAAAGGGGATAATTGGTTTATAAGGGATGGTGTCATGGTTTTGCCTGGGAGACATTTAGGGAAGTGATGCAAAGCTTCCAGCCACTAGAAAGCTGGACACGCCTCTGTGAAAAACACATGTTAAAAACGAAAGAAACCTGGGAACTTCCTGTTTTCCTTCTGGCCTGGAAACAGGTAACAAGGCCAGCCTGGCCCCTTTCTCTGCTTGGCTGGGCTGAGCAGGCTCTGCTGCAGGGGCCAGGCCCCTCTCCAGGGAGCCCATCGGGCCCCATCCCAGCCGGGCTGGGCCAGGCAGGAAGGAGGGGAGACTATGAGGGCCCTGGCCGAGGCAGGGCCAGGCCGCGGCTATTAACATTTTGCCACCAAGTCCCCTCCCCCCAGCGCAGGCGCAGCAAGAGATCATGCGGCTGAGACCAGAGGCAGCCCTGCAGCCCGTGCAGAGTGGCCCTGAGGCTGGAATTGAATGCAGAGAACACACAGAGAACAAACCCTGGGCGGGATGTTAACTCTTTCAGTGCTTCAATCCTCCCTCAAGTGAGAGAAAGGAACAAGATGCAAGCATGTAAAGGAGCAACATGAAGACATTGAGGTCAGTGAAGAAGTCAAGTCCCAGATGGGAGGGATGAGGAGATGCCTTGATCTTGGAGCTGAAGTATTTTTGTAGAGCTGTGGAGAAAAGACTCTGTTTCCCTGTAACACATGAAAGCCATGGGGAGATGAAGGGTTTAAGTTGATATCAAGCAAAGGCCTTAATGCCAAAGTAAGCAGATGTTAAAGTAGCTGTGATCCTATGAGAAGTTTGAACCAAGGAGGAGAGAAGAGTAGTCCTGTGCCCCCAGGAGAAGAAGAAGAAGACCTCTGTTCCCTGGTCCTCTGTACCACTACAGATGGTAAGGAGTGGATGAAATGAACAGGGCTAATGCCCTTATTAAAAAGATCAGCTGGGCAGGGGGCCCGAACGGAGCTCGCCCCCGTAGCTTTCCGAGGTGGCCGAAAGGAAGGAGGCGTGCAGAGTCTGTCACTGAAGTCCAGAGCAGCAGCTGTCCCTTCTTCTTCCCTGTGGCACAACCGGTGGCCATGTGGCATGCAGAGTCTGTTGCTGAAGTCCAGAACAACAGCTGTCCCCGCTCCTTCCCTGGTGGCAGCCCCAGGGGGCTCTGTCTTTCCAGCTCCCCCCTCTCCTAGCCTACTCTAGTCAAGTGTTTTTTAGGTGATGGTGACGGACAAAAGTCGATCAGGGGATGTGTTTCCCCCTCTTCCTCAGCTAGGGCATCTGTCTAGGCCCCTCTACTGTGTTTAGTTCTTTATTTAGGGGTGTTTTTATCCCCTAAAAATACTCCCATGATCCCAGGGGGTTTTCTTATTTGCATTTTAGTCCCAGAATGTCAGTGTGGTGGTGGTGGTGGGGGGGGGGGGCAGGTTATCTCCAGGTAGTTTAGAGAAAACAGAGCAATTAGCTAATTAACATTTCAATATCGGTACTCAGCTAGAGCCAGCAGCCATTCCAGTGTTACCATGGGAACTAGGAAGTCCCTGCCCACCTCTCTGGGGAACACCTGGAAACTTTGTTCATTACAGTGGATACCAAAAGCTCTGGCCTTACAGATATTAAAACAACTCCCTGAAGAAAGCCATTGAGGCTCTTGAGGACTGGCAGAAACCTTCCTCAAAATGTATGTCAGCTATGGGTCTTTTTACTCTGGCAAAGCGAACTAATGAGTACTGTTTTATTTGTGCTAAAACCAATAACAGAGTTTCAAAGAAAATTGCCAGGGGAGGGAGGCCTTGGTCTATATGTCCCTTCCAAAGATGCCAGGTAGATTTTAATGAAATGCCCTGAGTGGCAAAGCTTAAATATCTTCTGGTAATAGTATGTCAGCTAACAGGGTGGCCAGAAGCATTTCCAACTGTTTCAGCAACGATGGGATCAGTTATTAAAGTATTTTTGGAACAAATAATTCCAAAATATGAAATTGACGAAGCAATGGACTCAAATAGGGGAACTCATTTTACAGGAAAATTCTTCAAGGGGTTATGACTGCTTTAGGAATACAATGGAACCTCCATACCCCCTGGCACCCCCAGAGCTCAGGCCAGGATGAAAGAATGAATGGACAAATAAAAGCAGCACCTTCTGAAGCTGGTGATGGAAACTAAGATGCCATGAGTGCGACTTTTACCATTGGCTTTAACAAGAATAAGCGCCAAACTCAGAGGAGATATTAAATTTTCTCCCTTTGAATTGATGTTTGGAATGACTTACCATTGTAATTCCTGTGACATTCACATTCTCTGGACAGAGAGACATAATTCTGTCTCTCAGGAGAAGCACAGAGAGAAGAAGAGAAAACAATCTTTATCTCTGCTCCTTTGTTTTCCCCATGTGGAATGTGGTATGGAGAGTGTTTACCTGAAGTGATTGCTTGATTGGATTCTGGTGAAGGTTGTTTGGGTTCAATGACCAATCAGATCGAGCTGTGTCTCGGACTCTCAGCAGAGAGTCAGGAGTTGTTAGTTAGGTTTATAGGTAAGTGTCTTGGTTCAGGGCAAAATTGGGAGAGTACCCCTAAAGGGGTTCCTCTAGAAAGCAGATTCAATTGGCCCCTCCCCCCACCGGGTTCGGGAAAAAAGTATTTCTTTGGAGAAAAGTGGAAAAAACTGTTTATTAAACAAGAAAACCTAAACAATATTAAACAATAAAAACTTCTTGCCACTCCAAAAGAGGGACAAACTCAGAAAAATCTTACCCCCCCCCCCCCCCCCCCCCCCCCAAGGCTGCAGCTCTGCTCACTCAGTCTCTTATCAGTCCCTCTGGCACTGGAAATGCCGCGGCCCAGGCCCGGTTCGCTGGGCCACAGGTGCGAGCTGCCGGTGCTCTTCTTGGTGTTCAGTCCAGAGCAGGTTTGAGCAGGTCCAAAGAAAAGGAAAAGCCACAGTCCAGGGAACTTATTTGCCTCAGCTAGCTAAAATTAACTAAAAAGCAAAGGAGAGCTCTGTGTCGCTGTCTGTCCGTCCGCAGACAACACAGTCCAGGAGAAGGAATGTGGAGGAGTGAGTGCAGTTTCTGGAAACAAACTCCGCGCTTCTTCTCCCTCCCTCCAATCCTGGAACAAGTCTTAAAGGTGCAAAAGTTATTATTCAGCATAAACAGGACAGACGATTGGGGATAAAAGCATCATACAGTCAACCTAGGACAGTAAGTAAGAACTAAGTATGTAGAATAGTATAGTATCTCTTTAAATAGTGTATTAATGTAATATAGTATAGTTTAAATAAAGCAGATCCTTCAGCCTTCTGATCTGGAGCCAGGCATAATTTCTTCCCTGCATCCGGGGTCTGCCGCATTTCTTACTATAAATTCCCAACCTGGGAGGGAGGGTGGAAATAAGTGATATATATTTAAAACAATATGTGGCCAGGATATTGTCTCTTGTGAAATCTCTTTGACAGGAAGCTCAGCTGGCACAGACCCTGCCTTTGGACTTTGCTGTTCATAACATCCCACCAAGAGATTGGGTCCTAATTTAGGAATAGAAAGAAGCACCACTGGTGGCAAAGTGGCATGGATCTTTCCAAGTGTTACTGACCACAGAAACAGCTGTCAAGACAGCTGAACATGGGTGGACCCATTGGGCTGGTTTTGCATTAGTTGATTTTTAGCGAGGAGGGAAGAAGTCAGCCACAGAAGTAATTTTCTAAGAGAAGCTGCTAGCAGCTTCCTCTGTGCTGGGCAAAACCAATCACTGGCTGGTTCTGAGAACTGGCACATTTTTAAACTGCTAAGAAAGCTAGATCCACCTCTGTGAGAGTCACATTTTAAACCAAACAAGCCAGGGAAAAGCTCTCTTGCTTCTGGCTTTTAGAGAGAGAAGTTCTCCCTCCCCCCTGCTGGCACGGTGGCTGGGTGGGGGAGGGGAGGCTGTGGGGGATGGGGGGGGGGGGCCCTGGCTGAGGTTGGATTGGGCCGCGGCTGCTAACATCTAGCCGACATTAAGCCCTGTGAAAAACACCAATCGCCTGTTTTTTAAAGTTTTAAAAGGTTATTAGTAATAAAATAAAAATAAAATTAGAGTAACAAAAATTTGGACAAGGAGGATTAGGACACTACAAGACAATAAAAAGCAAAGAATTACAGATGTCTGGATGTTTTTGGGCACTAAGCTGCCAAAAACATGCCTTGTGAACAAAGGAATAACACTTAAAAGCAATAGCCAGTTGCATATTCATAAATTCCTTGCAAATTAAGAATTTTTATGGTTTTTGTCAACTTCTTCCACTTAAACCTGGTGGTTCCATATAGACCGAGAGAAGGTAGAAGAATGTTTGTCTTTTCTGATAAGGCCGTAATTCTTTAGATTTCCTGTTGCTGTTATCTCTGTGCAAAGAGTTTCTTGATTATCTTATCCCTTTTCCTGAGCTAGTAAAAAATACCTTATATCACAGAGTTTCTATTTAACATTGTGTTTTAACCTAAAACTATATTTAACACACTACTTAAAAAGGATTAATACAGTATTACAAAATAACCCTCCATAATACATATAGTATTCAATTTAATATGTGCGAAGAGACAATCATAAAATACGCATTTTTCACATTTAACAACCCTCAGAGATGTTTTATAGCTGTTATCCTGTTTGTGATTCAAACTGCTGTTCTGATTCAGTAAAACCACAGCTTGAGATAAAGCCTGAGCCCTGACTATCCTGCCTTAGATAGAAGGGATGTCTTTCCAGGTAGAGCATCCTGTGGCTAATACAGAGCTAGTGAATAGCTCCTTTCCCAATTCCAGGATTGTGCTGCATCCGGTTCTTGCTCCCCAAGGCACAAGGGTACCCCACTCAGTCATGTCTGTCTGTGATAGTGCTGGGAAGTCTCTCCCCTCTGTGCTAATGCCTTCACACAGAACCCCAGAATAGTATGGGTTGGAAGGGGCCTTGGAGCTTATCTTGTTCCACCTCCTACCATGGACACTCTGCCATGGGCGGGGACACCTTCCTCTATCCCAGGGTGCTCCAGGCCTTGTCCAACCTGACCTTTAACAATTCCAAGGATGAGGCAGCCACAACCTCCCTGGGCAAAATCTACTCAGTGTTTTTCTACAAGTCTCTTTGTTTGCTGGGGCAGGGGGACCCTCCCCTGAGGTCTGCCTCAATGATCTGCCTCAGTGCAGCACACAAGCTCTTGAGCTCTGACCAGACCCCATCTGTACTGAGAGCACACGTCCTGTTGTGGGCTGACAACCAAGAGCCACGCAGGATCACACAGGCTTGGCTAGCAGGATATTTGAACACTGCAATAATTAGCTGTTACTTCCTCTTTAGTACCCAAGATTAGCAAGTAACAGCTAGTCTCTCCTGGACAGTCAGGGAGCTGGCTAGAACCCCCAAGCTCTGCCCTGCTTCTTCACCTTGTCTTCCTCACTTTTCAGCATAACCAAAGAGCACGGACACACCTAACTGTCTCTGAGTAATGTTCTCACCCTACTGTAGGGAGCGTAGAGGAGCAGAACTGAGTAAGCTCTTCCTTTCTTCATTTATTTTCATTCTCTCTCCTTCTAGCAAATTAAGAGGGTGGGCCTTACTGCGGGGACCTGTAGTTTGCTACTGGGGGGTCCCCAGGGGGAAAGGGAGGATCCTCTTCCCTCTTCTCTTGCCCTCCTCTGGGTTGCTGAACCTCTGGGCTTTTCTTTGTCTTCAAGCTTTTCATCTCGTGATTGCCAAGGAGAAGAGTGTTAAGTGCCCAGAGGTTTGGACACAGATGCCTTTCTCTCCTTTGGTCCGAGATGACAGGCCTGTCTGCTCCTGCCCCAAGGGCACAGAAAGTGATCTTTGAACTAAACCACAACGTCGCAGCTCCCCTCTTCTGTCCCCATCCTTGCCATGACACGGGAGACCCACAGGGCAGTCAGAGCCAAGAGAGCTCTGATAGGGTGCTGAACACGTGTGTACCAGTGTGTACAACTCTGTATGCACATGTGTTTTTCTAGTGTGCCCAGATGTGGGTGTGCACGTCCTGCTTTACACAATGTGCATGTATACTGGTGTACACAGCACTATTCACATAGATACACTGAAGCATACCCACGATGTGTACACTGCTGTTTACACGTGTGTTAAATCACACACTCTCAAGTGTGAGTGGGTCTGTGCACAGCTCTGTGCTTGTGAGTAAGCACAGGTTCTGCTAGTGTGAACATAGCTCTGTGTGAGACATACATGTATTAATATGTATAACACTGCATACATTGGTGTGCTCAAAGCACTACATGCAAACAAATCTTATGCTTGTAGACATGTGTGTTGCATCCCAGGTTTGGGTTCACATTATGGGTTTTTTCTTTGTTAGTTTTCCAGTTCTTTGTACCCTCGTGCATCCCCCGGGTTTTCCCCTACTCCTGTGGTTTCCGTGCCCGTCTCCCCGTTCTCGTGGTCCCACTCACCCCAAAGTCTCGTGTCCGCCCCTGCCGTGTTCCCATTGGTCGCTGTAGTACACGTCATCACCGCGATGTCTGTACCCATTGGGCGGGAGGGCTCCCCGTCCGCCCTGTCCCTTCCCTATTTCATCCCACTCCTCGGCATGCTCAAGGCCATTTGTGTCCGTGCGAAGCTGGGAGTGGCTGCAGCCTTTCCATCGCAGCTCTCGCAGCCAATAAAGCATCCAGCCGCCACGCGGACGGATTTGGACTAATTCCCTGCCTCTTTGTTTCTTCCCTCGCGCCGACGGCAAAGCGCGGCCAACAGCCCACCCCGGAGCGCGACAGCAAAAGCGCCCGGAAACTGCGGCGAGCCCCGTCCCCGACGAAAAGCTGAGAAGCCCAAGCTGGGCATTCGGGAGCTGACCGGGGCAGACAAAAGTAAAGAGCAGCCGCGAGTGACGCCCAACGTTCAGGCCACGGCCAGCGCAAGGCTTCAGAGCAGGCAGAGAGTCACCACAGAGCACCCGGGACCGCGCAGAGAGAGCGCCGTGCCGCCGACCAGCGAGCGCCGCTGCCGAGACGAGCGAGCGCGATCCGCGCGGAAAACCACCGCTGCCACCGCAGGGTCGCGGTCCACAACAGAAAAGTGCTCCGTGCCGGACTGAAAACGGGAGCAAGTGCCCCCCCGAAGTAAGTCAGTGACGTCTCTGCCACCCACAGGAAAACACGCTGTGTTTTCCCGCGTGGGACTGGAAGTGCAACCATTCACGGCTACGGAAAGCCGAAGAACGGACGCTTCCCGGGAAAGAAGACCCTGGTAGCAGCTTTTATTTGCGAAGATTCCGGTTTGGTGAGTGATTAGCCGCGGGGGGTACCCGGCTGATACTTCACGTGGGTGGGCTCTGCCGCGTTTCCGGGGGTACGGATCACGCAGCGCGCAGCGTGTGCGGTGGGCCGCCGGGGTCTTTCGCGTTTTTTGGTTTTTTTTTTTGACTTTTCTGCACCAGGGGTGAGGCTGTGGGTAGAAATAGCATGGGGACCACGCTATCTACCCAACAAAGGGAATTCTATACCCAAATTAAGGGGATTTTATCAGTAAAACATCCCTACCCCAAAAATTCAGTCAAGCAGTTTGTACGATGGCTCTGCTTTTCCTTTCCACGTGTAACCATGGAGGATGCTCACAGAACAGAGTTCTGGGAGCAAGTAGGAGCCAGGTTAGCAGAGGGAATGGACAGGGATCCCTCTGTGAAAGATTGCTTCCCAAAGCTCCATTTGCTGATCTCGGAGGTTGTAAAAGCGAGGTCCGCGCGAGAAGCGGCCAAGGAAAGGAAAGAGCCATCGGGCAAAACTGTTGTTCCCCCTGAATCCATTTCCCCATCCTCTCCTACCCCTTTTTCCCCTAACCCGGGTAGGCAGAGGGGAGTGCTCCGCTGCTCTGAGGCGCAGGGCAGCTCCACAGTTGTGGACCGTGCTCCTGGCTCCCCCGAGCCATCCTGGCACCCCCGCCTTGGTGGAATTAGCTACTCTGCTGAGGAACTAATCCCAAACCCCTTTTCCAATCCCTTTTTCCCAGTTAGAAATCCTAGTTCTGGCGCTACCCCGCGCTGCTCTGCTCCCCTGAATCCCTTCCTTTGTCCCCCTGAGGAAGCCGCAGCCACGTGGCTAGGGCCTCTGTCTTCCCAAGATGGAGGGCGGCCACGTGGAGAGGTTTCTTCTTCCCATAATCCCTTTGTCTCCTTTGTTCCCTGTATCCCCACCTTTGACCCCACCCCTTCCTGCTTCCCTGTGGGTGTGGGCACAGCCCACTCCAGGCATCGGGTTGCCACCCCTCCCCCTGTTCCCCCTCGGGTGGGCGCTCCCTTCTTCCATGTCCTGCCTGCCACAACATCAGCCCCACCCTCCCCCAACAGGGAGGGCTTTGTCACCTCCGCCCCGCTGTCCCAGGGAGAAGATTCTCCCCGCCCTGTCCCACGTACCGCGCCCCCACATCTTCCCGCTCCTCGGATACCCAGGGGGGGAGGGGGGGGTAGGGGAGAGGGGAGGGGACCGGGCCCAATCTATGAAGTCGAGCAGTCGCTCCGCACTCCAGCCTCCTACGCCAGGGGAGGGGAAAACCCTACATGGACACCCCTTCCCTATGAATCCATAAAAGGGGTCTGCAAAACATCACGTGATTTTGGACAAAAAAGCCCCCTTTTTAAAGGCATTTTAAAAGCGACTTTAACATCTAGAACCGTAGTGCCAGCAGACCTTAAGTGTCTGTTTAGCTGCCTCCTTCTCCCATCAGAATACAGCCTGTGGGAGAGGAGGTGGAAGAAACTGGCAGCAGACCTGCTTCCCGAAATCCTAGAAGGGCCTTACAGCCTGGATTTCGCGGAAGAACCAATCACTTTGGACCATCTTGTGGGTGAAGGAGAATGGAGTGAAGGGCAACTTCAAGCTCGGGGAATTCCAACGGCCGTGCTGGACATGTCCAGGGGTGCAGCAGAGCGTGCGTTCCTGGGCATGCCCACCAAGGACCCGATGGTTCCCTATACAGCGATCAAACAAGGCGTCGCAGAGCCTTTTGTAGATTTCATAGACCGGGTCCGGGCAGCAGTCGAGAGACGGGTGGAGAGACCTGAACACCAAGACGGGCTAGTCCTAGAAGTGGTGCACATGAACGCCAACACCATGTGCAAAAGAATCATCCTGTCACTGCCGGCCTCACCAGCGCCAACCCTCGACCAGATCATCGAGGAGTGCACCCTGAAATCACACCTGATAGAGGAGGAGGTCCCAAAGAGACCTAAAGACAAGCTGGTCGCATCTGCTGTTGCTCCTCCAAGGAACTCAGCTCCGAAGCGACTTCCATCCACACGCCGGTGCTTCCACTGCCATCAGGAAGGACATTTTCAGGATCGCTGCCCATTTCTAAGGACTATACCACCCGGGGCTGCGGGAGGAAGGAGGAGGGATGGGAACCCCACAATCCCAAAAAACTAGGAAAGGAACGCGCGCTTGCCTCGCGTGCTGATAAAAATGAGGCAAGTCGTGGTGCCGCAAGAGGAGCCGCGATACACCATCTAGTCCCATCTATAAGCGGCTGCCTCTCAACTACTGACATCAGGGAGCCTTATCGGCTCCGACTCACCAATTCTGTCCACTTTCGTTCCCAGGACTGGCATTTCTTCATAGCAGATGCAGAGCTTCTATCGCACATCTGCCCCTGTGAAACCAGGAGGAAGGAGGACCTTCTGAACTGCAGGTACCTCGTGGTCGGAGACACAAAAAGCACCCCACTGGAGATAGAGGTTCCTCTGGTAATTTCCACCCTTAATCCGAGGCTCTTCTATCTCGTGGCACGCTGTGTCCATCCCCCCTTCTTCCTGCCTAAGGGCCAGGTTATTGCACAGGCAATTCCTATTCCTCGTGCTCTGTGTAATGACCTGGAACTCTCAGTCTTTTATGCTGGGAAGTTGGGAGAGGAAAAACCCCTCGTATGGTGTAAACTCAAGTGCGAGGGGCATTCTGCATACCTTCAGGGGATGTTGGACACAGGGGCAGACGTGACGGTCATCCCACCACATAAGTGGCCGTCACACTGGGAGCTGCAAAGCATGGCCACGCCAGTCTTAGGACTAGGCGGGCCCCAGCCAGCAAAGCAATCAAAAAATATTATCCAAATTAAGGGTCCGAACGGACTGCTAGCCTCAGTACGTCCGTTCGTGATCGATTGTAAATTTACACTATGGGGGAGAGACGCCATGTCCCAGTGGGGAGCCAAATTGGAATTTCCAGCCCCCCAACATTTTTAGGTGCGGCCACTGAGGAGCGCCCCACACAGAAATTAACATGGCTCACTGATAAGCCTGTCTGGGTGGAGCAGTGGCCACTAAGTAAACAAAAACTACAGGCGCTCACAAAACTAGTGGAGGAGGAATTGGCAAAGGGACATATAGTCGAAACTAACAGCCCCTGGAACTCTCCGGTGTTTGTAATTAAAAAACCAGGGAAGGACAGGTGGCGACTCCTCCATGACCTAAGGAAAATTAATGAAGCCATAGAAAATCTGGGCTCTCTCCAACCGGGTATGCCATCTCCATCTATGCTACCCCAAAGTTATAATTTAGCCGTAATTGACATTAAAGATTGCTTCTTTCAAATCCCGCTCCATCCGGATGATGCTCCCCGTTTTGCCTTCTCTGTACCCTCCATCAACAGGGAAGCCCCTATGAAGCGCTACCACTGGACAGTACTACCTCAGGGGCTAAAATGTTCCCCCACTATATGCCAGTGGTATGTCGCCAGGGTTCTGTCCCCAATGCGTGCCAAGTGGACATCCTGTATTTTCTATCATTACATGGATGACGTGCTGATTTGTGCCCCTGACAGCGAGGTCCTACAAGCAGCTCTGGAGGACACTGTTAGGGCCTTGTCGGTGGCCGGATTCGAACTACAAAAAGAGAAGGTACAGTTACTGCCACCCTGGAAGTACCTGGGCCTAGAAATTAATAACCGAACGATTAGGCCTCAACAAATTCATATAAGTAACAACCCCAAGACGCTGAATGACATCCAGCGCTTGTGTGGATCACTAAATTGGATCAGGCCATGGCTGGGACTCACCACGAGAGAACTATCCCCTCTTTTTGACTTGTTAGCAGAAAGGGAGGGGGATGAGGGTTTAAGTTCCCCAAGAGTCCTGACCCGGGAGGCCAGAGCCGCACTCGAGAAGGTCCAAACCACCATCGCGAGTAGGCAAGCCCATTGCTGTCAACCAGGGCTGCCTTTCCGCTTCATCATCTTCGGTGAGTTACCCCATTTATACGGTATAATATTCCAGTGGGACAAGGGCCAACAGGACCCCCTCTTGATAATAGAGTGGGTGTTCCTTGGCCACTGACAGTCCAAAAGTATCACCAAGCCACAAGAGCTGATGGCGCAGCTCATAATACGGGCCAGGGCTCGTCTGCAAGTACTAGCGGGTTGTGACTTCACATGTATCCGCCTCCCCATCAAAACATCCACGGGGAAAATGACCAAGGAGACCTTTGAACACCTTCTCAGACAAAATGAAAATTTGCAGTTTGCTCTAGACAGCTTCTCAGGCCAAATTAAAATTGGGCATCCTGGCCATCATCTGTTCAATACAGAATTCAAATTGTTGCCGAGAGAATTGCAAAGTAAAAAGCCACTCAAAGCACTGACAGTATTCACAGATGGGTCAGGGAAGTCCCACAAGTCAGTAGTGACTTGGAAAGACCCAGTGACTCAGTTGTGGGAATCAGACGTTAAAGTAGTGGAAGGTTCCCCACAAGTAGCTGAGTTGGATGCTGTCGTGAGGGCTTTTAAAAAATTCGATCACCCTTTTAATCTAGTCACAGATTCGGCATATGTGGCAGGAGCAGTGTCTAGAGCTGAACATGCAATTGTAAAAGAGGTCCCAAATCAAGTCATCTTCAGGTTGCTCACAGAATTAGTACACCTGGTTTCTAACCGTGAGCATCCCTTTTATGTGGTACATGTGAGGTCACACACGGATCTCCCAGGCTTTATTGCCGAAGGGAACCGCAGAGCAGCCGCCTTGGCAGCCCCACTACAGCTGGGAGGCCAGCCAAACATAGTCGAGCAGGCCAGGCTCAGCCATCAGCAGTTCCATCAAAATGCCCCAGGTCTGGTACGCCAGTTCCATCTGCGGCGTGACCAAGCCAGGGAAATTGTGGCCTCATGCCCCAACTGTCAGGAGGCAGCTCTACCAACACTGGGAGCAGGTGTGAATCCCAGAGGTCTCCGCAGTTGTGAGGTATGGCAGATGGACATCACCAAAGTCCCCGAATTTGGGAAACTCAAGAATGTCCATGTAACCGTGGACACCTTCTCGGGAGCAGTATTCGCCTCAGCCCACATAGGAGAAAGAGCCACAGACGTGAAAAAACACCTCATACACGCCTTTGCTACTTTGGGGGTCCCAGCCACAATAAAAACTGATAATGGTCCAGCATATACTTCCAGGGTGCTCAGTAACTTCCTGCAGGAATGGGGGGTCCAGCATAATACCGGGATTCCTCACTCCCCCACCGGCCAGGCCATAATAGAGAGGACTCACCAGACGCTGAAACAAGTCCTCCGGAAGCAGTGGGGAGATGTGCGAGTGCTGTCACCGCACGAGAGGCTCTGCAAGGCCTTGTTTACCATCAATTTCCTAAACTGCTCTTTTGACAGGCAAGAACTGCCAGCCCTGAGACATTTCAAACAACATCAGGAGCTCCAGCCAGAGGAGAGGCCTCCAGTATTAGTGAAGGATCCAGACTCCAAAGAAATCCAGGGTCCATTCCCACTCTTGACTTGGGGATGGGGATATGCCTGCGTATCCACGCCCTCAGGAGTCAAGTGGATCCCCAGGAGGCACGTCAAACCTTACACACCAGGACAGTCAGTGAGTCGGAGCAATACAGTGCCAGTGGATGCAACCGATGATCCCACCAACCAAGGGGTTGCATCCAATCGCAGGCGCCGCAGAAAAGGGAGAGACTCAACATCTCCCTAAAAAGCACTTTTCCCACATCTACCTCAGACCATGTATGTCTCCAAGTCGTGTTTATAATAAAGTTGTTGTCCCAGTTCCCCTATCCCCAAACACCCAGGGAAAAAGCAGCTGCAGTACCATCCCCAAGCCCTTTCCATCTACAAAGCAGTCACAGCAGCAGAAGAAGCTAAGAGAAGAGGCCACTGTGCAAGAATCCAAAGAGAAACAACTGTCTTTTTTATATTATTTAAAGCGGGGAATTGTTGCATCCCAGGTTTGGGTTCACATTATGGGTTTTTTCTTTGTTAGTTTTCCAGTTCTCTGTACCCTCGTGCATCCCCCGAGTTTTCCCCTACTCCTGTGGTTTCCGTGCCCGTCTCCCCGTTCTCGCGGTCCCACTCGCCCCAAAGTCTCGTGTCCGCCCCTGCCGTGTTCCCATTGGTCACTGTAGTACACGTCATCACCGCGATGTCTGTACCCATTGGGCGGGAGGGCTCCCCGTCCGCCCTGTCCCTTCCCTATTTCATCCCACTCCTCGGCATGCTCGAGGCCATTTGCGTCCGTCCGAAGCTGGGAGTGGCTGCAGCCTTTCCATCGCAGCTCTCGCAGCCAATAAAGCATCCAGCCGCCACGCGGACGGATTTGGACTAATTCCCTGCCTCTTTGTTTCTTCCCTCACGCCGACGGCAAAGCGCGGCCAACAGCCCACCCCGGAGCGCGACAGCAAAAGCGCCCGGAAACTGCGGCGAGCCCCGTCCCCGACGAAAAGCTGAGAAGCCCAAGCCGGGCATTCGGGAGCTGACCGGGGCAGACAAAAGTAAAGGGCAGCCGCGCACGTGTGCATCAGTAGATACTGTGCATAAGTGAGTGTCTGTGTAACACATGTGCTGGTGTAACCAATTAAGTATACACAAGTGTGTGCTGCTAGCGTGTACCGTAGTGCGCAAGAACTCTGTTCAAGTAAGTACGTGTGTGTAGGTATACTAGCTCTGCACGTGTTCCTGTGTACATACACAAACTAGACACGCCCAGACACATAACTCTAGATACACAGCTCCATACACCTGACTTACTGTCCCACCTAGAAAAGCAGATGGGTGTGTAAATATGTGTTTGTGTGTATGGCACTACCTAGCTCTGCTAGCTGAAGTAGCCCCTGGCTCTCTGTGAACACCCTGTTCTTTGAAAGAGAAAAAATTTGCCTCTACATATAAGTTTGCCAAAAAGTTTATGTAAGGTTATATACTGTGATTTCCATCAAATTTAATAATGTTGAAATGTCCATTAAACCCCTATAAACAGAGGTATCTATAATCGCTGCAATTCACTACTGTTCTAACCCACATTCCCTAGGAACTGCTTCCATCAAAACAAGATACTAAGCCAAGTACTAAACCTCTCTGTGATTGTAATACTTCCTAGACCGCGCAGTTCCCTTGTGCCAGCAGTAGTAAGTTCAAATAATGAAACATATGGAGCAGTGCTATGTGGGTTGTCTTTAGTTTAACCCCTCATTGGGGAAGCCCCTTTCAGGCACTGCTAACCTGTGAATCAGCTGCGTGAACCGCAGAGCAGGAGTAGACTCATGTCAACAGAATTGAAAACCCAGTGAAAGAACCCAAAGAATGGACTAGAGATAACCAAAGAAGCTTGAAGACGTCCAAAAGAAGAATCAAGCTTTCACCAGCTTTCACCAGCCAGCTTAAAGATTGTTTTAACTGTATCATTTATTGATGAAATTATCCTATTTTAATAGATAAGTATTGCAAGCATCTATTGAAGGAAGGCACACAAAGAACCGTAAGAAGTATTGAGACAGTTTCCTTAAGAATTAACTGTGGGATGTGCCCATGGGGAGGACATTGTGGTAATGCCATGGGAAACTACAGTCGTTTAGTACAAGGCATTTCCCCAGAGTCCTCTGCCCCCCAGTGCAAATGAGCACATGCCCATCACCTGTCAGTTTGTGGTTGTCATCTCCCCAAGTTCTGGAAAGTTCTCTGTTCTCATTGTTTCTAATGGTTCCCTCTGTAAACCGATCCTTCCCTTTTCCCTCATTGGCCCAGTTTATGTTAACCCATCCCTGCTCCTCCCTTACACCCTCTTCCCATTGGTTTATTTGTACCCCGGTTACTTCTCGCCTCCCCAGTTATATACTCTGGCCCCTCCTTCCTCGGGGTTCTCGGAGTCTGCTTTCCCTGAGTGTGGTTGTCTCCCTGCTCCTATTTCTGCCTCCCTACTCCTTTGATCAATCCTCAATAAACCCGCTCGGATTCCAGCAGCTCAAGAGTCCTTCCGTCTTCCTGGTGGGGGCTTTAGTTACGCTATGCCGGCACCCGTTGACCAGCCAACTGAGGGCCACCCCGTGGGACTTGGTCCAGGGTAGCCTTAGTCTGGCGCCCAAACAGATTGACCACTTCCCTGGCCAGTTCGGAACGTCTCCTCTGACTTCTCGGATCTGTGACCCAGATTTTTGAGGATTTCAAGCGTCGTTCGGAGCCAGCCCCAGGAGGAGCTGCGCTTTCGTCACGGAAGACCCCTTCTCCTGGACCTGCTGACACCCTCCAAATGTCCATCTCTGCAGCTTCGGGGGAAACTTTTGGACTTTGCAGGACCGGCAGGACCCCACCACCCGCCCAAGGCTTTTTTCTTTTCCTCTGTGTCCCTTCTGGGTGAGTCTCTGCAGCATCGGCTGCCTGGTGCTTTTCGCCTCATACAGGCTCTTTTCTTTCTGTTTCTTCTTTGCTTTGTGGGGGGAGTTTTCGGCTGTTGAGCAAAATGGGCAATCGCCTTTGTCCAGCCGGTTATATGTAACAGGTATAATTCGCGCCATATTGTTGCTTCATATATATATAATATTACATAGTTGTTAGGATGTACCTCTTGGCATTAGAAGCCCCCCCCACTTTCTCAGGCAAAACTAAGTGTGTGTAGAAACCATTTACAAGCAAGGAGATGTGGCTCGCCAGGAGATGGGCCTTATCTGAGGCGATATGGAGACACCCAGGCGCTGATCATCGCGTGAACGACCCGAGATGGACATCAGGATCATCCCCCCGGGCCGATACATGTGAATACTCTGTTCCCGTAAATTTCATCAAGAGTTTCCACTACACCAGACTTTGAATTTCTCTACCTTGTCACTGAGAAGGAAATCTCATCAACTTATGGGACTTTGAATGAAACAAAGGACTGAATGCCGAAATCCTGGCCTCAGGCAAAATTTTCCCTATAAAAAAATCGCTTGTACCAGGATGGTGGTGTGGGGGCATAGAGTGAAACCTCTGCTGAGGCTGATCTCTGTGTCTTGCACCCAGCGCCGATCCCGGGCTCGGCACTGTCCTTTTCCATGTGGCTGGCTAAGTTAGATCTCTATTGCAAAAATAAATTCTTTTTATTTTTTTAATTTGGCCGGATCATTTTTCATTTATAACAAGCCCAACAGGATTTTTACATCCAAGTTAAGGCAACCCTTGTTTTGGGGGATGTTTCATTTAAGAAAAGGGAACTGAAAGCTTTTGTTAATTTTATTTTTGAGCATTTTCCCAATGCGTCCAGGGAAGATGTCTTTTCTGTTTTATTTTGGGGGAAAGTTGAGAAATGTATATATGATATTCAGGTTGCGGGGAGTTTTAAAGTGGGGCACTTTTATCCTGCGTTTGATTCTATTTTAAAGTTAATTAAACAACAGGGGGAGAGTTGGGTCCCCGGTTCTCCTACCCCTCATTCCTCCCTCCCCAGTCCTTATCCCACTTCCCCTAAGGGTGGGTCGGGTGTCAGATCCTGCCAAAAGGCACAGGGCTGCTGCCGACTCTCTGCTGTCTCCCATCCCACTCTGTCCCTTCCTCGTGCTGGGACTGGCCACCCCAGCCTGAGCCTCACCCGTTCCCTCGTTCTGAAGTCCCCAGACCCCGGTTTAATTCCCAGTTGTAATGATAGTTCTGTTAAACAAAATGGCCAAGCGCCACCATTCTATTAAAACCTACAATGGCGCTTCTTCTCCTCCTTCCTCACCCCCTCGTGTTCCCGCCATTCCTTTGCCACCCCCTCCTTCGTCAGGTGCCGCCCCTGCGTCGGGTCTCTCCCACTCCACCACGTCAATTGTTACGTCGTCGGGACCCGTCCCACCCTTCCCCCTGACCACACCCCTGGGTACGCCCCCTGTGGGTGGGACTGGCCCACAGGAAGGCCACACCTCAGTGGGTGGGTCAGGCCACGCCCCCCCCCCCCCCCTGCCGCTTTCGGTTCCCACGCCAACGGAACCGGAGGTAGGCGTGGCCGGAAGGAAGCCATCTTGGCCTGCCGGGTCTCACAACACCGAGACCCACTGGTCAGGCAGAGGCTCCGTGCCCTAGCCTGTCCTGCCTCATCCTCTGAGGAGGATGAGGACAGTGACAGCCCCCGCTTTACCATCAAGCCGGGGGGAGGCTGGGCCCGGATCCGGGAGGAGGCGATCAAGGACGGGGACCTTGACCTTGCACGGGACTTGGGATCCTTTGCGGCACCAGTTATCCACAAGAGGGGAAGGGAACCCAGGTGGGAGCAGTTACCTTATGTGGAAGTCAAAGAGTCAAGAAAAGCGGCCAAAGATTACAGCAGAAATTCACCATTCTTTAAGAATGTCTTGGCCTTTACTTTCTCTGGGCACACATTAGTCCCACACGATTTGAGGTACATAGCCAAAGCATTGTTTACACAAACTGAACTACTGCTATACGAAATTCTTTGGAAAAAACTGTTAAAACCACTCTTAAAAAAGTATGACCTCAATGAAGTGTTGGGGGAAGATAGCGAAGGCCTTGAGGCCCTCACTGGAGAGGGGGAATTTAGCTGGCCGGAAGATCAAATTCTACTGCCAAATAACCTATTAGATGAAATCAGAGATGCTGGCAAGGCCGCGCTTTTAAAAATCCCAGATGGGACAAACCCCCTCCAAAACTTTTCCTCCGTTTTACAAGGCCCAGAAGAGACTTTTGTTAAATTTGTCGACCGTTTACGAGAGGCCATCGAAAGACAGATAGACCATGTAGAAGTCCGAGAGGAGCTTCTCAGAAAGATGGCCATGACCAATGCAAATTCAGAGACCAAGAAAGTCCTGAGAGCACTGCCTCAAGATCCAGAACCTACCATTTCACAGATGGTCGAGGCGTGCTCGAAGGCTTCATCCATGGAACATACTGTGGCTTTAGCTGTGAGCAAAGGGGTGGGGGAGGCCATGGTCAATTTAAGTAATGTTCGGTGTTTTGGATGTGGCCAACTAGGACATATACAAGCTAACTGTCCCCACCGGCCACCTGAACCTCTTTATCAACCACAGTTACAATATCCGAGGCCTCCATTCAGGGACTTTTAACAGCACAGGCAATACCGTGTGGGACACGGGCGGCGAAGCATGATGCGGGGCCATGTGATGACACCAAATGGCCGACTGCAGCACCCCGGCCTGCCCACCAGCCTGCCTACCATCCAGGAAAACCTCTGCCCAGACGGTACATTTCTGCAGACCGCAGCCATGAGGACAGGCTCCGGTTCTTCCGCAGAACCAGCCAATTAAATCAGGATAACTGTCGGGTCCTCTGCAATGCCGTCCATCTTTTGCTGCCAGACGAGGACCTTGTGAGAGTCCCTGTGGGGTATCTACACTCACCCTATCATAACAGGCCCACCACCGTCCTGCTCCTCGGGGACAGCCACAACACACCAGAAGAACTTACCATCATCCCCGAGGTGGTTTGTGTGGATCCTGGCAACGAAATCACGGTATCGGTAGTTTGCACCAACCCCCTATTTACTCTCTGTAAATGGGCCCCATTTGCTTTACTATACATCCTGGAGGGGCAAGACTTTGACAATGAGGACAAGGACAAGCATGTTTTCTTTACTCAAAACGTCTGCAAGGAAAGACCATTAATAACATCTACCATTTCCTTTCAGGGGAAGTCAGTGACTTTGGACTTAATGGCGGACACTGGAGCTGATGTCACCATCCTCCCTTGAGCAAAGTGGCCGCGCGACTGGGAGTTGGTGTCCCCTTGTGGCACAATCACCGGCGTGGGGGGAGCTGTCAACTCCCTCAGAAGCAAATATCTGGTAAGCGTGGAGGGACCGGAGGGGCAAATTGCAACAAACAGGCCTTCTGTGGTTTCCTCAAATATCGTGCTACTTGGCAGGGACGTTTTGTCCCAATGGGGAGCTCGACTTGACATCCCTGACCCTAGGTGGGATTTTTAGTATGGTCTACTGGAGAGCGCACCACCCCACCTCTCAGTTGGAAGACCGACACACCAGTATGGGTGGACCAGTGGCCCCTTCCGGTGGAGAAATTAGAGGCGCTTCATGAATTAGTAGAGGAGCAGGTGCGCCTGGGGCATTTAACACCTTCCACCAGCTCCTGGAACACACCTGTCTTTGTCGTCAAAAAACCTGGCAGGGACAGGTGGCACCTGCTCCAAGACCTACGTAAGGTCAATGATGTCATTGAGGACATGGGCCCCCTTCAGCCAGGCCTCCCCTCTCCCTCCATGCTTCCCTGGGCTTGGCAGCTCGCAGTGTTAGACATCAAAGACTGCTTTTTTAACATCCCATTGTACCCCAGAGATGTTCCCAGGTTCGCTTTCTCGGTACCATCAATCAACAGGGGCGAACCTTACAAAAGGTACCAGTGGACCACTTTGCCCCAGGGAATGAAGTGCTCTCCAGTACTCTGTCAAACCTTTGTTTCACAAGTCGTTTCCCCTGTTAGGGGAATCTTCCCTGAGGCACTAATACTTCATTACATGGATGATGTTTTGGTGTGTGCTGCCACAAAAACTTATCTAGATGCAGCACTTTCGAAAACTGTGCAGGCCATCAAGGCGGCTGGACTTCAGATTGCACAGGAAAAGATTCAGTTATCAGCACCATGGAAGTATTTGGGCTTCATCATCACCGGGAGGACCATCACACCGCAGACACTGACCATCAAGGAAGACCCACGGACGCTGCGGGATGTTCAGCAAATTTGTGGCACCATCACCTGGATCCGACTTCTCCTGGGGGTCACCACGGAAGAATTAGCGCCCCTCTTCAACCTCCTGCGAGGAAGTGACGGCTTAGCTTCTCCACGTCAACTAGCATCAGACGCCCATGGAGCCCTGGAGAGAGTCGCACAGGCCCTGAAGTCCCGACAGGCTCACTGTGTGGTCCGGTCCCTCCCGTTGAACCTCTGCATCCTGGGTAAGTGCCCAAACTTTCATGGACTTTTATTTCAATGGGATAGTACACTCAAAGATCCACTCCTCATCACTGAGTGGCTTTTCCTACCTCACCAGCCACACAAAACTATGACAACACCAGCAGAATTAATAGCCAACCTTGTTATAAAAGCCCGCCACCGCCTCCGGACCCTCGCAGGGTGTGATCTGGAGTGCATTTATGTACCTTTAAATTTGGAACAATTGGACTCAGTACTACAAGCTAATGAAAATTTACAAATTGCATTAGACAGCTATCCCCGCCAGATAGCAATTCATTATCCGAAACACAAGTTGTTCAAAGACGCTCTGTATTTGGCTACAAAAACTTTTAAAAGTAAAACTCCTTTGAAAAATGCTCTCACAGTGTTCACTGACAGGTTGGGCAAGTCCCACAAGTCAGTGATCACCAGGAAGGACCCGGACACTCAGAAGTGGGAGTCTGATGTCCAGCTAGTTGAGGGTTCCCCCCACATCGCAGAACTTGCTGCGGTTGTGAGAGTCTTCAAAAAATTTCAACAACCTTTTAATCTAGTTACTGATTCGGAGTATGTTGCCAGGATAGCAGAGTGGGCAGAACATGCCCGGCTCAACGAAATTCAAAACAGAAAATTATATGGCTTGCTCTCAGAATTAATTTGGCTCATCTCCCACAGAGAGCAACCCTGTAATATTTTGCACGTCTGGTCTCACACTGACCTGCCAGGTGCCATCACTGAGGGCAACCTGAGAGCAGATCTGCTAGCAATGACCACACAGATTTCTGACAGACTTACCCTACCTGACATTTTTCAGCAGGCTTGGCTGAGCCATGCTTTTTATCACCAAAATGCACCTGCACTTTCAAAACAGTTTAAAATATCAAAAGAACAAGCCAGAGCCATTCTTTCCACCTGCCCCAACTGCCAGTCCTTCGCCCTTCCTTCTGTGGCGACGGGGGTCAACCCCCGAGGACTGGGGGCTTTGGAACTCTGGCAAACAGACATCACTCATTATGCCCCTTTCGGGCGATTAGAATGTATACATGTCTCAATCGACACATTTTCAGGAGCGGTGTTTGCCTCCCTCCACATGGGAGAAAAAGCCAAAGATGTCATCAAACATTTTTATATGGCATTTGCCACCCTGGGCGTTCCAAAATCCATTAAGACTGACAATGGCCCAGGCTTTACGTCAACGTGCTTTCAGAAATTCCTGCAGCAATGTGGGATTGCCCACACCACCGGCATTCCACATAACCCCACTGGGAAATCTGTAGTTGAAAGAACACCTAAAGAGATCAAGAAATTACTAGAACAGCAAAATTATTCGTCCCTGTCCATGACTCCTGTTTAAAGACTGTGTAAGGCACATTATGTTTTTAATTTCATGAACTGCTCAGACAGGGAGCCGAATCCCCCCATTCTGTGGCACTTTCAGAACAACACTAGAGCACTTTTAAAGGAAAAGCCTCCGGTCCTTATTAAGGACCCAGAATCTAAGATCATCAAGGGCCCGTATCCACTCATAACATGGGGGAGAGGATATGACTGTGTTTCCACCAAGCAGGGCCCCAAGTGGACTCCTGGGAAGTATGTGAAACCATACCTGGATGCTGCGCCACAAGATGACCTCCCGCCAGAACACCCTCCTGGAGCACCACAAACAGCCCAACCGGACAATGCAGTCGCATGGAGATGACGCAAGAAGAAGGACACCCCTCCACCAAATATCGTCTCCTGTGTCCTCATCACAAGAAGACACTTTCCACTACCAGCTGAGACAAACCCAGTTTTACCTTCCCCTGTTGTCGTTGTCCCATTCCCTTTCCTCTCTTACCTTTTCCCTCGACCCCCTACCCCTTATCCCTAAACCTTACCTGTTATTTATTTCATTCTATTAAGTTTAACAAAGGGGGAGAAAGGAGGGAAGGGAACCAAACAGAATTTTACTTACAAATGCTTTCTTTTTTATCATACTAGAACACAGCCAGAGCAGTGATGGCCACCCTGCTGACACCTACCCAGACAACACTTAAGGCACCCCAGAGCATCCAGATGGCTGGCACCACACTTTTCATCTTACTGTGTCTCCAGGCAGCCAATGCATGGCTTGTCCCACAGCCGAAGGATAACATTTGAATAACACTAGCAAAGTCCCTCAAGCAAGACAATTTTTGCATGGCCATGGTCAGGGTGGGAGACCCATTCTTGACATGCCTGATGGGAATCCCTCTGTCAGAAAAAGACTACGTGTACGCAGGTAAGAAACCTAACCCGGTGGACTCTTGGGATTGGTGGACAAGGACCCTCCCACATGCACCGCAGGAACCCCAGGAATTGGACTTACTGGGGTCCACAAAAGCTGCCTTCTGTGTTCGATTTTTCTATAAGTCAATCAAACAAGTCTCAAGAGCTAGTCAGGAAAGATGTGTCACCAAATGAAAAAAAAGATATGACTGGTGCAATTACACCAGCCAAACATGGTCTGAGTCCTCTCCATATCCCAAGGTGCTCCCTAAGGGAGTGTTTCTTATCTGTGGCGACAGAGTGTGGCCAGGGATCCCATCCAAGATTAAAGGGGGACCCTGTAGCCCTGGCCAGCTTACTACCCTGACACCCAACAAAACCTAAATTTTTGATTGGAAAAAGGAAAAACAACTGACCCGCAAAAAGAGATCGTATACCAAATTTTACCCAAATTGTGATTCCCAAATTTACGATTGGAGTAAGTCAAAGAGGGCCGCTGTGTCCATTTCCCTACCATCGTATGCAGCAGCAAAGGCCCTCGGTGAGCTTTCTCACCTTGAGTGCTGGCTTAGTAAGCAGGCCAACGCCATGACCGCCGCACTGTCAGACCTTTTGGCAGATGAAGAGACCACCAGACATGCCACCTTAAAAAATAGAGCAGCCATCCGCGGCTGCTCTTTACTTTTGTCTGCCCTGGTCAGCTCCCGAATGCCCGGCTTGGGCTTCTCAGCTTTTCGTCGGGGACGGGGCTCGCCGCAGTTTCCGGGCGCTTTTGCTGTCGCGCTCCGGGGTGGGCTGTTGGCCGCGCTTTGCCGTCGGCGTGAGGGAAGAAACAAAGAGGCAGGGAATTCGTCCAAATCCGTCCGCGTGGCAGCTGGATGCTTTATTGGCTGCGAGAGCTGCGATGGAAAGGCTGCAGCCGATCCCAGCTTCGCATGGACGCAAATGGCCTCGAGCATGCCGAGGAGTGGGGTGATATAGGGAAGGGACAGGGCGGACGGGGAGCCCTCCCGCCCAATGGGTACAGACATCGCGGTGATGACGTGTACTACAGCGACCAATGGGAACACGGCAGGGGCGGACACGAGACTTTGGGGTGAGTGGGACCACGAGAACGGGGAGACGGGCACGGAAACCACAGGAGTAGGGGAAAACCCGGGGGATGCACGAGGGTACAAAGAACTGGAAAACTAACAAAGAAAAAACCTATTATGTGAACCCAAACCTGGGATGCAACAGCCATCGACTTCCTGTTGCTTGCCCATGGCCATAGCTATGAAGATTTTGAAAGACTGTGTTGTTTTAACCTTTCCTCGAGAAGCACTTCCATACAAGCCAACATCAAGAGACTCCAATTGCAAATACAAGACCTTAAGACTGAAAATCAGGCTTTGGACGCAATAAATAAGATACTTAAACAATGGGGTGTTCCTAGCTGGGTGGACTCCATCCTGAGAGGACTGCTCTGGATTCTACTTATATTTTTTATTGTTTCCATTGCTTTAACTCTCTTTTAAAAGACCCTTGTGAAAACCTTAGGGAAAGTTTATTTAATTAACAGACAAGGGGGAGATGTGGGATGTTCCCATGGGGAGGACATTGTGGGAATGCCATAGGAAACTACAGTCGTTTAGCACAAGGCATTTACCCAGAGTCCTCTGCCCCCCAATGCAAATGAGCACATGCCCATCACCTGTCAGTTTGTGGTTGTCATCTCCCCAAGTTCTGGAAAGTTCTGTTTTCATTGTTTCTAATGGTTCCCTCTGTAAACCACTCCTTCCCTTTTCTCTCACTGGCCCAGTTTATGTTACCCCATCCCTGCTCCTCCCTTACACCCTCTTCCCATTGGTTTATTTGTACCCCGGTTACTTCTCGCCTCCCCAGTTATATACTCTGGCCCCTCCTTCCTCGGGGTTCTTGGAGTCTGCTTTCCCTGAGTGTGGTTGTCTCCCTGCTCCTATTTCTGCCTCCCTACTCCTTTGATCAATCCTCAATAAACCCACTCGGATTCCAGCAGTTCAAGAGTCCTTCCGTCTTCCTGGTGGGGATTTTAATTACGCTATGCAGGCACCCGTTGACCAGTCAACTGAGGGCCACCCCGTGGGACTTGGTCCGGGGTAGCCTTCGACTAACAAGTAAGGTAAAACAAAAAAATATAGAGGGCAAGACTGGGTTGGCCCCTGTGTTCGCCACGGAGAAGATTATAGTCCTGCTGTGGGTAGCAACCCTGTAGACATGGTAAGGTGGGAACAAGAAAGCCATACTAGACCTCTATAATTCCTCAGTTGTCTCTTAATCCAACAGAGACTAAAGAGCAAGACCAATTTGGCCTCTGTAATCCCATTTTGTCCAATTTTTCCTGTTCCCACTCCCCTTGCCCACAGATGCTAGTATTTCTTTTTTTGAGAAGTAAAGGTAAAATATCCAAATCAAAAATAAGAGTTAATTTTTCGAGCCAAAAGACTTATAGAAAAGGAAAAGGGGGGTTTGTTATAGATAAGTAATGTAATAGTTGGCTCTCAGAATTAAGAGATAGTTATTATGCAGGTGTATAGTAATGTTATTGTAATATGCCATTCCAAAACCCTCTTTCCCTCCCCCCCTTGTAATAGCCTTAGGAGTCAAGATATTTAGAGGAGGCTGGCTTGTTACCAGGAGATGCAGCATAACAACACCTGACCTCTCAACAAGATGTAAAAACTAATCTCTACCAATGGACAGCAGAGAAAGAATTGCCTGACAAAACTTTAGGAGGGGCTGAAATAGAGATTTTTTGGAATTCACTTAAGTTAGCAAAATTAATTAAGCATTTATATTTTTGCTTGTAGGGTTATGTGTTGAATTTTAACCTTTTACTTAAGAAACCTCTGCCATGGTTCAAAGGGCATAAGAAAATGCAAATTTCTGAAGCTTCTTGCATAAAAGAACAATACCCAGGGATGCAAAGAACCCAGATAAAGAAGCCCCTCTGTCTCTAAGCCTATCAAGACTGACAGACATTCACAGATAAGCACTGAAGGACCGAAAGCACGCACGCAGAGAGGAAAAGTTCAGAAGTTCAGTAATAAGGAAGACTAAAATCTTAAGTCTCAGAAGACCCCTGAGACCCCCATGCGACCACCAAAGCAAACCACACGTGCCCAGAAGGGCATGGGACTATTTAGCATGAGAGGCGAGGACAGGTGGGGCCAGGGGTTGAATATGCATCGCAAAGTTGTGCAATGTGTTGCATATGGAACATCTTTGTGAATAAAAGTGTGGGTCAGACCAGGGCTCGGGGCATAAGTTTTTGGAGAGCTATCTCACTTGTGTCGGGTGCTGACAATACATACCCACTTCATAACTACTCCAGGTTGTGGAGTCTATTTATTTATGCCGCGTATTGCTTCAGGGCTAAGGATATAAAAGGCGAAGCATCCATTTTGTAGATAAGCCACGTGGTTGGTAGTCATGGGGGGGCTCCCAAGCACTATATTTTTCCTTATTTAGTCTTTGTTGTAGTTTTTGTTAAAGTTGATTAGAACTTTAAAAGTGAGCAGTCGTTTCTCACAAGCTCAACCAGAAGAGAAGGCCATTTTGAAGCCATGTTGGACTCCTGCCTTGCTTGCCTGATTTCTTATGCCAACCACCTCCTCTTTATCAGATGGCCTATAGTAGTGTGAAAAATGACCAGATAATATTGGCTTTCACATTTATGCATTAGCTTTTGCATGTTGTTAGTGATTATAAGTATTTAGAAATAGTAACAATTATAACTCTTTTTAGCTGCTTGTTATTATAATATAATCTGTCAGTTTAAGTATGCACTGTAACACTCATAGAAATAGTAGTGTAATGAATATGATATCTATGTATCACTTATGGAAATAACAGCGCGATGAACATATTGTACTATAGAAAAGGCTTTTGTGTAGCTAAGAACAGTGTAAGGCCATCCACTGACCGACCTGTGTAGAAATGTGCCCCCTTGACAGAGTGGCCAAATTATCCTTTGTCTCCTTAAAAAGGAAAAAAGCCCAGAAGTTTCTCTCCTCAATTTGGTAAAAAGACACCTCATAGGACCTTTGGGACTTCACCTTAAACCTAGGGCTGCCAATTGGACGGAAGCCAAAAGGTCCGGCCTAAGCAATTCACTAGTAAAAGAAGAGAACAAAGGAAATAATTGGTTTTGTGGAGTGCTTTAGCAGGAGCAAGAACCTCTTGCCCCTGGCTCGGGTTTTTCTCTGTAAGAGCTTTGTTATTTTGTCTTTTATTAAAACCTTTCTGTTCCCAACACTACCTCAGAAGCCATCCTGCTAATTTTATGCCATTTGCGGTAGCTGAGCTATCTCGGTGGTGATAAGTCCTCTGAGAGCTTATAAGACCTGGCTCAAGGAGAAAACGTATCAGACCCGTCCAAGTGATAAGATAACCGTGACACAAACTGGAGCACCAGAGGACAATTAGAGAATACCATGTTAAATTTAAGGAGGACATACTAAAATCTTATCAGAGGTTGTGAAACAGCAGGATGAAGACACACGAAGAAATAAAATATATTGTCCTGACACCCAGGATGTTATGCAGATAAGCCAGAGTGTGAAGAAGTCAAACAAAGGAGTTCCCAAAACATCAGTTCACAAGAATGTTTGAATAATGTATGAAACACATTAATATGCATGTATCTCAGCGATACAACTGTATAAATATAACACTGTCTGTATATACTGGCGTGTTCTTTGGCTGTTGGCCAGGAGCACCCCAGCGCTGGATTTTTGTTTCTTATTTTATCCCTTATTAAACTTTACAAAAATTCTTTATTTTCTACTCTGTTTTTTCACAGTAGACACCAGCCACAAGGTTTCCTTTGTTGGCTTGTGTGGGATGATGACCACGGAGCCAGGCAAGGGCTAAGGCTTACTATCTATGGCCTATACCATGTACCCTCCATATTATCTTTGCGTCTGGAGATCCACATAGCTGACATTAAGAAAGGACAAGTGAGGTAAAGGATGAGGTTCAGGGCAGCTAGGATAGTCCTCCTTTGACTCTTACAAATGGCACGGAAAAGAAGGAAGTCATATGAGCACAACTTTGAAGGACATCATTGTAGCAGAATTTCTAAGAGAGAGAGGACATGATTTATATTTAGAGTGAAGGTTGAGCTACCCCAGCCTGGGCCTCAGATACGGGCCTCGGTGATGCCTTGAAGCCTATGACGCAGTTAGGAATTAGTCTGTGGCGCAGTTAGAAATTATGTTAAGGTGTAAGCACAGTGTAATGGGCTTTCTGGGTGTGAATTAGTATAAGTCTGCAGTGTGAAACTCTAACCACCTTAAGACAAAGACAAACAATGTTTGCTTGCCAATGAGAGTGTGCTCACAATTGTAAACTATATTGAAGTGTATATAAACTGCCATCTTATAAACAATAAAGGGAGAACGTATGATTAACCACATTGGTTTGGATCTGCTTTTGTCCTGTCCAGCTGTCCCGATTTTTATAGGAAGTCCCGTGTTTCTCTTCATGGCCAAGAAAATTACCTTTTGCCTCAGTTAGGGTCATTTAAGTATTTAAATGCTGTACTAGTGATTTGTGGGAAAAAAAAAAAAACAACTCTACAACTTGTAAAAGTTTTAAAGCCAGTATGATTTATTTTAATGTTAGACACATGTGGGATAGTTCTTAAAAGGACATGCACACTCCCGAAAATTCTCGAGTCTATTTTATCCCCTAACCTGTTGCATATGCATAAAAGACATGCATATGTATTAAACTGCCTTATCAATTTTTATAAACCTGTGCAGTTCTTCAGTCA
Organism: Anomalospiza imberbis; assembly: GCF_031753505.1. Taxonomy (NCBI): domain Eukaryota; kingdom Metazoa; phylum Chordata; class Aves; order Passeriformes; family Viduidae; genus Anomalospiza; species Anomalospiza imberbis. The sequence goes on from NC_089720.1 coordinate 3,719,955, forward strand.
CGTAGCTGTAATATGGTGCTTGTTAACCAGATTCAGTTTTTTCGTCTGCTTCAGCCCCAAGGTCGATGGGGCCCCTCCTTATCTCTCTTCAGATTGGATGCTTGTATTCCTCTCTATGTAGCCTTGAATCTCCTTTTTCTCTCTGCAGGCCTTTTGCGAGCACAGCAAGTTAACAGACTGAACAAGTTCAAACAGCAGACTCCACCTAAATCAAAAATTGGTTTCTACCCCAAGTTAAATTTCTAACCCCCAACTCATTCTTCTTTTTTTTAGAAAACGAGTAAATTTTTTTATTTACAACAAATTTTTATGATAATAGGTGTTTCTTAATGCTTTGTTATGTATATTTGATAAGAGGTTAACACTGTTATTTGTTGTAGTATGTTTTAATTCTAAATTAGTACTATAAAAGATAACTTAAAATTTATTTTAACTAATATTAATAAAAGTATAATGTATTGAATATTTCAGTTGCACTTGGTGACTATTTAAAGATTATATTTTATTAGTGGTGATTTGTGTCTTGTTTTATTTTTTGAAGAATTTTGCTTATGTTTTTGTATTATGATGGACTGTAATTAGAAGGGTTTTTTTGGTTTTTTGGATATTTTCAAAAATTTTAATTAGGTCTTGGTGTTTAATTGTCTTATTAATGTAAGGTCTATTCAAATAGGAGTAGGTGATAGCTTGTGATATATTGTGTAATTGTTTTTGATTAGTTGGTGGGATGTTACTGGTGTTAAATATGAAAAATTATAACTGATAATATTAATAAAATTATAAATGCAAAAATTTGAATTATTTTTATTAGGCAAAACTATATTGTTGTTGCCAATTTTTATAAAAGTATAAGTAGTTTTTAAGTATATATAACTTTTATTAGTATATACAATTGCAGTTTTTTTATTAGTGACTGGATAAATTTTGAAGTGGCAAATATTTTTTTAGTATTCTGACACACATTTTGAGTGTTAATAGTGTTGCTTTCCTAGATGAATCTTAGTTGTTCTTGGGTAATACAAGATTTTAAGTTTACTGTGTGTTACTTTGTCACTGTTGAGTCAGGAATGGGAGTGGAGGCGACACATGAACTCTCTTCAGCAGGCTAATAATGAGTTTATTAGAAAACCATTCCTTTTTATACACTGTTCCGATAAAGGTGGACCTGATTGGCTGTTTAATCAATACCCCGTTACCATTGGCTAATTAAGGAGACACCCTTTGGTAAACATCTTATGAGAAAACAACTGTTCAAAACACCAGCTGCAAGATTGCTTTAACTCTTTCTCTCAGCCTTCTCAAAACTCCCCAGAACAATTCCTGGGAAAGTTTATTTGGTTTTCTCTCTGTGACCAGACTGTCAGTATCCACATTACTTCTCATTTACTTTTTGTGTCTATATTTTATGTTTTGAGGGATAAAGTACTGTTTTCTTATGGTTTAATTTTAGTGTGATGATGGGGTGGATAACATAAATAGTGGTATTATGTATAGTAAGTACAAAGGTAGTGGTTACATTAGAAGTAGGATTATAGGTAAAATTTGTTATAGTTTACTAAGATTGAAACTTTAAAAAAACTATTTTATTATCTTAAACAATTTTTAAAAATTTTAATTGGAAAATTACTTTCACTCCCTTCCCATATGATTAAGGTTGCTGTTGTTTGTATTGATAACTGTGTATATAAATGAAAGATAAAGATATATTATCTTGAACTCTATTAAGTGTTTCTACTATTAACTTGTGGTCCTGGTTTTTGGTTTTTTTTTTATTTTGGTAGCACTTTTGAATATTGTTACTGGTTAGTTCGTAATGTTAATAAAAATTATTGTAAGGATTGTTTTAGTTTTGTTAGCTTACTTGTTGTAGTGCCTAATTTGTTTATTAATATTTTTGAGTTAATTTTGTCCCTAATATTGTCTCTAATAATCTTGACTCTAATATTTTAGTTAAAATTTTTAAATTTTGTTTTTGAGGTGTATTTGTCTTTGTAATTACGTTGTTTAGCTTTCAAAGTATGTTTTTAGGAAGGAAGAGTAGGTTGGTTGGATTTTTGAAATGTTGATTTGTATGAACAATTTGATACGTTTGAGAGACTGCTTTGGATGAAATAACAGTTGTTGTTGACTGTCTGGGTTATTATAAACTGCTCGGTGTTTGTATGTAGGAAAAGTTGAAATACTAATTTGATTTGTTTTCTTATGGGTGGTCTCACTGATTATCTGGTATTTTACTTTGATTTTTTTATTTCTTAAAATGTTTATAGGTTTTTTGTTTTTGCTATTTTTGCTTTTTATATATTTGATTCTCATGCATTACTATAGTTGATAGGTTTAAATTTTTTATATTAGAATGTTTTCTTATGGATTTAGTGTATTGAATAAAAGTTTGGGACTAAGGTTATTTAGTATTGTTTTGGATAGATGTATCTTCTAATTTTAAGACTTTAATTGCAATTATATACAGAACAATTTTGTAAATTAAATTATTACTCACTTTTGGTTGTAATATACTTATTTTGAGTAAGCTTAAGTTTATTGTTTTTGGTGTTACTTTTTAAGGGGCATCTGGGGCCTTCTTTACTTGGGAGTGGTGGATTTAGGTATTTTGTTTTATGATTTTAATTGTGGTGAAAGTGGTGAGAAGTACTTGGAATGTTTTTTTTTACTGTGGTTTTAAAAGTTTTTTGTGAGAGATTTTATATATATATATATATATTTAGGCTGTATGTTATATATTGGTTTATTTCGTTCTTTGTTTTGAGTTCTAGCCACATGTTTTTTAATTTCTTTCAGCTGTTTATTTAGAGTTACTATATATGTTACTTCACTAATGTGGGTAGATATCACTTTATCTCTTTCTATTCTGTATGTTCTTTTATAAAGCATTTTAAAACGATTTAACTTTTTTTTAGGTTCAGTTTGAATTTGTAATAATGCTAGTGGAAGAGTTTGGGGTTAAGGTAAATTAACATTTTGTTTTCGTTTTATAATTTGTTGTTTAATTAAATGGTTCATTTTTTTTTACTTGGCTACTTGATTGGGGGTGGTATGGAGTATTAAGCTTTTACTTTATGCTTAGGTGGTTGCTAATTTGTTGTGCTATCTTGGAAATGAAATGTGATCTATTTGAGGATAGTGTGGTTGGAACTTTGAAGTGTGGTATTATTTTTTGTAATAATACTTTGGTCACTTTTTGAGTTTTGATAGTTTTGGTGGGGAAAGTTTTTGGCTACTTTAAAAATGTATTTGTTAATATTAATAAATCTTGATACCCCCTCTTTTCTTGGGAGTTTTGAAAAGTTAATTTGTTACTGTTGTTTAGGTTTATGACTCTTCTTAATTTGACTAAGTTTTGGTTTGGGGGTATTCTTGGGGTTAGTTTGGAGGTAAAGATCACACTGTTGGGTTACTGGAGTAATAGCGGTATATGAATTCTTGGTAATGGTTTTTTAATCAAATAGATGTTTAGGGTGTTAATTTTTAGTATATTTTTTGGTGTTCTTTTTTTATTAGTGACTACAATAAATGGGAAGGGATTACTAGCTTCTTTTTAATAATAGCCCACCAGTCCAGGTATTGGATTAGGACACTACGAGACAATAAAAAGCAAAGAATTACGGATGTCTGGATGTTTTTGGGCACTAAGCTGCCAAAAACATGCCTTGTGAACAAAGGAATAACCCTTAAAAGCAATAGCCTGTTGCATATTTATAAATTCCTTGCAATTAAGAATTTTTATGGTTTTTGTCAACTTCTTCCACTTAATCCTGGTGGTTCCATAAAGACGGAGAGAAGGTGGAAGAATGTTTGTCTTTTCCGATAAGGAGACAGTAATTCTTTTTGTGTCCTGTCGCTATTATCTCTGTGTGAAGAATTTCTTGATTATCTCATCTCTTTCTTGAACTAGTAAAAAAATAGTTTCTATTTTAACATTATGTTGCAACCTAAAACTATATTTAACACATTACTTAAGAGAATTAATACAGCATAACTTTCTAACATAACACATATAATATTCATTTTAATATATTCAAAAAGCCTATCATAAAATACACATTTTTCACAGCCCAAGCCGAGCCAGGATCCACCTGGCCCCAGGAGCAGCTAGGGGCCGGGCAGGGCCACGGTACGGGCTGCTGAGATTTTGCCTGGCCATTTCTTGTTGTCGCTAAGCCTAGCCTGGCTGCTGAGATCCTAGCCACTTCCCCCCCTCCCCCAGCACAGCCGAACAGGTCCAGTGGATGCTTGGCAGAGATCACAGGACCAACAGTGAGAGGTAAATGCAAGGCCTGGGCAAGATTAACTCTTTCAGCACTGTAAAACTCCCCAAAACAGATGAAACTTACAGACATCAGAGGAAAAAGAAGGGTGAAGACGTAAGGAAAATGATATGGAGACACCAAGGTCAGTGAAGTAGGAGTCAAATCCCAGATGGGAGGAGAATGAGGAGATGCCTTAGTTATGGGCTGAAATTCTTATGAAAGGCCATGATGATGGACTGTGTTACACTAGAATATCCCTGTACTTCATGAAAAAGCATGGGGGGATGGAGCATTCAAACTGTAGACATTAGCAAGTGCATCCATGCTGAAGCAAAGCAGATGTTAATGTAGCTGTGATCCAAATAAGAATCTTGAACAGAGAGAGATAAGAGTGAAGACCCTTTGCCCCCAGGGAAAGAAGAAGAAGACCTCTGTTCCGATAGATGAAGATGATTTTAGAGATAGATGAAGAGAACCCTTGCTTATGAGCAGCTCATCCTTTAAAGTGTACCCCATTAGCCAAAGGATGAGCCCTCGAAAACAGTTGTGGGGAAAGCTGTAAGCCAAGGGGTGGGATTTTCATGTGGCAAACAGATTTCCATCTCCTGGGCAGCTGATTCGCTGTGACATTAAAACCACAAGAGAACTGTTTCCTGTGGAGAAGTCTGCATGGCATGGCAAGAGACATTCCTCCTCCTAAGTGAACTGAAGAAAGATTATTCTAGAGGTGGTAAACTGAATGAAAATCCCAGGTTTTGTCTCTTTACGTTGTCAGTGGGAAAGAAAAGAGGGTGTGAGGGGAGGAGAAGTGTTCTGAAGGTTTTATTCTTGTCATGGTTTGACACTGGCACAATGCCAGCACCCCCATGAAAATGCGCCTTCCCCAACTGAATGCTGTGAGATGTGATCAGGAACAGAGCAGACCAGGCCCAAGCTTAAAAACAAAGGACAAAACTTTATTATCCTACAACTACAATAAAAGCAACATACAGAATTCAGAATGAAAACCCTCCAAAACATTCCTCCTCCCCCCCACCTAATTTCCACCAAAACACAGTGAGACACAACTTGGCCCCTGATCAAGTTCCCACCCTTCAGATAATCAATAGTCAGTCCATCAAGGGAGAGAGAAGTCTCTCTTGCACCACAGACCTCCCAGGAAACACAGTTGCGACCTCTTGTGTTTCCATGTCACACATAGCACCGCCCAGAGAAAATCTGACATTGTGACACTCTCCATGTCACAGTGCTCTCACCACCATGCATGGACTGAAACTACTCATAGGGTTTCCTTTCAAGGATGCTTTGCCAAGGTCCAAAAGAACAACAGTTTCTCATTTTTGGGACTACAGTCCCCCCATTTTCTCCTCCCCTGGGGCCAAGGGTCTCAAGAACAGAGATCTTCTTCTTCCTGAAGACAGAGGGCACCACCACACCTTCCTCAACTCTTTTCTGTTCATTCCATTCCTGTGCTGGCAGTCACTGAAGCAGGTCTCTTGGCTCAAGTAATTGCATCTCCCTAAAATGCAGTCTCTGTGTTGCAGGAGAAAATTGGTTCAGTCTATGGCTATACAAGAAAAGTCCAGCCAAAAGCCACTCCATCATCTCTTCCCACCTAGGATTTCTTCTTCTAACATCTCAGGTCCCAGATTGTCTCTCTTCTCTTTCAAATCAAGGAGGAGTAGCATTTTGCAAAGCTTTATTTTTCCCAGGAAAGGGTTAAAAGTCTCGGGCTCCCAGGACGGCTGGAATCTTGATTGCCCAGAACTCCAACTCACACGACTGGGCACCTTCCCCGCCCCCCCCCCCCCCCCTCCCCCGCTTCACTTGCTCCTCTGCCCGCTTACTGTCGGCACATGATACCAAATTTCCAGGTGCCTTCAGGCTCTCTGTCTCTCTCTCCCTCCCTCGGGGAGGGGGGGGGGGGGGGAAACAAAGACATCTCAGATTTTCTCCACCCTTCCATCTGCAGGGGCCGACCCAGTTCCAGACCCTTCACACCCTGGGCCTACCTTTCCCAGGCCGAATGGCTTCCCCTCCCCCACCCAGCCCATGGCTGGGCAGAGGAGGTCTGCACTGCACTCTGACTGGAACCAAAAGAGAAAGTACTCCTGGGAGTTCTTGCTTTTAACCCCCTGTGTTCTCAGAGGTGTGTCCATGCCTTCAGTGGTCACGCCAAGTGCCAATATCCAAACCTGACCACTGATTGGTTTGACCCCAACTTCCTGAGAAAATTCACTTCCGTGTCAAACCACGACAATTCTGAGGATTCTTTCTTTTAGTTCTGTTAATAAAGTTTTCTTTATACCCTTTAAAGATTTGAGCCTGTTTTGCTCTTCTCCTAATCCTATCTCACAGCAGAAAACGAGTAAATAATTCTAGTGGGTGCATGGGCATTTGGTCAGCACTAAACCCACTACACCCATCATACTCAGGTCAAAGTCTCTGAAGCCCCAGAGATTTGGACATCTCACCTGGAGGAGGAGGACAGGAGGCTGTGACTGACACCCTGCAGGATTGGACCAGAGCAGTAGCCAGTGCGTTGACATCGAGGGAAGCCTCGTGTGCCTACCCACAGACTGTCTGCTGAAACAGTCTTTATGGGCATTCCTCCTTTTGGATCTTCAGTCACTGGGGGGCTAATCCTCACTGTCATTGTTTTCTTTATGTTACACCATTTCTGTGCCTTAACTCGCCACAAGTGGTGCGGAAGACAACGTGAAAATGAGATTAAAAAATTAGATTACACTATTAGAATGTTTTTCTTCATAATCTTACCTTTATATTGCCAGTTAGGTTTGAGCCACAGGTGAAAGAATCGGTTTTTTTAATCCTAGGAGAAGTGTCGGAGTCCAGGACATCCCTCTGGCTGCCCTGGCTGTCTTGAGACCCTGGCAGGGGGCTCGGAGACCTTGGCACGAAGTCAAAAACACTTGTGGCTTTGATTCTAGCCTGTGGAAAAAGCTGCCAACTCTGTATGAGGAATTACAAGCCACAAGGGTTTGAGTAATGTGATAGGTGAATTGACACAGGGTGAAAAAATGGAATTTTGGGGTTTTTAGAATGTGATTCAGGGGTACAAGATGGAGGAATTTGGGTGTGTCCTAGCCTTCTTCTCCTTCTTCTTGTACTCCATGTCTTGGTGTGATGGTGACACTTTTCTATTGGTTTAAGGTAGAGACACAATGTCTAACACAGATGATAGGTATTGGCACAATATTGTAAACAGACTATACGTAACTTTTGATATAAAATGTAATTGCTGCCCAAGAGGGCACGCAGAATGCCATGGCCTCCTTGCTAGACGTAGCTCGGCAGGTCAAAAAAAGAATGTTATAGATAAGGAAAAATAAACAACCTTGAGAAGCTGATCCAATGCATTCCGACTCCTTCTTTGGCTGCACGGGCTAGGAAACAAGGACTTTTACAGTCTTGGGGTCATCCCGACATACAGAGACACCGAGACCCTGAGAGAGAAGTAGCAAACCCCTTTAACCTTAGCAATTGTTGGGTCTGCAGAAGGTCAGGAGGATCTGGCAACTGGCCATGGGTGGCCAACATGCCTATTGCAGGTTACCTCCAAACTGGTCAGGGATATGTTATGTAAGATATATTAGACCGTTGTTTTTTTTGCTACCACAAGTTCAAAAAAATCAAATAATTATCAAGGTATGTGATGATCTAATTACAGAAAAGCAGTTAACTGATGCATCCCTGGCTGGAGGGAGCATCCAAAAGTGGGGAAAAGATGAATGGCCACCTGAGCAAATCATACAGTACTTTGGACCAGCCACTTGGAATCCTAATGAATTAATATCAGATGCCAGAGAACCCATTTATAATTTAAATTGTATAATTAGGTTACAAGCTGTATTTGAAATAATAACCAACCAGACAGCTACAGCTCTTGACCTTCTTGCTGACCAATCCACTCAGATGAGAAATATGATACTTCAACATCAGATGGTATTAGATTATCTATTAGCAAAGGAAGGGAGATTGTGTGGAAAATTAAATTACTCTAACTGCTGTTTACAAATGGATGACAATGGAAAAGTGGTGAAACAAATAACAAAAGAAATAAGAAAGTTAGCTCATGTACCAGTCCGAATGTGGAAAGGATGGGAATAGGACATGTTTTCGTGGTTACCTGGTAGACTTTGGGTTAAACAAATGCTTTTTTTCCTCTTATGTGCTGTAGCAACTCTCATCTATTTACCATGTATGATCTCTTGCTTAATGCAACTTATTCAACATGCGATCAAGGGGATGCAGGTAGTTGCCATGCCTACAGATCCAGAAATGGCTACAAAAGGACAGAAAATGATGGCAGTGCAAATAATTGCAAAACCAGAAAAGACCCGAAAGTTAAGTCAATGATAACTAAGGTTTGTAAAGACAATTACTGAGAAAATAAGAAGAGGAGGGATTGAAAGGAATGAGAAGGAGGTGTCTTCACAAACAAACTGTGGGCCTGATGGTAGATAAGGCCAGATAGAGAGAGGTGAAAGAAGCAGTGGCGGATACAATAAATTCCATAGGAATTCCACTAATTGACACAGACTGTTACTCACTCAAGACTGTGCTAAATCTCTAGATTTAGAGAAAAAGAAGAGAGACACAAGGAAAAAGAAAAAGGGGGGGTGTGTGTTACACATTAGAAAGGGGGTCTATTAGTCGATTCGGAAAGTCTACCTTTCAAGTACCTCAGCCAATGGGGAAAGTAAGAGGGACAAGCGGCCAGGAAATCAGGATAAAAAGGAGGCTGCGTCCCCTAAAAGTTTGAAAGACTCCCATGGAAATGCCCATGACGTCTCCCTTTATTCAAATAAACTTACAGGACTCCTTTGTCTCTTTTTTGGACATAAACCTCTGGTGTTTGTAGATTACTTTTCCTGACAGAACCTTGTTAGAGTGGCCAACTATCCTTTTGAAACCTTTTCATTTTTAAGATAAAATGATTTTTGTCTGATTTACATATGGTTATATCCCAATTTTGCAAATTTATATTTAAGTCCATAAGCCAATTATTACTGTAGCCTTTGTTCAACGTGTGTGTGTTAGAATGGTCCTTTAGTAGATAAAAAGGGCACCACTCCTTTCTTTTTTGCTCACTAACCCTTCTGTCATCTGAAGCCATACCTTGCTGTTAATATTATTACAAGTGTTATAGATGAGTAATGGATGATTGGCTCTTGCAATTAAGGGATGAATATTGTGTGTATCTGTCCTGAGGTGACTTTATGATGCTCATATCCCCATTTGTCTGTTTAGCCCAAAAATAAGTTTTGCACCTTTACGACTAGTTCTGAAAGCAAAAGGAAGGGAGAAAAGAAGCGCAAAGTTTGTTTTCAGAAACTGCACTCATGCCTCCACATTCCTGCTCCTAAACTGTTTTGTCTGGGGACAGACAGACAACAAAGCAGAGCTCTCTTTTACTTTTAGTTAGTTTTTAGCTAGCTGAGGAAAAAAGTTCCTCTAGCCCACCGGGCCGTGCCTGAGCCACAACATTTCCAAAGGCAGAGAGACTAATAAAAGACTAAGTAAGCCAAGCTGCAACCCACAAAAGAGACTTTCTGAATTTGTCATCTCTTCAAAGCAGCCAAAGATTTTATTATGTAATATTATTCATTTTTTTAAATTCTAGTAGATGCTTTACCTATTAAATAAACAGTTTTTTTCACTTTTCTCCAAAAAAAAATTTTCCCAAACCAATTTTAAAAAGTACCACTTAAATCTACTTTCTAAAAAAAACCCTTCAAAAGTTTTCTCCCAAATTTACCCTAAACCAAAACAAATGCATCTTTTGGCACCTAATGTAGGGCCCAATAAAGTAGGAAAAAACCTATATTAATTGCATTTTAATTGTGCTTACTCGATAGTAAGATAAAGCAATCAATGGCCATGTTGCTTGAATTCATAATGTCTCTCGGGGCGGAGACCTTCATGTGTTTCTAGTCCCTAGGCTTTTTTAAGGTTTTAATACCTTTCGAATCACAAAAATTATTTTCTTATCCAAAATTAGCTCCAATATTATCCCTAACACATAGTTTTTAGAATAGAAGGGTACAGATTAGAATAGCTATTGTGATGAGCTCAGTAATGATAATTGATAGAGAGTTTGCAGAGGTACTGAAGTCTATTCAAAATAAATATAGTTTATAATTTCTTCATCCTACCCTACGTCCTAGTTCCAATAGCATATTTTAGAAGTTTATTAGTAATTGCAACTAATTTGTTAGAAGAGCCTTTCCTTTCCTTTCCTTTCCTTTCCTTTCCTTTCCTTTCCTTTCCTTTCCTTTCCTTTCCTTTCCTTTCCTTTCCTTTCCTTTCCTTTCCTTTCCTTTCCTTTCCTTTCCTTTCCTTTCCTTTCCTTTCCTTTCCTTTCCTTTCCTTCCCTTCCCTTCCCTTCCCTTCCCTTCCCTTCCCTTCCCTTCCCTTCCCTTCCCTTCCCTTCCCTTCCCTTCCCTTCCCTTCCCTTCCCTTTCCTTTCCTTTCCTTTCCTTTCCATCTAAGTGACTTTTTAAGAATATTCAACTTCCCCTAAATGCCAAAAATATCACATTCCTAATATTTCATCTAGTAAGCTTCCTTTATATAGTCTGCAACTTGTCTAGAGTGAAGACTAATATGTCCAAAAAAGCTAATAAGACCCCAAACCCAGAAGTAGATCCAAGCATCGAAAATTGTGAGCAGTATAGAGAACAAGAGTCAAACCCTAAAAAAAATTTCTGATCACCCAACCTGAGAATTTTCACAGTAACAAATTCAAAACCCAAACAAAGTAGAAAAATATCTAAAAAAGAACTACCATAATAACTCTAAAGAGAAAAAAAAAATCATTACAATAAGCTGAGCCCTAGCCTATGCTTATTGCACGCTGCTAAATGCCATAAGGCAGCATATAAAAGCAAAAAGGCAAGGAAATAAATCAGCAGCTACCCCAATCACTCAGGCTACAGCCAACATCCCAGCTACTCAAATTGTACCAAACAATAAACCTAAGCCTATAACTAAACCAAACAATGAGCCTAAGCCAACAACTAAACCAACCAATAAGCCTAAGCCCACAACTAAACCAAAAAATGAGCCTCAATCAATAGCTATTGCTCCTACCATGAGAGGCAAAAACCACACATTTAAAACCAATCAGCCAATAGACGATAATGATAATCCAAAAAAAAGACCCTCAAAGCCAAAAGCTAACACAAAATCAAAAGTCACTATTAAGTCCTTTTCCCTAAAAGATCTTCATAGCCTAAAAATAAATTATACTCAACAACCTAATAAATCTGTAGTTAGTTAGTCAGTTAGTCCATCCTTGAGATGCTACAAGAGAGGCTACAACTCTGAATAGTACTAAAGCAAAGCATTTAAAATCCCTATCACATAATCCAATTATCGACCAAAAAATTATGAAAAAGGCTGACCCTCACAATCTCTAGGCACGAATCCTAAAAAATGTAGCACAAAGATATCTGTGTGGAGACACTCTCTATATACAACAAACCAAATAAAAATCCATAGAACAAAGAATTCAAAGCTTAAGAAAAATAGCAATAGCAGAGATTGTCTTCTCAGATAACTTAAACACTATAAATCCAAACTTAGTACCATATACATCCGTGATGTAGCGAAATCATATAGAACTTAAGCCACAGGAATACTCTTCTGTTTTAGCAATAATAAAGCGAGATGACAAAGAAGAGACCGTGCTTAATATAGCAAAGAAGCTCCAAATATATAAAAATACTGTGCATTGCCCAACACATACAAGAATCACAGCTTTAAAAACACATGCAGAAATTAGAAGATAAAAGAAAATCACAAAAAACTCGAAGAAATTAGACCTTCTCTAAATTTCAACAATAGAAATCAAAACTTCTAATATCAAACATAAACATCCCCCACACAAAAACCAGTACACCTCATGAACTAAACTATAGTTCTTCCTGCATAATAATAGAAAATACATGAAAAGATGAGATAAAAAAATCTACTACTACTCTAAGACAACAAATGCTTAAATTAAAAGACAATGCAAGTAAAAAAAGTTCTACCAAAAAAAAAGCAACTCCAATAGCCCATAACCAAACTGCCAAATATGATAATAATGACAACATGTCCAATCCCCTTAAAGAAACCTCCAAAATATATACCCCCCAAAAAAAAGATAACCAGTCTTAGAAGGGCCTTGCCTCTAGCCAGGTAGAGGCTAGGGAAAACCATGGTTTTTATACTGTATAAATTCATTAGCCTAGCTCATCAGAACCACAAAAATATGAAGCCTTAATTAACACTAGTGCACAGTGCTCATTAATCCCAACAACACATATAGAGCCAAAATCTATTTCTATTGCTAGCATTACAGGGATATCACAGAATTTTACTTTAGTAGAAGCTAAAGTAAGCCTGACTAAAAATAAATAGAAAAAACACTCTATTGTAACTAACCTGTTAAAAACGGGACCACACTCCTGGTACTAAAAGTGATTTCAGCATTTATTATAATAAAAAGAAAGGCCTAAAGCAAGGGGGCCCACGGGCTGAGCAGGAGTGTTCCCGTCGAAGATGCTGCAGCGCCGGTGCAGGGTCTTCTGAGCAGCAATGTCCCCGATGTTCCAGGTGGAGTGGCACGGATTCACTGGGTTGGATGCCCCCTTTTTATCCTGTTTTTTGTCCCTTTGGATTGGTTTCTTTTTGGATCCTTCATTTGCATGAAGGTATAAGGCACTTGATTGGCCCATTATAGTTCTCTCCAGGCAGGCTCGTTTCGCTGGGGGGTTGGTGCACTTTACTTAGGTGTATTATGGTATGTTGAGTACCATGTTTCTTATAACTACCCTTTTAACCCCTTTTACCATAACCAAACTAACAGTGCATGCTTAACAATTATCAACTGTTTTACAACCGTTTCAAAACCGTTTCTAACCTATTTTTAACAATTCCCCCCTATAACTATTTGATCAGGCTTCCAGCCTACATCAACCTTTTCGTCATGTTTTGACACTGGTGCAATGCCAGCATCCCCATGAAAATGCACCTTTCTAAATAATTGCTGTGAGATGTGATCAGGAACAGAGCAGAGCAGGCCCAAGCTTAATAACAAAGAGAAAAAAACTTTATTAACTACTACTACTATAAAACACAGACACTAAATCCCAGATGAAGACCTTCCAAAACACTCCTCCTCCTCCCACCTAATTTCCAAATAAAACCACAGTGAGACACCACCCAGGATCCTGATCAAGTTGCCACCCTTCAGATAATCAACACTCAGTCCCTCAAAGGAGAGAGAAGTCTCTCTTGTACCATAGACCCTCCCCCCAGGAAACACAATTGCCACCCTTGTGTCTCCATGACACACATGGCAAGCGCCCAAAGAAAATCTGCCATGGTGACACTCTCCTTTCCATGTCACAGTGCTCTCACCACCGTGCATGGACAGACTGCTCATAGGGCTCCTTTAATGATGCTTTGCCAAGGACAAAAGAAAAACAACAGTTCAGTTTCTCATCTTGGGACTACAGTCCCCCCCATTTCCCCCTGGGGCCGAGGGTCCAAGAACATAGATCTTCTTCTTCTCTTCTTCTTCTCTGAAGACAGAGGGCCTCTCCACACCCTCTTCAGCTTTCCTCTGTTCTCTCCATTCCTCTGTTGGTAACCACTGAAACAGGTCTCTTGGCCCACCACCACATCCCCCTAAATGCAGTCTCTGTTGCAGGAGAATTTGGTTCAGTCTATGGCTAACAAGAAAAGTCCAGCCACAAGCCACTCCATCATCTCCTCCCACTCAAAAATTTCCTCTTCCAACATCTCAGATCCCAGACTGTCTCGCTTCTACTTCAAATCAAAGAGGAATAATAATTTACAAAGCCTTAATTTCTCAGGAAAGGGTTAAAAGTTCAGACTCCCTGGACGGCTGCAATCTCTGCCCAGCAGCCAATTCCCAAGGCCAAGGCTGGGCACCTTCCCCCTCCCTCCTTCTCCTCCATGCCGGCAAAGTTACAGGTGCCGTCCGGACTCTCTGTCTCTTCCCTCTGGGGGGGGGGGGGGGGGGGGGACGGCAACCAAGGCATCTCCGCTTCTTTCCACCCTTCCGTCTGCAGGAGCTGGCTCGGTTCCAGTCCTTCAGCCCCCTCGGCTCAGCTCGACCAGGCCGCATGGCTTCCCCTCCACCACCCAGCCCATGGCTGGGCAGGGGAGGTCTGCACTGCACTCTGACCGGAAGCAAAGGGAGCGAGCTCTTGGGAGTTCTCACTTTTAACGCCCTGTGTTTTCAGAGGCGTGTCCATACCTTCAGTGGTCACTCCAGGTGCCAATATCCAAACCTGACCACTGATTGGCTTGATCCAACTTCCTGAAAAAATTCACTTCCATGTCAAACCACGACACTTTTAAAGTTCAGCTTCTACTTTTCTCAGTTTCTCGTACTGTTCAAGCATATTTCTGGCACTCTGATCACTCTGCTCTTTTATTAACATTACTTTTTCACCATTTTTCCCTTCTACGTTACCTTGCAGCATGATGCTGCTTTGGACAATGCTGGTTACTATCCGGACTTGACATGGAATTGCACATGGTAGAAATATTACACTAGCTAGTGCACACAGTACAAAGAAGGCCAATTTCTTCCACTATTTACCGTTCCAGGTAAACAAGTTGTCCCACCAATCGGAGTCTCCAAACAAGGAGGTCCATTTTTGTGTTCCAACATAGGTTAGTTTCCTAATATTTTGAGTAATGTTTTTAATTACATGACTATGGTTATCGATGTCTAGGCAGCATTCTGAAGTATTAAACTTCCTGCAGATCCCTCCTTCCTCTGCGAGGAGGTAGTCTACTGCTAATCGGATCTGATAAATTACTGATCATGTTTGTTGTTGCTGCTGGTTTAAGAGATCGATGGCCAGAGTTGTTTGATTGGACATTATTTCAAGTACTGCTGGTAAACGGATGATTCGATTGAGCATATATACTGGGGTTCTGTACCTCCAGGATCCATCTTGGGCCCAGGTAGCCAGCCCATAAGTATCGATAATCTTTTCATTGTTCCAATTTTGGGTTCCGCCAATTAAACTCCTTTTCTTTCTGGCCAGATCATCATATACTGGGACTCCCAAGTTTGATTTCACATCCTTAGGCAGTAAGAAAAAGGATGGTTTTATTGCTCCAATTGTGTAACTCCTGGTCCACCCTCCCAGTTATTTCACATATGCCGTGTTACCAGTGATCCAAAACAAAAGTTTAGGTACATCCCAGAAATTAGAATCTTGATTTGTTATATGTTTCCACTATTTGGATAGGGTTTCTATTGCCCAGAATGGGTTAATATAATCTCCTAAGCATTCAAACATATTTTCTTTTTCACTGTGTACATATCTACTTTCAGTTTTTTCTATTGACCAATATGAATGGGGGGTTTCTGGGATCCACTTGGTGTGTGTCATTTGTTGCTAGATATCTTTTACATGGCGTTTCTACTACTTCTCTAGTATACATTTTCCCTTTTCTTGATAAACACTCTTCCCCTATTATTGTTGATTTAAGCTTCTACTCTCCTTCCCTTCTTTTGGGTACTACCATGCTTTTTCTTGATGTAATCCATTTTAAAATGTCTAGGGGACCTAAACTGATACCGTCCCATGGCCAAATCTCACTTAAGTGTGTCCCCCTGCACACCCAACAATCAGTCAAATTAAATTCTCTTGTAATCTTTTCCACCATATCGATAAAAATATTCTTACCATATATTTGTGTCTCTCTCTCTCTTTGTCTTTTCAATTGCACTTCTTTCTCCTTGAATGTATCCTCTAAGTTGGTTTTACTTTCTTGTTCAAAACATACCCATCTTTCTTTTATAGGGCACTCTCCTGACATCCTCTGGCTTGGGTTTGCAATATTTTTAGCTAGCCAATATATTTTATTATCCTCTTTACAGTTTGTTAACTGAGAGTGATTTATACATTTGGGATTCATGTTTGTGTGTACTCTGATTAATACACTTACTGTATTTCCTCTATACAAGGGATAGTAACACTTCTCACAAGTGTTTCCTCCACTTCCTCCGAAGTGGATGAGTAGTAGCAGTGCTACGAGTGGGAGTCTGGTACGGGCTGGCCTCCTCACCTCTCGATCCACAAGGGTTTTCTCGGTGCCCTGAGAGTATTTCCCGGAGGTAGTTCCCGATCCAGTCTTGCCTCCCACCTTTGGTTTTCCCTTCTTCTGGAGACATTCTGCCATGACCCTTATCGTACCGACTCCCTTTTTTCAATTTGGTCCCAATTAGGGTTGCAAGGAGAGTGCTCTATGGAACAGTACCAGAAACAGAGATGTTATTTTGATTGTCAATTCTTAGCTAAACAAAACTTATACTATAACTATAACAAACATTAACAAACTTTAAGGATATAAGGATAACAATGTA
The DNA here is from genome assembly GCF_031753505.1 of Anomalospiza imberbis. Lineage (NCBI taxonomy): Eukaryota > Metazoa > Chordata > Aves > Passeriformes > Viduidae > Anomalospiza > Anomalospiza imberbis. Next base: position 3,736,647 of record NC_089720.1, read on the forward strand.
GAGGTTTTCTGTGGGGGGGTTGTGTTCAGGGTTGTGCTTCTTTCAGTGTTTTCCTCAGGACCAATTTCAAGTCTTTATCCTCTCTGCTGGCTATAGTCTATTCGCTTGCCTCAGCTGGGGGTTGTACTGGACCCTTCACTCAACTTGCATGAGTCCAGCCCTGCTCCTTTGTTCTCACTGTGGTGTTTGTTGTAAGCAGCACCTGGAAGGGGCCTTCAAAGCAAGCAGTTAGTGGAGGATTTTTCCATTATTTAATCAATACCCAGTCTCCTGGGTTAATACCATGTATTTTACAGTCCAGTGGGGAAGTTTGGGGAAGGTAGCCCTTTTTCCTTAGTTCTTCTAGGGTTGTTGTTACTGTTTCTATATGTTTTTGCATGGTCATCCCCCCCTCTTGATGTTCCCCAATACTGTACAGGGTTAGCAAGAAAGGCAGCCCAAACAGCATTTCATAAGGAGAAACCCCTAGACCCATTCTGGATCTTGTTCTTATTTGTAATAGGGCTAGTGGTAAACATTTGACCCAATTCCATTGGGTTTCTAAGACCAATTTTGTTATATATTCTTTAAGGTTAGATTTACCTTCTCGACCCTCCCAGAACTCTGAGGGTGCCAAGGGATGTGTAACTCCCTCTTTATTCCCAGGGCCCTGTTGACTTGTTGCAGAACACTGGATGTAAAGTGGGGGCCACGGTCCAAATAAATACTATTTACTAGCCCGTATGTTGGAATAATTTCTTCCAAGAGAACTTTTGTCACAGTTTGGGCTGTCTCCCTTCTTGTGGGGAATGCTTCAACCCAGTGGGTTAGATGGTCAACTATGACCAACAGGTGTTTATACCCTTGGGCTGGAGTTAATTCAGTAAGATCAAACTGAATACTCTGGAAGGGCCTTCTAGCTAATTTCCTCCTTCCCGGAGTGGTTTTTTGCATCACCTTTTTGTTGACTTTTTGGCAGGTTAGACATTTTCCTGTGATGGATTTGGCTATTTCATATATTCCCGTTCCCATGTAATATTTCAGGAAATGATCACATATTCCTTGGGTTCACCAGTGAGTTAATCGGTGTATCTCTTCCATCACTTTCCTGGTTATTATTTGGTTGAATATTTGTTGCCCGTCTGGGGTCCACCACTTTCCATCCTCTGTTTTTACCCGTCCCATTTTCTCTATTTCTTTTAGCTCCTTGTCATTGAAAATTGGTACCCCCTCTTCCCTTATTTTTCCCTGGTCTTCTTTTACCTTTAGGACTATGACTGAACCCCCCATTTCTAAGGCTGCTTATTTGGCTGCAAGGTCTGCTAATTTGTTTCCTTGGATTTCAGGGGTATCCCCTTTTTGGTGGCTTTTGATATGGTCTATGGCAATTTCTTTTGGTCCTCTGAGGGATTCGAGTACTTCCCTGATCAGACTTTAATGTGCCAGATTTTTCCCTTTTAAGTTAAGGTATCCCCTCTCTTGCCAGATTTTTCCAAAGGTATGAGCTATCCCAAAGGCATATTGAGAATCCATGTAGATTGTCCCTATATTGTTTACTAATAAATCTAAACCTCTCTTTAGGGCATATATCTTGCAACTTTGTGCAGATCAATTCAAGGGTAATTTCCCTTTTTCTTTGATTTCCCCTGCTTCAATAATGGCATATCCTAATGCCCTTTTTCCCATTACAATTTGAGAGGATACATCTATATACAGGACCCTTCCATATGGTAAAGGGTCTTCTTCTAGGTCTTCTCTTACTTTTGTTTGTATCTCAATTAGCTCGATGCAATTATGCTCTAAATCTTCCATTGGTTCCCCAGTTAAGAATTGAGCAGGATTTAAACATTTTGAGGTGACAATCTCTAGATTCTCGATATTCATCAGGGTTATTTCATACCTCAGGATTCATCTGTCTGTTAACCACTGAAGAGCTTTCTGGCTTAACGCTGTCCTCAAATTGTGGGGTGTGTGTACTCAAATCCATCTGAATGTAAGCTTTAGAGTGTCTTCTAATAAGGTAGCTGTGGCTGCCACAGCTTGAATACAGGATGGCCACCCTCTTGCAAATGGATCCAATAATTTTGACAGATAAGCCACTGGCTTCCTGCTTCCCCCCCAGTCTTGGGTTATAACTCCATATGCTATCCCTTCATTAACATTAACAAACAGATCAAATGGTTTTCTTAAATTAGGCAGACTCAAAACTGGGGCTTTTGTTAATTGAGCCTTTAAGTCTTGGAACCGTTCAGTATCCTCCGGAGTCCAGGCTACAGGTTCTGTACTTATTAATTTTTCATACAAAAATTTTACAGTTTGAGTATACTGATCAATCCATAATTTACAATAGCCCATTAGACCTAATAGCTTTCTTGCATCTCTTTTAGTCTTGGGTGGTGGAATTGACAGGATCCCCACAACTCTTTCAGGACTGAGCTTTTTGTACACTTTTCCAATTAAATGCCTTAGGCACTTTACCTCTTCTTCTACAAATTGAAGTTTTTTCTTTGATACTTTGAATCCTTTTTCTCCCAGGAAATTTAGTAAGCTTATACTGGCCTGTTGGACCTGTTCTTGATCTTTTCCTGATATCAGTAGGTCATCCACATACTGTAGAATTTGTATTCCTTCCCCGGGTACAAAGGACTTTATAAGAGCCTCTAAGGCTCGTCCAAATAGGTTAGGGGACTCTGTGAATCCCTGTGGGAGGTGGATCCGCCTAAGTTGTTGCTTACATTTGCAGTCTGGGTCTTCCCATTCCAAGGCAAACCAATTCCTCCTCCCCACCTCTAACGGACAGGCCCAGAAAGCATCTTTCAAATCTATTACTGAGAACCATGCATGCTCTCATGGAATTTGACTGAGAAGAGTATATGGATTTGATACTATTGGATATCTGGAAATAGTTAGTTTGTCAATTTCCCTCAAATCCTGCACCAATTGATAGGTTCTATCAGCCTTCTTGACAGCTAGAATTTGTGTATTATGTGGTGACATGCATGGTTCTAGTATGTCTTCTTCCATGAGTCCCTGTATTATAGATGTTAGTCCTCTCTGGCCTTCAGGGGAGATGGGATATTGTTCTATCAGAACAGGGGGAATTTCTGACTGCATTTCTATCTTAATTGATGGGATATTTAACAACCCTCGCCCTCCTCCTTCCGCCCAGACTACTGGGTTAATTTCTCCCATATCCCGCTCAGTTAATAACATTATTTGGGGTACCATCCTCCCCTCCTTTGGCACTACTCCAATTCCCATCTCTACTTGCAGGTCCCGCCCCAATAAGTTACAATCTAGTTTCGGGATATAAAAGAAATCAGCCCTGCATTCCTTTGAGTTGCCTTTTATAATTATGCTCTCTATAACCTGGGCTCCAAACGATTCCCCTTTTGCTCCCCGCACTTGGCAGATCTCTTTGCTTAGCTGAGCCCCTCTGGGGTCGATCAGCACCTGTGTCCACTAAAAACTCATATTCTTTGCTCTGGTGGCCAATGTCTAAGTTTACATGGGGTTCTATCTGGTGTCCGATCTCATCCCCCAGAGCGTAGAGCTCCTGACACCCCTAATCATCTCCTCTCAGAATCTTCTCCAGGTTGTCCTGTTCTTTCTCAATTGCTTCATCCATTTGTAATTTTTTACAGAATGGCTTAATGTGCCCTTTTCCACCACAGTAATAGCAATACACATCATCTGATGGTGGCTTTTTCCATTTACCCAGCTTCCCTTTATTTTCTGCCCCCCATCTTGGCTCCCCTACACTTTGTCTTGCTACTGCCACCATAATTTTTGCTTTGGTTCAGTTCTTTTCCTCATCTCTCCTTAAATAAACATTTAGAGCTTCCCTTAACAGATCATTCCCCTTTCTTGCCAGTCTTCTATTTTTTCTAATTTCCATCTGATGTCAGGCCAAGCTTTGGTAACAAACTGTACGTTTAATAATACTTGGCCCTCTGGTCCATCAAGATCAATGTTGGAATGTAACTGAAAATTTCATTTTAATCGATTTAGCCATGTCCCTGGGGACTCATCCTTTTCCTGACTCCCATCAAATGCCAATTTGGTATTGCTGCTTTTGGGTACAGATTCTTTTATGCCTCTTATAATTAGGGTACTGTAGTCTTGCATATTTCTCCGGCCCTCTTCCTGGTTGGGATTCCAATTTGGGTCCACTACAGGGAGGTTTTGTTCACCTGGGGGTCCCGTAAAATTTTCCTTCTCCCAAATATTTATCCTTGCTGACCTTATGAGGCATATCTCCTCTGGGGAGAAGAGGATGTTCATAATAGAATGCAGGTGCCCCCAGGTATATATATTGGGACCCAGGAACTGATCTATTTGCTGTGCGGCACCAGTTGGATCTTCTATTAAACCAACTAGCTCTTTCTTAAATATTCTTACTTCAGAAGCTGTTAGGGGTGCATTTACAAAACCTATTCCTCCTACCCCTCCATCTAGTGGAACTTCCCTCAGGGGAAACAGCCTGTCATGATTTACTTCTGGCCTTACACCACTTTTTGATCTGGTATTACAGTAAGGGCCAGCATCTAAAGGGTTATTTGACTGTCTCACTAATTCTTTGTTATCATTTTGGGAGGGTTCAGTTGTTAGGCTGGAGGATATATCCAGAGGTTCCAGGCACGGATTCACTGGGTTGGATGCCCCCTTTTTATCCTGTTTTTTGTCCCTCTGGATTGGTTTGTTTTTTTTTTTTTTTGATCCTTCATTTGCATGAAGGTTTAAGGCACTTGATTGGCCCATTATAGTTCTGTCCAGGCTGGCTGGTTTTGCTGGGGGGGTGGTGCACTTTACTTAGGTGTATTATGGTACTTTGAGTACCATATTTCTTATAACTACCTGTCCTGGTTTAGGGCAAATTTGCGAGAAAACCTCCAGGAGGACCCTGCCCCAGACAGCAAACCCCCACGGCCCCTCCCCTCCCACCTGGTTCAGGAAGAATTTCCTTGGAGATAAGTGGGAAAAAACCTGTTTATTTAACAGACAGAAACACTCCCCGGCACAAAAAACAACAACACCAGATGACAAAAACTCTTTCACCGCTCTGAAAGATGACAAATTCAGAAAGTCTCTCCTGGGAGTGGTCGCGCAGTTATCGGTCTCCGGCACTGGGGATGGTTGCTGCAGGTCACAAAATGCAGACTCTCGGTGTTTCTCGGTGTTTCCCAGGTCCCAGTTGGGAACAGGTTTGAATGGTATTCAGGAAAGGGAAAGGAAAAAAAAAAAAGCAAGGGCAAAAGCAAAAAGCAGGAGCGAGAGCAAAGCGAAAGCAAGCCAGCAAGCAAGCAAGCATGAAAGCAAGCCCTATCCTCTCTCCTAGACACAGACTGTGGGGGGAGGTGAGCCGGCTGATAACAAGCAGCTACTCAGGAAGCTCCACCCCTTTCGGTGGAGCTTTCTCCTCACCGAAAGGGGTGGAGCTACCTGAGTAGCTGCTGAGTGGCTGATTATAAGAGGTCTCTGGGGAGCATGGCGACCCGGAGTGCGGCGAACAGGAGGGGGCAAACAGGGATGTGGTGTGTCACTGGGGCGTATACAAGGCAGTTTGCACGGCAGTTCGCACAGGCAGGGCAAACAAGCAGGGTTGCCAACTTTCTCACTAGTAAGGAGTCCTCTGTGTTGTTTGAGGTTTTTCTGCTGCCTGGTTGTGTTTGAGGTGTCTGTTAGTAATGGTATCTACACAGTCAAAAACTGTGGCTGGTATAAGTGTAAGTGAGCGAGTTGAGCCCTCCAAAAAGGATGTGTCTGTGCAGACCCATCCGTTCCCAGAGTGTTTGAGCTTATCGGTGGCTTCAGGGAGTGTTGTGGAGGAGACCTGCATGCGGTATGAACAGGTGAATGACCTCCTTTCACTGGTGACTGAGCTTAGGGAGGAAGTTGAAAGGTTAAGGAGTATCAGGGAAAGTGAAATGGAAATAGACTGGTGGAGTTCAGCCCTTCCATCTTTAAGGGAGGCCTCTGACCGAGAGACTGAGGACTTATGTGCCTCCCGCTCTCAGGCAATAGAAGGGCACCTGGTGGATGAAGAGGAGTGGAAATGGGTCCCCATTTGGGGAGGTATTAACAAAAATTCCTCCCCATCCCCATCATCCAGCCAGGTACCACTACAGAATAGGTATGAGGTCCTGGAACTAGAGACCCAATTAGATGATTTAAAAGAAAACTGCCTGCCCAGTGAGCCCCCCAATTATGATTCAGCTGTAAGATGGATCACTACCTCTAACATCAAGAAGAAAAGAAGGGTAATCGTAGTAGTTGATTCCCTTCTGAAGGGAACTGAGGGCCCCATATGTCGACCAGACCCATCCCACAGGGAGGTCTGTTGCCTCCCTGGGGCCCGGGTACAAAATATCACTGAGAGACTTCCTGGGCTGATTCAGCCCTCTGATTATTATCCACTGCTGATACTCCAGGCTGGCAGTGATGAGATTGAAAAGAGGAGTGTCAAGTCAATTAGAAAGGACTTTAGGGTACTGGGTCAGGTAGTTGATAGGGCAGGAGCACAGGTAGTGTTCTGCTCAGTCCCTTTGGTGGCAGAGGAAAATTATGAAAGAAACAGGAGAATCCGCATCATCAACAAATGGCTTAAGGGTTGGTGTCATCGGCAAAATTTTGGATTCTTTGATCATGGGGAAACTTTTACAGCATCTGCTCTGCTGGAACCAGATGGGGTACATCTCTCTGTTAAGGGCAAAAGGTTTTTAGCTCATGAACTGGCAGACCTCATTGAGAGGTCTTTAAACTAGGTTTGAAGGGGGAAGGGGATGCAGCTGGACTTTCTGGAAGTAGGCCCAAGGGTTGCAAGGCTAAGTTAGGGGTGAAGTCAGTAGCCCAGCTGAGATGCGTGTATACCAATGCACGCAGCTTGGGCAACAAACAAGAAGAGCTGGAGGCCATGGTGCAGCTGCAGAGCTATGATGTAGTTGCCATCACGGAAACATGGTGGGATGACTCACATGGCTGGAGCGCTGCACTGGATGGCTACAAGCTCTTCAGAAGAGACAGGAAAGGAAGAAGAGGTGGAGGGGTGGCCCTTTATATTAAGCAGACTTTTGATGCTGTAGAAATTGAAACTAAGGAAGATGGAGTTGAATGTCTATGGGTAAGAATTAAGGGAAAGGCCAACAAAGCTGACACCCTACTGGGAGTCTGTTATCGTCCACCCAACCAGGAAGAAGAGGTAGATGACTTATTCTATAAGCAGCTAGGTAATGTTTCACGATCATCAGCCCTTGTTCTTGTGGGTGACTTCAACCTACCAGACATCTGCTGGGAACTTAATACAGCAGTAAAGAGGCAGTCCAGGAAATTCTTAGAGTGTATGGAGGACAACTTTTTGTCACAGCTGGTGGGTGAACCCACCAGGGGAGGGACTATGTTAGATCTGCTGTTTACAAATAGAGATGGGCTGGTGGGAGATGTGGTGGTTGGAGGTCGCTTGGGGCAGAGTGATCATGAAATAATAGAGTTCTCAATATTTGGTGAAGTCAGGAGGAGCACCAGTAAGACTCTTGCATTGGACTTGCGGGGGGCAGACTTTGGCCTGTTTAGGAGACTTATTTAGAGGGTCCCTTGGGAGGCAGCCCTTAAAAACAAAGGGGTTCAGGAAGGGTGGGCATGCCTCAAAACAGAGATCTTGAGGGCACAGGAACAGACTGTCCCTGTGTGTCGAAAGATAAGTCAACAGGGTAAACGTCCAGCCTGGCTGGGCAAGGAGGTTTTGGAGGAAGTTAGGAATAAAAAAAGGATGTATCAGCTTTGGAAGGAGGGTCAGGTCTCTAAGGAAGTATTCAAGAGGGCTGTTAGAGCATGCAGGAAAAAAATTAGGGAAGCCAAAGCTCAGTTTGAACTTAGACTGGCAACTTCTGTAAGGGATAATAAAAAATGTTTTTACAAATACATTAATGCTAGAAGGAAGGGTAAGACCAGCCTTTGTTCTTTACTGGACAAGGGAGGGAACTTAGTATTTGCAGATGAGGAGAAGGCAGAAGTGCTTAATGCCTACTTTACCTCAGTTTTTAGTGGGAAGATGACTTGCCTTCAAGACACCTGTCTGCCTGGGCTGGTTGATGGTGTCAGGGAGCAGAATGGTCCCCCCATTATCCAAGAGGAGGCAGTCAAAGAACTACTGAAATGCTTGGATGTTCATAAATCTATGAGACCTGATGGGATCCACCCCAGGGTAATGAGACAGCTGGCAGATGAGCTTACAAAGCCACTCTCCATCACCTACCAACAGTCCTGGCTCACTGGTGAGGTTCCAGATGACTGGAAGCTGGCCAATGTGACACCCATTCACAAAAAGGGTGCAAAGGAGGATCCTGGTAATTATAGACCAGTCAGCCTGACCTCAGTACCTGGCAAAATAATGGAACAGTTTATATTAAGTGCCATCACACAGAATTTACAGGATGGCCAGGGTATCAGACCTAGTCAGCATGGGTTTAGGAGGGGTAGGTCATGTTTAACCAACCTGGTCACCTTTTATGACCAGGTAACCCGCCTAGTGGATGCAGGGAAGGCTGTAGATGTTGTTTATTTGGATTTCAGCAAGGCCTTTGACTCTGTCTCCCACAGCATACTCCTAGATAAGCTGGCAGCCCGTGGCTTGGACAGGAACACTCTGTGCTGGGTTAGGAACTGGCTGCATGGCCGGGCCCAGAGAGTGGTCGTGAATGGTGCTGCATCCAGCTGGCTGCCAGTCACCAGTGGTGTCCCTCAGGGGTCTGTGCTAGGGCCAGTTCTGTTTAATGTTTTTATTGATGATATGGATGAGGGTTTAGAGTCTTTCATTAGTAAATTTGCAGATGACACTAAGCTGGGAGCGTGTGTCGATCTGTTAGAGGGACAGAGGGCTTTGCAGAGGGACTTGGAATGGTTGGATGGATGGGCAGAATCTAATGGGATGAAGTTCAATAAGTCCAAGTGCCGAGTCCTGCACTTTGGCCACAATAACCCCCTGCAACATTATAGGCTAGGGACGGTGTGGCTGGACAGTGCTCAGGTGGAAAGGGACCTGGGGGTGCTGGTTGACAGTCGGCTGAACATGAGCCACCAGTGTGCCCAGGTGGCCAAGAAGGCCAATGGCATCCTGGCCAGTATCAGGAATAGTGTGGCCAGCAGGAGCAGGGAGGTCATTCTTCCCCTGTACTCGGTACTGGTGAGGCCACACCTTGAGTACTGTGTCCAGTTCTGGGCCCCTCAGTTTAGGAGGGACGTTGAGATGCTTGAGCATGTCCAAAGGAGAGCAATGAGGCTGGTGAGGGGCTTGGAACACAAGCCGTATGAGGAACGACTGAGGGAGCTGGGATTGTTTAGCCTGGAGAAAAGGAGACTCAGAGGTGACCTTATCGCTCTCTTCAACTTCCTGAAGGGTGGCTGTGGTGAGCTGGGGGTCGGTCTCTTTCTCCGGGACACAATAGATAGAACAAGAGGACACAGTCTCAAGCTGTGCCAAGGGAGATACAGGCTAGACTTAAGGAAGAAGTTTTTCACAGAAGGAGTGGTCAAATACTGGAATCATCTGCCCAGGGAGGCGGTGGAGTCACTATCCCTGGATGTGTTTAAAAAAAGACTGGATGTGGCGCTTGGTGCCATGATCTAGTTGAGGTGTTAGAACATGGGTTGGACTCGATGATCTTAAAGGTCTCTTCCAACCTAGAAAATTCTGTGAAAATTCTGTGAAAGACAAAACAAACCTTTACTTTTCGTAGCCAGTCCTGACGGCACAGAACATAACATCAAGCATAAACAGAACACACGATTGGGGATACAAGCACTATAACGTCACCCTAGGACACTAGCCTTTTAACCCCTTTTACCATAACCAAACTAACAGTGCATGCTTAACAATTCTCAACAGTTTTACAACTGTTTCTAACCTATTTTTAACAAAACTATACTGCCTTCCACAAGGCAGCACAGAGTGAACTCAGACCTCATACAGAAGTAGACTAACTCCTTGAGAAACACACTACACCCTGCAGGTATCAGATCCTGCTTTTCCAAACAAAATAAGAGGAAAATGTTTGCTAATTAAAAATGCAGGAGTATTATAAGTAAAAATTAATCGGGCCAAATTTAATATTGAATAAAAAATAGATTTTTATTACACAACCGAAATTCAGTCCGAGATAGCCACAATCCAATCAAAAAGGTCAGTGCCAATCCTGGGTATCGGCACTGGGTGAGACACAGGTCCAACCGCTACAGCATAAGTTCCCCTATGTTCACACCGACCGTCCAGTCAGAACGGTTTTTATACAGTTTATTCTGTCCGAGGCAGAGTCCCTTTTCTTCCTTTCAGAATTTCACATATTCATGTGGAGTTCTTTCTCTGCGAGGAACTGAACAAAACCATGTCCGGGGAGTGATGCACATCCATGACTGAGTTCCCGGAATCCGGTATTGAGATGGCTCCAGCTATCTCAATGTTAGATATTTATCGCATATTCATCATCCGGGCATTCCTCGGATCACCTTGGATCGACACTGTGATGCAATCCTCAACACTGACTTGTGTGCTTAAAAATCTTTCATAAGAATGTTTCTCACCAGCATAATATATATAAGATATATATAACATTTTATACGCACGAATTATCCCATATACACATAGCAGGAGTTAATAGGTGGGTGCTGTTCCAAACAAACCTCTCCTGTAGAAAAGTAGATTGAGTTAACATTCAGGCAATGCAGTAAGATCCACACACAACACTTACCACAGCTGGCTCAGCGAGAGAGGCTAGAAGGCTCCTTTTTGCAAAGTTTTATTTCAGCGAAGTATCACATGTGGCAGCTTAAGGGAACCCGGCAAGAAAGAGAGGCCAACCACATGGTGTAGGCAGCTTAAAAAGGGGAAGGGGTGGGGGGTGGAACTAAGGGCAGGGAAAAGGGGATTGGTCTCCAGGGGAGGGGGGGCAGCCACCAGTGGTACCAAGCCAGTGAGGGGACAGGGAAGGGGGAAACCAGGGGAAGTTGCGAAACAGAAGTGCATGTGGGAGTCTTGTTTTTTCCCATAGGAAGAATGACTCTATGGGAGTGTTTCTAGGGCAGTGGGCTTGGGAATTGGCTAAGGGGAGACAGTTCATAGGATGCTACAGTTAATGTCCTTACAAATAATTTGATGGGTGAAAGTATGGGTGTTAACATCTTTGAAATGTGTCTTAAGGTGTCTACTAACTTCAAGCAGCAGGTTCTTTTCAGAGCCCAGACAGCTTGGCTCCTGAGATAGTCAAGGGTCTGCACAAGGGTGAACTTCTAAACTTTGGGGTAAAATAGTAGGTTTAAGGGGGGGAATATGTGGAAGGCAGTTCGGGAAGGTTGTACCTTTCTAGTACCTCAGCCAATGGGGAAGGGAAGAGGGCAATGTGCGGCCCAGAATAAGGATAAAAGGAAGTCTGCACCCTCCAAAACCGAGACAGAGAGAGAGAGAGAAAAAAAAAAAGGCCCACTGGTGTGTGCCCTGGTGGACTCTGTCAAAAATGAACAGATAATACTGGCTTTCGCATTTGTGTATTAGCTTTTGCATGTTGTTATTGATCATAAGTATTTAGATATGGTACAAATTATAACTCTTTTTAGCTGCTTGTTAATATAATATAATATAATATAATATAATATAATATAATCTATCAGCTTAAGTACTGTGGTGGGTTCAGTGCTGGCCAATCACCAGTGCACTCACTAGGATGCACTCACCCATTTCCTGCTGTGAGGTAGGACCAGGAGAAAGGCAAAGCAGACTCAAAACTTTAAAAGGGTATAAAGAAAAGTTTATTAACAGTAACTAAAAGAAAGAGTAATAAGATTCAGAACACTTCTCCTTCTCCACAACCTTTTCTTTCCCAATGACAGTGTAAAGAAACAAAACTTAAAATTTCAGTCAGTTTACCACCTCTAGAGTAGTCTTTCTTCAGTTCACTTAGGGAGAGAAGTCCCTCTTGTAAATGTTATGGAGACTTCTCCACAAGAAAACAGTTCTCTTGTGGCTCCCCCCACGAATAGCAGCCACCCAGGGAAATCTGCAATCGTGAAATCCCTCCCATTTTCCACAAGCTTTTCCCACAGCTGTGTTTATGGGCCATGTCACCTTATGAGGTACTGTTTTAAAGATGAGCTGTTCAAAGGCAAAGATTCTTATTATCTATCTCTAAAATAATCTTCATCTCTGGGAACAGAGGTTGTCTTCTCTCCCTGGGAGCACAGGGTCTTCACTCTTCTCTCTCTGTTCAAACTTCTCATAGACTACAACTACTTTATCATCTGCTTACTTTGGCATGGAGGCCTTTGCTCGATATCAATTTGAATCCTTCACCTCCCAATGCTTTCATGTGTTACAGAGAAACAGAGTCTGATGTATCAATTACATCTTTCTCCATTGCTTTACAAGAGGATTTCAGCCTCAAGATTAAGGCATTTCCTCATCCCTCCCATTTGGGTCATGACTTCTCCTTCAATGACCTAAGTGTCATCATGTTGCTCCTCTACATTGCCTGCATTTTATTCTCTTCTCTCATTTGAGGGAGAATTGAAGCACTGCAAGAGTTAACATCTCGCCCGGGGCCTGCAGATGGTCACCTGACCCTGGCTGGTAGCTTGTGGCAGGAGCTGCAGCTGGGGCTGTGTCAGGATCAGCTGCATGGCTGGTCTTTCATTTTTGCTGTGTTCAATTCCAGCCGCAGGGCCGCTCTCTGCACAGGCTGCAGGGCTGCCTCTGGTCTCAGCCACATGATCTCATGCAGTGGCCACGCTGGGGGAAGGCGACCTAGCGGCAAGATGTTAACAACCATGGCCCGGCCCTGCCTTGCCCAGAGTCCTGCAGCCTCCCCACCTTCCTGCCTGGCAGCTGCTGGGGCCTGGGCCAGCTGGGACGGGGCCTGGCCCAGCTGGGACAGGGCCTGGTGGGCTCCCCAAAAAGGGTGTGGCCAGCTCCCCAAAAAGTACCCGGCCCTGTGGCAGAGCCCACCCGGCCCAGCCCAGCCAAGATGGAGGCCGGGCCGGGCCTTGTTACCTGTTTCCAGGCCGGAAGGAAAATAGGAAGTTCCTGGGTTCCTTTTGTCTTTTAACGTGTGTTTTTCACAAAGGTGTGTATAGCTTTCCAGTGGCTGGAAGCTTTGCATCACTTCCATAAATGCGTCCCATGCAAAACCAGGACATGTATGTACTTTATTACTCATGGAAATAATGGTGGAATTAATATAATATCGATGTATCGCTTATAGAAAGAGTGGTGTGATGAACATATTGTACTATAGGTGTCTTGGTTTGGAAAGATGGGTGTCTGCTAAGGAAGGTGGAAGCCTCTCCTGAAATGGAAAAATGTAAACCTCTTCTCTCTGAATTGTTATAAATTTGAAATTAAGGGGGGCTTTCAGGTAAAAATATGGAAGCAGGACTAACAACTTCTTATTAGTGAAGAAAAAAAAAAAAAAGATAAACAATGCAGTGAACCAAAATAACACTGACAGAGTCAGAATACAACCTGACACCCTGTTAGTCAGGGTGTTGGCAGCAGTCCAATTGGGAATTATGGCTGCAGTCCTCCTGGAGTGGCAGGTGTGGTTCTGTTGGAGCAGTGGTCCTGTAGAAAAGGGGTGTAGTCTTCCTGCAGTGGAAGAGGCAGCTGTTCCTCTGGGAAATCCAGTGCAGGAAAAGCCGTGCTGGTGTTCCAGAAACTCAAGATTATATCCAGGTAGAAATGCTTGGCTCCTCCCTCTGGGCGGAGCATGTCACAATGGGATGTTTTAGTTCTTATCAGTCATGCAGGGACATTCAATAGCCCATTATCAGCAGATGTCTTCACTGAGAGAAGATTGGTTGTGGAAGAGATAAGGAAAACTGCCCACTTAAGAGAAGACAACTGCTATACAGATGGGAAATGGAATACATCTTGCTTCTCAATCTGGGACAATAGACCTTAGCAAAACCTATAGATGTGAAAAGGCTTTTGTGTAACTAAGAAGAACAGTGTAAGGCCATCCACTGACTGACCTGTTTAAGTGATAAGATAACAGTGACACAAGACAGTGCACCAGAGGAGACTGTTTTTCCCTTCCCTGGTCTTGGGCAGCTGGGGCTCCCAGCTAGTGGTGCTGCCTTTCAGTGAGACCAGGGCTACCGCGTGTGCGGAGCTTTAGAGCTGAGCCTCTGCGTGGGTTTGCTGCCTTCGTAGCCACACGCTGAGAGGAGACAAAGGGAGAAAGAAGGCACACCTTGTCCCGCATGGCTGAGAACTGTTTATTTCCCGCATGGCTGCAGCGGTGGCCGCAGCAGCTGTTCCCAGGTCGCGCGCATGGGCAAAATGGCAATTGGAACAAAGGAAGCATTGGGTTAAATAGGGGGCAGGCAGACAGGGGTGGAAGCCCCCCTTGCCCAATGGGGACAGACGACAGGGGAGTGACGCGGACCACGGAAACCTACGGGAACATTACAGAGGTGGGTACAGGGTTCTGGGACAAATAGGATTACAAGGATGGGGTGACTGACACAGAACTTTCAGGAATGAGCAGGGCGTGGCTATAAGATTGACATGTAAGGGCTCCTATGGAAGACAGCTTGGAGCGAACCATTGTGAGGGCAAAATGGGGATACATAGAACCAACTAACTAACATTTATTAAAATCCTTAACTGAACCAACCCGGCATGCAATATCACCCTGTTTTTTAATATATAAAAAAGACAGCTGTTTAGACTTTGTTGCTCGTGCGGTCGCCTCCTCACTCAGTTTCTTCTGTTGCTGTGACTGCAACAACTGCCTTTGCAGATGGAGAGGGCTTGGAGATGGTGCTGGAGCTTACTCCTTCCTGAGTGTTTGGGGATAGGGAAACTGGGAAAACAACTTTATTGTAAACAGATGGACTAGGAACATAAACAGACGGAGGTAGCTGAAAGGATTTTTTCTTTGGCTTTGGGGAAATTTTTTAAAGAGATGTGGGATCCCCTTCCTCCCTGTAGCGTCTGCGGTTGGATGCAACTCCCTGGTTAGTGGGATCATTTGTTGCATCCACAGGCACCTTATCGTCCCGACTCACTGATTGCCCTGGGGTGTATGGTTTTACATGTCTCCGGGGGACCCACTTGACTCCTGAAGGCGTGGATACGCAGGCATATCCCCGTCCCCAAGTCAAAAGTAGGAATGGACCCTGGATTTCTTTAGAATCCGGATCCCTCACTAGCACTGGTGCTCGCTCTTCTGTCCGAAGCTGCTGATGCTGCTTGAAATGTCTCAGTGCTGGCGGTTCTGGCCTGTCAAAAGAACAGTTTAGGAAATTGATGGTAAATAATGCCTTGTAGAACCTCTCATGCGGTGACAGTACTCGCACATCTCCCCGCTGCTTTCGGAGGACCTGTTTTAACGTTTGATGAGTCCTTTCTATTATTGCCTGGCCGCTG
This sequence comes from Anomalospiza imberbis, assembly GCF_031753505.1. Classification (NCBI taxonomy): domain Eukaryota; kingdom Metazoa; phylum Chordata; class Aves; order Passeriformes; family Viduidae; genus Anomalospiza; species Anomalospiza imberbis. Next base: position 3,752,038 of record NC_089720.1, read on the forward strand.
GGGAGTGAGGAATCCCGGTCTTATGTTGGACCCCCCATTCCTGCAGGAAGTTACTGAACACTCTGGAAGTATAAGCCGGACCGTTGTCAGTTTTAATTGTGGCCGGGACCCCCAACGTTGCGAACGCATGTATGAGATGTTTCCTTACGTCTGCAGCCCTGTAAGAGCCCGTCTGAAGCCCCTTGTTCTCCATTCTGCCTTCCGATTGCCACAAGAAAGAATCCCTTCCCCCGCTGCAGTTCCGGCTTAGAACAGGACACAGTGCAGGTGGAACCGCTGAACCATCATGCTAGCTGTTCCGAACAAGGCCTGACAAGAACTTGGCAAGGTGTTGGCAAGGACTTGGCAAAGACCTGACATGGACCCAGCTCGGGACAGCCTGATGCGCGGCCTGCTTCTAATCTCCGTTCTTAAGCCGAATGAACTTTTGGGGGGACTCCTGTGGTCCTTCATTGAAGACCCCTCATCTGCCTCGTTACCACTGTGACAAATAAAGAACGAGAACCCTCCTCCCAAGGACTGAGACCGAGACCCCTACTATAGGGAGGAGGGGAATTTGGTGGTCTGACCACTAATGACATGACCTGTTTCCCTTCAGTAATTTCAATGGACTTATTCTTCATTGTATTCATCTTGCTTTGGTGGTTTCTGTGGACTCACCTGTTCCCCCGTGGCAATTACAATGGACTTTCATTGTTACACTTGTTCCCCCCTCTTTCCTCTGTGGACTATAACTGGACCCTCCGAGTCGACCAGAACTTCGGAGACTCCCCCGACACGACAGACGGATCCCCATCGTCCGGACCACTGAGGATCTCGCCTGTGTTGGTAGCTATTCCATCCCCCTCTTCTCTCTCTCTCTATTCTTTTATCTCCTTTCTGATCCCCACTATTGCATATACTGTTTTGGCCCCTAATAAAGGTGCATTTGTTGTGATTAACTGATAGTCCCTTGTTGTTTGCCTTTTTGTACTTTTGGGATCGGTGAAAAGAACCATCACGACACCCCGCAATAAGCGGATCGTGACATTAAATTGGTCTCACCTATGTGGGCTGAGGCAAAAACTGCCCTTGAGAAGGTGCCCACAGATACATGGACATTTCTGAGTTTCCCAAATTCGGGGACCTTTGTGACATCCATTTGCCATACCTCACAACTGCGGAGACATCTGGGATTTACACCTGCTCCTAGAGGTGGTAAAGCTGTCTCCTGACAGTTGGGGCATGAGGCCACAATTTCCCTGGCTTGGTCATGCCGCAGATTGAACTGGCGTACCAGACCCGGGGCATTTCGATGGAACTGCTGATGGCTGAGCTTGGCCTGCTCGACTATGTTCGGCTGTCCGCCTAGCTGTACTGGAGCTGCCAAGGCATCTGCTCTGTGGTTCCCGTCAGCAATAAAGCCTGGGAGATCTGTGTGTGATCTCATGTGCACCACGTAAAAGGGATGCTCGCTGTGAGAAACCAGGTGTACTAACTTTGCGAGCAAACCTAAGATGATCTGGTTTGAGACCTCCTTTAAGGCTGCGTGTTCTGCTCTTGATACTGCTCCTGCGATATATGCTGAGTCTGTTGCCAGATTAAAAGGTTGGCTAAATCTCTCAAAAGCCCTTACCACTGCATCCAACTCAGCTACTTGTGGGGAACCTTCCACTACCTTAACATCTGTTTCCCACAGCAGAGTTTCAGGGTCCTTCCAAGTCACCACTGACTTGTGAGACTTCCCTGACCCATCTGTAAACACTGTCAGGGGCTTGAGTGGTCTTTTACTTTGTACTTCTTTTGGCAACAATTTGAACTCGGTTTTGAACAAATGATGACCAGCATGTCCAATCTGAATTTGGCCTGAGTACCTATCTAGAGCGAACTGCAGATTTTCATTTTGTCTTAAGAGGTGTTAAAAGGTCTCTTTGGTCATCTTCCCTGTAGATGTTTTGATGGGAAGGTGGATACACATGAAATCACAGCCTGCTAACACCTGCAGACGAGCCCTGGCCTGCATGATGTGCTGTGCCATCAGTTCCTGTGGCCTGGTGATGCTCTTGGACTGCCTGTGGCCAAGGAACACCCACTCTATTATTAAGAGGGGATCCCGTTGACCATTGTCCCACTGAAATATCATCCCCTAGAGATGTGGTAACTCACCTAGAACAATGAAGCGGAAAGGCAGCCCTGGTTGACAATGATGAGCCTGCCTGCTCACAATGGTGGCCTGGACCTTCTCAAGTGCTGCTCTGGCCTCCCAGGTCAGGGCTCTTGGGGAACCTAAACCTTCATCCCCCTCCCTTTCTGTTAATAAGTCAAAAAGGGGGGATAGATCCCTTGTGGTGAGCCCCAGTCAAGGCCTGATCCAATTTAAGGATCCACACAGGCGCTGGAGGTCATTTAACATCTCTGGGTTATCTATTTGAATTTGTTGAGGCCTAACTGTCCTGTTGTTAATTTCTAGGCCCAGATACTTCCAGGATGGCAGCAACTGTACCTTTTCCTTTTGCAACTCAAATCCTGCCACCGACAAAGCCTTAATAGTGTCGTCTAGTGCTTCTTGTAGGACCTCGCTGTCAGGGGCACAGACCAACACATCATCCATGTAGTGATAGAAAATACAGGATGTCCACTTGACACGCATTGGGGACAGAACCCTGGCGACATACCACTGGCATATAGTGGGAGAGCATTTGAGGCCCTGTGGTAGTACCATCCAGTGGTAGCGTTTCATTGGGGCTTCTCTGTTGATGAAGGGCACAGAGAAGGCAAAGTGAGGAGCGTCATCCAGGTGGAGAGGAATTTGGAAAAAACAATCCTTTATGTCAATCACAGCCAGATTGCAATTTTGGGGTAGCATAGATGGAGATGGCATACCCGGTTGGAGGGAGCCCATGTCCTCAATAACATCATTGACCCTTCTCAAGTCGTGGAGGAGTCACCACCTGTCCCTCCCCGTTTTTTTAATTGCAAACACTGGAGAGTTCCAGGGGCTGTTTGTCTCTACAATGTGGCCTTTTGCCAATTCCTCCTCTACGAGCTTTGTGAGCGCCTGCAATTTCTTCTTACTCAGCAGCCGCTGCTCCACCCAGATTGGCCTGTCTGTGAGCCACTTTACTTTCTGTGTGGGGCGCTCCTCAGTGGCTGCTCCTAAAAAATCCAGGGGGCCAGAAATTCCAATTTGGCTCGCCACTGGGACATGGTATCTCTCCCCCATAAGGTAAATTTGATGTCGATCATGAACGGACATACTGAGGCTAGCAGCCCCTTCGGACCCTTAATTTGGACTATGTTTTTGGATTGTCTCGCAGCTTGAGGCCCACCTAGTCCTAAGACTGGCATTGCCACACTTTGCAGTTCCCATTGTGACAGCCACTTGTGCGGTGGAATGACCATCACGTCTGCTCCTGTGTCCATCATCCCCTGAAGATGTATTGAATGCCCCTCGCACTTAAGCCTGCTCCATTCAAGGGATTTTTCCTCTCCCAACTTCCCAGCATAAAAGACTGAGAGTTCCAGATCATTACACAGAGCACAAGGAATTGGAATTGCCTGTGCAATAACCTGGCCCTTCGGTAGGAAGAGGGGCGGTGGACACAGCGTGCCGCGAGGTAGAAGAGCCTTGGATTAAGCGTGGAAATTACCGGAGGAACCTCTATCTCCAGTGGTGTGTGTTTTGTGTCCCCGACAACAAGGTACTTACAATTCAAGAGATCTTCTCTCCGTCTGGTTTCACAGCGGCAGATGTGCGACAGAAGCTCTCCATCTGCTATGAAGAACTGCCAGTCCTGAGAATGGAAATGGACAGGGTTAGTGAGTCGGAGCCGATAAGGCTCCCTTTTGTCTGTTGTCGAGAGACAGCCACTCACAGATGGAACTATATGGTGAATCGCAGCTCCTCTTGCGGCCCTGCGACTTGCCTCATTTTTGTTCAGCATGTGAGGCAAGTCCGCACTCCCTCTTTAGTTTTTTGGAAAGGTGGGGTTCCCCCCCCAACCCCGGCTGCCCCTGGTGGTGCACTCCCTAAAAATGAACATTGAGCAAGAAAATGTCCCTCCTGATAACAGTGGAAGCACCAGCGCTTGGATGGAAACTGCCTTGGAGTGGAGTCTTTTGGAGGCAAAGCAGCCGAGGCAACCACTTTGTCTTTGGGCTTCTGCGGGATCTCCTGCGTCATGAGCTGTGGTTTCAGTGTGCACTCCTCGATGATCTGATTGAGGGTTAGAGGCGGCAGAACCAGCAATGCTAGGATGATCCTTTTGCACACTTCATTTGTGTTCATAGATGCCACTTCTAGGACAAGCTTGTCCTGGAGTTTGGATCCCTCCACACGCCTCTCCACTGCCGCTCGGACCCGGTCTCCGAAATCTACAAAAGGCTCCGCAACAGATTGTTTAGTTGCTGTGTAGGGTACCATCAGCTCCTTTGTGGGCATGGCCAGGAACACGTGCTCTGCAGCACCCCTGGACATGTCCAGCACCGTGGTTGGAATACCCCTAGCCTGGAGCTGCCCTTCACTCCATTCTCCTTCACCAATAAGATGGTTTAAAGTTATTGATTCTTCTGCGAAATCAAGGCTATATGGTCCCTCCAAGATTTCCAGAAGTAGATCTGCTGCTAATCTTTTCCATTTCCTCTCCCACAATTTGTACTTAGATGGGAGAAGCAGGCAGCTGAACAGACATTTAAGGTCTGCCGGCACCATTGTTTTAGATGTTAAAGTGGCTTTTAAAATGCCCTTAAAGAATGGACTTTTGGGGCCAAAATCTCTTAATGTTTTGCAGATCTCTTTGATTGATTCATAGGGAAGGGGTTCCCATTTAGGGTTCTCCCCTCCCCTGGTGTAGGAGGCTGGTGTTGAAAGCGGCTGCTCGTTTTCGCAAACCTGTTCCCCCCCTCCCCTCGCACCCCCCCCCCCCCCCCCCGGATTCCCGGGGACCGTGGGAACACGGAGGCGGGGTGCGGGGGACAGGACGGGGGCTTTCCCACTCCTGAGACAGAGGGGTGGAGACGACAGAGCCCTCCCTGGTGGGAGAGGGGGGGACCGATGATGCAGCCGGGAGAACATGCAAGGAGGGAACGCCCACACAAGGAGGAACAGGGGGAGGGGGAGCAACCCGATCCCTCGAGGGGGCGGCACTCACGCCCACAGGGAAGCAGGATGGGTTTGGGTCTACGGCGGGAAAGGGAACAATGGGAAGAAAGGGGTTGTGGGAAGAAGAAGCACCCGCGGGCGTTTGTCCTCCATTTTGTGGAAACAAAGCTGCCACAGTTCCCCACCACGTGGGCGGTGGGGCTTCCTCAGGGGAACAAAGAAAAGGGTTTAGGGAGGAAAAAACTGCACGGGGTCGTGCTAAACCTGAGATTTTCAACTGGGAAAAAGGGATTGGAATGGGGGTTTGGGGCCAGGTCCCTAGCGGCGTGGTCAATGCCACCAAGGCGGGGGTGCTGGGGGGGCTTGGGGAAGCCAGGAACACGGCCCGCGCTCCGGGAGCTGCCCTGCGCCTCTGAACAGCAGAGTAGTCCCCCCTGCCCGCCCGGCCCAGGGGAAGAAGGGGAAGGTAGGGAGGGCAGGAGAAGGGGTTCAGGGCTAACTGGTGTCTCGTTCAGTGGTTCCCCCCCCCCCCCCCGGTCCACGTCTCACGCGCTTTCCGTTCTTACAACTTCTGAAATTAGCAAATGCAGCTTAGTAAAGCTATCTTTGACAGAGGAATCCCTGCGTTCGATTCCCTCTGCTAATTTCGCGCCCGCACGTTCCCAAAATTCGTTTTTTCTAACATCTTCTGCTGAAACGCCCGGGAAAGTAAAATACAACCACCGAACGAAATTTTTAACTGAACTTTTGGGGACACCACTATCCTTCACCTTTAAGAGTTCCTTAACTTGGGTATAAAATTCTCTCTGGTGGGTGGTTAACACGGCTCCCATGGTACCAACCCATGTGATCCCACCCGCATCTTCAGGAAAAATGGAAAAAAAAAAACAAACGGGCGAAGTCTGCCAGTGGCTTTCACTCACACTGTGCACTGCGCTTCCCCTAACCCTGGGATCGTGAACAGCCCACCCCAGTGAAGGCGGTTCTCAGACGGGTCTGTCCCTGCTGCTGAAGTACTCACCCAACCGGCGTCTTCGCAAACAAAAATGGCAGTTGAGGTCCTCGCTGTCGGAAACAGCTTCTCAGTGTCATCCACGACCGTGAGAAGTTACACTTCCATCCCTCGCGGGGACAGCAGGACAAAGGTCCATGTGCTCCTTCGAGGGTGGTAGAGGTATCACTGAACTATTTAGTGGAGCCCACGGTCCAGTTTTCAGTCCGGCGTTAGGCGCTCTTTTCCGCGTGGAGACGACGATCTGGCTCGCTGCTTGGCTGCGGTGCGGCAGTGGCGTGTATCTCCGCACGGCTCCGGAGTGCCTGACGGTGAATCTCCACCTGCGTCGGCTACTTCGCTGGTCGCCCCGCAGCTTGAGCTGGGCGCCACTTGCGGCTGTGGCCTCACGTTGGGTGCCACTTGCGGCATTTGTTTTTCTCTTCCCCGGTCTCAGGCAGCTGGGGCACCCGGCTAATGGCGCTGCCTTTCGGTGAGACTGGGGCTGCCGCGTGTGCGGAGCTTTAGAGCTGAGCCTCTGCGTGGGTTTGCCGCCTTCGTAGCCACACGCTGAGAGGAGACAAAGGGAGAAAGAAGGCACACCTTGTCCCGCATGGCTGAGAACTGTTTATTTCCCGCATGGCTGCAGCGGTGGCCGCAGCAGCTGTTCCTAGGTCGCGCGCGTGGACAAAATGGCGATTGGAACAAAGGAAGCATTGGGTTAAATAGGGGGCAGGCAGACAGGGGCGGAAGCCCCCCTCGCCCAATGGGGACAGACGACAGGGGAGTGACGCAGACCACGGAAACCTACGGGAACATTACAGAGGTGGGTCCAGGGTTCTGGGACAAATAGGATTACAAGGATGGAGTGACTGACACAGAACTCTCAGGAATGAGCAGGGGGTGGCTATAAGATTAACATGTAAGAGCTCCTATGGAAGACAGCTTGGAGCGAACCATTGTGAGGGCAAAATGGGGATACATAGAACCAACTTTTATTAAAATCCCTAACTGAACCAACCAGGCATGCGACAGATGATGGTCACCAAAACAGGACAAAGTTACAAGGCTATCAAGATAACAAGGCTACTTGGACCCCCGAACCAGATTAGACCAACCTCATGGTTTGGACTGTGACCAAAGGATCAGTAAGCATGCAGAAGAAGATGGGATGAGACGGTCATCTTTGCTGAAGACCATTTACTTCATCCCATGCGACCCCCAATATGATCACCAGAGACAAGCGTACAGTGCGCAGGTGCAAGTGACTGATAAGTTAATTAGCATATGAAGCAGGACAAGGTGGAGCCAGGAAATTAATATGCAAAAATGTATTGCAAACCTAATGCATATGTAACATTTTAGAGGATAAAAAAGAATGCTGAGAGCAGGTAGATGCACATGCCTTTGCGGAAGTATCTAGCATGTGTCTGGCCGAAAAAATACATACTCACTTTATAACTCACTTTGAGTTTTAGTGTCTTTCTGCGTATCGGTACAAGGGGGAATTGGGTTTGTAACTATCCCACTTAATTCCTCTGATGTAAGGTCCTTTAAAAACAGATTAAAAGGCCTACTGGAAGATCCTATTGGATTAGCAGAACAAGTGGACCAGTTCCTAGGGCCCAACATTTATACATGGGACGAAATGCAATCTATACTAAGACTTTTGTTTACACACAAAGAGACGCAAATTATCTGGGCAGCAGGGATACAGATATAGGAGAGGGAACATGTGAACAGACCCCCTGGGGAGGAGAAGATGAAATCACAGCGCCCGATGTGGGACCACAATATCCCCAGGGGAAGGGAAAACATGGAAGAGTATAGAGCATTAAACATTAAGGGAATTAGAGAGGCTGCTCCTTGAAATCAAAATGCTCATAAGGCTTTTTCTGAACATCAAAAGAAGGAAACTCCAACTGAATGGCTGGAGAGGTTAAAAATAAATATGAGACAGTATTCTGGAACAGACACCGATACAGAAACTGGACAACTTCTGTTAAAGGTGACCTTTGTCACACATGCTTGGCCAGACATAAGAAATACAGATAGGTTAGAAGATTGGCAAGACAGAGGATTAAATGACCTGTTAAAAGAAGCCCAAAAAGTATATGTAAGGAGGGATGAGGAGAAAGAAAAGGTAAAAACTAAAATAATGGCAGCTGTTATTGCCAAAGAAAATCACCGGGTAAAGACTCACTCCTATAAGGATGTGAAGCCCCAGTCAGGCCACAGCAAGGGGGGCCCAGAGGAAATTAAGGGGAGCAGAGCTCCCTGGGAGAGAGGTCCTAGAAGGGAAGAAGGGGAATTTAATAATCGGGGCCGAATCTGCCATTTTTGCAAGAAAATTGGACACTTACGACGAAACTGCCCACAGAGAGAAAAAGATCTGAAAGTTTTCAAGAAGGTTCAAGAAATAGATGAATAGGGGGGTCAGGGGCTCTATCTCCTAGGGGCATCATATCAGCATGAGCCCTTGATAACTTTAAAAGTAGGCCCCCAGGAGGAGGAATTTGAGAGTTTAGTAGATACAGGGGCAGAGAGGACATGTGTGTGTAAAATTCCAACAGGGTGCAAGGAAAACCAAGATACAATTCAAGAAGTAGGGGCAAAAGGGGAAGGATTTAGAGCGCCAGTCATAAAACGTGGTATTTGAAGGAACCAACAAGATAGGAATGGGGGACATTTTATTTGTACCAGGGGCAGGATGTAATCTGCTGGGAAGGGACTTACAAGTACAATTATGCATAGGGGTCCTTCCAGAGGGGAATAAAATGGTAGTTAAACTCCTCAAGTGAAAAGAAGAGGACGAAAAGCAAACTGAAGAAGTAGTTTGGGCCAAACCTAGAAATAGGGGTAAGTTAAACATAACCCCTATTGTAGTTGAAATAACCAACAAAGACTGCCCAATTCGGGTATGGCAATATCCACTCTCTCTCAAAGGGTTGAAAACTGTAATTCAAGAATTAATCATAGATGGAACTTTAGAGCCATGCATGTCTCCCCACAATACCCTCATACTACCAGTAAAAAAATCAAACGGGACATACAGGCTAGTCCAAGAGTTGAGAGAAGTAAACAAAAGAACTATAGATCAATATCCAGTAGTACCAAATCCCTATACACTGTTAAGCAAAATTCCTCCATCGCACCAATGGTTCAGTGTGATAGATCTCAAAGACACCTTTTGGGTCTGTCCCCTCGCAGTGGAAAGCAGGGATATATTTGCTTTCAAATGGGAAGATTCCGATACAGGGACAAAGCAACAATTCAGATGGACCAAATTGCCCCAAGGATTTACTGAATCCCCTAATTTATTTGGGCAAGTCCTAGAAGAAGTACTGCAACATTTCCCCATAATAACAGAGGTAAAACTTATCCAATATGTTGATGACTTACTTCTCTCAAGGGAGGATGAGGAAAAGGCCTGAGAATCCACCATATCATTACTAAACTTTTTGAGGACCCAGGGGCTTTGGGTATTGAAAGAAAAGCTCCAATTTGTAGAGGATGAAGTAAAATACTTAGGGCATATAATAAGCCAGGGGAGCCGGCGATTAAATCCTGAAAAGATCGCAGGAATAACCTCACTCGCCCAACCAAAAACTAAAATGGAAATCAGAAAACTCTTGGGAATATTAGGATATTGTAGAATATGGATTGAAGGACACACCCAAGCTGTTAAATTCTTGTATGAAAAACTGGTAAAAAGAGATTACATGGAAAAAAGAAGATGAGCAGAGATTTGAAAGTTTAAAACAAAAATTAATTAGGGCCCCTGCTTTAAGTCTTCCTGCACTAGATTGACCTAACCTCTTTGGCCGTTTGTAAAAAGCACCCCAGCGCTGGAAATATTGTCCTTCTTTTATCCTATTATTATTAAACTTTTAAAAAGTTCTAAGTTCTCTGTTTTTCACAACTCTCTCCCTTTATTCAAATAAGTTTGAAGGACTCCTCTGTCTCCTTTTTGGACATAAACCTCTGGTGTTTGTGGATTTTCCTGACTAAAACTTCCACAAGAAAGCAGCTGCAAACTATCAGTATACATTACAGAATTAGCCTCAGGATTTTCACCCGCCAATTCTGGCTTTCTACAAGAAAACCTTGTTGAGGACTTTGCCACTAAAAACCAACTGTTGTGCACACAAAATAGTTTAAAATTCACCATGCAATTGCATTTTAACCAGGCGCCGAGACTCAAAATCACTATTATAAACACAATAACATGCAAATCCATTTTTATATTCATTTAAATAACTATACACATGTATGGAATACAAGATAGCAAATTATACCATCACTAGCAATTTCTTTTCATTATCCAATTATTCTAGCAACATTATATTTACCTTAAAATAATGCCTTTATTAAAAAAAACCACAGGGATCTTGCTTTGAACTCACCAGAGTCAGGGAACGCAAAGTCTCCCTGGTTAATATTTTACGTGTGCACGTGGAGCCCCTCACGGTCCCGGAATCCATAGAGCGTCAAAGGACCTGTCCCATCTGTGGTCAACAAAATTGTCACTGAAACTGTCGGAAAAAGAAAAAAACTCTCCAACAACATTTTTTGTGTTAGAGAATCAAGGCATTACTTTATTCCAGCCAGGATGTGCAACAGAAATAATTTCATCCACACATTGCCCCAGCTGTGCAGAGAAAATCATTAATTTTACTAGATTTTTCACATTTTATACAGTCAAAACCCATAGAAATTCATTGTCTCAAAGTTCATTGGTTCTAAGTTGCGCATTTCTTAGTATTTGGTTTCCTATTGGATATGGATATCTTCATCTCTGATGCTAATTAGGTTCTTATTCTTATGGCTCTTATCCCAGCCCAAGTGCCTGCCACTGGTCATGTTTATTTGCATTGATGTTCATTAATGGGTGTTAATGGTTATCTTTTGTGTATCTTCTGTGCTATTCCCAGTCTGTTGAGATGTTAAGCTGATCAGACCTCACCTGGTGGAACAGTCCCCTGCAAAGAAACTTCAATTCCCTTTCCCCAGGGCAAAGGCGAACAAAACTGACTAAAGTTACTTAAAAACTTGAAACTTGGTATAATTTCCAACACTACCAACTCCTGGGTTCCAGCATGGACTCCAAGAGGGGGCAGGGTCAAGACATGCTCACCTCGTATCCAGCCCTTTAAACCCCTGGGCCTCTGTAGCCCCTCCATCCCCCCTCAAGGTGGGACATCCAGTCACTCAGCCATTCAGGAGCTGGATTAGGCAAGACTTGGGCACTGCCTCTGGTGTGCCCTGATTGACAGACACTGCGGGGCTGGGGGCAGTGTCGCTGTAAGAGTCAGGACCGGGTAATAAGTGACACAGATTCCCAAGGCATTCACAGAAGGCTAATATGCTAGAAGCCCCGACTTTACTGAAACCGCTTCTTTTATAACACTGGTCCAATACAGGTGGACCTGATTGGTCATTTAATCGATACATTTCACATGATTGGCTAAATAACAAGACACCCATTTGTACACAACCTTATGGGCAAAACAGCTTATTACAAAACACCAGGTGCAGATTGTTTAGAATTCTTTCTCTCCAGCTCCCTAAAGTTTCCCAGACCGATTCATGGGAAAGCTTATCTAGCTTTCTCTCTCTCTGACCAGAGAGCTGCCACCTTAAAATTCTACTTTAAAAATAGAAAAAGGAAAAAAAAAATAAACACTATACAAACTCAAAGTATGCATTTTAAGTTGTACACACACACAGAGCCATCTGGAGGGAGTGGGGGCTGTTAACCTCACAAAGAAAAAACATCAAACATGCACAAAAGATAATCCAACTATTAAAAGCAGTTCAACTACCTAAAAAAGTAGCAATTATACATATCAAAACACAACAGAAAGTGAACTCAAAAGTAGAAGAAAGAAATGAACTAGCAGATAAAAAAGCAAAAGAAGCAACAGAAAGTAAAATTATCATTAAAAGAACTCTAATTCCAAATTACCAAATTTCCCTTAAAGATAAGCCAGAATATAATAAAAAAGGGTGAAAAATGCCAATCACTTGTTTTGAGAATTTTTAAAAGTTTAATTAAAAATTGGATATAAAAATAGTTATACAATTAGAGTAATAAAAATTTAGAGTTAGTACAACTACAAGACAATAAAAAACAAATAATTATGGACGTCCAGATGCTCTCGGGCACTTAAGCCATGACAAGTATGCTTTGTGAACATGAAGCGATACACGGAATAAATAGACTCTACAACCTGGTGTAGTTATGAAGTGGGTATGCATGTCAGCGCTCGGCACAAGTGAGATAGCTCTCCAAAAACTTGTGCCCTGAGCATCGGTCTGACCCACATCTTTATTCACAAAGGTGTTCCATATGCAATACATTACACAAGTTTTCCATGCATATTCAACCCCTGGCCCCACCTGTCCTCGCCTCTCATGCTAAATAGGTCCACGCCCTTCTGGGCATACATGGTTTGCTTTGGTGGTCGCACGGGGATCTCTCGGTGGTCCTGAGGCTGAAGATTGTGGTCTTCCTCATAATTTAACTTTTCCTCTTTGCGCGTGTGCTTTTGGTCCTTTGGTGCTTATTAGAGTACATCTGTCAGTCTTGATAGGCTTGGAGACACAGGAGCTCCTTTATCTGGGTTCTTTGCATCTCTTGGTATTGTTCTTGATGCAAGAAGCTTCAGGAATTTGCATTTTCCTATGCCCTTTGTGCCATGGCAGAGGTTTCTTAAGTAAAAGGTTAAAATTCAACACATAACTCTACAAGCTAAAATATAAATGCTTAATTCATTTTGTTAATTTAAGTGAACTCCAAAAATCTCAATTTCAAACAAAGGAATAACCTTTAAAACAATACACTGTTGCATATTCATATATACTTCATGGTTATGCATACATTCTATTTAAAACAAGAAACTGTGTCTGCTAAATGTTAACTGCTTCCTTTAATCCCCATGGCGTCTTCGAGTCTGAGCAAGGCCTGAAGAAATTAGCTTCTTCTGATAAGAAGACCATAAATTCCTCTTCTCTGGAAGATTTAGGTGTTCTGTGACTGTTATCTCACAGCGAGTATCTCATTCCTTAAAAAAAAACCCACATACATTGTTTCAATTTAAACTACTAAAGCTTCATTTTAACTACAAAACTACATTTACCATGCTATTAAAATGTTAATAGAGCACAACTAATCAATATAACGCAGTACATATAGTAAATATCTCCGTAGAGCCATAAAATATGCATTTTTCACAAATAGAAAACAAATCTAAGATCAAAAAGAGACATATGATCCAGACGGGTGGGCTACTATTAAAAAGAAGCTAGTAATCCCTTCCCTTTTATTGTAGTCACTAACTGTGGTGTTATATTTTAGTTAAATTGTATGCTCTGTCTCACCCCTTGAAAATGTATGGTTTATTCCAAGCCTGTGATCCACCCCAGAAGTATCATGTGTCTGTAATCCCACTGGCCCAATCTGTTCCGCGCCCAGTTTTAATCTCCCTGTTAAGTGTGCCGGGGGGACGGGTCTCGCTCTCTCTGTTAGCTGGCTCTCCTGGCCGGTGATCTCTCCACCCCTCTCTCCCCCTCCCCTTTCCCCCCTCACTCCCCCTTCCCCCCCTCTCCCTCAGAAACCATGCTGCCTCCCAGAGGTAGGACCCCCAATAAACCCTCATCTAATTAGCACCCTCAGAAGCCATGTGGAGTCTCCTTGCCTGCCTGCTGCTACCATCAAACTCACAGCTTAGGGGGCCCCCCAGGGACACCCCGGGACCCCCCCCCCCAAATGCGTCGAAACAAATGGTGCCCAACGCTGGTCTCGAGTATCGACGGCCCTGAGACCGCCACCATCCCGCCGGGACAGGCCAGAACCCTGCAGAACACCACTTCAGCACCGTCTCCAGCACCGCGGAGTGGCCGCGCCGGGCCGCAGCCGCGGACCCGTGCGGCCCCGTCACTACCCCGCAGATGCCCCGCAATCCCACCACCACCAGCCGGTGTGGCCCTGGCGGGCCCCGGCACGGCACGACCCCAGTGCAGCGTGGCCGCAGCGCGGGCGCAGGCCCTGGCGCAGCCCCAGCCCACTGCGACCCCACAGCTGCACACGCACGCCCCAGCACACAGAGAAGCCGCGCGGAGCGCACTCAGCCCCTGCCAGGCAGTGGCAGGGGGGCCCCTTCAGAGCAGGCAGACCGTGTGGAGCGCCGAGCCCAAGCAGCTGATCCCCTGGACCACAGCAGTGGCAAAAGCCCACCAGTTTCCACGAGGGAGCCACCAGGCGACCCAGGAACAACACCCCCCCAAAACTGCTTTCGTCAGTTCTGTGACCTCCTTCCTCAGTCTTATTCTCTCCCTCCCTCACTGCCCCTCCTCCCTAAATTCATCCCTATCCCGCCTTCCCCTAAAAAAAACCCTAGGATTATCCAACATAGCCACGACCACGTGTCAGCCAAGATGGCTCCAGGCACATGGCACGGCACCATCTTCTCCTTCTCCTTCCCTAAATCCCTTTCCTCCTGCTTTTTCTCCCCCGTGCTCCACCCCTTACCCGTCTCTCGTGAACCAAACCCCCTTCAGCTCCTAATTCCCACTTTCCGCCTTCCAAATCCCTCAGGGTGGGAGCTGGAATTGGGGAAAAAGCTGAGAAACCAAAACACAAAGCTAAAATAATTTTGTAATACCAGTTTTAACAGCCTTGTATATTTAGTTGAACTGTAAATTGTACTTAATGATCTCCTTTTCCTGTTATTCCGAGAGAAGGATGATATCCTTCTCCGCAATCCATACCCCTTTTTCCTTATTTTGGGTTGTTCACCGGGAGCAAACCGCTCGAAGGCACAGGGTACCCCGAAAAGATTTTTCTTTCGCAGAGTCCCTGGCTCCCTGTAACCTCCCCAGTTCCCAATCCCTATCCACTTGTTCTAGCTGAACAGAGCTCATCAGCTAGAACTTTTATCCTAAAACTCTCTAACCTTTTTATCATTCTTATCCCATACCTGCCTTCTCTCCATTTCCCTCCCGTCCCCATGAAGTAGTTTTTACAATTATGCTTTTCTAGTTTAAGTGTGTGTTCATATTGCAGATTGTCTATCCTGTTTTCAGTTTTAGAAAGCAGGGGCCTGTCAGGTCACACGGTGTCCTGGTTTGACATGGAAGTAAATTCTTTCAGGAAGTTGGGTCAAACCAATCAGTGGTCAAGTTTGGATATTGGCACCTGGAGTGACCACTGAAGATATGGACACGCGTCTGAGAACACAGGGGGTTAAAAGCAAGAACTCCCAGGGGTTCTGTCTCTTTGGTTCCGGTCAGAGTGCTGTGCAGACCTCCCCTGCCCAGCCACGGGCTGGGTGGGGGAGGGGAAGCCGTGTGGCCTGGTCGAGGTGAGCCGAGGGGGCTGAAGGACTGGAACCAAGCCAGCTCCTGTGGACGGAAGGGTGGAGAGAAGTGGAGAGGCCTTTGTTGCCCCCCCCAGAGGGAAGAGACAGAGAGTCCGGACGGCACCTGTAACTTTGCCGGCATGGAGGAGAAGGAGGGAGGGGGAAGGTGCCCAGCCTTGGCCTTGGGAATTGGCTGCTGGGCAGAGATTGCAGCTGTCCGGGGAGTCTGAACTTTTAACCCTTTCCTGGGAAATGAAGGCTTTGTGAAATAGTACACCTCCTTGATTTGAAGTAGAAGCGAGACAGTCTGGGATCCAAGATGATGGAAGAGGAAATTTTTGAGTGGGAGGAGATGATGGAGAGGCTTATGGCTGGACTTTTCTTGTTAGCCATAGACTGAACCAAATTCTCCTGCAACAGAGACTGCATTTAGGGGGATGCGGTGGTGGGCGAAGAGACCTGTTTCAGTGGTTACCAACAGAGGAATGGAGAGAACAGAGGAAAGCTGAAGAGGGTGTGGAGAGGCCCTCTGTCTTCAGAGAAGAAGAAGAGAAGAAGAAAATCTATGTTCTTGGACCCTCAGCCCCAGGGGGAAATGGGGGAGACTGTAGTCCCAAAAAGGAGAAGCTGTTGGACCCTCGGCCCCAGGGGGAAATGGGGGGGGGGGGGTACTGTGGTCCCGAGATGAGAAACTGAACTGTTGTTTTTCTTTGGTCCTTGGCAAAGCATCCTTAAAGGAGCCCTGTGAGCAGTCTGTCCATGCATGGTGGTGAGAGCACTGTGACATGGAGAGTGTCACACTGGCAGATTTTCTCCGGGCGGTTGCCATGTGTGACATGGAGACACAAGGGTGGAAATTGTGTTTCCTGGGGGGAGGGTCTATGGTGCAAGAGAGACTTCTTTCTCCTTTGAGGGACTGAGTGTTGATTATCTGAAGGGTGGCAACTTGATCAGTATCCTGGGTGGTGTCTCATTGTGGGTTTGTTTGGAAATTAGGTGGGAGGAGGAGGAGTGTTTTGGAAGGTCTTAATCCAGGATTTAGTGTCTGTGCTCTATAGTAGTAGTAGTTTAATGAAGTTTTTTTCCTTTGTTATTAAGCTTGGGCCTGCTCTGCTCTGTTCCAGATCACACCTCACAGCAATTATTTTGAAAAGTGCATTTTCATGGGGGTGCTGGCATTGCGCCAGTGTCAAACCATGGCAGTAGGTTTGACAGAAATCTGTGTGGTCATTGCTAGCAGATCTGCTCTCTGGTTGCCCTCAGTGACGGCATTTGGCAGGTCAGTGTGAGACCGGACGTGCAGAATATGATAGGGTTGTTCTCTGTGGAAGATGAGCCAAATTAATTCTGAGAGCAAGCCATATAATTTTCTGTTTTGAATTTCGTTGAGTCGGGCATGTTCTGCCCACTCTGCTATCCTGGCAACATACGCCGAATCAGTAACTAGATTAAAAGGTTGTTGAAATTTTTTGAAGACTCTCACAACCGCAGCAAGTTCTGCGATGTGGGGGGAACCCTCAACTAGCTGGACATCAGACTCCCACTTCTGAGTGTCCGAGTCCTTCCTGGTGATCACTGACTTGTGGGACTTGCCCAACCTGTCAGTGAACACTGTGAGAGCATTTTTCAAAGGAGTTTTACTTTTAAAAGTTTTTGTAGCCAAATACAGAGCGTCTTTGAACAACTTGTGTTTCGGATAATGAATTGCTATCTGGCGGGGATAGCTGTCTAATGCAATTTGTAAATTTTCATTAGCTTGTAGTACTGAGTCCAATTGTTCCAAATTTAAAGGTACATAAATGCACTCCAGATCACACCCTGCGAGGGTCCGGAGGCGGTGGCGGGCTTTTATAACAAGGTTGGCTATTAATTCTGCTGGTGTTGTCATAGTTTTGTGTGGCTGGTGAGGTAGGAAAAGCCACTCAGTGATGAGGAGTGGATCTTTGAGTGTACTATCCCATTGAAATAAAAGTCCATGAAAGTTTGGGCACTTACCCAGGATGCAGAGGTTCAACGGGAGGGACCGGACCACACAGTGAGCCTGTCGGGACTTCAGGGCCTGTGCGACTCTCTCCAGGGCTCCATGGGCGTCTGATGCTAGTTGACGTGGAGAAGCTAAGCCGTCACTTCCTCACAGGAGGTTGAAGAGGGGCGCTAATTCTTCCGTGGTGACCCCCAGGAGAAGTCGGATCCAGGTGATGGTGCCACAAATTTGCTGAACATCCCGCAGCGTCCGTGGGTCTTCCTTGATGGTCAGTGTCTGCGGTGTGATGGTCCTCCCGGTGATGATGAAGCCCAAATACTTCCATGGTGCTGATAACTGAATCTTTTCCTGTGCAATCTGAAGTCCAGCCGCCTTGATGGCCTGCACAGTTTTCGAAAGTGCTGCATCTAGATAAGTTTTTGTGGCAGCACACACCAAAACATCATCCATGTAATGAAGTATTAGTGCCTCAGGGAAGATTCCCCTAACAGGGGAAACGACTTGTGAAACAAAGGTTTGACAGAGTACTGGAGAGCACTTCATTCCCTGGGGCAAAGTGGTCCACTGGTACCTTTTGTAAGGTTCGCCCCTGTTGATTGATGGTACCGAGAAAGCGAACCTGGGAACATCTCTGGGGTACAATGGGATGTTAAAAAAGCAGTCTTTGATGTCTAACACTGCGAGCTGCCAAGCCCAGGGAAGCATGGAGGGAGAGGGGAGGCCTGGCTGAAGGGGGCCCATGTCCTCAATGACATCATTGACCTTACGTAGGTCTTGGAGCAGGTGCCACCTGTCCCTGCCAGGTTTTTTGACGACAAAGACAGGTGTGTTCCAGGAGCTGGTGGAAGGTGTTAAATGCCCCAGGCGCACCTGCTCCTCTACTAATTCATGAAGCGCCTCTAATTTCTCCACCGGAAGGGGCCACTGGTCCACCCATACTGGTGTGTCGGTCTTCCAACTGAGAGGTGGGGTGGTGCGCTCTCCAGTAGACCATACTAAAAATCCCACCTAGGGTCAGGGATGTCAAGTCGAGCTCCCCATTGGGACAAAACGTCCCTGCCAAGTAGCACGATATTTGAGGAAACCACAGAAGGCCTGTTTGTTGCAATTTGCCCCTCCGGTCCCTCCACGCTTACCAGATATTTGCTTCTGAGGGAGTTGACAGCTCCCCCCACGCCGGTGATTGTGCCACAAGGGGACACCAACTCCCAGTCGCGCGGCCACTTTGCTCAAGGGAGGATGGTGACATCAGCTCCAGTGTCCGCCATTAAGTCCAAAGTCACTGACTTCCCCTGAAAGGAAATGGTAGATGTTATTAATGGTCTTTCCTTGCAGACGTTTTGAGTAAAGAAAACATGCTTGTCCTTGTCCTCATTGTCAAAGTCTTGCCCCTCCAGGATGTATAGTAAAGCAAATGGGGCCCATTTACAGAGAGTAAATAGGGGGTTGGTGCAAACTACCGATACCGTGATTTCGTTGCCAGGATCCACACAAACCACCTCGGGGATGATGGTAAGTTCTTCTGGTGTGTTGTGGCTGTCCCCGAGGAGCAGGACGGTGGTGGGCCTGTTATGATAGGGTGAGTGTAGATACCCCACAGGGACTCTCACAAGGTCCTCGTCTGGCAGCAAAAGATGGACGGCATTGCAGAGGACCCGACAGTTATCCTGATTTAATTGGCTGGTTCTGCGGAAGAACCGGAGCCTGTCCTCATGGCTGCGGTCTGCAGAAATGTACCGTCTGGGCAGAGGTTTTCCTGGATGGTAGGCAGGCTGGTGGGCAGGCCGGGGTGCTGCAGTCGGCCATTTGGTGTCATCACATGGCCCCGCATCATGCTTCGCCGCCCGTGTCCCACACGGTATTGCCTGTGCTGTTAAAAGTCCCTGAATGGAGGCCTCGGATATTGTAACTGTGGTTGATAAAGAGGTTCAGGTGGCCGGTGGGGACAGTTAGCTTGTATATGTCCTAGTTGGCCACATCCAAAACACCGAACATTACTTAAATTGACCATGGCCTCCCCCACCCCTTTGCTCACAGCTAAAGCCACAGTATGTTCCATGGATGAAGCCTTCGAGCACGCCTCGACCATCTGTGAAATGGTAGGTTCTGGATCTTGAGGCAGTGCTCTCAGGACTTTCTTGGTCTCTGAATTTGCATTGGTCATGGCCATCTTTCTGAGAAGCTCCTCTCGGACTTCTACATGGTCTATCTGTCTTTCGATGGCCTCTCGTAAACGGTCGACAAATTTAACAAAAGTCTCTTCTGGGCCTTGTAAAACGGAGGAAAAGTTTTGGAGGGGGTTTGTCCCATCTGGGATTTTTAAAAGCGCGGCCTTGCCAGCATCTCTGATTTCATCTAATAGGTTATTTGGCAGTAGAATTTGATCTTCCGGCCAGCTAAATTCCCCCTCTCCAGTGAGGGCCTCAAGGCCTTCGCTATCTTCCCCCAACACTTCATTGAGGTCATACTTTTTTAAGAGTGGTTTTAACAGTTTTTTCCAAAGAATTTCGTATAGCAGTAGTTCAGTTTGTGTAAACAATGCTTTGGCTATGTACCTCAAATCGTGTGGGACTAATGTGTGCCCAGAGAAAGTAAAGGCCAAGACATTCTTAAAGAATGGTGAATTTCTGCTGTAATCTTTGGCCGCTTTTCTTGACTCTTTGACTTCCACATAAGGTAACTGCTCCCACCTGGGTTCCCTTCCCCTCTTGTGGATAACTGGTGCCGCAAAGGATCCCAAGTCCCGTGCAAGGTCAAGGTCCCCGTCCTTGATCGCCTCCTCCCGGATCCGGGCCCAGCCTCCCCCCGGCTTGATGGCAAAGCGGGGGCTGTCACTGTCCTCATCCTCCTCAGAGGATGAGGCAGGACAGGCTAGGGCACGGAGCCTCTGCCTGACCAGTGGGTCTCGGTGTTGTGAGACCCGGCAGGCCAAGATGGCTTCCTTCCGGCCACGCCTACCTCCGGTTCCGTTGGCGTGGGAACCGAAAGCGGCAGGGGGGGGGGGGGGCGTGGCCTGACCCACCCACTGAGGTGTGGCCTTCCTGTGGGCCAGTCCCACCCACAGGGGGCGTACCCAGGGGTGTGGTCAGGGGGAAGGGTGGGACGGGTCCCGACGACGTAACAATTGACGTGGTGGAGTGGGAGAGACCCGACGCAGGGGCGGCACCTGACGAAGGAGGGGGTGGCAAAGGAATGGCGGGAACACGAGGGGGTGAGGAAGGAGGAGAAGAAGCGCCATTGTAGGTTTTAATAGAATGGTGGCGCTTGGCCATTTTGTTTAACAGAACTATCATTACAACTGGGAATTAAACCGGGGTCTGGGGACTTCAGAACGAGGGAACGGGTGAGGCTCAGGCTGGGGTGGCCAGTCCCAGCACGAGGAAGGGACAGAGTGGGATGGGAGACAGCAGAGAGTCGGCAGCAGCCCTGTGCCTTTTGGCAGGATCTGACACCCGACCCACCCTTAGGGGAAGTGGGATAAGGACTGGGGAGGGAGGAATGAGGGGTAGGAGAACCGGGGACCCAACTCTCCCCCTGTTGTTTAATTAACTTTAAAATAGAATCAAACGCAGGATAAAAGTGCCCCACTTTAAAACTCCCCGCAACCTGAATATCATATATACATTTCTCAACTTTCCCCCAAAATAAAACAGAAAAGACATCTTCCCTGGACGCATTGGGAAAATGCTCAAAAATAAAATTAACAAAAGCTTTCAGTTCCCTTTTCTTAAATGAAACATCCCCCAAAACAAGGGTTGCCTTAACTTGGATGTAAAAATCCGAAAACTCCCCCCACAAAGCAAAGGAGAAACAGAAAGAAAAGAGCCTGTATGAGGCGAAAAGCACCAGGCAGCCGATGCTGCAGAGACTCACCCAGAAGGGACACAGACGAAAAGAAAAAAGCCTTGGGCGGGTGGTGGGGTCCTGCCGGTCCTGCAAAGTCCAAAAGCTTCCCCCGAAGCTGCAGAGATGGACATTTGGAGGGTGTCAGCAGGTCCAGGAGAAGGGGTCTTCCGTGACGAAAGCGCAGCTCCTCCTGGGGCTGGCTCCGAACGACGCTTGAAATCCTCAAAAATCTGGGTCACAGATCCGAGAAGTCCGAGGAGACGTTCCGAACTGGCCAGGGAAGTGGTCAGTCTGTTTGGGCGCCAGACTAAGGCTACCCTGGACCAAGTCCCACGGGGTGGCCCTCAGTTGGCTGGTCAATGGGTGCCTGCATAGCGTAATTAAAGCCCCCACCAGGAAGACGGAAGGACTCTTGAGCTGCTGGAATCCGAGCGGGTTTATTGAGGATTGATCAAAGGAGTAGGGAGGCAGAAATAGGAGCAGGGAGACAACCACACTCAGGGAAAGCAGACTCCGAGAACCCCGAGGAAGGAGGGGCCAGAGTATATAACTGGGGAGGCGAGAAGTAACCGGGGTACAAATAAACCAATGGGAAGAGGGTGTAAGGGAGGAGCAGGGATGGGTTAACATAAACTGGGCCAATGAGGGAAAAGGGAAGGAGCGGTTTACAGAGGGAACCATTAGAAACAATGAGAACGGAGAACTTTCCAGAACTTGGGGAGATGACAACCACAAACTGACAGGTGATGGGCATGTGCTCATTTGCATTGGGGGGCAGAGGACTCTGGGGAAATGCCTTGTACTAAACGACTGTAGTTTCCCATGGCATTACCACAATGTCCTCCCCATGGGCACATCCCACAGTTAATTCTTAAGGAAACTGTCTCAATACTTCTTATGGTTCTTTGTGTGCCTTCCTTCAATAGATGCTTGCAATACTTATCTATTAAAATAGGATAATTTCATCAATAAATGATACAGTTAAAACAATCTTTAAGCTGGCTGGTGAAAGCTTGATTCTTCTTTTGGACGTCTTCAAGCTTCTTTGGTTATCTCTAGTCCATTCTTTGGGTTCTTTCACTGGGTTTTCAATTCTGTTGACATGAGTCTACTCCTGCTCTGCGGTTCACGCAGCTGATTCGCAGGTTAGCAGTGCCTGAAAGGGGCTTCCCCAATGAGGGGTTAAACTAAAGACAACCCACATAGCACTGCTCCATATGTTTCATTATTTGAACTTACTACTGCTGGCACAAGGGAACTGCGTGGTCTAGGAAGTATTACAATCACAGAGAGGTTTAGTACTTGGCTTAGTATCTTGTTTTGATGGAAGCAGTTCCTAGGGAATGTGGGTTAGAACAGTAGTGAATTGCAGCGATTATAGATACCTCTGTTTATAGGGGTTTAATGGACATTTCAACATTATTAAATTTGATGGAAATCACAGTATATAACCTTACATAAACTTTTTGGCAAACTTATATGTAGAGGCAAATTTTTTCTCTTTCCAAGAACAGAGTGTTCACAGAGAGCCAGGGGCTACTTCAGCTAGCAGAGCTAGGTAGTGCCATACACACAAACACATATTTACACACCCATCTGCTTTTCTAGGTGGGACAGTAAGTCAGGTGTATGGAGCTGTGTATCTAGAGTTATGTGTCTGGGTGTGTCTAGTTTGTGTATGTACACAGGAACACGTGCAGAGCTAGTATACCTACACACACGTACTTACTCACTTGAACAGAGTTCTTGTGCACTACGGTACCCGCTAGCAGCACACACTTGTGTATACTTAATTGGTTACACCAGCACATGTGTTACACAGACACTCACTTATGTACAGTATCTACTGATGCACACGTGTCTACAAGCATAAGATTTGTTTGCATGTAGTGCTTTGAGCACACCAATGTATGCAGTGTTATACATATTAATACACGTATGTCTCACACAGAGCTATGTTCACACTAGCAGAACCTGTGCTTGCTCACAAGCACAGAGCTGTGCACAGACCCACTCACACTTGAGAGTGTGTGATTTAACACACGTGTAAACAGCAGTGTACACATCGTGGGTATACTTCAGTGTATCTATGTGAATAGTGCTGTGTACACCAGTATACATGCACATTGTGTAAAGCAGGACGTGCACACCCACATCTGGGCACACTAGAAAAACACATGTGCATACAGAGTTGTACACACTGGTACACACGTGTTCAGCACCCTATCAGAGCTCTCTTGGCTCTGACTGCCCTGTGGGTCTCCCGTGTCATGGCAAGGATGGGGACAGAAGAGGGGAGCTGCGACGTTGTGGTTTAGTTCAAAGATCACTTTCTGTGCCCTTGGGGCAGGAGCAGACAGGCCTGTCATCTCGGACCAAAGGAGAGAAAGGCATCTGTGTCCAAACCTCTGGGCACTTAACACTCTTCTCCTTGGCAATCACGAGATGAAAAGCTTGAAGACAAAGAAAAGCCCAGAGGTTCAGCAACCCAGAGGAGGGCAAGAGAAGAGGGAAGAGGATCCTCCCTTTCCCCCTGGGGACCCCCCAGTAGCAAACTACAGGTCCCCGCAGTAAGGCCCACCCTCTTAATTTGCTAGAAGGAGAGAGAATGAAAATAAATGAAGAAAGGAAGAGCTTACTCAGTTCTGCTCCTCTACGCTCCCTACAGTAGGGTGAGAACATTACTCAGAGACAGTTAGGTGTGTCCGTGCTCTTTGGTTATGCTGAAAAGTGAGGAAGACAAGGTGAAGAAGCAGGGCAGAGCTTGGGGGTTCTAGCCAGCTCCCTGACTGTCCAGGAGAGACTAGCTGTTACTTGCTAATCTTGGGTACTAAAGAGGAAGTAACAGCTAATTATTGCAGTGTTCAAATATCCTGCTAGCCAAGCCTGTGTGATCCTGCGTGGCTCTTGGTTGTCAGCCCACAACAGGACGTGTGCTCTCAGTACAGATGGGGTCTGGTCAGAGCTCAAGAGCTTGTGTGCTGCACTGAGGCAGATCATTGAGGCAGACCTCAGGGGAGGGTCCCCCTGCCCCAGCAAACAAAGAGACTTGTAGAAAAACACTGAGTAGATTTTGCCCAGGGAGGTTGTGGCTGCCTCATCCTTGGAATTGTTAAAGGTCAGGTTGGACAAGGCCTGGAGCACCCTGGGATAGAGGAAGGTGTCCCCGCCCATGGCAGAGTGTCCATGGTAGGAGGTGGAACAAGATAAGCTCCAAGGCCCCTTCCAACCCATACTATTCTGGGGTTCTGTGTGAAGGCATTAGCACAGAGGGGAGAGACTTCCCAGCACTATCACAGACAGACATGACTGAGTGGGGTACCCTTGTGCCTTGGGGAGCAAGAACCGGATGCAGCACAATCCTGGAATTGGGAAAGGAGCTATTCACTAGCTCTGTATTAGCCACAGGATGCTCTACCTGGAAAGACATCCCTTCTATCTAAGGCAGGATAGTCAGGGCTCAGGCTTTATCTCAAGCTGTGGTTTTACTGAATCAGAACAGCAGTTTGAATCACAAACAGGATAACAGCTATAAAACATCTCTGAGGGTTGTTAAATGTGAAAAATGCGTATTTTATGATTGTCTCTTCGCACATATTAAATTGAATACTATATGTATTATGGAGGGTTATTTTGTAATACTGTATTAATCCTTTTTAAGTAGTGTGTTAAATATAGTTTTAGGTTAAAACACAATGTTAAAATAGAAACTCTGTGATATAAGGTATTTTTTTACTAGTTCAAGAAAGAGATGAGATAATCAAGAAATTCTTCACACAGAGATAATAGCGACAGGACACAAAAAGAGTTACTGTCTCCTTATCGGTAAAGACAAACATTCTTCTACCTTCTCTCGGTCTTTATGGAACCACCAGGATTAAGTGGAAGAAGTTGACAAAACCATAAAAATTCTTAATTTGCAAGGAATTTATGAATATGCAACAGGCTATTGCTTTTAAGTGTTATTCCTTTGTTCACAAGGCATGTTTTTGGCGGCTTAGTGCCCAAAAACATCCAGACATCCGTAATTCTTTGCTTTTTATTGTCTTGTAGTGTCCTAATCTGCCTTGTCCAAATTTTTATTACTCTAATTTTATTACTATTTTTATAACTATTGTATTACTAATAACCTTTTAAAACTTTAAAAAACAAGTGATTGGTGTTTTTCACAGGGCTTAATGTCGGCTAGATGTTAGCAGCTGTGGCCCAACTCAACCTCAGCCAGGCCCCCCCCCCCACCATCCCCCACAGCCTCCCCTCCCCCACCCAGCCACCATGCCAGCAGGAGGGAGGGAGAACTTCTCTCTCTAAACGCCAGAAGCAAGAGAGCTTTTCCCTGGCTTGTTTGGTTTAAAATGTGACTCTCACAGAGGCGGATCTAGCTTTCTTAGCAGTTTAACAATGTGCCAGTTCTCAGAACCAGCCAGTGATTGGTTTTGCCCAGCACAGAGGAAGCTGCTAGCAGCTTCTCTTAGAAAATTACTTCTGTGGCTGACTTCTTCCCTCCTCGCTAAAAATCAACTAATGCAAAACCAGCACAATGGGTCCACCCATGTTCAGCTGTCTTGACAGCTATTTCTGTGGTCAGTAACACTTGGAAAGATCCATGCCACTTTGCCACCAGTGGTGCTTCTTTCTATTCCTAAAGTAGGACCCAATCTCTTGGTTGGATGTTATGAACAGCAAAGTCCAAAGGCAGGGTCTGTGCCAGCCGAGCTTCCTGTCAAAGAGACTTCACAAAAGACAATATCCTGGCCACATATTGTTTTAAATATATATCACTTATTTCCACCCTCCCTCCCAGGTTGGGAATTTATAGTAAGAAATGCAGCGGACCCGAGATGCAGGGAAGAAATGATGATGTCTGGCTCCAGATCAGAAGGCTGAAGGATCTGCTTTATTTAAACTATACTATATTACATTAATGCACTATTTAAAGAGATACTACATTATTCTACATACTTACTTCTTACCTATATAACTAACTAACAACTCCTGACTCTCTGCTGAGAGTCCGAGACACAGCTCGATCTGATTGGTCATTGAACCCAAACAACCTTCACCAGAATCCAATCAAGCAATCACTTCAGGTAAACAATCTCCATACCACATTCCACATGGGGAAAACAAAGGAGCAGAGATAAAGATTGTTTTCTCTTCTTCTCTCTGTGCTTCTCCTGAGAGACAGAATTATGTCACTCTGTCCAGAGAATGTGAATGTCATAGGAATTACAATGGTAAGTCATTCCAAACATCAATTCAAAGGGAGAAAATTTAATATCTCCTCTGAGTTTGGCGCTTATTCTTGTTAAAGCCAATGGTAAAAGTCGCACTCATGGCATCTTAGTTTCCATCACCAGCTTCAGAAGGTGCTGCTTTTATTTGTTCATTCATTCTTTCATCCTGGCCTGAGCTCTGGGGGTGCCAGGGGGTATGGAGGTTCCATTGTATTCCTAAAGCAGTCATAACCCCTTGAAGAATTTTCCTGTAAAATGAGTTCCCCTATTTGAGTCTATTGCTTCCACAATTTTATATTTTGGAATTATTTGTTCCAAAAATACTTTAATAACTGATCCCATCGTTGCTGAAACAGTTGGAAATGCTTCTGGCCACCCTGTTAGCTGACATACTATTACCAGAAGATATTTAAGCTTTGCCACTCAGGGCATTTCATTAAAATCTACCTGGCATCTTTGGAAGGGACATATAGACCAAGGCCTCCCTCCCCTGGCAATTTTCTTTGAAACTCTGTTATTGGTTTTAGCACAAATAAAACAGTACTCATTAGTTCGCTTTGCCAGAGTAAAAAGACCCATAGCTGACACACATTTTGAGGAAGGTTTCTGCCAGTCCTCAAGAGCCTCAATGGCTTTCTTCAGGGAGTTGTTTTAATATCTGTAAGGCCAGAGCTTTTGGTATCCACTGTAATGAGCAAAGTTTCCAGGTGTTCCCCAGAGAGGTGGGCAGGGACTTCCTAGTTCCCATGGCAACACTGGAATGGCTGCTGACTCTAGCTGAGTACCGATATTGAAATGTTAATTAGCTAATTGCTCTGTTTTCTCTAAACTACCTGGAGATAACCTGCCCCCCCCCCCCCACCACCACCACACTGACATTCTGGGACTAAAATGCAAATAAGAAACCCCCTGGGATCATGGGAGTATTTTTAGGGGATAAAGACACCCCTAAATAAAGAACTAAACACAGTAGAGGGGGATAGACAAATGCCCTAGCTGAGGAAGAGGGACACACATCCCCTGATCAACTTTTTTCCATCATCATCACCTAAAAAAGACTTGACTAGAATAGGCTGTGCAAGGTGAAGACGGAAAAGATAGAGCCCCCTGGTGCTGCCCCCAGGGAAGGAGCGGGGACAGCTGTTGTTCTGGACTTCAGCAACAGACGAACTGCTCGCCACGCCTCCTCACCCTTTGGCCACCGGTTGTTGCTCCGGACTTCAGTGGTAGACCCTGCACGCCTCCTTCCTTTCGGCCACCTGGGAAAGCTACAAGAACGGGGGGCGAGCTCTGTTCGGGCCCCCTGCCCAGCTGATCTTTTTAATGAAGAGCTGAACATTAATAAAGTCATTAGCCCGGTTCATTTCTATTAGGAGGCTGTAACTCTTTAGATTTCCTGTTGCTGTTTCCTCTGTGCAAAGAGTTTCTTGATTATCTTATCCCTTTTCTTGAGCTAGTAAAAAATATCTTACATCGCAGAGTTTCTATTTTAGCATTATGTTATAACCTAGAACTATATTTAACACACTAGCTAAAAAGGATTATTATAGTATAACAAAATAACCCTCCATAATACATATAGTATTCAGTTTAATATTTGCGCAGAGCCAATCATAAATTATGCATTTTTCACAATCTCCCCATTTATTCTTTATAAATCATTTGGCTTGAGCAATATTTCTTATCCACTTGCATTCTTTGGACTATGTTGGTAATCAAATCAAACATGGGATTAAACAAGTAAGAAACATCAAAACAGTTGTAACACATAAGAGGAAGAATCCTAATTTCTTCCACCATCCTTTGTTTTTTCTAGGATGACCTCCCAGTTGTCATGTCTTTTCAGCAGTCTGATATATTAAACTTTCCCCAAACACCCCCTTTTCTAGCCAATAAATAGTCTAAAGCCAACCTATTCTGATACACTATAGTTTTTGTTTGGCTTTTCTGACTAGATATTAATTCCAATGCCTGAGCAGCTTTTTTTGTCATTGTCGTGGTCTGACATGGAAGTGAATTTTTTTCAGGAAGTTAGGTCAAACCAATCAGTGGTCAAGTTTGGATATTGGCACCTAAAGTGACCACTGAAGGTATGGATACGCCTCTTAGAACACAGGGGATTAAAAGCAGGAACTCCCAAGAGCTCGCTTACTTTGGTTCCGGTCAGGGTGCTGTGCAGATCTCCCCTCCCCTGCCGCGAGCTGGGTGGGGGAGGGGAAGCCATGAGGCCTAGTCGAGGTGAGCCGAGGGGTAGAAGGACTGGAACCGAGCCAGCTCCTGTGGACGGAAGGGTGGAGAGAAGCGGAAATGCCTTTGTTGTCCCCCCCCAGAGGGAAGAGACAGAGAGTCTGGATGGCACCTGTAACTTTGCCGGTGTGGAGGAGTGGGGGGGGGGGAAGGTGCCCAGCCTTGGCCTTGGGAATTGGCTGCTGGGCAGAGATTGCAGCTGTCCGGGGAGTCTGAACTTTGAACCCTTTCCTGGGAAATGAAGGCTTTGTGAAATAGTACACCTCCGTGATTTGAAGTAGAAGCGAGACAGTCTGGGATCCGAGATGAAAGAACAGGAAATTTTTGAGTTGGAAGGAGATGATGGAGTGGCTTGTGGCTGGACTTTTCTTGTTAGCCATAGACTGAACCAAATTCTCCTGACAGAGACTGCATTTAGGGGGATGCGGTGGTGGGCGAAGAGACCTGTTTCAGTGGTTACCAACAGAGGAATGGAGAGAACAGAAGAAAGCTGAAGAGGATGTGGATAGGCCCTCCATCCTCAGAGAAGAAGAAGAGAAGAAAATCTCTGTTCTTGGACCCTCGGCCCCAGGGAGAAATGGGGGGGACTGTAGTCCCGAGATGAGATGCTGAACTGCTGTTTTTCTTGGTCCTTGGCAAAGCATCCTTAAAGGAGCCCTATGAGCAGTCTGTCCATGCATGGTGGTGAGAGCACTGTGACATGGAAAGGAGAGTGTCACACTGGCAGATTTTCTCCGGGCAGTTGCCATGTGTGACATGGAGACACAAGGGTGGCAATTGTGTTTCCTGGGGGGTCTGTGGCACAGGAGAGACTCCTGTCTCCCTTGATTGACTGAGTATTGATTATCTGAAGGGTGGCAACTTGATCAGGATCCTGGGTGGTGTCTCATCATGGGTTTGTTTGGAAATTAGAAGGGAGGAGGAGGAGTGTTTTGGAAGGTCTTCATCCTGAATTTAATGTTTGTGGTTTTTATAGTAGTAGTAGTTTAATAAAGTTTTTTCTTTGTTATTAAGCTTGGGGCTGCTCTGCTCTGTTCC
The DNA here is from genome assembly GCF_031753505.1 of Anomalospiza imberbis. Classification (NCBI taxonomy): domain Eukaryota; kingdom Metazoa; phylum Chordata; class Aves; order Passeriformes; family Viduidae; genus Anomalospiza; species Anomalospiza imberbis. The sequence goes on from NC_089720.1 coordinate 3,781,823, forward strand.
TGATCACATCTCACAGCAATCATTTGGAAAAGTGCATTTTCATGGGGGCGCTGGCATTGTGCCAGTGTCAAAACATGACAGTCATCTCCTCTATCACCCCTTGGAGTCCTATAATACGATTCAGTATATAATTTGGGGTCAATACAGAGTTAGATTGCTGTGCCGATTTTACCTTTTTGTTTACTAATTGCCTTTTTACCAAATCATGGACTATATCTCTAAGATCAAATGTAAAACAAATCAATCTCTCTCCTTTTGGACATTCAATGCCCCATCTATTACCACTTTTTCCTAAGTTCCTGGTAATCCAATATTTTTCCCCATTTTGCCTGCAGGTACTTAATTTGGATGGTTTATAACAGTGGCTGTTGACATGGGTGTGTGTCTAGCAAAAAAGGAACTTTGGTTTCTTTCCCTGTAATACTTTCTGTAGCATTTGTGACATGATCTTGCTGGTATTTCAAAAGGTAAAAGACAACAAATGAGAGACAGAAACAGGAATAACAGAGGTCTGGTATGGCTTATACCCCCACCTCCCCTGCCTATGGAGTTGCTTCCCATAGCAGGTGTATGTGATCTTCTCGGTGGCGAGTACAGTGGTCAATCCAGGCTTGCCATCTGTTTTCCTTGTCACTCCTTTTTTGCTAATTTTTTTTTTTTTAGGCAAGTCCTTTTCGACACTCCTTGTTATATGTAAGAGGTATAATTCACGCCATTTTTTTGCATGATATATATATATAATATTAAATAGTTGTTAGAATGTACCCTTTAACATTAGAAGCCCCCCCTTCTCTGGCAAAACCAGGTGTGTGTTGAAACCTGATTTACAAGCAAAAGGATGTGGCTCGCCAGGACATGGGCCTTATCTGAGGTGATATGGAGACACCCAGGCACTGATCATCACGTGAACGACCCGAGATGGACATCAGGAACACTCCCCCGGGCCAAGACATGTGAATACTGTGTTCCCGTAAATTTCATCAAGAGTTTCAACGACACCAGACTTTGAATTTCTCTGCCTTGCTGCCGAGAAGGAAATCTCATCAACTTATGGGACTTTGAATGAAACAAAGGACTGAATGCCGAAATCCTGGCCTCAGGCAAAATTTTCCCTATAAAAATCGCTTGTACCAGGATGGTGGTGTGGGGGCATAGAGTGAAACCTCTGCTGAGGCTGATCTCTGTGTCTTGCACCCAGCGCCGATCCCGGGCTCAGCACTGTCCTTTTCCTTGTGGCTGGCTAAGTTAGATCTCTATTGCTAAAATAAATTCCTTTTAGTTTTTTAATTTGGCTGGATCATTTTTCATTTATAACAATCCTGGTGACCCCGACGTGATCTGGTTTGGGGTATCCAGGGGGTTCCCTATCCTCAATTCGGTTGGCACCTCGCTGAGTTCAGCGGCCAGACAGGAAGGAGGGATCCCACGGAACCAACCGTATTACGAAAAGCCGCAAAAGCCATGGTAAGGAAAAAAAGGTGGGCCCAGAGCTCTCGGAATTCGGAGCCTAAGTCTCCGAGGCTGCAGCAGAAATTTTTCACTCATAAAATCAACGTGCATGAAGAATCCACACAGGAAAAGGAGCCGTAAGTATCGCGTGGTTGAGTGAGGCGTGAGTGGGTGTGTGTGTGAGACGTGACCTCGTCACGGGGCAAGAGCGGACCCCAATAAACCGCAGTTTCACTATCCCACGAGGGAAGTGGTCGGCTACGGGGGAAGCGATAGAACTCGGGTACACTCACAACACACATACGACCTAAAACTCGGGGGACTTACGGGGATCCACTCACGGACAGGTCAGGGGAGGGAAGGTACGTTCTCGTGGGTTCGAGAAATTGGTAAACCTCACCGACTTCTGGACTCGGGGAGTCCAGGGAAACAGGTAAAAGAGAGCTCACCCTTCTTCCAACTGAAAACCCACAGAACGGTTCACTGTGCGGCTACTAAGTTGGCAAGGCTCGGTCGGGGACAGACCGGTTTAAACATTTGGTAAGACTCGGTCCGGGACAGGACTGGCGTTAAGACACGGTCCGGGACAGGACTGGAGTATACATTTAGCACGCGAGTTACTGACTTCTTGGAACAGTTTACGGACACCAACTCGGAAACACAGTAAGGAAAAACTTCAAACATGGGATAAAGGAACAGTAAACTCCAGGGGAGAACTCAAGAGAAGAGTTCTAAATCCTGAAAGGGTAAGAACTTAAAATCAGGGAAAAATAAATCGTGAGGAGGGAGGACGGGTAGCCCGAGGCTCCGAGGGAGGGTCCCCTGGGCTGGATGTTGGAGCGCTGGGAGGGCTGCTCCTTGGGGTGGGGGAGGTCCGGAGAGGAGATGATGCACTACTGTGTAGAGGTATGGGGAAACAGGGAAGTTGGAGGATTCCTATACTGGCCCATTTTTGGTACCTTTGAGGGTGGGTTTTGCCAAGCACTCTCTGAGCACTTGTACGAAGAAGGGGAGTGGGATGATGAGGGGGTGGGGTATGCCAGGCTGTGGGAATATGCTAGCGCGCAGCTGTTCCTTATTAAGACCTCCGGCAGCAAGGTAAGTTCAGGTAAAACTTGGGAACCCCTGGAAAACCTACCACCCCCATACCAAGTTCCTCCATCACAAGCACAGGTCCCGGCCACCCCACCAACAGCACCTCCAGCTCAGTCTGCATCGCCACCTAATGCCCAAATACTGGCTGCAGACGCACCGGGACCCCACCTCCCCTCCCCTCCCCCGCCCCCCCCCCGCACAGAGCCGCTTCACACTGGGGAAAACTCATCTCCTCCCGCCAGTAGAACTCGGCGTAAAGCAAGGAGAGAAAATACGGAGGATAGTGATGATGAAAGGGACAGACCTAATCTATACCCTTTAAGGGAAGTCCCAACCGCCCCCGGAGTCATCGGATTTGTAAACGTTCCCATCAATACGGGGGATGTAAGGGCTTTTAAAAGGGAGATGGGGAAACTAATAGATGACCCGCTGGGGGTGGCGGAGTGGTTAGACGAATTCTTGGGAAATGGTGTATACTCATACGATGATATCTCAGCCATATTAAGATCCTTGTTTAATGCAGAAGAACGAGATATGATAAAGCAGGCTGTCATCAAGGATTGGGAATTCAGAAACCCCCAGGGAGGGAGCAGGGCGGAGAAGTGGCCAGAACAAAGAACATCATGGAACGCTCAGGTGGAGGAGGATCGGGCCAAAATAATCGGACTAAGAAACATGGTAATACAAGGTATCCGGGGAGCAGTCCCCAAAAGACAAAATATTAGTAAAGCACTAGGAGACCTACACAAAAGAAGGACAAACAGGTAAGTGCCCCTGAATGCTTTTACCGTAAAAAAAAAAAAAAAAAAAAAAAAAGAGGACACCTCAGGAGGGACTGTAAAAAAAAAAAAAGGATAAAAGTTGAAATGATTTTTCAGGAGGATTAGAGGTGTCAGGGGCTCTATAATTTGGGGTCGCGAACATCTGGAGAGCCCTTGATAAAATTAAAGGTTGGACCCCAAAAGCAGGAGTTGCTTTTTTTGGTTGATTCAGGAGCAGAAAGAACCACACTCCGGCAACTACCTCCCGGGTGCACAAAAGGTAAGGATTCTATGACCGTAAATGGGGCAAAAGGGGAACCCTTTCAAGTCCCTGTCTTGAGAGATGTAGAAATAGAATCTGAGAATAAAATCTGTGTGTGGGAACAACTTAGCCAACAAAGAGGCAAAAAGTGCAGCTTTGTTAAAGGTAAGTATCCCGGAGGTTGAAAGGGAGGAAACCCAGGAACCGCCCCCCCAACCCTCCAAAAAGGAGATAGAAGATTATCAGAAGATTGGGGGGCCTCTGGAAAGAGGTAAGTGGAAGTTGCCAGACGGGAGGGAGTTATTATCGAAAGAATACACTAGGAAGATTCTAAGGAGATTGCACCAACAAACACACTGGAGGGCCCAAGCACTAGCCGAGCAATTCCTGAGATTCTTTGGCTATAAAGGGATATATGAACTAACTAAGCAAGAGGTACAGGGGTGCATAATCTGCAAAAAAAAAAAAAAAAATAGGGCAAACTCCTGGAAATTAACACTGGGGAGTCGCCCAGCAGCTTACTGACCTTTTAAAAGAATCCAGGTAGATTTCACTGATCTACCTAAGGTCGGGAGATACAAATTTTTACTAGTCATAGATGACAAACTAACCCACTGGGTGGAGGCTTTTCCAAGCTCCAGGGCTACAGCCCAGACAGTATCAAGGTTCTTATTGGAGGAAATTATACCTCGATATGGGTTAGCAAGCTACATTGATTCGGACCAAGGAACACATTTTACTTCAAAAATTATTAAACAATTGGCAGATACCTTAGGTATCAGATGGGATTATCACACCCCGTGGCACCCTCAGAGCTCTGGATGAATCAAACATTAAAGGCCCAACTAGCCAAACTAATGTTAGAAACAAAAATGTCATGGATAAAATGTCTCCCATTGGCCTTATTAAACATAAGAACTATGCCTCATTCTGAAACGGGGCTTTTGCATTTTGAAATGTTATATGGAATGCCTTATACTCATGGTATGCCTGTAGGGCATCCGAAATTAAAAGATGGGCAAATACAACCATACATGATAACATTAAATAAGAATCTCGAGGAATTGCGAAAGCAGGGTGTAATCATGCAGCACAGCCCCCTTGGCTTCTCGATATATAAGATACAGCCTGGGGACAGGGTTCTCATAAAAACATGGAAGGAAGTTCCACTATCCTCTCATTGGGAGAGACCCTATATCGTTCTTTTAACTACAGACACTGCTATACGCACTGCAGAGAAGGGGTGGACACACGCGTCGAGGGTGAAGAAAATTGACCTTCAGGACCAAGCCCCGGAGTAGAAAGTCACCTCCTCCTCTGGAGATTTGAAGATAACTTTGCACCGGCCTAGTAAATGACTGAGAGTAACTTGGTCAGATGTTCTGTACCCGATTGTAACTGTTACCCCTTTTGCATATTTCATTTGCGAATACTGTTATAAGAAGTGGGTTGTTCACTGTTGGAGAGGAATAAGACCTAGTGGGCTGTGTGCAAAGTGATTTAAACAAGAACAAAACCTGACTAGCCATTTTCTGGTATTGGCCACCAGGCTGAGACTGACTCAATTGGATTCAATAATTTAGTTTTGTCTATATCAGAACGGATTGAGGAGGAAATTACAAACAAAAGCTAAAATCATTACTGTTGAGTGCCGTAGGTTGAACAAGGTACCCTGCAGTGCAGATCCTGTTAAATTACGCTGGTGGGGCACCTTTAAGCGCAGGTATGCAGCTCGGTCTTGGTACGAAACCACTGACGAAGATTCCTGCTGCCAAGAAGATAGTCTACCCCACCGCTGGAGGCACCCCAGTGGGCGCAGGGAACGGCAGAGGAATCCTAGCAGTGGGAGTAATCCTGACGAGCCTGAGTCTAGCCACGTGCCCCAGTAACCTTCCTAACCCTGAAACAGGGGAATCCGGTGGCAGGTACCCAGGAGGCCCAGTGCCCCTGACCCCATGGAACTGCAGTAAGGGTAAGCCTAATAAACCTTGTTCTAAAATTAACACTCAACAGGGGGCATATAAATTCAAGGAAAAATTAAAATACCTCGAAAATGGACAGTCAGCACATAAATTGCACCGAAGGAGCCCAGGGGAAATTTCCATCCCAGCCTGTAGCAAATGTAATCGTACTGTATGGATTGGTGGGAAGCAAGAGTCAGTTTTTGTTGCTTACTTTCAAGGAAATTCACTGTGTTATAACCCCGATGAACTAGGTATGTGTGTGATGGGGGGAAAAACCTACTGGGTGGGAAATAACCTGAAGTATGAAAATAGGATACCTCTAAAAACTGAGCCAATTATCCTGGACCTTTTAGAGGACCAGGACAACAGGGTTTGTTTACAGTATGACAAGATATTCTGCTTCACAAAGGACAAAGAGGGAATGGACCCAGAAAATAGGATGAAACAGGTAATGCAAGAGGTAAAAAGACAGGAGGCTGAAATGAGAAAAAAGAGGGTGGAGCAGGAAAGGTTGAAAACTCTAAGTGAGCAATACGACCAATTGGAAAAACAATACACAAAATGGGGATTACCTGCTTCAGATCAGAATCTATTTGTGGATCGATCTGATGCAGGAAATTGCCACGGAACTAGGGTTGTCTAATTGCTGGATCTGTGGGGGGCTAAAATCTGCTGAGAAATGGCCTTGGAAGGGCGAGGGTTTGGCTCCTGAACAACTACTGAAGTGGAAGGCCGACTGGACCCCCAAAATAATTCAAAGACCAGAGGGGTGGGTGTTGGATAAACGGGTAATTGGAACTTTCTGTCTCAGCAGAGAAGGTAGAGAATACTCAGAAGTTGTAGGCTACACTCCGTGCATATCCACTTTAACCATTAACTCTACCAGCAAAATTAAGACCTGGCAGCCTGAAAACCCTACTGGGTATTGGAGCCAGGAGAAAACGGATAAGTGCTAATGGAGTGATAAAATCAGGCTTTACTGGAACAAAAGCCCTGGAGCCAACCCATACCAGTCAGTCAGCGAGTTAAGTAAGTACTGGGATGAACCGGAGAACATAAGGAATAGATGGAAAGCACCAAATGGGTTGTACTGGATCTGTGGGAAAAAGGCCTACAGCGAGTTACCTCAACGCTGGAAGGGATCCTGCACGGTAGGACTAATCAGACCTGTTTTCTTCACTTTACCCAGGTCAGAAAGCAACTCACTGGGGGCCCCCTTGTATGAATCTCTACATCAGGAGAGGAGAAGCTTAAAGGAAAAATTCCCTCTCATTGGTGGGGGACAAACGTGGGGGGAAGACGAATGGCCTGCTGAAAGAATTATTGAATACTATGGTCCAGCAACGTGGGCACAGGATGGGTCATGGGGATATAGGACCCCCATCTATTTGCTGAACCGCTTAATAAGACTGCAAGCTGTGGTAGAGATCGTATCCAATCACACCTCAGATGCCCTCGAATTATTATCCAAGCAACACTCTCAGATGAGGGCCTTTGTATACCAAAACAGGATAGCCCTCGATTACTTACTAGCCGAGGAAGGGGGTGTCTGTGGGAAATTTAATGAATCTCAGTGTTGTGAGGAGATAGATGATTATGGGGAGACTATTAGAGACCTGGCCACAGAAATTAAACGAGTAGCCCACGTCCCGGTACAAAAGTGGAATTCCCTGCTCCAGTCATCGTGGTGGGACCATTTGTTTGATGGGGCCTGGTGGAAAAAGGTAATTTTCTTCATTTCATGCTCGGTGGCAGGGGTCATGTTCCTACCCTGTCTCATCCCCTGTTTCATAAGGCTCATGCACTCAGTAGTACAGGGGATGCAGATGGCAGCATTACCCAAAGATCCAGAATCCGCTCTAGGAAAAACGAACCAGGTATCAAAACTGATGACACTAGAAGAGCAGACACCACATAGCAGGGCAGCTGAAGCCCTAGCCAGATTTGAAAAATGAATAAAGGGAAAGGAACAGGCACACAAATACTACCACGAAATTCCGGGAGGGGACTTGAACATGGAGAAGAAAGAAAAAAGATATATATCAAACTCGTTGTAGGCTCTGTAACTGTAAGATAAAATAAAATCAAAACTGTAGAAACTAGTAGAACTAATAAGTAGGGCGCGAATTAATGGGTTAATATAAAAGGTGGGGGATTGTTATATGTAACAGGTATAATTTTCGCCATTTTTTTGCATTATATATATATATATATAATATTAAATAGTTGTTAGAATGTACCCTTTAGCATTAGAAGCCCCCCCTTCTCAGGCAAAACCAGGTGTGTGTTGAAACCTGATTTACAAGCAAAAGGATGTGGCTCGCCAGGACATGGGCCTTATCTAGGGCGATATGGAGACACCCAGGCACTGATCATCGCGTGAACGACCCGAGATGGACATCAGGAACACCCCCCCCCCCCCACACACCCACCCCCCCCCACCCCCCCCCCCCGCCCCGAGACATGTTAAATTTCATCAAGAGTTTCAACGACACCCGACTTCGAATTGTTCTGCCTTGCCACCGAGAAGGAAATCTCATCAACTTATGGGACTTTGAATGAAACAAAGGACTGAATGCCGAAATCCTGGCCTCAGGCAAAATTTTCCCTATAAAAATCGCTTGTACCAGGATGGTGGTGTGGGGGCATAGAGTGAAACCTCTGCTGAGGCTGATCTCTGTGTCTTGCACCCAGCACCAATCCCGGGCTCAGCACTGTCCTTTTCCGTGTGGCTGGTTAAGTTGGATCTCTATTGCTAAAATAAATTATTTTTAATTTTTTAATTTGGCTGGATCATTTTTCATTTATAACATGATGACACACTTGCATAAGCCTCCCAGGGCCGCTGAGGTAAAAAGGTACTGTGGCACCAAATTCAATAGATTGAAAGCAACCCTCCATAATGAAATGAACGGGGCTTATGCCTTTATTAATGTTCAGCTCCTTATTAAAAAGATCAACTGGTCAGGGGGCCCGAACGGAGCTTGTACCCCCTGTTGTAGCTTTCCCAGGTGGCTGAAAGGAGGGAGGCATGCAGTCTGTTACTGAAGTCCAGATCAACAGCTGTCCCCACTTCTTCCCTGGTGGCAGCACCAGGGGGCTCTATCTTTTGCGTCTTCACCTTGCACAGCCTATTCTAGTCTAGTCTTTTTTAGGTGATGATGACGGACATAAGTCAATCAGTGGATGTGTTTCCCTCTTCCTCAGCTAGGGCATTTGTCTATCCCCCTCCACTGTGTTTAGTTCTTTATTTAGAGGTGTCTTTATCCCCAAAAAATACTCCCATGATCCCAGGCGGTTTTCTTATTTGCATCTTAGTCCCAGAATGTCGGTGTGGTGGGGGGGAAGGCAGGTTACCTTTGGGTAGTTTAGAGAAAACAAACAGAGCAATTAGCTAATTAACATTTCAATATCGGTACTCAGCTAGAGCCAGCAGCCATTCCAGTGTTGCCATGGGAACTAGGAAGGCCCTGCCCGTGTCTCTGGGGAACACCTGGAAACTTTGTTCATTACAAATCCCTCCCCTATTTCTTTGATCGGGCTTAAGCCTGCATCAACTTACAGTCTTTGGCTTTTGAAGTCTAACTTCTTTTTGGCATTTGTATGCTTTTACTTATATCTGATGGTAATTTTCCTATTCTTTAGAAACTAAGTAAGACTTAATAATATTCTAATTTAAAAAAAATTCTTCAGTTAACTCATTTGGCTAAAGGACACTTATTCTTATTAAACAATTACAAAGTACTTAAACCTTTCCTATGGCACTTTAACTCAGAAACAGTTATTAACACCTTACTGTATATCAGTCTCTAGCAAGTCTTCTTTAAAGTTAATTTTAAGTCCTCTGGTCTCTTAATTACTGCCCATGCACATGAGGAGGGGGGTGACACTGTTGGGTCTGGTCCAGTGTCCGGGGGTGGCACTGGTCCTTTGACTCTGGTGACATGGGTCTAGCCTTTTTCTTGGGTTCACACCGCAGTGTGTGTGCTGAGTAGTACCTGGAAAGGTCCTTCAAATTTGGGGGTTAATGGAGTGGTGGTGTTCCAGGACTTTATCAACACACAATCCCCCGGGACTGATGTTGTGGGCATTGGTGTCCAGAGGGGAAGTTTGGGGGAGATACCCCTTCTTTCTGAGGCCTTCTAGGGATTTTCCTATGACCTCTATATATTTCTGAGTTGCTGCCTCCCCTTCCACATAATCTGCTGTACTGAAAGGGGGGATTAAAAAAGGGAGTCCAAGCATCATTTCATAGGGAGAGACCCCTATGTCGGACCGAGGTCTTGTTCTGATGTGCAAGAGAGTGAGAGGAGAACACCCGAACCAATTCATCTTTGTCTCTTCAATTCATTTAGTTAACACATTTTTAAGAGTTCTATTCATCCTTTCTAATCTTCCAGAGCTTTGAGGATGCCATGGGGTGTGCAATCTCCACCTCATCCCCAGGGCTTTTGTTACTTGATGTAAAGTTTGAGTGACAAATATGGACCTCGGTCCGAGTCAATGTTATTGACTAGCTTGTATCAAAGTATGATGTTTTCTAAGATTATTCTTGCAACTTCCTGCGCGGTCTCCTTTCTTGTTGGGAAAGCCTCTACCCAGTGAGTGAGATGATCTACGATCACTAGTAAATGTTTGTACTTTAATTTTCCTTTGCAGGGTCAACTTTTGGGCTTCATTTATCAGGATAGCTGCTGCTGCGATTTCTTGCAGACAAGTTGGCCATTCTCTGGCTACTGGGTCTAGTAGTTTTGAGAGGTAGGCTATTGGCTTTTTATGTCTTCCCCACGTAAATATACTCTTAAGGCTTCTTTGAGCAACTCATTCATGTTTTTTTCTTGTCAGTCCTCCATCTTTTCTAGCTTCCGTCTAATATTGGGCCAGGATTTGGTGACAAACTGGAACTTCAAGAGGACTTGACCCTCTGGGCTATCTGGGTCTATATTTGAATATAACTGGATATTTCATTTTAGTCGGTTAAGCCGAATTGCTGGGGTCTCATCCTTCTCCTGAGTACCATCAAAGGCTAATTTCGTGTTGCTTCCCCTAGGGATACACCCTTTGATCCCTCTTATCATGAGGGACCTATAGTCTCTCATGTTTTGCCTTCCTTCTTCCTGGCTGGGTCTCCAGTTGGGGTACACCAAGGGCATTCCCTGGTTCCCTGGGGGTCCCAGTCCACCCTCTCTTTCCCATATCTTCACCGCTGCCACTCAGATCATCTGAACCTCTCCTGGAGAGAACAGAATGCTTAGAATAGAGCTCAGCTCTCCCCAGGTACAAATACTAGAAATTGGTCGAACTGGCTAGATATTCCAACGGGTTCTTCCACTAAATTTCTTAGCTGTTTCCCAAATCCCTGGACTTCGGAAGCTGTTAAAGGTGCATCTAAAAACTTAACTCCCCCAGCTGCTCCACCCATAGGAACCTCTCTAAGGGGAAAGAGCCCCTTTACCCTTGGTGCTTTGGATCACGTGCCACAATATGGCCCTTTTTCCAAGACACCAGGCAGGGAAATAGTAGTGGAGACAGACACTGGAGGCCAGGGGGTATGCCAGGTGGTGAACCAACACTGGGCAAGGGTGGCCGCAGCTCCCAAGTGGGAGGAGGCAAGGAAACTCCAGCTGGAGAAGGGGAAGAGGGAGTTGGAGAGATGGTTGAGGAAACTGGGGGGAAGGGATGATGGAACAGAGGTGGGAAAACAGGAGAAATGAATCAGGGACTCAATAGGAGGGGCTGAAGGACTAACTGGGGAAACTGTTGGAGAAGTAACAGGAGCAGAAGGGAACAGGCAATCGAGGGGGTCCCATTCCTTTCTTTTTCTAGTCTCCCCCTCTCTATTCTCTTTGTCTTCCTCTCTATTTCTTTGTAACTTGCATATTCTCAAAGTCTCATTATTTATAGAATTCGCCAGCCAGCAAGCTGCATAAGATAGTTGTTCTATATATAGGTCCTCTCGGGGTTTGGGTTGTTTTTTTCTTTGTTGTTGTTGGGGTTTTTTTTTTTTTTTAGGTGTTGGTTTAACTGATTACACATCCACTGATCTCGGGTTCCATACCATGGCCACCCTCCCTGTAATTCTAACTTTGGCCATACTTCTATACTGTAATGTATCATCTTACTCTTGTCTAGACCCTTCATGGTCTCCCAAGAATCCCATTGGTCTAACAATTGCCCCAAGGGGCTTTTAGGAAGAATTCCCTTTGCTTCCTCTTTGGAAGGATCTGCCCCTTTATTATAACCTCTTCTTATTTTCAGGCCTCAAAAAAAAAAAAAGAAAAAAATATACCTTAAATGGTTCTTCCATCTAAAATGGAATATACTGACTGGCAACTAAAGCTTACCTGGCCCCTTCCCACAACTTAGTATTTTGAATTTCTTGAATGAACTTAATTTCTTCTAACTAAACTGCCACGCTTGGTACTACCCTCTTGACAATTTACATTGTCTCTCGGCCAGGAAAATCACTAGTTACACTAACATCTATTGTCTTCTGTTCTCTTGCTCATTGGCCTAAGTTTTGGACTTCTTGCTGGACTTTCTAGGCTTGGACCCCTGTTACGTCTTGCCCAGACTCTAACTTGGACTTTTGCCCAACCTTCTTACTAGGGTTAGGAGGCTTGGTCTCCCTGCTAAGGTAAGGTCGAATGTCCTTCCGAGCCTTACACTCGAACTCCGGCCAAGCCCCCTTGCCTGACTCTCCTACTAGGCTTGGGAAGCTTGGTCTCCCTGCCGAGGTAAGGTCGAACATCCTGCCGAGCCTTACACTCGAACTCCGGCAAAGCAACCCTTGCCTAACCATACTAGGCTTGGGAAGCTTGGTCTCCCTGCCGAGGTAAGGTCGAACGTCCTGCCGAGCCTTACACTCGAACTCCGGCCGAGCAACCCTTGCCTATCCCTGCTAGGCTTGGGAAGCTTGGTCTCCCTGCCAAGGTAAGGTCGAACGTCCTGCCGAGCCTCACTCTCGAACTCCGGCCAACCCCCCTTGCCTGACTCTCCTACTAGGCTTGGGAAGCTTAGTCTCCCTGCCGAGGTAAGGTCGAATGTCCTGCCAAGCCTCACTCTTGAACTTTGGCCAACCAACCCTTGCCTGACTCTCCTACTCGGCTTAGCTTGCTTACCTTCCTGCCTTTCTGCTTACTCGGGTTCATGCCTGCTCTGCCGGGGACATCCTGCCATTCCTTCCAGGAACATTCCTCTACCTGCTCTGCTGGGGACCTCTGGCTCTGCCTGCCAGGGAGATCCCACCTCCCCTGTTATCCAGTCCTGCCTGCCGGGGACATGCCCATTGCCTGGCGGGACTTGTTGCTGCTGCCTGCTAGGACATCCTGCCCTACCTGCCAAGGACATCCCACCTGCCCTGGTGTTCTGTCCTGCCTGCCAGTGACATGCCCTCTGCCTGGCGGGACATGCCACTCCTGCCTGCTAGGACATCCCGCCCTACCTGCCAAGGACATCCCACCTGCCCTGGTATTCTGTCCTGCCTGCCAGGGACATCCCACCTGCCCTGTTATCCAGTCATGCCTGCCGGGGCCATGCCCTCTGCCTGGTGGGACTTGCCACTCCTGCCTGCTATGACATCCCACCTGCCCTGTTTGCCAGGGACTTACTTTGCCCCTAGGGGATCCTCACAAGCCCGGAGGAGGGCCTGCTTTACTTCTAAGGAGACACCTCAGTCACTCCTCAATTCCACTCCCTTCCCCCCGTTCTCGGCCGGCCCCTTCGCAGGAGTCCGGAAACGCGGTACTAGCGGGTCCCTCTCACTTCGGGGGTCCGTGCTGCCGGCCCCCGTTTCAATCACTCACTCGCTCGTCTCCCGGTTTTTCTCAGTGCTCCGACGCTCCTCCGCATTGCTCGTCTCACACTGATCCTAGGGTCCGGAGGTACCAGCAACTCCCGAGGGTCCCTCGAAGCAGGTGGTCGAGCTGTCCAGATGTCCGGGGGTCCTCTTCGGGCGTGGGTCTCCCGCACCGAGCCCCCAACTGAAATGAGCAGGGCTTATGCCTTTATTAACGTTCAGCTCTTTTATTAAAAAGATCAACTGGGCAGGGGTCCCGAACAGAGCTCGCCCCCGTTGTTGTAGCTCTTCCAGGTGGCTGAAAGGAAGGAGGCGTGCAGAGTCTGTCACTGAAGTCCAGAGCAGCAGCGGTCTCTTCTTCTTCTCTGTGGTACAACTGGTGGCCCAAGGGTGAGGAGGCGTGGTGTGCAGAGACTGTTGCTGAAGTCCAGAACAACAGCTGTCTCCGCTCCTTCCCTGGTGGCAGCCCCAGGGCAGGCTCTCTATCTCTTCCGTCTCCACTTCCCCCAGCCCACCCTAGTCTAGTCGCTTTTAGGTGATGGTGACAGACAAAAGTCGATCAGGGGATGTGTTTCCCTCTTCCTGTGCTAGGGCATTTGTCTATCCCCCTCTACTGTGTTTAGCTCTTTATTTAGGGGTGTCTTTATCCCCAAAAAATACTCCCATGATCTCAGGGGGTTTTCTTATTTGCATCTTAGTCCCAGAATGTCGGTGTGGTGGGGGGGAAGGCAGGTTACCTTTGGGTAGTTTAGGAAAAAAAAACAGAGCAATTAACTAATTAACATTTTGATATTGGTAGCCAGCAGTCATTCGAGTGTTGCCATGGGAACTAGGAAGGCCCTGCCCGTGTCTCTGGGGAACACCTGGAAACTTTTTTCGTTACATGCAGCACAGAGGGAATCATGACCAAGCCCTCCCTGCAGGCCTGGATAAACCAAACAAGGAACCCACAACTTCTTCACAGCTCTCCAACTCATTCAAGGTGTAAAACTACAGCAAGCAGTGATCCCCCCACCATCTTTTTGATGTGTGTGTGTCACACACCCACAGTGATGCTGAAGGTAACAAATTAACAGCTTACATTAGAAGACACTGAAACCTTTTCTTCATACAGCTTTGTAGGTTCCCTTTTATATATGTAGCTACCTCCAATTCTGGGTAAAAAATGAGCCCTATTTTTCAGAAGTGCTATGCATGCAGAACTCCAGCTGCTGTTCCAGGTGTACTGCAAGTAGTTAACACTTCCAGAAAAACTAACAAACAAACAAAACAAAAAACAAGAAAGCAAAACACATTTGGGTACATGAAAAAGGACTGGCTGGAAGGAAAAATGTTTCTCATTGACCTACCAAGCAGCTGGTGTTACCTTTAGTTTAACTTTACACACTGAGAACCACCTGATTGAACAGCCTCGCATCAGCTCAAAATAAATTAAAAGCAGGTTTTGCTATGTCACAGCTTCAAACTAGTTTTTCAGTCTTAGAGTACAGCAAATTACGTATTTCAAGATGAAAAATCACAATGCAAATTGGAATGAATAATTTAAACTACTTGTACACAGCAAAGGGGAAAGACTCAGACATCTGCTCAGCATGAAGCATCCTCCCCTATTTCCTTCACCAGCCCAAACTTCCTTGTTAATTTTTTATTTCATCCTCTTGGCCTAATTTTAAAACTCTAGCTGTCATCTTCCCATCTTCTAGGATAACTCCTATCCCTAATTTCACTTGTAAATCTCGTCCCAATAAGTTGCTACCTGCCCCTGGGACCAATAAGACATCCCCCATCCAAAATTTAGTTTCTCCCACAATTACCACATTTTTAATGACAGGAACTGTGAAACTCTCTCCTTTTGCTCCTGTTACTTTTACAGTATCTTTGCTCACACTATAACCTTTTGGAATATTTAACAGACAGGTTCTTTCTGCCCCTGTGTCTACCACAAATTCCAATTCTTCTTCTTGGGAACCCACTTTTGAAGTTATCACAGGCTCCAGGTGGTATTTCTCCCCAAAAAAACTAGAGCCTCTGACATCCCTATTCTTCCTCTGTGCTTATCTCTTTGAAGATTTTCATATCTTTTACCCATTTAGGACAATTTCTCTTATAATGTCCTTCTCCCTTACAGTAAAAGCAAACATTCCTGGAATGCTCCTGAGACTTGGTTTGTATTGGGGTTTTATTCTTTCCTGTTCCCCTGTCTCTACAACCGTCATATCTAGGAGTAGTGCGAGTAGTGCTTGGGTGTTTTTGATTTTTCTTGTAATTGTTTTCTCGCATGGTGACTGCCACAATTTTTGCTTTTAGTTTAGCTTTTTCTTCATGTCTTGGGGCATAAACTTTCTGAACTTCCTTTAATAAATCATCTAATGATTCATCATGCCAATCTTCAATTTTTTCCCATTTTTTCCCTAATATCTGGCCAAGCATTAGTAACAAAGTTAGTCCTTAACAAAGCTTTTCTCACATCAGTCTCAGGATCCATTCCGGAACTTTGCCCTATATTTCTCCCAAGTCTGTCCAACCATTCAGCTAGAGTCTCCCCTTTCCCCTGCTGCGTCTCAAAAGCCCCTGCAGCATTTTGCCCTCGAGGTGCTGCCCCCCCCCCCCCAGTCTCTTGATACTCGTTCATATGCTTTCTCCCCTCCGCATCATCCTGACCCCGCTCAGGAGGTGCTTCCTCTAGAGAGAATTTCCCCGAACAGCCGGAGTTGTGGTTACCGAGGGAACGGAACGCAGGGCAGGAGGGGGATTTAGGGGAGGGATCCGCGCCGAGGCTTAGTCCTCCAAGGCGCAGGCGGGGTCCGCTGCCGGAACCGACAAAGGGGGATCTTTGGTGGGAACCGAGGCGCACATGGCTGATGGCGGCCGACTCGGCAGCTCCGGACCGAGACAAAACATGCGGGACGGCCCGGGCAGCAGCGGCGGCGCCCTGCGCAGCCGGCACAGGCAGGGGAGCCGGGGATGGGAAGGCCGGGACAGACGGGATCCCCCGCCCGCTGCGGTCAGCGCGGGGACCCCAGACCGCGCGGAAGAACGGAGCGGCCGCGGGCCAGACGGCCGGGACCGGGGCTGACAAATTCACCGGCGGGGCCGGAGCCGGGATGGGGGCGGGGACCGGCGGTGCAGCCCCGAACGGCGAGACCGAGGCCGGGACGGGAACCGGGACCGGCGGGGCAGCCGTGGGTGGTGGGGGGCGAGTGGGAACGGAGGAGACGGCACTTGCAAAGGATCCCAATCTCCTTCTTTCCTCCCTTCCTCCTGTTCCCAGCCCGT
Organism: Anomalospiza imberbis; assembly: GCF_031753505.1. Lineage (NCBI taxonomy): Eukaryota > Metazoa > Chordata > Aves > Passeriformes > Viduidae > Anomalospiza > Anomalospiza imberbis. Next base: position 3,798,428 of record NC_089720.1, read on the forward strand.
TTCTTCCCCCCCCCCCCCTTTTTTTTTTTCCCTTGCGTTGTCTTGGTGGTTTCTGATACTTTAAAGATTTTTATTGTCTCAAAATCTCCCATCCAGAATATGGCATATTCTTTCTTCTGGATTGAACGGTTCTTTTGAATTTATAAATAAATTTTAGAGCCTAACAAATCTAAACCTCTACTGGGATACTTTGAAATGGTCGGAGAGCTAACTCACGACATCCTAATGTTGTTTTTCTCTTCACCTTTTTATTTATCCTTTTGCAAGTTATATATCTTTCAATCACTTGCCTTGCTACTCCAAAGAAATCCCAATGCATCCATAGCTCCTTTCTTGTGTGTTATATATTCCAGTGTTCTTATGTTCTTATTAGAGCATATAATTCACAAGTTTGAGTTTACCAGCTTAAGGTTATTTTCTCTTTTTCAATAGTTTGCATGTTTTTCCGCCAACTACTGGATACCCTGTATTTTCTTTTTGTACAGGGATTTGTATCTCTGTTAGCTAACATAACCCCCCAAAGGGCTACCTCGGGGTATCTCTGCTGGCACCCTTTTACTCCCTTTTTCTTCTTTTTTACTGGTTTTCTTTCCCATTTTTCAAGATCTTATCAATTCGTCCCCTGCCTCTATTTCCCACTTTCTCTAATAACCTGAATACCACCTTTCAACTACCCACACAAAAATCCTTTTTCTCACAATACTATGTAACACAATATACCTCCCTCTGAAATAGAGATTTTTGGAATTCACTTAAGTTAACAAAATGAATTAAGCATTTTTTATTTTAGCTTGTAGGGTTATGTGTTGAATTTTAACCTTTTACTTAAGGAACCTCTACCATGGTTCGAAGGGCATTAGAAAATGCAAACTTCTGAAGCTTCTTGCATAAAAGAACAATACCCAGGGATGCAAAGAACCCAGATTGTTGTAGATGTTGGCGAACCCAATGGGAAGAATGATGATGTCTGACTTATTTCAGAAGGCTGAATGATTTATTTATTATAATTATGCTATGATACATTAATATACTATATAAAAGAGGATACTAAAAACTACATGCTACTTTCTCTAACTATCATATCTAACTAACTCCCAACTCGTGACCCTGTTCGCCAGAGTCCAGACACAGGTGGATCTGATTGGCCATCAGGCCCAAACAATCCACTGTGATCCAACCAGGCATTCTCTCCAGGTTAAACAATTCTCTAAACACATTCCACAAGAGAAAAACAAGGAGCAGAAATAGAAATTGTTTTCTCTTTCACTTCTCTCTGTACACCTTTATAAAAATCCTAAGAGAGAGAAATGTGCTTGCCACACCAGATAAAGAAGCCCCTCTGTCTCCAAGCCTATCAAGACTGACAGACGTTCACAGATAAGCACTGAAGGACCGAAACCGCATGCGCAGAGAGGAAAAGTTCAAAATTTCAGTAATGAGGAAGACTAAAATCTTCAGCCTCAGAAGACCCCCGAGACCCCCATGCAACCACCACAGAAAACCATGCATGCCCAGAAGGGCGTGGACCTATTTAGCATGAGAGGCGAGGACAGGCGGGGCCAGGGGTTGAATATGCATGGCAAAGTTGTGTAATGTGTTGTATATGGAACATCTTTGTTGTCCTGATTTGAAAAGACAGGAGTTTGTGAAAGAAAGCTAGAATCTCCCGTGAAATGGAAAAGGTAAACCCCCCTCCCTCCGAATTACCACAATGTCAAAATAAAAAGGCTCTCAGGCAACGATATGGGAATGGGAACAACAGTTCTTTACTAGGAAAAATGTAATTAGTACAAACAAAACTACTTATGGAGTCAGAAACCTGACACCCTGAGGAGTCAGGTTGTTGGTGATAGTCCAGTTAAGTGGTGGCTGCTCCTCCTAGAGTGGCAGATGAAATGCTGCTGAAGCGGTGGTCCTGTAGAAGGGTGTAGTTTTCTCTGAAGGTCTGGTGATAGAGTAGATGGGCCTGGTCTTCCTCTGGGAATCCAGCGGAAAAGAAGCTGCTCCTTTGAGAATCCAGCGAAGAGGCTGAGTTCATGTCTCAAAAAATGCTGATTTTATGCAGGTAGGGATGCTTGGCTCTTCCCTCTGGGTGGAGCATCTCACAATGGGATGATGTAACCCCATCAGTCACGCAGTGAGTCATTCAATGGCCCATTAACAGAAGAGATCTCCCCGGAGGGAGACATTGTTCTTGGAAGAGATAAAAAAACTGCCCACCTCCAACAGATGGCAAATAGAATATATGCTTATCTTACAAGACAGGACATTTGTGAATAAAGGTGTGGGTCAGACTGAGGCTCGGGGCACAAGTTTTTAGAGAGCTATCTCACTTGTGTCGGGCACTGACATACATACCCACTTCATAACTACCCAAGGTTGTGGAGTCTATTTATTTATTCCGCGTATCGCTTCAGTTGGCGACCACGAAGGGACTACTCTGCTCACCTGCGGGTCCGGTTGGGGGCAGACGCCCTCAGGCGCCGCAGGGCTTTTTTTCCCAGAGGGACTCTGCACCTCTGCTGTACACTGCGGGGAGCAGACCACGGCCCGTCGACAAGTGGACAGAAGTGGTATGTATTCATTTCTTTTCTTAAGGTTGGCACTAGTAAATTGCATTAATACGTTTTTGTGCGCAGTTTTGCACAGTGGCTTGCAAGCAAAACGCTACCGGGAGAGAGACCGGTGGCGGAAGAACCCCCCCCCCCCCCCCCCCCCAGCTGATAGCGCGGCTCAGGGAGGGAGAAATCGTGATTTCAGTGTGGTGTGTCCCGATTTCAGTGGGGTGTGTCCCAATTTCAGTGGGGTGTGTCCCAATTTCGGTGCGGTGTGTCTGTTACGTCCGGACGTGTATGCTTGCGTGCCTGTGTGTATGTGTGAGTGAAAGGGTGAAGCGCGGTGCGGCGTTACTAAGATACGTAGACGCGGCGCGGTGGTGCTGGAGAGTGCAGGCACGGAGCAGCTCCCAGCCCACACTGCCTGATAGAGCGGGCAGGACGCAGGCGCGGAGCAGCTCTCAGCCCACACTGCCTGAGAGAGCGGGCAGAGTGCAGGCGCAGAGCAGCTCCCAGCCAGCACTGTCTGATGGAGCAGACGGGCACATTCGCCTGATAGAGCAGGCAATGCGCACGCACGGCACGGGCTGTCTCTGGCCAGTGGGGGAGCGCGGCGCGGGCCTTAAATCGGGGCTTGCAAAGGTGCTCTAGGTGCAGCCTAGCTGATAGCATAGCGGTTTGAGGAGCTGCTATTAACACAGCTAGCTGATAGCGCAGCTAGTGGGAGCCTGGGACAAGTCGGGAATTGCAAGCACCACTTACAAGCATCGCTGGTTGGTAAAGGGTATGCAAAAGTAGCCAGAGAACCCGGCTGGGCTAAGAGTTAAGTGTTTGTTGTACGATAACACTGCCCTTTAGTGTAAAAGCTGTCACTGGGAGATCCTTTGCATTACGGGGTTTGCTGCTTGGTTCTTGTTACAAGTGAGAGGCGATCTGCCCACAGTGGCTGCAGAACTTCAAGCCCGGGCCGAGAGAGCCCGGCCTTTGAGACAGGCTCTCCACAGGTGGTTTCAGCTTGAACCAAGTCAGTCTCTTCATCCATCAGGGGACTGGGTAGTCATAGAACGGGAGGAGGGAGGGAGAGACAGAGTGTTCTTGGGAGGGATATACCAAAGTTAAACAAGTTGCTATCTAGCCTTTGACTGGGAACAACTGCCAGTTGAACGGACGCTTAGAAACCCCTTGAGGTGGGGTCTGGAAGGGGTGATCCCCTGTTTTGTGTGTGGATTGACAACCTTTTGCTGGAAGCCAGACTGGCACACAGCTTGGGTTCTCCTCCGATGCTTGAAGTGTCAGAGGAGGTGGTATTGTATTTCATATAGGCGGAGATCCACATGTCGTGCATGTACCCCTGAATTACCGAGATACTATAACCCAGGGGTTGAACAAGCAAGGTGTGAAATAGTGATTTTAATTTGTGGGAAAAGCCACCTAGTCCCTGATACCTGTGACGTGTTTGAAGAAGATTGGGAAAGGATAAAGGAGTAGCACAGCCTTAGGATTAAAAGAAGAACTAAGGAATTTTTTTTTTCCTTTTTCTTTCCTCCCCAGTGGTTTGGATTGAACCCTAAGGAGTTCGTAAATTTATGTGGGACTGGGCAAACAACAAATTAACAACAATTGATGGTAATTATATAATACAATAATATTTCAATATTAAAAGTATTATTGATTATTAATTTGGCTGTTAATATTTTAATTCGGTTATTTGAATAACTATAAATCTTTATTAACATTTTAATTTGAATATTTGAATAATTAATAAAATTTAAACAATATAAAAGAAAAAAAAAGAGGGATTTTCTTTTCCTTTTATCTGTGACTTGTATTTGAACACTCAGAGTTAAAACTTGCTCTAAAAGACATAATGGGAGCAAAACAGTAAGGAAGCACCCAAGGCCAGCCCACTAGGATGCGTCTTCGCACACTGGAAAGAAATAGTAGGCAAAGGGGGCATGGAAAATAAAAAAAGTTTATTCAAATATTGCTCCCATTGGTGGCCACTCGATCACCTAAAGGAGGGGGCCAGATGGCCTCCTACCGATACATTGGAATATAATACCTTGTTACAGCTAATGTTACTTCTATGGAGACAAGGGAAATGGGAGGAGATTTCCTATTGGGATATGTTCTTCTCCCTCCAAAATAACCCTGATGGGCAAAGAGGCTGCGGCATCAGGGCCCCCCCAACCCCCTCGTTCTGGCTCTTGAAAAAGAAAACAGAAGCAAAATGGGAGAACTTAAATGGTGCTGCGTGGCCTGTAGCATAAGACAGAGGTGCACCAGAACAGGTAAAGTTTATCACAGCACTAGAGGAACAAGAACAAGATCTAGGCAACCTATTTAGCCCTCACTTGGGAGGGCAGGGGGGGAGGGGTGGAGACTTGGGAGGGACATCAGCACCGCCTAGAGCATCCCCCTATTCCATCTATTCCACCTACACCACCTGCACCTCCTATCCCACATATTTCACCCACACCACCTGCACCTCCTATCCCATCTATTCCACCTATCCCACCTGCACCCCCCATTCCACCTATTCCAACTATTCCTCCTACTACTTCTACTCCTACTCCTTCTCCTCCTTTGGAGAAGACACCCGCTCCAACCCCTCCAAGCAGCCCAATTGCATCCCGAACCAGAGGACAAATATTACAGGCCCCTCTACGGAGACAGTAATACCAGGGGGGGAAAAGATATTAGTTAAGGTGCCCTTCTCCACCCTTGATTTGGAAGCATGGGAAAGGGTTGTGGGAGATTACCAAAATGACCCAGTAAACACTGCTAAACGTCTCCAATAGATTATGAAGCAGCACAATCTAGACTGGGGTGATATTCAATTGTTATTAGACGCATTCACTGAAACAGAAAAACAGCTGGTTTTAAAAAAAGCAGGGGATCTGGTAGCAGACCACTTTAGACAACAACAGGTGGATCTAAGGGAACATTTTCCACTTCAGGACCCAGGCTGGAACCCAAACCAGACAGAGGCTAAAGAAGTATCAGCATTGGATTATACTGGCAGTGGAAAGAGCAATGCCTAAAACTATAAATTAGTCGGCTTCATATGCTATTAATCAGGGACCCTCAGAATCCCCCACAGAGTTCCTAGACCACCTGAGAAACGCAATGTGACACTATACACCACTGGACCCTGCATCTGATGTGGGGATACAACAACTAATTAATCTATTTTTGAGACAGTCCACGGGGGATATTAGGCGCAAAATCCAAAAAATCTGAGAAGAAGATGCACGGAATTTAGAAACTTTATTAGGGGAGGCTTGGAGGGTCTTTAGCAACAGGGAAAAGGGGCATAAACGAGGGATGAAAAACTTAATAGCAATAGCGCAGGAGGAGCGGAGAGAAAAACATGAAAGCGGGCAGGGGCCATCCAGGCAAGGCCCTCCTCGATTAGGCAGAAATCAATGTGCAAACTGCAAGAAACAGAGCCATTGGAAGAGGGACTGTCCAGAATGGAAACAGAATGGTCAAGGGAATCAAAGGAGAGGGGTGGTTGCCCATGTGCAAGAGGATTAGGGGGGACTGGAGGAGACTACCCCAGCAGGCCCTCTGTTTGTAAATCTGAAGCTGGGGGAAATAGAGAAAGGAGTAAAATTCCTAGTCGACACGGGGGCAACATACTCGGTTCTAAACAGCCTTGATGCCCATAGGAGATGATTATGCTCTAGTTACAGGAGTGCCTGGCGAAACTGAAAAGGCGTTTTTCTTTAGGCTGCTAAAATAGAAACTGGGAAAGCAGTGGGGGATTCACAAATTTCTATATATGCCCAATTCCCCTGAGCCACTTTTGGGCAGAGATTTGCTGGGACAATTACAGGCAACTATTACATTTAAAAATAGGGAGATGACTCTGGAGGTATATGATCAAAAGTATGAAGAAGTACTGAGTTTGATATTAACCACAAGCGAAGTCACGAGAGAAACTGAAATTGATGAAGAGATAATGAATCAGGTATTCCCTGGGGTATGGGCCTCCGATGTACGAAAAACGCTCCCCCTATACAGATCAAGCTAAAAGAGTTAAAGCAACCTGTCAGGGTTAAACAGTATCCCTTGAGGAGGGAGGTTAAGGAAAGAATTAGCCCAGTAATTGAGAACCTTTTGCGTCTAGGATTATTAAAAGAATGTCAATCTGATTTTAATACCCCTATCCTACCAGTTCGCATACCTGATGGGTCATACCGGTTAGTACAAGATCTGTGAGCCATGAACAATGTAACTGAGGATCTGTATCCTGTGGTGGCCAATCCCTACATGTTATTAACTTGCTTAACACCCGAACTAACTTGGTTTACCGTTTTAGATTTAAAAGATGCATTCTTTTGCCTTCCTATCCACGAAGCCAGCCAGAAAATTTTTGCATTTGAATGGGAAAGTCCTAAAAGCAGGCGAAGAACTCAACTTACATGGACCAGACTCCCACAAGGATTCAAAAACTCACCCACTTTGTTTGGAGAGTAACTTGCAAAAGAATTAGAGACTTGGGAAGCCCCTCCAGAGGAAGAGAAGCTGCTACAGTGCATAGATGACATCCTGATAGCCACACGGACAAGGGAAGCATGTGTGGCCTGGACGGTAAGCCTCTTGGACTTTTTGGGGCTCCAAGGGTACCGGGTATCAAAGAAAAAGGCCCAAGTAGTAAAACAGAAAGTAACTTATCTGGGTTACGAAGTCAGTGCTGGACAACATACCCTGGGCCAAAGTCGGAAGGAGGCAATATGCCAGACCCCAAAACCTCAGACTGTAAAAGAACTACAGACTTTCCTAGGGATGACAGGGTGGTGCAGGTTATGGATCTATAACTGCAGACTGTTAAGCCCTTATATGAACTGATTGCAACTGAAAGCAGGGACATCCAATGAACAAAGGAAACAACGCAGGCTTTCAACCAACTAAAAAAAGCCTTCATGTCAGCTCCAGCTCTAGGATTGCTAGACGTGAGTAAGCCTTTCCTTTTGTTCTCCCATGAGAAGCAAGGAATGGCCTTGGGAATATTAGCACAGGACCTCGGCCCGTACTGGGGAGCAGTTGCTTACTTCTCTAAGCAATTGGATACAGCAGCTAAAGGGTGGCCTGGATGCCTCAGAGCTGTTGCAGCAGTCGTACTGAACATCCAAGAGGCACGCAAATTCACCCTGGGCCAGAAAATGACTGTGCTAGTGTCTCACATGGTGTCTGCGGTGCTAGAGGTGAAAGGCGCGCATTGGCTTTCCCCACAACGGTTCCTGAGATACCAAGCTATTATGGTGGAGCAAGATGATGTGGAGATAGTGGTGACTAACATTGTCAATCCAGCCTCCTTCCTCAGTAGAAACCAAGGGGAACCAGTGGAACATGACTGCCTGGAGACCATCGAAGCCACCTATTCCCGCCGCCCTGACTTAAAGGACACCCCTCTTGAGAATGCAGACGTCTGGTTTACTGATGGAAGCAGTTATATCATCAGTGGAAAACAGCATGCCAGGTACACAAATACTGCCTACAAGGAGGTAATGGAATCTGGGACCCTGCCAACAAATACCTCTGTGCAAAAAGCCGAGATAGTTGCTCTAACTCAGGCCTTAGAATTGGCTAGAGGTAAAGAAATAAGCATATACACGGACTCAAAGTATGCATTTGGAGTAGTGCATGCTCACGGACCCATTTGGAAAGAGAGACGACAGCTGAACTCTCAAGGGAAAAATATTAAACATGCATCGGAAATACTGCATGTAGAAGAATTTCTGAGAGAAAGAGGTCACGATCTGTATATTTAGAGTGAAGGTTGAGCTACTCCAGCCTAGGCCTCAGATATGGGCCTCGGTGAGGCCTTGAAGCCTATGGCGCAGTTAGGAATAAGTTTGTGGCGCAGTTAGAAATTATGTTAAGGTGTACCACAGTATACTGAGCTATCTAGGTGTGAATTAGTATAGGTCTGCAGTGTGAAACTTTAGCCACCTTAAGACAAAGACAAACAATGTTTGCTTGCCAATGACAGTGTGCTCATGATTGTAAACTATCTTGAAGTGTATATAAACTGCTGTCGTATAAACAATAAACAGAGAATGTTTGATTAACCACATTGGCTCGGCTCTGCATTTGTTCCTGTCCAGCTCACCTTCTTTTTATTAGTCTTTGCTTTAACTGCGACTTCTGGAAGCAGTCCAGTTGCCAGAGAAAGTAGCAATCATGCACATTAAGGCACATCAGAAGATAAACTCAGAATTGGAAGAAGGGAACGAGCTGGTGCATAGGGAAGCAAAAGAAGCAGCAAAAATTGAGGTAATAACTGAGGCAGCCTGGATTCCAGACTGGCAAATTTCCCTCGAAGGTAAGCCAAAATACAACAAATTAGACAAAAAATTGATCCATGAGCAAAAAGGAGACTATAACCAAGAGGGATGGGCCACCATAGAAGGAAAATTAGTTATACCCTCCTACTTATTATGGCCCCTAATAAGGGAGGAACACAAGAAAACACATTGGGGTATTGATGCCCTATATAAATATCTAAATGAAAAGATCATAGCTAGACATTTACAAGCAACTATCACCCAAGTGATTCGACCATGTGACCTTTGCCTCCAGACCAACCCCAATGCATATTTTATGATTGGCTCTTTGCAAATATTACAATGAATATTATATGTGTAATGTTAGAATGCTATGTTGTATTAATTCTCTTAAGTAGTGCTTTAAATATAGTTTTAGGTTATAACATAGTGTTAAAATAGAAACTCTGCAATGTAAGATTTTTTTTATTAGCTCAAGAAAAGGGATAAGATAATCAAGAAACTCTTCGCACAGAGATCAAAGCGACAAGGCACATAAAGTGTTACTGCCTCCTTATCGGAAAAGACAAACATTCTTCCACCTTTTCTCCGTCTTTATGGATTCACCAGGATTAAGGAGAAGAAGTTGACAAAAACCATAAAAATTCTTAATTTGCAAGGAATTTATGCATCATGTATGAGATATATGAATATGCAACAGGTTATTGCTTTTAAGGGTTATTCCTTTGTTCACAAGGCATGTTTTTGGCAGCTTAGTGTCCATAAACATCCGGACGTCCGTAATTCTTTGCTTTTTATTGTCTCGTAGTGTCCTAATCCTCATTGTTCAAATTTTTGTTAGTCTAATTTTATTACTACTTTTTATAACTATTTTATTACTAATAAACTTTTAAGATTTAAAAAAAAGAAGCAAGTGATTGGTGTTTTTCATAGTTATTATATTGTGTAGGGGTTAAAAGGGTAGTTATAAGAAATACGGTACTCTACGTACCAAATTACACCTAAGTAAAATCCACCACCCCCCCAGCGAAACAAGCCAGCCTGGACAGAATTGTAAAGGGCCAATCAGGCGTCTTAAACCTTCATGCAAATGAAGGATCCAAACAGAAACCAATCCGGAGGGACAAAATAACAGGATAAAAAGGGCATCTGACCCACTGAATTGGTGCCGCTCCACCTGGAACATCGGGGACATCGCTGTTCAGGAAGACCCAGCAGCGTCGCTGCAGCATCCTAGATGGGAACACTCCTGCTCAGCCCATGGGCCCCCTTGCTTTAGGCCTTTCTTTTCATTATAATAAATTCTGAAATCACTTTTAGTACCGGCAGTGTGGTCCCGTCTTTAACGCCTAGGAGTCCTTGACTTTCAGTGGCTTTCATGTAGACTGCGCCTTGTGCCGCTGCCGGGCTAGTGACTTCTGCAGTTTGCAAGATTGTCGCACAACTAAGCCCGCCCCCAACTTTTCGCAGTGCACTCGAACTGCACTCAGCACCGACACTGCCTCTGCTGGGGTAGTGAGTGCCTGGAATGGCCACGCTGGGTCTCTGCTGGCCACTCTTTGCACAGACTAGCCCCTGCCCCAGCCTCTCACCCGGGAAACCCTGCGCATGCGGCTTGCCCCACCCGGCGTCTCCCCACACTTGGTGAATACTGCCCCACTCACTGCCGGCAGCTCTCCCCACTGCCCGTGGGATCGGTTGTGTCACTGCGCTGGGCTTCTGCCACGTCCCCCCACCCTCGCTGGGTCGGCGCGCACTGGAAACCCACTGTGCTGAGTGCAGCTGCGAAGTGAATTGCGGTGAAAAATAAAAACCTTATAATTCTGATAGATTTGTAAGATTTGGTATGTATTTCAGCGCCGGGCACATGCCAGGGTTTTCCCTTCAATGGGCATGCGCGCCCCTGAAAACTCCTGATCCTTTTTTATTATCTAGCTAATTTACATATTCATGGAATTTCACAATAGGTTCATACATATTCATTCTTCTGATTTCACATTACACTTACAGCTAGTTACACTTGTACTCAGTTTTTGTCAGAAAGTACAGAAAGAACTCCTGGGTCAATCTGCACTGTCTGTTTCAAGGTTGGAGGAGTCTTTCTTATCTCTTATCTCTTTAGCTTGGAAATTTGCATTCTTTCTCCTTAGCTGGGGCAGTTTTGCTAGTGCTGCAGTTACTAGACTAAACAGCATATTTTACTTATGCTTGCAAGCTCAAAGAGGCCCATTTCACCTAAATCCAAATGGATTTCTACCCTGTTAAATTTTTACTCTGTCTCAGGAGGCAACTCTACCTAACTCACCCCCCCCCAGCTTTCTTTGTGCCTGTGGGTCGGGGAGACCACTGCGGTGGGTCAGGGAAACCCCATCTGCCTTCTCCCCTGCGGTCCCCATTCGGAAAACCTTGCACACTCAGTTTGCTCAGAGCAGCGGCCCCGCTGGCACCGGCCTCCCTCCAATGTGCACTCCATCACGGGGTCAGCCCACTGGGCTCTGCTGCTCGGTGCCACCAAGTCACCGTGGCCAGACACACGCGCGCAGCCTCTCACTAGCACTCGGTGTTTCCCAGTCACCGCCATTAGTGGCAGCACCCCCTCTCATGCCTTGGCTAGCAAGCTCTGGAAGTTATCGTGCTGACCACGCACCAGACGCTCACTGTGCTGCTCCACGTGGATCAGGCACATGGCCTGCCCCCCGCCACCCGTGGGTTGGGAAAGTTGGCAGGACTACTCGCTTCGACATGAGCGCCGTCTCCACTGAACGGTGACTTTCGCCATCACTCTAACACCATGACTCTCAACCTGGCAACCCCATGTGAAATGCAAAGTTGTGTTTTGTGTCAGGTAAATAAAGGTAACCTGTGTAATTGTAATTGTGAAATGTGTGGAACACAGCTATGGGACAGTTATAAAAATGAGTTCTAATAAACAACTGAGGAAAGCATGGAAGAAGGCTTTTGAACCAATCTTTTGTGTGCAATTAACTATTATAAGTCTTAAGCTGTTTTGTAATAAGAACCTTTGAATTATAACTTTAGTATGTTGCTTTTTGATAAGAACTTTTTGCTTGTAATTAAGTGTTAAGCTGTTTTGTAATAAGAAACTTTGAATTATAACTTTAGAATATTGCTTTCTATTAGGGATTTTTAAACTGTAGCTTTAGAATGTATAAAGGATTTAAACAAAAGAGGAGTTATAAATGAATCAGTCAATTTAATAATTAAAGGAATTTATTAAATTAAATCAAAGTAAAATTGGAAAGGCCACAAGCAAATCAGCACTGAGCCAGGCAATCAGTGCTGGGTGAACTGGGTCTGGACTAATGCACCACTGTACCATAGCAGTTCACAAGGTAGTGATTTCACAGGGTCTTTTTTATATTGTTTCTAGACTTAGCGGGATTCTGGGGGGGTCCTCTTGTTTCCTTTTGTCTTTTTTCACATATTCTTTTCTCGTGGTGCTTCTAAACAGAGGTTTTCCTGGAATACTCTGATTGCTGAAATCCTGTTAGATGGTAATTGTCATGGTTTGACACTGGCGCAATGCCAGCGCCCCATGAAAATGCACTTTCCCAAATAATTGCTGTGAGATGTGATTAGGAACAGAGCAGAGCAGGCTCAAGCTTAATAACAAAGAAAAAAATAAACTACTACTACTATAAAAAACACAGACACTAAATCCAGGATAAAGACCCTCCAAAATACTCCTCCTCCTGCCATCCAATTTCCAAATAAAACCACAGTGAGACACCACCCAGGATTCCTGATCAAGTTTCCACCCTTCAGATAATCAATGCTCAGTCCCTCAAAGGAGAGAGAAGTGTCTCTTGCACCACAGACTCCCCCAGGAAACACAATTGCCACTCTTGTGTCTCCATGTCACACATGGCAACTGCCCGGAGAAAATCTGCCATGGTGACACTCTCCTTTCCATGCCACAGTGCTCTCACCACTGGGCATGGACAGACTGCTCATAGGGCTCCTTTAAGGATGCTTTGCCAAGGACCAAAAGAAACAACAGCTCAGCATCTCATCTTGGGAATACAGTCCCCCCATTTTCTTCCTCCCCTGGGGCCAAGGGTCTCAAGAACAGAGATCTTCTTCTTCTTCCTGAAGAAAGAGGGCATCACCACACCATCTTCAGCTTTCCTCTGTTCTCTCCATTCCTCTGTTGGTAACCACTGAAACAGGTCTCTTGGCTCACCAACGCACCCCCCTAAGTGCAGCCTCTGTCAGGAGAATTTGGTTCAGTCTATGGCTAAAAAGAAAAGTCCAGCCATAAGCCACTCCATCTTCTCCTGTCACTCAAAAATTTCCTCTTCCAACATCTCGGATCCCAGACTGTCTCTCATCTACTTCAAATCGAGGAGGAGTAATATTTTACAAAGCCTTCATTTCTCAGGAAAGGGTCAAAAGTTCAGACTCCCCTGGATGGCTGAAAACTCTGCCCAGAAGCCAATTCCCAAGGCCAAGGCTGGGCACCTTCCCCCCCTCCCCTCTCCTTCTCCTTCTGCTCCGCCGGCAAATTTACGGGTGCCGTCCGGACTCTCTGTCTCTTCCCTCTGGGGGGGGGGTAGGGGCAAAGGCATCTCTGTTTCTCTCCACCCTTCCGTCCACAGGAGCTGGCTCAGTTCCAGTCCTTCTACCCCTCGGCTCACCTCGACCAGGCCTCATGGCTTCCCCTCCCCCACCCAGCCTGTGGCTGGGCGGGGGAGATCTGCACTGCACTCTGGCCGGAACCAAAGAGAGAGCTCCCCTGGGAGTTCTTGCTTTTAACCCCCTGTGTTCTCAGAGGTGTGTCCATGCCTTCAGTGGTCACTTTAGGTGCCAATATCCAAACCTGACCACTGATTGGTTTGACCCAACTTCCTGAAAAAATTCACTTCCATGTCAAACCACGACAGTAATCTCCTTGAGTATCTTGTTCTGGCAACAAATATTCATCTTATCCTTCAAGGCATATCTTTCAGACAGAATAATCCCTCAGAATAATTATCTTTTGAGACAGGAATTCATCCTGTGTATATTGCTCTTTCCCTTGGTTCCATTAAAAAGGCTACTGCATTTTTTAGTCCTGAGCATGAATTTATTCTAAATCATATATTACAATCCCTCCCCTTTTATATTAATTTATTAATTTGTGATTTTTGTGACAAGTTTCACTTAGGCTTATTCATTACACATTTTCAATTTCATTTCTAACATTTGTAAAATCTAACAACTACATTTCTTAAAATTAACAAATATTTTAAGTAAGAGATTATTCTAATTTTCATGATTTTAAATATCTACTACTGTGTGTATCTTAGAATCCTAATTTTGTTACGAGGTAGCTTAAGGTTTGCAATGGCTTCTGTTGTTTGATCTCCTTTTTTCTTACTTCTGACTCCTGTTTCTTTTAACTCTTGAGTTATTTGTTTCATTCTACTCTCAGGATCTGCAATTTTTCCATCTTTAGTGAAACAAAAAATCTTATCATACCCTAAACAAATTTGATTATCATTCTCTTTTAGAAAATTAAGTAACACAGGTTCCTTATTAAGAGAAGTTATTTTCCCGTATCTTGTATTTTCTGTTACCCAGTATGTCTTTCCCCCTCTAGTACACATTCTAATTTTGCTGGGATCGTAGCACGTCGGACTAGCCTGAGCATGTGCCATAAAGGTGGATTCCATCCTTTCCCCAATCCATACTGTATGGTTACACTGATCACAGATGGGGATATTAGGTTTTATTAGGTTTTAACCCAGCAGCCCTCTTATGTAATACATGTGTTAATGTTTTCGTATTCCCTTTCATAGGTTGTGCATCTTAGGTGTCGCTCTGGGGTCATGACAAATTATTCTTCTTTCTGATTGACATACTTTGTATCAAGTGCCATTATACATGCAGCTTCCCCTTTTGTTGCCATTCTTGCAGTCAAAGTTAGTCCAGTATGCCATGATTTTGTAACTATCTGTCCTTTTAGGGTGGTCTTAAGGCATTCCTCACAGTCTTGGGCTGGACTCTGCCCCTCAACACGGAGGTGTTTCTCAGTGATCAGGCTGACCGTCCTGCCCATCATTAGGCTCAGAACCATCAGAGTTCCCCACAGACGTACCCCTCTGCTTTTGCCTACGCCCACTGGATTGCTACCAGTGGCGAGGTAATCCATCTTCACGGCAGCAGGGGTATTCTTCAAGGGACTCATAAATGGAACAAGCTGCCCACCTCCTCTTAAAGGTGCCCCACCTTTACAGTTTGACTGCATCGGCACTACAAGGTACTTTGTTTAACCTGCAGCATTCAATTGTAATGGCTTGTGCTCTGGAAATCAATTTATGTCTCACTCCCTCCTGGAACAACCTGTACCACTTTATAGACTCTAATTCCAATATGCCTGCGTTAGTGGCGACCACTAAGGCAAGGGTGGTTATAGCATGTTCCTCCTCCCAGCATGGTGGACAAAGTCCGTGAAGTCTATATCCTCTCCTACAATGTGTAACCCAAATTTCTTGACAATAATAGCATTTAAAATGAACGAATGGATACCATTTACACCTATGTACTGAACAACTTATCCCCTTCAGTTATTAGTATGCCAGTGCAATTTTATCTTCAAATCTCTTGGAGGAGAAGTCACTTTCCATTCTGGTGTCTTCTCCTGATGTTCGATCCTTTTTACTCAGGAAGCGTGCATCCAACCCTTCTCAGCTGTTCATATTGCTGTGTCTGTGGTTAGAAGCACAATGAAAGGACCCTCCCAATGAGGAGTTAGGGAGATTTATTTCTAAGCTTTAATTAATACCTTATCTCCTGGTTGTATTTTATGTATGGTAAACCCCAAAGGGGTGCTTTGTATTATTAATCCCTTCTTTCTTAGCTCTTGCAGATTCTTATTTATTGCTATTAAATATGGCTGAATTTGGCTGTCCTCCAGCTTGGGGTGTCCAACTGGCATTTCATGTTCATATGGCATTCTATAAAGCATTTCAAAGGGTGATAGTCTACTTTTTGAGTGAGGCATTGTCACCGTAGAGCAGGACAGGAACAAAAAGACTCCAAGTCAAAGGCAAGAGAATGAACACTTCTTCTGATTTATTTCAAATGCACCATTTATATATAGAGAACATCGTGTGGATTAATTTCATTGGTGTTAGAGTAAAAACACCTCACACCATTGGTGTGCAGTGAATGATGCACGGTGGCAGAACATATCTATAAACAATGTGAACAACAAGATAGATTAGAGAATTGTTCACATTCTTTCCCAACTGCTTCCAGGCTCTCGCCTGGTTAGAAAACCCTCTCTTTTTCTCTCTGACTGAACTGAGAATATCCACAAGGCATAGTTCTTATATTTAGTAGGGCTAAAGGAAGGCACTTGATCTATGATGCCGTGGTGCATTTCGGGGGGGGGGGGGGGGTACCCCCTGGGGGTGTCCCCGGGGGGGCCCCCCTAGGCTGTGAGTTCGCTGGTAGCAGCAGGCAGGCAAGGAGACTCCACATGGCTTCTGAGGGTGCTAATTAGATGAGGGTTTATTGGGGGTCCTACCCTCGGGAGGCAGCATGGTTTCTGAGGAAGAGGGGGGGAAAGGGGAGTGAGGGGGAGGGAAAGGGGAGGGAGGGGAGGGGGAGAGAGGGGTTGAGTGGGCACCGGCCAGGAAAGCCAGCTAACAGAGAGAGCGAACCGTCCCCCGGCACACTTAACAGGGAGATTCAAAGTGGGCGTGGAACAGATTGGGGCAATGAGATTACAGACACATGATACTTCAGGGGAGGATTACAGGCTTGGAATAAACCATACATTTTCGAGGGGTGAGACAGAGCATACCATTTAACTAAAATATAACACCACACTGTGACATTTTAGTTTCTAACATTAATTTTGACAACTGGGTTTTTAGCATCTGATTTATCCTTTCTACTTGCCCTGAACTCTGAGGGTGCCATGGAGTATGATATTCCCAGTGGATTCTTAGAACTTTTGCCAACTGCTTGATAATTTTTGATGTAAAATGCATTCTCTGATCTGAATTTATAGAATCTACTATACTATATTGAGGTATTATATCTTCTAACAGTCTCCTAGACACTGTCTGAGCCTTGGCCTTGGTACTTGGAAAGGCTTCTATTCAATGTGTTAATTGATCTACTATTACTAACAGGTATTCATACCATCCCACTTTAGTTAGTTCAGTGAAATCTACCTGAATTTTTTCAAATGGACAATATGCCAATGGCTGGCCTCCAAATTGAGTTTGCCGTGACCTGGCCTTATTTATCTTTTGACAGGTCATGCATCCTTGTACCTCTTGTTTAGCTAATTCATAAATCCCTCTGCACCTAAAGAATTTCAAAAATTGTTCTGCAAGTGCTTGTAGAGCACTCTGCAGACCCATCCCCCAGTGGGTCTGTTGGTGAAGCTTATTTTGAATTTTCTTTGTGTACTCCTTGGATAATAATTCTCTTCTATTAGGCAGTTTCCATTTACTTTCTTTTCACTTACCTCTTATTTTCTCATGCCATTTAATTTTCTTTGAGGAGGGACAGGAGGATAGTCTTAGGTTTTATCCCTTCTAACTTCTGGAATATTCATTACTAATAATGCTGCCTTTTTAGCTTCCCTGTCTGCCAGATTGTTTCTCTGAGTCTGACATTGCATCCCCAGATGGTGTCCCTTAACATGTACTACAGAAATTGCTTCTGGTCCTCTAATAGCCTCTAGGATTTGTCTTATTAATTCTTCATGAACTAACCCTCTTCTACGAGTGCTGATCAAACTTCTTTCTTCCCAAATTTTTCCAAAGGTGTGGACTACCCTAAAGGCGTATTAGGAATCAGTAAAAATTGTCCCTCTCTTCCCTTTTAACCTTTTGAGTGCTTGTAAGACTGTAGACAGTTCACAAGCCTGTGCCGACCAATTGGCACTTAGAAGTCCTGACTCTACTAATTTTCCTGACTTCCCATCCACTATTGCATATCCTGACTTCCTTTTTCTTTCTATAACCCTTGCTGATCCATCTACAAACCATTTTCCCCATCCTGTAACTCTTCTTCTTCCAAGTCCTGTCTTATCCACCACTTCTGCACAATTATGATTCTCCTTTATTATAGAAATTTCACTTTCTCACTATACTCTTCAATCTACTGTCTGCAGTACCCCAAAAGTCCTAATAGCTGCCTAACCTCCTTTTTTGATCATGGAGGAGGTAATGCAATAATTCCTGCTTGCAGTAGTAACACTCGGGGCATTCATTCTTTGTGTTCTCACATGTCCCTTTTCGCGGGACAGGCTGCCCTTTTTGTGCTGGCCTTACGTGGCTTTGGGGATGCTGCCCCTGCTTCTGTGCTTCTCTTACTGCTGCCACTAACACCCGTGCATCTACTTTCTATTTTTCTTCATCTCTCCTCATATAAACCTTTTGTGCTTCTCTCAATAATTCCAGCAATCCCCTCTCCTGCCAGTTTTCTAGTTTCTCAAGTTTCTTCCGTATATCTCCCCAAGATTTCGCTACAAATTGTGTTTTTAATAATACTTCTCCTACGGGTGAATTTGGATCAACTCCTTGTTATAGGTAAAAATTGACCCAGCCAAATTAAAAAGAAAAAAACAATTTTTATTATAGTGATCAAATTCTATCTGAGCCAGCCACAAAGAAAAGGAGAGTGCCGAGCCCGGGATCAGCACTGGGTGAGACACAAGTCCGACCGCTCTAGCAGAGGGTCTCCTATGCTTCACACCATCCGTCCTGCGCGAGCAGTTTTTATACAGTTTATTTTGCTTGAGGCCGGGATTTCGGCGATCAGCCTTTTCTTTCCATTCAAAGTCCCACATATTCATAAAGTCTCTTTTCTCTGCACCGGGTTGAACAATTCAAGGTCCGGGAAGCGATGTACATCGGTGATTGAGTTATGGGAACCCGGCATTGAGATGCATCTTCCGGAGGTTCCTGTGATCCCAATCTCGGGTAGTTGTCGGGATGATCATTGCTTGGGAGTTCCTAGATTATCTCGAGAAACGGCCCATCTCTGAGCGAGACACATGTATTAACTTGCAAATGAAGCCTTATTGGCAATGGTTTCAACATACATGAGGCAACCCCCTTGCCCTGGCTCGCCTGCTTTATGTCTATATTTTAATCATATAAAACTTCTACCCATATATCACTTTATAGGTGCGAATTATACATACTACACATAACATCCTGAATACATTTGTAAACCCTTTCTTAATCTTACGACTCTGTAGGAGATTTGTCTCTCCTATAGCACTCTCTAAATACTTTGCTATTGTTTTGCCCTCGGGGCACTGCTTCTCGAATTTCTTGTGTTATAATGTTCTTTAAATCGACTACATTTCGCCAACTCTCCTCTGTTTGAGCATTCCACCTGGGTCTTTGGTTTGGCTGCTTCTGATCTCCGGGTAGATCTTGTGGATTTTGGTGTTCTTTGAAATGGAAACTTCCAATCCTGCATTCTGCTGCAATGACACTGCCACGAGCCTCCCAGAGCTCTTGATGTGTTGGCACTGCAATGAGCAGATTGTCCATATAGTGAACAATCACCACCTTTGGATGTTTCTTCCGCGCTGGAGACAAGGCTTGTGCCACAAACCATTGACAAATCATTGGAGAGTTTTTGAGACCTTGTGGAAGAACGACCCAATGGTATCTCTGCAAGGGTTTATGTCTGTTGATGGACGGGACGGAAAATGCAAACCGAGGAGCATCCTCCGGATGAAGCGGAATGTTGAAGAAACAGTCCTTGAGATCAATGATCACAAGTGTCCAATCTCTCGGAATCATCGAGAGAGATGGAAGTCCAAGTTGAAGTGGTCCCATTTCTTCAATGACCTCACTGATTTTCCTGAGGTCATGGAGCAATCTCCATGAGTCAGAAGATTTCTTGTGGATCACGAACACTGGAGAATTCCAGGGACTGGTTGTCGCTTTGATGTGACCTTTCTGCAATTGCTCCTCAACCAGTTTCTTGAGAGCACTCAATTTCTTTTTTTCAAGGGGCCACTGATCCACCCAAACAGGATCATCTGTCTTCCATGTCAACTTCAAGGTGGTGAGTGCCGCAGTGACCCCTATTAAAAATCCATTTCTATTTTTATTCCCCATTGTGATAAAATGTCTCTCCCCCATACCGTGATGGGCTTCTGCACAATGAAGGGACGAATGATGGCTGTCTTCCCTCCTGGCCCTGAAACGACGATGGGGTTTTCACTTTGCAGGCATAGTGTGTTTCCCCCGATGCCTGAGAGAGCACCCAAAGGTGTTCTCAAAGTCCATTCATTTGGCCAAAAAAGGTATGAAATGACTGCGACATCTGCACCTGTGTCCAACATGCCTCTGATGGAAATCATTTTGTCGCCGCACGTCAAGTTGCAAGCGATCACAGGTCAATCATGGCCTATCTGTTTCACCCAGGTGGCATGAACGTCCACATCTTCATTGATAGGTAAAACTTGTTGACCTACCACTGGCATGATCTGTTTTGTCGCATGAGGTGGTAAAGCAAGAGCTTTGGCTACTGGAGTATTTTCCGGAAGGATCAATGGAGGACATAGAGCTCGAGCTAAGACTGTTAATTCTTCATTTTGATTTGCCTAGATAATTGATGGATAAATAATGAGCCCTAAAATGCTGCATCCGTCTTTACCTATAATTAAAAAGTCTTGCCTTTTCCATGTCGTTCCAGTGACCCCCGTGGGGATCACTGCGTGATCCTCATTGAGAAAGCACCCTAATTTGGAGGCTGCCAGTTCGCATTGCACGCCTGGGGGTAGTAGTTCTGGATCGCTGGGGAATTGGCAGATGGTCCTGCTGATGGAATCTGACTGACGCTCCCCAATGGCTGTGTTGCCACTGGGACTGGGAGTCCCTGCGGAGTTCCATGCAAAGGCACCGTCATCACTTGTGTCGTAGTGTGTTGATGTTCTGTGCTCTTCTTTGAGTTTCCCGGAATGGGTAGAGGTCTTCCATCCACGTCTGTTTTAGAATAGCATTGATTTGCATGATGTTTTCCTCTTCTGCATCTGGGACAAACACTCGACGCCTTTGTGCCTTTTGCTAGTTCTGGACAATTCTTCCTCATGTGCCCATGTTTTTCACATTTGAAGCATGTTCTCACAACTGATGTTGCCATCACTTTCATGGGACTGGCTGGCTGAAGAGCTGGACAAAGAGCCTCAAGTGTTTTTGAGAATTCTTCAAGTTGCTCTTGAAGAATTTTTCCAACCTGTTCTGTCCAAACTTCTGCTTGAATTGCTGCAATGTGCTGAGGCGTGCCTACCTTGCTGCATGCTTTTACCAGTCTGCCACTGTCGGCTGGTCATGCAGGGCACTGATGATCCGTTTGCATTCTGTGTTGGCATTTGCAAATGAGAGGCTTCGAAGCAAGTGTGGCTTTGCTGTTTCATCATTGACTTGTGGGTCCAACGCTTGCATGAGACGATCGACGAAAGAACTGAAAGATTCGGAGGTACCTTGCCTCACTTCTGTATAGATACCTTCTGGAGTTCCAACTGGCTGAATTTGTAGAATTGCCTTTTGGGCTGCTTCTTTGATGTCTTCAAGCACGTCTCAAGGCAATCCTGCTGACTGGTCTTCAGGTCTATCGTGTGGTGCATCTCTTGCCAACTCAGCCAATGTGACACCTGTGTGTGGTCCTCCTGCATATCTGTTTCTCAACTGAGTGAGACCTCTTCGCCATTTCACATTCCACAGCATGAGCTGTGCGTCTGTAAAAATTGTCAAGGCATAAGGTACTAAGTTGTAATTGCTGAAGATTCCTCTCAAAAGCTGTTTGAAATATGGTGAACCAAGTCCTTCATTTTTTGAGGCTTGTAACAAGTCTTTCAAGACATCATGAGTCATGGGTTCCCATCTGGGGTTTTCATTTCTTCTCTCGTACTTCACTGGCATTGCAATTTTGTCTGTATCTAGTATTTCATAATCTTTTTTTTGTAATGCTGTCCTTCTGACATTTGCCCAGTTCATCGATGAAGCATCTCTTTGGATACTTCTGGGAATAGGAACCACGTCCTGTGGGGTTGCCATTCTCCTGGTTGCACCCTCTTCTGGCCCGAAGGGTGCATACATTTCAGGCACTCCTCCCCCTTCTGTTTGAGGGAAGGTAAAAAAATTGTCAGGTTCTGGGTATTGAGGAACTGAAGAGGCATTTGCTGCACTTGCTTCCTGTGTTGATGATGAAGCGAATGGAAGAGAACGAGTTCAATGCTTTTGTGGTTGAGAGTGATGAGCAAATTCTTGAAGCTGAAGAAAAAGCTGTTTTATAAAATCTTGAGAAAATGAAAAAAATCTTGGCTGAGTTGAGGAACTGGACTTTTGGCCTGAAAGCCAAGTCTTTGGAGCAGGCATATAAAAAGCTGAAGTGTCTGTTGATGTCCAGAAGCCAGGTATTTCTTTGGATGAAACAGGAATGCCTTGTCCTGCTGTGATGTGGATAACATTCTCATCCTTGTCCTCCTGGGATGCAGGAAGTTGTTGTTGTTGTTGATCCTCCGTGGCTTGAGTGCTGGTGTCCTGTCCCGTGTGTGCTGTGGCTTGGCTTGGCATGTTCACTTTTCCTGGAATGATGACTACTGTGTCTTGTTCTTCTTCTGCAAGGCATGCTTTGAGTGCCTCAATTGATCGTGGGCGATTTTGCATATCCTGGATTAAAATGATTTTGCATTGTTTTTTCTGCAGCTTTTGCAATGCTTGTTGTAATGTGGCCTTTGTTCCACTGATCGGCTGTGAACTGGTTTTCGCCGCGGCAGGACCTGCCGCGACCTGGAGTGGTTGGAAAAGCTGTGCTGTACTGAAATGCGGTGCTGCATGTGCCTTCTCAGGAGATGGTTGCTGCTGTAACTGTGTAATGCTTGACTGCATTAGTTGCTGGCAAGGAACTGCAGCCGTTGCGCCAGAGGGAACACGGGCTCCCGCGGCTTCCGCAGCCACGGTTTGGGCTGCAGCGGATGGAGCTGCAGGGGGGCAAATGGGGGGTGAGCAGGGAGCATGCGCCAACCCTGGCTGCAACTGAGCATGCGCAGACCGACAAGGGGGATGAATGGTGACGTCAAACCCACTGCCCGTGGGCCCCACCCCCTGTGCTGCCTTTCCAGGTTCTGGGGTGGGGATAGGAGGGACTTGGATGACACTGGCTGACCCCGAGGTCGCTCTAACCAAGCAACCGAGTGGGGCGTGCCCTTGTGACGTGTCTTTTGAAGGCTGGCAGCTGACCGGGGCTATGGGCACCCCGCCAGTAACAGAAGGCATTGCCACTAAAGTCTCGGGCACCTGTGACGCCTCCCAAAGTTGGGACTGGAGCGGGGAAAACGGAATGGAATGGGACAGCCCCTCAAACCCCCCTTCTCCCACCTCAGGGATATGCAGAGATGTAAGAAATTAATAAAAAGACATGTCTTCTTCCTCATCTTTACCGATAAGTAATTTAAAACATGGAAGCCGCTGCCCACCAGGGTTTTCCTGAGATGCAGCCCCTCCACTTTCTTCCTCCCCCCCCCATCTCCTTTCCCGCTTTGCCCTCTCCCTCTGATATTTCTCCCTCCTCCCCAGAGACAGATTCCCGAGGCTTGGTAGGGTCGCACAGCGGGTCACGAGTTTTGGGGGATCTCCCCAGAAATCCACTTTCTGGGACGGCAGACTGCCGCCTTTCTTCCCCTGGGGAAAAACTCTCAGGTATTTGAGGATTTCTCTGTGATTGATGTGTAGCAGATTGTGAATATTTTGCGTCATATGTAGCTTGATAGAGTGCTCTAGAAGCTGCAAACAGCACTCCTGCATTTGGATCGTGGACTGCCACGTCCTCATATAACTTGATGCTAGCATCCGCCCAAAAACAGGGTTGAAATAAATCTTTCTCTTTAAGAGATGGGTAATTTTCCTTTGCCCAAAGTAATAAATTTTCCAAATCCTTTTTGTGCAGTTTTGAGGAGTGCTGTTTCACTAGGGATTCTAATTTTTGGAGTGCGTCCAAATAACTTTTGGCGAGATTCCCTCCCATTTTTGTCCCCTTCAGAGCTTACCAAATTTGGGGTTCAGCTCTCAGTCCCGAGATCCATCCAGCAGAGCATGGGATGCGACTCCTGTGGCCACCAGGAATCGAGGTGGTGAACGGCTGAATCCTTTCACCTCCGGAGGAATTTTGATGAATCTGACTCACTTCCAGGGACTCCGGGGAATGGGATGATCTCTTCAGAGCTGGATTTTCCTCTCACTGGGGCACCAGTTGTGAGTTTGTGGGCCCCACGTCGGGCAACTCCCTGAGGGCTCTCCTGGTAGGGGGAAACCCTCTTGAAGCAGTTCTTTGTTAGGAAAAGCAGATGCAGAGGACTTTTTCGGTCTTCGGGTTCTTGTTTTATTGTTATCTTATCAAGACTTCAGCACACTGTCTGCACTCAGACCTTACATGCGTGAAAACAGCACAAAATGGCTAACAAACTCGCGCTGCAAGGTCTTTTTAAGTCTAATCTTAAACTAAACTACCCAATTAAGGAGTGACACCTAGATTATTTCCCTTTCTAACCCAATAACTGACCCCTAAAGACCCGCAATGTGGATTTTTCTGCCCAATTACAAGATACCACCCAAACCCAAGAAGAAGAAGGAAGAAGAAGAAAAAAGAAAGGAACTCAAAACAACAACCAGCATCCTCCATATTGCAGCTATCTACAATATGCTAAAAATCCTAAAATCTAAATTTCTCACCCATGTGACATACTAAACTACTCTCTACAATCTCTACAATCTATTTCACACTTTTGTGGTCTCTGGCTTACTTTGAGACTTAGGAGGCCTTCTCCATGAATGAGGGTCAAAGTCAGTGTTTTCCTGAGAGTCAGAGCACCCCAGGGCAGACAGGGGGGTATCCCTCTTGCCCTGGGTTTCCACACCACCCCTAGGGGATCATCTATTAAGCTACCCATCTCTCTTCTGAAGGCTCTGATGTCTCAGTGTTAAGTGGCACATTTACATATCTAATACCTCTGGTGCAGCAGGTATTTCTCTCAAGAAAGATTGTGGGAGAAGATTGTGCCCCCTTTTTCTCTCTTCCTCACCCCCACTGCTTTCACTATCAATTCCCTCCCCTGTTTTACTCTGCATTCCTCCCGCAGCAGGAGAAAGAACCCCGGCGGGGGGTGGGGGGGGGCGGGGGGGGCAGCCGGTCCCGCAGCTTCCGCAGGCTGGGATGGAGGCCGGGGGCCGGGGCCGCTGCACCTGCACGGGCTGGGACGGGGGCACAGGGACTGGACGTGAGGCCCGAGGCTGCGGCGCCCGCGCTGGCAGGGGCAGGGGCCGGGCCACCGGTATTGGGTGGGGTTGCCGTGCCTGTTGTACAGGCAATAGTCTAAGGGGTCTGAGTTCTTGTTCCTTTCTTGATTTTTACTGTAAATAACTGAACTGCTGATCCCACACAGATCTTTGTATTTAGATCCCGTGGTTCCTTGCTATTTACATTAGCTTTCAGGGCGTGACACACCCATTCCTCAAATGTCATGAACATGGGCTAAATCAAATGACTCCTAATCTCTTTTCCTCCCCACACATCCATGTAAAAATGGATCATTTTTTCCCTTCGATTTCCCTTTTCTTGAAGGACATTCCTCCCAGTTTTCCAGTAAAAAAACCTAGGGGACTCTCTGGGGGAATATCTGGCATGTTGCTTTTTTTTCTTCCCAGGGGTTTTTCCTGGGTTTCCCTTTGAGGTTTGCTTTTCCTCTGTCCCATTTTACGAGGTACTACGGTATTATTTATCAATCGCTTCTCTCTGTCCATGACCAGAACCCTCGCGGGTGGCTGGAAATGCACTACTTGGAGATCCTCTCTCGCTCGGCAACTACTGTTGTGTCTCAATCACTCACGCATTCTCACACTTATTCCCAACTGTGTTTAGTAGTTTTACAGATTTACCGATCAGCGTCCAGCGAATGAATCGTTTTGCGGCATTCAGTCTAGAAAAAGCTCCCTTTTATTTCTTCCATCCTGCAACTCTCCCCCGGACCTTTCCTGGTCCTAGGCAAGGTAGGCTTACCAGTCCCCCGACTCCTGAGGACGCACCTTTCCCCCCCTTGCCTTCCTGTGGCTGATGTCCAAACCCGCCTTGAGTTTTGGATTTTACGTGTGCAATGGGTTTTAGGATCCCACATGCCTGACCACCCCACTCAACCATGCAGTACTTACGATTCGTCTTCCCACGTGGATTCTTTCGTGCACTTAGAGTTTTACAAGTGAAATTTTCCGTGGTTCCAGAAGGCCTCCCCTCTTGTGAGTCTTTCAGGAGCTTCTGACCTAGTTTTCTCTTTTGCTTGTGGCTTTGGCTGATTTTTCTGTCCGATTTTTCCAACAGGGTCTCTTGGAATATATTGTTCTGGCGATGAATATTCATCTTATTGTTCAAGGCATATCTTTTAGACAGAATAATACTTCAGAATAATTATATTTTGAGACAGGAATTCATCCTGTGTATATTGCTCTTTCCCGTCACTTGGTTCCATTAAAAAGGCTACTGTATTTTTTAGTCCTGAGCACGAATTTATTCTAAATCATATATTACAGAGGGAAGTGAACTTATCCCAAGTTCCTAACTAAACAGTGAAAATATCCTGGAAAAGGAAGATGGACATCAATGTCATTGATGAATTATTTCGAAGAGGGAAGCTGGACATCACTATCTTAGATTAATGGTCCTAGAAAATAGAAGCTGGACCCCACATCTGGGATACACATCCTGGAATGTACATCCTGGGATATTGAAATCCGAAACAGATCACAACAGAGTATAGAAATTGGAAAGGAACCAAACATCACCATCATATATTTACGATCCTAAAGTATAGAATTGTGACGTCAAAAATTGGAAATAGAAACTGCTGAGAAAAGCTTATGAATATGCATGAATATGATCAATAAATACCAGCAAGCCCAGCAATCAGTGTGCATTTGGAGGGGGAAACCCCCACTGCTGTACCCAGCACTGTTTTTGCTCATACATTACCAAATAAATTAATAAATTAATAAATTGAATTGCTGCTTGATATATTGGCCGTGTCAAGCTTCTCATTTCTAACACGCAGAAGCTCTCAAGCCCCTACAAATCCTTCAATCTCATGTGTCCCGCTGGCCAAGGGGTCCCCACTTTCTTCTTCTACGCATCCTGCCTGTAGTTTTCTCACTCCCTCTTCTACATGCGTCCCGCTGGCTACAGGGTCCCAGCTTTCTTCCTCCCCCCCCCACACGTGTCCCTCCATCTTTTTCTTCCAAAGGTCCAATATCTTAAAGCTTCAACAGACCAGGACGGGTCCCATGTATTGTCTAAAGCTGACTTTTATACATCAGGATTACAGAAATTACAATCTGGCCAAAAATAGTTATGAGGATCTTCAAGCCCACCCCAAGAACATTACTTTACTTACACTTCAAGCATACTCTCAGTGTCGCCCTGATTTCTTAGGATTTTCTAAAGCCTTCTGAATTTACATTCTTGTAGAGAACTTTCTCACACAACTTTCTGTAAACAACCTATTGTTTTGCATTCTTTCATAGAGGCGGAGAAATTTGATAGACTGGTAGTTTGTCCAGTGTCGTTGGAGAGGTGGCACGTTCACCTTCCAATCCACTGGCACCTTTTGAGAACTATAAATGATTGGAGTCAGAAAAAATAAATTAGTCTCTTCATGGTGACCAAAGCTGTGGTGCGTCGTTTTTCCTTGTGTCCTCTGGTGACCCTCTCAGCTCTTACTTGCACTAGTGCTCACAATCCTCTATATCTGCAGTTTTCAGGGGCTTTTTTCTTCTTCCCCCTCCTCTTTTTCATTATTTAGTCCTCTGTTGTCCCCGGTGCTGACCTGCAATCATCGGTGGTCGCAGGAGAACTCAACGGAGCTGCTGAACTTGCAGCAGGGCACGCTTCTCCTTTGAAATCTCGTACAGCTGCAGAGATGAGGTTTTTTTTACAGCGCTGGGTGCCCCTCCCGGTGACTACCAGCCACGTGGCTTATCTACAAAATGGATGCTCCGCCTTTTATATCCTTAGCCCCTCCTAAAGTTTTGTCAGTCAACTCTTTCTCTGCCGTCCATTGGTGGAGATTACTTTTTACATCTTGATTGGAGGTCAGGTGTTGTTATATTGAGCCTCCTGGTAACAAGCTAGCCTCCTCTAAATGTCTTGACTACTAAGGCTATTTATTACAAGGGGGGGAGGGAAAGAGGACTATGGGATGACATATTACAATAACATTACTATACATCTACATAATATCTATCTCTTAATTGTGAGAGCCAACTATTACATTACTTATCTATAATAAGCTGAAGCACAAGAAGGAAAAGCATAGGTAGTGGAAGCAGGCACAGGCATCCTGGGAAGATTCTAAAGATGCCGCCCATGTGTGTAGGGATGATATCAGAAGAACTGAGGCAAAGCTGGAGCTGAATTTGGAAAAGGATGTAAAGAATCATAAGATGGGCTTCCACAGGTGCACTGGCCAGAAAAGGACGACTAAAGACGCCACCCCCATCCGCCTCCCTTTCCCCCGCTGATAAATAAGCTAGGATGTCTAGTGACAAGCAACACGGAGATGGCTGTTTTACTTGGCAATTTATTTTACTCCATTTTCAATGGCATGGGTACTAAAGCTCTCAAAACCCTGAACCTCAAGGCAGGGACTTGGAGAGCAAAGTCCCTCCCAACACAGGAAACGATCTCTTTTGAGACCACCTGAGGAATATGTACATACACAAGTCCTGCACCTGGGGAGACACAACCGCATGCATCAGTACATGCTGGAGGCCAAAAAAACTGGAAAGCATCTTTGCAAAATTGCACAATGTGTCCTTGCCTCAAAGGCTGCCAAGGATGTCCTTAGCCCGATATAGAGGAAAGCAGGGTTCACAGATGTTACAAGACAGTTGTGTCAACCATTCAAGGTGCTCACTGTCCCCGGGGGTGCAGGGCACCACAGATCACACTTGGGCAGCTTTGAAGTCACTGCCTATTTTTCTAGAAGCCTCCTATCCAGCTTAATGCAAATCCTACTCTCCTGAGACCTCAAGCCAGCAGGGCCGAACGCATGCTTTGCATTTTTTTTGCTTCCAGGAGACGTGCAGCGTAGAAATGTCTGCAATGGAAGTGGGGCTTTCAGCAAACAATGTAGAGCCACTTCAGTTGTTTTTTCAAAATGTCCTGAGAAGTTTAGGCCAGGCCTGCCCTGCCCTGGCAAAGCAGTCATTTGACTGGAGGCAGCAGAACCAAAAAGGCACAGGCACCTTTGGGTGGACTTGATACGGTAACAAATAACAAGAAACAGTACTTGTAGCTACTACAGCGTCTTCTGCGACCTCGTATCCCACCCTCAGGGTTGCAGCACTATATGAGGCAGATAACTCCATGCCCCGAGGGCATGCAGATCCCTGAGCCTCGATAAGCAGCAGATTGATGGGGGCAGACCGGACTGAGAATCTAGATGCGGGATCGGCTGGCGACGATACGTCGGCCCAATGGGAACCGTGGAGGGCATGGCGGAGTGGAGGAAGAGGGAGGCGACAACAGGTGTTGTCCTTGTCTGATGAGAGTATAGGGGTGTTTTCCTCTCGCTTTGCTGGCATCACTACTGTCTTCGGAATATTATCGGCAAGACGTTTCCGTGGTATCGTCAGTGATGAGGCTGAGGAGGTAGCCACAGCTTTGCTCTGTGCGTGGTTTCTCTTCCCTTCCCTTCCTCACCCTCACCCTCCCCCTTGCCCTCCTCCCGTGCTTGTGGGCATCTGAGCTGAGGACACGGTGCACGGCGCCCTGGCGCGCGGCAGGGCATGTGGCGGCATTGCTGCTGCGGGTGGGTGCAGGGACGGGGGATTTATGGGTCCTCTCTGGGTTGTGGCGCTCTCTACTGCACCATCCCCTAAGCTTGTTCTGAGCCTCACCCCCACCCCTACGGCTGCCCCAGGTGTACTGGGTTGCTGGTGTTGTTCAGACTAGCCTTGCATCCCACTCCACCATGTCATGTGCATGTGTAGTGAAGGGCCTCCAATGGTGACTTGGTCTCAATCTGTCTCCTAATAGCATCAAAGAGGTTTTGCAGCCTTGCTGTGCTAGGCTTTGGTTCTGAACCCACAAACTGGATTATTAGGGCAAGGACTAACAGGGTGTCAGGTTGTATTCTAACTTTGTTAGCGTTGTTTTGGTTCACTGCATTGTTTATTATATATTTTTTTTATTTTCTTCCCTAAAAAAGAACTGTTATTCCTGCTCCCATATTTTTGCCTGAAAGCCCCCCTTAATTTCAAATTTATAACAATTCACAGTGTTATGTATATTTTGAATAGTTTGTGCATATGAGAAATAGACTTATGAAATATGTTATATTAGAAATATTCCTGTAAGTTCTCTTAAGCACTCATGCTGGGGAGGGGAAGGTTGCTTCACAGTATTTCAAAACCACAGCTGGCAGTAGGGAGAAAAGGGCCTATTTTGCAAGCGAATAAACGTGGCTCGCAAGGAGATGGGTGCTTCTTGCTCGGAGATGGGTGCTTCTCCAAGGTGATCCAAGGAACACTCAGATGATGAATGCTCGATAAATATCTCAGATTAAGATAGCCAGAGCCATCAGGAAGATGCATCTTAATGCCGAGTTCCAGTAACTCCATGATCAACATACATCGCTTCCCGGACGCATTTTGTTCAGGTCGACGCAGAGAAAAAAATGTGCCGCTACAGATGGCGCCCAACTCCGAGCTCGAGGATCCACAACCCTGAGACCACCACAGCCCCGCCGGTACAGCGCAGAACCCCGCGGAACACCGCTTCATCATCGCTTCCAGCACCGCTGAGTGGCTGCACGGGGCCGCAGCCACTCCACCACTGCAGGCGCACGCCCCGGCACCCAGAGAAGCCGCACAGACCGCACCCAGCCCCCTGCCTGGCGGCGGCGGGGGGACCCCTTCAGAGCGGGCAGACTGTGCGAAGCACCGAGCCCAAGCAGCTGATGCCCTGGACCACAGCAGTGGCGAAAGCACACCAGTTTCCACGAGGAAGCCACCAGATGATCCAGGAACAGCACCCCCTAAAAACTGCTTTTGTCAGTTCTGTGACTTCCTTCCTTAGCCTTACTCTCTCCTTCTCTTGCTGCCCCTTCTCCCTAACTTCATACCTAACCTGCCTTCCCCTAAACAAAACCCCAAGAGTATCCAACATAGCCACGACCATGTGTCAGCCAAGATGGCTCCAGCCACATGGCATGGCACCATCTTCTGCTTTCTCTTTCCCTAAATCCCTCTCTTCCTGCTTTTTCTCCCCTGTGCTCCGCCCCTTCCCTGTCTATCATGAACCACCCCCCCTTTCAGCTCCTAATTCCCACCTTCCTCCTTCCAAATCCCACAGGGTGGGAGCTGGAATTGGGGAAGAAGCTGAGAAACCAAAACACAAAGCTAAAATAATTTTGTAATACCATTTTTAACAGCCTCGTATATTTAGCTGAATTGTAAATTGTAATTCATGATCTCCTTTTCCTGTTATTCCAAGAGCAGGATGATACCCTTCTCTGCAATCCATACCCCTTTTTTCTTTATTTTGGGTAGTTCACCGGGGGCAAACCGCTCGAGAGCGCAGGGTATCCCGAAAAGATTTTTCTTTCGCAGAGTCCCTGGCTCCCTGTAACCTCCCCAGTTCCCAATCCCTATCCACTTATTCTAGCTGAAAAGAGCTCATCAGCTAGAACTTTTCTCCTAAAACCCTCCAACCTTTTTATCATTCTTATCCCATACCTGTCTTCTCTCCATTTCCCTCCCATCCCCATGAAGTAGTTTTTACAATTATGCTTTTCTAGTTTAAGTGTGTGTTCATATTGCAGATTGTCTGTCCTGTTTTCAGTTTTAGAAAGCAGGGGCCTGTCAGGTCACAAGGGTAGATCCAACGAGAAGCAGTTTTCAACTGTTTATTGAATAGCGAGTGTTCAGATAGTATTAGACTGCTGGACCAGAATCGCTTTTGGGTTTATGCTGTCCTCAGTAGGTTCTGAGGGTGACTGATAACCTAAAATGGTGTCTGGGAAAGTATTTTGTGATTTTTTTTATAACCCCTACCTCCACATTCCCATGGGCCCTGGAGATGCGGGTGGGAGGGAAGAGGTGGGAGGAGGGAGCTGGAGTCTTCCCCTGTGCCCTGCCTCCATCTTCCCATGGGCCCTGGAGATCCGGGCAGGAGGGAAAATGGGGGGGGGGGGGGAATGACCTAAAACCGGGGATCTCAAACTGGTTGGAAGGTGAAAGCAGTGGTAAAGCTCAGATCCAAGGGTGAGGATCTGAGGCCACAAACCTGTGTGGAGTCCAGGGGGCTCCAGGTGTTTTCCTGTCCCTGAGAGGGGGAACAGAAGTCGATGCCATAGCCTAAAACTGGGGGTTGTGGTGGTCCAAAAAGCCAGTTGGAAAAGGTAAGACACTATTGGGCCAGTCATGCTGAAAAGGCCAATTCGAAAAATCTCATATGATGCTTTAAATTAGTTTAAAAATCTGCAATGTGGACCCACATAAGCTGTTTATTACAATTAAATACTCATTTTATCTTTGTACTGTGTTAACACCCTTTCAGAACTGAACAATACCTCCCACCAAAGGCAAACAGCAAGTCAAATGGACTGTTTATAGTGTATTCGATTAATCCTCACTGCAATTGTGCTTATTTTATGCTGTAAAACTGTGTAATTACTGCTTCATTTTTAAATTGTTAATTATCATAATTCTCTTCATCTTTTTTCTAACAAAAAAGAGTGAATCTGTGGTGTTATATTTTAGTTAAATGGTATGCTCTGTCTCACCCCTCGAAAATGTATGGTTTATTCCAAGCCTGTGATCCTCCCTTGAAGTATCATGTGTCTGTAATCCCATTGGCCCAATCTGTTCCGCGCCCACTTTAAATCTCCCTGTTAAGTGTGCTGGGGGGACGTTTCTCTCACTCTTTGCTGGCTCTCCTGGCCGGTGCCCACTCAACCCCTCTCTCCCCCTCCCCTTTCCCTCCCCCTCACTCCCCTTTCCCCCCCTCTTCCTCAGAAACCATGCTGCCTCCCGAGGGTAGGACCCCCAATAAACCCTCATCTAATTAGCACCCTCAGAAGCCATGTGGAGTCTCCTTGCCTGCCTGCTGCTACCAGCGAACTCACAGCCTTGGGGGGCCCCCCCGGGGACACCCCCGGGGGGTCCCCCCCTGGAACGAGCCGCTACAGTAAACCTCTTCAATCCAGGACTTGGTAAGTCCGGGAAGAAAAAAAAAGGTAAGAGAGAGCTCATTATCAGCCAAAAACCCACAGATCGGTTCACTGTGCAACTAGTAGGCTGGTAATATTTAATAGGAAAGGGAAGAATTAGGTCATAGACATGGTACCGGTTACAATTTCTTTGAGAATTTCTTCTGGGACTTGGCACAGAGTTACGGTAAGAGAATTTTAGGAAATGGGACAGAGGAAGAGTAAGATTCAGGGAAAAAACCCAGGGTAAACCTGAAAAAGGGCAAAGGAACTGTTTGCCTGAAATCCCAAGGGACAGCCCATTAGGATGGATGTTAGAGCATTGGGAAGATTGCCCTGAAAGACAGAGGAGATCTAAGGAGAAAATGACTCATTATTGCGTAGATGTATGGGGAAACCGCGAACTGGAAAAAGATCTAATCTGGCCTATGTTTGGCACTTTTGACAAGAGGACTTGTCAAGCTTTACATCACTATGTGCTTGAGGAGAATGGGCCGGTTAGCGAAGAATGGGACAATGCCAGGTTATGGCAATATGCTGGTACGAGGCTTTTCCCAGTTTTAACATATAAATGTACAAGGAACCAGGGCAGAACATGGGAGCCTTTAGATAACCTCCCGCCCCCATATCAGATTGCCCCACCTGCCAGATTGCTCAGGCTCCGGTTCCTTTGCCCGCACCTGCGGGCTCCCCGCATCAATCCGTGCTGGCACAGGCACCGCCACTTTTGATACAGCCTTCGGAAGCCTTGTTCTTACAGGGGCAGGCTTTGGCAGTGCAGCACCCACAGGATCATTCCCAATTCCCACCTCCACCGCAACAGTCAGAGAACACAAGGTGCACACTTCCCACCGGGGAGACCAGTTCTCCCCCAGCCAGCAGAACACGGCACAAAACACGGAAGGTATATAATGATGCTATTGAGGATGAGAAAGGGAGGCATAACCTCTTACCGCTAAGGGAGGTACCGACCGCCCCTGGGGTCATCGGGTATGTAAATGTGCCGATTAATTCTGGGGACGTAAGAGCCTTCAAGAAAGAAATGGGAAACCTGATGGACGATCCATTGAGGGTAGCAGAGAGGCTGGATGAGTTCTTGGGAAATAGCATATATTCATACGACGATATTAGTGCTATAATGAGGTTGTTGTTCACCACCGAGGAACGGGACATGATAAGACAAGCCACGATACGGGATTAGGAACATAGGAACCCCCAGGGAGGAAGGGGTGACCAGAAATGGCCCGATCAGAGACTGTCGTGGAACGCACAGAGAGAAGAAGACAGACATAGGATGATAGGATTGAGAAACATGGTAATACAAGGTATCTGAGGGGTGGTACCAAAGGGACAGAATATTAGTAAGGCATTAGGGGAATGCCAGAGGAAGGATGAAACACCCACCGAATGGTTAGAGAGGCTGAGAAAAAGCCTCCAAATGTATTCTGGGACAGATCCTGACTCCCCCGTGGCGGGAATTTTATTAAAAACCCAATTCGTTGCAAAATCATGGGAGAACATACGTAGAAAATTAGAAAAAATAGAAAATTGGCAAGAGAAAAAATTTACAAGAACTACTCAGGGAGGCGCAGAAGGTTCATATGAGGAGGGAGGATGAAAGACAAAAAGCACAAGCAAAGGTGCTGGTGGCCACGGTGAGGGAAGCTCAGAAACAGA
Organism: Anomalospiza imberbis; assembly: GCF_031753505.1. Classification (NCBI taxonomy): domain Eukaryota; kingdom Metazoa; phylum Chordata; class Aves; order Passeriformes; family Viduidae; genus Anomalospiza; species Anomalospiza imberbis. The sequence continues at coordinate 3,833,203 of NC_089720.1, forward strand.
AGCGGGCACCAAAACTGGAAAACCAGTGTAAGGACAGCGACCTCAGGGGAAACAGAAGCCCTCTCAGAGAAAGAACCCAAACAAGCAGATAAGTAGCCCTGAGTGCTTTTATTGCAAACAGAAAGGGCACTTTAAGAGGGAATGCAAAAAGAGAATGAAAGACGAAAGGATCTTCCAGGAGAATTAGAGGTGTCAGGGGCTTTTTAATTTGGGATCCAGAACATCTGGAGACCCCTTGATAAAATAAAAAAAAAAAGGACCCCAAAAGCAAGAACTTACATTCCTGGTCAATTCAGGGGCAGAGCAGAGCACTGTTCAGTGATTACCACCTGGGTGCACTAAAAGTAATGATTCCATGGTGGTCATCGGGGCAAAGGGGGAACCTTTCAAGGTACCAGTTCTAAAAAATGTAGAGATAGAATCAGAAAACAAGTCCTGCTTAGGGAATATGCTGCTAGTTGAAGAAGCAGATTATAATTTACTGGGGAGAGATTTGATGGTAGTCCTAGGAATAAGTTTGATTGCGCAGGATTCCCAGCTTATGGTAAGTTTATATAAACTAACCACTGAGGACGAGGGCAAGATAAATCCTAAAGTCTGGCATACCCAAGAGGAGGCTGGAAGGCTAGAAATGGAGCCAATCCACATTGAAATCGAGAGACCGGAGGATCCTATTAGGATTAAGCAGTATCCCACTCCCATGGAAGGTAGGAAAGGATTAAAACCTGTAATTGAGGACCTAATAAGAAAAGGCATGCTGGAGTCTTGCATGTCGAGGCATAACACACCTATCTTAGCAGTACGGAAAACGGATGGTAGTTACAGGTTAGTGCAAGATTTGAGAGCGGTGAACCAGAGGACTAAAACCCTATTTCCTACGGCCTCAAATCCTTACACATTGCTGAATAACATCTCTCCCAAGGACACCTGGTATAGTGTAATAGACTTAAAAGATGCCTTCTGGACTTGCCCACTAGCCAAAGAGAGTAGAGATTACTTTGCATTCCAATGGGAGGACCCAGAGACAAATAGAAAACAACAACTCAAATGGAAGTCTTTGCCTCAGGGGTTTGTGGATTCACCGAACCTAATCGGTCAGGCCCTTGAACAATTATTAAGTGAATTTGTGCCAGTAGAAGGGACCAAACTACTGCAATATGTGGATGACCTATTAGTGGCTGGTCCTAAGGAGGAGGACATGCGGGCAGGGACCATAGCGTTATTGAACTTCTTAGGAGACAAGGGATTAAAGATTTCAAAACCTAAGTTACAGTTCACCGAGCCTGAAGTTAAATATCTGGGACATTGGTTAACAAAAGGTAAGAAGAAATTAGATCTGGACAGAATAGCAGGGATTATCACCTTACCCCCTCCACGAACAAAAAGGGAGGTAAGGCAGCTGCTGGGGCTTCTAGGCTACTGCAGGCAATGAATTGAGAGATACAGTGAGAAGGTAAAGTTTCTTTACCAATAGCTCACTACAGATAGGCTAAAATGGACAGAGCAGGATGAACAGGGATTCAGGGAGTTGAAAGAAACACTTATGGCAGCTCCAGTATTGAGCCTCCCTGATGTAAAAAGACCATTTCAGCTATTCGTGGACATCAGTAACCACACTGCCCATGGAGTCTTAACTCAAGACTGGGCGTGAGCAAAGAAACCAGTGGGGTATATATCGAAACGTTTAGACCCTGTGAGCAGGGGGTGGCCTATTTGCTTGCAAGCGATCATGGCAGTGGCAATATTAGTAGAAGAAGCCAAAAAGGTAACCTTTGGGGCACTGTTGGTAGTTTACGCTCCCCACAGTGTGAAGAGTATTTTGCAGCAGAAAGCAGATAAATGGCTCACTGACACTAGGCTCCTGAAGTATGAGGCTATATTAATCCACTCCCATGATTTAGAATTACGAACAACCACAGCACAAAACCCGGCTCAGTTCCTGTTTGGAGAAGTCTCGGGAAAGCCTACCCATGATTGTGCCGAGGTGGTGGAGCTGCAGACAAAGATAAGACCAGATTTGTTGGAAGAAGTGTTAGAAGAAGGGGAAAAATGGTTTGTGGATGGGTCAGCGAGAGTCATAGATGGAAAGAGGAAGTCGGGATATGCAGTGGTGGATGGTAAGACAGGGGAAGTAGTGGAGTTGGGACCCCTGAATGCTGGGTGGTCAGCACAGGCTCGTGAATTATACGCGGTATTAAGGGCCTTACGGAGATTAAAAGGGGAAAAGGGAACAATTTTTACAAATTTGAAATAGGTATTTGGGGTGGTACACACTTTCGGGAAAATTTGGGAAGAAAGAGGGTTACTTAATAATCGAGGATGAGGATTAGTGCATGAGGAAATGATAAGACAAATCTTAAAGGCTATCAGGGGACCAGAGGCAATTTCGATCGTCCATGTGAAAGGACACCAAACAGGAATGCAGTTCCAAACACGAGGGAATAACTTAGCAGACAAAGAATCTAAGAATGCAGCTTTACTGAAGGCAAGTACCCCTGAAATCGAGGAAGGTAAGGTCCGGGAATATCGCCCACATCCTTCCCCGAAGGAAATTGAAGGGTATGGAAAACGAGGGGATAGATTAGAAGAAGGCAAGTGGAAATTACCAGACGGGAGAGAGCTATTGTCAAAGGACTATACTTGAAAGATTCTGGGGAGATTACACCAACAGATGCATTGGGGGGGCCCAGGCCCTAGCAGAGCAATTCCTGAGATTCTTCGGGTGTAAGGGAATCTATGAATTGGCTAAACAAGAGGTGCAAGGATGCATGATTTGTCAGAAAGTCAATTGGGCAAGAGCACGACAGGTAGCATTAGGAAGCTGCCCAGTAGCATACCGACCTTTTGAAAGGATTCAGGTAGACTTTACCGATCTGCCCAAGGTAGGGAGATACAGATTTTTGCTGGTAATAGTGGACAAACTAACCCACTGGGTAGAAGCCTTTCCAAGCTCCAGGGCTACGGCTCAAGCAGTGCCAAAATTTCTACTAGAGGAAATTATACCCAGATAGGGGTTGGTAAAATACATAGACTCAGATCAAGGGACACACTTTACCTTGAAAATCATTAGGCAGCTAGGAGAGGCCTTAGGGATCCGGTGGGAATACCACACCCTGTGGCATCCTCAAAGTTCAGGACAAGTTGAGAGAAAGAATCAAACACTGAAAGCTCAATTGGCAAAGTTAATTTTAGAAACTAAGATGTCCTGGCTAAAGTGTCTCCCCTTAGCTCTGTTGAATATCAGGACCATGCCTCATTCTGAGACGGGGCTATCGCCTTTTGCAGTGCTGTATGGGATGCCTTACGAACACGGTATGCCGGTAGGACATCTGAGGATGGAGGATGGACAGATACAACCAAATCTCATAGCCATAAGCAGGAATCTACAGGAATTGCTAAAACAGGGAACAATAATGCAAAGCACTCCTTTGGGGTTTGCCATACTTAAAATACAACCCGGGGACAAGGTGCTTATAAAAACTTGGAGAGATGCTCCCCTCTCCCCTCACTGGGAAGGCCCTTTTCTTGTCCTCTTGACTACAGACACAGCAGTTCGAACAGCGGAAAAAGGTTGGACACACGCATCTCCGGTGAAAAGGGTCGAACACCGGGAAGAAACGCCTGAGTGGAAAGACACCTCTCCTCCTGGAGACCTGAAGATAACATTGTGTCGGCCAAGTATATGACCGAGAGAGACCAGATAAGGTGTACAAAGGCTGGTTGTGAATGTTACCCGTTTGTGCATTTTAAATGTGAATATTGTAACAAGGTTTGGATTACGCATTGTAGAAGGGGGTATTGGCCAAAGGGCTTGTGTGATAAGTGTCTAGAGGAAGAATTGTGCCTGACTAACCATGTCTTAGAGCTCACCACTAGTCTGGGTATAATCGAAATAGACTCCTAGCTGTGGTTTTGCTGGTTTCAAAACGTGTTGGGAGAAAAACTAAGATCAAAGGCTCAAATCATAACAGTTGAGTGCTGGAGATTAAGTAAAGTACCCTGCAGTGCTGATGCAGTTAAGCTATCAAGGTGGGTGTTGTGGTTTGACATGGAAGTAAATTCTTTCAGGAAGTTGGGTCAAACCAATGAGTGGTCAAGTTTGGATATTGGCACCTAAAGTGACCACTGAAGGTATGGATACGCCTCTGAGAACACAGGGGGTTAAAAGCAGGAACTCCCAAGAGCTCGCTCTCTTTGGTTCCTGTCAGGGTGCTGTGCAGATCTCCCCTGCCCAGCCATGGGGCTGGGTGGGGGAGGGGAAGCCATGAGGCCTGGTCGAGGTGAGCCGAGGGGTAGAAGGACTGGAACTGAGCCAGCTCCTGTGGACGGAAAGGTGGAGAGAAGCGGAGATGCCTTTGTTGTCCCCCCCCCCCCCCAGAGGGAAGAGACAGAGAGTCCGGACGGCACCCGTAAATTTGCCGGCGGAGGAGAAGGATGGGGGGGGAAGGCGCCCAGCCTTGGCCTTGGGAATTGGCTTCTGGGCAGAGATTTCAGCCATCCAGGGAGTCTGAACTTTTAACCCTTTCCTGAGAAATGAAGGCTTTGTAAAATATTACTCCTCCTTGATTTGAAGTAGAAGAGAGATAGTCTGGGATCTGAGATGATGGAAGAGGAAATTTTTGAGTTGGAAGGAGATGATGGAGTGGCTTGTGGCTGGATTTTTCTTGTTAGCCATAGACTGAACCAAATTCTCCTGACAGAGGCTGCACTTAGGGGGGTGCGTTGGTGAGCCAAGAGACCTGTTTCAGTGACTACCAACAGAGGAGTGGAGAGAACAGAGGAGAGTTGAAGAAGGTGTGGAGAGGCCCTCTGTCTTCGAGGAAGAAGAAGAGGAGAAGAAGATCTCTGTTCTTGGACCCTCGGCCCCAGGGAGAAATGGGGGGGACTGTAGTCCCGAGATGAGAAACTGAACTGTTGTCTCTTTTGGTCCATGGCAAAGCATCCTTAAAGGAGCCCTATGAGCAGTCTGTCCATGCATGGTGGTGAGAGCACTGTGACATGGAAAGGAGAGTGTCACACTGGCAGATTTTCTCCGGGCGGTTGCCATGTGTGACATGGAAACACAAGGGTGGCAACTGTGTTTCCTAGGGGGTCTGTGGCACAGGAGAGACTCCTGTCTCCCTTGAAGGACTGAGTATTTGATTATCTGAAGGGTGGAAACCTGATCAGGATCCTGGGTGGTGTCTCACTGTGGGTTTGTTTGGAAATTAGGTGGGAGGAGGAGGGGTGTTTTGGAAGGTCTTCATCCAGGATTTAGTGTTTGTAGTTTTATAGTAGTAGTAGATTAATAAAGTTTTCCTCTTTGTTATCAAGCTTGGGCCTGCTCTGTTCCTGATCACATCTCACAGCAATTATTTAGAAAGGTGCATTTCCATGGGGGCACTGGCATTGTGCCAGTGTCAAACCATGACAGTGGGGCACCTTTAAAAGGAGGTATGCAGCTTGGTCCAGGTACAAAACCCCGGAAGAATATTCTTGCTGCCAAGAAGATGGCTTACCTCGCCACTGGTGGCAGCCCAGTGGGCGTAGGCAAAGGCAGAGGAATACTAATATGGGGGATTCTGCTGAGCCTGATTCTAGCCGTGTGCCACATGACTAGTACGCAGCTGGAAAACCCGTCCAGCACAAAGGGGCGGAGCCCCGGTAATGAGTGCGGACAGTGTGAACAGACTGTTTTGGAAGGACAAGGAGAGATGGAAGCTCCAGCATACCCAGCCCCAAGAAACTGCCGCAAGGGTAAGCAAAGTGGGTACTTTTCCGTAAATGGCACTCAGCAGGGGATATGTGAATTAAAGAGAAAGATAATGTATTACTTTAAAAGGACAACATCTAATGATGGGCAGTCAGAACATAAAATATATAAGAGGGATGTTGGGCAAACACCTATCCCTGTCTGTGACAAATGTAACCGCACGGTATGGATCGGAGGGAAAATGGAGTCAGTATTTGTAGCTTATTTTCAAGCTAACCAACTGTGTTATGATGATAATCAGCTGGGAATATGTGTAATGGTGTTGCATCCCAGGTTTGGGTTCACATTATGGGTTTTTTCTTTGTTACTTTTCCAGTTCTCTGTACCCTCGTGCATCCCCCGAGTTTTCCCCTACTCCTGTGGTTTCCGTGCCCGTCTCCCCGTTCTCGCGGTCCCACTCACCCCAAAGTCTCGTGTCCACCCCTGCCGTGTTCCCATTGGTCGCTGTAGTACACGTCATCACTGCGATGTCTGTACCCATTGGGCGGGAGGGCTCCCCGTCCGCCCTGTCCCTTCCCTATTTGATCCCACTCCTCGGCATGCTCGAGGCCATTTGCGTCCATGCAAAGCTGGGAGCGGCTGCAGCTTTTCCATCGCTGCTCTCGCAGCCAATAAAGCATCCAGCCACCACGCGGACGGATTTGGACGAATTCCCTGCCTCTTTGTTTCTTCCCTCGCGCCGACTGCAAAGCGCGGCCAACAGCCCACCCCGGAGCGCGACAGCAAAAGCGCCCGGAAACTGCAGCGAGCCCCGGCCCCGACGAAAAGCTGAGATGCCCAAGCCGGGCATTCGGGAGCTGATCGGGGCAGACAAAAGTAAAGAGCAACCGCGAGTGGCGCCCAGCGTCCGGGCCACAGCCAGTGCAAGGCTGCGGAGCAGGCAGAGAGTCATCACAGAGCACCCGGGAGCGGCGCAGAGAGAGCGCCACCGCCGCAAAGCCGTGCCGCCGACCAGCGAGCGCCGCTGCCGAGACGAGCGAGCGCGATCCGCGTGGAAAACCGCCGCCGCCACCGCAGGGTCGCGGTCCACGACGGAAAAGTGCTCCGTGCCGGACTGAAAACGGGAGCAAGTGCCCCCCCGAAGTAAGTCAGTGATGTCTCCGCCACCCACAGGAAAACACGCTGTGTTTTCCCGCGTGGGACTGGAAGCGCAACCATTCACGGCTACGGAAAGCCAAAGAACGGACGCTTCCCGGGAAAGAAGACCCTGGTAGCAGCTTTTATTTGCGAAGATTCCGGTTTGGTGAGTGATTAGCCGCGGGGGGTACCCGGCTGATACTTCACGTGGGTGGGCTCTGCCACGTTTCTGGGGGTACGGATCACGCAGCGCGCAGCGTGTGCGGCGGGCCGCCAGGGTCTTTCGCGTTTTTTGCTCTTTTTCTTTTGCCTTTTCTGCACCAGGGGTGAGGCTGTGGGTAGAAATAGCATGGGGACCACGCTATCTACCCAACAAAGGGAATTCTATACCCAAATTAAGGGGATTTTATCAGTAAAACATCCCTACCCCAAAAATTCAGTCAAGCAGTTTGTACGATGGCTCTGCTTTTCCTTTCCACGTGTAACCGCGGAGGATGCTCACAGAACAGAGTTCTGGGAGCAAGTAGGAGCCAGGTTAGCAGAGGGAATGGACAGGGATCCCTCTGTGAAAGATTGCTTCCCAAAGCTCCATTTGCTGATCTCGGAGGTTGTAAAAGCGGGGTCCGCGCGAGAAGCAGCCGAGGAAAGGAAAGAGCCATCGGGCAGAACTGTTGTTTCCCCTGAATCCATTTCCCCATCCTCTCCTACCCCTTTTCCCCCTAAACCGGGTAGGCAGAGGGGAGTACTCCACCGCTCTGCGGCGCAGGGCACCTCCACAGACGTGGACCATGCTCCTGGCTCCCCCGAGCCATCCCGGCACCCCCGCCTTCGTGGAATTAGCTACTCTGCTGAGGAACTAATCCCAAACCCCTTTTCCAATCCCTTTTTCCCAGTTAGAAATCCTAGTTCTGGCACTACCCCGCGCTGCTCTGCTCCCCTGAATCCCTTCCTTTGTCCCCCTGAGGAAGCCGCAGCCACATGGCTAGGGCCTCTGTCTTCCCAAGATGGAGGGCGGCCACGTGGAGAGGTTTCTTCTTCCCATAATCCCTTTGTCCCCTTTGTTCCCTGTATCCCCACCTTTGACCCCACCCCCTCCTGCTTCCCTGTGGGTGTGGGCACCGCCGACTCCAGGCATCCGGTTGTCACCCCTCCCCCTGTTCCCCCTCGGGTGGGCGTTCCCTTCTTCCATGTCCTGCCTGCCGCAACATCAGCCCCACCCTCCCCCAACAGGGAGGGCTCTGTCACCTCCGCCCCGCTGTCCCAGGGAGAAGATTCTCCCCGCCCTGTCCCACGTACCACGCCCCCACGTCCTCCTGCTCCTCGGATACCCAGGGGGGGAGGGGGGAGTAGGGGAGAGGGGAGGGGACGGGGCCCAATCTATGAAGTCGAGCAGTCGCTCCGCACTCCAGCCTCCTACGCCAGGGGAGGGGAAAACCCTACATGGACACTCCTTCCCTATGAATCCATAAAAGAGGTCTGCAAAACATCACGTGATTTTGGACAAAAAAGCCCCCTTTTTAAAGGCATTTTAAAAGCGACTTTAACGTCTAGAACCGTAGTGCCAGCAGACCTTAAGTGTCTGTTTAGCTGCCTGCTTCTCCCATCAGAATACAGCCTGTGGGAGAGGAGGTGGAAGAAACTGGCAGCAGACCTGCTTCCCGAAATCCTAGAAGGGCCTTACAGCCTGGATTTCGCAGAAGAACCGATCACTTTGGACCATCTTGTGGGTGAAGGAGAATGGAGTGAAGGGCAACTTCAAGCTCGGGGAATTCCAACGGCCGTGCTGGACATGTCCAGGGGTGCAGCAGAGCGTGCGTTCCTGGGCATGCCCACCAAGGACCAGATGGTTCCCTATACAGCGATTAAACAAGGTGTCGCAGAGCCTTTTGTAGATTTCGTAGACCGGGTCCGGGCAGCAGTCGAGAGACGGGTGGAGAGACCTGAACACCGAGATGGGCTAGTCCTAGAAGTGGTGCACATGAACGCCAACACCATGTGCAAAAGAATCATCCTGTCGCTGCCGGCCTCACCAGCGCCGAGCCTCGACCAGATCATTGAGGAGTGCACCCTGAAATCACACCTGATAGAGGAGGAGGCCCCAAAGAGACCTAAAGACAAGCTGGTCGCATCTGCTGTTGCTCCTCCAAGGAACTCAGCTCCGAAGCGACTTCCATCCACACGCCGGTGCTTCCACTGCCATCAGGAGGGACATTTTCAGGATCGCTGCCCATTTCTAAGGACTATACCACCCGGGGCTGCGGGAGGAGGGAGGAGGGATGGGAGCCCCACAATCCCAAAAAACTAGGAAAGGAACGCGCGCTTGCCTCGCGTGCTGATAAAAATGAGGCAAGTCGTGGTGCCGCGAGAGGAGCCGCGATACACCATCTAGTCCCATCTGTAAGCGGCTGCCTCTCAACTACTGACATCGGGGAGCCTTATCGGCTCCGACTCACCAATTCTGTCCACTTTCGTTCCCAGGACTGGCATTTCTTCATAGCAGATGCAGAGCTTCTATCACACATCTGCCGCTGTGAAACCAGGAGGAAGGAGGACCTTCTGAACTGCAGGTACCTCGTGGTCGGAGACACAAAATGCACCCCAATGGAGATAGAGGTTCCTCCAGTAACTTCCACCCTTAATCCGAGGCTCTTCTATCTCGTGGCGCGCTGTGTCCATCCCCCCCTCTTCCTGCCTAAGGGCCAGGTTATTGCACAGGCAATTCCTATTCCTCGTGCTCTGTGTAATGACCTGGAACTCTCAGTCTTTTATGCTGGGAAGTTGGGAGAGGAAAAACCCCTCGTATGGTGTAAACTCAAGTGTGAGGGGCATTCTGCATACCTTCAGGGGATATTGGACACAGGGGCAGACGTGACGGTCATCCCACCACATAAGTGGCCGTCACACTGGGAGCTGCAAAGCATGGCCACGCCAGTCTTAGGACTAGGCGGGCCCCAGCCAGCAAAGCAATCAAAAAATATTATCCAAATTAAGGGTCCGAACGGACTGCTAGCCTCAGTACGTCCGTTCGTGATCGATTGTAAATTTACACTATGGGGGAGAGACGCCATGTCCCAGTGGGGAGCCAAATTGGAATTTCCGGCCCCCCAGCATTTTTAGGTGCGGCCACTGAGGAGCGCCCCACACAGAAATTAACATGGCTCACAGATAAGCCTGTCTGGGTGGAGCAGTGGCCGCTAAGTAAACAAAAACCACAGGCGCTCACAAAACTAGTGGAGGAGGAATTGGCAAAGGGACATATAGTCGAAACTAACAGCCCCTGGAACTCTCCAGTGTTTGTAATTAAAAAACCAAGGAAGGACAGGTGGCGACTCCTCCATGACCTAAGGAAAATTAATGAAGCCATAGAAAATCTGGGCTCTCTCCAACCGGGTATGCCATCTCCATCTATGCTACCCCAAAATTATAATTTAGCTGTAATTGACATTAAAGATTGCTTCTTTCAAATCCCGCTCCATCCGGATGATGCTCCTCGTTTTGCCTTCTCTGTACCCTCCATCAACAGGGAAGCCCCTATGAAGCGCTACCACTGGACAGTACTACCTCAGGGGCTAAAATGTTCCCCCACTATATGCCAGTGGTATGTTGCCAGGGTTCTGTCCCCAATGCGTGCCAAGTGGACATCCTGTATTTTCTATCATTACATGGATGATGTGCTGATTTGTGCCCCTGACAGCGAGGTCTTACAAGCAGCTCTGGAGGACACTGTTAGGGCCTTGTCGGTGGCCAGATTCGAACTACAAAAAGAGAAGGTACAGTTGCTGCCACCCTGGAAGTACCTGGGCCTAGAAATTAATAACCGAACGATTAGGCCTCAACAAATTCAGATAAGTAACAACCCCAAGACGCTGAATGACATCCAGCGCTTTTGCGGATCGCTAAATTGGATCAGGCCATGGCTGGGACTCACCACGAGAGAACTATCCCCTCTTTTTGACTTGTTAGCAGAAAGGGAGGGGGATGAGGGTTTAAGTTCCCCAAGAGTCCTGACCCGGGAGGCCAGAGCCGCACTCGAGAAGGCCCAAACCACCATCGCGAGTAGGCAAGCCCATTGCTGTCAACCAGGGCTGCCTTTCCGCTTCATCATCTTAGGTGAGTTACCCCATTTATACGGTATAATATTCCAGTGGGACAAGGGCCAACAGGACCCCCTCTTGGTAATAGAGTGGGTGTTCCTTGGCCACAGACAGTCCAAAAGTATCACCAAGCCACAAGAGCTGATGGCGCAGCTCATAATATGGGCCAGGGCTCGTCTGCAAGTACTAGCGGGTTGTGACTTCACATGTATCCACCTCCCCATCAAAACATCCACAGGGAAAATGACCAAGGAGACCTTTGAACACCTTCTCAGACAAAATGAAAATTTGCAGTTTGCTCTAGACAGCTTCTCAGGCCAAATTCAAATTGGGCATCCTGGCCATCATCTGTTCAATACAGAATTCAAATTGTTGCTGAAAGAATTGCAAAGTAAAAAGCCACTCAAAGCACTGACAGTATTCACAGATGGGTCAGGGAAGTCCCACAAGTCAGTAGTGACTTGGAAAGACCCAGTGACTCAGTTGTGGGAATCAGACGTTAAAGTAGTGGAAGGTTCCCCACAAGTAGCTGAGTTGGATGCTGTCGTGAGGGCTTTTAAAAAATTCGATCACCCTTTTAATCTAGTCACAGATTCGGCATATGTGGCAGGAGCAGTGTCTAGAGCTGAACATGCAATTGTAAAAGAGGTTCCAAATCAAGTCATCTTCAGGTTGCTCACAGAATTAGTACACCTGGTTTCTAACTGTGAGCATCCCTTTTATGTGGTACATGTGAGGTCACACACAGATCTCCCAGGCTTTATTGCCGAAGGGAACCGCAGAGCAGACGCCTTGGCAGCTCCAGTACAGCTGGGAGGCCAGCCAAACATAGTCGAGCAGGCCAGGCTCAGCCATCAGCAGTTCCATCAAAATGCCCCAGGTCTGGTACGCCAGTTCCATCTGCGGCGTGACCAAGCCAGGGAAATTGTAGCCTCATGCCCCAACTGTCAGGAGGCAGCTCTACCAACACTGGGAGCAGGTGTGAATCCCAGAGGTCGTCGCAGTTGTGAGGTATGGCAGATGGACGTCACCAAAGTCCCTGAATTTGGGAAACTCAAGAATGTCCATGTAACCGTGGACACCTTCTCGGGAGCAGTTTTCGCCTCAGCCCACATAGGAGAAAGAGCCACAGACATGAAAAAACACCTCATACACGCCTTTGCTACTTTGGGGGTCCCAGCCACAATAAAAACTGATAATGGTCCAGCATATACTTCCAGGGTGCTCAGCAACTTTCTGCAGGAATGGGGGGTCCAGCATAATACTGGGATTCCTCATTCCCCCACCGGCCAGGCCATAATAGAGAGGACTCACCAGACGCTGAAACAAGTCCTCCGGAAGCAGCGGGGAGATGTGCGAGTGCTGTCACCGCACGAGAGGCTCTGCAAGGCCTTGTTTACCATCAATTTCCTAAACTGCTCTTTTGACAGGCAAGAACTGCCAGCCCTGAGACATTTCAAACAACATCAGGAGCTCCAGCCAGAGGAGAGGCCTCCAGTATTAGTGAGGGATCTAGACTCCAAAGAAATCCAGGGTCCATTCCCACTCTTGACTTGGGGACGGGGATATGCCTGCGTATCCACGCCCTCAGGAGTCAAGTGGATCCCCAGGAGGCATGTCAAACCTTACACACCAGGACAGTCAGTGAGTCGGAGCGATACAGTGCCAGTGGATGCAACCGATGATCCCACCAACCAAGGGGTTGCATCCAATCACAGGTGCCGCAGAAAAGGGAGAGACTCAACATCTCCCTAAAAAGCACTTTTCCCACATCTACCTCAGACCATGTATGTCTCCAGGTCGTGTTTATAATAAAGTTGTCCCAGTTCCCCTATCCCCAAACACCCAGGGAAAAAGCAGTTCCAGTACCATCCCCAAGCCCTTTCCATCTACAAACAGTCACAGCAGCAGAAGAAGCTAAGAGAAGAGGCCACTGTGCAAGAATCCAAACAGAAACAACTGTCTTTTTTATATTATTTAAAGCGGGGAATTGTTGCATCCCAGGTTTGGGTTCACATTATGGGTTTTTTCTTTGTTGGTTTTCCAGTTCTCTGTACCCTCGTGCATCCCCCGAGTTTTTCCCTACTCCTGTGGTTTCCGTGCCCGTCTCCCCGTTCTCGCGGTCCCACTCACCCCAAAGTCTCGTGTCCGCCCCTGCCGTGTTCCCATTGGTCGCTGTAGTACACGTCATCACCGCGATGTCTGTACCCATTGGGCGGGAGGGCTCCCCGTCCGCCCTGTCCCTTCCCTATTTGATCCCACTCCTCGGCATGCTCGAGGCCATTTGCGTCCATGCAAAGCTGGGAGCGGCTGCAGCTTTTCCATCGCAGCTCTCGCAGCCAATAAAGCATCCAGCCGCCACGCGGATGGATTTGGACGAATTCCCTGCCTCTTTGTTTCTTCCCTCGCGCCGACGGCAAAGCGCGGCCAACAGCCCACCCCGGAGCGCGACAGCAAAAGCGCCCGGAAACTGCAGCGAGCCCTGGCCCCGACGAAAAGCTGAGACGCCCAAGCCGAGCATTCGGGAGCTGATCGGGGCAGACAAAAGTAAAGAGCAGACGCGTAATGGGAGGAAAAACATACTGGGTCGGAAGGAACTTGAAATATGAAAATAATCTATCTCTCAAAGATAAGCCAGTTATTCTTGACCTCCTTGAGGATCATGATGGCAGAGCTTGTCTACAATTGGATAGGATATTTTGCTTTTCAAGAAATAAAGAGGGAGTAGACCCAGAGAGTAAAATGAAGTAGGTAGCACAGGAACTGAAGAGACAGGAGTCAGAAATGAGAAACAGAAGGGTAGAACAAGAGAGGTTAAAAATCCTGAGTGAGCAATATGACCAACTGGAGAAAGAGTATAACGATTGGGGATTGCCTGCCTCACACAGGAATCTATTTATAGATTTGATGCAGGAAATTGCGACAGAATTGGGATTGTCCAATTGCTGTATTTGCGGATGGCTCAAGTCAGCTGAAAAATGGCCTTGGAAAGGTGAAAGTTTATCTCCAGAGCAACTTCTAAAATGGGATAATGCTAGAATTTCAACAACAATCCAGAGACCTGAGGGATGGGTTTTAGATAAGAGGGTAATTGGAATAATTTGTATTAGTAGGGAAGGAAAAGAATATACTGAAGTAGTAGGATATACCCTGTGTATATCCACTTTAGCGGTAAACTCACATAACAAAAGCAGGGTCTGGCAACCAGAACCTCCTGCGGGGTACTGGAGATGTGAAAAAGGGACTAAATGTGAATGGAATGATAAAATTGGACTCTGCTGGAACAAAGGCTCTGGAGCTAATCCTTACCAATCCTTGGAAGAACTAAGGGGTTACTGGAACGAGCCAGAAAATACAAAAGTTAAATGGAAAGCTCCAAATGGTATATATTGGATTTGCAGGAAAAAGGCATACAGCGAACTACCTCGGAAATGGAAAGGGTCATGCACTGTAGGACTGATAAGACCTGTTTTCTTCACACTACCCCGATCAGAACACAGCTAATTAGGAGCACCCTTGTATGAAACTTTAAGTAAAAAGAAAAGGGAAGTGAAGAAGAAATTCCCTATTTTTGGTGGGGGTCAGACATGGGGTAAAGAGGAATGGCCTGCAGAGAGGATAATAAAATATTATGGCCCTACAACGTGGGCCCAGGACGGGAGTTGGGGGTATAGAACCCTGATCTACCTGTTAAACCGGTTAATAAGACTCAAGGCAGTAGTAGAAATCGCCTCGAACCACACCTCAGATGCCCTAAAACTGCTATCCAAACAACATTCCCAAATGAGGGCCTTTGTATATCAGAACCGGATAGCACTAGATTATGTGTTAGCCGAAGAAGGGAGAGTCTGTGGGAAGTTTAATGAATCAGTGTTGTATAGAAATCGATGATTACGGAGAGACCATCAGAGGTCTGGCAGCCGAAAATAAAAGGGTAGCACATGTTCCAGTCCAGAAATGGAATTCCATCCTCCAAGCATCCTGGTGGGACCATTTGTTTGACGGAGCTTGGTGGAAGAAAGCAATATTCTTTATATAATGTTCAGTAGCCGGGGTCATATTCTTACCCTGCTTGATACCATGTTTTATCAGACTAATACACTCAGTGGTACAAGGCATGCAGATAGCAGCCATGCCCATGGACCCAGAATGTGCTACCGGAAAATCAAATCAGGGGTCTAAAATAATGAAATTGGAAGAAGAAAAACTAAACAGTAAGGCAGCAGACACCCTAGCAAAATTTGAAGAGCAAATAAAAAGATGACAGGGTTGTGTATTAGATGTATCAAGAAATACCACGGGAAGAGTGGGATAAAGGTACAGAATCTAGAGAGAACTAAGAGTTCTTAGGAGCACCAAATAGGTAGAGCATGGAATAGTTACATGGGTTCAAGGGAAAATTCACGGGTAGCTAAAACAAAAAGGTGAAGTTTGTTAGGGGAAAAGCACAAATTAATGTGTTGTCCTGGTTTCAGGCAAATTTGGGAGAAAACCTCCAGAAGGAGCCCCCAGAAAGCAAACCCCCACGGCCCCTCCCCCACCTGGTTCAGGAAGAATTCCCTCAGAGAGTAGTGGAAAAAACCTGTTTATTTAACAGGCAATGCACTCCCCAGCACAAAAATGAACAACACCAGATGACAAAAACTCTTTTACTGCTCTGAAGAGATGACAAATTCAGAAAGTCTCTCCTGGGAGTGGTCACCTGGTTATTGGTCTCCGGCGCTGGGGATGGCTGCTGCAGGTCACAAAATGCAGGCTCTCGGTGTTTCTTGGTGTTTTCCTAGGTCCCAGTCTGGAGCAGGTTTGAATGGTATTCAGGAAAGGTAAAGGAAACAATCCAGGGAAAAAATTTGGACTGCCTAGCTAAACTAACTAATAAGCAAAAGCAAAAGCAAGGGCAAAAGCAAAAAGCAGGAATGAGAGCAAAGCGAAGCAAGCCAGCCATCAAGCAAGCAAGCCAGCAAGCCCTAGCCTCTCTCCTAGACACTGACTGTGGGGGGAGGTGAGCCGGCTGATAACAAGACAAAACAAACCTTCACTTTTCGGAGCCAGTCCTGATGGCACAAAACATAACATCAAGCATAAACAGAACACACGACTGGGGATACAAGCACCACAACGTCACCCTAGGACGTGTGTTTATGTAGAAGGGGAGGGATCGCTATGTGTATTTTGAATAATTCGTGCATATGAGAAATAGACTTATGAAATATGTTATATTAGAAATATTCCTGTAAATTCTCTTAAGCACTCATGCTGGGGAGGAGAAGATTGCTTCACAGTATTTCAAAACCGCAGCTGGCAGCAGGGAGAAAAGGACCTACTTTGCAAGCGAATAAACATGGCTCTGGCTCGCAAGGAGATGGGTGCTTCTCACTCGGAGATGGGTGCTTCTCCAAGGTGATCCAAGGAACACTCAGATGATGAATGCTCAATAAATATCTCAGATTAAGATAGTTAGAGCGATCAGGAAGATGAGTTCCAGTAACTCCATGATCAACATACATTGCTTCCCGGACCCGTTTTGTTCAGCTCAACGCAGAGAAAAGAAACTACATGAATGTGTGAACTGTTGAAAAGAAGAAAAGAAACCCTGCCTTAGGCAGAATAGACAGTATAAGAACTGCTCGGACCGAACAGTCGGTGTGAACATAGGAGACCCTATGCTGTAGAGGTCAGACCTGTGTCTCACCCAGCGCTGATCCCCGGGCTCGGCACTGACCTTTTGATTGTGGCTATCTCAGACCAAATCTCGGTCACAAAATAAAAATCTATTTTATTAATTATTAAATTCAGCTTGATCATTTTTGCCTATAACAAGAGGGAAGGGGTTTACATTTTTCCATTTCGGGGGAGGGTCCTGCCTTCCTTAGCAGACACCTGTCTTTCCAAACCAAGACAGATTTTGGTGCCCAACATGAGGCTCGAGGGCATAGAAACAAAAAAGGGAATAACAGTTCTTGAGTAATCAAATTTTTGTGTGCTGCTATAGAAACCTCGTTAAGCGACACCATGTGGTCCAGGCTACCCTGGTTTGGGTGGCACGTAATCAATGGCTATATTTCTCCCATTTGCAGGCCCTTATCTAAACATGGGTCCTATAACCAAGGCTACTGTGGCTGTTATCCGGTTTGTTTTATGGGTGAATAAGGTGAGGAATTCATGGATTTTTAACTTCCTCTGGAAAGCAGGCCCATGGATTCACAGCTATAACACACTAACTGTATGTTTTTGGGGTTACTTTAATAATGGCACATACTGTAAGGAAATGATACCAGAGGAAATTTTCTCCCAACTCTTTAACCATCTCTTTGGGTCTGCCCAACCAGTTTTTGAAGAGTTCAGATCAACTCTAAATACTAATGATATCATACAGTGGTTGGTGTTGCTGTTAGGCTGGTTCAATTTAGCATTTAGAGATAAGGGAAAATTAACCTGGATAACCACCCTGACACCTGCCCCAGAACCTGACAGAGCACCAGAGACTAGGGATGCTGTTGCCCCAGAACCTGACCCCGCCCCACAGCCCACCCCAGATATGAACTACCCAGATTGGGTGGGGGGTCTGGTGAAGAAGATGTGCGAGATGCTGAAGGAGTACATTTCCCCAGCTGGTGCGAAGCCCTCCCCCTGCCTCAAAGAGGGAGAGTCTAATAGTGCAGCAGTGGAACCCACAGATGTTACAAATGTCCAGGTTCCAGCTGAACTGCAAAGGCAGTCAGAGCCAGCAGCAGCTGCCCCTGTAGAAACAAGGAGATCTAAGATGAAATCAGAGCACCCAGAAAGGGGAGGGCCCTCACAACCCACAGGGGAGCCAGAGGTTGCAATCATCACCGAGTCCCTGACGTACGACAGTTTCCGTAATCTGCACAAAGACATTGCATGACGGGAACGCGAGGCTTATACAACATGGCTACTTCGGATCTGGGACCTTATGGGTACAGGCATCCAGCTGGATGGTGGTGAGGCAAGGAATCTGGGACCCTTGACCCAGGACTCATGTATGAATCAGATTTTTGTAAGGGAGCCAGGGTCCTTTTCCCTCTGGGAGTGGCTTTTAATAAGTGTCAGAGAGACATTTGTCCACAGGGAGAGAATGCTGGAAGACCCTTGAGGAAGGGATCCCACAGCTGAGAGAAGTGGCAGTATTGAAGGTACTCTTTGGGAGGGGTGGACAGCATGATAATGACCCTGACAAAGTCAGGTGCACAGAGCAAATGTTGTGGAGTCTGGCAAATCTAAGGCCATCTCAATACACCACCTTCACTGCAACAATTAATGCCGATACCAACCAAGAGACAGTGGGTTCTGTTGCCAACAAGCTTAGAAATTATGAAAGTATGATCAATGGCCCAAAGCAGGCTCATGTCTCTGCTGTGGTCAAGGAATTTAAAGAGGAGATGAGGGAGATGAGGGAGGAGGTGAGGAGGAACAGTTCCCACATTGCACCAGTGCGAGTCACAGGCTCCAAAGTCAGACCCCAACGTTTGCCAGCTAGAGAGAGAGGGTACACCCCACAGGCTGACCTATGGTACTATCTGCGTGACCATGGGGAAGACATGGGAAGGTGGGATGGGAAACCTACTTCTGTATTGGCAGCACAGGTGCGTCAACTCAAGGAGGGAAACACTAACCGGGGGAATTGCAGTAAAGTGAAGATAGCCTCAAACTCCCATAACCGAGCTGCTGAGTATGATCTGTCAGATCCCCGTGAAGGTACCTCTACCATGTATGTCCAGGAAAGAAATAATAACCAGGATTAGAGGGGCCCTGCCTCTAGCCAGGGAGAGGCAGGGAAAACAAGCTCTTCTGGACGACGTGGATCCCATGGCCTGGCACATCAGACCCACAAAAATACAATGTCTTAGTCGATACTGATGCACAGTGTACCCTGATACCATCGGGACATGTGGGGGCGGAACCTGTTTCCATTGCCGGGGTGACAGGGGGATCACAGCAATTGACCCTGTTGGAAGCCAAGGTGAGCCTGACTAAGAAAGAGTGGAAGAAACATCCTATTGTGACTGGCCCAAAGGACCTGTGTATTCTAGGCATAGACTTCCTCCGGAATGGCTATTACAAAGACCCAAAGGGACTCAGATGGGCTTTTGGCATAGCTGCTATAGAGGCAGAGAACATTAAGCAGTTGAACACTTTGCCTGGACTATTAGAAAACCCATCTGCAGTAGGACTCCTGAAGGTGGAAGAGCAACGAGTGCAAATTGCCACCTCGACAGTGCACCGCTGGCAGTATCGAACGAATCAGGATGCTGTTATCCCTATCCACAAAATGATTCGCGAACTGGAGAGCCAAGGGGTGGTCAGCAAAAGTCAACAGTCCCAACTGGCTTGTGCGCAAGTCTGACAGAAAATGGAGATTGACTGTGGACTATCATGGCTTGAATGAAGTGATTCCACCACTGAGTGCTGCTGTGCCAGTCATGTTAGAGCTCCAGTAGGAGCTGGAGTCCAAGGCAGCAAAGTGGTATCCCACTGCTGACATTGCTAACGCCTTTTTCTCCATTCCTCTGGCAACAGAATGCAGGCCTCAGTTTGCTTTCAATTGGAGGGGCATGCAATACACCTGAAACCAACCACCCCAGGGGTGGAAGCACAGCCCCACCATCTGCCATGGACTCATCCAGGCTGCACTGGAAAAGGGTGAAACTCCAGAACACCTGCTGTACATCAATGACATCATTGTGTGTGGGAACACGGCAATGGAAGTATTTGAGAAAGGAGGGACGATCTTCCAGATTCTGCTAGAAGCCGGCTTCGCCATCAAGAAGAGCAAAGTCAAGGGACCTGCCCGAGAGATCCAGTTCCTGGGGGTAAAGTGGCAAGACGGACGGCATCAGATTCCAACTGAGGTCATCAACAAGACCACTGCAATGTCTCCACCAACCAGCAAGAAGGAAACACAAGCTTTCCTGGTCACCATAGGTTTTTGGAGAATGCACATTCCCGAGTACAGTCAGATCGTGAGCCCTCTTTACCTGGTGTCACGATCCACTTAGAGGAGCGGGGTGTCGTGATGGTTCGTTAACCAATCCCAAGAGAACAAAAAGGCAAACGGCAGGGGACTATCAGTTTAATCACAATAAATGCACCTTTATTTTGGTACCAACAGCAAATGCGATAGAGGGGACAGAAAACGATATAAAGGATAAAGAGAAAAGAGGGGAAAGGGGATTATAGCTACCACCGCCTAAGACGAGATCCTCAATGGTCCAGCCACATGGATTCGCCATTGTCCATTAGGGTTAACTGAAGTCTTCTCAAAAAGTCACAGTTTATACAGTCTTTAGCCAAAGCGAGTGGCATCTGGCCAGAAGGTAGGGAAGATTTATGGGCCATTGTGAAGAGCCCCTTGGTCTGTGAAGCAGGTGCAGGCATGCAGGGACAAGCCACCGCTTGTCAGAACCTGTTTGAATGCAATGTTCTGTAGAAGCACAGCGAGCACACCTGCTAACAGTCACTTGGTAAGCATCCACCTTGGCCAGGCCAGAACTCCTATCAGGGGTCTTCAGGGTCCTTGTGACGGTCATGAGGCAAATGAAGGAAACTTTGGACCGTCTCTTACACCACCCCGTGACTCACGATCGTCGTCGAGAGAGGTCCATCTGTAGCGCTGTTCTGAAGTCTTCAGGACTCGTCATTGTGGTAGTAGCATATCCCGGAAAACAGAGACAGAAAATTAGATAGAAAAAGAAAAGTAGGAAAAAGATAAGGGAAAGGAATAAGGAGATGAAACAGAGTAAAATTTAACAGGGTAGAAAATCCATTTGGATTTAGGTGAAATGTGCTGTGTAGTAACTTGCTAACATAGGTAGAATATGCTGTTTAGTCTGTTAGCTATGCTGTGCTTGTAAAATCATCCCAGCCAAGAAGAAAGAATGTATTCTCCAAGGTGAAGAGATAAGAGGGGCCCCTTGAACACTGAAACAACCTGAACCAAAACTAAGTCTGCAAGAAATGAACAAAGAGATTAGAGAGTTCTCTGTACAAAGGGCCAACTGTAAATTGTAACACGAAATCAGCAGAATGAATATGCATGAACGTATTGTGAGATCCTATGTATTATGTAAATTGTAAGGGGTAATAGAAAGAGTCCGGAATCCTCAAGGGACACACATGCCCATTGAAGGGAAAACCCTGGCATGTGTCCAGCGCTGAAAATACATACCAAAATCTTACAAATCTATCGGAACTGTAAGGTTTTTATTTTTCTCCGCAATTCAGAAAAAGGAAAACAAAAACAAATAATCAATTTTCATTAAAAAATTATAACACAAACAAATAATCACTTTTAATTTGAAATTATAACACATTCAAAATCTTATCACAAGGGCCTATTGCTTATTCTTATGCTCGTGTAATTCTCCTTGTGTCAATAACCCTGGGAGTGTCTATAGTAGATGGGGTATTGACTAAATTGTGCAATTGTGCCAACTGTTTCATCATTTTCCAATTCATGATGTATAGGATTGCCGATAAAATAAAACCAATAGAAACCAAAATCAAAAGAACAATGGTGGGATGACACAATTTGTTCAGGACACCTGTCGCAGTAGGTGAACACCCAAAAAGAGCATCCCACCACCTGTGTTCAGCATCTCTCTTTACTCTTTCCAAAGCCTGATGTATTCCCTTCACATTTTGATGAACAGTTACCAGGGTTTTCTGTCCATTTTTCTTGATTTTTCCTAAAATTTCAATTAAATCCTGGTGAAGCAGCAATTGCTTTACCAGAGTGAGGTTCATCCCAATGGCAGTAGGCAATAGCTTGTGAATCAGTGTGTAATTGGATTGTAAAAGGTAATGAGAAGTAACTGGGGCTTCAAAAGAAAAATCACATCCTGCGATTTTGGTAAAGTTGCAAACACAAAAATTTGAATGATTTTTAATATTCACCACTATGTTTCCTACAAGCACAACATCACAAGCAGTTCTAAAGCATGCACAACCATTGCCAATATATATAAGGACTGTTTCAGAAGTCTCATTAGGATGAATTTCAAAGTAACAAATATTCTGTTCTGTGCCTAAGCAAATGTCTTGAGCTATAATTGCATTGCTTTCACAAATAAATCCCTGTTGTTCCTGGACAATACAAGATTCGAAATTAACAGTTTTCCAATTCTCCCCGATTTGATGGGCCAATCCTCTATGCTTGAAAGGATAGAGGATAGTTCCATCATGATTCAGCCCTAATGCAATGATAGGTAAAATTGTGTACACCGAAGCATTACGTATGGTTAGTACAAAGGCTATGGCTGTGTTTGTGTTAGGGTCATAGGTAAAATTCACTAAATTCCACCAGGATTGGAATTCTCTTTCAAAGTCAGTGGCACTATCCCAAACTATTTTCCGAATTTCAGTAGGAAAAGTGCCTTCTTCACCTTCTCTTAAAATCGAGGCAGCAACTGACTGCATCCACAGTTGTGCCTGGATACAGTTGAGGGCCAAGGAAACATTGTTTTGTGTAGCACCAAGTGCATCAATTATCAATTTATGGTCATTCACATTTACCTTTTCCCAATTTGGTAATATGCTTGTTAGCAACCACTGATGTGTTCCCAAAGCCAATAAGGATGACTGCAGTGGTTCTTTAAAGCCACACCAAACCAGTTGTTATAATTTGGTCAAATCTCTAGTTGTGGCAGCCAATTTATTCATTAATACTTCTAAATCAATACTTTAAACTTCAAAGAAAGCCCTTCAGTATTTTTGGACCAAAGGCAAACTACTACAATTTGTGTTAATGTGAAATTGTGCCAAAAATCCTGTACGCTTGGGTGCGTACAAACCTTTTCGTGCTTAAAGAGATCTTCTCACTTTTCTGCATGCTACCACAATTATTTCAGACCACGACCACTCAGCTGGTTTTTGGCCATGGGGTTGTGGTAGGAGGCAGAAAAGTATTACCATTTTTATCATGGATTAGGTGGTCTTCATGTCCCTCGGAGTTCTTCTGAAAAAGTAAACAGAACAGAATCCTGCCACTGAGAGGCAGAAAAAGTTAGAATGATGGAATTATGCAGCGCGTATTTATCCGATGCTCTTTCCCTAGAGCATCAGAGGCTTCCCATGCATATTTATTCAGAGAGGTTTTTAGCACAAGTGGTACTAGTCCTATAGTAAGGGAGTTTCACCAGAACAGGTTGTCCAGGGTAATGTGCTGGATTATTAGGATCATTTGGTACACAGCAAAGGAGTCAGTGTAGATACAGACAAGAGAGGTATTCTGTACCTCACGTTGAAAAACACTCCAAACAGCTATCAGCTCCCCAACCTGAGCACTGCTTTCTCCCTCAGGAATAATTAGTTCACCAGAGGAAAGGTGGAGGGCTGCTGCCCTGTATCTCCACACCTTCCCCTCTCGTTTAGCAGAGGCATCAGTGAACCAAGAACTTGCTGATTGTTCGGGGAGGAATGGAGGGCCTACTTTGATTGCAGAGACTGGTTTATATTGGCCACTATCCAAGCCCTCAGTTTCTTGGATTGCTATTTTTTTTACAGCTCCTTCTGTTATTGTAAAAATATTACAGTAATGTTCGATTTGAGCATACCACTTCCTTACCGAGGCTCTCTGGGCCACCCCATCAGGTGGGGGGGTCCCAGTAGTGACTGTCTTAATAACTTTGAAAGGGCCTCTGAATATAGTTGGTTGTTGTCGTGCAATTTTTTCAACTTCTATGAGAGCTAAGATAACCACAAACAATCCTTTTTCCCATGCAGTGTATCTTTTCTCAGCATCTTTGAAGCCACGGGAATAATAACCAACAGGCCTTGTCAGAACCTCAGGACCCTGCTGCCATATGTGTACTGACAGCCCTGAGGAGGCAAATCCCCATTCCACCTGGAAAGGATCTGTAGGATGGATAGGGCCCAGTGCTTGATGAGCTGTTGCTTCAAAAATCAGCAATTGCAGTGCTTTCTCCTGAGAAGGACCAATCCCATTTCACCCCTTTCCTCAGCAAGTCATAAAGGGGAACAAATGAGTCATTCTGGTTACTAGGAAATCTATCTGGTCTTTCTACAGGAGATATAGCTGCTATGGCTTTTTGAAGGAAAATAGCTGTAGGTTTGAGTGATTCTGAAAGGCCTTGAATTAAAGGAGTCATAATTTCAGGCTTTACAGGTAATTGCATTGGTGATTCATAGCCTGCAGTTAATTTTCTCTCATGTATCATTTGCAAGCAGGCAGCTTTGTGAATGTTTTCTAGGAGTTGGTCGGGGGCACCAACTATGGCTTAAGGGTCTCCCCTTGTTAAAAACACCCCATGTCCCCAGTACCCACTGGCTTCTTGTTCTGACAAATGAATTTGATCTCCCCTGGTAAGAGACACTCTGAATACGTATTCCATCTCAGATTTATGAGGGAGATGCCCGTACTCCTTTTTTAATTTAGCTAATTCAGTAGCACTATACGGGATTTCTTTAGGGGTTATGTGTGAGTCAAGATCCTCATCATTGATATGTCGCTGTAGAGCAGGACGGTAACGAAAATGACTCCAAGTCAAAGGCTAGAGAATGAACTCAGATTTATTTCAAATGCACCCCTCTATTTATAGAGAACATCGTGCGGACTAATTTCATTGGTCTTAGAGTAAAAACATCTCACACCATTGGTGTGCAGTGAATGACGCACAGTGGCAGAACATATCTATAAACAATGTGAACAACAAGATAGATTAGAGAATTATTTACATTCTTTCCCAACTGTCTCCCAGGCTATCGCCTGGTTAGAAAACCTTCTCTTTTTCTCTCTGACTGAACTGAGAATATCCACATTTCCTCCGTTTTGTTTACAAAAAAAGAAAAAAGAAAAAGGCGGTGTTTGTGCCCTCCTGCAGGGCCCTTGCAGGAAAGAGAACAAACACAGCTCGAGAGTTTTATCAACTCCAATCAATGAAAATCTCAATTTGGATATTGACTCAGAACGGTCGAAGAGATTCCAAACTCTTATTATAAATTTCAAGAAATCAGTTACCAACTCTAGGATAGTAACAACTCCTTGTCAGTCTGCCAAAGGACTGGCAGTCCAACTTGTCAAAACCCATTTCCCAGTGTGAGCAGATGCCCACATGACAGAAAAGAAGGTATTAACAAACACGTGCACATACCCAAATCAGCAAAATTCAGAACCTGGCAAGATGAGTAACATCTGTTTGCCACAGATGCAAAGCCTTTAGGCCTCTGGGATTTATCCCAGCCAGTAAGGTGCAGCAGGTCAAGCCTTGGTTGGCATTCATCAAATTGATTTTGCAAGGTGCGTGCACTTGATAGAAGAATCATGCAAGGCTTTTGGCCCATGCAGTCATGTCCTCAATGAACAACTTGAGTGACAAATTTGAAATCAGGTCCGACTTGCATCCTCAAAGCTTTCAAAGCAATTGAGTGAAATTGACCCAATTCAGAAAAACTTGCGAAATCTCTGAAATGCCATGAAATCTCAGAAATGCCATGGCCACAGCCCTTAATTCTATCACTTGGGCCGAGGCTGTCGTGGCTTTCCAGTACTTTGAGCTGCCAGTAAAACACAGCTCTTTCCGCCGTTTTTTTTTTTTTTTCCCCCAAAAAAGCCAGCAGCACCTGCGGGCTCTAGGATCCTGCGGTGCTCGGCGAGGCGGAAGACCCAGTCCAGGGGGCCGGGCCAAGCGTCCCAAACCTGGCCGGGGGGGCGGAGAGCCCACGCTCTCTGCCGAGCCAAGATCCACGCGGCTCGGTCCCTCCCCACAGCTTCTCATAGGCATCACTTGGGGCCCCTGAATCTGGGGTCCCTGGGACACTCCATGGCCACCCGCAAATGGGCGACCCATTCCAACCTTATATTTCGTTGCACGCCTCCACCAGGCTGCGAGAATCCTGGTAATTCCTGCGGCTTTTCGCCCTCCCCCCACCCCACTCGGCCATGGATCAAGCCACAGCCTCTCAGGACCCCGCTCCTCCCGCTCTGCGAAGCGCGGGGCACGGGCAGGGGAGGTTTTCCCGGGAATATAAAATTCCACCCTGGTTTTAGGGACCTTTGCACCATTCATGCCTGCCCAGTACAAGGGGCTACTCTTCGCTCCTGGTGTGTTTGCGCTGCCCTGCGATACAATGGACTGGATCGCGGCCCCATCCCCATCCCCAGCCACGGTACCAGCAGCATTTTGTTTCATGTTGTAAAAAACATACTCTATCAATAACATTTTCCAAATTAAACCAGTTACTTTGTGCCCATTCTTCTCCTCCTGTAGAATGTTTGGCATTGTGTTTAGCTAGTAGAGCATAAAATTCAGCTTTAACTTTTGCGCTAAGGTTTTCAGTCATTTTGTGAAGGGACCAAAACCACGACAGGGAGGTACAGACTTAAGTTAAACAAACCACACAGCCTTCGCTCTGTCTCCCCTCACTTCCCTGGGTGGGTGAAGAGACGAAAGCTGCCTGGGAGGCCCTGCTTAGTTTCTTCAAGGTGTCCCTTCCTTCCCAGAAAGTCCAGATAACACAACAACAACAAAACAACAGTGTCCTGCCTTTTGCACTAAGAGATCCTTTGTGAATTTCCGAAGACAGAGTGGATGCCTTTTAACCTGCACCCCTTCTGTCCAAACAGACATCCTGTCCATGACGCCAATTTTATGTCAGGATCCACTTAGAGGAGCAGGGTGTTATGATGGTTCATTAACCAATCTCAAAAGTGCAAAAAGGCAAACAACAGGGGACTGTCAGTTTAATCACAACAAATGCACCTTTATTTTGGTACCAACAGCAAATGCGATAGAGGGGACAGAAAATTATATAAAGGATAAAGAGAAAAGAGGGGAAAGGGGATTATAGCTACCACCGCCTAAGACAAGATCCTCAATGGTCCAGCCACATGGATTCGCCATCGTCCGTGGGGGTTAACCAAAGTCTTCTCAAAAAGTCACAGTTTATACAGTCTTTAGCTGAAGCGAGTGGCATCTGGCCAGAAGGTAGGTGCCATGGTTTGATGCTGGCACAATGCCAGTGCCCCCATGAAAATGCACCTTCCCCAAATGAGTGCTGTGAGATGTGATCAGGAACAGAGCAGAGCAGGCTCGAGCTTAGAAACAAAGGAAAAAACTTTATTACCCTACAACTACAATAAAAGGAACATACAGAATTCAGAATGAAAACCTTCCAAAACACTCCACTTCCTCCCACCCAATTTCCAATAAAACACAGTGAGACAAAACCCTGGATTCCTGATCAAGTTACCACTCTTCAGATAATCAATTCTTAGTTCATCAAGGGAGAGAGGAGTCTCTCCTGTACCATAGACCCCCCAGGAAACACAATTGCAACCTCTTGTGTTTCCATGTCACACATGGCAACTGCCTGGAGAAAATCTGCCATTGTGACACCCTCCTTTCCATGTCATAGTGCTCTCACCACCATGCATGGACCAAGACTGATCATAGGGTTTCTTATAAGGATGCTTTGCCAAGGACCAAGGAACAACAGTTTCTCATTTTGGGACAACAGTCCCCCCCCATTTTCTCCTCCCCTGGGGCTGAGGGTCTTGAGAACAGAGATCTTCTTCTCTGAAGACAGAGGGCACCACCACACCCTCCTCAACTTTCCTCTGTTCACTCCATTCCTGCACTCTCAGTCACTGAAGCAGGTCACTCCCACTCCTGCACTCTCTTGGCTCAAGTCATTGCATCCCCCTAAAAATGCAGTGTCTGTGTTGCAGGAGAAATTGGTTCAGACTATGGCTATACAAGAAAAGTCCAGCCAAGGCTACTCCATCATCTCCTCCCACCTAGGATTTCTTCTTCTAACATCTCAGGTCCCAGACTGTGGTGTTATATTTTAGTTAAATAGTATGCTCTGTCTCACCCCTCGAAAATGTATGGTTTAGTCCAAGCCTGTAATCCTCCCCTGAAGTATCATGTGTCTGTAATCCCATTGGCCTAATCTTATTCCGCGCCCACTTTGAATCTCCTTGTTAAGTGTGGCGGTGGGACAAGGCTCTCTCTCTCTTAGGTGGCTCTCGTGGCCGGTGCTCTCTCGGCCCCTCTCTCCCCCTCCCCTTTCCCCCCTCAATCCCCCCACCCCCGAAACCATGCTGCCTGGGGCTAGGACCCCCAATAAACCCTCATCTAATTAGCACCCTCAGAAGCCATGTGGAGTCTCCTTGCCTGCCTGCTGCTACCAGCAAACTCACAGCCACAGAGGGTCCCCTGAAACGTGCCACAACACCAGACTGTCTCTTTTCTTTTTCAAATTGAGGAGGAGTAGTGTTTTGCAAAGCTTTCTTTTCCCAGGAAAGGGTTAAAAGCTTTTGGCTCCCAGGACGGCTGAGATCTCACAGCAGGCTGCCGAACTCCCACAGCTGGGCACCTTCCCCCCCCCCGCCCCACGTCTGTCTTGTCTGTCTTCTCTGCCTACTGCCGGCACATGATATCAAATTTCCAGGTGGAACAGGCTCTCTCTTTGTCTCTCCCCCTCTGGGGGGGCTGCCTGGGACATCTCAGGGTTTTTCCACCCATCTGTTTGGTGGGGGGCCGGCCTGGTTCCATTCCCCTCACCCTCCTCTCTCTTTCTGGGGCTCCGGCCTACCTCAGCCACAGGCTGCATGGCTTCCCCTCCCCCACCCAGCCTGTGGCTGGGTGGGGAAGGTCTGAACTCTTCTCTGACTGGAACTAAAGAGAGCAGAGCGTTCCCCTGGGAGTTCTCTGCTTTTAACCCTCTGTGTTCTCAGAGGCATGTCCAATGCTTTCAGTGGTCACTTCAAGCATCAATATCCAAATCTGACCACTGATTGGTTTGACCCCAACTTACTGAGAAAATTAACTTCCTTGTCAAACCACAACAGTAGGGAAGATTTATGGGCCATTGTGAAGAGCCCCTTGGTCTGTGAAGCAGGTGCAGGCATGCAGGGACAAGCCACCGCTTGTCAGAACCTGTTTGAAGGCAATGTTCTGTAGAAGCACAGCGAGCGCACCTGCTAACAGTCACTTGGCAAGCGTCCGCCTTGGCAAGGCCAAAACTCCTGTCAGGGGTCTTCAGGGTCCTTGCGACGGTTGTGAGGCAAATGAAGGAAACTTAAGACCATCTCTTACACCTGGTCACCCGCAAGAAGAATGAGTTCCACTGGGACCCTGAGCAGCAACAAGCTTTTGCCCAGATTAAGCAGGAGATCGCTCATACAGTAGGCCTTGGCCCAGTCAGGATGGGACCAGAGGTGAAGAATATGGTCTACTCTTCAGCTGAGAACAATGGCTTGTCCTGGATCCTTTGGCAGAAGGTGCCTGGGGAGACTCGAGGCCAACCACTAGGATTTAGGAGTCGGAGTTACAGAGGGTCCGAAGCCAACTACACTCCCACAGAAAAGGAAATCTTGGCCGCCTATGAAGGAGTTCAAGCTGCCTCAGGTGATTGGCACGGAAGCACAACTCCTCCTTGCACCCCGACAACCGGTGCTGGGGTGGATGTTTAAAGGAAAGGTTCCCACTACTCACCACACCACTGACGCTACAGGGAGCAAGTTGATTGCTCTCATCACGCAGCGTGCCCGTACTGGAAACCTGAATCGCCCTGGGATTTTGGAGATAATTACAAACTGGCCAGAAGGTGAAAACGTTGGTCTCACTGATGAAGAGGAACAAGAGCAAGTGACATGTGCTGAAGAAGCTCCACCATACAACCATTTACCAGCCGAGGAAACACGCTACGCTCTTTTCACTGGCGGTTCCTGTCACATCGTAGGGATGAACCGGAAGTGGAAAGCAGCTGTATGGAGTCCCACATGACAGGTTGCACAAGCTACTGAAGGAGAAGGTGGATCAAGTCAACTTGCGGAACTCAAAGCTGTTCAACTGAGCCTGGACATTGCTGAGAGAGAGAAGTGGCCAAAGGTCTACCTTTATACTGATTCATGGATGGTAGTCAATGGTCTGTGGGGCTGGCTGGAAAGGTAGAAAAAGGCCAACTGGCAGTGTAGACGAAAGCCAGTCTGGGCTGCTGATGAATGGAAAGACATTGCCACTCGGGTGGAGAAGGTACCTGTGAAAGTCGGTCATGTAGATGCCCATGTCCCCAAGAGTCGGGCTAATGAGGAACACCGAAACAATGAGCAGGTAGATTAGGCAGCAAAAATAAAAGTGTCAAAGATAGACTTAAATTGGCAACATAAGGGGGAGTTGTTCCTAGCTCAATGGGCCCATGATTCCTCAGGTCATCAGGGCAGAGATGCCACCTACAAGTGGGCATGTGACTGAGGGGTGGATTTAACCATGAAGAGCATTTCTCAGGTTATCCATGACTGTGAGAGGTGTGCTGCCATCAAGCAGGCCAAGCGAGTGAAGCCCCTATGGTATGGTGGGCAGTGGTCCAAGTTCAAGTTGGGAGAGGCCTGGAAGATTGACTACATTACACTGCGCCAGACACGCCAAGGCAAGCGCTATGTGCTGACCATGGTGGAAGCTACCACAGGATGGTTGGAGACCTACCCTGTGCCTCACGCTACTGCCCTGAACACCATCCTGGGACTGGAATAGCAAGTCCTGTGGAGACATAGCACCCCTGAGAGAATTGAGTCGGACAACAAGACCCGTTTCAAGAACAGCCTTATCAACACCTGGGCCAGGGAACATGGTATTGAATGAATATATCATATCCCCTATCGTGCACCAGCTGCTGGGAAAGTTGAACAATGCAACGGACTACTTAAGACCACCCTGAAGGCACTTGGTGGGGGAACCTTCAGGAATTGAGACTTGAACCTAGCAAAAGCCACCTGGATGGTCAACACCCCCAGGGTCCATCAATTGAGCTGGTCCTCCCCAGTCTGAACCCCTGCACACAGTGGATGGAGACAAAGTTCCTGTGATAGACATGAAAAGTATTTTAGGAAAGACTGTCTGGATTAATCCCACCTCAGGCAAAGACAAACCCATCCGTGGGATTGTTTTTGCTCAAGGCCCTGGTTACATTTGGAGGGTTATGCAGAAGGATGGGGAAACCCGTTATGTGCCACAGGGAAACACAGTCTTAAGTGAGAACTATGTGCAAGGCTTCATCGTGATACAAATGGAAATAGAAGAAGGGGTGGATAATGTCCAAGATTGCAAGGCAAGATTTATTCAATTGTCATCTGTTAGAGGTGTGGCAGTTATCTTCTCTTAATTGGGCAGTTTTCTTTATCTCTTCCACAAACCAATCCTCCCCCCCGGGGAGACATCTGCTGTTAATGGCCTATTGAATGTCACTGCATGACTGATAAAAGTTGCAGCATCCCATTGTGAGATGCTCTGCCCAGAGGGAGGAGCCAAGCATTTCTACCTGGATATAATCTTGATTTCTGGAACACCAGCACGACTTTTTCTGCACTGGATTTCCCAGAGGGACAGCTGCCTCTTCCACTGCAGGAAGACTATACCGTTTTCTACTGGATCACTGCTCCAACAGAACCACACCTGGCACTCCAGGAGGACTGGAGCCATAATTCCTAATTGGACTGCTGCCAACACCCTGACTAACAGGGTGTCAGGTTGTATTCTGACTCTGTCAGTGTTGTTTTAGTTTGCTGCATTGTTTATTTTATCTTTTTATTTTCTTCCCTAATAACGAACTGTTATTCCTGCTCCCATATTTTTGCCTGAGAGCCCCCCCTTAATTTCAAAATTTATAACAATTCGGAGGGAGGGGGTCTACTTTTTTTTTCCATTTCAGGGGAGGCTCCTGCCTTCCTTAGCAGACACCTGTCTTTCCAAACCAAGACAGGTATAGAAAGCATTAATATCACACAAGAAAAATCAATGTTCTGGCTTGTGTTTGGGCTATCTAGTAATCTGCTTCTATAGGAGTTCAGGGGGGCAGATGTATTTGCATAAGCTACTACCTTTCTCTGAATCCAGTTGTTTCAACTGTTTACTCTTCCTCCAGTGCTACACGTTCCATGATCTTTCACCCCAAGCTGGGATGCTTTTGCCAGTCGTGCCTAAAGAGCCAATTATCAGGTTGTCTAAAGCAGAAGATTCTGGTTGAATCTGTAAGTACTGTGTGAGCTTTCTGTATGCTAAACTGTACCTGTAGATAGTTCCTCATTTACTCAACTCTTTCCCATCCCCTCTTTCCCCCTTGATAGGGCACAGGAGGCTACTTCGGGTTTTCTGGCACTATCATCTTTTGCCTCTAGCTTATAATGGAGTTGACCTTTTTGACTAAAAGCAGTGCTATGAAGCAGTGCTGGTCTCTGGGTATGTACTTCTGGTGCAAAATGCAGTGTTGTTATTGGTTCTTATTGTCATAGTTTAGAGCAAGACTAGTAGTTCTTCTAACATGGGGAAGAGGGCTTGGGGTTTTTGGCAGGTCAGGGACAAGAAAGGGCAAAGCTGGATGAGAGGTGCTGTATGCTTTGATTTTAGGTATGAAAGTCAAGTTCAAAGACTTTGTAAACCCACACAAAAGGCAGCCTAAAGTTTCTTTTCCACCAGGATTGCTTATGTTGTCTGAACACAGTCTCAGAGGCCATGAGATTTTGAGACAGCAAGCAGTCGGCCATAACTCAAGATAGTCAAAACTTCTTAATTACAAGACAATATATAACTTTCTAATGCAATGGACTGTTGCTACAGAGTATGTTTTGCTTTTCTAACCTATCACCTTTTCTTACTTTTACTGCAATGCGGATACTTTTAACCAATAGGCTGTTATTACATGTACACACATGTACCTCTATTATAACATCTAAGCTCTTAACTTATTCTATATAATTACACTCTTACATTATAAACCCTTCACCATCTTATCAATACAGTTTCTTGCTTAAGGCATATTCTTACTTATAACTATAGAAGCATAAGTTTATGATTTTTCTACTTAATGTCTGCATACTTTATTTTTACATCAATCCAAGCTCCTTCCAAGGCTGCAAATCAAACCTTCCTGCATCTGTGGAAGTTTCTATCTTTCCATTTCCCATAACCACTGAATGGATTTAGTCTGTTGCCTACTATTAATATATAATTTTTTTTGCCGTGTGTCTGTGGAAGGTAATAAAAGCTTTGAGCAGCAGTTGCACAATAAAGATTTGTCATGGGGATATCATCTCCATCCTGCATGTATTACTGAAGGGAAGTAGTTCTGCAAGTTCAAAAAGCATCTCCCTGGAATGCAAGTATGTGGAATGTTTCAGCCAGATAACAGAATTCCATAGATAGATAGTAATTTGCCTGATTGTTTGAAGCATGAAGCTGGAAGTACTTAGCAGTCTCTCTTGCGTCTTGTAGGAAGCAAAGTCTTAGCTCTTTGGCAGTGGTACGCCAACGTACAGAAAGCCCATGTAGTTTGCTGCTAAAACTGTAGAATACACTGTATGTGAGGCTACAGGCATGCTGTCCAAGGATGGTTTTGACACAATAAAATGTGTTGGAAGGATCCACCTCCTGATTTATGAATAGCTGTGCGATAAGGGCCTGTTGATATCCATTTTCTGGTGAGGAGGGATATGGTAGGAGAAAACAGTGGATCAGACTGGCAGCTGTGGTGCTTCCATAGCACAGTGAAATCTCTCTTTTGTCAATTTGGGTCAGCTGTCCTGACCCTGTCCCCTCCCCACCTCTTGCCCACCTCCAGCTTCCTGGACTGCGTGAGTGGGGGTGGTTGAAGCAACAGCCTTTACGCTGTGGGAGCAGTGCTGCACAGTAGCTGAAACACTGGTGTGTAATCAACACCCTTCTAGCTACAGCTGCACAGTAGAGCACTATGAGGGCTGCTATGAGGAAAGTTACCTCCATTCCATTCCAAGCTAGACCCAAACCAAAAGTACATTCCAGTGGCACAGCAAACTTCAGCTTGCTTTAATAGCTATTAAAAAAGGGAGGTGGACATGTATCATATCCCCTATCATGCACCAGCTGCTGGGAAAGTTGAACAATGCAATGGACTACTTAAGACCACCCTGAAGGCACTTAGTGGGGGAACCTTCAGGAATTGAGACTTGAACTTGGCAAAAGCCACCTGGATGGTCAACACCCCCAGGGTCCATCAATTGAGCTGGTCCTCCCCAGTCTGAACCCCTGCACACAGTGGATGGAGACAAAGTTCCTGTGATAGACATGAAAAGTATTTTAGGAAAGACTGTCTGGATTAATCCCACCTCAGGCAAAGACAAACCCATCCGTGGGATTGTTTTTGCTCAAGGCCCTAGTTACACTTGGTGGGTAATGCAGAAGGATGGGGAAACCCGTTATGTACCACAGGGAAACCTAGTCATAAGTGAGAACTATATGTAAGGTTTCATCATGATGCAGATGGAAATAGAATAAGGGGTGGATAATGTCCGAGATTGAGAAGCAGGATGTTTTCTATTGCCATCTGTGTATCAGTTGTCTTCTGGGCAGTTTTCCTTATCTCCTGTTAATGGGCCCATCAATGTCTTGCCACATGACTCAGAGATAACTCCCTCTTGGAGCAGTTTCTGTTTAACAGGTGATCAAGGACCCACCACATGACTCAGAATGACATCAGCCCATTGTGAGATGCTCTGCTCAGGCGGGAGGAGCTAAGCATTCCCACCTAGTTATATTCTGTGATTTCTTTCATTAGTAAATTTGTGGATGACACTAAGCTGGGAGCCTGTGTTGATCTGTTGGAAGGTAGGGGGGCTCTGCAGAAAGACCTAGAACAGTTGGATCGATGGGCAGAGTCCAGTAAGATGAATTTTAATAAGTCCAAGTGCCGAGTCCTACATTTTGGCCACAATAACCCCCTTCAACGAGGCTGGACAGTGCCCAGGCAGAAAGGGACCTGGGGGTACTGGTCGACAGCCAACTGAACATGAGCCAGCAGTATGCCCTGGTGGCCAAGAAGGCCAACAGCATCCACGCCTCTATCAGGAATAGTGTTGCCAGCAGGACCAGGGAAGTCATTCTTCCCCTGTACTTGGCACTGGTGAGGCTGCACCTTGAGTACTGTATCCAGTTATGGGCCACTCAGTTTAAGAAGGACGTTGAGATGCTTGAGTGCATCCAGAGGAGGGGAACAAGGCTAGTAAGTGGCTTGGAACACAAGTCCTATTGAATCATTAAAACCGAAAATCACAGACAAAGACTCTCTAACTAGTCAAAGCTTCATAGCGGTATGTTTATTATGCTGGCGGGCGGCACTGGGGGGGTCGTTCTCAAAATGCATGACCGCGCCACACAAGGATTTTTGCCTTCTATTTAATTCTCAAAATAATACATATGCATAACTCCAGCACCTCCCATTCTTGCTTTGTATTAAAATGAGATTATTAGTCCTTCAAGCGTGCACAATTCTTCTCTTGAATTGGGTCGATGGTCTCAAACTGGGTCAGTGGTCCCAGGGATGAAGTCAAGAAAGTCTTTGTCAGGTCTCTGTGACCCTCTGGCACGATCCAAGGCCCCCTGCTTCGTGATGGATTAACATAGAGTCCAGGTGCTGGGCATTGCTCTACTGGTTTCAATATGCTCCTATAATGGTTCACTTGCTCCACTTCCTTCTACAAATGAGCTCCTAATATTACAATTAGCTTTAGCTTAAGCATCTAATAATCATTAACTTATCGTTGGTGTATCTAACTTCAATATGAATTGGTTCTGTCAGCTAAAATCTTAAATTTTTAAATCATAATTCACTATGAAGAACGACTGAGGGAGCTGGGGTTGTTTAGCCTGGAGAAAAGTAGACTCAGGGGTGACCTTATCACTCTCTACAACTTCCTGAAAGGTGATTGCAGTCAGGCAACAGCTGACAGAACAAGATGACATAGTCTTAAGGGAAATAGAGGTTGGATATTAGGAAAAAGATTTTGCAGAAAGAGTGCTAAAGTGCTGGAATTCTCTGCCTGAGGAAGTGGTGGAGTCACCATACTTGGATGTGTTTAAAAAAAGACTAGATGTGGCACTCGGTGAAATGGTTTAGTTGAGGTATTAGGTCATGGGTCGGACTCAATGATTTTGAAGGTCTCTTCCAACCTAGCGATTTTGTGATTCTCTGGTTTAGAGACTGATAGTAAGCAGGGTAGGAACAGGGCATTTTGGAAGTGGAACATTCCATCAATATCTGGGGATCAAGTCACTTTGAGAGGGGGAAGTTTCAATGGGAAAAGCCTTCTTTCTGAGCAACAAGCAGTTCTTGTGAGAAAAAGGATCTAGTCTCCATTTTTTCTCACTTGGTAATACAAGTGGCAAAGATCTGGAACTCCTGCATGCAAAGGGACAAAACCATGCAAAGCCCATTGGGTGCTCTTTGTGTGTGTGTCTGTGTGTGTGTGTTGGAAACCCAGGACCAGCTATAAAGAGGTCATGGAGGAGATGTGAGGTTGGTCTGGCTAAACTTGATTAAGTCAGGGCCTTACAGAAGGCAATGCCTTGAGGATGTGAAGGGTAAAAGGATAATAAGTAAGGCTGAAGATGTTCCTGACCCTTTTGTTTGGAAGGATTGGGACTGAATGTTGATTTGAGTGAAGGGCAGGTACCAATCTGTCTTCTATAACTGCAATTTCAGCACCAAAGGACACCCAAAGTTGAGTATCAGCCCCCAATAATGCTGTTTTGGGTCTGGCTCAGCTCGAGTTCATTTCTCCACAGCAGTTCTCACAGTGCTGTGCTTTGCATTAGTAGCTAGAAAGGTGTTGATAACACCCCAGTGTTTCGGCTACTGCTGAGCAGTGTTGGCACAGCATCAGCACTGTCTCTCCAACATTCTGCCCCTCATCAGTAGGCTGGAGGTTGGCAAGATCCTGGAAGGGGACACAACTAGGCCAACTGACCCAAATTGGAGGGATACTCTATATCATATGACCTCAGCTTTGATATAAAAGCTAAGTTAAGGAGGAGGAAGGGGGCACATTCGTTACTTACAATGTTTGCCTTTCAGAGCAACCCCTACGCATGCTGAAGCACTGCTTCCTGGAAAGTGGCCAGACAGTGCTTGCTTATGGGAACTAGAGGACAGAATTATTTTTCACTTCCTCTTTCCTCATTCATGAGCAAACTTTCGCTTTTGCTTTAGTAAACTACCTTATCTCAACAGGTGAGTTTTTTTCCCTCCTTTTTTCTATCCCCATCCAGCTGAGAAGGGGAGTGATGGAGCAGCTTGGCTGGCACTTGGCATCCAGGCAAGGTGTAGGAGACAGTCCGAAGTTCCCCTCATTTTTGCCTCGCGTTTGCCACAATAGCAGAGACTCAGATCCTGGAGATCCCGATTGTAATTCCGGCTTGGGAGATGTGGATGATTATTTGCAGGTGTGATTGCTGTGACAACATGGAACACTGCTTCGAGGAGGGCCTGTCAAGGACCTGGCAAGGAGCGACTTGCTCTACAAGCTTACACCTGCTTCACGATACCTACCCGAACCCATGAACTTTCCTACCTCTAGGCCAAATGAACTTTCTGGGGTAACTTTGGTGATCTCCCAGGGAAGATCCCTCATCTGCCTCACGACCACTGTGACGGACAGAGATTGAAGCTCCCTCCCAAGGACTGAGACTGAGACCCTTATAATCGTAACACAGGGGACGCTGGCCTGACTGAAGCAGGATATTTGTCAAGTGGTGCCTGCAGGTGTGTTTGCTGGACCAAAAAAGCAATGGGTCTTGCTCACTGCTGAAATTGAATTGCCCTGCTTCAGAACATGGACTGTCTGTACCTGTTTTCCAATAAACTCATTTCTCCATTACCTGTTCCCCCCACTCGGCAGAGGACTATAAAAGATCCCTAAGTTAACCAAGACTTCGGTGACCCCCCACGGAAGATGGCGAATCTATGTGGCTGGACCATCGAGGATTTTGTCTCTCCATTTGGTAGCTATATCCCCCCCCTTCTTTCTCTCTCTCTCCATCCTTTATCTCCTTTCTGATTCCTTCTATCGCATTTGCTGTTGGCACTCAATAAAAGCTGCATTTGTTGTGATTAAACTGATGGTCCACTGGTGTTTGCCTTTTGCACTTTTGGGATCGGTAAAACAAACCATTACAACACCCCACTTGTTCTAGTGGATCATGACACAAGGTCAACCCACCACAGATGCTTTTGATGCCATCCTGAGTTGGTGAATAAGGACTTTACAATTAAAATTGTAATGCAGGCATGTTTTATTCCCGCTGGGACACATGGGGGATATTTCCACCAGACATGTTGTCCTAGGGTGACGTTATGATGCTTGTATCCCCCGTCGTCTGTTCTGTTTATGCTGGATATTATGTTCTGTGCCTTCAAGACTGGCTCTGAAAAGCGAAGTTTTGTTTTGTTATCAGCCTGCTCACTCCCCCATGGTCTGCTGGACTCAGATGGCGGTACATAGGGGTGCTTTTGGTTTTTGGTTTTTGGTTTTTGCTTTTTGTTTTTTGCTTTTTGCTTTTTGCCTTTGCTCTTGCTCTTTGCTCTTGCTCCTGCTTGTGCTTGTTTTTGTTTTTTGCTTGTTAGTTAGTTTAGCTGGGCAGTCCGAATTTTCCCTGGACTTTCTTTCCCTTTTCTTGGAACTATTCGAACCTGCTCCGGACTGGGACCTGGGAAAATACCAAGAGCTTGCACTTTGTGGCCCACAGCAGCCATTCCCCTGCTGGAGGGACCGATAACAGAGCGATCACTCCCAGGAGAGACTTTCTGAATTTGTCATCTCTTCAGAGCAGTAAAAGAGTTTTGTCATCTGGTGTTGTTCGTTTTTTGTGCTGGGGAGTGCTTTGCCTGTTAAATAAACAGGTTTTTTTTTCACTTCTCTCTGAGGAAATTCTTCCCAAACCAGGTGGGGGGAGGGGCTGTGGGGGGTTTGCTTTCTGGGGGCTCCTTCTGGAGGTTTTCTCCCAAATTTGCCCTAAACCAGGACGCATATGTACCTGGTGAGACAGGTATCAGGTTTAAGTACACATTGATCCCACAAGCCCACACCACCCTGCCCGCCCATTCCCTGTCCACTCTCTGCCTCCTTGCGCTTCATATTATAATTAGTCTTCTGTGGTGCCATGCCCCCAGGGGGTCATGGGCAAGGGTCTTCTTGATGAAGTAAGAGGTCTTGCTCAGGTGTTTGCTGCTTGACCTTGTCTCTGGGCAGGCAGGGTGGAGGTTTTGGCTTTCTCTCAGGTCAGTTTGCCCTGGCCAAAATTAGGACCCTGGTTCTTGCTGACTCCTTAAGCAAAAGGTTCTGCTTTATGGGTTTCAACAATACCTGAGTCTTGCTTTACTGAGTTTTCTTATCTTTATGACCTTTACCTAGCCAATAAATTCTTATATGTTCTGTTACAAGTTGTTTCTACCTAGCAAGTTACATTCCTGTTACAGACTGTGTTCTGTACTTTTGCAAACTTGTTAAATAAGCTGTACATATTTCTGTTTTCTTCCACCCTCCTATGTGGAAACCCAGGGCACCAAGAATATTTCTCTGTCTGCTCTGGGGTGTCCTGACCCCTAGGGGAGCACTGACTTTGACTCTCATTCATGGAGAAAACTTCCAAAGCCTCAAGGTAAACTAGAAACCACAAAAGTGTGAAATAGATTGTAGAGATTGGAGAGAGTAGTGTAGTATGTCACATGGGTGAGAAATTTAAGTTTTAGGATTTTTAGTATGTTCTAGATGGGTTCAAGATGGAGGATATAGGGCGTTGTCTTGAGTTCCCTTCTTCTTTCTTCTTCTTCCTCTTTCTTCTTGGGTTTAGCTGGTATCTTGTAATTGGGTAGAAAAATCCACATGGCTGGTCTTTAGGGGTCAGTTATTGGGTTAGAAAGGAAAATAATTTAGGTGTCACTTCTTAATTGGGTAGCTAAGTTTTTAATTAGACTTAAAAAGGCCTTGTAACAAGAGATTGTTAGCCATTTTTGTGCTGTTTTTTCCTGCACGCAGAATCTGGTGTAGACAGTGTGCCGAAGTTTTGATAAGATAACAATAAACAGAAGCTGAAGACCGATAAAGTCCAATGTGTCTCTCCTTCCTGACACAGAACTGCTCCAGGAGGGTGTCCTCTGCCAGGGGAGCCCCCAGGGAGTTGCCCAACTTGGGGCCCACAAACTCACACTCCTAAGTACATTATATGCTTCTAAAATTCTGAATTTTCATAAACATACATGTTTCCCATATCAATCCAGGTGTCACAGGAGAGGGGTCAGAGATCAATTGGACAGATCTGATTTAGTAGTTTATTGAGGTCTAATCAGTAAATTTATGCATGTGAAATTTTTAATAAGTACAGATGGATTGGCGGTCATGTGGCAGGACATCCCCCATACCACAGAAAAGCTTATCTGCTCTGTCCATCAGGTGGTGCGATAGCCCTGGACATTCTCCTCCCCACATGAAGTGATGAGATAACCCAGGCCAACTCTCTGACTAGTAAGTTAGTGAGTTATTTCTCTCTCTGGCGCCAGAGGTAGAATTCCCAATAAGCAACTGGGGATAAGAGCAGATGTGGGGAGATAACCTGGAAATTCCTCACTGAGAGACACCACTTTACAAACTATAAAATCTACACAAACTTTCAAACCTCCTACACACACCCTGGAAATGTGCAGGACTTCTCCCACAGTTTGGATGCAAATTCCATGGATACTTTCCCTGGGAACTGAGTGAAAGAATTCTATGTGTATTCCATCACCAATGCGGTGGTAAGTTACATTGAATCCTAATCTGTACTATTTCTTCACTAGATGTAATATAAGTACCTTTATCGTGCACTGTATTTTATCTCCCAATAGTTTTTTTTTTGTTTTACTCATGTGTAGTAAGTAGTCTGTTTTAAGTCTTGTTATAAGTAAAAATTAATTGAGCCAAATTTAATATTTAATAAAAATAGATTTTTATTACGAGACCGAAATTCGGTCAGAGATAGCCACCATCCAATCAAAAAGGGCCAGTGCCGATGAGCCCGGGTATCGCCGCTGGGTGAGACACAGGTCTGACCGCTACAGCATAGGGTCCCTTATGTTTCATGCCGACTGTCCTGCCCGA
Organism: Anomalospiza imberbis; assembly: GCF_031753505.1. Taxonomy (NCBI): domain Eukaryota; kingdom Metazoa; phylum Chordata; class Aves; order Passeriformes; family Viduidae; genus Anomalospiza; species Anomalospiza imberbis. The sequence continues at coordinate 3,874,046 of NC_089720.1, forward strand.
GTGGTTTTTATGCAGTTTTTCCTGCCCAAGGCAGAGTCCCTTTTCTTCCTTTCAGGACTTCACATATTCATGTGGAGTTCTTTCTCTGTGAGGAACTGAACAAAACCATGTCTGGGGAGTGATGAATATCCATGATTGCGTTCCCGAATCCGGTATTGAGATGTATTTCAGCGATGCCTCCAGCTATCTCAATCTTAGATATTTATCACATATTCATGTCGGGGTGTTCCTCGGATCACCTTGGGGAACGACCCATCTCCGAGCTGGCCACGCTCATTGGTTTGTAAATGAGCTTCTCCTTCCTCTTGTCCACGGTGGTTTCCACACTGTGATGCAATCCCCGACACTGACTTGTGTGCTTAAAAAATCTTTTATGAGGGTGTTTCTTACCAATATATATATAAGATATATATAACATTTTTATACGCATAAATTATCCCATATACACATAACAATCCCTCTCCTTCTACATAAACATATTAATTTGTGCTTTCTAAAAAAACCTTCTACATGATTACATGTGAATTTTCTTCTAACCTATACAACTATCCCATTTCCTAGCTCTTTAAGAAAAAAAAACCCTCTTAGTTCCCTCCAGGCTCATCATCCCACTCTTCTCTTGGAATTTCTTGGTACAGCTTGTAAGCATCCCCTTCTCCCTTTATCTGTTTTTCGAATCTGGCCAAGGCATCTGCTGCTCTACCGTGTAGATTTTCCTCCCCCAATTTCGTTGTTTTTGATACTTGATTTGTTTTTCTTATAGCACATTCTGGGTCTGTGGGCATGGCAGCCGCCTGCATACCCTGCACTACTGAGTGTATTAACCTGATAAAGAAGGGTATCAGGCAGGGCAGGAATATGATCTTGGTTATTGAACACAATACAAAGAATATTACCTTCTTCTACCACGCTCCATCAAACAAATGATCCCACCAGGATGCTTGGAGTATGGAGTTCCATTTTTGTACTGGGATGTGTGCTACCCTTTTAATTTTGGTCACCAGGCCTCTGATGATCTCTCCATAATCATCAATCTCTATACAACATTTTGATTAATTAAATTTCTCACAGACACCCCCCCCCCCCTCTTCTGCTAGTAAATAGTCTAGGGCTATCCTGTTTTGATACACGAAGGCCCTCATTTGGGAGTGTTGTTTGGACAGTAGCTTGAGGGCATCTGAGGTGTGGTTAGAGACAATCTCTACCACTGCCTGAAGTCTTATTAGTCGGTTTAATAGATAAATCGGGGTCCTATACCCCCAACTTCTGTCCTGGGCACATGTTGCGGGACCATAATATTCTATTATTCTTTCCGCGGGCCACTCCTCTTCACCCCAAGTCTGGCCCCTACTAAAAATAGGGAATTTCTTTTTCACTTCTCTTCTCCTTCTGCTCAAAGTTTCATATAAGGGGGGCCCTAGTGAGCTGCATTCTGATCGGGGCAGTGTAAAGAAAACAGGTCTTATTAATCCCATAGTGAATGACCCCCTCCACTGCTGAGGTAGTTCACTGTATGCTTTCTTCCTACAAATCTAATATAAACTATTTGTGGCTTTCCATCTGACTTTTGTGTTTTCAGGTTCATTCCAGTATCTTCTCAATTCATCTATGGATTGGTAAGGGTTAGCTCCAGAGCCTCTGTTCTAGCAGAGTTCAATTTTATCACTCTGTTCACATTTGGTCCCTTTTTCCCAGCTCCAGTACCCTGCAGGGTTTTCTGGCTGCCAGATTTTGCTTTTGTTAGAGGAATTTACTGTTAGAGTGGACACACACGGAGTGTATCCCACTATTTCAGTATACTCCTTTCCCTCCCTGCTAATGCAAAATGTCCCAATTACTCTCTTGTCTAAAACCCATCCCTCAGGTCTCTTGAATTATCCTAGAGGTTTTAGCATTATCCCATTTCGGGAGTTGCTCTCGAGCTAAACTCTCACCTTTCCAAGGCCATTTCTCTGCGGACTTGAGCCCTCTGCAAATCAAGCAGTTGGATAAACCTAATTCTGTTGTAATTTCTTGCATCAGATCCACAAATAGGTTTTGATCTGAGGCAGGTAAACCCCAATTGGTATATTGTTTTTCAAGCTTACCGTATTGCTCACTTAGGGTTCTCAGCCTTTCTTGCTCCACCCTTCTTTTTCTCATCTCTGCCTCCTGTCTTTTTAGTTCCTGTGCTACCTGTTTCATTTTGCTCTCTGGGCCCACTCCCTCTTTATTCTTTGAGAAGCAGAATATCCTGTCATATTGCAGACAAACTCTGTCATCCTGATCCTCTAAAAGGTCAAAGATAACTGGCTCATTTTTGAGGGACATTTTGGTCTCATATTTTAAATTCTTCTCGACCCAGTATGTCTTTCCTCCCATCACACACATTCCCAATTGATTATTATCATAACACAATGGGTTAGCCTGAAAGTAAGCTACAAATACTGACTCCATCTTTCCCCCAGTCCATACTGTGTGGTTACATTTATCACAGATTGGGACAGATATTTGTTTAACATTCCTTTTATGCACCTTGTGCTCTGACTGTCCATCCTCTGTGAGTAACACCTTATTTTTTCTTTTAGTCTGCATATCCCTTGCTGAGTGCCATTTATGGGACAGTGTCCGCTTATCTTACCCTTGCTGTAGTTCCTTGGGGCTGGGGATTTCGGAGCCTCTGATTCCCTTTGTCCTCTCTGGACAGTCTGTATGCATTGCCCGCACCCGTTGCTGGGGCCTCGCACCTCTGTGTTGGGCAAGTTATTCAAGTGTGTACTGGTCTTGAGGCACATTGCTAGACTCAGGTTGATCAGGATCCCCACGATTATTATTATTCCTCTGCCTCTGCCTACGCCCACTGGGTTGCCACCAGCGATGAGGTAAGCCATCTTCTCGGCATGGAGAATAGTCTTCTGTGATGTCATACCTGGACTGAATGGCATACTTACATTTAAAGATGCCCCACCTTGATAGTTTAACTGTATTTGCGCTGCAGGGTACTTTATTTAAACTCCAGCACTCAACAGTAATGATTTGAGCTTTTGATCTTAATTTTCCCCTTAGCCAGTTTTAAAACAAGCAAAACCAGATTTTAGAGTCTACTTCAATTATTCCTAGACTAGTGGTAAGCTCTAAGATACAGCTAGTCAGGCACAGTTCCCCTTCTAGGCACTTATCGCAAAAACCCTTGGCCAATATCCCCTTCTACAGTGTGTGACCCAAACTTTGTTACGATACTCGCATTTGAAATGTACAAATGGATAACATTCGCAATCAGGTTCAGTGTACCTTATCAGATCCCTATCAGTCATTTACTTGGCCGACGCAAGGTTATCTTCAGGTCTCCAGGGGGAGAGGCGACTTTCCATACTGACATCTCCTCCTGGTGCTTGCCCTTCTTCACTCGGGACGTGTGTGTCCAACCCTTTTCTGCTTTTCGTATTGCTGTATCTGTGGTTAAGAGGGCAAGAAAAGGGCCTTCCCAATGAGGTGACAGTGGGGCTTCTCTCCAAGTTTTTATGAGCACTTTGCCCCCAGGTTGTACTTTATGTATGGAAAAACCCAAAGGGGTACCTTGTCTTATTATTCCCTGCTTCCACAATTCCTGCAGATTCTTACTTATGGCTATGAGATACGGCTGTATCTGTCCATCTTCTATCCTCAGGTGCCCCACTGGCATACCACGTTCATATGGCATCCCATACAGCATTTAGAAGGGTGACAGTCCAGTCTTGGAGTGAGGCATGGACTGGATATTCAGCACGGCTAAGAGGAGGCACTTTAACCAGGACATCTTTGTTTCCAAAATCAATTTTGCTAATTGAGCCTTTAATGTTTGATTCATTCTTTCAACTTGTCCAGAGTTCTGAGGATGCCACGGGGTGTGGTATTCCCACCGGATCCCCAGAGCGTTGGCTAGTTGTCTAATAATTTTCGAGGTGAAGTGTGTCCCCTGGTCCAAATCTATGTATTTTACTAACCCATATCAGGGTATGATTTCCTCCAGTAGAAACTTTGATACTGCCTGAGCCGTAGCCCGAGAGCTTGGGAGGGCTTCTACACAGTGGGTTAGTTTGTCCACTATTACCAATAAAAATTTATATCTTCCCACCTTAGGCAGATCAGTGAAATCTACCTGAATTCTTTTGAAAGGCCGGTATGTCACTGGGAGACTTCCCAATGCCACCTGTCATGTTTTTACCCGATTAACTTTTTGACAAATCATACACCCTTGCAACTCTTGTTTTGTTAATTCATAAATCCCCTTACACTCGAAGAATCTCAGGAATTGCTCTGCCAGGGCCTGGGCTCCCCAGTGTGTTTGTTGATGTTATCTTTCCAGGATTTTTCTGGTATAGTCTTTAGACAACAGCTCCCTCCCATTTGGCAATTTCTACTTACCTCTTTCTAGCTGGCCTCCTATCTTTTCGTACCCCACAATTTCTTTCAGGGAAGGGTGTGGGGGATATTCCTGAACCTCCCCTTCCTCAATTCCCAGGGTACTCACCTTTATCAAAGCTGCGCTTTTGGCCTCTTTATCTGCTAAATTGTTCTCTCAGGTCCTGAACTGCATTCCTGTTTGGTGCCCTTTCACGTGGACTACGGCAATTGCCTCTGGCCCCCTTACAGCATTTAAGATTTGCCTGATTATTTCTTCATGCACTAATCCCCTTCTCCGAGTATTGAGTAACCCTCTTTCTTACCAAATCTTTCAGAATGTGTGTGCGACTCCAAATGCATATTTTGAATCTGTGAAGATTGTTCCTTTTTTCCCTTCTAATTTTTCCAGGGCCCTCAATACTGCATACAATTCACAAGCTTGTGCTGACCATCCGGCATTCAGGGGTCTTGATTCTACTACCTCCCCTGTTTTGCCATCTACTACTGCATAACCTGATTTCCTTTTCCCATCTATGACTCTCGCAGAACCATCTACAAACCATTTTTCCCCTTCTTCTAATTCTTCTTCTAAATCTGGTCTTATTTTGGTCTGCAGCTCCACCACTTCTGCACAATCATGGGTAGGCACTCCTATGGCTTGCCCAAACAGGAACTGAGTGGGATTTTGCACTGAGGCTGTTTGCAATTCCAAATAAGGGTAGTGTATTAATATAGCCTCATATTTTAGGAGCCTGGCGTCAGTCAGCCACTTGTCTGCCTTTTGCTGCAGGATGCTCCTTACACTGTGTGGGGTGCAAACTCCCAGTGGTGCCCCGAAGGTCACCTTCTTAGCCTCCTCTACCAATACTACCACTGCTACAATTGCTTGTAAACAAGTAGGCCACCCCCTGCTCACAGGATCTAAAAGTTTTGATACATACCCTTCCGGCTTCTAGCCCCCTGCCCAATCCTGGGTTAGAACTTCATGGGCAGTGTGATTACTGATGTCCACGAATAGCTGAAAGGGTCTCCTTACATCAGGGAGACTCAACACCGGAGCTGCCATGAGGGTTTTCTTCAATTCCTTGAAACCCTCTTCATCCTGCTCTGTCCACTTTAGCTTATCTGTGGTAAGCTTTTCAGAAAGAAACCTTACCTTTTCGCTGTATCCCTCAATCCATTGCCTGCAGTATCCTAGAAGTCCCAGCAGCTGCCTGACCTCCCTTTTTGTTCGTGGAGGGGGTAAGGTAATGATACCTGCTATCCTGTCCAGATCCAATTTCTTCTTACCTTTTGTTAACCAGTGTCCTAGGTACTTGACCTCAGGCTCTGTGAACTGTAATTTAGATTTTGAGACCTTCCACTCTTTTTCCCCCAAAAAGTTTAATAGTGCTATGGTACCTGCCCGCACATCCTCCTCTTTGGGACTGGTTACTAATAGATCATCTACATATTGTAGTAATTTGGTCCCTTCAACTGGCACAAACTCACTTAAGAGTTTTTAAAGGGCTTGTCCAAATAGGTTTGGTGAATCTACAAAGCCCTGAGGCAAGGATGTCTAGCTTAGTTGTTGTTTTCTATTTGTGTCCGGATCCTCCCATTGAAATGCAAAATAGTCTTGGCTTTCCCTGGCTATCGGGCAAGTCCAAAAAAGGGATCCTTTAAATCTATTACACTGTACCAGGTGTCCTCCAGAGATATGTTATTCAGTAGTGTATAAAGGTTCGAGACTGTAGGAAACAAGGTTTTTGTCTTCTGATTTACTGCCCTCAAATCCTGTACCAGCCTGTAACTACTATCCATCTTCCGCACTGCCAAGATAGGTGTGTTATGTCTTGACATGCATGGTTCCAATGTGCCTTTCCTTATTAGGTCTTCTATTACAGGCTTTAGCCCCTTCCTACCTTCCATGGCAATGGGGTATTGTTTAATCCTGATAGGATCCTCTGGTCTCTTGATTTCAATGTGGATTGGCTGCATGTCTAACCTCCCTGCCACCTCCTGAGTGTGCCACACTTTGTGGTTTATCTCATTCTCATCCTCAGCGGTTAATTTATGTAAATTTACTATGAGCTGGGAGTCCTGTGCTATCAGGCTTATCCCCAGAACAACTATTAAATCCCTCCCCAGCAAATTATAATCTGCTTCTTCCACTAGTAATATGTTCCCTAGACAAAACTTATTCTCTGATTCTATCTCCGCATTCATTAAAACCGGTACCTTAAAAGGTTCCCCTTTAGCCCCAATGACCACCATTGAATCCTTGCTTTTAGTGCATCCAGGTGGCAGTCACTGAACCATAGTTCTCTCTTCCCCTGAATCGACCAGAAACACCAATTCTTGTTTTTGGGGTCCAATTTTCAATTTTATCAAGGGCTCTCCAGGTGTTCTGAACCCCAAATTATAAAGCCCCTGACACCTCTAATCCTCCTGGAAGATACTTTCATCCTTCATTTTCTTCTTGCATTCTCTCTTGAAGTGCCCTTTCTGTTTACAGTAAAAGCACTCAGGGCTGCTTACCTGTTTGTTTATGCTTTTCTTCTGAGAGGGGTTAAGCTTTCCCTGGGGCCTTTGTGTTTGTGCCGGCTTTCTAGGATTCTGTATCCGCTCCCGTTTCTGCGCTTCCCTTACTTTCACTACCAGTACTCTTGCCTGTGCCTTTTGTTTTTCATCATCCCTTCTAATGTAAACCTTCTGTGCTTCCTTTAGTAATACTTGCAGACTTTTTTCTTGCCAATTCTCTATTTTTTCTAGCTTTTTCCATATGTCCTCCCATGATTTAGCAACGAATTGTGTTTTCAATAGAATTCCCCTGACAGGCGAATTTGGATCTGTCCCCGAATACATTTGGAGGCTTTTTCTCAGCCTTTCCAACCATTCGGTGGGTGTTTCATCCCTCCCCTGGCATTCCCCCAATGCTTTGCTAATGTTCTGTCCCTTTGGTACCGCCGCTCAGATACCCTGTATTACCATGTTCCTTAACCCTGTCATTTTAAGCTGACCCTCCTCTGCCTGGGCGTTCCACGATGGCCTCTGCTCAGGCCATTTCTCGGCACCACTCCCTCTCTGGGGGTTCCTGTGTTCCCAATCCTTTATTGCAGCTTGCCTTATCATGTCCCATTCCTCAGCGTTGAATAATGACCTCAGAATGGCGCTGATGTCATCATATGAATAGATGCTATTCCCCAAAAATTCATCCAGCCTCTCTGCCACCCCCAGAGGGTCATCCATTAATTTCCCCATTTCCTTTTTGAAGGCTCTTACATCCCCTGTGTTGATCGGCATGTTTACGTACCCAGTGATTCTGGGAGTGGTTGGTACTTCCCTTAGAGGGTAAAGATTGGGTCTATCTCTTTCTTCCTCACTATCATCATTGTTTTCTCTCCGCATCTTGCGTCATGTTTTGCTGGTTGGGGGAGAAGCAGTCTCCCTGGCGGGAGGTGTGTTCCCGAAATTGTCTGTCTGTTGTGGCGCAGGTGGGGGCTGGGAGGGACCCGGTGCATCCGGCACCACCAGAGCTGAAGGCTGTATGTTAAGCAGCGGTGCCTGTGCCCGTGTGGGGGGAGGTGGGTGTCCCACCAGTGCGGGACTGGGGGCCTGAGCCTGGGGAGGAGGAATCTGGTACAGGGGTGGAAGGTTGTCCAAAGGCTCCCAGGTCTCACCCTGGTTTACCTTACTGCCATGAGTTCTGACCGGGAACAGCCTCACACCAATATATTCCCACAATCTGGCATAGTCTCTCTCCTCACTTTCTGGCCCACTTTCTTCATATATACAATCAGATAATGCTTGACACATCCTTGCATCAAACGCGCCAAATATAGGCCAAAATTCATATTTCCCAATTTCCATGTTCCCCCATACCTCCACACAATAGTGAATAATTTTTTCCTTAGATTTCCTCTGTCTCTCGGGGCAGTCTTCCCAATGTTCTAGCATCCATCCTAAGGGCTGTCCCTTGGGATTTCGGGCAAGCAGTCCCATTGCGCTTTACCAGGTTTACCCTTGGTTTTTCCCTGAATCTTACTCTTCCTCTGCCCCATTTTTTAAAAGCTTCCTTACCTTAATTCCTCGAATGAAGTCGTTAAAGCAATCCTAGTCGGTACCATGGTTTTAACTTATTCCGATTCAATGTTACCAGCCTATTAGTCGCACAGTGAACCGATCTGTGGACTGTTGTATTGTGTTTTTATATCTTTGTAACAGTTCTGTAATGGTTTGCCCCTTCACCCCCCATTTGCCATTGCCACCAATGGTGCCTTGTCCATCACGCAGCTCCTAATCCCACCCTCCCAAAATCTTCCACCTTGGGCATCTAGTGAGTGGATGAAGGCCAGGGGTCCCTCCCTTAACATTCCTCCATTGGCTTGTGTTTCTGTCTGCCCTTCTGCCTTCCACTCCCCTGAATTCCCCCATTGGACGGTGGGCATCCTTCCCCCTTGTCTCCTCCCCGGTACTTAAGGTGATTACAAAAGCCACGTGGCCACGTTCGGCCACCGGGACATGGAATTCAGAGCTCCCTGGAGCTTACAATAAACCTGAGGCTTTTCCCCCGGCTGTGAGTCGACTCCTTCACTACCTTCTCGGACGCTGCCTCTCCTCCATACAAGGCAGACAGCGAAGCGCTCTGTCTTAGCCGCTCCCCAAATCTGCCATGAGAAACAGGGGGAGTGTCCCCCACTGCTGACCGTGCCCCTGCCGGGCAGGCGAAGCCAGGGGGCTTCAGAGTGAGCACAGCGGCAGTGGACTTATGGCTGATAGTGAGCTCCCTTACCTTTTTCCCCAGACTTCCGAAGTCCTGGACCGAAGAGGTTTACCAGCTCTCACACACCCGAGAATGTACTGTCCCTCCTCGATCTGCCCGTGATCAAACCCCTGAACTCCTCGAGTTGCAGGCTTTACGCATTGATGGGGAAGATGAAATAGGAAAACCTTATAAATATGATTGCCTGGCAAAAGATTTGGAAAATACAGACATTGAGATAAGAACTAGATTTAAAATAACAAACCTTGACTACGGAATAACTAGAAAACAATAGTATAGCCAGACTGAAAGCAATCCCCCCTTCTGATTAAACAATGCCCTTTACCTACAGATAGGTCCAAAGGTCAAATGGAATGCTCTGTCTCACCCCCAATGTATGGTTCATCCCACACCTGTAACCCTCCCCTGAAGTATCAGGTATCTGTAACCCCATTGGCCCAAGTCCTGTTCCAGCCCACCATGAAGCCCCCAGAAAAGGTGTGCCCGAGGGACCGGATGCTCTCTTGGATCTTCCCCCTGGGACCCTCACCTGGAACCCTCGCTCCCTCTCTCTCCCTCTCCCTCTCTCCCTGGGCCTGCCACAAGTTGCGCCTGGCAACTCCAAGCAGGGCCTTTCACCCCTTTTAATAAACCACATCTTCTAAGACCTGACTTCAGAGATCTCTCATCCATCCAAACCGTCCTGGAGTCCCGCGCTCCCTACAACGCATGAGATGAGTTTTCCCAGTTTCATACGCTTCCCCCGCAACCGACCACTTTCCTCGCGGAAGAGTGGAAATGCGATCTTGGGGACTGCACTTGCCTCAGGACAGCATCACGTCTCACACACGTGCTTGATCACACCCCACTCAACCACGCGATACTTACGGTCCTTTGCCCACAGGGATTCTTCGTGCACATAGATTTTAGGAGTGAAAAAATTAACCGTGGCCTCGAAGATTCCGCTCAGAGTTCTCGAGAGCTCTGGGCCCGTTTTTATCCCCTTTTTGATAGTGGCTCTGGCACCAAGTTTGAGATCTGATTGGTTCTGCAGGATTCCCCAATCCTGTCTGGCCGCCAAAATCGGCGGGGCACCACCCGGACTAAAGAAGGGGAGTCCCCGAACCCCTAAATCAGATAATGTCGGGGTCAACAAGATTGTTATAAGTAAAAATTATTTGAGCCAAATTTAATATTTAATAAAAATAGATTTTTATTACGAGACCGAAATTCGGTCAGAGATAGCCACCATCCAATCAAAAAGGGCCAGTGCCGATGAGCCCGGGTATCGCCGCTGGGTGAGACACAGGTCTGACCGCTACAGCATAGGGTGCCTTATGTTTCATGCCGATTGTCCTGCCCGAGTGGTTTTTATGCAGTTTTTCCTGCCCAAGGCAGAGTCCCTTTTCTTCCTTTCAGGACTTCACATATTCATGTGGAGTTCTTTCTCTGTGAGGAACTGAACAAAACCATGTCTGGGGAGTGATGAATATCCATGATTGCGTTCCCGAATCCGGTATTGAGATGTATTTCAGCGATGGCTCCAGCTATCTCAATCTTAGATATTTATCACATATTCATGTCGGGGTGTTCCTCGGATCACCTTGGGGAACGACCCATCTCCGAGCTGGCCACGCTCATTGGTTTGTAAATGAGCTTCTCCTTCCTCTTGTCCACGGTGGTTTCCACACTGTGATGCAATCCCCGACACTGACTTGTGTGCTTAAAAAATCTTTTATGAGGGTGTTTCTTACCAATATATATATAAGATATATATAACATTTTTATACGCATAAATTATCCCATATACACATAACATTCTTATGTCTGTTTTCCTTGTGTCTATTCAATAAATAATTCACGTTGTAATAGCCTTAATCAGTCATTCTTAAGAACTGTCGAGCGGGAGTGGGTTTTGGGGTGCTGGCTGCCTCAATAAAGCTGCTGTCTACTGCCAGAAACCTGGGCAAAGGCAGTGTCCTGGGGTGACTGTATGGTCTGGTATCCCATCATCTGTTCTTTCTGCTCAGAAATGGGTCTTGTAGCTTTAAGTTAGGCTGAAAGAGACAGAGAGGGAGAAGCAGGGGAGAAGCAGCGTGCAGTTTGTCTGCAGAAGCTTCACTTTACTCCCTCGGAATTCCTCTCTCAGGGACTGTGCTGCCTAACACAGAGAGCAAGAGACAGAGATAAGGCTCTCAGTGCTCTCCAAGTTCTCGGCTTTTGCAGAGAGAGAGAGAGAGAGAGATAGAGCAGTTTTTTCTTTGCTTTTTTTGCTGGTTTTCCTCATTAGCTACAGCAAGAAAGGTTTTCCCAGAACTGTGTATTTTTTTTTCTGTAACTGTTCGACTTCTCTCTGGTCCAGAACACCAGGACAATCTCCCAGGGGCCCCCTTAAGCTGCTCTGTGGCTCGGACACTGGGGGCCCGGGACCCTGCATTCCAGCACCAGAGGGACTGAGAGAGACCGAGCAAGCTAGAGACACACCCACAGAGGACTCTCTGAACTACAGAAGGACTTTGTGAATTTGCTATCTCTTCAGAATAATGAAAGGTTTCATTGTTTAATATTATTGGTTTTTTTCATGCTTGTGAGTACTTTGCTTGTTAAAGAAACAGTTTTTTCCACTTTTCTCCAAGGAGATTTTCTCCCAAATGGGTTGGGGGAGGAGCTGCTAAATTATGCCATTTAGGGAAACATCTTTTGGGAATTTCCTTCCAAATCTGTCCCAAACCAGGACAAATATTTTGGTGCCCAGTGTGAGGGTCAAGAAAGTGGAAAAAACCTGGACTGACTGAATTTTGGTTTCACTTTCTTTGTATTGGGATTAAGCATGCAGTACCCATCATGTTGCCTGAGATTATAATGTCTCTCTGGGTGGAGGCCTTGATGTCTCTCTGGTCCCTAGGCCTGTTTGAGGTGTTAATACCTTCCTGGTCCCTAGGCTTGTTTTCCTATCCACAGATAGCTTCAGTATTGCCCCTAGAACATAGCTTTTACAGTAGAGGGGCACAGATTAAGATTTCTATTTTGCTGGTTGTGAAAAATGCATATTTTATGATTGGCTTTTTGCAAATATTAAAATGAATATTATATGTGTAATGTTAGAAAGTTATGCTGTATTAATTCTCTCAAGCAGTGTGTTAAATATAGTTTTAGGATACAACATAATGCTAAAATAGAAACTCTGCGATGCAAGATTTTTTACTAGCTCAAGAAAGGGATAAGATAATCAAGAAACTCTTCACACAGAGATAACAGCGACAGGACACAAAGAGTTACAGCCTCCTTATCGAAAAAGACAAACATTCTTCTACCTTCTCTCCATCTTTACGGAACCACCAGGATTAAGGGGAAGAAGTTGACAAAAGCCAGAAAAATTCTTAATTTGCAAAGAATTTATGCATCATGTATGAAATATATGAATATGCAACAGGCTATTGCTTTTAAGGGTTATTCCTTTGTTCGCAAGGCATGTTTTTGGCAACCGAGTGTCCATAAACATCTGGACGTCTGTAATTCTTTGCTTTTTTTTCTCTTGTAATTGTCCTGACTCTAAATTTTATTACTTTAATTGTATTACTATTTTTATAACAATTTTATTATTATTAAACTTTTAAAATTTAAAAAACCAAGTGACTGGTGTTTTTCACACTGGTCATGGTGATAATGATTTATAGGGAGTTAAGAAAGGTACTGGGGTTTGTTTGAAATATGTATGGTTTATTGTTTTTTTGCCCTAATCTGCGTCGTAGTTTTAGTAGCATGTTTTGTGGGTTTATTAGTAATTGCACTGTGAAAAACGCTATTTACTTGTGTTAAAATTTTAAAAGTTTATTAGTAATGAAAATAGTAATAAAAATTAGGGCAACCAGAGACAATAAAAAGCAAAGAATTACGGACGGCTGGGTGCCTTACATTCTGCCACAAAGCACACCTTGCTAACAAAGGATTACTGCTTAAAAGCAATAGCTTACTGCATATTCATATATTTCATACATAATTTAAACATTCTTTTAAAATTAAGGTGTTTTTGTTTAATTTTAGCTTCCCCCCCCCATCTTGTAAATTAATTTTCTTAGTTCTTTGAAGTCTGAGCATTCCTGATAAGGAGGCAATAATTCTTTTCTCGAGATCTTGGTGTCTTGTTGCTGTTATCTCTATCTAAATAGGATAATGCGAAGAATTTCTTGATTATATTTTCTTGTACTAGTTACAAAAAGTATCTTACATCACATAGTTTCCATTTTAATATTATGCTTTAGCCTAAAAACTATATTTACCACACTACTTAAAAAATATTAATATAGCACTACTTAGAGGAGATTAATACAGCACTACTTAAAAGAGATTAATACAGCATAACTTTCCAACATAACACATAATAATATTCGTTTTAAGATTTGCAAAGAGCCAATCATATAATATGCATTTTTCACATGCACCAAATTTGTTAGAGGAAGAGCAGGAGGTGAGGCTTCCCAGCTTTTTCTCTCCTTCTTCCCCTTTAAATCTGTTACATCATCTTTTGAGAATGTTCAGTTTCCCCTGGATGCCAAGGGTACCACCTTCCTGGTATTCTATCTGGTAGGCTTCCTCTATATGGTTTGCAGCTTGTCTAGAATGAGGGCTGAGATGTCCAGAGGGGCTGATGAGACACCTGACCCAGGCAGAGACCCAGGCATGGAAAATCCCAAGTGGTGTGGGTAATGGGAGAAAATGGGCCAGACCTTGAAGGAATTCCCTGACCCCATAGCCTGGGACTTTCCCCGTGAACAAATTCCGAACCCAAATGAGGTGGGGAAATATTTGCAAGAGAACTGCAATGACAACTATAAGGAGAAAAAGCTCATTGCAATAAGCTGGGCCCTGGCATATGCTTGTCGCATGCTGCTAGATACTGTAGGGCAGCAGATAGAGGCAGGGTGGCAGGGAGATAAATCAGCAGCTACCCCAGTCAGGCTGCAGCAGATACCCCAGTCATTCAGGTTGCAGCTAAACCAGACAGTGAGCCTAAGCCAGCAGCTAAACCAGACAGTGAGCCTAAGCCACTGGCAGTTGCTGCCATGGGAAAGAAGCACAAAAGCAAAACCGATTGCCCAGTGGATGATGATGAACCAGGGGAAGGACCCTCAAGGACAGAAGTCACTATTGAGTCTTTGTCCCTGAAGGACTTTGGTGGCCTAAGAAAAGATTGCACTCAACGATCTGAAGAATCTATAATTAGTTGGTTAGTCCATCTTTGGGATGCTGCAGGCAAGGCTACAATTCTGGATGGTACTGAAACAAGGCATTTGGGATCCCTGTCACATGATCTGGTTCTTGACCAAGGAACAGTGAGGGGGGGATGACCCTCTCAGTCTCTGGGTATGGATCTCGAGAAATGTGGGGCAAAGCTATCTGCGTGCAGACGAACTCTATATACAGCAAATCGAGTGGAAAAAACATAGAAGAAGGGATTCATTGCTTGAGAGAAATGGTGGCAGAGCTTGTCTTCACAAAGGACCCAACAATGCCTAGGAATCCAGACTTGGTAAAATGTACATCCGTGATGTGGCAAAAACTTGTATTACTTGGGACACAAGAATACGCTTCTGCTTTAGCAATGATGAAGCGGTATGATGGCTGTCTTAGGTTGCAAATGCAAGATGTGGCCGGGGGTGTGTATTCTACTGCCATCTGTTAGAGGTGGGGTGATTATCTTCTGTTAATTGGACCACCTGTTAAAACCAGGTGGGGCAGTTTTCTTTATCTCTTCCACCACCAATCCTCCCTCAGGGGAGATATCTTCTGTTAATGGGCCATTGAGTCTCATTGTATGACTGATAAAATTACATCATCCCATTGTAAGATGCTCCACCCAGGGGGAGGAGCCAAAAATTCCTACCTGGATATTGAGACGGGGCTGGAAATTTAACTCGGAGTGGAAACCAATTTTGGATTTAGCTGAAGTCTGCTGTTTAAGCTTGTGTAGTCTGTTAACTTGTGTGCTCGCAAAAAGGCCTGCAGAGAGAACAAAGGAGATTTAAGGCTACTTCAAAAGGAATACAAGCATCTAAGTGGAAGAGAGATAAGGAGGGGCCTCACCGACCTTGGGGCTGAAGCAGACGAAAAAACTGAATCTGGGTTACAAACATCACATTACAGCTACGTGACTGAAGAACTGTGCAGGTTTCTAAAAATTGATAAGGCAGTTTAATACATATGCATATGTCTTTTATGCATATGCAACAGGTTAGGGAATAAAATAGATTTGACAATTTTTGGAAGTGGGCATGTCCTTTTGGGAGCTATCCCGCATGCGTCTGGCACTAGAATAAATCATACTGGCTTTACAACTTTTACAAGTTGTAGAGGTTTTTTTTTCTGCAAATCATTTGTAGCGAGACCCAGCCAAGAGGGTGTCTGTCCCTGCAGGATCGGGGGGACGGACTTCCTTCCCTGGAGGAGCCCCGTGTCTCAGCTTGCTCCCTATGGAGACAGACAATGACCTGCTGGTGTCCGGTAAAATGGTGTGTATCCTTAGAAGGGCCCTGGGGGGGGAAAGGAATAGGGCTGCTGATAAGCCTCTCAGAGATGTCTGAGCGCACAGCCTCGTCCCTGTGTGAGTAAAAGTTTGAGGTTTTGCTGGCAGCCATCGGCTGAGTGTGGCTGGTGGTGGAGGGATCCCCTGGTCGATAGGGCGACTGGGGAGGGTTTCACTGTTTGATTGCGCTACCGCTAGCAGCTCTGAGGGTGAGCCGAGTGAATCTGGACCTTATTGCTATGTAGCAGAATTTCTGAGAGAAAGAGGACACGATTTGTATGTTTAGAGTGAAGGTTGAGCTCCCCCAGCCTAGGCCCCAGATATGGGCCTCGGTGAGGCCTTGAAGCCTATGGCGCAGTTAGAAATAAATTTGTGGCGCAGTTAGAAATTATGTCAAGGTGTAACACAGTGTAATGAGCTTTCTGGGTGTGAATTAGTGTAGGACTCCACTGTGAAACTTTAACCACCTTAAGACAAACAATGTTTGCTTGCCAATGAGAGTGTGCTCACAATTGTAAACTATCTTGAAGTGTATATAAACTGCCATTGTATAAACAATAAAGGAGAACGTATGATTAACCACATTGGTTTGGATCTGCGTTCGGTCCTGTCCAGCTACCCTATTTTTATGAAGTCCCTGCTTCATTGCTACTATTCTACTTACTGCTATTATGTGCTTGTGGTGTCCCAACATTGTTAGTGTGTTTGTGGTTGTGTGAGTGAGTGGCTTGGTGGACTTGGTTATATGAAAGGGGGACTGAGCGAGTGAGTATACCCATGGTGCGGGGGGGAAGAGTTCTACCCGCATCTGAGGCGGTCAAGCGGGCCCTGGGGAGGCAGCTGGGAGGTGCCGGCCAGGATGGCTGTGGGGGCAGATAGCCTCCCCTTGGGCCTTCTTCCAGACAGTCTAGCTGCATCCTCATCCCCCTTCAAACCTAAAGTCCTCTCAATGAGTTCTGCAAGTTCATGAGCTAAAATCCTTCTGCAGAGATCCACCTGCAGCCTGTGGGGGAGGTACTCATGCCAGAACAGATGGATGCCTGGAGGAGGCTATGGTCCAGTGGAAGACCCGGTATAGAGAGCGGGCCCTTGCTTCCAGGCTGGAGCAGCCTGTCCTTGGAGGACTGCACCCTGTGGAAGAGTGACCCATGCCAGCGCATTTTTGGAAGGACTGTTTGCCTGTGGGAGGAATTAATGTTGCAGCAGTTTTGGGAGAACTGCTGCTCATGAGAGTGGACCCACGCTGGAGAAGTTCACAGAGAACTGTCTCCCGTGGGAGGGACCCCACAGTCTCACAGGGGAAGGACTCCTCTCAGAGCAGCGGAAGAAAACCTAGGGTGACAAACTGACCAAAACCCCCATGCCCTGTTTCCCTGTGCTGTCAGTGGGAAGGAAGGAGGGGCTGAGGAGAAAAAGGTGTTTTAAGGGCTTTTTTTACTTCTCATTATCCTCCTCTGATTCTGTTTGCAATTAATTCACTTTGTACCTTAAGTTGAGCCTGCTTTTCCCTTGGAGTGTTTCTCTTCCAGTCCTTATCTCAACAGATGAGGCCTTTGTTTAATTTTTCTCTTCTCTGCTCAGCTGTCACAGGGGAGGGTGAGCATGTGGCTTTTGTGGGTGCCTGACGTTTGGCCAGAGTCAAACCACGACATCGAGGTAGAAGGAAGAACCCACCCCCATCTCCTGAAGTGCCCCTACATAACAGACAGGATGCTTCTGGTTTGGATACTGAAGAACACATATGTAATGGACAGGACCCGGAACAAAGCCAACCATGTAAAGCTGACTTAACCACCTGCCTACATTAGAACCAGTGCGACCAGAGAAGCATGTAAAGATATTAGTAATTGGAGATTCCCTCCTGAGATGTGCTGAGGTACCCATTTGCTGCCCAGATGATTTCTCTAGAGAAGTCTGCTGCCTACCAGGAGCTTGCATTTGTGGCATCACTGAGAGGCTGCTGAGGCTGGTGAACAGTACAGATAATCACCTGTCAGGACGACAGTGGAGGCACAACCAACACCGAAGAAGACTTAATGCATCTGCAGCCCTTTATTGTTCTACAGTACAACCTTTGATACTCTTCATCCCACATGCATTACACCTGTGTGCCCTCTGTACCCTTTTGGGATTGGTCAGTACACTCCGTGTCTCATTACTCTCAACACTGGTCACCTGTCTGGCACAGCTGTAGCCCATTAGGGATGGGGCTCAGCCGCAGCCCCACTCCCAATTACTGCTCCTACTCTTCCATGTAGGGTCTGATGAGGAAATTTAGAATCCTCCCAGGAGTCTATTATGTCTGTTGGAACAATGTTAAAAGGATTGGGAGCACAGGTGGTAGTATCCTCTATCAGTGTCCAGTCTGAGGAAAGGGTCCAGGAAGGAGGAGATGGACTGAACAGCTGAATGCCTGCCTGCGTAGCAGGTGCCATATTCAAGGTTTTAGCTTCTATGATCATGGATCTACCTTTAAGAAGCCGGGTCTGTTGGGAGCTGATGGGATTCATGCGACCAAGCGGGGTAAGAGGGTCTTTGCCAGCAAGCTGGCCAGAGTTACAACGAGGGCTTTAAACAAGACTCAGTGGGGAAAAATGATGGAGTTTTAAGCAACAGAGAAGAGCCAGGTGCTGCTAATGCATTGGGAACCAAGAGGGGAATATCTGAAAAAGGCCAAAAAGGAATTGGGGATTGATCCTCCAAAAAAGTGATGTGGTCAACAGCCCAACTGAAGTGTGTCTGTACCAATGCATGCAGTACACTTAGGAAAGAGGAGCTGGAAGCCATTGTGCAGCTGGAAAGCTAACAATGTAATCACTATAGTAGAAATGTGGTGGGACAACTCAGATGATTGGAGCTCTGCAGTCAATGGCTATAAATTCATCAGAAGGAAGGAGAGATGGGGGTTGCTTTCTATGTAAACTGATAATAAGAGGGCTTGACTGCACAAAGATGTCTTTGAAAGACAGTGATGAACTTGTTGAGAGCTTATGGGTGAAAATTAGAGGTCAAGGTGTTGTGTTAAGAGTAAGAAATTTGGCAGAAAATAAAGCCCCTTGCATTCCAGCTGGTCCTCAGAGATCAGAGGGACTGGGTGGGTGTAGGTCATGTGGGGGGGGGGGGGGGGGTGAGAGGGCGCAGGAGACAGAGACCACTCACCCCAAAATTCATGTGGCAACAGAGAGCTTTATTTTCCCAACCCCTCCCTTATCTATGACACTTGAAAGACTCGGTCTGGACGCTCTCATTGTTTTTAACCCCATGCCCCTTCAGATCCTGGCCAGTGAGATGGCTGCAGCCTTGGGAGATATTTGGTTGGCCAACGCCCTTGTCACTCATGGTAACATCTCACCCTTCTTGTCTTTATACAATTTTGTGAACTGCTCTCTGTCATCCATCTGCAAAGGCCCATTGCAAACAGGGTGACAGAAGACAGCATGGGTCTAATTTGCATTGGGGCTGCAGCATTCCTATCCAGGATCTGCTAGGAGAGAACTCAGGCCACAGGCATCATGCTTATTGGTTACAAATTACAACTTATTTCTAAAAACAGAAAGCTATTTAACCCTTAACCCATTTAACCCTTATAGAAAAACCCAGCAATTAAGAAACAACCTGTAACCCATTTATCCCTTGAAGAAAAACCCAAGTCCCAGAAAACAATCTGTAAACAGAAAAACAATTTGTAAACAGGAAAACAGTTTGTAAACATGCGTGTCCTGGTTCAGGGCAAATTTGGGAGAGAACCCCCAAGGGGTTCCTCTAGAAGGCAGATTCAATTGGCCCCTCCCCCCAACCAGTTCAGGAAAAAATACTTCTTTGGAGAAAAGTGTAAAAAACTGTTTATTAAACAAGAAAACCTAAACAATATTAAACAATGAAACTTCTTGCTGCTCCAAAAGAGGGACAAACTCAGAAAAATCCCCCCCCCCCCCCCCCCCAGGCTGCAGCTCGGCTCACTCAGTCTCTTATCAGTCCCTCTGGCACTGGAAATGCCGCAGCCCAGGCCCGGCCCGCTGGGTCACATGTGCGAGCTGCTGGTGCTTTTCTTGGTGGTCAGTCCAGAGCAGGTTTGAGCAGGTCAAAAGAAAAGAAAAAAGCCACAGTCCAGGGAGCTTATTTGCCTCAGCTAGCTAAAACTAACTAAAAAGCAAAGGAGAGCTCTGTCTCGCTGTCTGTCCATCCGCAGACAACACAGTCCAGGAGAAGGAATGTGGAGGAGTGAGTGCAGTTTCTGGAAACAAACTCCGCGCTTCTTCTCCCCCCCTTCACTCCTGGAACAAGTCTTAAAGGTGCAAAATGTATTATTCAGCATAAACAGAACAGACGACTGGGTATAAAAGCATTATACAGTCAACCTAGGACAATGAGAAATAATTTGTAAACAAATCAAGTCTGTATATGAACTGTCCACGAGGTAGGTAGACATCAAGATGCTTGTCTGTGATTTCCAGGGTCCATTGAAGTGTATTTTAGGCAGCTGAATATCATAGGGTTATTATACTGTTATATGATTTACTTAAGACTCAAAGAGGGGGGTGTACCCTCACCCCAACCCCTTTTCTCCTTTTTTTCTTTGTATAATAAATAAAAATAGGGTCAAAACATGTTTTTTTAGCACTATTACTGAGGGGGTCTCTCACTATGAGGACTTGAAAAAACCTCTTCCGGATGAGTCTTTTCTCATTTATCTCAGTGGAAAAAGGGTTTTACTTCATCTAGGTTTACCAATATATTTCTCTTTACCAGCCAGGTTCATGTCTTGATCAGGGCCATGAGCTTGGTTGGGGGACGTTTTCTGTATTTATATTTTAAAAACATACTTTTATTATCTAGTGCAAAAAAAAAAAAAATTAACATTGCAAGCCTCTTCAGGCAGACCCGATTGTTTCTGCTCTCTCGGCACCAAACCTTTGCATGTTTTTTTCCACTGCCTTTGGCCGGGCGGGCTGATCACAAGAGCTTTTTCCCACGCCCTACTTCCAGATTTGACGTTTGCAGCTCCTGGTGGTGGCGTTCCCAGGCCCGTCCTTGGGGGCAGGGTCGGAGGCAGGGCCACTCCCACTGGAGGCGAGGCTGTGTTCCACGGAGGCTGTCTTGGATGCAGGGCCCCGCCCCCTGTCGCAGGCGGAATCGGGGGGCAGGCACGTCCTCTGATGCAGACGCGGCTAGGCTCCATGGAGGCGTGGCTTTGGAGCTAGCCCACTCGTTTTCCATGGTGATAGGAAGTGCGGGCGGCCCCGTCTCAGCGGCCGCATGGCACGGTGTCCCGGGGAGGGAGACAGAAGCGCCCACCACGTGGTCTCTTCCCCCAGAACAGGGCTATTGTAAGTTAAGGTAAATAATTTGTCCAATCCTTTAGGGATTGATTAGAAAATTTATTGATTACAGCAAGCAATGACAAGCAAACAGCGCTGGGTGTAGCCGGGGAGTCAGTGCTCCACCAACGGCTCACACCACTTCTCTTTTCCCACGGTCCTTTATTCTCCCCCTTCTTCCGCGTTTGTGGCTTTTCCGGGAGTACTCTGCGCATGCGCCTCCAGTTGCTAGGGGGTCGACTTTGCTCTCTGGTGGTCGTCTGGATGAAGGCTCTCCTCCTCTTCCTCGTTGGGGGTTTATGACCCTGTAACAATCTTTCCATATATGGTTACACACCTCCCGCCCCTAGTTGTACAATCAACTTAAGGAGTCAGCATATCCTCGGGTTTCCTGTTATTCACAAAAGCCTCCTCCTTTGTCCGAGTTCCTGTTTAATGATGAACAAAGAGGCTTCTCTTATCTATTACAGTCCCCTCTTTTCTTTTTCTTTATTTTGTTCATCAAATCTTTTTAATTCCTGTAGGCTGAGGGCTAAGGTTTCATTAGCCTCAAGATCCTCAGGTATGGGTTCATATTTAGCTCTAATCAGCATGGGGTGTGCAGCTTCTAATCTTCTCTTTACTATATTGAGTATTTTATTAAAGATACAGGGTCCGAAGGTGATTCCTAATATTAATAAAATCAGGGGGCCTGCAGTGGTGGATAATAGAGTAGTCAGCCATGGAGAACTGTTAAACCAAGTTTCATACCAGCTTTGTTGGGCTTCCCTTTCCCTTTTTTGTTTCTCCAGTCCTTCTCTTAGTTTTGCCATTGTATTTCTGACTACTCCCATATGGTCAGCATAAACACAACATTCCTCTCTGAGGGCGGCACATAGGCCTCCTTGTTGCAAAAATAATAAATCCAACCCCCGTCTGTTTTGTAGAACAACTTCAGATAAGGACCTTACAGATTTTTCTAACGCCGAAATTGACTGTTCAGTTTTAGTGAGGTCTTCATCTACAGTGATTCTTAAGTCATTGAATTCCTTGGTCTGCTTTACCAGTGAAGCTACCCTGGTGCCTATACCAGTACCTCCCATAAGCATTAGTGTGGCTACTGTAAATGCTGTTAGTGGTTCCCGTTTTTCTAGGTGGTGCACTGAGGTGGTTTGGTCATCATATACATTGTCATTAGAACGGTATATGATTCTGGGAATAATTGCCACTTGAATACAGTAGTCCGAGGTCTCATTAAATATTTCTAATGAAATGCACGGGGTTAGCCCTCCTTTTGAACATATCCATTTCATTTTTTTTGCTGGGATTAACCATTTAGCTGGAGCATCTTCCTGTTTAGCTTTAGTAATTGTGTCACAGAGATATTGCATGTTTGTAGGAACTCTCCCTATACATCGTCCCTTCCCTGTGACTAGAGAGAGAGTTATTCCTTGTGTCTGGCTTTCCTTCCAATTACATTGGAGGGTGTTGCTACCATTCATTCGCCTAGCTTTTTCGGATATTCCTATAGCTTCATAATATGGGGGTTGGACATCAAAACAGAGCCACCAGTGTTCCGTAAGGGAGGGGTTTGATTTGTTAAGAACTTGATAGGCTCCCTCTATCAACTTCCAGAGGGTGCTCATTTGAGGGTTTCTCGTTGGTGATACCCGTGTTGGGTTACCCATGGTGTGATTATCTTCCCCATCCTCTAAATCAATCAGATTTCTATTTTCTTCGGTGTAGATTTCTTTTCCCTCCTCAGCTACCACGGAGTTCGGGCCTACAGGTTGTGGATCCTGAGGTACCACCCCTTTCTTTACTACAAACATGTTGCCTCTATCTTTACCGCGTTCCCAATACTTAATTCCCCATGTTCGGCCCATGATCCATCCAGAATCTGATGGGTCGGTTATGTTTAGATATATATATTGACAGTTCCCTGGTTCAACTATTCCTCCGCTTGAATCTCGCCTAGGGGGTTTGCAGGTGTAGGGTCCCCAGGATACTCTAAGGAATTTATCCTCTTTGGTTACACACCAATCTAGGGCTATTGTTTTGCAACCCCAGTATCCACAGAAAAATTCTCCAGGGTAATTACAGTATCCCCTGCCGGGGTTCGAAGCTGGACACATGTAAAATCCCTTCTTGTCTAAACAGGGTTCTATGGGGGTGATTTGCGGTAATAACTTCACAACCAGAGTTGCAAAGTAGGTGCGTATTTTATTCAGCGCTGGACACAGGGGGAAATCCTTCCCAAATCCTGTGTATCCCAGCTTTCCCGATCCCCTTATTTATTCATACAAATCATGCATATTCTATAACGCCTATACATATTCAATACCTATCTCCGCCCATACTCCGCATAGTATGGAAATTAGCTGTGACTGCGCAGTTCTTTCTTTTATTGAGTCCATGGTCTCAAAAATGAGGCTGGGGTCCAGTGGGACGAAGGCTCCATAGTCTTCTTCACCACTGAACTTTCGAACTCAGGTATCTTCGCATGCGCAGTCCTTCTTTGCTTCGCATTTTTGCAAGCTCAGCAATTTTTTATCAGAGGCCCTCTTCTTCTTTTGCCATCTCAGTATTATTTTAATAGGTAACATATGTTCTTCAAGGGGTTCCCTATTCCCGTACGAGTATTGTAATGTAAACCACATGTTTCAGTATCCATTGCCTAAACTATTCTAAAATTCTCTATTAACCCCTAAATCCCCTGCTTCAATCCCCCCTTTTCTAGAGAAATAGTAAATTCTTTTACTTAATGCCAAACTCTCTTTCTCCTTTTCTACGATATGCATCACTCAGTGCTCTGCCATGTACTGTTGACAGCGAGGTTAATGTTGCTATTCGTTGCAACATTCTCCAGTTCCACATGAGCATCACAACGGACAAAACCATACTCGTACTAATCAAGATCAATAACACAATGGTTGGATGAACTAATGCATTAAGGAATCCAGTCCCTGTTGGTGACCATCCAAATATTACATCCCACCGTTGGTGAGATGTGTCTGCCTCCAGTCTCTTAAAGACTCTCTGTATGGCCTCTGTGTCATGATGTATAGTAATCAGAGTTTTCCTTCCCATATCTCTACTTTCTATGAGGATTTTCCTCAACTCTTCATGTTTTAATAACTGTTTGACCAAAGTCAAGTTCATCCCTATCGGCACAGGCGATATTTCTTGTACAGTAGTCAGGTTTGCCTTTATATATTGATGGGATATCACAGGTGCTCGATAGGAGAAATCACAGCCCTCAATTCTGATAAAGTTACAGATGCATAAGTTGGATTGGGTTTCATTTATGATTAACTCATCCACTATTATTGAGGGGCATGGTGTCCTGAGACATACACAGCCCTGACCTACGTACACAAGTGAAGTCGTTTGATTGATTGAGTGTACTTCAAAGTGACAAATGCTCTGTTCTGTATCCAGGCAAGTATCTTGATCAATATCCACATTCCCTTTGCATATGAACCCTAATTGCTTCCTCATGGTACAAGATTCTATATTGATGGTTTTCCATTCCCCTTTAGCCTTCCGTGCCCATGTCCTGTGTTCGGAGGGATATAAAATGGTTCCCTTATGGTTTAGTCCTAAGGCTACTATTGGATAAATCAGACTTACTGATGCATTATGTATAGTTAGAATGAAGGCAGTTACTACGCTTGTGACAGGATTATATGTGAAATTAACCAGGATCCACCATGACTGAAGCTCTCTCTCTAAATCAGAGGCATGATCCCAAACAATTTTGCGAATCTCAGCGGGGAAGGTGCCCTCACTGCCTTCTCTAATGATTGAAGCAGCCACTGATTGCATCCATAATTGTGCTTGTACACATCTGAGGGCCAGGGACATATTTTCGCTAGCTGTTCCCATGGCGTTCACTATTAGGCCATGATCTTGTTCTTCTATGCCTTCCCATTCTGGTAATATTTTAGACAATCTCCACTGACTAGTACCTAGTGCCAGTAGAGAAGATTGTAAGGGTTGTAGTTTAACTACATCACTGCCAGTTGCAGTCAATTTGTTCATTATTACCTCTGAGTCTATGGTGTTCAAGATCCCCAGTCCTGTTCCTAGTATTCCTGTAAGTTCTCTTTTCTGCCTGAATGTATCAGGTACCCGCTTTTGCAACCAAGTAGTCCAATCCATAAAAGAGGTTTTGAGAAAGGGGGTACACTCTGATCGAATATCAGAAGCATTTACCTGCATTTCCACCTCTACTCGTTTCAAAGACCATTCTGGGTTCAGTAATAGTCTTTGGATCCCTACTTTCTTAACTGCATATGGTCCAATTTTAGTAATTATGGGCTGGATTACTTTCCCCGGGGTAGTTTGAGCTTGAGTAGTTGTAAGCTCCTCCAGTTTCTGGGTTGGCAAATTTGTTTCCTCATGCTCATCCTGAGGGTCAACACAATCTTGGGTAATGTTATAATCCAGTTGATTACCCTTAACTGCACACCCTTGTATTTCAAATCTAAATGCAGAACAATCAGATAAGCAAGTTTCACAACATTCAGAATCAATTCGGAGTAGCTCCATAGGTTTTTGACGAGACCCATGATATCCCATCTGGAAAAATGCATATTCACAGCCCCAAATATTTTTCCCTTCCCAGACCTTAGCATTTGCAACCTTCAACATCTGGTTCAACATTTTACAAGAGTGTGCATCATAAGCTCTTCCCCGACAGACATACCTCCCAGTGATATGGTACACACGTGGTTTTTCCTTAGTTCCAATTACAGTCATGGCTAGACTCATAAGACACACAATTTTCCAGGCTAACATTTTTACCCAGAATCTATTAATCTTCCCCGAGTAAGTTTCAATTTCAGTTCATTATCACCTAGTGTTGCTTTCCAATGGGCTCCTGGAGCCTTCTTCACTCGCGAATGATGGATCCAAGCGTTCTGTTCTTTAATCTTAATTGCAGTGAACGTGGTAAGTAGTACCTGGAATGGTCCGTCCCACTGTGGTTCCAGGGTTTTCTCTGTAAGAGACTTAACATAAACATAATCTCCAGGCTGTATGTTATGTACTGGCCCATCCAACCCCCTGCTCCGAGTTCCGGCCACATGTTTCTCGATTTTTCTGAGCTGTTTACTCAGAGCTATCAAATAGGAGGTCATTGTCTCTTCTCCAATTTGGGTAGACATTCCCTTTGGTATCCCATATGGCCTCCCATAAAGCATTTCAAAGGGGCTTAACTTTTCTTTAGTTCTTGACTTAGTCCGAATTCGCAGCAATGCCAATGGGAGAGATTGGGGCCAGGGCAAATTAACTTCTTGCCCTAGTCTCACAATTTGCTGTTTAATTAAATGATTCATTTTCTCCACCTGCCCACTCGACTGAGGATGGTATGGGGTGTGGAGTTCCCAGTTTATGCCCAAGTGATGACTAACCTGCTGTACTATTTTCGAGATAAAACGGGGTCCTCTATCTGAGGATATTGTGGCTGGAACTCCGAAGCGTGGTATTATTTCTTGCAACAGGGTTTTTGTTACCTCCCGAGCTTTTGCAGTTCTGGTAGGGAAAGCTTCTGGCCATCCTGAAAAGGTGTCTGTCAATACCAACAAATACCTATACCCCCCTTTTCTTGGGAGTTCTGTGAAATCAATTTGCCACTGCTGCCCAGGTCCCTGACCTCTTCCAATCTGGCCAAGTTTTGGCTTGGGAGTATTCTTAGGATTAGTCTGGAGGCAAAGATCACACTGCCTAGTCACTCGAGTAACGGTGTTATATAGATTTCTGGCAATAAGCTTTTCAGTTAGGTAGTGATACAGAGCATCAGCTCCCCAGTGTGTCTTTTTATGTTCTTCTCTTACTAAAGACCATAATATATAGGAGGGAATGACCAGTTTCCCTTCTGCAGTTACAGCCCATCCTTCCTGGTTATACATTCCTCCGAGGTCCTCAACTAATTCCTTATCCTTCTTATTGTATGATGGCTTAACTTCAGGGATTACTTGTCCATCTGGAATCAGGGCAGCTTCAGCTATCATCTCACCTTTTGCTGCTTCTTTTGCCTCTCTATCCACCAGTTCGTTTCCTTCTTCCAATTTCGAGCTCACCTTTTGATGTGCCTTTATGTGCATAATTGCTACTTTCTCAGGCATCTGGACCGCATCCAGCCGTCGCACTATCTCTTGTGCATGCTTAATGTTCTTTCCTTGAGAATTTAACAGTCCTCTCTCCTTCCAAATAGCCCCGTGCGCATGTACAACTCCAAACGCATATCTCGTGTCTGTGTATATATTTATTTTTCTTCCTTTTGCTATTTCCAAGGCACGGGTCAAGGCAATTAGCTCGGCCTTCTGCGCAGAGGTATTTGTAGGCAGAGGCCCCAATTCTATTACCTTCTTGCTGGTGGTAACTGCATACCCAGCATGTTGTTTCCCACTGATGACATAGCTGCTCCCATCAGTAAACCAAGTTTCTGTGTTATCGAAAGGAGTGTCTTTTAAGTCTGGACGGCTGGAGTAGGTGGCTTCAATAGTCTCCAGACAGTCATGATGTACCGGCTCTCCTTGATTCCCACTAAGGAAAGAAGCTGGATTGACAATATTAGTTACCACTATTTCTACATCATCTTGTTCTACCATGATGGCTTGGTATTTCAGAAACCTCTGTGAGGAAAGCCAGTGTCCTCCTTTCACCTCTAGCACTGCAGACACCGTGTGAGACACGAGTACAGTCATTTTCTGGCCCAAGGTGAATTTACATGCTTCTTGGATATTTATTACGACCGCTGCCACGGCTCTGAGACATCCTGGCCATCCCTTGGCAGCTGCATCTAGCTGCTTGGAGAAGTAAGAGAGTGCCCTTCGGTATGGACCTAAGTTCTGTGCTAATATTCCCAGGGCAATCCGCTGTTTCTCATGGGAGAACAGAAAGAATGTTTTACTCACGTCGGGAAGTCCTAGGGCTGGGGCTGACATAAGAGCTTCTTTTAGCTGGGAAAACACTCGAGTGGCCTCCTTAGTCCACTGGAGGCCTTTGTTTCCCTGTGCTATAAGTTCATATAAAGGTTTAACAAGTAACCTATAGTTGTAGATCCACAATCTACACCATCCTGTCATTCCCAAAAAGGTTCGCAGTTCCTTTATTATCTGCGGTTGTGGGGTCTGGCATATCGCTTCTTTACGATTTTGCCCCAGAGCCCGTTGTCAAGCGCTAACCTCGTACCCCAGGTAGATCACCTTTTGCTTTACCACCTGGGCTTTTTTCTTGGATACTCTGTACCCTTGTAGTCCCAAAAAGTTTAAGAGACTCACCATTCAGGCCACGCATGCCTCTTCTGTCTGAGTGGCTATTAGGAGGTTGTCTACGTATTGCAGTAACTTTCCCTCTTCTGGTGGGGCTTCCCAGGCCTCTAAATCATTTGCAAGTTGTTCTCCAAATAAGGTAGGTGAGTTTTTGAAGCCTTGTGGAAGGCAGGTCCATGTGAGCTGGGTTTTGCGTCCACTTTTAGTTTCCCATTCAAATGCAAAAATTTTCTGACTGGCTTCATGGAGAGGAAGGCAAAAGAAGGCATCTTTTAAGTCTAAAACAGTGAACCAGGTTAGTTCTGGCGTTAAACATGTCAATAGGGTGTATGGGTTTGCTACCACTGGGTAGAGATCCTCAGTAATCTTGTTTACAGCTCGCAAGTCCTGCACCACCCGGTATGATCCATCAGGTTTCCGAATAGGTAGAATAGGAGTATTAAAGTCAGATTGACATTCCTTTAATAATCCTTGTTGTAAAAAGTTTTCGATCACTGGCCTAATTCCTTCTTTGTCTTCTTTTTTCAGAGGGTGCTGCCTAATCCTGGCAGGCTGTTTTTTCCTTCCTTAAGATTAATTACTATAGGGGGTGCATTTTTTGCTCTTCCTGGCACATTAGAGGCCCATACCCCAGGGAACACCTGATTAACTATTTCCTCACTGACTTCTCCTTCTTTCTCGGTGATTGTTAGTATTAGACTCAACACTTCTACCTATTGTTGATCATTTACCTCCAGAGTAATCTCCCCATTCTTAAATCTAATGGTCGCTTGTAATTGTTCTAATAGATCTCTTCCCAAAAGAGCCTTTGGGGAACTGGGCAAATGTAAAAATTTATGAGTGCCCCATTGTTTCCCAAACTTGTACTTTAGGGGTTTGCAAAAATAAGCCTTTTCAGATTGGCCAGTAGCTCCTTGTACCATAATATAGTCTTTTCCTACGGGCACAAGGGTTTTATTTAATACTGAGTATGTTGATCCTGTATCAACTAGAAATTCTACCCTTTTTCCTTCTTCCCCCAGCCTCATGGTTGTAACCAGGGGATCCTCTGGGGTAGGATCTCCCGGTCCTCTTCAGTCCTCTTTGACACCAGCAGCCACTCCTCTTCCCTTATCTCTTCTCTGTTTAGGACATTCATTTTTCCAATGTCCAAACTCTTTACAAAATGCACATTGGTCTTTACCCAGTCGGGATAAACCTCTCTGGTTTCGCCGACTTTGTCTTTCTCCCCCTTTCTCCATTTTTACCATTGCCATAAATTTGTTCATATTCCGCTTATATGTTTCCTCTCTATTTCTATATACTCTCCATGCCTCATCTACTAATTTTTCTAAGTTTCTCAAATCAGGTCCTTTTAACTTCTGAAGTTTGCGCCTAATATCTGCTGTTGATTGACCCAAGAATAAGTGTACTAATTGTTGAATGCCCACTTCTTCTCTAGGATCTAAGGTTGTATAGCGGCGCATCGCATCTCTCAATCGTTCCAAAAACTCAGATGGTGATTCAGAGGGGCCCTGTTTAACATTATATAACTCTGACCAATTTATGGTTTTAGGTATTGCTTGTTCCAGCCCTTTTGCTATCCATTCCTGATATCTTTCTAACTTTTCCATGTCTCCTGCTATGTTTGGTTTCCATTTTGGCTTCTGGAGGGGGAAATAGTCCTTTACTTCTAATTCTCGGCTCTTACAATATTCCTCCGCTAGACTCCCTGCAGTTTTCAAAATTGATCGTTTTTCTGTCTCAGTTAATGATTCCAACAATAATTGCATATCAGACCAGTCTGGGTTATGTTGTTTAATCATGTATCGCAAACGCTGTGCTGTAGCCTCTGGGTCGTCCTGATAGTTTTTAGCAACCTTTTGCCATGATTCTAAATCAATACTCAAAAAGGGTGCTTTAACTATCACTGGCTCCCCGTCTGACCCTACTGCCTCCCTCAGAGGTGCTATCACAACCTGTTGTTGTCTAGTCCGAGATGCCACTGGACTGCTAGGGGCTGACCTACTAGGAAATGATCTACTACGGGATGCTCTGCTAGGGGATGAGCTACTAGGGGCTGACCTGCTAGAAGATGAGTGGGCCTCTGGGTCTACCTCCCTTTCTTCTTCCTCCTCCTCCTGCTTCTTAGGAGGGGGTGTCCATAAGTCTAATAGGTCTTGGTCCTGGGCTTCGGCTCGATATACCTTATCTAATTTTATACACCTCTGCCCAATGCTACAGGCCTAGCAGCATCTTTTTAATTTCTCCTTCTTTCCTTTATTTTCTTTCTCTAAAGCTAGCAGCAGAGGGTCACGGGGTGCCCTAAACCCACAATCTCTCTGCCATTCGAGATGGTCTCGGAGAGAGAAGAACATATCGCAATACGAGACCTCACTCCACTTGCCCTCCCTCCTTAAGAATAGCATTAATTGCAACAAAGTATTATAATCTAATGTTCCCATGGGTGGCCACTTTACATCTTCATCTAGCCTATATAAAAGCCACCACTGACTACAGTATTTAATAAGGGTGGACTTATTTTCAGTACCTCCCTTCCCTGCAACTTCTTTCCAGTGGGCTATAATACAGCCCAATGGGCTAGCTTTAGGAACTTGTATACTTTGCTCAGATCCCATTATCTCCTTCCTCCCGTCCTACTTTGCTTTTTTTTTTTTCTTTTTTTTTTTTTTAATTTTCCTCTCAACACTATACAGAGACCCTCAGTTGTTTCTCGGGAACAGACAAATTCAAATCAGTATTCTCATTCTGCCACAATTATAAATTTTGGCACAGGATGGCAGTGTTGTATCACAAATGACGTTCTAAGACGCAAGGCAGCAATTTAAACAACAAAGACTAACAGAAACTGCAATAGAACAATAAAACACAGCAATAAGATAGAACACAATGACAAAATAGCAATTAGACAACAAAAAGAACCAACAGAAACTGCGATAAAACAACAACAAAGCAGATCTTCTCCACCGGCTCTTAAACGCGAACTTAACACACTCAAATGCAAAGCATCCCCAGACACACCTCATTCACCCCCACTCTCTCAATATCCAAACTTAAACACACTACCTTTTAGCTCCGATAACACAGGAGCAGGAATCCAGTTGATCCACACTCTAGGACCGCTTGGTGGCTGCTCTATCAGTCAGCGAATTCCTTCACCAGCCTCCCCCTCCTCCCTCCTCCTCCCCTAGACCTGTGGGGATGGAGGAGCAGAGTGGACCAAAATTTTCCCGGCTGCACAATCAACCAGGCGCT
The DNA here is from genome assembly GCF_031753505.1 of Anomalospiza imberbis. Lineage (NCBI taxonomy): Eukaryota > Metazoa > Chordata > Aves > Passeriformes > Viduidae > Anomalospiza > Anomalospiza imberbis. Next base: position 3,905,507 of record NC_089720.1, read on the forward strand.
TGCAAGCTTCTACCTTCCTAGGAACTACGTTGTACACAGGACGTCTCCTGTGATTTACCAACTCCCTTCAACCTTGCGTACGTATGTCTTACAATCCCCTTAAAGTTGATACGTACTGTTTGACCCGCATGCCAGTGGCTCTTATCTGTAGCTGCAGTAAGCGAGCCAAGGTCAGATTCCTCCTTCGGGAAGCTCCCGGGGCGTGCCTGGATTCCTCCGTTCCTTAGCTCGATTCTTGCAGACAGACAGAAATCTCCTGGCTGGCTCGCCAAAATGATTTGCGGTAGTAACTTCACAACCAGAGTTGTAAAGTAGGTACATATTTTATTCAGCGCTGGACACAGGGGGAAATCCTTCCCAAATCCTGTGTATCCCAGCTTTCCCGATCCCCTTATTTATTCATAAAAATCATGCATATTTTATAATGCCTATACATATTCAATACCTATCTCTGCCCATACTCCGCATAGTATGGAAATTAGCTGCGACTGCGCAGTTCTTTCTTTTATTGAGTCCGTGGTCTCAGAAATGAGGCTGGGGTCCAGTGGGACGAAGGCTCCATAGTCTTCTTCAGCACTGAACTTTCGAACTCAGGTATCTTCGCATGCGCAGTCCTTCTTTGCTTCGCATTTTTGCAAGCTCAGCAATTTTTTATCAGAGGCCCTCTTCTTCTTTTGCCATCTCAGTATTATTTTAATAGGTAACATATGTTCTTCAAGGGGTTCCCTATTCCCGTACGAGTATTGTAATGTAAACCACATGTTTCAGTATCCATTGCCTAAACTATTCTAAAATTCTCTATTAACCCCTAAATCCCCTGCTTCAGGGGCTAGTTCACATAGTCTTGGGTTGAAGCTGGGGGGTCCGGAGGTTATTCTCTCTTGAATTTCTGCACCATCTATTCGAGTCAGTGTTCATCTAAAAGGTTGGTGTGAGGTTTGGGAACCCTCCCCTGGTTTCAAAATACAGAGCATAATTATTCCCATAATTTGCCAATGAGGGTGGAGTCCTGGCCATATTGGATCAAATCGGTAACGTCCTATCCTTCCCTTTTGGGGTTGTTGCCCTCCGGGTGCCTTAGTATCAGTTAAGCTCCTTGGTAAAGGGGAGTCAGCATTCGTCTGGCAATAATTGGAGCATTTTAGCATTATTCCATTCAGAGGGGGCCTGGTTCTTTCCCTTCTACCTCACCGGCCAACTCGGGTGCTTCGAGCCGTGGGATTGACCATCTTCTCGGCAGCAACGGTACAAATAACCGATCTCTGAGCTCCAATTCTTCTTCTTCTAGATCTAATCGAATCTTAGTCTGTTCTTCTATTTGTTGTATGCAATCGTGGACAAGTTCAGGGGCAGGTTCCCCATATAGAAATTGAGTGGGATTCTGTGAGTTAGTAGTCTCTATTTTTAACTTAGGAGATGATATCAAGATACCCTCATACTTTAGAAGTCTAGCATCTGTAATCCATTTTTCTGCTTTTTGTTGTAACACCTCCCTTATATTATGGGGGGACATGACTCTCAGTTCTCCCCCAAAGGTGATTTTAGCTGTTTCCTCTACTAAGAGAGCTGCCACCACTATTAGTTGTAGACAGGTAGGCCATCCTCGACTGACTGGGTCTAAAAGTTTGGATAAGTAAGCTACAGGTTTTTTACTTCCAGCCCAGTCTTGGGCCAAGACTCTGTGTGCCGTACCCTCGCTTACATCAACAAACAAGAAAAAGGGTCTTTTGAGGTCTGGGAGGCTGAGGACAGGGGCATTTGCTAATTCGGTTTTGAGGGCTTTCAATCGCTCTTCATCCTCTGGGGACCATTTCAACAACCCATCTTTAGTCAGCTTATCATAAAGGAATTTGACTTTCCCACTAAAATTTTTTATCCATTGCCTGCAATATCCTAGAAGTCCCAATAATTGTCTTACTTGCCTTTTGGTTTTTGGAGGCTGAAGGGAAAGGATCCCCTGGACTCTTTCGGGGTCCAGTTTCTTGGTTCCTTTAGTCAGTCGGTGTCCTAAATACTTTACCTCTTCTTCTACAAATTGTAGTTTAGATTTTGATACTTTCAACCCCTTCAAGCTAAGAAAATTTAGCAACTTGATACTCTCCTGTCTTACTGCTTCTTCTTCTGTCCCTGCAATTAGCAAATCATCTACATATTGTACTAGAGTTGTTCTTTCCCCCAGTGTATGATCCTTCAGGATTTGTTCTAAGGCTTGTCCAAACAGATTAGGGGACTCTGTAAATCCTTGAGGGAGCACGGTCCACCTTAGCTGTTGTTTTCTGTAGGTGTCCAGATCTTCCCATTTGAAGGCAAATTAATCTCTACAATTTTCCTTGAGGGGGCAAGCCCAAAAGGCATCCTTCAGATCTATTACACTATACCACTGATTTTCGGGACCCAGTTGGCTTAAAAGTGTATAGGGGTTAGCAACCACAGGGAATCTTTCGATAGTTCTCTTATTTATTTCTCTCAAATCATGCACCAATCGGTAACTGCCATTGGGTTTCTTTACTGGTAAAATGGGGGTGTTAAAGGGGGACATACAAGGTTCGAGCGACCTCTGCTTTAAAAGCCGATCTATCTCCGGTTTTAATCCCCGTCTCCCTTCGTTAGATAAGGGATACTGTTTGATCCTCACGTGGATCTCGGGGTTCCTAATGGTTACCTCAAAAGGTTCAATATCCAACCTTCCCACTGTGTCAGGGGTATACCAAACTTCAGGATTTATTTTTGCTTCATCAATAGCCCTTAAGGGGCACAACTTGACACTCAGTTTATTTTCTATTATGTCTACCCCAATTCCTAATTCTGTCATTAAATCCCGTCCCAAAAGGTTGTAATCCGCTTCTGGAACCAATAGAAATGAGCCAATTCCTACCTTAGAGTGAGTTTCAAGAAAAACATCTTTTATTACAGGTACTCCAAAGGGCTCTCCCTTAGCCCCAACTACCTGCACCGTGTCAGATGATATTCTGCACCCTCGGGGGAGGGTTTGGACAGTTGATCTCTCTGCCCCTGAGTCCACAAGGAAGTCATATTCTTGTTGCTGGGGACCTAACTTAATTTTTACCAGGGGCTCCGTTCTTTCCTTTGTCCCCAGCAAATAGAGCCCCTGACACCCCTAGTCCTCATGGAATTGTTTTTCATCAACTATCCTTTGTCGACATTCCCGTTTCATATGACCTCTCCTCCCACAGTAAAAACAAGTTACTCCCCTCCCTTCCTTCTTTCTTTCAATATTCTCATTCCGTCTCGGGATTTGCCTGTCTCTTCGCATAGCCGCTCCCCTTTGGGTCGGGAATGGGGCAGTTTGCTGTCCTTCTCAGACTGCAGCTACCATCATCCTGACTTGTTTCTTATGGGTTTGGTCCTCTCTCCTCACATAAACCTCTTGTGCCTCTCGCAATAATTCGTCCAGGCCTCTCCCTTGCCAGTCCTCCAACTTTTCCAGTTTTTTTCTAATATCTACCCATGAGTTTGCCATGAACTGGGTCTTTAGTAGGGCCTCCCCTACTGGAGTGTCAGGATCTACTCCTGAGTATAATTGAAAGGTCTTCCTCAGTCTTTCTAACCATTCTGTGGGGTCCACATCCTTTTTTTGTTGTTCACGGAAAGCCTTTTGGATATTCTGTCCTCAAGGGACAGCTTTCCGTATCCCCTGTATAGTGATGTTTCGTAAATCTGCCATGTGAGCTCTATGTTGAGGGTCCTGATTATTCCAGTCAGGACATTGCATGGGCCACTTGGTGTCAGCAAGGGGGCCTTGTTGATGCTCATCATCCCATATTCTCATTCCCACTTCCCTGATCATTCTCCTCTCTTCTGAAGTAAATAAGATACCTAAAATGGATTGTATCTCATCCCATGTATAAATATTGGGGCCTAAGAATTGATCCGACCTCTCAGCAACCCCAAGGGGGTCCTCTAAAAGGTGCCCCATCTCCTTCTTGAATTCTCTTACATCTCCCGAGTTTAAGGGTACAGACACATATCCGACCCCTAGAATCTGGGCAGGTTGTCCCGGTTGGCCTACGTTAGGATTAGGAACCATGCCCATCCCTGCCTCCTGAAGTGGGAATAATCCCATCTCCTCCCGCCTCCTTCTGACCTGACTTCTGGTTATCCGTCGGTTGTCTCCTTTGAGCTCAATATTCTAGGCCTCTCCCTCCGAATCATCTGGTATTGGGACGGATGGTTCAGGAGTGGGTAAGGGTGGGTAAAGGTTTCGGGGAGGGGAGTGAGGGGGAGAAGGAGGTGGGGGAGGTAGTGGAGGGGGTGGCGGTATGTAGGGTGGAGGAGTGGAGTCAGGTAGGTGTGGATCCTCTTTTGATCTTTTCTTCTTCTCCCTAGTACTGAGTGCGAATAGTCTAGTGCGGGTCTCTCCGACTATCCAAAGGGAGGCATATTCATTCTCTTCTAGGTTAAAGGGTTCTTTGGAATTTACATAAATATTTAAACCCGGCATATCCAGTCTTCAAACGAACCAAAAACTGGCTAGTACAGGTAATCTCCCCTTATTTGCTTCCCCCCCCAAACTTCCATACAGTAATGTATCATTTTTACCTTATCTTTTCCTTTCCGAGAAGGGAAGGCATCCCAATGTTTGATCATTAATCCTAAGGGGCTATCTGGAGGAATTTGGGGAAGCTTTACAGGGGTTCCCCCACCCATGGGACCAGAGGGCTTGCTTTTCCTCTGTCCCATCTTCTAGAGTGTCTTCACACACACATCTCAACGCTTCCCCCAATTCATGGCCCAGCCAGTCGCCGGGTGTGGGAATCGCACTACTATGAGGCCCACACTCGCCTCGTCTCACAAAGACGTCTCATTCGTCACACTCCAGGATCCCAACCCCGACCGAGCGGTCCCCTGCTTCTTTTAAGCAGGGGCCTTGGAAGTCCCGAGGGACTCCTGAGATATACTTACACAATCCTGTGTCTTCGCCTGGAACTTCGTGCACAAAGATTAAGGGGTTGCCGGCTATTCTTTGCTTGCCATTGAATTTGGGTTCGTCGGTAAGGGTTTCGGAGGAAAAATTCCTACGCGGGGCTCGTTGCTAAAGCAGGCTTCTCTTATCTATTACAGGGCAGCGTGGTGTGCCCGCCTGGGTCGGCTGCTGGGGCTGCGGTGGCCGCCATCTCTCCACGTGTCTGGATTGCGCAATTGGGTTTGCCGGCTCCCTGGACAATGTCGGCGTCCTCGGCTCGGGCAGCCTGCGGATAGTCTCTGCTTCCCAGGATTCCCCCACTCCCCGGGGTTGCGCCGCTTCCCACGATCGCTCCGCAGCAGTAAGCCGCAGTCCCATTGTAGCAGGGAACGTTTTCGCAGGGGCCGGGGCCAGCCGACTCCTTGGGTAATTCCGGCTTGCGCGCGGGGTGGAACAAAGAGGTTGCTGCGCTGCTGCCCTTCCCCCTTTGTCTTTCATAATCCAATTGTTTTAACAAGTCCATAATTGTTGACCAAGGCTTTACGACACCGATGGCTGTGTCTTAAGCATTAGAGGCTGCCGCAAATATATATATTGTCCAACTCCCTTCCAAACAGGCAAATCTAAAACAGTCCCTTCTGATACATCCAGCTGATGGTTTTCACACCACGTGAACAGAGCTTGTAGGGCTCGTTTATCGTAATTAATCCCTCTCCTTTTAAAGAAGAAAATCAGTACCTTAATTATGGAGTTTTCTGGTGCTGACATCCAAGCTCCCATGGTCTCCTAGGTGATTCAAGTCAAAAACAGGCTTTTAAAACCTTGCAGCACTTTCTGCTGTCTGCTGAGAGGTTTTTGTGCCACTGAAACATGGGGTCAGAAACTAGAGGATATATATTAATCACAGGAATTAGAAGGTATTGATTAAGAATAGGCACATAGATGATGGACATTGCTTAATATTTGCTGCATCCTTAGTTGCATGAGAAAGGAAAGGAATACATGCAAAACAGCAAGAAAGAATACAAGGATGCCTGATAAGGGGAAGGATGTTTATCAAGAACAGGATACACTATGCAAGGATACTGAAATAGAGATTTTCAAAGTTCACTTAAGTTAACAAAATGAATTAAGCATTTATATTTTAGCTTGTAGAGTTATGTGTTAAATTTTAACCTTTTACTTAAGAAACCTCTACCATGGTACAAAGGGCATAGGAATATGCAAATTTCTGGAGCTTCTTGCATAAAGAACAATACTAAGAGATGCAAAGAACCCAGATAAAGGGGCTCCTCTTTCTCCAAGACCATCAAGACTGACAGACATACTCAAATAAGCACCAAAGGACCAAAAGCACACAGGCAAAGAGGAAAAGTTTAAAAGTTCAATCATGAGGAAGACCACAATCTTCAGCCTCAGAGACCACCGAAAACCCCCGAGAGACCCCCATACGACCACCACAGCAAACCACGCAGGCCCAGAAGGGCGTGGACCTATTTAGCATAAGAGGCAAGGACAGGTGGGGCCAGAGATTGAATATGCATGGAAAACTTGTGTAATGTATTGCATATGAAACACCTTTGTGAATAAAGGTGTGGGTCAGACTGAGGCTCGGGGCACAAGTTTTCGGAGAGCTATCTCACTTGTGCCGGGTGCCGACAATACATACCCACTTCATAACTACACCAGGTTGTGGAGTCTATTTATTTATTCCATGTATCACTTCAATACTGAGATAACAAAGTCCCTTGGGCCCCTGAACCCAGATGTATCTGGATTCCTGGCTTGGACAGTGGCCAAAAGATCAGTAAGCAAGCGCAAGGCAGCAGGGTCAAAAAGTCAACCCTGAGGAAGACAACTTTACTTCATCCCCTATGACCCCCAAGACCCCTGAGACGACCACCAGAGACAAACCACCAGAGACAACTGTGCGGGTTCAAAGGACTGATAAGATGATTAGCATACGAAGCTGAGAGGGAGGGGAGCCAGGAAATGATATATCGTGAAACTTAATGCATATGTTGTATTCTAGGGGATAAAAGAAAACCATGTGTGTACAAGGGGTACGCATGTCTTTATGGAGATACCCCCATGCGTCTGACCGAATAAAAACATACGTACTTTAAAACTCATTTTGTCTTTGAGATTTAGAGTCTCTGTCCGCATGTCACCACTGTCTACCAGTGAGCCCTGGTTTTTCACCATACTGGCTCTGTCACCATTCCCAGCTCCCAGGCTGTATGTATTCCGGTTCTAAAAACCAATCCCAGCTTCCACTCTGTATTTTTCTGGTCCCAAACACTGATCCCGGCTCTGGAGGCCTTGTATTCCAGTTCCAAACACCGATTTCCAGCTCTACGTCGATTGCTCTGGTTCTACACTGATTTCCAGCTCTGATGCCGTATGTCTCTGCTCTGTGCTGCTGAGTTCTGATCACTTCAGGGTTCACCACATGTTAGGTCATGTGTAGGGGGGGAGAGGGCGCAGGAGACAGAGACCACTCACTTCAAACTTGATGTAGCAACAGAGCGCTTTATTTTCCCAACCCCTCCCTTATATAGGGCATTTGAAAGACCCGGTCTGGATGCTCTCATTGGTTTTAACCCCATGCCCCTTCAGATCCTGGCCAGTGAGATGGCTGCAGCTTTGGGAGATATTTGGTTGGCCAACGCCCTTGTCACTCATGTGACAGGTAGGGTTAGGCTAAATTTCCAATTGCAACCAATTCAGCACTGTAAGTCTGGTTGCATTCTCTAAGAACCTTTGTGAGCACAGATTCACAAAGTGTGGTTTTTTGAAGTTACAGAAATAGAGATTTGGAACTGCCGTTGAGACACGCACTAGCTGCGGTAGGGCTCTAATAGCATTGTGCTAACCCAGGCACTAATAATGATGATAATAATAATGATGATATTATTAATAATTATGCTATTATTAATGATAATAATAATATCAATAACAATTATTTTCTGCGGGAGATTACCAAGAAGGTGTCCCTGCTTGGGATGAGGGAGAAGAGAGCATCCCACTGACTGTCTCTAAGGTCTTTTGGGAAGTACTTCTAACTAGGTGAAATTTCTACCCTCTTTAAATACAGCCCCATCTTCTCCTCCTTATGTATAGCATGATCTAAGCAGAGAGCTGTGTGATATAATCATATATGTGGTAGCATATATATGGTAGCTTCAGTAAGCTTATCAGCATATGCATGAGTGTGCGTTTTAATATTTAAATGACCCTTAATCAAGCAAAGGTTACTGATTTGGCCTTGGTGTCCTTCAAAGTTCTGCTCTTAAGTCTTCTTTCCATTTCATGCCCTTTTTCAGAGCCAAAAGAGGACTATCCTATGTAGCAGAATTTCTGAGAGAGAGAGGACACGATTTATATTTAGAGTGAAGGTTGAGCTACTCCAGCCTAGGCCTCAGATACGGGCCTTGGTGAGGCCTTGAAGCCTATGATGCAGTTAGAAATTTAGTCTGTGGCGCAGTTAGAAATTATGTTAAGGTGTAAGCACAGTGTAATGGGCTTTCTGGGTGTGAATTAGTGTAGGTCTGCAGTGTAAAACTTTACCACCTTAAGACAAAGACAAACAATGTTTGCTTGCCAATGAGAGTGTGCTCACAATTGCAAACTATCTTGAAGTGTATATAAACTGCCATTGTATAAACAATAAAGGAGAACGTATGATTAACCACATTGGTTCAGATCTGGGTTTGTCCTGTCCAGTCCCCGATTTTAGATAGGAGGTCCTGTGTTTCTTTTGGCGCCTGGAAACAGGGACTTGAAGACTCCGATGAGTCCCCGAATCGCCGTTATGTCGACGGGGGACGGTGTCCAAATTGCGTGAAAGGTTGACGCGACAGGAGACACAGATCCCAAATCGCTTTTTATAGCGATGGGGATCACGATCCCAAATCGCTTTTTATAGTAAGGGGGATCAGGGTGCCGGAGCACTGAAGACTCCAAAATCCAAATCGCGCTGGACGCAACGGGAGAAGGGTTTCCAAATTGCTTGTTTTGCGACAGCAAACAATGGAGCAGAAAACATCAGTTTACATATTGCCCGCGTGGCGGAGGTGAACGAGATGGAGCAGGGGGCTGGAGCAGTGACGCTGAGTGGACGCTAAGGGGCGCCCCGCACTGGTTGGAAGGTAAGCCGCATGCAAAGACAGAAAGTAAACATGGATAGTGATTGGCAAGCAGCACTGCGGCTCCTTTTGCATATTCTCTTTAAGAGAGGTGAAAATATTAAAGAGACTGTGTAGAGGAATTTCTGAGGGAGAGAGGACACGATTTGTATGTTTAGAGTGAAGGTTGAGCTACCCCAGCCTAAGCCCCAGATATGGGCCTCGGTGAGGCCTTGAAGCCTATGGCGCAGTTAGAAATAAGTCTGTGGCGCAGTTAGAAATTATGTTAAGATGTAACCACAGTATAATGGGCTTTCTGGGTGTGAATTAATATAGGTCTGCAGTGTGAAACTTTAACCACCTTAAGACAAAGACAAACAATGTTTGCTTGCCAATGAGAGTGTGCTCACAATTGTAAACTATCTTGAAGTGTATATAAACTGCCATTGTATAAACAATAAAGGAGAACGTATGATTAACCACATTGGTTCGGATCTGCGTTTGGTCTTGTCCAGCTACCCTATTTTATATGAAGTCCCTGTGTTTCATTTGGCACCAGTGAACAGGGATCTGAAGTCTCCAATGAGCTTCCAAACCACCTCTATGATGGTGACGGGAAGCGGTCTCTAAATCGCGTGAAAGGAGGGTGCGACGGGGGACTCAGATCCCTAATCGCTTTTATAGTGATGGGGATTGGGATGACGGAGCATTGAAGCCTCCACACTCCAATTCAGGAGAAAGGTTTCCAAATCTCTTGTTTTGCGACAGGAAACCGATGGTAGCCTCCATGGTTCATGCATCGCCTGCGCAGCGGAGGTGGATGAGATGGAGCAGGGGGCTGGAGTGGTGTCGCCACTGTGTTGTTTGGAAGATACGGAGCGCCCCGCACTGGTTGGAAGGTAAGCCGCATGCAAAGACAGTGAAAGTGAACATGGATAGCGATTGGCAAGCAGCACTGCAGCTCCTTTTGTATATTCTCTCTAAGAGAGGTGAAAAGGTGAAAGAAGGTGATTTAGAACAGTTGACCCAATGGGCCAGAAATAAGGGCAAATTGCAGAAGCCCTCACTCCTCTTTAGAGAGACCAAGTGGCAAGAACTAGGGCAGCTACTTTGGGATTCTGCTGTTGAAGGCGGAAAAGATAAGAAAACAGTATTAGAGTTCAGTGCGGTTACGAAGAAAATTTTACGTACCTTGCAAAGTATGTCCGCTGAGAAACGGGTAGCAGAGGCTGCGATTCAGGCGTTTGAAGGACCCGTGACAGAAAAAAAAGAAGGGCAGAAGCCATCTCGGGTCGAAACGTTTTTTGGTGTTTATAATATGTGACCGACGTGAGGACAAAGGGCCCCAGGCAGCTCCTCAGTGCAGGAGGTTGTAGCCCACATGGAAAGTCGCGCGAAGGCAGTGGAAGTGACTCGGCCAGATGCCAGGCAGAATGGAGAGAAACAGGAAGTGGGCCAGCCGCCCCACTCTTTGGGTGGGGTGAAACCCGGGGAGGCAGGCGGAGTTGATGACGAAACGGGGCTGGGTCAGGTGACGGAACACAGGGGCGGAGACCAGGGCAGAGATGGAAGCAAGGCGGCGCTGCCCCTGACACCCCTTGGAGGCAAGGCCGCAGCGGCAGAGCGCGCGTGGCGGGGGGGCGGCCCTGCATTGCCCAGAATTGATGGCAGAGACCCGCGCGCGGGGGAGTGGTTTTGAACACAGCCGCGGCGGCGGGATGGCAGAAGCGACCACTCAGACAATAGCGATACAGCCCGCAGCAGTCAGTTCACGTCACACCACTGCAGCGCTGCAGTGTCCTCTTCCACCAAACTGATTCAGACGAATCAGAACCAGATCCTCGCAATTTTAATTGTCACAAAAAGAAACTATCACAGAATAAGATACCGAGAACAAATACCTTACAGCAGAAAACAGCCCAGCTTGCCCACCTTTCAAATCATCAAGTTCAATTAGAGGAACCTTCATCTGAGCAGCAATTAACATTACCAGCTGTTTTAAAAAATCCAATGCAGTCCTGGTGGGCTTCGGTGGTGAAAAATGCTATTTTAGATGGGGACTGGGATGCTGCCAATTCTTTAACCTGCCCTGTCATTGTAAGAAATAATAGTGCAGTCTAGGAACCTCATGAATGGAAAATTCTCCAATCAGCCAAACAAACAGTCACAAATTATGGGATCAGATCAGAAGCAGCCAGGAACATAATTAAATATATATTTACAGCAGATGTGCTTTGTCCTGCTGATTCATCTAGCATTGCATCCTTGTTGCTGACACCTTCACAATTCCTCATATTTGAAAGACTGGACACATTTGGCCATTGAAGAAGCCAACAAACATACAGTAGTGGGAGATCCTTTTTATGGAGTCCAGCCAGATATGCTGACTGGGCATGGACCGTATGCAACAAACAAGGTACAACTCACCTACCCGATTGAAATGCATCAATTGTTGCAACAGCTGGCCCATCAAGCATTGCTTTCAGTACCAGATAAGAAGAAACCAGCACCTTATACAACCATAAAACAAGGAACCACAGAACCATATGGACAGTTCATTGACAGGTTGTCAGCTGCTTTAAAGGATGCTCCTGATGTACCAGCAGACGTCCAAGAGCATTTGTTTCGCTCACTTGGCTTTGAAAATGCTAACTCACATACAAGAACTATTCTGGCCACCCTTCCTCAAGGCTGTCCAGTCGACGAGATGCTTGTCAGAGCCACACGAGCAGAACAAAGCAGTCAAGCTGCAGCATTCACAGCAGCCATCCTGGACGCAATGCAACAACAAGGACACATCATTGCAGCTGCTTTGTCGAACAATGACGCCAATAACCCTCTTCGTCGCAGCAAAAGTTAATCCAACGTCAGATCAACTAACTTCATCTGCTTTCGATGCGGTGGAACAGGCTGAAAGCTTTAGAGTTGTGGCAAATGGATGTCACTCATGTTCCAGAGTTTGGTAGGCTGAAATATGTCCATGTCACTGTAGATACCTACTCAAAGTTCATTTGGGCAACAGCACAGACAGGGGGAAAAGCTCTCCGTGTGAAAAGGCATTTATTTGCCTGCTTTGCAGTTATGGGTTTACCTGTAGATATTAAGACTGACTATGCTCCATCTTATGTCAGTCAACAAATTGCTACATTCATGCAGAAGTGGGGGGTGAAACGTACCACAGGGATCCCTCACTCATCTACAGGTCAAGCTATTGTAGAGAGAGCAAATCGTACCCTGAAAGAATATCTAGCAAAACAAAAGCAGAATGATGAGACTGATGTATCTAATCAATTGTTGAAAGTATTGTTTACCCTAAATTACTTGTGTTTGGCAGAAGGTAGAGAAGAACCTGCGGTTGTAATACATCACCAAGCAGTGAAAGAGGGAAGACCACAAGCAATTCCAGGACTTTATGTTTATCACAAGGACATGCAAACAGGTGAATGGCAAGGGCCAAGTCCTGTGTTGTTTAATGGTAGAGGTTATATGTGTGTCTCAACAGGTACTGGTCCAGTTTGGGTGCCAAACAGATTTACCCGTGCGTGCCACAGGCAGAGATTCCAGCCAACCATGATAACAACACTGACGACAACAATTTACCTGGAATATCCCATGACAAGTCCAGTTCTGATGAAAATTAATTTTTTAGAGTATTAGAAATTAAGTTAGATAATCATAAGCATAATATTAAGTTTAGTATAAGTTATAGTTTGTATTTAGAATTAAGTTTAGGAATTAGTTTGTTTCTTTCATGTTAAAAGGGGCAATCAAGAACGAGAAAAATATGTGGTGGGTCACAGTGTTTCTATTAAGTAGTGTCTTTGTAACTAAAGTATCTGGAATCCTTGATGTCGACAAGAGACAAAATATGTGGGTCACTTGGGCCATACAAACGGGGCAAGATTAGTTCTGTCTATCTTTAACCACACCATCCATTCCTTTTCGTACTTGTTTAATTGGAGTTCCACGGGATTCCATGGCAGAATTCAAAAATTGGACCCAGGCCAAAATAGATCCAAAAAGTGTTCTGGGAGTGCAAGCTGCTGCAGTTGTGCAAAATCTTAAAGATATTAGTATCCCACCCCAAGAATTCAATCTTTTGGGCTCTGTCCCAGGAAATTACTGTTTGATATTTGGACCTCATGCTATGAAACCAACACTAAAAGGAAACCAGCCAGCTGATGGCAACACTTGGTTGTCTCCCAGATCCCAATTATATTATAACTATTCAGAATATTGTAATAATTGGACCCAATCCGTGATACCATCAAAAAGTGTCACAAGAAAACTGCCACCAGGAATTTTCCTCATTTGTGGAGATCGAGCCTGGCCTGCAGTGCCTCAAAAAGCTATGGGAGGCCCATGTTACATTGGTAAATTAACACTGTTTGCTCCCACAATCCATCAAGTATTGGGATTGCCTCAGAAGCCTCGACGAGCCAAACGAAGTGCTCTCCAACTAGACCCCAATTGTGATGACCAAGTATCACTTTGGGGGCGCACATCTATAATACTATCCTCAATTTTCTCCCCAGGAGTTGCTTCAGTGCAAGCTCTCACACAATTGAAAACCTTGGCCTGCTGGACAGGAGATCAAATTAATATTACATCTAAAATGTTAAGTGAGCTTGCCACGGATGTATATAGCATTCGCCATGCAGTTCTGCAAAACAGAGCTGCCATTGACTTTCTTCTTTTAGCACAAGGACATGGGTGTGAAGAATTTGAAGGCGTGTGTTGCATGAATTTGTCTGACCACTCTCAGTCAATCTATAAACAGTTAATGCAACTGAAGAACAATATGAAAAAACTAGTTTTTGTAGACTCTCCATTTGCCAACTGGCTCAATTCTTTACGTTTTACTGGTTGGATCAAAGATTTAGTTCGTTTTAGTATTGTAATTTTTCTTACTATTATACTTATTATAGTCTTTATACCGTGTGTATTACAATATGTACGAAAAGTAACTAGACACGCCTTTGAATCAGTCTGGGTAGCTCAAAAAGAAAAAAAGGGGGAATTGTAGAGGAATTTCTGAGAGAAAGAGGTCACGATCTGTATATTTAGAGTGAAGGTTGAGCTACCCCAGCCTAGGCCTCAGATATGGGCATCGGTGAGTCCTTGAAGCCTATGGCGCAGTTAGGAATAAGTTTGTAGCGCAGTTAGAAATTATGTTAAGGTGTGCCACAGTATACTGAGCTATCTAGGTGTGAATTAGTATAGGTCTGCAGTGTGAAACTTTAGCCACCTTAAGATAAAGACAAACAGTGTTTGCTTGCCAATGAGAGTGTGCTCACGATTGTAAACTATCTTGAAGCGTATATAAACTGCTGTCGTATAAACAATAAACGGAGAACGTATGATTAGCCACATTGGTTTGGATCTGCATTTGTTCCTGTCCAGCTCACCTTCATTTTTTTAGTCCCTGCTTTATTTCTCCACCCTTCCGTCCTGTGGGGGGCGAACCTGGTTCCTATCCCCTCACCACCCTCTCTCTTTCTGAGGGCTCGGCCTACCTCAGCCACAGGCAGCAAGGCTTCCCCTCCCCCGCCAAGCCTGTGGCTGGGCAGGGGAGGTCTGCACTCTTCACTGACCGGAACGAAAGAGAGCGTTCCCCTGGGAGTTCTCTGCTTTTAATTCCCTGTGTTCTCAGAGGCATGTCCAATGCCTTCAGTGGTCATTTCAAGTGTCAATATCCAAACCTGACCACTGATTGGTTTGACCCCAAAGATAGAGAGAGAGAAGAGGGGGATGGGAATAGCTACCAACACAGGTGAGATCCTCAGTGGTCCGGACGATGGGGATCCGTCTTGTCGTGTTGGGGAAGTCTTTGAAGTTCTGGTCAACTCAGGGGTCCAGTTATAGTCCACAGAGGAAAGAGGGGGGAACATGCAAGACAATAAGAGTCTATTGTGATTGCTGTGGGGGAACAGGTGAGTCCACCGAAACCCCCAAGGCAGGACAAACACAATGAAGAATAAGTCCATTGGAATTACTGAAGAAGAACAGGTCATGTCATTAGTGGTTTCCCCATTCCCCGTGGTAGGGGTCTCAGTCTCAGTCCTTAGGAGGAGGGTTTTTGATCTCTGTCCATCTGTCACAGGGGTAATGAGGCAGATGAGAGGTCTTAAGTGAGAGACCATTAGGGTCACCCCAATAGTTCATTTGGCTTAAAAGAGGAGAGTGGGCATATATGCAGTAGGCTGTTCATTGCTGGGTTCATGCCAGGTCCTTGCCGATTCCTTGCCAAGTCCTTGCCAACTCCTTGCCAAGTTCTTGCCAGGCCTTGTTCGGAACAGCTAATGTAATGGTACAGCAACTGCACCTGCAATGCCGCTCTCTCCAAGCCAGAACTGTAGTGGGGGAAGGGGTTTCTCTTCGTGGCAATCGGTAGGCAAATGTGGGGGCTTCAGACGGCCTCTTACACAAGGTCAGGTGCACGGGGCAAATGTTGTGGAACTTGGTAAATATAGGACCATCCCAATACACCGCCTTCATTAGAACAATTAATGCTGCGTTCAACCAAGAGACAGTGGGTTCCGTAGCCAACAAGCTCAGGAATTATGAAAGTATGGTCAGTGGATGCAGGCTCATGTCTCTGCTGTGGTTAAGAGCCTCAAAGAGGAGTTTAAAAAGGAGATTAGGGAGGTGAGGAAGAACCCAGTGGGACCAGTAAGAGTCACAGGCCCCAACTTCAGAACCTGACATCCCCCAGCTAGGGAGAGGGGGTACATCCCACAAGCCGACTCATGGTTCTTCCTGTGTGACCATGGGGAAGATATGAGAAGGTGGGATGGAAAACCCACTTCTGTCCTGGGAGCATGGGTAAATCAGCTCAGGGAGGAAAACACTAACCAAGGGAGTTCCGCTAAAGTGAAGGTAGCCTCAGCCTCCCGTGACCAAGCTGCTGGGTTCAACAGAAGGGAGGATGACATGTCTGATCCCCTTGAAAGAACCTCCAGAATGTATGCCCAGGGAGGGAATGATAACCAAGGCTAGAGGGGCACTGTGTCTTGCCAGGTAGAGGCACGGGAGGATCGTGTCTATTGGACTGTGTGGATCCGATGGCCTGGCACATCAGAGCCACAGAAATACGAAGCTTTGGTCGATACTGATGTGCAGTGTACCCTAATGCCATTGGGATGTCTGGGGGCAGAACCTGTTTCTATTGCTGGGGTGAGAGGGGCATTGCAGCAGATGACACTGTTGGAAGATGGGGTGTGCTTGACTGGGAAGGAGTGGCAGAAACACCCTGTTGTGACTGGCCCAGAGGCCCTGTGTATTCTAGGCATAGATTTCCTCCAGAGCGGCTATTTCAAAGACCCAAAAGGACTCAGGTGGGCTTTTGGGATAGCTGCTGTGGAGGCAAGAGGGCATTAGGCAATTGAACACCTTGCCTGGACTGTCAGACAATCCTTCTGCAGTTGGACTCCTGAAGATGGAGAAACGAGTAACAAGTGCCACCTCGACAGTGCACCACTGGCAGTACTGGACAAATCAAGATGCCATGATCCTCATCCACAAGATTATCCGTGAGCTGGACACCCAAGGGGTGGTCAGCAAGGCCCGCTCACCCTTCAGCAGCCCCACTTGGCCTGTGCACAAGTCTGACGGGGAATGGAGATTGACAGTGGACTATTGTGGCTTAAATGAAGTGACTCCAGCGCTGAGCACTGCTCTACTGGATATGCTGGAACTCCAGTACTAGCTGGAGTCCAAGGCAGCGAAGTGGTATACAAATACTGACATTGTGAATTCATTTTTCTCCATTCCTCTGGCAGCAGAGTGCAGGCCTCAGTTCGCCTTCACCTGGAGGAGCATACAGTACACCTGGAACCGACTGCCCCGGGGTGAAAGAACAGTCTCACTATCTGCCATGGACTGATCCAGACTGCACTGGAATAGGGTGAGGCTCCAGAACATCTGCAGTACATTGATGACATCATTGTGTGGGGGAACACGGCGATGGAATTATTTTTAAAAGGAGAGAAAATCATCCAGATTCTCCTGAAAGCCGGCTTTGCCATCAAGAAGAGCAAAGTCAAGGGACCTGCCTGAGAGATCCAGTTTCTGGGAGTGAAGTTGCAAGATGGATGGCATCAGATACCCACCAAGGTCATCAATAAGATCACAGCAATGTCTCCACCAACCAGCAAGAAGGAAACTAAAGTCTTCATAGGCACCTTAGCTTTCTGAAGAATGCACATCCCTGAGTACAGCCAGATTGTGAGCCCTCTCTACCTGGTTACCTGCAAGAACAATGATTTCCACTGGGGCCCTGAACAGCAACAAGCCTTTGCCCAGATCAAGCAGGAGATCACTCATGCAGTAGCCCTTGACCCAGTCAGGACAGGACCAGATGTGAAGAACATGCTCTACTCCGCAGCCAAGAGCCATGGTCTGTCTTGGAGCCTTTGGCAGAAGGTGCCTGGTGCGACTCAGGTTCTACCACTCAGATTGTGGAGCCAAAGTTACAGAGGGTCCGAAGCAAACTACACCCCAACAGAGAAGGAAATTTTGGCAGTCTATGAAGGAGTTCAAGCTGCCTCAGACAGAGGTTATTGGCACTCCAGTGTTGGGGTGGATGTTCAAAGGAAAGGTTCCCTCTATCCACAACACCACAAATGCCTCATGGAGTAAATGGATTGCCCTCATCACACAGTGCCTGTATTGGAAACCTGAATCACCCTGGGATCTTGGAAGTAATTACAAATTGGCCCAAAGGTGAAAACTTTGGTCTGACTGACGAAGAGGAGCAGGAACTGATGCCTTATGTTTTAGCTTTCATATTTTCTGAATTCTGTACTGCATTAGTATATAACTCTGAACGTCATATAAAGTGTTAGCAAGTTCTCTTCACAGTTTAGTTAGACAAAACAATCCTTTTCCAGCCTGAGAACCAAGGACACTATTGCAGCTCCAGGCCCAAAAACTGTAAATGAAAGAATTGAGGAGAGCAGTCTGGTAGGATGGGACTTCATTACCTGAAGCTGTAATTGCACAATTAACGCCAATATGTAAATGGACCAAAACTTACAAAAGTGGGAAAACTGGTCATCCATCTTGGGCCCATCTTGAGTAGAGCCACAGCCGGGCCCTTGTACTGCCCAAGGTGTATCCTTTGAAGGCCTTTATAATAAATACCTACTTTATTCCTTTAACACTGTCTAGCCTCTGTTCCAGGTAGCCTCTTTAGGCATCAGAACAGGTGACCTGTGCTGAGGAAGCCCCACCGTACAACCAACTGCCACAAGGAAAAACATACTACACTCTTTTCATTGACAATTAGTTCCTGTCGCATTGTAGGGATGAACCAAAATGGGAAAGCAGCTGTATGGAGCCCAATACGACAGGTCGCAGAAGCTACTGAAGGAGAAGATGGATCGAGTCAACTTGCTGAAATCAAAGCCATCCAGTTGGCCCTGGACATTGCCAAAAAAAGAAGTGACCAAAGCTCTACCTTTACACTTATTTGTGGATGGTAGACATGCTCTGTGAGGTGGCTGCAAAGTGGAAAAAGACCATCTGGCAGTGTAGAGGAAGACCAATCTGGGCTGCTGAAGAATGGCGAGATGTTGCCATTCTACTAGAGAAGCTATCTGTGAAAGTCTGTCATGTGGGTGCCCATGTCCCCAAGAGTAGGGCTAATGAGGAGCACCAAAACAACAAGTAGGTGGATCAGGCTGCAGAAATTGATGTGTCACAGATAAATTTGGATTGGCAACACAAGAGAGAGTTGCTCCTAGCTTGATGGGCCCATGACATCTCAAGCCATCAGGGCAGAGATGCCACCTATAAGTGGGCATGAAACCGAAGGGTGGATTAACCATGGACAGTATTGAACCAGGGACTCATAAAAAATGAAGGTGAGCTGGACAGGAACAAATGCAGATCCAAACCAATGTGGTTAATCATACATTCTCCTTTATTGTTTATATGACAGCAGTTTACATACGCTTCAAGATAGTTTACAATCGTGAGCACACTCTCATTGGCAAGCAAACATTGTTTGTCTTTGTCTTAAGGTGGCTAAAGTTTCACACTGCAGACCTATACTAATTCACACCTAGATAGCTCAGTATACTGTGGTACACCATAACATAATTTCTAACTGCGCCACAAACTTATTCCTAACTGCGCCACAGGCTTCAAGGCCTCACCAAGGCCCGTATCTGAGGCCTAGGCTGGGGTAGCTCAACCTTCACTCTAAATATACAAATCGGGACCTCTTTCTCTCAGAAATTCCTCTACACAGTATCTCCCAGGTAATCCATGACTGTGAGACATGTGCTGCAATCAAGCAAGCCAAGCAGGTGAAGCCCCTGTGGTATGGTGGGCAGTGGTCCAAATATAAGTATGGGGCGGCCTGGCAGATTGATTACATCACACTTCCTCAAGCCTGACAAGGCAAGCGTTATGTTCTCACAATGGCAGAAGCCACCACAAGATGGTTTGAGACCTACCCTGTGCCACACGCTACTGCCCGTAACACCATCCTGGGCCTTCAAAAGCAAGTCCTTTGGAGGCATGGCACCCCCTGATAGTATTGAGTCTGACAATGGGACTCATTTTAGGAACAGCCTATAAACACCTGGACAAGGGAACATGGCATTGAATGGGTGTACAATATTTCATATCAAACACCAGCTGCTGGGAAACTTGAGTGCTGCAACAGACTGCTAAAAACCACCTTGAAATCACTGTGTGTGGGGACTTTCAAAAATTGGGAGCTGAATTTAGCAAAGGCCACCTGGTTAGTTTACACCAGAGGCTCCACTAACTGAGCTGGACCTGCCCAATCCGAACCCTTGCAAACAACAGACAGAGATAAGGTTCCAGTGGTACACATGAAAGGTATGCTAGGAAAAACTTTTTGGATTAATTCTGCCTCGAACATAGACAAACCCATCTGTGGGGCTGTCTGCTCGGGAACCTGGTTGCATCTGGTGGGTGATACAGAAGGATGGAGAAACATGATGCATAACTCAAGGGGACCTTGTTTTGGGGCAAACTGTCCATTACACTGTGCTGATATCTAGATGTATGCATGTATATAATTAGGGCAATGCATGTATGTATATAGTTACAGGTGTAGATATGTTTGTTTCCAGTTGAAATGTATTAATTTAGGCATTAATCAAATAGTATGGGATAAGGAGTCGAATGTCTTGGGAATGGTTTTTATCCCATATCCATGTTTTTGGCTTTGTTTTGTTTCAGGAAAGGGTCACACACCCCTTCCTCCCCCCTGAATTGCGGTGAAAAATCAAGACTTTACAATTTTAATTGAGATTTGTAGGGAACGGTATGTTTTTATTACAGCGCTGGGTGCACACAGGGATTTCCCTTCAAAGGGTATGCGCAACCCCTGAGGATTCCTGATCCTGTTTTTATTACCCTGTACTAATTTACATATACATAGAATCTCACAATAGGTTTATGCATAGTCATTCTGCTGATTTCACGTTACAATTTGCAGCTGGCCCTTTGTACAGAGAACTCTCTCATCCCTTTGTCTGTTTTTTACAGACTTAGTTTTGGTTTTTTTCTTCTTCGTTTTAGAGTTCAAGGGGCCCCTCTTATCTCTTCACCTTGGAGATTGCATTCTTTCTCCTGGGCTGGGATGGTTTTACAAGCACAGCATAGTTAACAGACTAAACAGCATATTTTACCCATGTTAGCAAGCTACTACGCAGCACATTTCACTTAAATCCAAATGGATTTTCTACCCCGTTAAATTTTACTCTGTTTCATCTCCCCCCCCCTCCCCCCCAGCTCTCGGAGTATCGCAAAGGGTGAGAGCTGCCCGGGATTCCTGCGAGAGTTGGGGACAAGGGGTGGGTTCTTCCTTCCAGGGTTGTGGTTCCTTGTGGGTTCTTCCAGCCACTTGGAGTGGTGTTTCTGGCTAGAGATACTGTTGACTTGTGGTTTGAGCCTGTTTATTTTTTTCTTCTTTTTTCCTTCAGTACTGTGACTGGAGCTTACTGGCTTGCTTCTCTGCTCCTTTGCTTGCTTGCAAGCCCAGAGCCAGCACGTGCTGCGCTGGGAACCCGTCGTCCCCAAGCCGGGGTCGACCCCTCTGTGCAGCCTGACCCCATGACCACCCATTGCCGGTGAGCTATTGAGGGGAGCGACTCCGGGCCCAGCCCCGCTGTTGTCTGCTGCTGCTTCAGGGCTTCTTGCTACACTGAAGCAATACGCGGAATAAATAAATAGACTCCACAACCTGGGGTAGTTATGAAGTGGGTATGTATTGTCGGCACCCGGCACAAGTGAGATAGCTCTCCAAAAACTTGTGCCCCAAGCCTCAGTCTGACCCACACCTTTATTCACAAAGGTATTCCATATGCAATACATTACACAAGTTTTCCATGCATATTCAATCTCTGGCCCTACCTGTCCTTGCGTCTCATGCTGAATAGGTCCATGCCCTTCTGGGCCTGCGTGGTTTGCTGTGGTGGTCCCACGGGGGTCTCTCGGTGGTCTTCTGAGACTGAAGATTGTGGTCTTCCTCATGATTGAACTTTTGAACTTTTCTCCTTTGCGCATGTGCTTTTGGTCCTTTGGTGCTTATCTGAGTACGTCTGTCAGTCTTGATAGGCTTGGAGACAGAGGAGCCTCTCTATCTGGGTTCTTTGCCTCCTCTGTTCTTTAAGCAAGAAGCTTCAGAAATTTGCATTTTCCTATGCCCTTTGTACTATGACAGGGGTTCCTTTAAGTAAGTGGTTAAAATTCAACACATAATTATACAAGCTAAAATTTAAAAGTTTAATTCATTTTGTTAACTCAAGTGAACTCCAAAAATCTCTATTTCAACACTTTAACCAAACACCCAGATAGCCGGCGGCTTCTGGCACACCCCAGAGTTTCGGCTATGTGAAAAACGCCAATTATTTGTTCTTTAAAATTTTAAAGTTTATTAGTAATAAAATTAGAGTAATAAAAATTTGGACAATGAGGTTTAGGACACTACGAGACAATAAAAAGCAAAGAATTATGGACGTCCGGATGTTTTTGGGCACTAAGCCGCCAAAAACATGCCTTGCGTACAAAGAAATAAACCTTAAAAGCAATAGCCTGTTGCATATTCATATATCTCATACATGATGCATAAATTCCTTGCAAATTAAGAATTTTTCTGGTTTTTGTCAACTTCTTCCCCTTAATCCTGGTGGTTCCATAAAGATGGAGAGAAGGTGGAAGAATGTTTGTCTTTTCTGATAAGGAGGCAGTAACTCTTTAGGTTTGCTGTTGCTGTTATCTCTGTGCGAAGATTTTCTTGATTATCTTATCCCTTTCTTGAGCTAGTAAAAAATATCTTACATCGCATAGTTTCTATTTTAACATTATGTTGTAACCTAAAACTATATTTAACACACTACTTAAAAATGATTAATAGAGTATTACAAAATAACCCTCCATAATACATATAGTATTCAATTTAATATTTACAAAGAACCAATCATAAAATACGCATTTTTCACAGGCTACATTTTGTTTGCCATCCCCGGTGTGCCTGCCTCTGCCATTCCAGCTTGCTGCTTCCAAGGTTTCCTGCTGCAGTCCATTCTGTTTCTCGAGTGGCACTGAGACCAGCTGCTTCCTGTGAGTTTGCAAAGGAAAGCGCCTTCTCACTGTTGCTGGCTCGCCTGCCATTACCAAGTGAATTGAGACACCAACGCTCGTGCCACAGCGCCACCTGTAGCCACGGGGAATCATCGCACCTGCCCTGCGCAGCCGGGAACCAGCAGCGCTTCTGCCAGCTGTGACCATAACTACACCAACGGGGAAAGTGCTTGAAGACTGAGAGAAGGCTGGTTTTGGGTTCCTGTTTCTTTCTTGGTGCTGTTTGTTTGCCTTGTTATATCTATATATTTATTCTAGTAAGGAACTGTTATTTCTTTTCCCATATCTTTGCCTGAAAACCCTGTAATTTCAAAGTTATAATTTGGAGAGGAGGAGGTCACATTTTCCATTCCAAGGGAGTGTAGAAGAATTTCTGCGAGAAAGAGGTCACGATCTGTATGTTCATGATTTATATGTTTAGAGTGAAGGTTGAGCTACCCCAGCCTAGGCCTCAGATATGGGCCTCGGCCAGGCCTTGAAGCCTATGGCACAGTTAAGAATAAGTTTGTGGCGCAGTCAGAAATTATGTTAAGGTATAACACAGTGTACTGAGCTATCTAGGTGTGAATTAGTATAGGTCTGCAGTGTGAAACTTTAGCCACCTTAAGACAGGAACAAACAATGTTTGCTTGCCAATGAGAGTGTGCTCACGATTGTAAACTATCTAGAAGTGTATATAAACTACTGTCTATAAACAATAAACGGAGAACGTATGATTAGCCACATTTGTTCGGATCTGCGTTTGTTCCTGTCCAGCTCACCTTTTTTTTTATTAGTCCTTGCTTTAAGGGAGTTTCTCACCTTCCTTGGCAGACACTTGTCTTTCAAACCAAGACAATAATATGGAGGGTACATGGTGTAGGCCATCGATTGTAAGCCTTAGTTTTGCCTGGATCCATGGTCATCATCTCACACAAACCAACAAAGAAACCTCGTGGTTGATGTCTACTATAGGCCACCTGATTAAGGAGAGAAGGTCGATGAAGTATTCTTGATTCAACCACCGGAAGCTTTCCACTCACAGGCAAAGAGTAAAGTCAAGACCCTGAAATTTAGGACAGTTAACTTTCAGGTCTTTAAAGAATCAGTGGGTGGCACCCTGTAGGAAACTGCCCTCAGGGATGATACAGGAGCAGAAGGGAGCTGGCAGTTCTTGAGGAGCATTTTTCTTAGAGCAAAATAGCTCTTGATCACCATGCATAAGAAATGAGGCAAGAGAGGAAGGACACCAGCATGGATAAGTAAGGGTGTTCTCTTCTGGTTGAGCTGAAGCACAAGGAGGAAACACATAGGCAGCCAAAGAAGGGACATGCATCCTGGGAAGAATCTAGAGATGCTGCTCAGGTGTGTAGGGATGAGATGAGGAAAGCAAAGGCACAGCTGGAGATTAATTTGGCAAGGGATGTGAACATTCATAAGATGGGCTTCCAGAGGTGAGTTGGTCAGAAAAGGAAGACTAAAGAAAGTGATTCCCATCCCTCTCACTTCCCCTGCTGATAAATAAGTCGGGACATCTAGTGACAAGCAACATAGAGAAGGCTGTTTTACTTGGCACTTTATTTTCCCCAATTGTCACTGGCAATCACTTGTCCCACAATCTCTCATGACCCTGAACCTCAAGGCAGGCACTGGGGGAACCAAGTCCCTCCTATCATAGAAAATGATCTGTGTGAAAAACGCCAATCACTTGTTTGAAAATTTTAAAAGTTAAATAGTAATGAAATAGTTATAAAAATAGTAATAAAAATTAGAACAATAAGAATTTGGACAATCAGAGTTAGGACAATAAAGGACAATAAAAAGCAAAGAATTACAGACGTCCAGATGCTCTTGGGCACTAAGCCACAAAAGCATACCTTGCTAACAAAGGATTACCCCTTAAAAGCAATAGCCTGTTGCATATTCATATATCTCATACATTATTCAAAAATTCTTTTTCAAACAAAGGAAGTCTTCTGCTTAGTTTCTGCCCCCCCTCCCCTTCATCTTGTAAATAAATTTCTTGGCTCCTAGAAGTCTGGAAGAAGTCTGAACAGTCCCGATAAGGAGGCAATAATTCTTCTATGGGTTTTGGTGTCTTGTTGCTATTGTCTGTATGCAAATAATTTCTTGGTAATCTTATCCATTCCTTGAGCTAGTTACAAAAAGTATCTTACATCACATAGTTTCGATTTTAATATTATGCTATAGCCTAAAAACATATATTTACCACACTACTTAAAAGAGATTAATACAGCATAACTTTCCAACATTACACATATAGTATTAATTTTAATATTTGCAAAAAGCCAATCGTATAATATGCGTCTATAACAATCTGTTTTGAGACCACCTGAGGAACCTGTACCTTCAAATGCCTTGCACCTGGGGAGGCACAACCCCATGCACCAATACATGCTGGAGGCCCATCAGCTGGAGAGCAGCTTTGCTAAACAGGACAACGTGCTTTTGCCACAAAGGTGGCCAAGGATATCCTTAGCCCAATAGAGAGGAAAGCAGGATTTATATATGTTACAAGACAGTTGTGTAGACCATTCAAAGTGCTCACTATCCCAGGGAGTGCAAAGCATCACAGACCACCCTTGGGGGCATTCCCTATGTGAAAAATGCATATTATATGGCTCTACGCAGATATTTACTATATGTATTATGCTAGGTTGGAAAGTTATGCTGTAGTAACATTTTAATAATATAGTAAATGCAGTTTTGTAATTGAAATTAAGCTTTAGTAGTTAAAATAGAAAAGATGTGTGTGTGGTATTCTTTTTGCTCAAGAGAAGGAGAAGATAATCAAGAAATTCTTCACACAGAGATAACAATTACAGAAACCCCTAAATCTTCCAGAGGAGAGGAATTTATGGCTTTCCTTATCAACAAAAAGCCGAACTTCTCCAAACTCGACTTAGACTTCAAGGCGCCTGGGATAAACAGTAATTCCTCAACAAGTACCGGACGAATTTCTTGTTTTAAATAAAAATATGCATATTCATGAAGTGCTTTGTGTATGCAACAGGTTACCCCTCTTAAGGAGGGAATTCTCTTTTATCGGGGTCCTTCTCCTGGCTCACTTTTATCCAGAGAGAGGTACCCAGCCCGGGCTGTAACTTTTTGCTGTTATTGTCTCTTTAATTGTCCTAACTCTAATTGTTTAATCTTTATTATTATACTTGTATTAATTTTTTCCATTTTATTTTTATTAAACCTTTATAAATTTTTAAAACAAGTGATTGGCGTTTATTACAAATGGTAGCAGAGGATGGTTATTAATACCTCGCTGTGGGTGCTGTAGGAGAATTAGAGTGAGAAGACGCGTCCTGCCCTGATTAGGCAGCCTCGCTCTGTTCCCCTGGTGTGACCACAGACCGCAGGTTATGATCCGATGGACAAAAAGAGACAATAAAGCAAAGAAAAGGGAAAAAATTCCTAAACCGCGGTAATTAGCCCCTAAGACCAAAGTGTACACGAAGAACAAAGACCCAAGGACAAGGGATAGGTAAGTATTTGTTGGATCGGGGTGGATAAGGGGGGATGAATGTGTGTGAATGAGAGGCGGGCTGGTTACCCCAGACCTGCTAAGTGAGTGCGCTAGTCTCCCATGCTGCATTTCCGACTTTTTCACGAGAAAAGTGGCCAGTAAAGAGACGAAGCGAGTGATAAAAAGAGTGAGAGAATCCCCCCGGGGAAAATTTAGATTGGGTCTCGGGGAAGGAGTGGGACCCCTTGGAGAGAAGCCGAGAGTGTTCCTGGTATAATCCATTGGGGAAAATAAGAAGGTAAAAAGGGGGGCCTTTAAAATTTTTTTGCTAGGTTGAATTGAATGGGCTGGGTTGAGGGATTAATATTCAAGAGAACCCAGGGTTGAAGAAAAGTCTGCTGGGTTGAGATATTAATCTTCAAGAGCACCCAGGGTTGTTGCTGGGTTGAGATATTAATATTCAAGAGCACCCAGGGTTGAAGAAAAGTCTGCTGGGTTGAGATATTAATCTTCAAGAGCACCCAGGACTGAGTAAAATTTTGCCGGAGTGAGGGTACACCCGAGAGAATCTGGGGTTGGGAACAACACAGCTGGATTGAGGGGTATCCAAGAACACCGGGACTGGCCAGGGACACCTAAACGTGTAATAGGTGTTAAAATTAGAAGGTACCTTGCTGTTGTGATTGTTTTGTTGTGTGTGAGAGTAGGTGAAAAATAAAGTTGAGTGAATGTGGACGAATGAAAGTATATGTAATGTAGATTGTTTATTTTAGGCTTTATTATAGTTGCTCGGAGGAAAGTGTATTGTATTGAAAAGGAGTGTGAGAAAAAGGAGGTTTTTTTTAATATAGTTGAAAGAAAAGTGGTATTTAGGTAGTGAGAGGAAAGTGAAAAACAGAGGCAGGGGGTGAATAGATAAGATCTTGAAAAATGGGACAGAAATCCAGTACAGGAAAGAAAAAAAGGCGTAAGAAATTATCAACAGAAATACCCCAAGATAGTCCTCTGGGAGTTATGATAGCCAACTGGGAAAAAAAAACCCATGTACAAAAAAAAAAAGACAAAGTCAAGATGATACAATTTTGTATGCTTGAATGGCCAACAAAGGAAATAAGATCTGACCACGTTTATTGGCCTAGATATGGTTCTTTTGAGAAATGGATTTGTCAGGCTTTAAATGTATTTGTAAACTCAAAGGAACCGTTTAATTCAGAAGAAAGAGAATATGCCACGTGTTGGACAGGGGATTTTAGGAAAGTAAAAATCTTTAAGGTATCAGAAATCCCTGAAACAAAACAAGAAAGGAAAAAAGGGAAAGAGAAGGGAGGGGAGCAAGAGGAAAAAAGAGGAAAAGAATGGGATCCTTTAGAAATGTTACCTCCTCCCTTCCCATTCGCGCCTGCACCGCCTGCGGCCCCAGCACCGGTTTCGGGTCCCAGCGAGCTGCTCCCCTCAGCTCCGCCTGCCCCGGTGCCGGTGCCTGTCCCGGTGCCTGCGCCCACCCCGGGTTCTGGCTCGCCGCGTGTTCCTGCCCCGGTTCCCGTGCCCGCGGCGGCGGCTCTGCAGGCTCCCGCCCCGCTGCCCGCAGCAACCCCCCTGGTCCCTGTTTCGCTGCCTGCCGCGTCGGTACCGGCCCCCACCTCGCTGCTCGCGGCTGCCCGACCGGCCCCCTCCCCCATCCTGCCCGGTTTGTCCGCGGCTGGTCCGCTGGCCGCGCCCGGCGGGCTCCCGTTAGTCCCGGCTGTCCCGTCTCTGGCCGCTTCTCCCGCAGCGGTTTTCTCGGCCCCATCCCCCGCGGCTTTGCCCATTCCGGCTACACTGGGCGCTGCCGCCGCTGCCCTGCCTCTGCTGGGAGCGGCCAGCTCAGCCGCCATTAGCCACGTGGAGGCTGACCGCACTCCCATCCGGTATCCCACGGAAATGCTTCCCCCTTCAGCAGCTCCGGCAGCAAACCCCGCCCGTGCTCCGCCTCTGGAGGACCTGGCCTCTATGGTATGTCCTCCTCACACCGCCCTTCCTGCCCAGAGCTCCGTTCCCTTGGAAACCGCAGCTCCGGTTCCAAGGAACTCCCTGTCCCTGGAAGATGCTCCTTATAAAAATACTAGAGGTGCAGTTAGGAGGCAGCTTTCTCCTGATTTTTCCTCACCACACGAAAATAAGCCTACAGAAAAATACGGGGAGAAAGAAATTGGTCTATTTCCACTGAGAGAGGTCCCGATGGGAGGGTTTTGGACTGGATTTGTGAATGCTCCCCTGACTTCTTCCGAAGTCAGAAATTAAAAAAAAAAAAAAATCAAAGGGATTTTAGAGGATCCCATTGGCACAGCTGAACAACTGGACCAATTTTTAGGTCCAAACATTTACACTTGGGAAGAGATGCAGTCTATAATGAAGATACTATTTTCTCAGGAAGAAAGGGAGATGATCAGAGTTGCAGGCATAAAAGCCTGGAATAAGGAACATCCACAGGGGCCCTCTGGAGAAGAAATAATGCCAACTGAACCTCCGGGGTGGGGTCAAAATAGTGAGCAGGGGAGAAAACTTATGAATGACTATGGCAATACAATAATCAAGGGAATAAAAGGGGCGGCACCTCGAGGGCAAAATGCTAAAAAGGCTTTTGAGGCACAGCAGGAGAAAGAAGAGACTCCAACTGAATGGTTAGACAGACTTAGGAGAAATATAAAACAATATTCCGGAATAGATCCTGAAACTGATGTGGGAAAAGCTTTGTTAAGAATTAACTTTGTTACAAACGCTTGGCCAGATATTAGAAAGAAATTAGAAAAAAATGAGGATTGGCATGATAAACCATTAGATGACTTATTGAAGGAAGCTCAGAAAGTTTATGTCCGGAGGGATGAAGAAAAAGCTAAACTGAAGGCAAAAATTATGGCAGTCACCATGAGAGAAAACAATTACTCCTAAATATGAAGGTTGTAGAGACAGGGGAACAGAAAAGAATAAAACCCCAATACAAACCAAACCTCAGGAGCATTCTAGGAATGTCTGTTTTTACTGTCAGGGCGAAGGACATTATAGGAGGGACTGTCCTAAGCGGGCAAAAGATTTGAAAATCTTCAAAGAGATGAGCACAGAGGAAGAATAGGGGTGTCAAAGGCTCTATTTTCTAGGGGACAGATACCATCTAGAGCCTGTGATAACTTTAAAAGTAGGTCCCCAAGAAGAAGAATTGGAATTTGTGGTAGATACCGGAGCAGAAAGAACCTGTTTGTTAAATATTCCAAAAGGTTATAGTGTACCAACAGATAATCTAATACATGATTGTCTAGAAATTATCCAGTACCAAACAAAAGTTCGAGAAGACCTTGAAGAACAAGTCCTTTCAGAAGGGGAGATAATTTTTGTGGATGGTTCCTCCAAATGTCTACAAGGAAAAAGAATGTCAGGGTATGCAGTAGTTGATGGGAAAAACATGCAAACTATTGAAAAAGGGAAATTACCTTTAAACTGGTCAGCTCAAACCTGTGAATTATATGCTCTAAAAAGGGCACTGGAATATTTAGTACACAAAAAGGGAACTATATATACTGATTCAAGGTATGCCTTTGGAGTAGTACATACCTTTGGAAAAATTTGGGAAGAAAGAGGATTGCTTAATTCAAGGGGAAAAGGATTAGTACATGAGGAGCTCATTTTAGCGGTTTTAGAAGCATTAAAATTACCAGAAGAGATAGCTGTAGTACACATTAAGGGTCACCAAAAGGGAGTGACTCCAGAAGTAAGAGGAAATAACTTGGAGGACCAGGAAGCTAAGGATGCAGCAGAAAACAGAGCTGAAAGAGTTATGCTAATATTAACTCCAAATGAGGAGAAACTGGAAATTCCAAAATTTAGTGAAGCAGAGGAAAAAGAATTAAAGGAGATAGGAGCTGAACAAGATGAATCAGGGAAATGGAAACTTCCTGATGGAAGACAATTACTTAATAAAATGCTTACTAGAAGAATATTAGAAGACATGCATCAGAAAACTCACTGGGGTACTCAGGCTTTGTGTGATCATTTTCTAAGGAACTATGGGTGTATTGGGATTTTTGGAATAGCAAAGAAAGTAACTGAAAAATGTATAACTTGCCAAAGGATAAATAAAAAGGTAATGAGGAAAACCACATTGGGAGGTCGGGAATTAGCTCTTAGACCATTTCAAAGTATCCAAGTAGATTTTACTGAACTTCCTCAAGTTCAAAGATGGAAGTATTTATTAGTAATAACAGACCATCTAACTCATTGGGTGGAAGCGGTTCCCACTGCCAAGGCCACAGCCAACGTGGTAAGTAAAACCCTTTTGGAACAGATTATTCCAAGATATGGAATAGTTAATAGGATAGACTCAGACAGAGGAACACACTTTACGTCAAAAGTATTACAACAATTAATTCAGACCTTAGGGATAAAATGGGAATTACACACCCCATGGCATCCACAAAGTTCCGGCCGAGTAGAGAGGATGAACCAGACTCTAAAAAGAACTTTAACTAAATTAATAGTTGAAACCCGAATGTCATGGGTACAATGCCTACCTTTAGCCTTACTGAGGATCCAAACACAACCCAGGTCAGACCTGGGAGTGTCACCTTATGAAATGATGTTTGGATTACCTTTTCTGACCACCCAACATGAAAATGCTACCTATGAGGTAGGGGAAAAGAGTGTTAAAGGATATATTAACACCACTGCAAAAACTCTTGAAAATTTGAGGTTAAAAGGAATAATCCCCCAAACCACACCTTTAGACTTTAAAATCCATAATATTCACCCAGGAGAATGGGTGTTGGTAAAAACATGGAAAGAACAATCTTTAACTCCACAATGGGAAGGTCCTTTTCAGGTATTGCTGACGACCGAGGCTGTGATGCAGACCAGGGAACGAGGGTGGATCCACGCCAGCAGAATCAAAGGAGCTGTGGAAGAACCTAAGGAGTGGACGATAACATCTGAACCGGGTGATATAAAATTGACTCTTAAACGGGGAATGGGTGGTAATGAACTGGGAAGACCCGAATGATCCAAGAAATATACACAGGATCACACCTGACTGGGAAGTAAGACCGAGCTTACATCAGTGGTTTCAAATACCGCCTGGACAAACTTTGAGGTGCCTCCGGTACCCTCTTTGGGAAAGAAGATTGCCACCACAGACAGGAGGGTCGGGACTGTTTCGGACAGAAAACTCCTGTATTTTGGCCTTAGCCTGTGATTTATACAAAGAAGAAGGCGAATTACAACCTCAGTCTGTGCCACGTAATATACCCTGTTTGATTCACCCAAATACTGGGCATGTTAGTTGGGTTAAATGTAAATGTTTGAATTGTGGGAATAATTGATATTGTAGTTCACACAACCGACGCCCCCATTGCAAGAAGTGTCGAGTGTCAACTAGATCCCCTATCCAAGTAGAGCTCGAAACAACTGAAAGAATAACTTTGTTTTGTGGATGGGAATTATTAGTGCCTGTTGAATGGGAAATAGCTGAGGAACAGTGGGAGACCACCGTTAAGGAGTGTCAAAAACGATTTGCCTGGAAATTAGCTAAGAGAAAGTGACAAAAGAAGAGAGGGCAAGACCAGATTGGCCTCTATAATCGCCACCAAGAAGATCACATACACCTGCTGTGGGTTGCAACCCCATAGGCATGGGAGGTGGGAGTATAAGCCATACTGGACCTCTCCTTTTTCTGTCACTCATTTTCTGTCTTTTCCCTTTTGGGATATTGACAAAACCATGCTACAGGTGTTACCAGAAGCTGTATATGGAAAGACACCGAGGCTCCTTTTTTATCTCGCACACTCATGTCAACAGTCACTGTTATAACCCATCCAAATTAGGAAACTGCATGCACAATGGACAAAAGTACTGGATTACTGAGAATCTAGGAATAAGTGGTAACAGGGTGGGAAGTGAGTGCCCAAAAGGGGAAAAATAGATTTGTTTCACATACGCTATTGGGAATAAAGCACAGGATTTGGTAAAAGAGCAATTGATAAACAAAAAGGCTAAGCCAGCACCACCACCTAAACCTGTACCAATCTCACTTGACAATTTGTATACCAATGCTGAATACTAGCTGGAGGGAAAACGTGTTGGGAATAGAATGGTGGAAAAAGCTAGGCTTCTTCCTGTTATGCGCTACAGCTGGTCTAATATTTCTTCCTTGTTTGATCCCCTGTTTCATTCGACTTATCACCAGTGTAGTTCAAGGCATGCAATTAGTGACCATGGATCAAAAATTGGATACAACAAAAATGGTGCAAAAGATTATTTAAAATGAAGACTAGAAAGCAGTAAATATAGCTCGAGCCAAAGTAATTATAAAAAGAAAGAGGAAGGATTGTGAAAAATGCATATTATATGGCTCTACGCAGATATTTACTATATGTATTATGCTAGGTTGGAAAGTTATGCTGTAGTAACATTTTAATAATATAGTAAATGTAGTTTTGTAATTGAAATTAAGCTTTAGTAGTTAAAATAGAAAAGATGTGTGTGTGGTATTCTTTTTGCTCAAGAGAAGGAGAAGATAATCAAGAAATTCTTCACACAGAGATAACAATTACAGAAACCCCTAAATCTTCCAGAGGAGAGGAATTTATGGCTTTCCTTATCAACAAAAAGCCGAACTTCTCCAAACTCGACTTAGACTTCAAGGCGCCTGGGATAAACAGTAATTCCTCAACAAGTACCGGACGAACTTCTTGTTTTAAATAAAAATATGCATATTCATGAAGTGCTTTGTGTATGCAACAGGTTACCCCTCTTAAGGAGGGAATTCTCTTTTATCGGGGTCCTTCTTCCGGCTCACTTTTGTCCAGAGAGAGGTACCCAGCCCGGGCTGTAACTTTTTGCTGTTATTGTCTCTTTAATTGTCCTAACTCTAATTGTTTAATCTTTATTATTTTACTTGTATTAATTTTTTCCATTTTATTTTTATTAAACCTTTATAAATTTTTAAAACAAGTGATTGGCGTTTATTACACCCTATTTTCTAAAAGACAGCTTAGCATATATCTGATTTTGAGCCCTCAAGCCAGTAGTGCTGAATGCACGCTTTACCTTTTATTTGCTTCCAGGAGTTGTGCAGCATAGAAATGTCTGCAATGGAAGTGGGGCTTGCAGCAAAAAAATGTAGAGCAACTTCTGTTGGTTCTGCAAAATGTCCTGAGAAGTTAAAGCCCGGCCTGCCCTGGCCAAAGCAGTCATTTGACTGCAGGGAGCAGCACCAAAAAGGCACAGTCACCTTTGGGGTGGACCTGATGCGGTAACAAACAACAAGAAACAGTACTTGTAGCTACTATAGCCTCTTCTGCGACCTCGTAGCCCACCCTCAGGGTCGCAGCACTACACGGGGCAGATCCCTCCGCAGCCTCGGCAAGGTCGGATCCCTCCGCGCCCCGAGGGCACGCAAACTCCCTGAGCCCCGATCAGCACCAGCTCGACGAGGGCGGACCCGCCAAGGGGGCGGAGACAAGTGAAAACGACAGACGAGGCAGCGAATCGAAAAGCAGGATTGGCCGGCGGCGATCTGTTGGCCCAATGGGAGCCGCGGAGGGCCTGTCCGAGTGGAGGAAGTGCGGGGACGGCACTGGGCGTTGTCTTTGCCTTACGAGAGTGTTGGCATGCTGGGTTGTCCGGTCTGGTGTCGCCATTATTGTCTTCCTAAAGATCATCGGCAAAGAACTTCCCCGGTATCATCAGCGACGAGGACGAGGAGGTAGCAGCGGCTTTTGCTCTTTGCGCGGTTCTTCTTCCCTTCCCCCTCCTCCCTCTCCCTGAGCCGAGGACCCGGTGCGCGGTGCCCGGGCGCGTGGCAGGGTGCTGCTGCTGCGGGTGGGTGCAGGGACGGGGGACGGACGGGGCCTCTCTGGGTTGTGGCGCTCTCTACTGCACCATCCCCTAAGCTTGTTCTGAGCCGCACCCACCCCTCTGGCTGCCGCGGGAGTAGTGGGCTGCTGGTATTGTTCCGACTTGCCTCGTATCCCACCCCCCACCGTGTCGTTTGCGTGCGTAGAGAAGGACGTCCGACGGTAGCGCACTTGGTGTCAGCCGCAGACGTTTGCCGCATAATGTCCCTTCGGCGCTGCAAGTCGTGCAAAGTTTGCTACTTCTTATAGAATGATAGTTTTGAAAGTTTGTTTTAGGCACACTCAATCTCCTCGGGGATTCCGTGTATGTGAACCAGTGAATGTCTAAGTAATGACCGTAATGAGTTGAGTTTGCATAGGAAAAATGCAGGTCTCGATGTGCCTCGTAATAGCATCAAAAAGGTTTCACAGCTCTGCTGTCGTGGGCTTTGGTTCTGAACTCCAAACTGAACTAGTCAAGGATAGCAGTTTTTTCTGGTTTTTCTTTTTAAAAAAACAATTAAGAAACGGGTCATCCTGCGGGCTTGAAAAGCTTCCCAGATCTTGTTTCTGGGGGGAAGTGGGACCGTGATAACAGCATGCTTGCAATGGACACGGATGCTGCTGCTGGGAACGAGAGTGAGCTGCTTAGACTGGAGGGAAAACAATGCAGCCGTTGCCTACTCAATGTTAACTTTAAGTTAGTATCTAATATAATTTAGTTATTAAAATGCTGAAAGTTAACAGTTCGGGATGCCTTCCCCTTTTAAAGGCAGAGCTTGCATGCATTATAGAAGACAGACTCATCCTATGCACTTGCAGGCTTCCTGTTTGTTTGTGAGTTTGTTCAATACTTGAGCTCCCTGTCCTGTGGGAAATGAATGGCCGCTGCTCTTCCACTTCACTAAACTCTTTGCTGATTCAGTTATTTGTCTCCTGCCTCTGCACGAACCATATCCAATAGAAAAACTTCTTAGGATTAAAACATACTGGAGGTTGCTAATCAAAAGTAGTGGCTCATCTCTTGCCTCCATCATCTTGCATCCTGAATCCCATTTCTGGAACAGGCTCTGTAAATATATTGTATTTTGGGTATAGAAATCATTACTATCACACAAGAAAAATCAGTGTTTGGATTTGTGTTTGGGGTATCTGGTAATCTGCTTCTGTAGGAGTTCAGTGGGGCAGGTTGATTTGCTTAAGCTGTTACCTTTTTCTGAAACCAGTTATGTTTCAACTGTTTACTCTTCCTCCAGTGACTCATGTTCCATGGTCTTTCACCCCATGCTGGGATGCTTTTCCTAGTCATCCCTAAGGAGCCAGTTATCAGGTTGTCTGAAGCAGAAGACTCTGGTAAATCTGTAAGTATTGTGGAAGCTTTCTGTGTGCTAAACTGTATCTGTAGATAGTTCCTCATCATCTAGACTCTCTCATCTCCCCTTTCCCTCTTCATAGGACATGGTAGTCTCCTTTCGGTTTTGTGGCGCTATAATCTTTTGCCTCTAGCTTGTAATGGAGTTGAGCTTTTTGACTAAAAGCATTAATATAAAACAGTGCTCATCCCTGGGTATGTATTTCTGAGGCAAAATGCAGTGGTTTTTTGGAGTGCAGTCTGGTGCCTATTGTCATGGTTTAGATTAAGAGTTGTAGTACTTCTAACATGGAGAGGAGGGCTTAGGGTTTTTGGCAGGTCAGGGGGAAGGAAGGACAAAGCTGGTTGACAGGTGTTGGATGCTTTGCTTTTGGCTATGAAAGTCCAGTTTGTAAACCCATGCAAAAGGCAGCCTAAAGTTTATTTTCCACCAGGATTGCTTATGTTGCCTGAAGACACAACAGGGGCTTTAACCCAGAGACAAAGTCAGCTTGTGTGGCTGTTTTGTAGCTTGTTGCTGTCTGTCTTGAAAAAAATTGCCTAGCTCTCTTTTCCCCCTATAGCGTGCATAATTGGTCTTTGTAGCTTTGCTTGGAAAGTGTTGGTTGTGGGCAGTTGGACAGACATTAATTTGAAGTGCAATGGTTGAATTGCTAGGAATTGGCTAGCTGCTTTCTCTGGGTGATTCTCTGCTCACGCCTTCCTTTCCTGCCCTCTCCCCTATTTGTGTGTTCCTTTTTTCTTTTTATTTTACCTATTTATGAGTTTGTACTTCCTTCTCCAGCTTCTTGGGCATGTAATGATTGTTGGCAAGATGTGTGTTGCTCACCTGGGCCTGACCAATGGATTCCGGATGGTTGTGGATGAAGGGCCCGAGGGTGGGCAGTCTGTCTATCGCATACATCTACCCGTTCTGGGTGGCCGTCCGTTGGGCTGGCCGCCGGGCTAAGATTTTGCCACCGCAAGAGTTGCTGCAAGTGTATAAATTGCCACTGAATGGATTTCATCTCTTGCCTGTCAATCTAGCCGCTGTCAATGTTTAATTCTTTGTGCCATGTGTCTGTGGAAGGTAATAAAAGCTTTGAGCAGCAGTTGCACAATAAAGATTTGTCATGGGGATATCACCTCCGCCTTGCGCGTCTTATTGAGGGGAAGTAGTTCTGCAAGTTCAAATGGCGTCTCCCTGGAATGCAAGTATGTGCAATGTTTCAGCCAGATAACAGCATTCCACTGATAGTGATTTGCCTGTTCATTTGAAGCCTGTGTGTCCCTGGAAGCACTTAGCAGTCTCCTGCGTCTGGTAGGTAGCAGTCTTAGCTCTTTGGTGGTTTTGGCAGTACGTTTTACCTTTCATCCTACATTGCCAAAAATCTCCTTCAAACTGGAGAGAGCCAAGGGTTATGAAACTGTGTTTCACTGGAGAATCATAATATCCTAGAGCAGCCCATGTGTGAAGGGACCTCAAAAAATCTTCTGGTGCAGCCTTTTGTGGGAAAGGGAGCCTAGATCAGATTATTTGGCACCTTGTTCAATTGCATCTTGAAAGCCTCCAGCAATGGAGACTGGTGCAACCTCTGTCCATTGTTCCTTATCTTCTCCGTGTGGCTCTGTGTGAAGAGAGTCTCCATCCTCTGTAGCTTCTCTTTAAGTACTAGAATACTGTGATGAGGCTCCCACTGAGCCTAGGCAGGTGCCTAATGTTTCAAAACTAATTCCTTTGTCTTTTCTAGTCTTCATGCAGCCCCTTGCTGCTTTTAGATGTTCCTCTACAGCTTTCCAACCATGGCAGTTTTCCCAAGCAAAGTTATCTGACAACTTGGGACTTGGAATTATTCCCTGCTTCTGTAAGTAGTCAGTGCTATTGCTTGCCAGCCTGCTGACTAAACCAACTTGTTGAGAATGAGTGTTTTAGGTTGCTTAAAGAATCGCCGGCAAAGGTATTGACAAAAGCAGGTTTAATATAAAAGTGAAAGTGTCACAAAGTTCTTTGGCAAGGTTTACTCTACTACTTACCAGATGGTTCAAGCACTCAGAGAAAAAGCAAACTAAAATCTAAAATCAATCAATCTAAAACTAAAATCAACTCAAAAATTGTCTATGTTGAGGCTTGGGGGGGGGGGGGGGGGTGGAAGGGTGTGGATAAAAATGAAGAAGGAAGACCCTCCAGTTGAGTCGTCTCCATGTTGCTCCTCATGAAGAAGAGAGCCTCTGTCCTCTCTGTAGCTGCCTTTTGAGAGCCAGAATACTGTCATGATGTTCCTCCTGAGCCATGCCTTTTCTAAGGGAGAAAAGACCCAACTCTTAGAGCCTTTCCTCACATTCTCCGGCCTTTTGATCATCTTCGTTGCCCTCCTTGGGACCTTCTCACATCTGTCTGCATCTTTCTGTTGAATTCTGGGGACCAGAACTGGACACAGCACTCCAGGTTCTGCCTGCAGGCATGGCCTCTGTGAGAAGAGGCCAGGGTCTGCCTTATGCTGGACACAGCTAGTTTCTGCCAGCTAAGCAACAGACTCCTTGAGGGCCAAATCTGAGCAACTCAGCAAAGCTGGTGGCACCCCTGTGTAAGCATATTTAAGAAATGGCAAAATGCTGTCCGGGGCAGGTACTTCCCTGCTGCCCTTGGATCTGGAAGGTGGCTATGTCCTGAAATAACTTTTTCATCTTATTTTATCCCCTGTCCTGTTGAGGAGGGGTAATGAGAGAACAGCTGTTTGGGCCCCTGGCAGCCAGCCAAGATCTGGCATCAGAAAGCCTAAAAGGCAGGTTCATCCATGTAGAAGTAGAAGGAAGTTGGTGGTTTAGAGACTGATAGTAACCGGGATAGGAACAGAACTTTTTGGAAGTAGCAAATTCCATCAATATCTGAGCATCCAGTCACTTT
Source organism: Anomalospiza imberbis (assembly GCF_031753505.1). NCBI lineage: Eukaryota > Metazoa > Chordata > Aves > Passeriformes > Viduidae > Anomalospiza > Anomalospiza imberbis. The sequence goes on from NC_089720.1 coordinate 3,943,774, forward strand.
GAGAGGGGGAAGTTTCAATGGAAAAAGCCTTCTTTCTAAGCAATAAACGGTTCTTGTGAGAAAAAGTATCTAGTCTCCATTTTTTCTCACTTGGTAATAGAAGTGGCAAAGATCTGGAACTCCTGCATGCAAAGGGATGCCACTGAGTAGAGTCTGTTGGGTGCTCTGTGTGTGTTGGATACCCAGAACCAGCTATAAAGAGGTCATGGAGGAGATGTGAGGTTGGTCTGGCTAAACTTGATTAAGACAGGGCCTTACAGAAGGCAATGCCTTGAGGATGTGAAGGGTAAAAGGATAATAAGTAAGGCTGGTGATGTCGTTCCTGACCCTTTTGTTTGGAAGGATTGGGACTGAATGTTGATTTGAATGAAGAGCAGATACCAATCTGTCTTCTATAACTGCAATTTCAGCAGCAAAGGACAACCAAAGTTGAGTATCAGGCCCCAATAATGCTGTATCAGGTGTGTCTGAGATGAAGTTCATTTCTCCACAGCAGTTCTCACAGTGCTGTGCGTTGCATTAGTAGCTAGAAAGGTGTTGATAACACCCCAGTGTTTTGGCTACTGCTGAACAGTGTTGGCCCAGCATCAGTGCTGTCTCTCCAACAATTCTACCCCATCATCAGTAGGCTGGGGCTGGCAAGATCTTGGGAGGAGATGCAACCAGAACAGCTGACCCAAATTGGCCCAAGGGATTTTTCATACTGTATGACATCAGCTGTCATATAAAAGCTAAGTAAAGGAGGAGGAAAGGGAAGCATTTGTTATTTACAATGCTTGCCTTCTGTAGCAACTGCTATGCTTGCTGAAGGAAGCCCTGCTTCTCAGGAAGTGGACAGACAGCACTTGCTGGTGGGAACTAGACAATAATTTTTTTTCTCCACATCTGCATGTTTGCACACAAACTTTCACTTTTGCTTTAATAAACTGCCTTATCTCAACCTGTGAGTTGCTTTCCATCTTATTTTCTCTCTCCTGTCCAACTGAGAAGGGGGAATGATAAAGTTGCTCAGTGGGTACCTGGCATCCAGCCAAGGTGAACCCACCACAGATGTTTTTGATGGTGTCCAGGTGTTGCAGAACAGTCAGAGATAATTTTGACAAATCTGATCAAGTAGCTTGTTTATTGAGTTCCGATCCTACTTGTTGAGCATTTGCCTGGACCAAATTTCCTATAGTTCAAACAGGAGAAGCACATCTGTGACACCAGCTTTCCCCTAGCAATGACCCCAGAGCTCTGAAGGCAATAGTCAAGGACATGGAGGCCCAGGGGGTGTTCTCCTCAGTTCTGCCACTGAGAGGAAAGGGCAAGAGGAGGAGGGCACTGATAATGTGCATCAATAATTGGCTGCAGAGCTGGTGCTGGCAACAGGGTTTTGGTTTCTATGAGCATGGGACCCTGTTTGTGGATCAGCATCTGCTTGGGAGAGAGGAGCTCCTCCTCACTAAGCAAGGCAAAGGTGTTTTTGCCAGAAGGATATCTGACCTCATTAGGAGGGCTTTAAGAACAAGGGCAAGGGCAGGGAGAGGAAAGAGAGTAACCAGCCGCTCTGTGAGGGAGTGACAGACCGGGTCAATGAGCAAAGGGTAGGGCAAGAGCTCTAGTACCTTGATGTCCCCCTTAGGGCCCAAAGGCATCAGTCAATGTCATAGCTGCAAATGTACCCAGTGGGAAGATCTCCTTAGACAAGTAAGTGTGTTAAGAGGAGCTTGACAGGCAACATGGTGTAAGGCCCTAAAAAATGTTGTCAACAAGACTCTTAAAAGGGCTTATGGTTTTTCATGGACTCTGAGTTCGATGCATGGCAGAAATACCAACAAAATATTCTCAAGAGGTCAAAACAACAATGGTCTTTACTGGCAACTTCAGACAATCAGAGAACTTTGGAAAAAATTTAAAGCAACATTCAATCAACATAAAACATTTCACAAAGCATTAACTTAGCCCATTTAACTTAGCAAACTCCAAGCCCATCTGATTTTAAGTTACTCAAAGCTCTGAGAACAGGGAATTAGAAGAAGAAAGAGAAAGAGAAAAAATATAGAAAATAAATATAGCTACCACTCCTGGTTCCAGTGGTGTCGCTGGTTGGTTGGAAACATGTGGATGCCAGCCTGGTCAGGGAGAGAGAAATGGTAATCGTTTTTCACAGTGGCTTGTGAGAATTTTTAGGGAGCTGTAGGAATGTGATAACTTGTTAGTCTAAGCAATATGCAGGTGGTGTTTTTCCACCTTGCTTTTCTGTTCCTCTCAAGGACAGTGTGTGAAAAATATGTTTTTATTAATTAACCAATCAAATAGAATGTGTCGTGTTGGTCTATTTAAGCCAAAGTTTCCCTTTCATTAAAGCCTTCTTTTATTCCTTTTCATGTGGTGTCCTCGTCTGTTCTTGTGTCATTCTTGGGCCAAGGGTGACAGAAACATACCCTGTAAACCATGCCACTGCTTGAAACACTATCTTAAGCCTTGAAAGGCACATTTTTTTTGTGACATGGTACTCCAGAAAAAATGGAATCAGACATTGGGAATCATTTTCAAAATAACTTTATAAACTCTTCGGCAAAGAAATGTGCAATGAGTGGATATATCACATCCCTTATCACCCACAAGCCTCTGGAAAGATTGAGAGGTATGATAGACTGCTAAGGACTGTTAAGAGGGTTAGGCAATTGGGCATGGAAGCACTGGGTAGCAAATTTAGCAGAAGGCACTTGTCTGGTTAACACTAGAGGATCTGCTAAGCACCCTGGTCCAGCCTAAACAAAACCAATACATAGTGTGGGAGGAGATAAGATCCCAGTAAGGGAAGCGTCTAGGGAAGCCATTGTGGATTTCTTCTCCCACTGGAAAGGCAAAGCCATTCATTGGGTTGTCTTTGCCCTAGGACCTAGGCATAGTTGGTGGGTAATGCAGAAGGATGGAGAGACCTGGTGTGTGCCTCAAGGAGACTTAACCTTGAGGGAAAAAATAATCTGTGGTGTAAGTTGTATGTTGCAGGAATGACACAAACTGATGAAAAATGAATTTTGCAAGGAGAGTGTGATGATGACCTGAACCGGGGCAGTGTCAATGCCCATTGATCAGGTATACTGTTTATCCTGTCCTGACTACCCATCCTGATGGAATAGAGCCAAAGTCATGGGTCTGGAGGGGTGAAGGATGCCCATGAAATTGGAAAATAATATCTATTTGTGAATGGACGGGTGGATAGTAGTTAATGAAAATGTATGTTTGATATAGAGATGGTTTAAAGATGTAGTTGTACGTGTGGGTAAGAAGGGATTGCTGTAATGAGAAATAAATACAATGGAACAGTTGGAAGTTATATAAATTATGTGGGATCTGAAACGCGGATGAAAAATCAAACCCCACAAATCCTGTAAGGCGTACTAGAGACGGTATGTTTATTGCAGTGCTGGATGCATGTGGGGATCGTTCCCCTTCAAAGGACATGCGCACCCTTGAGAACTCCCTATCCCTTTTTATTCCTCCTTACTAGTTTACATATGCATAGAATTTCGCAATAGGTTCGTGCATATTCATTCTACTGATTTAATGTTACACTTGCAGCTAGTTACCCTTGTAGCCAGTTTTTTATCAGAAAGTACAGAAAGAACTCTTGGGTCATCCTGCCCTGTCTGTTTCAAAGTTTGAAGAGCCTCTCTTATCTCTTCAGCTTGGAAATTCACATTGTTTCTCCTCATCTGGGGCAGTTTTACTAGTGCTGCAGAGCTACCAGACTAAACAGCATATTTTACCTATGCTAGCAAGCTACTAATAATTAAAAGCGGCACATTTCACCTAAATCCAGATGGATTTCTACCCTGTTAAATGTTCACTCTGTTTCAGATCTGAGCATGATGCAAATGGTATGGAATAAGGGGTGGAGATTGTATTGGGTCTGACTGAGCTGGAGTTCATTTTCTTGTAGCACCCTCACAGTGCTGTGCTTTGCATTGGTAGCTAGAAAGGTGTTCTAGCACACCAGTGTTTTGACTACTGCTGAGCAGTGCTGTCTCTTTAATATTCCCCTCCCCCATCAAGGGTCTGGGAGTGGGCAAGATCCTGGAAAGGGAACACTACTAGGCCAGCTTACCTAAAGTAACCAAAGGGATATTCCATACCATATGATGTCAGCTCAGATATAAAAGCTAAGTGAGGGAGGAAGAACGGTAGGCATTCATTATTCTACAATTTTGCCTTTCTGTATCAACTACTAGGTGTGCCTTGCTTCCTGGGAAGTCGCTGAACATTGCTCACCAATGGGAAGTAGAGATTTTTTTTCTCTTTGCTTATGTGCAAGCAAACTTTTGTGCTTTTTTTCTTGCGTTAGTAAACTGCCTTATCTCAACCTATTAGTTCTTTTCCATCTTATTTTTCTCTCCCGTCTTGCTGGGGAGTGATAGAATGGCTTGGTGGGTACCTGGTGTCTAGCCAAGGTCAAACCACTACGTCCAGTCCTTGTCAAAAAATATAAGCTTTAAGGATAGGCCAGTTTTCAATAGTTAGGCTTCCTTTCCTTTTGGAATCCATGACCTTAGAGGTTCAGGTATTGTCATAATCCAAAAAAATATACATGTCGCAAATGAACACGCTTATTATTGCCACCATCCAGGTTTCACAGGCATTCCTGGGACCCATACCCAGGGACAGAGGAAAACGTCAGTGGGCACCATGGGATGATTACATTCAGTACAAATTCTACGACATGATAGTCTACATTGCCTAAGGGGTGGGGGGTCAAAGATATGCCAAAACTCAAGTAATTCCAAACTCCTCAGCATATTGTTTCACTCAGGATCCTGGGTTCAGACCAAATGCCTTTGCTACTTTACCAAACTCTTCACTGGTTCTCAAATCTGAAATCTTTCTTCTCTTTTGTGAGCTTAATGACTTATGCCTTCTTCATCCACAGCTTGAGAGAACTTTCCAGCTGCCACTTCAGCTCCTCTGTCAGCCCATTTTCTCCCTCCTTCCAGGGGCCACCAACAGTTTGACATCCCCTTCTTCTGTATAATTGGGCTTTACAGCTTGCTTACCTCTAATATGTGTGCTTCCCTTGATATAGTAATTTTATACTTTTCTCTGAGGAAGGAAGAGGTACACAAATTTGATTCCATAATCATATAAAATCCTATGTAAGCTCCCAAAACTAAATTGAGGGAGGAATCTTTTCCACACACTGTAACAACCTGAGAAAAAATGCAAACATGTAAAACATTGCTTGCGACAAACTTATATAAAACATGTACAAACATAAATATCTCAAAACTATCAAGACAAAAACATGTAAAAAGTTGATGCAGCAAACAACAGCAATTCTTCAGTCCCGTTGATGCAGCAAACAACAGCAACTCTTCAGTCCCGTTGCCACTTCACCCTCTCATGGAACACCTCTTCTCTTGGAATATCTGCAAGAGGAGAGAAAAAAGAAAACTCAGTCCTTCTTGGACCAGTCTTAAAAGGCAAGAACTGTCCATCTGCTGGTAGTTTGTGTTTTCTGCCAGAGGCATCTGTGGCCTTTAATTCCAGAATGACTTCAGCAATTCAGTTCCTTGCCTCTAGTGGCAGATAAGTGGCTCTATATTCACTACCACCAGAAGGTGGCAGTGTAGGAGCATTTTGCAAACCATTACCAATCCTGGGAAACTGAACTTCCATTTATTTCCAGGGAGCCTATTAGGATATTTGAATTCACCACCCTCCCCCAGCTCACTTCTTGGGGGCAGAGTTGAGAATTTGTTTTCTTGGTCTTGATCCTTAAATTTTGCAATAAACAACAACATGGGAGAAAGTCAACAGGACACCAGCTGTTTGTCATGCATTGATTGGAAGCCAGCTGCCTCCCACACTCTCTTGGTGCTTTTAGCTAATTTTGGAGTGGGGAGAGGGCTGGATTCTCCCCCTTCCAACAGGTCCAAACTTGTTACACAAAAGGTCATTCCCCAGGCAAGAGACCAGGGTTCTTTGCCATGTGCTTTCTCCTCAGAAAACTTTGTTTCATTCCCCTCATTAGTGAAATTTTCAAAACATTCTCTATTTCATTTTCTTTGGGATGATTGCTACTTTTCTCTTGCTACATAACCAATTCTGTTGCAAAGTGAGATATCATTACATGGGCTCTGCCTCCTGGTAAAGAATTCCATCTTTACAAGTGGGCAGAGCTTGGGGTGGGTGAGGGAAGAGGGGGCTGGCTTTACTGAGTTCTCCTCCAGTGAGTGGAGGAAGGTGACATCATGCTCAGGGAGTCTTGCTTCCCTCTCTAATTTTTTACAGGTGGGCAGAGTTTAGGGTGATGAAGGGGGTTTGGCTGTGCTACATCAAACTCCTCCCAAGGGCTGAGTGGGTTGACATGCTCATGGAAGTTCACCTCCTTGAGGCTGGAAAACCCTGGTTCATTCTCCACACCTCACCCATCAGTGTAAATTTGCAAATCGGAGCATCTTTAGCTCTGGACAAGCTTGTTCAACTGTTTTTTCAGGTTTTGGGATAACTTCTTCACATACAATTCTGGATCCACCATGAGTTAACATATTGTTTCAGCCACCAAAGCAATTTGCAACTCAATTAGGTCTCTGCTGCTGCTCGGCAACATATTTCTCTCTTTGGGCAGCTATGAGCCCAGCTTCCACCCATATGGTTGCCAAACAATTTTCCTTATTAGAGATTTTTTTCAATTTCTTTACTCAAATACATTATTTTCTCTGCAACTAACTGCAGATTGTGCCAGATTTCCTCAGCCCACATCTCTCTGTTTAGGGCCAGACAAGCTTTGTAAGCTTTTAGCAGCTCTATCAGTGGAGGGAAGTCCAGATCAATTTTTACCCTGGTATTGGAAAAGATACCAAGTTTAAAATTTTTTATAGAACTTTAGTCAGGGGTTTTGTTTACCTCTGCTCTGGGGGAAAGGAATTTCAAGTTTCTTTTCAGGGTACTGTTTCATCACTCAAGGCATGATGATCTTAACATCTCAACACACTGGGAGTAGCACAGAAGAGACACAAAAGATAATGACCATTAAGGACCAGCAACTCCAAACATCACCCCTGGCATGGTCTGAGACACTGGTCTGGAAAAGACTGATAAGACAACCAAGGAATGAGGACCAAATTAGCATTGGAGGTGAAGAAATCTGTAACTAATAGGAAACTAAATACTAAGAACTGCGCAACTTGGGACCAATGAACATTGAACTAATGAATTTCTATGGGTTTTGACTGCATAAAGTATGTGAAAAATCTAGTAAAAATCATACGTGATGGAAAGATTTTCTCTGCACAACCTGGCCAATGTGTGGATTAAATTATTTCTGTTGCACATCCTGGCCAGAACAACATTGTTACCAGAATAAAGTAATACCTTGATTCTCTAACACTAAAAATGTTGTTGGAGAGTTTTTGTTTTTCCCGCAGTTTTGATCACACTGGTTTCTATGACCTTTCTGCCAGAAAATATTGTTTTCGACCAAAATTCAGTTTCTCCTTTATTCTGCCACTAGCAGTTTTCTCTGTATAAAACACCTCCTTGTCACCTCAAGAGTACCCTGCTTGCTGTGCCAATAAAATGCAAGGCCCCAAAACCCACTCAATGAGACACTTAAAAGACTTTACTTTTTTATCTACCCTGAGTTAGACACAGCAGAAATACCAACAAGATGTTCTCAAGTGGTCAAAACAACAAACACTTTACTAAGATAAGAACCTCAGAAAATCAGAGAAGTTTGACAGAAGTTTAAAGCAAGATTCCATTAACACAAAACATTTCACAAAGCATTAACTTAGCCCATTCAACTTAGCAAACTCCAAGCCCATCCAATTTTGAGTTACTCAAAACTGTGAGAAGAGGGAATTAGAACAAGAAGAAGAACGAGAAAGATAGAAAATATATAGAAAAGAACAAATTTAGCTACCATTCCTGCTTCCAGCAGTGTCTCAGCTGATAGAAATTTGAAGAGGAGGTAGGGTCAAGACATGTGCTTGCTTCATGTCCTTGCTTAACTATCTGTATTGGGTCTGGCTGAGCTGGAGTTCATTATCTCATAGCACCCTCACAGTGCTGTGCTTTGCATCGATAGCTAGAAAGGTGTTAACACACCAGTGTTTTGGCTACTGCTGAGCAGCATTAGCACAGCATCAGAGCTGTCTCTCTGACATTCCCCCCCAACAAGGGTCTGGGACTGGGCAAGATCCTGGGAGGGGACACAACCAGGCCAGCTGACTCAAATTAACCAAAGGGGTGTTCCATACCATATGATGTCAGCTCAGATATAAAAGTTAAGCAAGGGAAGAACGGGGGCATTTTTTATTTTACAATGTTTTCCTTCCTGGAGCAACTGCTATGCATAGTGAAGCCCTGCTTCCTGGGAAGTATATGAACATCACTTGCCAATGGTAAGTAGAGATTAATTTTTTTTCCCTTTTTCCTATGCCGGTGCAAACTTTTTTTTTGCTTTAGCAAACTCCCTTATCTCAACCTGTCACCAAATGGTATGTAAGAAACTTATCCAACAGCAATTTGATGGGAATAAGCAGACACTTCTTTATTGAGGGTGCAGGGGGCATGGGGGATAGCTTCCTCCAAAATTTGTCCCACTCAACAAACAAAACCCATCCCTTTTATATACTTTTTCTGCTAAATCATCATTACATAATTTCTTTTACATACTATGCATACTATGCCCGATCTTAAATTTAACCTTTATTTTGATTGGTTTCAATAGTTATATAACTTCATCAATATTCTTATCCTAAGAACAATAATTGGCTATTTTTACTGAGGTCTACTGATTGGAATCCTTGATATTAAAATCAAGATGGGAAGGGTAGTGGGTATTCAAGCAGCATAACAGGTGAGCATGATGGTCTCCACAGTTTCTTGACCAAAACATAAAAGCCCAATAACTCCTTGGCAAGATTTCTATGGTTACACATTCCAGACACAGCACTCCTGATATTTCTACACCTTATACTTAACAATTTTCTACTTTTAATCATAGCTAACCCTGTTACATTATTTAATTGATTATTTGATCAAAATATTCATAACAAACCTCTCAGCTGTTTTCCATCCTATTTTTTCTCCCCTGTCCTGCTGGGAAGGGGAGTGATAGAGCAACTTGGTGAGCATCTGGCTTCCAGCTGAGTTCAGCCCATTACAGTCCTTGTTAGTGCCCAATGTGTGTGGCGAGAAAAAAGCATATATATATATATATATATAGACCATGCTACAGTAAATAGTGGTTATCAAGTAGGAAGCTCCTGTGCAGAACATGGAGTTTGTCAGTTGCACTGCTTATCTCTTTATTTTGTTGCATTTGGGAACATGTTAATAGCTCTTTGCTTTGTCCTTACACTGATGGCCTTCTTATGCTGGGGTAACTGTCTTCTGTAAGCGATGATGGAATACACCTCCCTCTTTCTGCTTGAGACTGATGTGAATAATTATATATATATATATATATATATATGTATAACAAGGCAAACAAACAACGACAGCAGCAACAACAAACAGAACCAGAAACCCAATAGCAGCCTTCTCTCAGTCTTCAAGCACTTTCCCCTTTTGTGTAGTTATGGTCACAGCCGGCAGGGGTGCTGTTGGCTCCCAGCTGGGCAGGGCAGGTGCAATGATTCTTCTGCAGCTGCAGGGAGTGATGTGGCACAAGCTCAGCCACTCCTCTCCACATGGCTAATGATGGGCAAGCTGGTAAGAGAGATAGAAAAGGGGCTTCCCTTACAGATCCACAGGGGCAGCTGATCCCAGATGGCAGAATAGACTGTAGTAGGAACCTCGGAGTAGTGGCCAGAACAGCAGAGGCAAGAAGACCCCAGGGTGGCAAAAAAAATGTAGCAGAAACTCCGCAGACATAGCAGGAACTGCGAGGGGTTAGGCAGACATAGGGTATCGGGTTAAAGTGTAGTGAAAAACCTGAAGCAGCAGCAGAAAACAGCGGGGCTGGGCAGCAGCAGCCGGAGTCCCGCAAACAGCCAGGAGAGGCTCCCTCGGAGGGGCGAGGGGCTCGGGGTCCTGGGTTTTCCCCTGGGGAACCTGAGTAGATGGTGAGGGTCCTTTTCCAGTGAGGTCAGGTGTTAATACGGTCCCAGCTCAACAGCTGAATTGTATCCCCATTTGTCTGTTTAGCCCAGAAATAAGTTTTGCACCTTTAAGACTGGTGTAGGAATGTGCCCCCTGTTGATGGAATAAACAAGCTACCCTTTGTCTCCTTAAAAAGGACAAAAGCCCAGAAGTTTCTCTCCTCAATTTGGTTAAAAGACACCTCATAGGACCTTGGAGACTTCACCTCAAACTTAAGGATAGCTAATTGGACAGAAGCCAAAAAGTCCCACCTAAGCAATTCACTAGAAAAAGAAGAGAACAAAAGAAGTAATCGCTTTTGTGAAGTGTTTTAGCAGGAGCAAGGACCTCTCACCCTGGCTCGGTTTTTCTCTGTAAAGAGCTTTTTTATTTTGCCTTTTATTAAAACTTTTTTGTTTCCAACACTGTCACAGGAATCATCCTGCTACTTTTATGCCACCTGAGGTAGCTGAGCTATCAAGGGTATAATGTTTGTCTATGAGAGCTTATAAGACCTGGCTCGAATAGACAAAACATTATTTGGCAGCTGGACAGGTGATTTCTCATACTGAGGAACATTGTTCAGGATATTTTTGATTGGCCCTCAATCAAAATAGGACATTTTTCCTTGGTCTGGCATTTTGGGAAGCAGGCCTGCGACTGGGGTTTTGTGGTGCCAAAAACAAAAGAAACACCCAGGTTACGGAGGATCTGAGGCCATCAGAGGCGGTCTCAGATCCAAAGCCTCAAGCCAGTGAGAAGGGGCTGAAACCAGGACGGGCTGGAGAACACTCTACGAAGTCCTAAGGATATCTTCAAGAGAGAGAGCTGCAATTGGCTGAGCCAAGGCTGAGACCGCTGCGTGACCTGGCTTGAATAGACAAAACATTTTACTGGTTCCGAGAGAGAAGAGGGGGAGAGAAGAAGCACACAGTTTGTTATCAGAAACTGCACTTGCTCCCCTGCATCCTTTTCCTGGACTATGTTGTCAGCAGAACAGACAGATGGCAGGAGAGAGCTCTCCTTTGCTTTTAGTTAGCTTTTAGCTAGCTGAGGCAGAGAAGTTCCCTGGACTGTGTTTTTTTTTTCTTTTTCTTGGAGCTGTTTGAAACTGCTCTGGTCTGAAAACCCAGAAGAGCACCAGGAAATCGTACCTGTGGCCCACTGAGGCCTGGCCTGGGCCACGGCATTTTCCAGCGCTGGAGGGACTGATAACAGACTGAGTGAGCTGAGCTGCAACCCACAAGAAGAACTTTTTGAATTGGTCATCTCTTCAGAGCAGCTAGAGGTTTTATTGTTTAATAGTCTTCATTTTTTGTGCTGGTAAATTCTTTGCCTGTTAAATAAACAGTTTTTTTACCACTTTTCTCCAAGGAAATCTTTTCCCGAACCAGTTGGGGGAGGGGCCACTTGAATTTGCTTTCTAGAGGAACCCCTTTGGAGGTTTTCTCCCAAATTTGCCCTAAACCAGGACAGTGGGCTGAGGAGATAAGAAGGGAGATACACAAAAGACTAGAAAAATGCAGTCATAAGTTTTGTTGCAATGGATAGAAAATAAAAGGTCATAATCAATAAAGCACACCTATAAACTAAATGTCTTATAACAGTAATGTTAGGTGTGTGTGATGAGTATGTTAGATAGAACTGTGTGCTGTGTTTGTAACCCTAACATAAAGAAACCACAAGTTATGTAAGAGCCCAACCCTTAAAACTGCAACTTTTAGGTAAACAAACAAGCAAGGGCAGATGCCAGATTTGTAAAAGTATAAAAGCCTGTGTAAAATGAATCACAGCCAGACATGTACATGGAGGTGCTAAACCCTACATGTTCTCTTGGTGCCAATAAAGGTGTGTTTTACTTTACAGTACCTGTTGTGGAGTAGATTTCTTTGAAGCAGTTTGGTGAGCCAGCCAGGAGCCTCTCTGTTCAGCTGCAAGGCCCTCTGGAGCCAGGGACACTCTAGGTGCTACTGGAGACCTCTGGAGAGACTTCCTGTGCTCCAGTGGATCTTTGCGGGAGCGGACAAGATCCTGACCTTGAGATACGTAGACTGTAAAGCACCCTGTACCTTGTAACTTGACTAGTCAAACTAGTACACTCCGTAAGCGCTGATGAAAATTTTATTGGTGAAAGTGAATGAGTGGCTGAGATGTGTAATAGTTCATGAAGCAAGTGCAGAGCTCTAAACTGCAGTTCTGTTGTCCTGTGAGGCAAACGGCCAGAGATGAGCAAAGTGAGTCCTGGACTGATTGCATGAGAGTACAAAGACATGACTGAGACACACAAATAAGTGTGATGCAAGTGCAGAGCTCAAATTGGCATTTATGTAGCCCTGAAAGGGGAACAGTCAAAGAAGAGCAAAGTGAAAGAGGAGCAAAATGGGAAACAAAGACAAGAAATAGTAGCTAAAAACCCCATAGGGTGCATCTTAACCCACTGGAAGGAGATTGGGGGAGCACCAGGAGAGACAATTAGTAAAAAGACCCTTATCAAATATTTTAACTGCTAGTGACAAAGTTATTAATTAGATAATAAAAAGAAATGGCAGAGTAAGTGTATTAAAGATTGTGAGGTGATGGTAGTCCTGGAAGGGCCTCGATGGAAGAGATTCATTTGAATGCATTTGTTGTGCATTACTCCCTCAGCCCTGAGTTTTAATCTTCTTCTCCTCTACATCATTGTAACCTAAATTTCCTTGAGCTGTCTCACCAGAACTCAGTCTCAGTTTAATCCCTGCCTTGTTTGAGTGATTTCTTCAATTTCTCCTTTAGCAGATGATGAAGTTTATGCTAGCCCTCATCCCTTCTCTCAGTCTATCCCAGGAGAGCTGCAAAAGCTCCCTCCATAGGGAGCACCAGTGGTTTATGTGGGAGCTTGTGCAACTTCTCGGGATAATCCCTCTTCTGTTTTTCCAGTTTAGTGATGTGTAGTTCACAGCCTTTTACAGACCTGCTGCACTGCCTAGTGGTGGGGGGGTTGGAGGGAACCTTTCCACCAAAGCATCAGCAGCCTGCAACTCCTCTTGTCTCTCTCGGGATGTTTTGGTCTGGGCAGAGGTGCCTGGGCACCCCTTGCTCATGCAGGTGGGAGCCCTGTGTTTCACAGAGGTGCATCTGGCAAGCTGGGCGAGCAGCATCATAGAATCAGGCAATGGGTTGGATTGCCTTGGGAGGGACCTAAAAAATCATCCAGTTTCAACCCCCACGGACATGGACACCTTCCCCTACACCAGGTCATTCAGAGCCTCATCCAGCCTGGCCTCGAACAATTCCAGGGGTGGAACATCCATAATTTCAGTGCTATGTTTGGATTCTTCTTGATTTATTAACTTCCAGCTTTTTTGACTGTTTTTTTTTCCTAGCAGGATTATTTGATACTCGATTATCAAACAAATCCTGGCTCACATAGGCAGAAATGTGCAGGAGGCATATCATTCCCTGTTGCATCGCCCTGGGAAATGGTCTCAAAAGCTCTTTGGGAAGTTCAACTACCCTGTTACTTATTAGCTGCTTTTTGCGTGGCTGTAAGTGACAGGGGTGCAGTCGGTAGCTTGGCTCGGTGCCTGAGACAAGTCGACCCAGGGCAAGTGTCGGAACCCAGAATGTCCCTTGGACACTTTTGGATGTTCTGGGCCCAGGTCAGAAGCATTTGAGACCCTGGCATGCAGCCACAGACCCCTGTGGCTTTGAACCTGATCCATGGAACATTTTACCAACCTTGCAGGAAGAACAAGAAATCACAAAAGTTTAGATATTATAGTAGAAGTAGTCACAAAGTGAAAGGAAGAATTTTTGAGTGCTGTACAGGGGGGGTTTAGGCCTTGTACAGAGAGGTCTGAGTTTTGTACATGGGGGTCAGAAGTTCTAAGATGGAGGGATTTGGGTGTGCCCTGTCCTCCTTCTTTCTTCTTCTTAACCTCCATGTTCATGGTGATGTTGGCACTCACAGATTGGTTTAGAGTAGAAAGTCACTATTCAATGTAGGTGATAGGCATTGGGGAAAAAACATAAACATTTAACACGTAATGTATGATATAAAAGAAGGCACCAGCCCCCTGGGTGTCAGAGTGTGCCTTTGTCTGACCTGCTGAATGGACCGCAGCAGTTCAGGAAGAAAATCTTTTAGATAACATACAATAAACTACCTTGAGACCGGACGGCTGAAGACTACTGAGTCTTTCTCTGAAGGCACGGGTTGGAGGAGAGACTTTTCCACCTTTCCGGGTCACCCCAATCTCGGGGTGAGCCCGGACAGGCAAGGACTCCTGACGCTGCTACACACGACAACCACGGTCCAAAAGGAGCGGTACGACCCCCTCCGTGTTGCGGTTATCCCGGGAAAAACCCCTAGCTGGGAGGGGAACCTTTACCATTGCAACCGTGTAAAACTGTGCCTGCCGCGGAAGCTAGGACCCAGCCCGAGCCGACAGGGCCCGCGTTTCGGGGGTGGGGACGGCATGGGACTGGTACCAGAAGCCAGGAAGGCAGCGGGACACTTCCCCAGGTGTCCCCGGGAGCCGAGAAAAAGTGGAGGGAGCCGCCCTTCTCGGCGCCGCGGCTTCACTCTTCACTTCCCCCCCCCCCCCCCCCCCCCCCCCCCCCAAGGGGAAGGTCCAAGAGAGCGTCCGGCCCTTCGGGCACACCTTTTCTGGGGGCTTCAAGGTGGGCTGGAACAGGACTTGGGCCAATGGGGTTACAGATACCTGATACTTCAGGGGAGGGTTACAGGTGTGGGATGAACCATACATTGGGGGGTGAGACAGAGCATTCCATTTGACCTTTGGACCTATCTGTAGGTAAAGGGCATTGTTTAATCAGAAGGGGGGATTGCTTTCAATCTGGCTATACTATTGTTTTCTAGTTGTTCAGTAATTAAGGTTTGGTATCTCAAATCTCGTTCTCATCTCAATATCTGTGTTTTCTAAATCTTTTGCCAGGCAATCATATTTATAAGGTTTTCTTATTTCATCTTCCCCAACATCTCCCCCGTTCTGATGAACAACTAAGATATTAGATACTGTCTTACTCTTTTTTTTTTGTACACACTGAAGTATACAGGGTACTGCTACTAAAACTACAATTATCACTATTAGAATAATCAAACCTATTTTACAGAGTTTCTTTAACCAAGGTGCAAAGCTCCAACCGTCAAACAAATTGTCTAGCCAAGATGGGTCATCTGTTGTAATTTGGTTAGCTAAATCTCTTAGATTTTGTAGCTGTTTATGAATGGAAATGGAATGATCAGATAGATTCATACAACATAATCCTTCAAAATCTTCACAGCCATGTCCATGTGCTAGTAAAAGAAAGTCAATAGCAGCTCTATTTTGTAAAGTGGTATGTTTCACTGCTTCTTCATCTGTTAGCAAAACAATGATTATAGTAGAGGTGACATTTACTTCTTTACTGAGCCAACAACCTAACTTGTTTAACTGTTTTAATGCAACTGAAGAACTTATCTGAGGTAGAAAAACGCTTATAAGAGTTGATTTTCCTGAGTTCCAAGGGTGAATCGAATAGGAAGTTTGTTAAAACGATCTGCATGAGGCTCGTCATATATAAGAAGCTTAGTTCGATTACACCAAGAAGTTATATTGCTATAAATTGGTTGATAAGGGGTAATGTTTAAATAAGGGCCGTCTTCACCTAGGAAATGAAAGAAGTAGCAGGTGTCCATGGTTAATGAGCCTAGGATTTCTGGCTCTTGAAGGTCAGATGTATCAACTTTAGAATTATCAATATAAGTTTGGTGTCTCTGGCTGGGAGTTGGAGATATGTGATGATCGTCATATGGCCAATATTTGTCAAGAGTAACATTATCAAAACCTTCTGGAAAAGGTACTCCAACTAAACAGGTTGAAAAAGTTTGTCAGGGTTTGTGTCAGATAGACAGATGGTATCAGAGCCTGCAGACTTGGCTAAAGCAACCCAGACATTCGTCTTTGGTTGACTTACAGGTAAAGCTTCTCTACAAAAACTAAAACAAGAGAACAAAAGCAGCATGCACGTACGCAAATGATAAAACTCCATTCTTTTCTTGAGCTGTTTCTGGCAAATCACTTTCTCCTGATGATTCTGTGCAGCTCAGGTCTGGGTGCTTGCTTCTTGGCTTGTACTTGCGGAAGTACTGGCTGATGTGGGGGTGTCAGCGGGCTTCAATGCATGGTAGGGCTTCACGTTCTTCGCTGGGACCCACTTGAGTCCTCCACCTGTGGAAACACATGCAAATCCCTTCCCCCATGTTATAAGATTGTATGGTCTTTTGCTTTTTTGTTGTTCAAAAAATGTCTGTAAATGGGGGGGTCAGGCTCTTCTGCAGAGCTATTTAGAAAACTGTAAACATACAAAGCCTTATTCAACCTCCTTTGAGGTGCAGCCTGGTCTTCTCCCCCTTTATGTTGATCTAAAATGCGTTTTAGAGTTTGATGTGTTCTTTCTATCATACCTTGACTCGTAGGAGAGTAAGGAATGTCAAATGTATGGCGAACTCCCCAGTCATTCAGGAATGCAGCTAATTCCTGTGAGGCATATGAAGGACTATTATCAGTTTTAATATCTTGGGGGACACCCAAATAGGAGAAGGCTTGTGAAAAATGCTGGCAGACATGCTTAGCTGTTTCTCCTGTATGTACAGAAGCAAAAACTGCATTTGAAAATGTATCAATAGAGACATGAATAATTTTAAGTTTCCCAAAAGAGGGGTACTTAGTAACATCTGTTTGCCATTTCTGCAAGCTCTCCAATCCTCGTGGGTTGGGGGCTCCTGAAGAAGGGAGAGGTTGAACATGCTGATAGTTTGGGCAAGCCCGTACAATATTTTGTGCTTGCTCTAGGGTGATGCAAAAATCTCGTTTGATTGCCTGTGCATTTTGGTGAAAAAAATGCATGACTCAATTTGGCTTGTTCAATAGTGTTAGGTAAGGTGGTTGCAGCAAGCACTGAGGTGGAATTTTCAATGCCTGCTGCACCTTCCTCATCAGATGCTGCTGATGCCAATGCATCAGCTCGTGCATTTCCCTCTGCCATAAATCCTGGAAGACCAGAATGAGCTCTAATGTGAGAAACAAAATAAGGATTAGTTCTGTGTGTTAGCATTTGATAGAGACAGGTGAGCCAAAGACACAACTTGCCATTGTTCACATCCTTTAGAACGGATCCTTCAATTCTCTTAATAGTATTAGCAACGTATGCCGAATCAGTGATCAGGTTGAAAGGTTCTGGAAAGAGCTGAAATGCTCTTACAACTGCTGCCAGTTTAACAATCTGAGGAGAACCTTCAACTTTTTGAACATCTTGTTCCCAGGATTTAGTATTTTTATTTTGCCATGTAACAACCAAATTGTGCGTTCGCCCTGACCCATCAGTGAAGATAGCGACTGCATGTAAAGGTTCTTCACTGATCAGGGGTTTTTCTTTCTAACATAATTTAGCTTTGATCATTTTGTGTGCTGGATAATGAATAGAGCAAGCACCTGGGAAATCGAGCAAGGCATACAGCAGGTCTTCAGATTTTTGCATTGCCCAGTCAAAATAGGTTTTCTTCATGGGCAAATAGATCATCGCAAATTCACAACCTGCTATTGAAAGAAGCCTTGCTCTGCCTTTGATGGTGATTTGAGACATCATTTCTAAAGGTGTGACGATTGTCTTTGGTGACCTGTAAGAAATAAAAACCCATTCAGTTATTAACAACGGATCTTTGTGAGAAGAATCCCATTGAAAAATGAGACCACAGTCTCAGCTTTTCTCCTAAAATCGCAAGAAAAAAGGGTTTATCAGGAACACAGCGATGCACCTGCCTGTTCTGCAGAGCATCAGTAATGTCTTCTAAGGCCTTGTAAGCCTCAGGAGTGAGAGATCTAGGGGATCTGATGTCATTGTCCCCTTTCAACAAATCAAAAAGTGGAGCAAGTTCATCAGCAGTGATTCCCAGGACAGGCCTAACCCAATTAATTTCCCCTAAAAGCTGTTGTAAGTCCTGCAAGGTGCAAACATCAGTTCAGATTTGTATCTTTTGAGGAGTGATAGACTGTTCAGTTAGTTTCCAACCTAAATATTTCCAGGGAGCAGTCTCTTGTATTTTTGATTCAGAGATCACCAGTCCCGCCCTTCTGATTTCAGCAACAACACAATTACGAGTCTCTTCCATTTGTTTTCGTGTTGGTGCTGTGATGAGCAAATCATCCATGTAGTGGAGAATAACTGACCGTGGGAACTGTTCACAGACTGGGGACAGTGCGCGGGCCGCAAAATATTGGCAGATAGTCGGCGAATTTTTCATTCCTTATGGCAAAACGAGCCAATGATACCTTTGAAGCGGTTCTTGTAAGTTTGTACTTGGAACAGAAAAGGCAAAACGAGGGGCATCATCTGGATGCAGTGGGATGTTGAAGAAACAGTCTTTTAGGTCTATGATTACAAGTGGCCAATCTCTCGAGATCATGGAAAGGTTGGGTAGGCCAGGTTGGAGAGAGCCCATGTTCTCAATCACTGTGTTGATCTTTCTGAGATCATGTAACAATCGCCAGGTGTCAGAAGTTTTCTTATGGATAACAAACACAGGTGAGTTCCAAGATCTGTTAGTGGGTTTAATGTGGCCTTTTTGCAGTTTTTCAGCCACTAAATTCTTGAGGGCATTCAACTTATTGTCTGGCAGGGGCCACTGGTCGACCCAGACAGGGGTGTCAGTTTTCCAGGTCAGTTTTAGAGTGCTGAGTGCTTTAGTGGCCCCTACGAAAAACCCAGTTCAATTTTTGCTCCCCACTCAGAAAGTAAGTCCCTTCCCCACACTGTGATGGGTTTCTGCACTACATAGGGATGAATCGATGCTTTCTTCTTGTCAGGTCCTGTAATGTTGATTACAGATTCACTTTGCAAGCATGGAGTGACACCTCCGATGCCTGTGAGAGTACCTGGGGGAGTGACCAACTTCCAATCTGTTGGCCAACAGTAAGAAGAGATCACAGAAACATCTGCACCCATATCAATGATCCCCTTGATGTTAACTTGAACCCCACCATTTGACAATTCACAAGTTAGCATTGGTCGTTGCTGACTTATGTGTTGAACTCATAGAACTTCAGGATTTTCAGAAGCAACTGGGAAACAGCGTGGTGGCATTTGGTCCATAGTCCCCATAGGCAGTGCTATGGCAATAGCTATAGGGGTTCTAGGTGGAATATGCAATGGGGGTTGCAGGCGTTGGCTAGCACCAGTAATTCTTCATTGCCGTTAACAGACATTACACAAGACAAAACAAGCAGTCCTAGGATACTATTCCTCTCTTTACCAACAACTAAAAAGTCTTGTCTTTGTTGTGAAGGCCCAGTAATCCCTGTTGAAATATAGTCATAGCCATCATCCTTTAAAAAGGTTGTTGGCTTGGAGGTTGCCAAGGTGCACCAGGTCCCTGGGGGTAGTAGGCTTGGGTCATTACTTGGGATTGTGCTGGTGATGAAGCGAAGCGCTTTTGGGTCGGGGTATTCACAAATTTTACCTCGGGAGATAGGGGTGCCACTACTTGTTTCATCATGCGATGGCGCTGCGCGCTCACCTTGGAGTTTTTTGGATTGTATTTCCTACTCATATCACGTCTGCATCGACACTGCCAGGCAAGATGCTTTCCCTTCTTGCAGATAGAGCAACGATCTGGTGCTTGTGCACTTCGTCCAACCTCTGGGCAATTCTTCATGATGTGGCCAGGTTTTTTGCAGAAGTAGCAAGGTCCTGAAGGTACAGCAGCTTGCATAAGAATCATAGTGTTGTCTTGTTGCTTGGAGCTTAGATGCAAGGCAGTTAGGATTTCAGTAAGTTTTTGGTCTCGTGCTTCTGCTTGTGCTGCCTGTGCTTCTGCTTGCGCTGCCTGTGCTGTAAGAGCCCTTTCAATTTTCTCTCCTAGAGTTTTTCCAAGTTCATTTACTTGAATTGTTCCTGCATGCTGTGGACTCCCAATTTTGTTGCAGGCACCAATCATTTGAGGCACTGTAGGTCTTTCTTTTCCCAGGGCTTTGATAGCTCTCTTGCATTCTGCGTTTGCGTTATTTTCAATGACGTCTTGTATCACTATTGGGCGGGCTATATCATCACCGCATTGCCTTTCTGCTGCTTGGATTACTCGGTCCACAAATGTGGTGAATGGTTCAGATGACTCTTGGCTAATTAGATTGTAGGCCTTTTCGAAACTTCCCGCAGGCTGAATTTGCAAAAAGGCTCTGCAAGCCACCTTTTTGATGTCATCTGATGCCATTCTGGGTAAATTCACTTGATTTTCATTCTGGTCATCAGGTGGGTCACCTATTAGCTTAGACAAGGTGATGGCACAAAGTCTGCATCAGTACCTTGTCTATAAGTGTTTAGTACCCCTGTAAGCAGTCTCTTCCATTTGAGTTCCCATAGCATATACTGTGAATCTGTAAGAATTATACCAGCAAGATTTTTACAGTCATTTGGTGTGAGCATATGTCCTTCCAAGGTACTTTTGAGCAGTTGTTTTAAATATGGAGAGCAGATACCACTGTCCTTTATCGTTTTTCGCAATTCTTTCACCTCCTGAGATGG
The DNA here is from genome assembly GCF_031753505.1 of Anomalospiza imberbis. NCBI lineage: Eukaryota > Metazoa > Chordata > Aves > Passeriformes > Viduidae > Anomalospiza > Anomalospiza imberbis. The sequence continues at coordinate 3,964,408 of NC_089720.1, forward strand.
GCTAGCGGTCCATGTTCTGGGACCACCGGCTTGCTGGCTGAATATCACAGGCATAGCTAGAGGATTTAGACTTTCCTCTTTGCAAATTTCACATCTGATTTCATGGCAGTCTGTCAGTTGAAGATTATCAAAACATTTCTGGGAATTTTCTAAATTTGGGATTGATGGTGGTGAATTTTCAGGATTAAGAGGGTTGGCATTTGTAAAGACAAAGCAGTTCTCTGTCTGTCCTGCATTTGTCAAAGTGGCTGTCACATTCCACCCTCCCTCTTCTCGTTGCATGGTTTGTGTGCTTGGCTGTGGTCCAGTCCTGCTTGGGTCGGGTGCAGGATGCGGCGGCGGAGGCAGGGACGCAGGGGGAGGAGGCACGGTACCTGTCAGCGGAGGCATACGAATGGAGTCGGGAGCTGCGGAAGGATACATGTGAGATGCTGCAGCATGCTGCTGTGGTGCTGTGTACAAGACTCGGTGGCGGCGGAGGCAGGTGAAGGACGGCTGGAGGCTGCGGTCGCGCAGGAACCGCGGGAGGCTGTAGTATCGGCGTTTCCAGAGGCTGTGCGGGACGCGCTGCAGTGGGGACTATGTGTGATGAGGCCGTAACAGGATCCGGCTGGGCTGGCGGATACACTTGTAGGTTTGGGAAGCCCGGAAGTCGTGGCGGCGTGGGCTGGTGTCCTGCGGCTGGAATTGGGAGCAGTGCTGCTGGTGTGGGAGGGCACAGGGATGTCGGCTGGGGGTAGACTGCAGCATGGAACGTGTGGGAACCAGGAGGCTGCATTAAAGGCATGGCGGAGGCGGTGTAGGCTGGCAGCGGTGTCGCGGTGTGGCTCTTCCAAGGGTCGCAGGGGTTGCGCATGCGGGGGGTGCGTCACGAGGTCCGCGTGGTAAGGCATCATGGCGGCCGCCTCCATGGCAGGGGCCGCAGCAGGGACCGCGGCTGTGGCCATAGAGGGGAACGCTAGGACGTCGTTGGCTGCAGGAGGTGGCAGCACCTCGCTACGTAGACCCGGAGCGTCATTGCGCGATGGGGACGGGTTGGGCTGTGGCAGCGCTGTGGTGCTCCGCGGCGGCAGCGCTGCAACAGACCGGGGTGCACCGGGGGGTCCAGGGGCGGAGGGCCGGGCCACCGTTGTGAGCCCGGTGGTGGTCGTGGCCCCCGGCGCAGCCGCAGCGGCGGCAAGGACGGGAGGGCTGGCCAGGGCCCTCCGTGGAGCGGGGACGGGTTGCGGAGAGTCAGCCGGCGTCTGTGCCACGGAACTCAGCTGCTGGTAGCTCGCAAGCTGGGCTGGGGCAGGGGCTGGGTGGGAGGGGAGGCACGGGACCGATGCACTGGAATGTTGGAAGGGGGTGGTGACACCGGTGGGGGAGCCACGGCGTGGGAGGAACGTGGCGGCTTGGTGGGCTGGACCACTCCATCCCGCGGCGCAAATGATGCTGTGGCGAGACCGCGGGATCCTGCCGGCGTGTCTGCAGGGTCGAGAACGGGCTCCGGCATTTTCCGTGCCGCGGGGATGGGGCGCGCTGCACGCGCCTGAACACCAGAGGAAGTGGGGGGCATCATTCCCGCGGCAGCATGTACAAGGGGAACTGATGACGCGAGCGCGGGCACTGCTGTCGTTGTCGGCACTGGAGATCCGGAATCGGCGAAAGGCAGCGGTGGCGAAGGAGCGGTGGATGCAGACGAGACGCCAGGCACCGCCAGCGCCGCATCGGCGGCGGCGAGGGGGACCCGCGCTGCTTGCAAAAGTGTGGCCTGACTCTGTAGGAGGCCGGCGACGGCGGCGGCCATGGCCGCGCAAGACGTGGCTGGAGGAGCGGCAGAACACGCGGCGGCACTCGCGGGGGGGCGGAGGGGTACAGCCGGAGTCGCAGGGGAAGAGGGGAGCGGGGCCGCCGCCATGCCAGCAGCGGGAGGTGTTGCTGCGATGACGTTGGTGGGCGGGCTCGCAGGGGCGGAAGCGAAGGAGGGGCCCGACATGATGGCTCTGGAGCAGGGAGGGGGGACCACAGTAACCGGGACGGCAGGGGTGAACAGAATTGAGGGAGCGGTGGGAGGGGCCGCAGGGTCCGGTGGGAGGGCCGGGGCCGGGGGAACAGGTGCCGCGACCACGAGGGCAGGGGGAGGGGCGGCGGCGCTCGGCGGGGCCGCGGATGCCGAAGCCGCGTGGCGCGGGGGGGAGGCGGGGGGCGTGTCCCGCTGCAGACTCGCGGCAGCATGGAGAGGATTTTCAGGAGCGGTGTGGCCAGGCGGAGGGGCTGCCGCGGGCTTCTGTGCAGAAAACAGCTCAACCAAGGTCCTGCACGCCGGCACAAGGTCAACGGCAGCCAAATCCCGGCGTGAAATATTATTAAAGAGTCTATTTCCAACTGAGTCCCAAAAGTCTCTGGTAAAGACGGCTGAACGGTCAGCATCCGGGAAGTTAACTAGATTCCATTCTAAAAGGTTTATTAGCTCTTGCTTAGGTAAAGTACTGTTACTGCAGTGTAAAAAATGTTAAAGTTGCTTATAGAGATCCCGATCAGGGGCAGAGTGGGATTGTCCCATTTTTACACCAGTGTAGCTCACCTCAATGTCGCAGAAGCAGGGTCCTCACTCACAACTCAGACGTGGGGGGGGGGGGGGGGGGGGCTGGCCAGGCACTCCAGTCGGCGCTCAGGACTCTGCTTGAGGTCCCCCTCAGAGCTCCGGTTTCAGGCGTCGTCGCTCAGGAACAGCTTTCCATGCTTGGAGCCTCCAGATTCCACTCAGAGCTCCAGTGCGGGCAGTGCAGAGCAGTGCTTGCCCGTGCTGGGTGCACGTGGCAGGGTGCCATGGCGCCACGGCAAGGTTCCTCAGAGACCTCCAGGTAGCTGCCGCGCAGCAGCGTCCGCCTGTGCTCGAGGATTGCCAGGCAAATTCCTCTGAGAGCTTCAGGTACTCGCTACTTGGTAACGAATCCCCATGCTCGAGGATTGCCTTGGCAAAGTTATAGAGCTCCGGCTTTCACGCTGCCCAGCAACGATATGCCGTGCTCACAATACCAATTAGGAGGCTACAACTGGTTATTTAGTTTCCGTCCATGGAGAGGTCTCCCACAGGTAGAAAAGCTGAAGAGGCCTTCAGACACGTGTGGGGGCCAGTCTGCAGGAATCGCTCTTCCACGTTGGGCGCCAGTCTGTGGGAAGCACTGAACTCCAGGACGGTTTGGATGGATGGAGACGAGAGATCTCTGAAGTCAGGTCTTAGAAGATGTGGTTTATTATAAAGGGTGAAGGGCCCTGCTTGGAGTTGCTAGCCACAACTCGTGGCAAGAGTGAGGGTTCCAGGTGAGGGTCCCAAGGGGAAGGTCCAAGAGAGCGTCCGGCCCTTCGGGCACACCTTTTCTGGGGGCTTCAAGGTGGGCTGGAACAGGACTTGGGCCAATGGGGTTACAGATACCTGATACTTCAGGGGAGGATTACAGGTGTGGGATGAACCATACATTGGGGGGTGAGACAGAGCATTCCATTTGACCTTTGGACCTATCTGTAGGTAAAGGGCATTGTTTAATCAGAAGGGGGGATTGCTTTCAATCTGGCTATACTATTGTTTTCTAGTTGTTCAGTAATTAAGGTTTGGTATCTCAAATCTCGTTCTCATCTCAATATCTGTATTTTCTAAATCTTTTGCCAGGCAATCATATTTATAAGGCTTTCCTATTTCATCTTCCCCAACAGTTACACTCCCAAATAAGCTACTCATCCGCTTTGTCTGCTGGCTGACAGCTGAATTACCAAATTATACCATTCAGGACAAGAATTCTGTTTCATTTTGAGATAAAATTGGACAGTTAATAACCTTGAAAGTCGAAAATGGTGATCAAAAAGCTTCTCTATTTATCCCAATATTTTTACAAGCTTGAAAGCAGCTTTTAGAAGTGAAAAAAAGCACACAGCCACAGATAAATTTTCCAAATGATCCTGAAATAGAGATTTTTTGAGTTCACTTGAATTAACAAAATAAATTAATTTTAACCTTTTACTTGAGAAACCTCTGCCATGGTACAAAGGGCATAGGAAAATGCAAATCTCTGAAGCTTCTTGCATAAAGGACAATGCCAGAGAAGACCAGGAGATGCAAAGAACACAGATAAAAGGGCCCCTCTGTCTCCAAACTTATCAAGACCGACAGACGCACTCAGATAAGCACCAAAGGACCAAAAACGCATGCGCAGAGGAGAAAAGTTCAAAAGTTCAATCCTGAGGAAGACCACAATCTTCAGCCTCAGGAGACCACCATAGACCACCACAGCAAACCACGCATGCCCAGAAGGGCATGGACCTATTTAGCATGAGAGGCTAGGACAGGGGTTGAATATGCATGGAAAAGTTGTGTAATGTACTGCATATGGAACACCTTTGTGAATAAAGATGTGGGTCAGACTGAGGCTCGGGGCACAAGTTTTTGGAGAACTATCTCGCTTGTGCCAGGCGCTGACATACATACCCACTTCATAACTACATCGAGTTGTGGAGTCTATTTATTTATTCCGCTTATCACTTCAATCCTTTTCCTGATTCCCCTGTTCCCCCACAGTATCCTGGTTCTGAAATCGGACCACCTTCCCTGTGTTATAAATGAAAAATGATCCAGCCAAATTAAAAAAATAAAAAGAATTTATTTTAGCAATAGAGATCTAACTTAGCCAGCCACAAGGAAAAGGACAGTGCCGAGCCCGGGATCAGCGCTGGGTGCAAGACACAGAGATTAGCCTCAGCAGAGGTTTCACTCTATGCCCCCACACCACCATCCTGGTACAAGCGATTTTTATAGGGAAAATTTTGCCTGAAGCCAGGATTTCGGCATTCAGTCCTTTGTTTCATTCAAAGTCCCATAAGTTGATGAGATTTCCTTCTCAGCGACAAGGCAGAAAAAATAGAAGAACTCCGGTGTCCTTGAAACTCTTGATGAAATTTAAGGGAACAGAGTATTCACATGTATCGGCCTGGGGGGGATGTTCCTGATGTCCATCTCGGGTCGTTCACCCGATGATCAGCGCCTGGGTGTCTCCATATCGCCTCCATCTCCTGGCGAGCTACATCCCCTTGCTTGTAAATCAGGTTTCAACACACACCTAGTTTTGCCTGAGAAGGGGGGCTTCTAATGCCAAAGGGTACATTCTAACAACTATTTAATATTATATATATATATAATGCAAAAAAATGGTGCGAATTTTACCTGTTACATATAACACCTGTACCCTTCTCTCACACCTGTTTCCTCTCAAGAATACAGTTCTGACTGCTCCAAAGGTGAAATGCTTTCCTCCCAGAACCCTGGCGATGTGGCAGGGTCCCTGAGAACTGCCAAGCACATGTTGGAGAGTAATGGAGAACGCCATGTGCTCCCTTCTTCTTCCCATAATACTTTCTTTCCCCCAGTCCCCTCCCCCACTCCATATCCCTTGCCCAATCCCTTTGTGCCTTCAGCAGCCCCTCCCCATCCTTCCTCCCTGTGCCTCTCCGAGCTGCCGCGGAAATGGCAGAGGGGGCAGTCCCTTTGCAGCCTCTAAGCCGCATGGCGGTGGGGGGGGAGGGGGGCGGGCAAGCCCAAGCCCACAACCCTGGCGGGGGGGGGTGATTTCCTTGCGGCAAGGGGACATGAGCAGCCTCTCCCGGGACCCCGGGAGAGGGGGAGAGAGTTGCCTCTTGCCAGACCCCAAGGGGTGGGGGAAGTTATATCCCCTGCCTCTCTGGGCACTGGAAGAACAGCAGAATTTTTAGCAACTTAGAAAAATATTGATGAAAGCATACCATCTGTAGCACCTGTCGTTTATCTTGGTAAGAGAAATGGCACCAGGGCTTACCAGCCGTGTTCCTATCTAGATAAAAAGGAGATCTGCAAAATTCAGAGAGAATTTGGGAGATCGAGTGAGATTTTCAAAGGAATGATGAGGGCAACCTTTAATTCAAATGAGATGGTACCTAATGATATCAAAGATTTGTTTAGATGCTTGTTAACTCCCTCAGAGTATGATCTGTGGGAAGGCAGGTGGAAAAGGGCTTTAACAGCACTATTACAGGAGAGTCAACAAACTCCTGGTGAAGCAAGTGACAGTGATGGGAATCCTATTACAGAGGATCACCTGTGTGGTGAAGGTGACTGGCGCTGTCCAGAAAAACAAACTTGAGTGTTGTCTAAGTCAGTTTTAGAAAAAAATCTGTAATGTTGCAGAAAAAATGTTTTATCAGCTACCAACAATTGAAGTTAAAGGCAGTTATGTTAACATTAAACAGTTTCCTTCAGAGAATTTCTTGCAGTTTGTGGACCATCTGAGAACACAAGTAGAGAGACAAGTACATGATCCAGTGGTGCAGGCAGAATTGATTAAAGAAATGGCTCAGAGGAATGCTAATGAGACCTGTCGTAGAATCATTCTCAGCCTTCCCCTTGACCCATCATCTAGTTTCTCACAGATGATAGAAGCCTGTACCAGGAAAGTAGAACTGTTCAGTACTCCTGACAGAAATACAGGATTGGCACACCCACAGCCTGTGGCAGCTGCAGTACGAGGTCCAAGGAGGCAACCAATGTCACCAGACCAGCTGCAGCACATCATCTGCCTCCGTTGCAAGAAACCAGGACATTTCGCCAGAACCTGCCCCCTAAACCAGAAACAGAAAAAGTTCAACAAACAAAAAAACTGAATTTACAGCACATACCCACTGTTAATACAACTACGTGCAAAGATATAAATATAGCAGGACCCACACGGGCAAATGCCTCTCTCTCAACAAAAAAGGGGGAGGACGGGACCCATGGGGGGGAGGGGGGGGGGGAATAAAAATGTCAAATGTTCAACTAACAAGGTTTGGTAGCCGCTAGGCCAATTTCAGCTCGTGACTACCAAAGGTTTTCATTTCAGATCTACTGATTGGGAAGTCATTATAGTGGACCTATCAAACATCTCACAGGACCTGACGGTTTACCACATGGGACTGGACAGTGAGTATTTTGTAACTGGGGACACAGCACACACACCCTTGGAGATTGAGGTAGCTCCCATGACCACTAAGGGAAAGATAACAGGCCTTATGTTGTTGGCACGCTTCATGCACCCACTATTTTACCTAGAGAAGGGGCGAATTCTTGCCCAGGCCATTCCTGTTCCAGCAGAAATCACAGCAGAAGGAAAATCACCGGAAGTCTACTGGTCAGAGGTGGTGGGAGAGAATAAACCCTCAATGGCATGCAACCTAGCCTGTGGGTCAGAGCGCCTCCATGTGGAGGGGGTTCTAGACACGGGCGCAGACATCATGGTAATACCTAAGACCATGTGGCCATCACAGTGGGAATTGCAACCTGTGGCAGGCAAACTTCAGGGTATAGGAGGAACCACATTGGCAAATATTTCAAAAAGCATTGTGCAAATTGAGGGACCCAATGGAAAATTGACAAGTTTCCGTCCATTCGTTGCAGACTATAAGTCCCCCCTGTGGGGGAGAGACACCATGTCCCAGTGGGGAGTCAAATTGGTCATTCCTAAGACACCCCAGGATTTTTGGAAATAGGCACTGTGGGGCACCCTACCCAAAAGCTAAAGTGGTTGGATAATACCCCAAAGTGGGTAGCACAGTGGCCTTTGAGTAAAGAGAAGCTCAAGGCGCTTGAGAAGCTCGTGGAGGAACAATTGGCTCAAGGACACATAGAAGAGACAGATAGCCCTTGGAATTTCCCAGTCTTTGTAATAAAGAAACCGGGGAAGGACAAGTGGACGTTGCTCGTTGATCTCCGAGAAATAAACAAAATTATAGAGGACATGGGACCACTCCAACCAGGGATGCCTAGTCCAACAATGCTCCCTCGAGATTGGCAATTGGCTGTCCTAGATATCAAGGACTGTTTCTTCCAAATTCCATTGCACCCCGAAGATGCCCCATGGTTTGCATTCTCAGTTCCTACCATCAGTCAGGAAGCCCCAATGAAGCGCTATCACTGGAAGGTCTTGCCTCAGGGTCTTAAATCGAGTCCTTTCATATGCCAACAATACGTAGCCTCATTACTGTCTCCGGTACACATGGAAAGAAAGGACGCCATCATCCTTCACTACATGGATGATGTGCCTGTGTGTGCCCCCAATGACTATATACTCCAACACACGCTTGACCTAGTGGTTAAGATTTTAATCTCTGCTGGATTTCAATTGCAGGAAGACAAAGTTCAAAGGATGCCACCTTGGAAATATCTGGGTTTGGAAATCACTGCAAGGACCGTTGTTCCGCAGAAATTGGAAATTGATGGCAATCCCAAAACACTAGCAGATCTCCACTCCTTGTGTGGGTCTTTGAATTGGGTAAGACCCTGGCTAGGTCTCACAAATTAAGATCTAGACCATCTCTTCAAGTTATTGAAGGGGGAGAGGGGGCTGGCCTCTTCCAGGGAACTGACCCCAGAGGCAAAGACAGCAATCAAAAAGGTACAGAAGGCCTTGTCAGAGAGGCAGGCTCATCGGTGTGAGCCAAACGTGCCATTCCATTTCATTGTTCTAGGAAAGCTGCCACATTTGCATAGTTTGATTTTCCAATGGATCGAGGGGCAGAAGGATTCGCTCTTGATTATAGAGTGGGTCTTCCTCTCCCATCAAAGATCCAAGACCATCACTGAGCCACAAGAGCTAATAGCTCAGCTGATTGGGAAGGCCAGGGTGAGATTGTGTGAATTGGCGGGTTGTGACTTTGCATGTATTCACCTTCCAGTCAGACTTTCTGAGGAGGGAAAGAACTCTCCTGAGAGACTGACCAAAGAGATGTTTGAGCATTTGCTCCAGAGCAGTGCCAGTCTCCAGTTATCTCTGGACAGCTACAGGGGACAAATATCAGTCCATGCCCCATCTCACAAGTTGTTCAATGAGGAATTCCACCTCATTCCTCGGGAGAAGAGGAGTTGGAGACCACTCAAGGCTCTCACAGTGTTCACGGACACATCAGGGGCTTCCCACAAGTCGGTGATGACTTGGAGAGATCCACAGACTCAGCATTGGGAAGCTGATGTTGAGTTTGTGGAGGGATCCCCCCAAGTGGCTGAACTGGCTGCAGTGGTAAGAGCTTTTGAGAGGTTCTCAGAACCAATTAATTTGGTAACAGACTCTGCCTACGTGGCGGGGGTAGTGTCCAGAGCAGAGCAGGCTGTGCTCAAAGAAATAGAGAATGAACATCTCTTCAGATTGCTCTCACAGCTAATTTATTTGATTTCTCACCGCGAGCATCTGTTTTATGTGATGCATGTGAGGTCACACACTGATTTGCCAGGTGAGATTGCAGAGGGGAATCGCCAAGCAGACTCCCTTGCTGCACCAGTTGAAAAAGCACGTCTCCCTGATGTCTTCCAACAGGCAAAGCTGAGTCACCAACACTACCATCAAAATGTGCCAGGTATGATCCGACAGTTCCAGCTAACACGGAGTCAAGCTTGAGCCATTGTGGCCACCTGTCCCAACTGCCAGCTCCAGGCCATGCCATCAATGGGCATGGGGGTTAACCCCCGGGGCCTTGGCAGCTGTGAAGTGTGGCAGGCAGACATCACACACATTCCTAGTTTTGGTCACCTCAAATATGTTCATGTAAGCATTGACACATATTCAGGCACAGTGTATGCCTCTGCCCATGCAGGAGAAAAGTCTGAGCATGCCAAGGAGCACCTAGTACAAGCTTTTTCAGTGTTGGGGATCCCAAAAACAACCAAAACTGATAACGGCCCAGCATATGTGTCCAAGGAGTTCCTGGAATTGTCCAGCAGTGGGGAGTGGAGCATAAAGCTGGCATCCCTCACTCCCCCACAGGTCAAGCTGTGGTTGAGTGTGCACACCAGACGCTCAAGCAGGTCTTGGATAGACAGAGCAGCTCAACTGTGTGGATGTCTCCGCAGCAGAAGCTCTGCAAAGCCATGTTTACTATAAATTTCCTGAACTGTTCATTTGAAAACATGAGTCCACCAGTGGTACGTCATTTGTCATTTTAACAGTGGCAATCAGTTCAAATTGTCTCAGCGTCCACCGGGCTTGATTAGGAATCCAGAAACTTGGGAAACCAATGGTCCCTATGAGCTTGTGACCTGGGGTCGTGGCTATATGTGTGTGGCTACTCCCTCAGGCCCTCGGTGGATTCCCCAGAAGTGGGTAAAACCTTTTTTCCCCAAAAATCCAGCTCAAACAGAAGGGGATGAGAAGCAAGTAGCCGATGCTTCAAAGAGAAGATGTCGCTGGATGGAGAAAAGAGAATTTTCCTAGGTGTGAATTCCTTCTGGCAGAAATAGAAACTTTTAACATGTTTTAGAAAATGTTTGTTTTCCCTTTTAGAGAAAACCTACTTCCCACTCAATCCTGTGATGAACCCCATCCAAGTTGTCATCTTGCTAATGCTGAACAGTCTGACAGCTGCATGGATCATCCCTCAGCCACGTCAAAACGTCTGGGTGACCCTGGCACAGACACTTCAGCAGGAAAACATATGTCTGTCCACTGCAGCAGCAAAGAATCCTATGGCCACCTGTCTGGTAGGAATTCCATTGCAGGCTGGAGAATTTGCAGCAGGTTTGAGCAAATATAGGTCCAACGAAATTCTGGAGTCGCACACCCCCTGACCACACAAAGATCATCAGAAGCAAGCTGTGGTGATCATGAACCCCTTAGAGTAGTGGCTGCAAAGTTTGCCCAAGATAGCTCAGGAACCCCAAGAGTTAGAGTCATTGGGTTCTTCCCCTGCATGTTACTGCATACATTTTTCTGTTCTCCCAAAACCTTCTAGCATTAACGAGTACCACATCATAAGACAATATCGTGGGGAGTTTACTGCAAAGAGGTGGTGTCATAATATAAGCCATATTGTGGCAGACAGCCCATCTCACTCAAGTCCCAAAAGCCTCCCTAAGGGATTGTTCTTGATTTGTGGGGATCGGGCATGGGCAGGAATTCCGTCTTGGCTTTTAGGAGGGCCATGTACCATAGGGTGGTTGTCCGTATTGACACCCAACCAAACTTTAATTGGTGAATGGACTCACAAAAACAAATCGGCAAACAAAATTCAAAAGAGGAGTGCGGACAATTTGGACCCAAACTGTAATTCAGAAATTTTTCATTGGTCTAAGTCAAAAAGAGTTGCTGTTTCCCTGTTCCTTCCGTGGGTCGCAGCAGCCAAAGCTCTTGGTGAATTGGGCCATCTAGAGTGCTGGGTGGTCAAAAAGGCAAACTTGACGTCCACCGCCATCAGCTCTCTCCTAGAAGACGAGGAAACTACCAGACAGGCCATGCTTCAAAACTGCGCTGCTATAGATTTCCTTTTGTTACTGCATGGACATGAATGCCAGGAATTCTAAGGACTCTGTTGCATGAACCTGGCCGCAAAAGCTCCAAACATCCATGCTGCCCTGTAGCAGTCAGAGGCCCTGCAAGGCCTCCCTGGCGGTTACCCGCCTAAGACAAGAAATGCAGAGTCATGATGAGTGGACCAAAGTAGCCCCTCTTCCGTCCTCGGACCCTTGTTATCTCTCTGTAAGGCTATAGGTCGTATTCTCCTCAACCCTGGCCATTGGACAATTTCCAACACCCCAGTAGCCTACTTAAACCCCCATCTCTGCCCAATTAGGGGGAAGAGCTGTCACTGGAACCCTTCGCAGGATCCTGATAATAAAGACACCACTGTGGAACTCTACACAGGCTTCTCCTCTCTCAATCCCTGAGTCTGCCGAGGCACCTTTGCGAGCTCAGAGCTGAAATCACTAAGAGCTGAACTCACAGAGCTGAAATCACTCAATAGTGCTCACTTAGGTTGTTTGCGGCTGGGAGCTAGCCCGAGGGACCCAGAGAGGTTGTGCCTCATCAGCACAGCGCTATCCGGGACACCTACGGTGGCAGCTGCCCGGGGTCCAGACGGACCCCCGGGGCTCCAGGCCGTGATACGTGGCCGCCCGAACAGGAGAACTGGCATCCTGGTACTCCCGAGAGCAGCATCCCATGCGGATCGTTACTGCCTCGGGCCCGCCACGACCTTCGGAGGGTAACTTCTCCGTTATAGAAGAAGTTATCTGGAAGAGGTGTCCAACGAACCTGAATATCACCATCTAGGACAAGGTCCTGAGGAACTGGATGTTATAAATGCCAATCACTTGCTTTAAAAATTTATAAAAGTTTACTAAAAATAAAATGGAAAAAAAATTAATACAAGTATAGTAATAAAGATTAAACAATTAGAGTTAGGACAATTAAAGAGACAATAACAGCAAAAAGTTACAGCCCGGGCTGGGTACCTCTCTCTGGACAAAAGTGAGCCAGGAGAAGGACCCCGATAAAAGAGAATTCCCTCCTTAAGAGGGGTAACCTGTTGCATACACAAATCACTTCATGAATATGCATATATTTATTTAAAACAAGAAGTTTGTCCGGTACTTGTTGAGGAATTCCTGTTAATCCCAGGCGCCTTGGAGTCTAAGTCGAGTTTGGAGAAGTTCGTTTTTTTGTTGATAAAGAAAGCCATAAATTCCTTTCCTCTGGAAGATTTAGGGGTTTTTGTAATTGTTATCTCTGTGTGAAGAATTTCTTGATTATCTTCTCCTTCTCTTGAGCAAAAAGAATACCACACACACCTATTTTCTATTTTAACTACTAAAGCTTAATTTCAATTACAAAACTACATTTACTATATTATTAAAATGTTACTACAGCATAACTTTCCAACCTAGCATAATACATGTCGTAAATATCTGCGTAGAGCCATACATTCTGCATTTTTCACAATCCTTCCTCTTTCTTTTTATAATTATTTTGGCTCGAGCAATATTTACTGCTTTCTAGTCTTCACTTTTCGTTCATTTTCTTCATAAATCAATCTAGCCTCTTGAAAGGGGTCTTCTATATTATTTTGTTTCTTTAATACCATAATCTTTTGCACCGTTTTTGTTGTATCTAATTTTTGATCCATGGTCACTAATTGCATGCCTTGAACTACACTGGTGATGAGTCGAATGAAACAGGGGATCAAACAAGGAAGAAATATTAGACCAGCTGTAGCGCATAACAGGAAGAAGCCTAGCTTTTTCCACCATTCTATTCCCAACACGTTTTCCCTCCAGCTAGTATTCAGCATTGGTATACAAATTGTCAAGTGAGATTGGTACAGGTTTAGGTGGTGGTGCTGGCTTAGCTTTTTTGTTTATCAATTGCTCTTTTACCAGATCCTGTGCTTTATTCCCAATAGCGTATGTGAAACAAATCCATTTTTCCCCTTTTGGGCATTCACTTCTCGCCCTGTTACCACTTATTCCTAAATTCTCAGTAATCCAGTACTTTTGTCCGCTGTGCATGCAGTTTCCTAATCTGGATGGGTTATAACAGTGACTGTTGACATGAGTGTGCGAGATAAAAAAGGAGCCTCGGTGTCTTTCCATATACAGCTTCTGGTAACACCTGTAGCATGGCTTTGTCAATATCCCAAAAGGGAAAAGACAGAAAATGAGTGACAGAAAAAGGAGAGGTCCAGTATGGCTTATACTCCCACCTCCCATGCCTATGGGGTTGCAACCCACAGCAGGTGTATGTGATCTTCTTGGTGGCGATTATAGAGGCCAATCTGGTCTTGCCCTCTCTTCTTTTGTCACTTTCTCTTAGCTAATTTCCAGGCAAATCGTTTTTGACACTCCTTAACGGTGGTCTCCCACTGTTCCTCAGCTATTTCCCATTCAACAGGCACTAATAATTCCCATCCACAAAATAAAGTTATTATTTCAGTTGTTTCGAGCTCTGCTTGGATAGGGGATCTAGTTGACACTCGACACTTCTTGCAATGGGGGCGTCGGTTGTGTGAACTACAATATCAATTATTCCCACAATTCAAACATTTACATTTAACCCAACTAACATGCCCAGTATTTGGGTGAATCAAACAGGGTATATTACGTGGCACTGATTGAGGTTGTAATCCGCCCTCCTCTTTGTATAAATCACAGGCTAAGGCCAAAATACAGGAGTTTTTTTTGTCCGAAACAGTCCTGATCCTCCTGTCTGTGGTGGCAGTATTCCTTCCCAAGGAGGGTACCGGGGGCACCTCAAAGTTTGTCCAGGCAGTATTTGAAACTACTGATGTAACTCGGTCTTACTTCCCAGTTAGGTGTGATCCTGTGTATATTTCTTGGATCATTCAGGTCTTCCCAGTTCATTACCACCCATTCCCCGTTAAAGAGTCAATTTTATATCACCCGGTTCAGATGTTATTGTTCACTCCTTAGGTTCTTCCACAGGTCCTTTGATTCTGCTGGCGTGGATCCACCCTCGTTCTCTGGTCCGCATCGCAGCCTTGGTCGTCAGCAATACCTGAAAAGGACCTTCCCATTGTGGAGTTAAAGATTGTTCTTTCCATGTTTTTACCAACACCCATTCTCCTGGGTGAATATTAGGGATTTTAAAGTCTAAAGGTGTGGTTTGGGGGATTATTCCTTTTAACTTCCAATTTTTAAGAGTTTTTGCAATGGTGGTCACATATTTTTTAACATTTTCTTCCCCTACCTCATGGGTAGCATTTTCATGTAGAGTAGTCAAAAAAGGTAATCTAAACATCATTTCATAAGGTGACACTCCCAGGTCTGACCTGGGTTGTGTTCGAATCCTCAGTAAGGCTAAAGGTAGGCATTGTACCCATGACATTCGGGTTTCAACTATTAATTTAGTTAAGGTTCTTTTTAAAGTTTGGTTCATTCTCTCTACTCAGCCAGAACTCTGTGGATGCCATGGGGTGTGTAATTCCCATTTTATCCCCAAGGTCTGAATTAATTGTTGTAACACTTTTGATGTAAAATGTGTTCCTCTGTCTGAGTCTATCCTATTAACTATTCCATATCTTGGAATAATCTGTTCCAAAAGGGTTTTACTTACCACGTTGGCTGTAGCCGTGGCAGTGGGAACCGCTTCCACCCAATGAGTTAGATGGTCTGTTATTACTAATAAATACTTCCATCTTTGAACTTGAGGGAGTTCAGTAAAATCTACTTGAATACTTTGAAATGGCCTTAGAGCTAATTCCCGACCTCCCAATGTGGTTTTTCTCATTACCTTTTTATTTATCCTTTGGCAAGTTATACATTTTTCAGTAACCTTCTTTGCTATCCCAAAAATCCCAATATACCCATAGTTCCTTAGAAAGTGATCACACAGAGCCTGAGTACCCCAGTGAGTTTTTTTGATGCATGTCTTCTAATATCCTTCTAGTAAGTATTTTATTAAGTAATTGTCTTCCATCAGGAAGTTTCTATTTCCCTGATTCATCTTGAAAACCTCCTATTTTTTTTAATTCTTTTTCCTCTGCTTCACTAAATTTTGGAATTTCCAATTTCTCCTCATTTGGAGTTAATATTAGCATAACTCTTTCAGTTCCATTTTCTGCTGCATCCTTAGCTTCCTGGTCTGCCAAATTATTTCCTCTTACTTCTGGAGTCACTCCCTTTTGGTGACTTTTAATATGTACTACAGCTATTTCTTCTGGTAATCTTAATGCTTCTAAAACCTCTAAAATGAGCCCCTCATGTACTAATCCTTTTCCTCTTGAATTAAGCAATCCTCTTTCTTCCCAAATTTTCCCAAAGGTATGTACTACTCCAAAGGCATACCTTGAATCAGTATATATAGTTCCCTTTTTGTGTGCTAAATATTCCAGTGCCCTTTTTAGAGCATATAATTCACAGGTTTGAGCTGACCAGTTTGAAGGTAATTTCCCCTTTTCAATGGTTTCCATGTTTTTCCCATCAACTACTGCATACCCTGACATTCTTTTTCTGGTACTGGATAATTTCTAGACAATCATGTATTAGATTATCTGTTGGTACACTATAACCTTTTGGAATATTTAATAAACAGGTTCTTTCTGCTCCTGTATCTACTACAAATTCCAATTCTTCTTCTTGGGGACCTACTTTTAAAGTTATCACAGGCTCCAGATGGTATCTGTCCCCTAGAAAATAGAGCCTTGGACACCCCTATTCTTCTTCTGTGCTCATCTCTTTGAAGATTTTCAGATCTTTTGCCCGCTTAGGACAGTCCCTCCTATAATGTCCTTCGCCCTGACAGTAAAAACAGACATTCCTAAAATGCTCCTGAGGTTTGGTTTGTATTGGGGTTTTATTCTTTTCTGTTCCTCTGTCTCTACGACCGTTAGGAGTAGAGTCTGTGTGGTTTTGATTTTTCTTGTACTTGTTTTCTCTCATGGTGACTGCCATAATTTTTGCCTTCAGTTTAGCTTTTTCTTCATCTCTCCGGACATAAACTTTCTGAGCTTCCTTTAATAAGTCATTTAATGGTTTATCATGCCAATCCTCAATTTTTTTCTAATTTCTTTCTAATATCTGGCCAAGCATTCGTTACAAAGTTAATTCTTAACAAAGCTTTCCCCACATCAGTTTCAGGATCTATTCCTGAATATTGTTTTATATTTTTCCTAAGTCTGTCTAACCATTCAGTTGGGGTCTCTTCTTTCCCCTGCTGTGTCTCAAAAGCCTTTTTAGCATTTTGCCCTCGAGGTGCCGCCCCTTTTATTCCCTTGATTATTGTATTGCGATAGTCATTCATAAGTTTTCTCCCCTCCTCACTATTTTGACTCCACCCCGGAGGTTCAGTTGGCATTATGTCTTCTCCAGAGGGCCCCTGTGGATGTTCTTTATTCCAGGCTTTAATGCCTGCAACTCTTATAATTTCCCTTTCTTCCTGAGAAAATAATATCTTCATTATAGACTGCATTTCTTCCCAGGTATAAACGTTTGGACCTAAAAATTGGTCAAGTTGTTCAGCTGTGCCGATGGGATCCTCTAAAATCCCTTTGATTTTCTTTTTAAAATTTCGGACTTCGGAAGAAGTCAGGGGAGCATTCACAAATCCAATACCACCCCCTCCCATCGGGACCTCTCTTAGTGGAAATAGACCAATTTCTTTATTCCAATGTTTTTCTGCAGCTTTATTTTCGTGTGGTGAGGAAAAATCAGGAGAAAGCTGCCTCCTAACTGCACCTCTAGTATTTTTATAAGGAGCATCTTCCAGGGACAGGGAGTTCCTTGGAGCCGGAGCTGCGGTTTCCAAGGGAACGGAGCTCTGGGCAGGAAGGGCGGTGTGAGGAGGACATACCGTAGAGGCCAGGTCCTCCAGAGGCGGAGCACGGGCGGGGTTTGCTGCCGGAGCTGCTGAAGGGGGCAGCATGTCCGGGGGATACCTGATGGGAGTGCGGTCAGCCTCCACGTGGTTCATGGCGGCTGGGCCGGCCGCTCCCAGCAGAGGCAGGGCAGCGGCGGCAGCGCCCAGTGTAGCCGGAACGGGCAAAGCCGCGGGGGATGGGGCCGAGAAAACCGCTGCGGGAGAAGCGGCCAGAGACGGGACAGCCGGGACTAACGGGAGCCCGCCGGGCGCGGCCAGCGGACCGGCCGCGGACAAACCGGGCAGGATGGGGGAGGGGGCCTGCAGAGCCGCCGCCGCGGGCACGGGAACCGGGGCAGGAACACGCGGCGAGCCAGAGCCTGGGGTGGGCGCAGGCACCGGGACAGGCACCGGCACCGGGGCAGGCGGAGCTGAGGGGAGCGGCTCGCTGGGACCCGAAACCGGTGCTGGGGCCGCAGGCGGTGCAGGCGCGAATGGGAAGGGAGGAGGTAACATTTCTAAAGGATCCCATTCTTTTTCTTTTTCCCTTTTTTTTTCTTTCTTGTTTTGTTTCGGGGATTTCTGATACCTTAAAGATTTTTACTTTCCTAAAATCCCCTGTCCAACACGTGGCATATTCTCTTTCTTCTGAATTAAACGGTTCCTTTGAGTTTACAAATACATTTAAAGCCTGACAAATCCATTTCTCAAAAGAACCATATCTAGGCCAATAAACGTGGTCAGATCTTATTTCCTTTGTTGGCCATTCAAGCATACAAAATTGTATCATCTTTACTTTGTCTTTATTTCTTGTACAAGGGTTTTTTTTTTTTTTTTTTTCCCAGTTGGCTAACATAACTCCCAGGGGACTATCTTGGGGTATCTCTGTTGATAATTTCTTACTGGATTTCTGTCCCATTTTTCAAGATTTTATCTACTCACCCCCTGCCTCTGTTCCACCTTCCTCCCCCTACTCAAATACCACTTTTCCCTCGACTACACTCTCAAAAAAAAACCTCCTTTGTCTCTCACCACCCCTCAACACAACACACTTTCCTCCAAGGAACTACAACAAAGCTTAAAATAAACAATCTGCATTACGTATACTTTCATTTGTCCCCATTCGCTCAAGTTTATTTTTCACTTACGCACACACACAACAAAACAACCACAACAACAAGGTACCTTTTATTTTTCAACACACCTATTACACTTTTAGGTGTCCCTGGCCAGTCCCGGTGTTCTTGGATACCCCTCAATCCGGCTGCATTGTTACCAACCCCAGATTCTCTTGGGTGTACCCTCACTCCGGCAAAATTTTACTCAGTCCTGGGTGCTCTCGAAAATTAATATCTCAACCCAGCAGACTTTCATTCAACCCTGGGTGCTCTTGAATATTAATATCTCAACCCAGCAGACTTTTAATTCAACCCTGGGTGCTCTTGAAGATTAACATCTCAACCCAGCAGCAACCCTGGGTGCTCTTGAATATTAACCCCTCAACCCAGCCCATTCAATTCAACCTCCCTGGGGGGGATTCTCTCACTCTTTTATCATTCGCTTCGTCTCTGTACTGGCCGCTTTTCTCGCGAAAAAGACGGAAACGCAGCATAGAAGACTACCGCTCTCACTTAGCAGGTCTGGGGTAACCAGCCCGCCTCTCATTCACACACATTCATCCCCCCCTTATCCACCCCATTCACACATTCATCCCAACCAATACTTACCTATCCGTTGTCCTTGGGTCTTTGTTCTTCGTGTACACTTTGGTCTTAGGGGCTAATTACCGCGGTTTAGAAATTCTTTCCCTTTTCTTTGTTTTATTGTCTCTTTTTGTCCATCGGATCGTAACCTGCGGTCTGTGGTCACACCAGGGGAACAGAGCGAGACTGCCTAATCAGGGCAGGACGCGCCTTCTCACTCTAATTCTCCTACAGCACCCACAGCGAGGTATTAGGAACCATCCTCTGCTACCATTTGTTATAAACGCCAATCACTCGTTTTAAAAATTTATAAAAGTTTACTAAAAATAAAATGGAAAAAAATAATACAAGTATAGTAATAAAGATTAAACAATTAGAGTTAGGACAATTAAAGAGACAATAACAGCAAAAAGTTACAGCCCGGGCTGGGTACCTCTCTCTGGACAAAAGTGAGCCAGGAGAAGGACCCCGATAAAAAGAATTCCCTCCTTAAGAGGGGTAACCTGTTGCATACACAAATCACTTCATGAATATGCATATATTTATTTAAAACAAGAAGTTTGTCCGGTACTTGTTGAGGAATTCCTGTTAATCCCAGGCGCCTTGGAGTCTAAGTCGAGTTTGGAGAAGTTCGGTTTTTTGTTGATAAGGAAAGCCATAAATTCCTCTCCTCTGGAAGATTTAGGGGTTTTTGTAATTGTTATCTCTGTGTGAAGAATTCCTTGATTATCTTCTTCTTCTCTTGAGCAAAACGAATACCACACACACACATATTTTCTATTTTAACTACTGAAGCTTAATTTCAATTACAAAACTACATTTACTATATTATTAAAATGTTACTACAGCATAACTTTCCAACCTAGCATAATACATGTCGTAAATATCTGCGTAGAGCCATACATTCTGCATTTTTCACAGCAAGCATGCAATTCATGGCACTCTCCACCAAGGCTACTAGCCACTCACAGCTGACACAGTGCTAAAACTAAAGACTTGTTTTTCTATCACAATATTTTTTTTCATTCACAAGCTCAAAAAGGTTGTAGGAACAAGGTAAACAACAACTTACTTCCAAAGTGACCCTGCCTGCACCAAAAAATGGAAGACAATGCTAGTTAGTGCAATGCAATTTGCAACAAAGCCAAGGTTTGATTTGGGAAGGGCATCTGAGGACACAGAGCATGAGTTTTACAAATCCATATTTTGAAGACAGAATGGACAAAACATGAATACAGTGGGGAGAGACAAAAAGTAAGGAATTTGTCTCTGCAATACTTTCTTTTTGACCGTTAGGAAACGCTGTTCAAAGAGGCTCCTGTGCTACAAACAATAATTGGATGGAAAGAGGCACTCTTGAATTTAAGCTTTAATGTCACAATAGGAAACAGCACCTGAGCACTGCAGTGGTGAAGCACCCTGCCTGCAAACTCACTAGAGGCAAGCTACTGCTGCCACGCTGCAGGGCTACCTGCAGCACAGAAGGAATCACGACCAAGCCCTCCCTGCAGGCTTGGGTAAACCACACAAGGAACCCAGAACTTCTTCATAGCTGTCTAACTTATTCCAGAAATAAAACTACAGCAAGCAGAGATTCCCCCCCACCAATTTTTTTTTTTTTATGTGTGTGTGTCACACACCCACAGTGATGCTGAAAGTAACAAATTAACAGCTTACATTAGAAGATACTGAAACCTTTTCTTCATCCAGCTTTGTGTGTTCCCATTTATATATGTAGCCATCTCCAATTCGAGGTTAAAAAAATGAGCCTTATTTTTCAAAAGTGCTATGCATGCACAACTCTAGCTGCTGTTCCAGGTGCACTGCAAGTAGTCAGCACTTCCAGAAACACAAACAAAACAAAAAACTAAAAAAAGCAAAACACATTTGGGTACATGTAAAAGGACTGGCTGGAAGAAAAAAATGTTTCTCATTGACCTGCCAAGTAGCTGGTGTTACCTTTAGTTTAACTTTACACACTGAGAACCATGTGATTGAACAGCTTCACATCGATTCAAAATAAATTAAAAGTAGGTCTGGCTATGTCACAGCTGTAAACTAGTTTCTCAACTTTAGAGTATAGCAAGTTACAAATTTCAAGATGAAAAATCACAATGCAAATTGGAAGAAATAATTTAAACTACTTGTCTTTGCTTGCAATTTTGATCATTTCCCTTGCTTCTGGAGAAAATAGTATCTTTATTATTGACCACATTTCTTCTCAGGTATAAATGCTTGAACTTAAAAATTGGTCTAATTGTTCAGCAGTGCTTATGGGATCCTTCAAAATCCCTTTGATTTCCTCTTTAAAATTCCTGACCTCAGAAGAAGTTAAAGGAGCATTTACAAACTCAGTTCCACCCCATCCCATCGGGACCTCTCTTAGTGGAAACAGATTCCAGTCTTTTTCTATAGCCTTTCTCCCGTGTTGTGAGGAAAAGTCTGGAGAATGTTGTTTTCTAACTGAACTTCTCGTGTTCCTATAAGGGGCGTCCTCCAGGTGCGAGTTTTTTTGGGCTGCAGCTGCGGTTACCAGGGGAACGGAGCTCAGGGGAGCATGGGCAGGGCTCGCTGCCGGAACCGCCAAACGAGGGGGCATTTCCAGGGGATACCAGCCGGGAGCGTGGTTAATGGCGGCTGGGTCAGCTGTTCCCAGCAGAGGCAAAGCAGCAGCGGCGGTGCTCAGAGCAGCTGGCACGGTCAGAGTCGCTGGGGATGGGGCAGAGGAAACAGCCGCAGGAGGAGCTGCCAAGGATGGGACAGACGGGACGGACGGGAGCCCGCCAGGCGCGGCCGGCGGAGCGGCCATGGACCAGCCGGGCGGGATGGGGGCAGGGACCGGTTGGGCAGCCGCGAGCAGCGAGACGGGGACTGGTACAGAGGCTGCGGGCGGCGAAACAGGCACCGGGACAGGCGCCCGCACCGGGGCAGGCGGAGCCGAAGCGAGCGGCTCGCTGGGACCTGGGACAAATGCCGGGACTGGGACAGACGGAGCTGAAACAAGCGGCGAGCCAGGGCCCGGGACAAGCGGCGAGCCAGGGCCCGGGACAAGCGGCTCGGCTGCGAGTGGTGTGGTTCTCTCTTCTTCCACTCCCTTTTCCTTTTTACTGGTTTTCTGTCCCATTTTTTTTTTTCCCCAAAATCTTCCTCACATTTTCTAACAACCTAAATACTACCTTCTTTCAACTACCCATGCAAAAAATCCTTTCTCTCACAAACCATTCAACATAATACACCTCCCTCTAAAAAAATAAAGCTCAAAATAAACAATCTACATTACATATCTTCCACTCATTTCCATTTACTCACCTTTATCTCTCGCTCACTCTCACTCACATTCACACCCTCAAACCTGTTCATTCATACTTCTGGACTTCACAATACTGTTACATATACTTTCATTCGTGCACACTTACTCACTTTTATTTAACTCAAAACAAACAATCTGCATTGCATATCTTCCACTAATTTCTATTTACTCACCTTTCTTTTCCACTTACTTTCGCACACACATCTACACCCTCAGGCCTGTCCATTCATACTTCTACATTTCCCTTTATTTTATTGCACAGAGGAAGGAAACGTTAGCAAACCTCTTAGACTTACACAAAGGGATTTCTGTTGCCAGAGAATCGTGAATCGTGTAAGCCCCCACCCTGACCCCTTCCACCTCCCCGAGGTTTGGCTATCCCTCTTCCCTAGAGATAGCCTCAGAGTCAGGGGTTCGGACCTCCGTACCTTGCCCGATCTGGACTCCCCACACCCCCTCCCCCCGGGGGAATGGGTTAGACGACTACTTTACGCAGCCGCGGTGCTAAAAGGTCCTATGATACTGAGCCATCCTTGCTTTGGGGGCAGCCTCTCTGGGTTTCAGTACCGCTGGGCCTCTGGGAAGGGCCCTGAGTTACTCAATCCTGGGTGCTCTCGAAGGTTAATATCTCAACCCAGCAGACTTTTTCACTCAAGTTTTTGCAGGGTTTTGCCTAAGCTCCCACCCTCAGGGTACTTGTTGGTGCGGGTCCCACCATCGCGTACACAACAAGTAAAGGTACCTTTTGTTTGACTCCAATTCACCTTTGAGGCTGGCTGCAGTCACAACTTCCCCCTCACGCCCAGGGGAACAAGGCTAGTTTTGTGGGTTTTGCCTAAGCTCCCACCCACAGGGTAATAGGTGTTACTGGCCAGTGTTGGTATTCTTGGATATCCCTCAATCTAGCTGTGTTGTCCAAAGCAGAATTTTTAGGGGCCCCTCCCACACATTTTACCTTTTGAATTTTTTTCCTCCAATTAATTATGCCAAGAAAACCCTCTTTTTACCTTTTATTTTACCCAATGGATTATACCGGGAACACCCTCGGCTCCTTCTCTCCAAGGGGTCCCACTCTTTCCCCGAGCAATCCCAATTTTCCCCGGGGGGATTCTCTCACTCTTTTATCATTCGCTTCGTCTCTGTACTGGCCGCTTTTCTCGCGAAAAAGACGGAAACGCAGCATGGGAGACTACTGCACTCACTTAGCAGGTCTGGGGTAACCAGCCCGCCTCTCATTCACACACATTCATCCCCCCTTATCCACCCCATCCCAACAAATACTTACCTATCCCTTGTCCTTGGGTCTTTGATCTTCGTGTACACTTTGGTCTTAGGGGCTAATTACCGCGGTTTTAGGGAATCCTTTCCCTTTTCTTTGTTTTATTGTCTCCTTTTGTCCATCGGATCGTAACCTGCATCTATCGGCAGCACCAGGGGAGCAGAGCGAGGCTGCCTAATCAGGGCAGGACGCGTCTTCTCACTCTGACTCTCCTAAGGCACCGGCAGAGAGGTGTTAGGAACCATCCTCTGCTACCATTTGTTATAAACGCCAATCACTTGGTTTTTAAAATTTTAAAAGTTTAATAATAATAAAATGGTTATAAAAATAGTAATACAATTAGAGTAATGAAAATTTAGAGTTAGGACAATTACAAGACAATAAAAAGCAAAGAATTACGGACGTCCGGATGCTCTCGGGCACTTAAGCCCAATAAGCATGCCTTGTGAACAAAGGAATAATCTTTAAAAGCAGTAGCCTGTTGCATATTCATACATCTCATACGTGATGCATAAATTCCTTGCAAATTAAGAACTTTTCTGGTTTTTGTCAACTTCTTCCCCTTAATCCTGGTGGTTCCATAAAGACGGAGAGAAGGTGGAAGAATGTTTGTCTTTTCCGATAAGGAGGCAGTAATTCTTTATGGGCCTCCATCATTGTCATCTCTGTGTGAAGAGTTTCTTCATTATCTCATCTCTTGCTTGAGTTAGTAAAAAAAAAACCCACATACATAGGTTCTATTTTAACTACAAAACTACATATACCATACTATTAAAATGTTAATACAGCACTTCTAATCAATATAACATAATACATATAGTATTCAATTTAATATTTGCGAAAAGCCAATCATAAAATATGCATTTTTCACACCAACCAAGGCTTGACCTGCTGCACCTTACTGGTGGGGGTAAATCCCAGAGTCCTAAAGGCTTTGCAGCTGTGGCAAACAGATGTTACTCATCTTGCCAAGTTCCGAATTTGGCTGATTTGGGTATGTGCATGTGTTTGTTAATACCTTCTTTTCTTTCATGTGGCATCTGCTCACACTGGGAAATGGGTTTTGACAAGTTGGACTGCCAGTCCTTTGGCAGACTGACAAAGAATTGTTACTATCCCAGTGTTGGTAACTGATTTCTTGAAATTTATAGTATAAGTTTGGAATCTCTCTGACCGTTCTGAGTCAATATCCATATTGAAGTTTTGATTGATTTGAGTTAATAAAACTCTCAAGCTGTGTTTGTTCTCTTTCCTGCAAGAGTCCTGCAGGAGGGCACAAACACCGCCCTTTCCTTTTTTTTTTTTCTTTTTTTGTAAACAAAATGGAGGAACTATGGATATTCTCAGTTCAGTCAGAGAGAAAAAGTGAGGGTTTTTCTAACCAGGCGAGTGCCTGGGAGACAGTTGGGAAAGAATGTAAATAATTCTCTAATCTCTCTTGTTGTTCACATTGTTTATAGATATGTTCTGCCACCGTGCGTCATTCACTGCACACCAATGGTATGAGATGTTTTTACTTTAAGACCAATGAAATTAGTCCCCACAATGTTCTCTATATATAGAGTGGTGCATTTGAAATAAATCAGTTCATTTCTTTGCCTTCTAACTTGGAGTCCTTCTGTTCCCGTCCTGCTCAACAGCCACATGCTTGGTGTCCCTGACAACAAGGTACTTGCAGCTTAGCAATTTAATGCACCTGTGGTCCTCTGCCTGCTGGATATGAGGAATGAGTCTGGGTTCTGCAGCGACAACATGCCAGTCCTAATTGGGAAAAAACATAGGGTCCGTAAGTTTGAGCCGGTAATGAAGTCTATTATTGTTGGTGGCAACACAGCCTCTAGCAATATCAGTAGCAACCCCTCTGTGGTCTGCCCCATTTTTATCGATGTGTGGGGCAGCCCCGCGCTCCACACTTAGTTTTTTTGAGGCTGGGAAGCTTTCCCCTCCCCTGCCCCTCCCCTATCTGGTGGCGCCCTTCCTTTGAAGGGGCACTGACTTAATAAATGTCCTTCTTGATGGCAGTGGGAGCATCTCCTCCTAGGTGTTTGCTTCCCTTGGGTAACACCTGCTGGTGCTGCTATCTGTTCTCGCACGGCTCGTTTCCTCGGTGTGTCTTCTACTGTAATCATAGCTTTCTTGGTGCACTCCTTGATAAGGTGGTCCAGGGTGGGAGTTGGAGTTCAAGGGAGTGACAGGATGACTTTTCTGCAGGCTTCGTTGGCATTGCTGGAGACTATTTCTAGTATCAACTGTTCTTGTATGTTAAGGTTTTCAACTCTCTTTTCTACAGCAGCACAAACTCAATTGACAAAGTCTATAAATGTCTCAGAAAAAGACTGCTTAATAGAAATATAGGGTTGGATTGGTTCTTTGGATGGCATGGTCAAGAAAGCTTTCTCTGCAGCATCTTTAACTTGATCTAGAACTTCCCTTGGAATCCCTCCCGCCTCTTTGCGTGCCTGTTCCCAATCACCCTCACTGACCAGATGATCAAGGGTGATATAATTTTCATCTGCATGTGTGGAGCATTCAGGGTTCAGCAGAAGCTGTGGAAGGAGGTCCCCTACTAATCTCTTCCATGTGCGTTTCCACAATTTGTATTCAGATGGAGGGAGCAAGCAAGTGAAAAGCCGTTTTAAATCTGCAGTGACCAGCATGTTTGATGTGAATGTCGCTTTTAAAAGGCTCCTAAAAATTCACTTTTCTGGCTAAATTCACGCTGTTCTTTGCAGAGTTCCTTGATGCTCTGATATGAGAAGGGCTCCCATCTCGGGTGCTTTTCCCTTGCATCTTAGATGACCGAAGCTAGGAAAGGCGAATTGTTATCTTCCACCACCTCCGGTCCCCCTGGCACTGCACTCCTGGTCCCCATGTCACCATGGGAACCCGAATCCAGAGCGTGGGAAGCAGGAAGCTGGCAGGCGGAAACTAAGGGATGCAGGGTGGGAATCTGGGTGGAGGCAGCTGAGGAGGCAGGGATTGCCAATGATGTGGCAGTGGAGGCAGCAATGGGTGGAACAATGGGTGGAACAGTGGGTGGAGCAGTGGGGGCAGTAGAACTGCCAGCCGCAAAGGAAGAGGAGGGACCAAGGGAGAGGGAAGGATCAAGGGTTTGGGCGGGAAGAGGGAGAAAGGGATTCTGGGGAGAAGAAGCACCTGCCATGAGGCGGCAGCCATTCTGTGGTGCCTATGTGGGGCGAGGAAAGGAACCATCTTGGAACCCAGAACTAGGGCTCTTAACCAGGACAAAGGGATTGGATTGAGGGATCGGGGTGAGGTCCCTGACAGTGTGGCCAGTACTGCCTGGGCTAGGGTGCCGAGGGGGCACTGGGGAGCCAGGGAGATGGTGGCAACCCTGCTTCTTCTGATGGGCTGCTCCCCCCTGCCCACCCAGCATAGGGGAAGAGGGAATGGGAAAAGAAGGTGGGGAATTAGCCTTTCTGGGGAAAACTGGGGATAAACTCACGGGTTGTTTTTTAACTACCTTTTCTTTCACTTTTAACAAATCCCAAATCAATAAAAATAATTGCATAAATCCCTCTTTAATGGAAGAGTCACCCCTCTTTGTTAAATCAGTCAGTTTAGCACCTACTTGCTTCCAAAATAAAATATATTGCACATCTTGTGGGGTAATGTTAGGAAAGTTAAAAAACAACCACCCCACAAACCTTTTAACAATTCTCTTTTGTGGTGTTATATTTTAGTTAAATGGTATGCTCTGTCTCACCCCTCGAAAATGTATGGTTTGTTCCAAGCCTGTGATCCTCCCCTGAAGTATCATGTGTCTGTAATCCCATTGGCCCAATCTGTTCCATGCCCACTTTGAATCTCCCTGTTAAGTGTGCTGGGGGGACGTTTCTCGCTCTCTAATTAGCACCCTCAGAAGCCGTGTGGAGTCTCCTTGCCTGCCTGCTGCTACCAGCAAACACGCAGCAGACCCCAGGGGGTTCCCCCTCAAAACACGCTGCTAC
This sequence comes from Anomalospiza imberbis, assembly GCF_031753505.1. Classification (NCBI taxonomy): domain Eukaryota; kingdom Metazoa; phylum Chordata; class Aves; order Passeriformes; family Viduidae; genus Anomalospiza; species Anomalospiza imberbis. The sequence continues at coordinate 3,991,788 of NC_089720.1, forward strand.
ACTCTTTGAAAATTTCACACCCCCCTGCCCCAGGATAACCACAACTTGGACATACACCTCCCGTTGCTGAGTGGACAGCCTAGCACCCATCCTGCCCACTCTGGTTTTTTCCTCCCTCCTTCTGCAGCTAAAATGGGGAAAATAAAAGGAAAAGGGCCCAGGAAGCCGACGGGGGTAGACTGCACACGCCACGCGCAGCGTGTCCCCTCCCCCAGGAAGCAGCTATCCCCTACCCATGTCCCTGGCCTGGGTCCGCCCCAGCCACCAGGGCGCTCACCACACCGGTGGTTCCTGGAAAAAAAAACTGCAAAAGGGGTCCTCGGTTCCGAAGAAGCCTTCCCGGGCACCAGAAAGAAGGTTATTTCTTCTTCCTCTGGGAGCACCACCAGCTAAAACCTGGCGTTCTCACACAGAGGCACTGGCACAGCACGGCTTATAAATCCAGCGCGCGATTGCCCGCAGCACAGCACCTTCGTCAGGTTTCTCCCCACGGAAACCGCAGCAGCGTTCCTCATGGCTGCGAAGACACCCAACGTTGGTGTGCCAACTGCAACTGTGCGCTGCGGTCACAGGGAAGATGTTCTCCAGCCAGCTGACTCCCCAAGACCGATGGGCAGTCACGAGAGTGGCTGCCCCCGGATCTCTACAGAGACTTCCCGGGTGGTGGTGCTTAAAGGGGCTCACAGCTCCCTGCAACAGATGGCTGTGTTGTGGGTGACACAGCAGCAACCCAATACAAGGGACCAAGGCAAAGGAATAGAGAGAGATCACTTGTTTGAGTTCCAAGGAAGGTTTATTTCCCCAGAGGATTCAGGGACAAGCGACGACAACTGAGGGCAAAAAAACTGCTTTTAAGGAGGGGCGGGAATAAAATAACCTTTTACTCATAGGAAGGCATTAGGGGAGGAGTGCAGGGTAAGGGCTATCCAATAGAAGCCAACAAGGGGAAGGAGCAAACCTTGCAATCCAATCTTGCTTTGAGGAAGGGATGAAGGACAGGGAACATTCCAGAAGGGAACAAAGGAGGTACAAGGAGACTGACAGGTGGATTGACATACACTTGGCAGGAAAATCTTGGGGTAAACAACTCAGGACTGAACCATTAGGGAAGCCAAATGGCGTACATGGAATGAACGATTACAAACTTATAACAAGGAATATTTAAAGCCTACTACAGAAGAACAAACTGCAAAACAACAGACTACCACAGAATGATGCTTTTATTTGTGCTGAAGTGCCCCAAAACTCTACACGATTGTCACAATATGGTCTTAAGCTTGTGATTGCTCTTTTAGTTCTCTTGCTATGTCCCTCTCTCCAAATAGTCTGATTCAGCATTTCACACATGCTAGGAGCAAACATGCTTAGTTTTCCTAAGTAACAAGGACCACAAAACTAATTACTTGGAATTGCAGGCCATGCCCTATCCCCACAGATTAAAAAGACACCAGGTGGAAGCTTTCTTACAGTCACATTTTCACGAGCACTTTCAGTATAAGTCCAATGGTGGCAATATTTGGTCACGTTTTGATACCATGGAGAATTGGGATTAAGGATGACACTATTATTTTTGGGTCATGGGACTAGGACATTGCTCATAGAAGTTGATTTTGGGTTTAAAAAGTAGTTAAAATACAGGCAATAATTTCCAGGTACTGATACTAACAAATCTAATTCTTGGGGCTCTAGTCCGCTTTCATTCTATGATTGTGTTATTATACCTGCTTGGAAGCCCTCACCATTTGCCTTAATCCCCAGCCTTTAGCATATATCCAATTTTGTACCACCGCTGGCTATGTTACACTAGCGATCCTCCACACTTGGTTTATTTGCTTCCACGTATGGTTTTCCTCCAACTCCTACCCATTTTGCAAAACCAGTAAAGTTACTTATTGGGATACCAATTAAACATGTGCAGAAAGGATCTCCTGGCATGGCTAAGGATAAACAAAAGAAATCCACCCCAGTATCATTGGCCCAAGTAAGCCACATATTCTGTCTATGCCATCACAGCAGGTTAATGTCTTCTGTACTACAGATGTTGCCACATATCACAAGTAACAGAGAGAAACCTCCAAAAACCTGCTGGGATTTTACCCCCATGGAAGTTGCCTGCAACCATCAGGCAGGGAGAAAGAGAAGGCCACCCCCCCCCTCCCCATCCCAATCCTGGAGTGCTGCTGCCGAGTTCTGGCCTGGCTGATTAGACCCCAGCCGCCTCCCCCAGCTGCCATCCAGAGCACCCACCTCGACTGGGGGTCAGGTGACTATTTGAAGAGCCCAGGCGTGATGTTAACCCTTTCAGTGCCTCAGTCCTCCCTCGAGTGAGAGAAAGGAACAAGATGCAAGCATGTAAAGGAACAACATGAAGACATGGAGGTCAGTGAGGAAGAAGTTAAGTCCCAGATGGGAGGGGTGAAGAGATGCTTTTTTTTTTGGAGCTGAAATCCTCTTGTAAGCTATGGAGAAAAGAATCTTTTTCCCTTATAACTCATGAAACTATGGGGAGATGAAAGTGTTCAAATTGATATAGAGCAAAAGCCTCTATGCTAAGATAAGGAGATGTTGAAATAGCTGTGATCCCATGAGAAGTTTGAACAGAGGAAGAGAGAAGAGTAGTCCTGTGCTTCCAGGAGAAGAAGAAGAAGATCTCTCTTCCCAGGGATGAAGATTATTTTAGAAATAGACAATGATAACTTTTGCCTTTGAACAGCTCATCTATAAAACAATACCCCATAAGTCGGCATGGCCCATTGACAAGCTGTGAGAAGGCTTGTGGAAATGGGAAGGATTTCACGATGGCAGGGTTCCCTAAAACAATACCCCATAAGTCGGCATGGCCCATTGACAAGCTGTGAGAAGGCTTGTGGAAATGGGAAGGATTTCACGATGGCAGGGTTCCCCAGGTGGTTGCTATTCGTGACAAAATTGAGAGCCATGAGAGAACTGTCTTTTCCTCTTGTGGAGAAGTCTCCATAACCTTAACAAGAGGGACTTCTCTCCCTCAGTGAACTGAAGAAAGACTATTTTAGGGGTGGTAAACTGACTGGAAATCTTGGGTTTGGTTTCTTTACATTGTCAGTGGGAAAGAAAAGGTTGTTGGGGGGGAGAAGTGTTCTGAAGGGTTTGTTTGGATTCTTACTACCTTTTTTCCCCTTCTAGTTAGTTTTAATGAAATTCTCTTTTGTACCCTTTTAAAGTTTTGAGCCTGCTTTGCCTTTCTCCTGATCCTGTCTCACAGGAGGAAGTGAGTGCATTGGTGATGGGCCAGCACCGAACCCATCACACCTTCCCATAACCCTGTCATAGGATTTTTAGAACGAACTTTTGGTCAATGCTGTAGCAATTCAAAATCTTGCTGCAAACCTGAGTAATGTGTTATTGCTGGTGGTTCACTGTGATTACCTACTAAGTGCAGATGATTCATAACATAGACTGCTTTCAGCACTCTATCCTGTGGGCTCAGCCCATCCTCCCCCGTTTTTTGTTTATCAAGCAGTCCTTTCAGTACCTGATCAGTGTCCTTTCCATGACAGCTTGTCCTTTAGAGTTCCCTGGAATACCTGTGCTATGCTTCACCCCGCAATGAGCTAAGAAATCCTGGGTCTGTTGAGCTATATATCCTGGCCCATCGTCTGTTTTAATTTTCTGAGGCACACCCATGTTGGCAAAGCAGCTTTGCAAGTGTTGAATGACAAAATGGCACCCTTCACTTGTCATAAGAGTGGCCCAAACCATGGCAGAAAAGGTATCTATGGTTACACGAATGCCTTTAAAACGACCAAAAGAGGCATAGATAGTTACATCCATTGGCTACAACTGCAAGGGCCCCAGGCCATGAGGGTTGACTCCAGGACCCAATCTGCCAATCATACCCTGGTGCTGTGGACAGGTTGTGACAATTCCTTGAGCATCCTGCAGCGCTATTCCAAATTGTTTGGGTAAAACTTTTGCACTTTGGTGAAAAATCTCATAAGCCATTCTGGCTTGGCCAAACTTATCGATATTAGGAGAAGCAGAGGCCCAAAGTGGTGCCACCAGTTGGTCAGCCTTCTCGTTTCCCAATGCCAGGCCTTCCATCAATCCAGAGTGACTCCGTATATGGGTAATAAAATAATCTTGTTTGCAAGCATTAAGTAACTGCCATAGTTGCAAAAAGATTTGCCAAGATTTTTGAATTTCCTTTAGCAATGCTTGCTCCATGTGCTCAACAACACCTACTACGTAGAGAGAATCAGAAACAATGTTAACGGGATCATTGGGCCATTTTTCAAACACTCTAATAACAGCACGTAACTCAAGAACCTGTAAAGAACTGGCCTCTGTCCTGCCAAGTAGGGCCTGCTTTAGAAGTTTTTCGACTGGCATCAGTAAAAACTGTGAGGCCTTCTACAGGTTGTTTTCATAGCCAAGGAAGTTCTTCCACCTGTTGATGCAAAGAAAAAAGCTTATGAGGGGCAAAATGAGTGCTAATAATACCTGGAAAGTTTAACAATGCTCATTGGAAGGTGTCTGAATTCTGCAATGACCATTGTAAAAATTCTTTTATTAGTGGGAGAAGAATCTTTTGGGGTTCCATTTCTGCAATTTCCAGTGTCTGCTTTCGTGCCTTGATCACGAGTTTTGCTATAGCTTCCATTCGTGTGGTCAAGGATTCATTCAAATTCCATGGTAAAAACATCCATTCCAGGATTTTTAGTGGCTGATTAGCCTGGCTATCCCACTGCACTGGGATAGCCATCATGTGCTTTTGTCTATTCAGCATGGCCATGGACAATGGTAAATTAGGGGACCAACAATCTGCAAAAGGATTACCCAATTTAGTGGCAATTTGAGTCAAAGCCTTCTGTTGTTTTTCAGTTAGTTCATGCAGCAAATTGGCCTGATTTCCCACTTTTAATAATGGCATTAGGGGCTCACGGTCTTCATTAGTAATGCCACAGGTGCTACAAATCCACTGTATGTCCCCAGTTAACTTTTTGGGGGTCATGTGTCAAGGTCTGAATTTCCGCACAAATAGTTAATTTTTGGAGCCAAATTTGGGCTTCAGTGATAAGCATACCCAAGTATTTCCACAGGGCTTGTTGTTGGACTTTTTCCAGGGCAATTTGAAGGCCTGGCTTCTGCAATTGTTGTAAGGCAGTTAGCAGGGTTGCTGTACCCAGGTGCTCTCCTGCTATCATAATACCATGTCATGATAGGTAAGATACTGTGAGTACTGTTTTCTCAGCGAGGCTAGTGCCCAGGCAACAAACATACAGTTGGCACATCATGGGAGAATTTTGCATCCCTTGTGGCAATACAACCCACTGATAGCTTTTTGCTGCCTCTGCTTTGTTAATGGATGGCACTGAGAAGGCAAACTTCTCACTGTCATCCTTCTGCAGGGGGATTGTGAAAAAGCAATCTTTTAAATCAATAATCAACAGTTGCCAATTGACAGGTAACATTGATGGTGAGGGTGGGCCAGGCTGCAGGGGTCCCATATCCTGCATTATAGCATTAATCACTTGAAGGTCATGTAATAACCTCCATTTTCCTGGTTTTTTAGGAATTGTAAAAATGGGTATGTTCCAGGGGCTGGTAGAAGGTACAATATGCCCCCTTTCCAAATGCTCATCAACCAGTTCATTAACATGGGCAAGCTTTTCTTTAGACAGCGGCCATTGATCAACCCAGATTGGCGTTTCCGTTAACCATTTCAATTTTAATGACCACTGCTAAAAACCCTCATTGGTGAGACAGAAACCCATCTGGCTCAATGCGTCTCATCCCAGCAGCCAGATTGTTGTAGTCATCACATAAGATCTCACCTGACCCCAAACATGTGCATCCTCATCAACCCATACTGTTAAGAGTGTTTTATTGATTCATTTGCACACCTCCCAGCCCTATAACAAGTGTTCCCAAGGTATTCAGAGGCCATTTTGCAGGCCATGCAAATGAGGGAACAGTGGTGACATCTGAACCTGTGTCCAGCAAAGCAGCTTTTGTCGTGAGACTTCCTCCATCAGGGTGCTGAAAAGTAATGGGTTTAGTTGGTTTTGCTCCTGATAATGGTAATGTAAACATTACCTGATTGGTTCCTGTTGACCCAAAACCTCCATCCCCCCATGCATGACTCCCTGTTTCAGAACCTTGGCCTCAAAGGGAACTAATTGTGCCAGTCTAGTGCCTTTTGGAATATGGCTAGGTTGCCTCCAAGTCTGCACAATTATCCCAATATTGCCTAAATAATCTGCATCAATCAGTCTAGGTAAAAAAAAAAAAAAAAAAAGTCTTGTTTTAATGTAGATGATCTTCCTATCAGTAGAGCACTAAGTCCATAGCCCAATGGTGCATTTGCTGTTGATGGTATGACCTCTACATTGGTGTTTGTCAAAGTGATGTCTACTGCTCTCTCTGCATCCACTCCTGCAGATCCTGGTGTTGCTGAGTGGAGGATGTCCAGGCAGCCGCCTGGTTGTGGGGAAACATTTGCGTCATTGGGCGTTCCCCCTTCACGCTCAATTTTGCATTTCCCAAGGGGTTTCCATCTCTCTTGTATTTTGATTTACATTCGCTGGTCCGATGCCTGAACTTGTCACATCTGTTGCAGGTTTATTTCACTTGTGGCTAGTGAAGTAATAGAAGAAATTCTTAGTTCTAAAAACTATTGCTAATCAACACAGACTGTTGCTCAGCCAAAGCTGTGTTAAATTCCTGAAGCCAGAGCAAGAGAACAGAGACTTCATAGAATTAGGAAGAGTTTCTTTTTCTTTCTTTTCTATAGCAAAAGGGAGAGTGCATATTAGAGTGGGGCATAGGGTAGGTGATTCGGGAAGTCTGCACTGTCTGATTACCTCAGCCAATGGGACAAAGAGGATGATGCAGTGGGAAACTTAAGATAAAAAGGGGGCTGCATCCCCAGACCACTTGAAAGAGCCCATGGGAAATGGCCCATGGCCTGTCTCTTTATTCCAATAAAGTTACGGGACACCTCTGTCTCTTTTTGGGACAAAAGCCTCTGGCATCAGGGATTAATTTTCCTAAGAAAATGGGCACTCATCCAGGGTCCTTCAGCCATCTCATGGCAGTGAGTGGGAGCTCAAGGCGCCCCTCACCCAGCTTTGGTGATCAGTTCCCTTTGGTGGCTGCTGGCACTGGGCAATTGCTTGAGTACCCAATAGTGTCCACTTGAGACAGATGAGTAGTGGACTAGAGGGTCCATTGAAGAGTCCACAGGGAAGGACCACTGAAAATGTCACCAATCAATGGGATTTATGGGGAGTAAACCTGAGAGGGCACCCATAGAGGGTAGCATAGGTAAAGTCAGCAACGGGTCCTGGCAAAAGGGATGAGGATCCAGAAAGATCTCTGAAGAAGCCCTTGGCAGAATGCTGAGGTAGTTTGCACCTTCTCCCAGAGGTAATTAAGAACAATCCATGCCCGGGGGGCAAGAAGGGCAGTTGAGAAGGGGTCTCGGCAACAGGGGACAGATGGTGTTGGTATGTTGGGAAAGGACTGGTCGAAGTGGAATGTGGAGGAATATGGTTAAGGCAAGTAGTAGCAGAAGGCATTTATTATCAAAATTTGAGAGCTGATTCAGCTGCAGGTTCTTTGTATCCCCAGCTTCCAGGACAGGGAAACCAAGGAAGTCGGGATTAAGAGGTGTTTCTTTATGGTGGGAAGTGGCAGGACCAGGCACAGAAGTGAGGGACTGCGAGCATGAGCTTGAGGCTTGTGGGGAGGCGTGGGCCCGGGCTGGGGCTGTGGGGCAGCCAGGGCTCAGCGCCAGGCAGTACCTGACCCTACTGGCCCCTACCCACCTCCCCCACCCCACCCCAGGCAGGGATGGCAGTGGCCCCCAAACTCCATGAGGCTGCTAGACCCCCCGGCCTATTAGGGCCTGGGGTTCTTGAGGTCTATCCGACCCCAGCTGCTGTAGATGTCCCGGATAGGGCTGAGCACAACCAGTCCAGGTCTCTCAGGCAAGCTCCCAGCCGCAGGCAATCTTAGCAAGCAGTTCAGCTCTTGAGATCAGCTCTTTGGTGAATTCAGCTCTTCAGTGATTTCAGCTCTTTGCTTGCTAAATGCCTCAGCATACGCAGGGAGAGAGAGAGGAGAAGTCTGTATGAGGTTCCACAGTGGTGTCTTTAATGGCAGCTTCTGTGAAGGGTTTCAGTGACAGCTCTTCTGGCGAACTGGGCAGAAATGGGGGTTTATATAGGGCGTAGGGGTTTTGGGAAACAGTCCAGTAGTAAGGGTTGAGGCGAATACGACCTATGGTCTTAAAGAAAGATATCGAGGGTCTGGAGGTGGAAGAGGGGCTTCTTTGGTCCAGTCATCATGACTAGTCATTTCTTTTCTTAGGCAAGTGATGGCCAGGGAGGCCTTGCAGGGCATGTGGCTGCTACAACTACACTTTCTCTATTTAGTAAAAAGGCGTTCCCAATAGTTCTTTTAAAACAATGGACAAGGCATGAGAACATAGCTAACACAAGGACAATTACACTGAAAATCCACACAATTCCCTAAACCAAAGATGCAACCTATGCTGTTAATCCCCATTGACCGAAAAGTTCATTGACCCAGTCTGGGTTGTTTTCTACTTTTAAGTCCTTCACAAGATCCTTCAGTGTCTGGATGTTTGCATGGATGGATTCTAAGAGTGAAGAGAGATTGAAGCAGCACATCCCTTCAAAGTCTTGGCAGCCATATCCATGGGCAAGCAGTAGGAAGTCAATGGCTGCTCAATTTTGAAGTGATGCATATCTTGTGGTTTCTTCTTCCTTTCCCCCCTCTTTTTATTTTTTTTTTTCTCTATAAGCTAAGGATGGGGGAGTGGGTATAAGGTTAGGGGTTTTTGGTAAGAGTTGAGAAAGGGGAACAATATGGGGTTTTAGGGTAAAAAGGGGTAAAAACGTAATTCAGAGAATAATTTGTGTTCAGGCTGGGTCTGGCTTATGGCCTGACTGCTACAGCAGAATGTTGTTCCACTTTCTGTTTTGTCTGCTGTCGCGTGATGGGATGGTCTTTTCTTCAGTATGTGGACATTTGGCGACATCTTCGTCTCCAGGCAGAACTTGTCTGTTTTTGAGGAGGTCTTGTATTTGACTCTGGGGAGTTCTTGTCACTGTTTTTGGGTGTAGTGTTTGCATTGCCTAGGTATGGTTTTATGTTTTTTCCTGGGTACCATCTTGGACCAGATGGTAGTAGAACACACACATACCCTCTACCCCAAGTAATCAACCGGAAAGGCCCAGAAATTTGATGTGTTTCTGGGTCCTTCACTAGCACAGGTGGTTTCTCAGCCAGCTTTGCTTGGGGGGTATTTAAGAAGTGGCAAAGTATTGGCGGGTCAGGCTCTGATGTTGTACCATTTAGGAAGTTGATGACGTAGAGAGCCTTGCAAAGTCTCTCAACTGGAGATATGATTTTTGTTTCTCGTTGCTGCTGATTGAGGACTCTTTTGAGGGTTTGATGTGTCCTTTCCACAATTGATTGTCCTGTGGGATTTGCTGGTATGCCTTTCTTATGTTCTATTCCCCATTCACTGAAGAACTCTTTTAACTTACGAGAGGTATAGGCAGGTCCATTGTCTGCTTTTATTTGTTTTGGTACTCTCAGAGTAGCAAATGCAAGGAGAAAGTGCTTTATGGTGCACTGTGTAGTTTCTCCTGGATGAGCTGATGCAAATATTGCCCCAGAAAATGTATTGACCAATACGTGCATGTATTTTGACCTTCCAAAAGGTGGGAAGTGAGTTATGTCTGTCTGCCACAGCTGGCAGCTGTTCAGTCCTCGGGGATTGACTCCTGTCCCCATAGAGGGTATCTGGTAATTTTGGCAGTTCGGGCATGTGGTGACAATAGCTTTTGCTTGATCTTTTGAAAGCTTAAACATTCTGATAAGGGCAGGTACATTTTGATGATAAAATGCATGTGACAACTTTGCCTGGGCAAAGATGTCAGGGATGTTAGCAGTTTCTATTGCCATGGCCAATGTGTCCGCTTTCCTGTTCCCTTCTGTGATGAAACCCGGGAGATCAGTGTGTGATCTCACATGCATTATATGGTAAGGTTTCTTTCTATGAGAGATTAAGCGTGTTAATGCCAAAATCAGTTGGTGCAACTTTGGATTGGAAGCCTCTTTGAGAAGAGCATGTTCTGCTCTCATAGCTATACCAGCAACATATGCCAAATCTGTGACCAGATTAAAGGGTTTGTCTTTGAATTTCTCAAAGGCTCTGACAACAGCTGCTAACTCTGCAATCTGTGGAGATCTCTGCACTACTTGAATGTCAGATTGCCATTTTTGGGTCTTAGGGTCCTTCCGGGTCATTACGGACTTGTGGGATGACCCTGAGTCATCTGTAAAAATTGTTAGAGCTTTGAGTGGTGTTTTACTTAGGACTACTTTTGGGGTCAGATTAAAGGCTGCATTACGATTAAAAACTTTATGTTTTGGGATGTGGATGGAAATTTGGCCTGTATAGCTGTCTCGGGCGAATTGGAGATTTTCACTGGTCTGGAGCAAATATTCCAGGTCCCCAGTGGTCAGTGGCAAATATATGCATGTGAACTCACATCCAGCAAGGGAGCGGAGGCGAGTTCTTGCTTTTTTTATTACATGTCCCATTATTTCCTGGAAGGTGGTAATTGTCTTTGAAGGTTGGTTGTTAGTAAAGATCCATTCCAGTATCAGTAAAGGGTCTCTGAGTTGAAGATCCCATTGGAAAGGCAGCTTGGGCTCGAAGCGATGGGCTTTGCGTGAAGACAGGGCTTCTTGGACCTTGGTGATGGTGTCTCGGGCTTCTTTTGTGAGCGTGCGTGGAGAATCTAGGTCTTTGTTCCCATGGAGGACGTTGAACAGGGGAGCGAGGTCCTCTGTTGTAATTCCTAGCAGGGGGCGTACCCAGTTGATGGATCCGCACAGACTGTGTAAGTCTTTCAGGGTTTTTGGGTTGTCTCGGATGGCAAGTTGCTGGGGTACAATTGTCCTTTCTCGGCTGAGGAATCCAAGATAAGTCCATGGGTTGGTATATTGTATTTTGTCCTCACGGATCTTGAACCCTGCTTTTTCTCTGGTTTCGATTGTCCCTTTGACTGCTTTTTCTAAGTAACTTTTTTCTGATGCACAGACCAGGATATCATCCATATAGTGGTAGATGATTGCCTCTGGATATAGATTCCGAACAGGAGACAGGATGCGAGCGACGTACCACTGGCATATAGTAGGCGAGACTTTTAATCCTTGGGGGAGATGCAACCAATGGTATCTTTTGAGTGGAGCCTCTCTGTTAAGAGAGGGATTGGAGAAAGCAAACCGTGGAGTGTCCTGGGGGTGCAGCAGGATGCTGAAGAAACAGTCCTTGATATCTATGATGGCAAGTGTCCAGTCTTGAGGCAACATAGATGGTGAAGGCAATCCAGGCTGGAGGGGGCCCATATCCTCAACAACTGCATTAATTTTGCGAAGGTCGTGGAGGAGCCTCCACCTGTCCGTCCCAGGTTTTTGCAGTACGAATACTGGAGAATTCCAAGGGCTGGTGGTCTCGACGATGTGACCTTTGGCGAGCTGTTCTTCCACAAGGGCTTGTAGTGCATGCAGTTTTACTTTAGAAAGGGGCCACTGATAGATCCAGATTGGGTCTTGGCGTTTCCAGGTGAGCCGAGGGGTATCTGGTAGTGCGCGCTCCTCAGTGGCCCCAGTCAGAAATCCTGACTGGGAATACATAGGGAAGCTCCCTATTGGGATAGAACATCCCTGCCCCAAAGGGTGATGGGGGCTTTTACCACAAATGGGCGGATGGTTGCCAGCTTGCCTTCAGGCCCTTCGACAAGAATGTTGTGCTTGCTTCACATGGACACTGTGGCTCCACTGATCCCTGAAATCATTCCTGCTATCAGTTGTAGTTCCCAGCGTGCATGCCATTCCGAGCGAGCGATGATGGTCATGTCCGCACCGGTGTCCAGCATCCCTGGTAGGTGGATCTTTTCTCCTCTGTAGGATAGACCGCATTTGATGGTAAGCTTACTTGGTCCCACAACTTATGCCCACATTGCTGTAGGGTTGAGAGGAAGCTGTTCCCTGTGATTCTTTGGGAGCAAAAAGGCTTGTGCGACAGGAGTTCCCTTTGAAAGAAAGAATGGTAAGTCTGTGCAATACAACTGGACAGAGATTTGTTTTCCTGGGTGCACTGTTTGTACCTCTGGAACAACAAAGATTTCCTCTGGGCCATGGAGATTGTCCCCTATAATTAAAATGCTAAAAGGACCACCTTTTGGCCCATGCTTGCCGGTGGGAACACGATAAACATCCTTATTACTAAAGTCAATAGATAAAGCGGTTACCAACTGGCGCCGTGTTCCCCTCTGTATCGTTCCGTGGGTTAGTTCCTCTCAATGTGGCCTGGAATCTGCTGGGATGACGCGTGACTGGATCGGTACGGCTTTTCATTTGTTGTCTTAGCGCAGAGCCTGGCCACGCTCCGCTGGAAGTTTCCCGAACGCTGTTGGCATCGCTGCTGGTTCTGGGGTCTTTGTTAGGTGTTGCGGGGATTTCGGGTAGGTGACCTGTCTGGACAGTCCTTTATAAAATGTCCAAATTCCCCACAGTGATAGCAGTGAGCCCGGTCTTTGGAAGTGACTACTGCAAATGCACCAGAAACTCCTGCAATACCCTTAGCAACTGCTTGGGCCACTGTGTTTTCAGTGGACAGATGACGTGTACAGCTTTCCACCATTTGCTCTATGGTGGGTTCTGTATCCAAGGGTAAGGTCCTCAGAATTGTTTTACATTGTTTGTTTGCATTTGACACGGCAAGCTTGCACAACAGTTCTTTTCTTGCTTCTGTGCTGTCTATCTGTTTTTCCAGAGCATCTTTAATTCTGTCTACAAACTTGATAAAGCTTTCATCTACTCCTTGTTTAATACTAGAGAAGTGTTGGGTAGGGATAGAGTCATCTGGGGTTAGAAGCAAGGAGGTTTTTGCTGCAATAGCCAAGTCTTGTAGTGCTGCCTTGGGTAAGGTTTCAGCTTGGTCAGAGGATTTCTGTAAATCCCCTTCTCTGGCCAGCTGTTGGACTGTGTGAAAAATGCATATTTTATGATTGGCTTTTCGCAAATATTAAATTGAATACTATATGTATTATTTTATATTGATTAGAAGTGCTGTATTAACATTTTAATAGTATGGTATATGTAGTTTTGTAGTTAAAATAGAACCTATGTATGTGGGGTTTTTTTTTACTAACTCAAGCAAGAGATGAGATAATGAAGAAACTCTTCACACAGAGATGACAATGATGGAGGCCCATAAAGAATTACTGCCTCCTTATCGGAAAAGACAAACATTCTTCCACCTTCTCTCCGTCTTTATGGAACCACCAGGATTAAGGGGAAGAAGTTGACAAAAACCAGAAAAGTTCTTAATTTGCAAGGAATTTATGCATCACGTATGAGATGTATGAATATGCAACAGGCTACTGCTTTTAAAGATTATTCCTTTGTTCACAAGGCATGCTTATTGGGCTTAAGTGCCCGAGAGCATCCGGACGTCCGTAATTCTTTGCTTTTTATTGTCTTGTAATTGTCCTAACTCTAAATTTTCATTACTCTAATTGTATTACTATTTTTATAACCATTTTATTATTATTAAACTTTTAAAATTTTAAAAACCAAGTGATTGGCGTTTATAACAAATGGTAGCAGAGGATGGTTCCTAACACCTCTCTGCCGGTGCCTTAGGAGAGTCAGAGTGAGAAGACGCGTCCTGCCCTGATTAGGCAGCCTCGCTCTGCTCCCCTGGTGCTGCCGACAGATGCAGGTTACGATCCGATGGACAAAAGGAGACAATAAAACAAAGAAAAGGGAAAGGATTCCCTAAAACCGCGGTAATTAGCCCCTAAGACCAAAGTGTACACGAAGATCAAAGACCCAAGGACAAGGGATAGGTAAGTATTTGTTGGGATGGGGTGGATAAGGGGGGATGAATGTGTGTGAATGAGAGGCGGGCTAGTTACCCCAGACCTGCTAAGTGAGTGCAGTAGTCTCCCATGCTGCGTTTCCGTCTTTTTCGCGAGAAAAGCGGCCAGTACAGAGACGAAGCGAATGATAAAAGAGTGAGAGAATCCCCCCGGGGAAAATTGGGATTGCTCGGGGAAAGAGTGGGACCCCTTGGAGAGAAGGAGCCGAGGGTGTTCCCGGTATAATCCATTGGGTAAAATAAAAGGTAAAAAGAGGGTTTTCTTGGCATAATTAATTGGAGGAAAAAAATTCAAAAGGTAAAATGTGTGGGAGGGGCCCCTAAAAATTCTGCTTTGGACAACACAGCTAGATTGAGGGATATCCAAGAATACCAACACTGGCCAGTAACACCTATTACCCTGTGGGTGGGAGCTTAGGCAAAACCCACAAAACTAGCCTTGTTCCCCTGGGCGTGAGGGGGAAGTTGTGACTGCAGCCAGCCTCAAAGGTGAATTGGAGTCAAACAAAAGGTACCTTTACTTGTTGTGTACGCGATGGTGGGACCCGCACCAACAAGTACCCTGAGGGTGGGAGCTTAGGCAAAACCCTGCAAAAACTTGAGTGAAAAAGTCTGCTGGGTTGAGATATTAACCTTCGAGAGCACCCAGGATTGAGTAACTCAGGGCCCTTCCCAGAGGCCCAGCGGTACTGAAACCCAGAGAGGCTGCCCCCAAAGCAAGGATGGCTCAGTATCATAGGACCTTTTAGCACCGCGGCTGCGTAAAGTAGTCGTCTAACCCATTCCCCCGGGGGGAGGGGGTGTGGGGAGTCCAGATCGGGCAAGGTACGGAGGTCCGAACCCCTGACTCTGAGGCTATCTCTAGGGAAGAGGGATAGCCAAACCTCGGGGAGGTGGAAGGGGTCAGGGTGGGGGCTTACACGATTCACGATTCTCTGGCAACAGAAATCCCTTTGTGTAAGTCTAAGAGGTTTGCTAACGTTTCCTTCCTCTGTGCAATAAAATAAAGGGAAATGTAGAAGTATGAATGGACAGGCCTGAGGGTGTAGATGTGTGTGCGAAAGTAAGTGGAAAAGAAAGGTGAGTAAATAGAAATTAGTGGAAGATATGCAATGCAGATTGTTTGTTTTGAGTTAAATAAAAGTGAGTAAGTGTGCACGAATGAAAGTATATGTAACAGTATTGTGAAGTCCAGAAGTATGAATGAACAGGTTTGAGGGTGTGAATGTGAGTGAGAGTGAGCGAGAGATAAAGGTGAGTAAATGGAAATGAGTGGAAGATATGTAATGTAGATTGTTTATTTTGAGCTTTATTTTTTTAGAGGGAGGTGTATTATGTTGAATGGTTTGTGAGAGAAAGGATTTTTTGCATGGGTAGTTGAAAGAAGGTAGTATTTAGGTTGTTAGAAAATGTGGGGGGAAAAAAAATAGCATGGAATGAATAGATAAGATTTTGGGAAAAAAAAAAATGGGACAGAAAACCAGTATAAAGGGAAAAAAAAGGGGAAAAGGGAGTGGAACAAGAGGGAAGCACACCACTCGCAGTCGAGCCGCTTGTCCCGGGCCCTGGCTCGCCGCTTGTTTCAGCTCCGTCTGTCCCAGTCCCGGCATTTGTCCCAGGTCCCAGCGAGCCGCTCGCTCCGGCTCCGCCTGCCCCGGTGCCGGCGCCTGTCCCGGTGCCTGTTTCGCCGCCCGCAGCCTCTGTACCAAGCCCCGTTTCGCTGCTCGCGGCTGCCCAACCGGTCCCTGCCCCCATCCCGCCCGGCTGGTCCATGGCCGCTCCGCCGGCCGCGCCTGGCGGGCTCCCGTCCGTCCCGTCTGTCCCATCCTTGGCAGCTCCTCCTGCGGCTGTTTCCTCTGCCCCATCCCCAGCGACTCTGACCGTGCCAGCTGCTCTGAGCACCGCCGCTGCTGCTTTGCCTCTGCTGGGAACAGCTGACCCAGCCGCCATTAACCACGCTCCCGGCTGGTATCCCCTGGAAATGCCCCCTCGTTTGGCGGTTCCGGCAGCGAGCCCTGCCCATGCTCCCCTGAGCTCCGTTCCCCTGGTAACCGCAGCTGCAGCCCAAAAAAAAAAAAAAACTCGCACCTGGAGGACGCCCCTTATAGGAACACGAGAAGTTCAGTTAGAAAACAACATTCTCCAGACTTTTCCTCACAACACGGGAGAAAGGCTATAGAAAAAGACTGGAATCTGTTTCCACTAAGAGAGGTCCCGATGGGATGGGGTGGAACTGAGTTTGTAAATGCTCCTTTAACTTCTTCTGAGGTCAGGAATTTTAAAGAGGAAATCAAAGGGATTTTGAAGGATCCCATAAGCACTGCTGAACAATTAGACCAATTTTTAAGTTCAAGCATTTATACCTGAGAAGAAATGTGGTCAATAATAAAGATACTATTTTCTCCAGAAGCAAGGGAAATGATCAAAATTGCAAGCAAAGACAAGTAGTTTAAATTATTTCTTCCAATTTGCATTGTGATTTTTCATCTTGAAATTTGTAACTTGCTATACTCTAAAGTTGAGAAACTAGTTTACAGCTGTGACATAGCCAGACCTACTTTTAATTTATTTTGAATCGATGTGAAGCTGTTCAATCACATGGTTCTCAGTGTGTAAAGTTAAACTAAAGGTAACACCAGCTACTTGGCAGGTCAATGAGAAACATTTTTTTCTTCCAGCCAGTCCTTTTACATGTACCCAAATGTGTTTTGCTTTTTTAGTTTTTTGTTTTGTTTGTGTTTCTGGAAGTGCTGACTACTTGCAGTGCACCTGGAACAGCAGCTAGAGTTGTGCATGCATAGCACTTTTGAAAAATAAGGCTCATTTTTTTAACCTCGAATTGGAGATGGCTACATATATAAATGGGAACACACAAAGCTGGATGAAGAAAAGGTTTCAGTATCTTCTAATGTAAGCTGTTAATTTGTTACTTTTAGCATCACTGTGGGTGTGTGACACACACACACATAAAAAAAAAAAAATTGGTGGGGGGAATTTCTGCTTGCTGTAGTTTTATTTCTAGAATGAGTTAGACAGCTATGAAGAAGTTCTGGGTTCCTTGTGTGGTTTACCCAAGCCTGCAGGGAGGGCTTGGTCGTGATTCCTTCTGTGCTGCAGGTAGCCCTGCAGCGTGGCAGCAGTAGCTTGCCTCTAGTGAGTTTGCAGGCAGGGTGCTTCACCACTGCAGTGCTCAGGTGCTGTTTCCTATTGTGACATTAAAGCTTAAATTCAAGAGTGCCTCTTTCCATCCAATTATTGTTTGTACCACAGGAGCCTCTTTCATCTGCGTTTCCTAGCAGTCAAAGAGAAGGTATTTCAGAGACAAATTCCTTACTTCCTGTCTCCCCCCACTGTATTCATGTTTTGTCCATTCTCTCTTCAAAATATGGATTTGTAAAACTCATGCTCTGTGTCCTCAGATGCCCTTCCCAAATCAAACCTTGGCTTCGTTGCAAATTGCAGTACACTAACTGACATTGTCTTAAATTTTTTGGTACAGGTAGAGTCACTTTGGAAGTAAGTTGTTGTTTACCTTGTTCTTATAACCTTTTTGAGCTTGTGAATGGAAAAAATTGTGATAGAAAAACAAGTCTTTAGTTTTAGTACTGTGTCAGCTGTGAGTGGCTAGTAGCCTTGGTGAAGAGTGCCATGAATTGCATGCTTGCCAAACGCACATAACAAAAGTAATTTAATTTGCAAAGAAGTTGAAAAAGGGGGAGGGATGGTTGGCAGACTTATCCTTCTGAGACATTGGAATGTGGACTGATGTTAGAAGGTAGACTGATGCTGGAATGTGGATGTTAAAATGTGAAGAGAGAGAAAGAGAGGGAGAGAAAAAGAGAGAGGGAGGTGAAGGACAGAGTTAAACGCAAGACTGTTAAAAAAAAAAAATAAATAAAAGAAAGGGACCACCACTAGAGATAAGATCAAGGCAGAAATAGCTGACTTTCACAAAGTGATTTATTTGTTTAAGCAAGAACTCTTTTCTCCTTCTGGTTTTTTGTTGTTAAGAAGAGGAGGCTTTTTGTTCTGAAGAATGAGTTAAATGTTGCCCAAAAATAAAAAAACAAGAGATGTGATTCATGTCGTGTTAAAATTGGCCTGGTCTTTCTATTTAACTACTAATAGCTCACAAGAAGAATTGGCCTCTGCAGCTATTAAAACAGCTAGATACAAGAAGAAGAAGCAGCTGTAGAAAAAGCTTTTAGTTAAACCCAGAAAGTTTTGAAGAAAACTAATGGTAAAAGTTAATTCAGTATTGTCTTTCTTTTAACACTGTGTTATTAAGAAGTCCTTTCCAGGTACCACTAAAGCAGCAATCTGAACTACAGAAAGAGGGTGAATTCACGACAGCAAAATCAAAGAACTTGTGAAGAACCTTGAAGAATGGACTATCACATCTAAACCGGGTGATATCAAATTGACTTTCGACTGGGACTGGGTGGTAATAGTCTGGGAAAACCCAAATGAACCAAAGAAAGTACAAAAAAATAACACCTAACTGAGAAATAAGGCAAAGCTTACATCACTGGTTTTAAGCACTGCCTAAATAAGTCCTCTGAGCCTCCGACACCTCCTTAGCAGAGGAACATTACCACTTCAAACAGGAAGAACAAGATTATTTTAATCAGAGTTCTCACATTCTGGCCTTAGCCTGTGACTTATACAAGGAAGAAGGGAAATTACCATCAGTATTATACTGTATACTTTATTTGATTCATCCCAGTGCTGGACACGCTAACTGGGTTATAAGTAAATGTTCAAATTATGAGAATAATTGGTATTGGAGCTCACAAAATCTATGTTCTCATTGCAATAAATATTGAATACTGAATCTATCCCCTATAGAGATAGAACTCAAAGCAACTGAGGTAATAACTTTGTTTTGTGGATGGGAATTATCAGTGCCTGTTGACTGAGAGATACTTGAGGAATGGTAAGAAACCTCAGTTAAAGAGTGTTGAAAAGGATTTGCCTAAAAATATTTAGTAAAAAGAGTAACAAAGGAAACAGAGGGCAAGCCTGGATTGACCACTGTACTCGCCACCGAGAAGATCACACATACCTGCTATGGGAAGCAACTCCATAGGCAGGGGAGGTGGGGGTATAAGCCATACCAGACCTCTGTTATTCCTGTTTCTGTCTCTCATTTGTTGTCTTTTACCTTTTGAGATACTGGCAAGATCGTGTCACAAATGCTACAAAAAATATTACATGGAAAGAAACCAAAGTTCCTTTTTTGTTACACACTCCCATGTCAACAGCCACTGTTATAACCCATCCAAACTGAGTACCTGCAGGAAAAATGGGGGAAAATATTGAGTTACAAGGAACTTAGGAAAAAGTGGTAATAGATGGGGCATTGAATGTCCAAAATGAGAGAGATTAATTTGTTTTACATTTGATTTCAGGAATACAGTCCAAGATTCGGCAAAAAGGCCATTAGTAAAAAAAAAAAAAAAGTGAAATCAGCACAGCAATCTACCTCTGTATTAAACCCAAATTATATACTGAATCATATTATAAGACTCCAAGCAGTCATAAAAAAGATAACAAACAAAGCCGCTCAGGCATTAGAATTAAAGGAATAACCCAGATACCGGTCCAAAAGTGGGAAAACAATGTTAAAAACTAACTGATGGGGTAATGTATTGAAGAATGGATAGTGGAAGAAATTAGGATTACAACTGTTCTGATGTTTCTTCCTTGTTTAATCCCATCTTTAATTTGATTACTAACATAGTTTAAAGAATGCAATTAGATAAGAAATATTGCTCAAGCCAAATGATTTATAAAGAATAAGAGGAGGGATTGTGAAAAATGCATATTTTATGATTGGCTTTTCGCAAATATTAAATTGAATACTATATGTATTATGTTATATTGATTAGAAGTGCTGTATTAACATTTTAATAGTATGGTATATGTAGTTTTGTAGTTAAAATAGAGCCTATGTATGTGGGTTTTTTTTTTTTTACTAGCTCAAGCAAGAGATGAGATAATGAAGAAACTCTTCACACAGAGATGACAATGATGGAGGCCCATAAAGAATTACTGCCTCCTTATCGGAAAAGACAAACATTCTTCCACCTTCTCTCCGTCTTTATGGAACCACCAGGATTAAGGGGAAGAAGTTGACAAAAACCAGAAAAGTTCTTAATTTGCAAGGAATTTATGCATCACGTATGAGATGTATGAATATGCAACAGGCTACTGCTTTTAAAGATTATTCCTTTGTTCACAAGGCATGCTTATTGGGCTTAAGTGCCCGAGAGCATCCGGACGTCCGTAATTCTTTGCTTTTTATTGTCTTGTAATTGTCCTAACTCTAAATTTTCATTACTCTAATTGTATTACTATTTTTATAACCATTTTATTATTATTAAACTTTTAAAATTTTAAAAACCAAGTGATTGGTGTTTATAACAGTTGGCATTCATCAAATTGCTTTTGCAAGGTGTGTGCCCTTGATGGAAGAATCATGCAAGGCTTTGGCCCATGCAGTCATGTCCTCAATGAACAATTTGAGTGTCAAATTTGAAATCAGGTCCGACTTGCATCCTCAAAGCTTTCAAAGCAATTGAGTGATATTGACCCAATTCAGAAATTGACCAAATTCAGAAACACTTGAGAAATCTCTGAAATGCCATGAAATCTCAGAAATGCCATGGCCACAGCCCTTAATTTAATCACTTGGGCCGAGGCTGTCGTGGCTTTCCAGTACTTTGAGCTGTCAGTAAAACGCAGCTCTTTCCGCCTTTTTTTTTTCTCTTTTTTTTTTTTTTTTTTTTTTTTTTTTCCCAAAAGAGCCAGCTGTACCTGCGGGCTCTAGGACCTGCAGTGCTCGGCGAGGCGGGGGACCCGGTCCAGGGGGCCGGGCCAAGCGTCCCAAACCTGGCCGGGGGGGCGGGGAGCTCAAGCTCTCTGCCGAGCCAAGATCCACGCGGCTCAGTCCCTCCCCCCAGCTTCTCATCGGTATCACTCGGGGCCTCTGAATCTGGGATCCCTGGGACACTCCATGGCCACCCGCAAATGGGCGACCCATTCCAACCTTATATTTCGGTGCACGCCCCCACCAGGCTGCGAGAATCCCGGTAATTCCTGCGGCTTTTCGCCCTCCCCCCACCCCACCCCGCCGTGGATCAAGCAACAGCTGCTCGGCATCCTGCTCTGTGAACAGGAGCAGGACGCGCAGGGCGCGGGTGTAAGAGATAACATGACCTTTTTGTTCGTACCGAGATGTCTCAGGAAACAGGCTGAGATAAGAAACAGGCTGAGATCAGTTTGTTCTGTAAATATGTAACCGCAAAGGCATGTGGGCGGACCTATGTTGCAATGGTATGTGCTTGAGAAATCCCCAGGTTACAAGGACAACTGCGAGGAAGATGAGGCGCCTTCATCCTACGACCACCAAGAGGCAGAGGAACGACCACCTAGCAACAGGGGGCGCAGGCGCAGATCATACTGACACATACCCGGAAAGACGACAGGATAAAAGGGGACGGACTCAAGTGGATTGCGCGGCAGTTGGCGGAGCACTGACTCCCCTGCCGCCCAGCGCTGCTTTGCTTCCGCTTTCATACATATACTGTAATCAATAAATTTCACTGATTGGCACAGATAGCCTCTTGTGCTCATTCATAACAATTTGGTGCCGTGACTCGGATCGTGGACCTGGGGAACCCCTCTCTGGGGGAGGCGCCCCAAATCCACTCCTTTGAGTGGGCCCAGTTTGGGGTTTCCCCTTCGTCCCGACTGACGAACCCAAAACGTTGAGAGGGAAGCAAAGGAAGGGTAACGGGCCCAGGAGACCCCCTTCAAAGTTTGTGCACAAAGTCCGGACGAAGACGCAGGACGCGTGAGTATAACGGAATCCGTTCGGGCGGGGGTGGGATCCCGGAGTGCAGCGAGTGTGTGAGTTGTGTGAGGGGGGAGCTGACAGTCGGACTCCCCAGGCGAGGGCGGACCCTTCGTAGTGCATTTCCCTAAGCCCGCAAGGGCCCGGGTCACGAACCAGGGGAAGCGATTGTGTTGTTGAGTGACTGAAGGCACTCCGGAGGATATGGGGCAGGGAAAGAGTAAATCCCCCTCCCCGGCGGGGGTAAAGCTTCCCCCAATTCCTAAGGATAGTCCCTTAGGGTTCATGCTGAATAATTAGGAACACTTCCCTGGAACACCAGGGAAAGATAAGGCAAAAATGATACATTACTGTGTAGAAATATGGGGAGGGAAAGAGATTTCCAAGAACGTCTTCTGGCCAGTATTTGGGTCATCGGAGGACTGGGTAAAGCAACTCTTGAATTTATGGGTGGCCAGTAAAAAGCCTCCTAATCCAGAGGAGATAAGTTATGCCCAGGTCTGGGTTGGGCATCCAGAAGTTTTTGTGTATAAATTATCTGAAAAGCCAAGGAATAAGAAAAAGGGACGAGCGGAGGATTCACTGGTAGCCCCACCGCCGTAGGCCCCTCCACCGAATGCGCCTCCTCCCCCGAATG
The DNA here is from genome assembly GCF_031753505.1 of Anomalospiza imberbis. Lineage (NCBI taxonomy): Eukaryota > Metazoa > Chordata > Aves > Passeriformes > Viduidae > Anomalospiza > Anomalospiza imberbis. Next base: position 4,014,252 of record NC_089720.1, read on the forward strand.
AACCCCCCTCATCCGGAGAAGAAGACTCAGGTGATGATCAGCCCTCTGGCTCCCGGAGGGAAGGGGGCCCAGTAACACGCAGTCAAACGAGAGGCAGACTGTACCCTTTAAGGGAAATGCCTATGGGAGGGCCACAACCGGGGATAGGGTTTATCTCTGTTCCCCTAAGTTCGGGAGATGTCAGAGAATTTAAGAAAGAGATGGGAAGTTTGCTAGAAGACCCCCTGGGAGTGGCTGAAAGAGTAGATCAGTTTTTGGGTCCGAATATGTATACTTGGGGGGAGATGCAGTCCATTTTGAACATTCTATTTACGGCAGAGGAGAGGAATATGATTAGAACCGCAGGGATGAGAGTTTGGGATGCCGCACCGGGGCATGCTAATGACCCAGCAGATACCAAATGGCCCCTCCAGAATCCTAACTGGGATAATCAAAATGCAGCCCACAGGGCTAATATGCAGCATTTCCGAACCATTTTAATCGACGGGATTCGGGAATCGGTTCCAAGGGGCCAGAATATTAATAAGGCATTTAATGATAGGCAAAAGAAGGATGAGACACCTACGGAATGGCTAGAGCGATTGAGAAAGAGTCTCCAACTCTATTCAGGATTAAAGTTGGATGAACCGGCAGGACAGGCCATTCTCAAGGTGCAGTTTGTGTCAAAATCCTGGGATGATATTAGGAAAAAGTTGCAGAAATTGGAAGACTGGCAGGAAAGAGACCTATCCGAGCTGCTCCGGGAGGCCCAGAAGGTGTATGTCCGGAGAGAGGAGGAAGGACACAAAAGACAGGTTAGAATGATGGTTGCTGCGGTGCGTGAAAGCAGGAAGGGAGATGAGAAACAGAAGCGGGTCCCTCCGAAGGGGATGGAAGGGAGAGATAGGCCAGGGAGGGGTGAGGGGAAGACTTGTTACTAGAGAAGATCAAGACAAGTTCGAAAAGTTGGGAATAAAAGAGATATCAGGAAAATGGCAATTGAATGATGGTAGAGAAGTCTTGCCGAAGGCAGTGGCTCGACAAATGCTTAATAAAATGCATCAGAAAACGCACTGGGGTGCTCAAGGGCTCGTAGACCACTTTGCCACTCAATATATGACCATAGGTCTTCATGACCTGGCAAAGAGCATCACCAGAGGGTGTCCAACTTGTTTGCGGGTAAATAGGAGAAATTTAAGGAAATTGCCTCTGGGAGGGAGGCCGGTGGCAAAGATGCCCTTTGCGCACCTGCAGGTGGATTTCACTGAACTCCCTCGGGTCGGGAGAGTAAAGTATCTTTTGGTCATGATAGACCACTTAACCCACTATGTGGAGGCGTTCCCCACGGTGAAAGAAACGGCCCGAACAGTAACTAGAATCTTACTAGAAGAAATAGTACCCCGATATGGAGTTCCCCAGACCATAGACTCCGATAAAGGCCCCCACTTCACCTCAAAAATAACACAGTTACTGGCAGACACCCTGGGTATAAGATGGGAACAACACACTCCTTGGCATCCCCAAAGTTCGGGAAGAGTAGAAAGGATGAATGGAGAAATTAAAAAGCAACTGACTAAGCTAGTATTGGAAACTAAGATGTCATGGGTAAAGTGTCTTCCATTGGCATTGTTAAATATTAGAACTCAGCCACGGGCTGATGTGGGGGTATCTCCATTTGAAATGCTATACGGGATGCCCTATTCCCTTGAACGAGTTCATACCAATCCGAATATTGCAGATCAAAGCATCAATAAATATTTAAGCATACTAATGAAGTATAAACAACAATTATGGGAAAAAGGAATGTGGGCTCAAAGACCACCACTAGATCTTGTATTACATCAGGTACAACCTGGCGATTGGGTCCTCGTCCGAGGCTGGAGGGACGATTCACTTACTCCGAAGTGGGAAGGACCATACCTCGTCCTAATTACCACTGATTCGGCAGTCCGAACAGCAGAAAAAGGATAGACGCATGCCAGCCGAATTAAAGGACCAGTGGATCCTACCCAGTTCGAACCTGGATCCCAGCAAAGGAAGGACTGGAGAGTTAAAGGGAGACCAGGAGATTTGAAGCTTACCTTACGGAGAGAGGACTCACAGCTTTGATGAACCTTGGGGGTTTTGAGGACCTTTGGGTGGGGGACAATTGGGATTTGCAGAAGTGGCTCATTGGAGACTCCGAAGCTCCAGGTTATTGTAAATATTTAGAAGATTTAGCAAATCAACCTTATTATAGGCCTGTAAGACTAGAGAACCGAGGGGAACCTTGGACTGGAGAGAGTCACGCCAATCAAGACGACATTAGAGTGAAATGTAGTTGGCTAGACTGTAATTGTTATCCGTTTGTATGCTTTATTTGCAAAATTTGTAACGAGCGGTGGTGGACCCATTGTAGGAGGGGAAGGGCTCCTAAAAGCGTGTGCCAGAGTTGCTGGAGAGTGCAGCGTAAAGTCACTCAGGAGGTACTAAATTGGAAAGTAGCCAACCGGGAATTAAAGGCAGGTACCCCTGCCTGGTGGGAAATTTATACAAAAGGAATAAATCCTGACTTTCATTGCTATCACTCCAACGAACCCTCGGGGCTGTTCCTAACCGACATAGTAATAGTCAAGTGTCGGAAGCTCTTTAAAGAGCTCAGGTGTGACATCCCACAATTAAGAGAGCATAATTGGAATACTCGAAGATACAAGTGGAAGAGGGAAGGCATAACCCCTGAAGAATATCCCTGCTGTCGAGAAGATGGTTTACCCTGTAGCTTGTAGCAACCAAGTTGACAGGCAGGACAGAGGGATACCTCACGGTGGGGAAAAGAAATGCCCCTCTATCCAGTGGAGAATGTCGACCTGTATAATAGAAATCCAACCGGGCTCACAGAGAGATAGCACAAGAGAGAATTTGAGGGAAAATAAGAAGCTAATGTCACCAATGACCATATCCTACAAAGGATTCCACCTAGCTCTGCAGTTAGTTATATTGCTCTTAAGATGGCATGTTTGTGCTTGCAAATCGCATGAACCTTTTAAATGGACTTTAAGCAGGTGGGAGACTCATGACACCCTACATGAACTACAATCTATCATTTCTTCCGGGGCACCGAACTTTGTTGCAGGAGTATGCAACATGACCCAAGCTCCCTCTTGTGGGAAGCTTTTGAATATAACATCGTTCTATATGTGCCCGGCTTCAAACCCAGGGAAGGCATACTGTCATTGGCCAGGGCATTATTACTGTGCCTATTGGGGATGTGAAACTATAGCATTTGGGTTTACCCCAGGAGGAGGACCTGACAAGTACTTGAAGGTCAGCTATGGCCCTTTTGGATGTAAGAAGCCTGTGGCATGGATTCCTGGTTGTGTAGGGACGGTTGACCAGTGTTGGGGAAACTGCACGCATTTCTATTTCAATGTCACCCAACCTGATGACGTGGGATGGTTGGTAGGAAAAACTTGGGGAATTAGACATTGGCAAGAGGGAACAGACCTGGGAAATTTAATCCAGATAAAAAAAAGAGCCGGTTCCCCATGATCCCAGCCCGGTGGGTCCGAACCCAGCAATAAATGGAAAATTAGGCGTTAATGAAACATATTCAGGTGGTAACGAAAGTACCTTTGGGAACACTACTGGTTCAGGTCAGCAGGTGCCTACTAAAAAAATATACGGCATTGTGGGGAGTAATGCAAGCCACCTTTGCTGTCCTAAATCATACCTATCCAAATCTCACCGAGGGGTGCTGGCTCTGCTATATGATAAACCCTCCTTTTTATGAGGCCATAGGGAATTCCGCCAAAGTTAGAAGAGTTAATGGAACAAACCCTAAAGACTGCTTGTGGAAATAAGGGAAAGAAGATAGGACTCCAGGAGTAACCATAGCACAAGTAAGCGGGAAAGGGAGATGTGTGGGAAAAGTGCCTGTAGATATGCAGCATTTATGCAACACAACAACCAGCATTAGAGGGGGTAATAGAACAGCCAAATGGCTTTTACCTGCAACCAATACCAAGTGGGTGTGTAACACCCTCGGAGTTACCCCTTGTTTATCCATAGACCATTTCAATGAAAGTTCGGACTATTGTATACAAGTACTAATAGTCCCCCGCATATCATACCACCCCAGGGACTATGTATTAGAACATCAGATAACTCCTGAGCACCACCTAGTAAAAAGAGAGCCCTTGACGGTTCTCACTGTAGCTGTATTGCTAAGCGTTGGGGGGGCTGGGGTTGGGACCGGAGTAGCCTCCCTGGTAAATCAACAGCAAGGTATGAGAAATTTGCGCATCTCAGTAGACGAGGATTTAAGCAGAATAGAGAAGGCAATAGATGGGCTGGTAAAATCGGTCAGATCATTATCTGAGGTTGTGCTACAGAACAGGAGGGGATTAGATCTACTGTTTTTACAACAAGGGGGCCTATGCGTGGCCCTGCGGGAAGAATGTTGTACGTACGCAGATCACACTGGTATTGTAATAGATACTATGGCAGAGCTACGCAAGCAAATTGAACAAAGGAAGAAAGAGAGGGAGTCCCAGCAAAGCTGGTACGAGACCTGGTTTACTCACTCCCCTTGGCTCACAACTCTCTTATCCACAATTGCAGGACCTGTAATTTTACTGATTTTGGCGTTAACCTTTGGCCCCTATATTCTTAATAAAGCAGTAGCCGTAGTGAAGAGATGTTTAGAAGCAGCCCATTTGCCGATGATTCGTACTAAATATGAACCCCTTACGGGGGAGGCGGGTGAAGATTACTTAGAACTTAGCAGGAAAGAACTAACCCGCTTTAACGAACAAAAAGAAGGTTAAAAAGAAAAAGGGGGGGAATTGTAAGAGATAACATGACCTTTTTGTTCGTACTGAGATGTCTCAGGAAACAGGCTGAGATAAGAAACAGGCTGAGATCAGTTTGTTCTGTAAATATGTAACCGCAAAGGCATGTGGGCGGACCTATGTTGCAATGGTATGTGCTTGAGAAATCCCCAGGTTACAAGGACAACTGCGAGGAAGATGAGGCGCCTTCATCCTACGACCACCAAGAGGCAGAGGAACGACCACCTAGCAACAGGGGGCGCAGGCGCAGATCATACTGACACATACCCGGAAAGACGACAGGATAAAAGGGGACGGACTCAAGTGGATTGCGCGGCAGTTGGCGGAGCGCTGACTCCCCTGCCGCCCAGCGCTGCTTTGCTTCCGCCTTCATACATATACTGTAATCAATAAATTTCACTGATTGGCACAGATAGCCTCTTGTGCTCATTCATAACACGGGCAGGGGAGGTTTTCCCGGGAATATAAAATTCCACCCTGGTTTTGGGGATCTTGGCACCACTCATGCCTGCCCAGTACAAGGGGCTGCTCTTCGCTCCCGGTGCGTTTGCGCTGCCCCGCGATACAATGGACTGAATCGCGGCCCCACCCCCATCCTCCCCAGCCTCGGGAGCAGCAGCAGCGGCGCTGCTGCGGACCAAGCCGGTGCTCCCTCCTGCTGCCGCTGCCTCTGCCTCTGTCTCTGCCTCTGCCTCAGTGGGACAGAGCTCGGGGCAGTCTGGGGGAAGCAGAGGGAGTAGTGAGCTGGATGCCGGTTTTGAAACAAGCGGGCTGGATTCGTTGTCCAGCACTGGGCTCTCTGCCGCTGCCGGCGGCGAATCACAGAGCAGAGTCGCTGCTGATGAGTCGGCTTCAGGCGGCGCGGTGGCGGGAGCCGCGGCGCCCTGCGGGAGCTCCCCGCCCGCAGCGAGCGGCGCGGGGGGTGCAGTTTCCCCCACGGCGTGGCACGCCGCCAGCCCAAGCGGAGCGGGCGGCGCGGCATCGGCGGTGCCTCTCGGCACCGGCGGTCGTGGCGGCGGCTGCGACAACTCTGCCGGTCCCGGGGTCGGCGGCGGCGGTCGGCTAGGCGCCGGCGGCGATGTCGGTCCCGGGGTGGGGGGCCGTAGCGGCGGTGGTGGCGGGCTCGCTCCAAGCGGAGCGGTGGGTGGAGCGAGAGGCAAGGCCGCTGCCGCCGCTGGGACGGCGGGCCGAGCGGCGAGCGGGGCAGCGAACCCCACTGCCGGCAGGGGTGGCGCCATGGCAGGCGGGGCGTGGAAAGCAGCCACGGCCCCTGTTGCGGGATCCAGTCCCACAGAGGGCAGGACGGAGATCAACGTGGAGGTCCCACCCAAGACGTGTTGCTGCACCGCAGGCGCTGGTATCACAAAGGATATTGTAATGAACAAAGTTTCCAGGTGTTCCCCAGAGAGGCGGGCAGGGCCTTCCTAGTTCCCATGGCAACACTCGAATGACTGCTGGCCACCGATATTGAAATGTTAATTTGCTAATTGCTCTGTTTGTTTTCTCTAAACTACCTAGAGATAACCTGCCTCACCCCCCCCACCACACCGACATTCTGGGACTAAGATGCAAATAAGAAAACCTCCTGGGACCATGTGAGTATTTTTTTAGGGATAAAGACACCCCTAAATAAAGAACTAAACACAGTAGAGGGGGATAGACAAATGCCCGAGCTGAGGAAGAGAGAAACACATCCCCTGATCGAGTTTAGTCTGTCACCATCACCTAAAGGAGACTAGACTAGAGTAGGGTGTGGCAAGTGGAGACGGAAGAGATAGAGCCCCCTAGGGCTGTCACTAGAGTAGGAGCGGGAACAGTTGTTGTTCCGGACTTCAGCAACCGACTCTGCCCTCCACACCTCCTCACCCGTTGGCTACCTGTTGTGCCACAGGGAAGAAGAAGGGACAGCTGCTGCTCTGGACTTCAGTGACAGACCCTGCATGCCTCCTTCCTTTCGGCCACCTGGGAGAGCTACAACAACGGGGGCAAGCTCTGGTGTTGAACATTAATAAAGGCATTAGCTCTGTTCAATTCAGCGGTGGGCTAATTCCCGGGAGAGTGATTGAGTGAGTGATTGAGGCATGTACGGCGGGATGCCTAGCAGGCAGGAGCAAAAAGTCCCGCCAAGCAGAGGGCATGTCCCCCACAGGCAGTGACACGCGGAGCCAGACTCTAAAACTCAAAGACAGAGTAAGTTTTAAAGTAGGTATGTTTATTCGGCCGGCATGTGGGACATTTCCCCAAATACATGCATGCCCCTTGCTTACACATGTGTTCTTTTATCCCCTGGAGTGTTACATATGCATTACGTTTCTTCATGGGTCATTTCCTGGCTCCCCTCCCTCTCCGCTCTGTATGCTAATCAGCTTGTCGGTCCTCTGTGCCTGCGCAGCTGTCTCTGGTGGTCGTCCCGGGCTTCGGGGGTCGTAAAAGGGATGAAGTAAGAATGGTCTTCTTCAGGCTGACTTTTCGACCCCACTGCTTTGCACATGCCCATTGATTCCTTGGCCACGGTCCAAGCCAGGGGCCAGGATCCATCTGTTTCCAGAACATAAGGGGCCCCATTTTTCAGTTGTCTTTACACCCTGTATCCTGTTTTCCATATACATTCTTTCTCCTTATCAGGTCTCTCCTTGCTGCTCTGCACGTAGTCTCTTCCTTTCCCATAGGCCAGGATACGGTATATTCTCACATAACCTAAGGATGTGGCCCTAAGCAATATCCATTATTTTATATGCCTATTACTATTCAATACCTTCTAATTTCTATGATTAATATCTTCTAGTTCTAACCCCATGTTTCAGCAGGACTGGATAACAGGGCAGGTGGGATGTCCCTGGCAGGCACCCCGGCAGAGCAGGTAGAGGAATGTCCCTGGAAGGAAGAGCAGGATGTCCTTGGCAGAGCAGGGGGCTTGGCCGGAGTTCGAGTGTAAGGCTCGGCAGGACGTTCGACCTTACCTCGGCAGGGAGACCAAGCTTCCCAAGCCTAGTAAGAAGGTTGGGCAGAAGGCCAAGTAAGAGTTTAGTCAAGACTTAGCAGGGGTCCAAGCCTAAAAAGTCTAGGAGGAAGTCCAAAACTTAGACCGAAGAGCAAGAGGACAAAAGACAATATATGTGAGTGTGACTAGTGATTGTCCTAGCCAAGAGACAATGCAAAGTGTTAAGAGGGTAGTTCCAAGAGTGCGAGTTTAGTTAAAAGAGATTAAGTTCAGTCAAGAGATTCAAAATACTAAGTTGTGGGAAGGGACCAGATGAGCTTTAATTGCCTGTCTGTATATTCCATTTTAAATAGAGGCACCATTGAAAGTATATATATTTTTTTCCTCACCTTTTTTTTTTGAGGCCTGAAAATGGGAAGAGGTTATAGTAAAGGAGCAGATTCTTCCAAAGAGAAAGCAAAGAGAATTCCCCCTAACAGCCCCTTGGGGCAACTGTTAGACCAGTGGGATTCTTGGGAGACCACGAAGGGTCTAGATAAAAGTAAGATGATACATTACAGTATAGAAGTATGGCCGAAGTTAGAACTACAGGGACAGTGGCCATGGTATGGAACCCGAGATCTGTGGATGTGTAATCAGTTAAACCAACACCTACAAAACCCGAGAGGACCTTGATGTAGAGCTGGAGGAGTTGCATTTGTAGATGCACCATTGACAGCTTCCAAAGTCCAGGGATTTAAGAAAGAGCAAGGAAATTTAGTAGAAGACCCCGTTGGAATATCTAACCAGGTTGACCAATTTCTAGGGCCGAATATTTATACCTGGGGAGAGCTGAACTCTATTCTAAGCATTCTGTTCTCTCCAGAAGAGAGGTCCAGATGATCTGAACAGAAGGGGTGAGGATATGGGAAAGAGAAAATAGATTGGGGCCCCCAGGGGACCAAAAGATACCTTTAGTAGACCCCAACTGGAATCCCAACCAGGGAGAAGGAAGGCAAAACATGAGAGACTATAGGTCCTTCATGATAAGAGGGATCAAAGAGTCTATCCCTAGGGGAAGCAATACAAAATTGGCCTGTGATAGTACTCAGGAGAAGGATGAAACCCCAGCAATTTGGCTTAACCGACTAAAACGAAATTTCCAGTTATATTCAAATGTAGACTCAGATAGCCCAGAGGGTCAAGTCCTCTTGAAGGTCCAGTTTGTCACCAAATCCTGGCCCGATATTAGAGGGAAGCTAGACAAGATGGAGGACTGGCAAGAAAAGAACATGAATGAGTTGCTCAAAGAAGCCCTAAGAGTGTATTTAAGGAGGGAAGAAGAAAAAGCCAAAACTAAGGCTAGATTTATGGTCGCAGTTGCTCGAGAAAGTATAAGGGCAGACAGATCACCATCACTGCCATCTAAGTCAAGTGAGAATAGACCAGGGCCATTATCTAAAAAAAATTTGAGACCAGCCAGCACCATCATATGGAGCAAATAAGAACTTTAATGAGTTCAGGAAACCTGAGACTTCACAAAGCAACAGGAGGTGCTATTACTGTGGCGAGATAGGACACCTTAAAAGGAATTGTCAGAAGTTTCAGCTTGATAAGGCAATGCATAAAGAACAAGAAGTCTTAGAAGAGATTTCAAGGAGAGACGACTAGGGGTGTCAGGGGCTCTATAAGTTAGGGAAACCAATGAACCATCAAGAAGAGCCCTTGGTAAACTTTGAGGTAGGTCCCCACTATGAAGAATTTGAGTTCTTAGTTGACACAGGGGCAGATAAGTTCAGTATAAACAAGTTACCAGTAGGAGTCACCATTGGGAAGAAGGTCTGTGAGGTTTTAGGGGCAGAGGGAAGACCATTTAAAGCATCTATAGTTGAGAATATAGAAATCAAGGGGAATTCAAGACAATGTTTGGCAGACTTTATCTACCTGCCAAATTTAGGAAGTAACCTCTTGGGAAGAGACTTGCAAGTTCAATTGGGGGTAGGTATCATCCCAAGAGATGGGAGGATGGTAGTCCCGGTCATGAGGCTGAACCAGAGAGACATAGAAGAAATAGACCCCAGAGTATGGACAGAAGAAAGTAAGTGTGGATACTTGAACATCACGCCAATAAAAATAGAAATGCAAAGAGATACACCCCCTATCCGAGTCAAGCAATACCCAATATCCCCTGAAGGCAAGAGAGGATTAGCCCCAGTGATCAAATGACTATTAGAGCAAGGTATTCTAGAATCATGCATGTCCCCCCATACCACTCCTATACTAGCCGTAAGAAAAGCAGAAGGGAAATACAGGCTAGTTCAAGACTTAAGGGAAGTAAACAAGAAGACTGTTACCAGACACCCTGTGGTATCCAACCCCGATACCCTTTTAAGCAAAATTCCAAAGGAGCATGCCTGGTTCACAGTTATAGATTTAAAAGATGCCTTCTGGGCATGCCCGCTGGCAGAAGAATGTCGTGACTGGTTTGCATTTGAGTGGGAAGATCCTGACAGAAGGAGAAAGCAACAGCTAAGGTGGACACGCCTCCCACAGGGGTTTACAGAATCCCCAAACCTCTTTGGGCAAGCACTAGAGGAACTATTAGGGCAGTTCACTCCTGAGGAAAACGTTCAGATCTTACAGTATGTAGACTACTTATTCGTATCTGGGGAAGAGAGAGACCAGGTCAAAACCACCAGTGTTCGACTCCTAAATTTCCTGGGAGAAAACGGCCTAAAAGTATCCCAAGAAAAAACTATAATTTGTAGAATCTGAAGTGACCTACCTAGGTCACATAATTGGAGAAGGGTATAAGAAACTAAGTCCTGAGAGAATCTCAGGTATCCTGTCTATCCCAGCTCCCAAGACCAAGAGAGACGTAAGGAAGCTACTAGGCCTGTTTGGTTATTGTAAACTGTGGTTAGATCAATACACCAAAAGCGTGAAGTTCCTTTATGATAAATTAGTAGACTCTGAGCCTGTAAAGTGGACAAAAGAGGATGAGGAACAGCTACGAGGTTTGAAAGATAAACTATCCTCGGCACCTGTTCTAAGCCTGCCTGACCTTAAGAAAGACTTTAACCTGTTCGTGAGCACAGAAGGGGGAATTGCATATGGGGTATTAACTCAAGAATGGGGAAGACACAAAAAGCCAATAGCTTACCTCTCAAAACTACTAGACCCAGTAGCCAGAGGATGGCCAACTTGCCTGCAAGTAATTGCAGCAGCAGCCATCCTGATAGAAGAAGCCCAAAAGTTGACCCTGCAAGGGAAAATTAAAGTCCACACCCCCCACGATCTCAAAACAGTGCTAAGCCAAAAAGCTCAGCAGTGGTTGACTGACTCTAGAATATTGAGGTATGAGATCATCTTAATGAACACAGGTGACTTAGAGTTAGTCACCTCCAAATGTCTAAACCCTGCACAATTTCTTGCCGGAGAACCCCTGGCTGATCTAGAACATGATTGTGTTGAACTCATAAATCTACAGACCAAAGTGAGAGAGGATTTAGAAGATGTACCCTTGCCATATGGGAGATCCCTTTTTATAGATGGGTCCTCAAGAGTAATAGGAGGGAAAAGAGCCTCAAGATATGCTGTCATAGACAGGGAAGACATGAAAGTCGTGGAAAAAGGGAAACTGCCCTCAAACTGGTCAGACCAGTGTTGTGAACTCTATGCTTTGAAAAGAGGATTAGACCTGTAAGAGGGAGACCAAGGAACTATTTACACAGACTCACAATATGCGTTTGGGATCATCCATACCTTCGGAAAAATTTGGGAGGAGCGTGTCTACCTAAACTCCAAAGGGAAGAACCTGGTACATGAGAAACTGATAAAACTAGTATTAGAATCCTTACAAAAGCCCACAGAGATAGCTGTGGTGCATATAAAGGGACATCAGAAAGGACACACCCGTGAAGAAAAGGGAAACCGATTAGCAGATCAGATAGCTAAAGAAGTAGACTTGGACTCAAGAAATACAGTAAAAGGTTTTAAAATAGAAGTAGGACCAAGTAGAGAAAGAAAAGAAGAGCCAAGGTTCAGTGAAAGAGAGTTAAAAATAATAAAGGAACTAGAATTACATCAAGGGGAACAAGGAGAATGGTTAACTCCTGATGGGTGTAAGTTCCTAAATAAAGCCCTAGCTCGAAGAGTGCTAGTAGAGCTACATGAATTGACCCATTGGGGAATCCAAGGTTTGTGCGACCACTTTTTACGGGAAAATTTATGTCTTGGAGTATATGATCTGGCAAAGACAGTCACAAGAGGGTGTGCGATTTCCCTGAAAATTGACCAAAAGGTAATGAGAAAAACAGCACATGGGGGAGGAAAACTTGCTTTGAGACCTTTCCAAAACATACAAGTAGATTTCACTGAAATGCCCTCTGTGCAGAGGTACAAACATTTACTAGTGATCGTAGATCATCTCACTCACTGGGTGGAGGCTTTCCCAACCAGAAAAGAGACCGTGCAGGAAGTTGCCAAAATAATCTTAGAAAACATCATACCACGATATGGGCTAGTCAATAACATTGACTCGGACCGAGGTCCACATTTTGTCGCTCAAACTTTACATCAAGTAACAAAAGCCCTGGGGATAAGATGGAGATTGCACACCCCATGGCATCCTCAAAGCTCTGGAAGAGTGGAGAGGATGAATAGAACTCTTAAAAATGTGTTAACTAAATTAATTGAAGAGACAAAGATGAATTGGCTCCAGTATTTACCTCTCGCTCTCTTGTGCATCAGAACCAGACCTCAGTCCGACATAGGGGTCTCTCCCTATGAAATGATGTTTGGGCTCCCTTTTTTAATCCCCCCTTTCAGTACAGCAGATTATCTGTAAGGGGAGGCAGCAACTCAGAAATATTTAGAGGTCATAGCAAATACCCTAGAAGGCCTCAGAAAGAAGGGGTACCTCCCCCAAACTTCCCCTCTGGACACCAATGCCCACAACATCAGTCCTGGGACCTGGGTGTTGATAAAGTCCTGGAACACCACCACTCCATTAACCCCCAAATTCGAAGGACCTTTCCAGGTACTACTCACCACACACACTGCGGTGTGAACCCAAGAAAAAGGCTGGACCCATGTCACCAGAGTCAAAGGACCAGTGCCACTCCCGGACGCCAGACCAGACCCAACAGTGTCACCCGCCTCCTCTTGTGCATGGACAGTAATTAAGAGACCAGAGGACTTAAAATTAACTTTAAAAAAGACTTGCTAGAGACTCATATACAGTAAGGTGTTAATAACTGTTTCTGAGTTAAAGTGCCATAGGAAAGGTTTAAGTACTTTGTAAATGTTTAATAAGAATAAGTGTCCTTTAGCCAAAGGAGTTAACTGAAGAATTTTTTTAAAATTAGAATATTATTAAGTCTTACTTAGTTTCTAAAGAATAGGAAAATTACCATCAGACATAAGTAAAAGCATATAAATGCCAAAAGAAGTTAGCCCTCAAAAGCCAAAGACTGTAAGTTGATGCGGGCTTAAGCCCGATCAAAGAAATAGAGGAGGGATTTGTAATGAACAAAGTTTCCAGGTGTTCCCCAGAGAGGCGGGCAGGGCCTTCCTAGTTCCCATGGCAACACTCGAATGACTGCTGGCCACCGATATTGAAATGTTAATTTGCTAATTGCTCTGTTTGTTTTCTCTAAACTACCTAGAGATAGCCTGCCTCCCCCCCCCACCACACCGACATTCTGGGACTAAGATGCAAATAAGAAAACCTCCTGGGACCATGTGAGTATTTTTTTAGGGATAAAGACACCCCTAAATAAAGAACTAAACACAGTAGAGGGGGATAGACAAATGCCCGAGCTGAGGAAGAGAGAAACACATCCCCTGATCGAGTTTAGTCTGTCACCATCACCTAAAGGAGACTAGACTAGAGTAGGCTGTGGCAAATGGAGACGGAAGAGATAGAGCCCCCTAGGGCTGTCACTAGAGAAGGAGCGGGGACAGCTGTTGTTCCGGACTTCAGCAACCGACTCTGCCCTCCACACCTCCTCACCCTTTGGTCACCGGTTGTGCCACAGGGAAGAAGAAGGGACAGCTGCTGCTCTGGACTTCAGTGACAGACCCTGCATGCCTCCTTCCTTTCGGCCACCTGGGAGAGCTACAACAACGGGGGCAAGCTCCGTTTGGGCCCCCTGCCCAGCTGATCTTTTTAATAAAGAGCTGGACATTAATAAAGGCATCAGCTCTGTTCATTTCAGATATCAAAATCGCTGGTCCGCACAGTGCGAAGGGAAGCGGACCGGGAGGCAGTTGCGCCTGTCCCATTGGCATAGCTGAAGCCCCCGCGTGCGGCAGGGGGCGTGCCAGGGGATGGATCAGAGCCTCCATTGCCGGACTGCGGGCAGCGCCGGCCCCCCCCCGTGAATGCAGTCCGGAAAAGGAGGGGCTGCGGAGCCACGGGCAGTGGTGGCGGCCGGTCCGGGGCCGCCCCGTGCAGTCCTTGCAATTTTGGTCGCGGCGCGGGCTGCGGCGCAGTCAGTGTCCGGAATCCCGAAATGTCCCGGTCAGAACCGCTGCCTCTTTGGGTCCCGGCCTGCAGGACTGTGTAAATGCCCACCCAGACTGTGAGAAGTTTCGGCGCTATTCCGTCCCCCTTGTCCAACTGCTTCATGAGGCAGCATCCCAAATTGCGCCAGACTCTACGATCAAAGGCGCGTCCAGGGTCTGCAGGAAATCCACGGTCCCAAGCCCAACCCAGGAGTCTGACGAGCTCATCATCAGAAACCTGGGCCCCCAGTTGAGGGGCCCAGCTTTGCCAAGCGGTCAAGACCAACCGTTAAGCTGTAGATGGCTGGTTCCCCATTGTTAGGAAACCCTCCCTCAGCAGACGTCCACTTAAAGAGACAGACAGTCCACTACTTCAGGGAAAAACCTGTCCCACTCTGTTCTCAGCTTCTAAGAGCAGACCCATGGTCCAGACAGGACCAAGCCTCTCCAGAAGGCATGCAGTTTCAGTGTTACCTCTTCAAGATGGCAAAGGTGTCCGGCCAGAGCCTCCAGGCTACTAGCGCACAGCCGCGGCTGCAGAGCGACCCCTGGAAGACGTCATGTCTCAATGGGGGGCCAAATTGGAACTTCCAGCCCCTCAGGATTTTTAGTGGTGGTCACTGAGGAGCGCCCTTCTCAGAAGCTAAATTGGCTGACAGATACACCGGTCTGGGTAGAACAGTGGCCGCTAAATAAACAGAAATTAAAAGTGCTCACTCAAATCATGGAGGAGGAGTTAGCAAAAGGTCATATGATAGAAACTAACAGCCCTTGGAATTCCCCAGTGTTTATCATCAAAAAGCCGGGGAAGGACAAGTGGTGTCTCCTTCATGATTTGAGAAAAATAAACGATGTCATCGAAGACATGGGGTCCCTCCAACCAGGGATGCCGTCCCCCTCAATGCTCCCCCAAAATTGGTCATTGGCGGTAATAGATATTAAAGACTGCTTTTTTCAAATTCCCCTCCACCCAGTCGACACTCCGCATTTTGCCTTCTCTGTGCCCTCCATCAACAGAGGAGGCCTCATGAAGCACTACCACTGGAGAGTATTGCCTCAAGGCCTAAAATGCTCTCCTTCCATCTGCCAGTGGTATGTCGCCAGAGTTCTGTCCCTGGTGCGTGCCAGAGCAGGAAATTGTGTCATTTATGATTACATGGACGATGTGCTTGTGTGTGTGCCTGATAACAATGTGCTTGCAGCAGTGCTTGAGGACACTGTCACTGCCTTGTCAGTGGCTGGATTTGAGCTGCAAAAGGACAAAGTACAGAAACTGCCACCTTGGAAGTATCTGGGCCTTGAGATCTCAAACAGGACCATTACACCACAGAGAGTCCTCATCAATGATAATCTGAAGACTTTACAATACCTCCATTGGGTCATTGAACTGGGTCAGGCCCTGGCTGGGGCTCACCACGGAGGATCTATCTCCCCTCTTCAACTTGTTAAGGGGGAGGGAGTATTGGGGTTCCCAATATTCTGACGGAGACCTGCCCGGACTTGTCCTGCTGCTGAGTCCAAAAGGCGACAGCTGGGGTGGTTTTACCCCAGCGACACTGTTTGACTCACCCAGTAGCTGCAGGTGGCTGCAAGCTTGCCAGAAGCCCCAGCGGACGGTATTCCTCAGTGGAGAGACTTTAGGCGATGGTGAAGGAAGGAGTCACTTCTGCCAGAGGGTTCGATCCAGAGTGTTTATTCCAGCTACAAAGTTCTGAATCCCGTCACAGCTCCAACAGAAGGCTGGCCACGTGGCTGGAGTGTCCTTTTAAACCGGGGGTAGGGGGAGGGGCAGGTACAGGTAGCCACCAACCAGTTGAGGGGGAGGGGTCCCAGGGGGAGAAGAGACACCTGAATTGACCAATGGCCACAGGGGGCAGGGAGTATCTCTTGAATCTACCAATCATTCGACACCTTGTCTCACAGCCAGGGCTCCTGGGACTGGGGGCGGGGGGACAGGAGAGAGGACTTTACCTTTGGGAGGGAGGAGACACACCGCAACAAGAGAGGAGTTAGATTCTCTGAGGGCCTTGATTCAGGAGGGGAAGCAGGTTCTTGAGAAGGTACAGTCAACGCTGGCAGGCTGACAGGCCTATTGCTGCCAGGTGGACCTTCCCTTCAACTTTATCATCTTAGGTAAGCTGCCGCACCTTCACGGGCTCATTTTCCAATGGGACAGAGACCAGAAGGACCTCCTCTTGATTATAGAGTGGGTGTTCCTTGGTCATCGGCTGTCCAAATGTATCACATGGCCACAAGATCTGATGGCCCAGCTGATGACTAAGGCTAGGGCTAGAATGCGACTGTTGGCAGGGTGTGATTTCACATGCATACACGTCCCCATCAAAACATCAACAGGAAGACTAACCAAGGGGACCCTGGAGCAGTTGTTCCATGAGAATGAGAGTTTACAGTTTGCTCTGGATGGCTATCCAGGTCAAATTTCCATACATCATCCAGACCACAAATTGTTTAACACAGGCTTCAATTTGATCCCAAAAGATATCCAAAGTTGGCGTCCATTGAAGGGCTTGCCCATTTTTACTGACGCGTCCAGAGGGTCCCACAAGTCTGTTATGACTTGGAAAGATCCTCAAACTCAGCAGCGGGAAGCCAACATTAAGTCCATAGAAGGCTCTCCTCAAGTTGCTGAGTTGGATGCAGTCGTCAGGGCCTTCGAGAAATTCCTAGAACCAATTAATATTGTTACCTGTCGGAATCCATAAAATCAGGGTTTTGGGCTAGTTGCAAAAGGCAGGCCTCAGAGACAGCAGAACTGCGATTAGAGCTAAGCAGTAGACATAAGATTTGTCAGCAGAAAAATTATACAAGAAGTAGAAAGTAAGGAGAAATAGAACAATGGTCCATGTATTAACACTTGGCTAGAATAACTCCCCAAGTTACAAAAAAGTATATCTAGTCGAGATATTAGGAAGTTCTAAGCTTAATAATGGAGCTCTGTGCATTGTATCTTAAGGCTTACAACCGGTTATTGTGTTCGAAATAAACGAGCATTGTTTTAACCAAAGGTACGTATGTTTATAGTGGTTGGCTAGAACTACTGTCAATGTTCTTTTGCTTTGTGTGATTGGTCAAAAAGCTTTTAAAATTAGTTGTAACATTAAGTTCTTTGTCTGCTGCCTGGGATGTGAGCTGATGGCATCTTCCCATTGTCATAACCATGTAATGCGACTGATGCTGGAAAATAAACAGCTCAAGATGCGTTCCTCAGCAGTCCCGAACGGGAGTTCGTGATTTGTACATGGTCCCCTGGCTGGTGATATAACCGATTCGGCTTATGTAGCTGGAGTAGTGTCCAGAGCAGAACATGCCATTTTTAGGGAGGTCTCCAACCCAGTTATTTTCGGCTTGCTCTTGAAGCTTGTATATCTAGTTTCCCACCGGGAGCAACCCTTTTTGGTGATGCATGTGAGGTCACACACTGACCTCTCCGGATTCATTGTTGAGGAGAACAGTAAAGCAGATGCCCTAGCTGCTCCATTACAGCTGGCTGGCCAACCCAACATCTTCCAGCAGGCCAAACTCAGCCATCAGCAATTCCATCAGAACATTCCTGGTCTGATCCGTCAATCCAATCTAAGGCGTGATCAGGCCAAGGCAATTGTGGCCACATGCCCAAACTGTCAGGAGTCCTCCTTACCATCATTAGGTTCAGGAGTGAACCCAAGAGGATTCCACAGTTGTGAGGTGTGGCAGACGGACATCACTCATTTACCAGAGTTTGGGAGGTTAAAATATGTACATGTCTCAGTTGACACCTTCTCGGGAGCAGTCTTTGCCTCGGCCCACACAGGGGAAAAAGCCGCAGATGCACAAAGACATCTGGTGCAGGCTTTTGCCACTTTAGGGGTCCCTAATACCATCAAGACTGACAACGGCCCAGCCCATACTTCCAAGGTGTTTGGTGAGTTTTTACAAGAATGGGAGGGTCCAACATCAGACAGGGATACCACACTCCCCCACCGGCCAGGCAGTGATAGAAAGGACTCATCAGACTCTTAAAAAGGTCCTCAACCACCAAAGAGGAGACATTCAGATTTCTGCACCACCGCAAAGGTTATATAAAGCACTGTTTACAATCAGCTTTCTCAATTGTTCCTTAGAGGACCTGAATCCACCCGTTCTAAAGCATTTTCATCAACACCGCCAGCTTCCACTGGAGAAAAACCACTGGTTCTGGTTAGAGACCCTGAATCTGGGGAAATCCAAGGACCCTTTCAACTGGTATCCTAGGGGTGTGGGTACACGTGTGTGTCCACGCCCTCCAGAGTGAGATGGATCCCCCGGAAGTGGGTCAAGCCGTATATTCCAGCTAACAGAAAAGACCAACCAACTGCAACCCCTCTGAACCCTCTAAACAGCCCTACAAATGGCGCAGTTGACTCAAATCAAAAGTGCTGCAAAAAAAGAGGGGAGTTCTAACTTCTTATTGAAAACCCTAATGTGTGTAATGTTTGACCTTATGTTATTGTTTCCTTTGTTTTATACATCCACCCGAACAAGCATGAGAGTAAGAACTGGGGGTTGTTAGGTTGGATGCTTTTTGTTATAAAAGATACAGGTTATTTTATTGTTGTCCTACTTTTGGTCTCTTTAGTGTTTGGAATTTTAAAGAGAGTTATCTCGAATGCTACCAACAGGTCATCTTCTTCCAGAGTCATAGTAGCAGCAGCCACTACAGAACAAGAATGGTGGGAAGAAAACGTGCATGAAAGCACTGAAGTCTAAAGAGACTGAGTTTAAAGACTAAGTTTCTACCCCTCCCCTGCTTCTTTTTCAACATTATAAAACAAAAAAGGAGGAGATGTGCTAGTCTGTTGTTTTGCAGTTTGCTTTTCTGTAGTAGGTTTTAAATATTCCTTGTTATAAGTTTGTAATCGTTCATTCCATGTACGCCATTTGGCTTCCCTAATGGTTCAGTCCTGAGTTGTTTACCCCAAGATTTTCCCGCCAAGTGTATGTCAATCCACCTGTCAGTCTCCTTGTACCTCCTTTGTTCCCTTCTGGAATGTTCCCTGTCCTTCATCCCTTCCTCGAAGCAAGATTGGATTGCAAGGTTTGCTCCTTCCCCTTGTTGGCTTCTATTGGATGGCCCTTACCCTGCACTCCTCCCCTAATGCCTTCCTATGAGTAAAAGGTTATTTTATTCCCGCTCTTCCTTAAAAGCAGTTTTTTTGCCCTCAGCTGTCATCACTTGTTCCTGAATCCTCTGGGAAAATAAACCTTCCTTGGAACTCAAACAAGTGATCTCTCTCTATTCCTTTGCCTTGGTCCCTCGTATTGGGTTGCTGTTGTGTCACCCACACCACAGCCATCTGCTGCAGGGAGCTGCGAGCCCCTTTAAGCACCACCACCCGGGAGGTCTCTGTAGAGATCCGGGGGCGGCCGCTCTTGTGACCGCCCATTGGTCTTGAGGACTGAGCTGGCTGGAGAACATCTTCCCTGTGACCGCAGTGCACAGTTACATCATTCCTTACTTCAGGTGTTGCTGCTTCTCAAGCTTTGGCTACGCTTAATAAGATGGGATGCTGGACAGTCAAACAACTAAAAATAACTTCAGCTATTTTAAATCAGATGCTCACTGACATAGATAGTATTAGACATGGCACACTGCAGAATAGAGCTGTTCTAGATTTTTTGTTGTTAGCACATGGGCACGAGTGTGAGGAGTTTGAAGGAATGTGTTGTTTGAACCTCTCTGACCATTCTGCATCCATTCACAGGAAACTCAAACGACTATAAGATAACATGAAGAAATTGACTGTTAATGACTGGACATTGGATGAATGGTTTGAGGGGTGGGGAATAACTGGATGGTTGAAAGATATCATAAAGGCAGCTTTGTTATTACTAGTAGTCATTCTTATATTGCTTTGTGTTATTCCATGCATAATGAAATTGGTGAGTCTCTTGGTAGAAAATAGGGTGGAATGGTTCTGGCTGGTGCAAGAAGAAGGGGGAATTGTAGTAATGTATCTGAACCACTTAGACTACAGTGTGCACCAGCTATCCAGCTTGTAAGTGTTATCAGAATTTTCTCAGGGTCCTCTGGAATTCATCAAGGTTACTAAGACACGAACTGTGCTAAAATAAGAAAGAAGAAGCTGAGAAACCAAATTCCAAGACCACAAGAACTAGATAATGGGGGGCAGCATAGCATCTGGACTGTAACCAAACACATTGTCCCAGATTGAAAGGCAAGATGTATTCCATTTCCCATCTGTATGGCAGTTTTCTTCTGTTAAGTAGGCAGTTTTCCTTATCTCTTCCACAACCAATCCTCTCTCAGGGAAGACATCTGCTGATAATGGGCTATAGAATGTCACTGCATGACTGATAAAAACTATAACATCCCATTATGTGATGCTTCGCCCAGAGGGAGGAGCCAAGCATTTCTACCTGGAAATAATCTTGAGTTTCTGGAACACCAGCACGGCTTTTCCTGCACTGGATTTCCGAGAGGAACAGCTGCCTCTTCCACTGCAGGAAGACTACACCCTTTTCTACAGGATCACTGCTCCAACAGAACCACACCTGACACTCCAGGAGGACTGCAGCCATAGTTCCCAACTGGACTGCTGCCAACACCCTAACAGGGTGTCAGGTTGTATTCTGACTCTGTCAGTGTTGTTTTGGTTCACTGCATTGTTTATTTTATCTTTTTATTTTCTTCCCTAATAAAGAATTGCTATTCCTGCTCCCATATTTTTGCCTGAGAGTCCCCCTTAATTTCAAATTTATAACAATTAGGAGGGAGGGGGGGTTTACTTTTTTTTTTTTCCATTTCAGGGGAGGCTCCTGCCTTCCTTAGCAGACACCTGTCTTTCCAAACCAAGACACACATATTCGAAGAGGTGCACACAGAAGGCATGGACAAGACAAAGGGACCAATAAGAAATGCGTGACTAGCATGTGCAGAGAGATAGAATGTATAAGTTCATAATGTAAACAATAAACGGCTTCTGCTTAATCATATTGGTCAGTTGTCCAGGAGTCCTGAATTTCCCACAAGTGATACTTACTAAAAGGTCTTAGATTTTAATGATAGAGTTACTGTCTATATGATGATTAATGGGAATAGTTCTTTAAAATCCTTCCCTTGCTGACATCAGTAAGTTTCATCTTTTCCTGATTGTACTGGTAGCTATACATTAGTTATGAATATAAGGGAATGAGTTTTAGGGATATGTTGCAAGTAACCAGATCGGTAGCTCTGGTTTCATTTCCATTGTCTAAGAAGAACTCCGATTCTTTTTGAACCTTTCATAGACCTCTGACTAGATTAGCATTTGTCTTTGATTGACCCCGTAAATTTTAGGCTACTGGGCTTGCCCAATGAATGTAAAGGGGAAGATCACAGAGCTTAGGTGGTTCCTGTGTCAGCAACTTCTCAGTAGTAGGGAGATTTCTGTCTCAAGTTTGTTACTTCAGCAACCAGATGATGCTCACTCCAAAAGAAGGTGAGAAGGTTGGTTTCCTAAATGGTGAAATAATTCTTCCTGCTATTTGTGACTCTTTTGTATTACTGGATTTTGTATTACTGGAGTTTGTTACAGAAAGTTTGATTAAATTGTATGCATCCGGTCTTGAGGGAAACAGAGTATTCTTTAGCCAATAGCATGTAGGCTTTTATCAAACAGAGATTGTCTTAACAGAGCGGACACTTAAAATACAGTAATTCCTGCTAGATCCAATTCCATTTTTGGCAAGACCCCAACAGTGTGAAAGTCCTTTTTTCCTAGCCCGGCAGCCAAAGAAGACATCTGGAAGGCGTGAAGCTGAGTTTTCAAGGTTGTTTATTTCTTCTTATCTAAAATATTTTCTTTCTGACCCACTGAGGTCCAGCTAGTACAGAAGCCATGGCAGTCTGCTGCGAGCCCCGGGCGTCTCCCACATTATATACCCAAAATTACATGTACCATGTTTACAGTTCCCGTACCAATACCTAAAATCTATGTTGGACAGTGTGTCCCTATCCTAGACCAATAGAAAATTGTCACTATCACACCGAGACATGGAGGACAAGAAGAAGGAAGAAAAGGCTAGGGCACGCCCAGATTCCTCCATCTTGTACCCCTGAATTACATTCTAAAAACCCCCAAAATTCTACTTTTTCACCCTATGTCAATTCCCTTATTACACTACTCGAGCTCTTTTGGCTTGTAAGTCCTCATACAAGGTTGGCAGCCTCTCCCATGGGCTAAAATCGAAGCCACAGGTGTTTTTGACTTGCTGCCAAGGTCCCTGAGCCCCCTGCCAGGGTCTCGAGGCATCCAGAGCAGCCAAAGGGATGTTCTGGACTCCGACACGTTTTTAGGTTCAACAAACCAAATGCTAAACCTCCACCAGTAGGGAGGGAAATTTAACTGGACTTTCTCCTCTTTAGAAAGAATCTAATTTAAAAGTTTCACCAGAATCAGCAGGCTGTAAAACAAAAAGAGCGTAATGAAAATAGGCCAATCCTATTCTCTTAGTATTACTATTTGTGATTGGACTTGAATGAAATGTGTCAAATCTGTCTTCCTGGGTATCACATCAGTAATAGGTACTTCAGCTGATGCACTTCTCTCCTAAAGCTAAGAATAGAATCCAAATAATTGTAATTCCATGGTCACAATTCACTTTTTGATGCTGACAGGTGAAAAAGGAGCAGAAGGTGCACCTGTAAATTAACTTGAATGGACTATCTAAATCAGTGGTCACTGATTTCCTGAAGGCTTAAACAGGCAAGTTGCCCATATCTTTCAGAATTTTTGGTCATGCTTTTCTTGGGATTCTTTTAATCTTTCCCCATTAGTTCAGCCTCTGCTCTCAATCTTTTGCTGACATTTCAAGTATCTTGATAGCCTGGAAATGTCTTGTTTTTATTTATCACATCATTATTCCCTTCAAAGGGTTGTTTGCCTCAAGTCTCATTTTTGCTGATTTTCTGCTAGTTCATTGTCAGATGGCAGCAGGTGTTTTGTAATAGCAAGTACACAATCCTATAGCTTGCTTTTTTTTTTATTTGGTCTTTCTAGAAAATGGAATGACTGAACATATTTGACAGGATTTTCTCTCCATAATATGTTTCACTTGAAGGGCAGATGTAAATCATCTACCTAAACCCTTGGCATGGAAGAAACCAGTGGTTTGCTGTTGCATAGAGCTAAAATCTTACAAAAGGAAGGCCTTGTAAAACCATGGCTAAGGCCTGTTACTTTGGCTAAGTAGAAAAGGACTACGGGAAAGTGGCACAGCTGAATTAGAGGTAGAAAAACAAGTTCCATAACCATCGTGTGTTCACATTGTGGTGTATGGTGGTTGGTTGAATTATGTTTGTTATGATTTAAAGCGATGTAACTGAGAAAGGCCTGACTGCTTAAAAAGCGTGCTTTTTGCAATAAAGCAGCTCTCCTTTGCACCTGCCTGGGGACTCTGCGTCACTACGGACCTTCACTCACAGTCTGCCAAGAAGATGATCAGTAGGAATGTTGCAGAGCTGCTATGTGCATATTAACCGAATGGCAGATAGTGAAGCAGTAGACATTTCTGGGCTTTAGTACAATACTGCTGCATTGATGCCAGTTTAGTCTGTTTTCCATCAGTGACATTTCTATCTAGAAGTACACTGGCCAGAGTCTTTCTAGCATTTGATGCCATTTCCTTATTGTCATTTTAACACCTTCCTTCAGTTTAAAGGATGATACAATCTTTCCATTTTGAAGATCCCTGTTAGAAAACACTATGCCAGAGCAGTTCTCACTCCCTTTTCTTTTGCCTCGTTTGTAATTTTCATAGACTAATTTCAAATTTCTGCTAATGTCAATAAGAATACTGAGACTACTTAACAGGGTTGATGCTCTCAGCTGCTTTCCGCTTTCATACTGCTTCATACCGTATGTGACCTAATGGCCTCCTTTTGTCATCTTCATTTTGCTGTGGTTTGCTAAAAACTGGCATACGCTGCTGTCACCAGAGGACACAAGGAAAAACGACGCACTGTTGCATCCCAGGTTTGGGTTCACATTGTGGGGGTTTTTTTTGTTGGTTTTCCAGTTCTCTGTGCCCTCGTGCATCCCCCGAGTTTTTCCCTACTCCTGTGGTTTCCGTGCCCGTCTCCCTGTTCTCGCAGTCCCACTCACCCCAAAGTCTCATGTCCGCCCCCGCCGTGTTCCCATTGGTCGCTGTAGTACACGTCATCACCGCGATGTCTGTACCCATTGGGTGGGAGGGCTCCCCGTCCGCCCTGTCCCTTCCCTATTTGATCCCACTCCTCGGCATGCTCGAGGCCATTTGCGTCCGTGCGAAGCTGGGATCAGCTGCAGCTTTTCCATCGCAGCTCTCGCAGCCAATAAAGCATCCAGCCGCCACGCGGACGGATTTGGACGAATTCCCTGCCTCTTTGTTTCTTCCCTCGCGCCGACGGCAAAGCGCGGCCAACAGCCCACCCCGGAGCACGACAGCAAAAGCGCCCGGAAACTGCGGCGAGCCCCGGCCCCGACAAAAAGCTGAGATGCCCAAGCCGGGCATTCGGGAGATGATCGGGGCAGACAAAAGTAAAGAGCAGCTGCGAGTGGCGCCCAACGTCCGGGCCACGGACAGCGCAAGGCTTCAGAGCAGGCAGAGAGTCACCACAGAGCACCCGGGAGCCGCGCAGAGAGAGCGCCGCCGCGGCAAAGCCACGCCACCGACCAGCGAGCGCCGCTGCCGAGACGAGCGAGCGCGATCCGCGCGGAAAACCGCCGCCGCCACCGCAGGGTCGCGGTCCACGACGGAAAAGTGCTCCGTGCCGGACTGAAAATGGGAGCAAGTGCCCCCCCGAAGTAAGTCAGTGACGTCTCCGCCACCCACAGGAAAACACGCTGTGTTTTCCCGCGTGGGACTGGAAGCGCAACCATTCACGGCTACGGAAAGCCAAAGAACGGACGCTTCCCGGGAAAGAAGACCCTGGTAGCAGCTTTTATTTGCGAAGATTCCGGTTTGGTGAGTGATTAGCCGCGGGGGGTACCCGGCTGATACTTCACGTGGGTGGGCTCTGCCGCGTTTCCGGGGGTACGGATCACGCAGCGCGCAGCGTGTGCTGTGGGCCGCCGGGGTCTTTCGCGTTTTTTCCTTTTTTTCTTTTGCCTTTTCTGCACCAGGGGTGAGGCTGTGGGTAGAAATAGCATGGGGACCACGCTATCTACCCAACAAAGGGAATTCTATACCCAAATTAAGGGGATTTTATCAGTAAAACATCCCTACCCCAAAAATTCAGTCAAGCAGTTTGTACGATGGCTCTGCTTTTCCTTTCCACGTGTAACCGCGGAGGATGCTCACAGAACAGAGTTCTGGGAGCAAGTAGGAGCCAGGTTAGCAGAGGGAATGGACAGGGATCCCTCTGTGAAAGATTGCTTCCCAAAGCTCCATTTGCTGATCTCGGAGGTTGTAAAAGCGGGGTCCGCGCGAGAAGCAGCCGAGGAAAGGAAAGAGCCATCGGGCAGAACTGTTGTTTCCCCGGAATCCATTTCCCCATCCTCTCCTACCCCTTTTTCCCCTAAACCGGGTAGGCAGAGGGGAGTACTCCACCGCTCTGAGGCGCAGGGCACCTCCACAGACGTGGACCGTGCTCCTGGCTCCCCCGAGCCATCCCGGCACCCCCGCCTTGGTGGAATTAGCTACTCTGCAGAGGAACTAATCCCAAACCCCTTTTCCAATCCCTTTTTCCCAGTTAGAAATCCTAGTTCTGGCGCTACCCCGCACTGCTCTGCTCCCCTAAATCCCTTTCTTTGTCCCGCTGAGGAAGCCGCAGCCACGTGGCTAGGGCCTCTGTCTTCCCAAGATGGAGGGCGGCCATGTGGAGAGGTTTCTTCTTCCCATAATCCCTTTGTCCCCTTTGTTCCCTGTATCCCCACCTTTGACCCCACCCCCTCCTGCTTCCCTGTGGGTGTGGGCACCACCGACTCCAGGCATCGGGTTTCCACCCCTCCCCCTGTTCCCCCTCGGGTGGGTGTTCCCTTCTTCCATGTCCTGCCTGCCGCAACATCAGCCCCACCCTCCCCCAACAGGGAGGGCTCTGTCACCTCCGCCCCGCTGTCCCAGGGAGAAGATTCTCCCTGCCCTGTCCCACGTACCGCGCCCCCACGTCCTCCCGCTCCTTGGATACCCAGGGGGGGAGGGGGGAGTAGGGGAGAGGGGAGGGGACGGGGCCCAATCTATGAAGTCGAGCAGTCGCTCCGCACTCCAGCCTCCTACGCCAGGGGAGGAGAAAACCCTACGTGGACACCCCTTCCCTATGAATCCATAAAAGAGGTCTGCAAAACATCACATGATTTTGGACAAAAAAGCCCCTTTTTTAAAGGCATTTTAAAAGCGACTTTAACGTCTAGAACCGTAGTGCCAGCAGACCTTAAGTGTCTGTTTAGCTGCCTGCTTCTCCCATCAGAATACAGCCTGTGGGAGAGGAGGTGGAAGAAACTGGCAGCAGACCTGCTTCCCGAAATCCTAGAAGGGCCTTACAGCCTGGATTTCGCGGAAGAACCGATCACTTTGGACCATCTTGTGGGTGAAGGAGAATGGAGTGAAGGGCAACTTCAAGCTCGGGGAATTCCAACGGCCGTGCTGGACATGTCCAGGGGTGCAGCAGAGCGTGCGTTCCTGGGCATGCCCACCAAGGACCAGATGGTTCCCTATACAGCGATTAAACAAGGTGTCGCAGAGCCTTTTGTAGATTTCGTAGACCGGGTCCGGGCAGCAGTCGAGAGACGGGTGGAGAGACCTGAACACCGAGACGGGCTAGTCCTAGAAGTGGTGCACATGAACGCCAACACCATGTGCAAAAGGATCATCCTGTCGCTGCCGGCCTCACCAGCGCCGACCCTCGACCAGATCATCGAGGAGTGCACCCTGAAATCACACCTGATAGAGGAGGAGGCCCCAAAGAGACCTAAAGACAAGCTGGTCGCATCTACTGTTGCTCCTCCAAGGAACTCAGCTCCGAAGCGACTTCCATCCACACGCCGGTGCTTCCACTGCCATCAGGAGGGACATTTTCAGGATTGCTGCCCACTTTTAAGGACTATACCACCCGGGGCTGCGGGAAGAGGGAGGAGGGACGGGAACCCCACAATCCCAAAAAACTAGGAAAGGAACGCGCACTTGCCTCGCGTGCTGATAAAAATGAGGCAAGTCGTGGTGCCGTGAGAGGAGCCGCGATACACCATCTAGTCCCATCTGTAAGCGGCTGCCTCTCAACTACTGACATCGGGGAGCCTTATCGGCTCCGACTCACCAATTCTGTCCACTTTCGTTCCCAGGACTGGCATTTCTTCATAGCAGATGCAGAGCTTCTATCACACATCTGCCGCTGTGAAACCAGGAGGAAGGAGGACCTTCTGAACTGCAGGTACCTCGTGGTCGGGGACACAAAAAGCACCCCACTGGAGATAGAGGTTCCTCCGGTTATTTCCACCCTTAATCCGAGGCTCTTCTATCTCGTGGCATGCTGTGTCCATCCCCCCCTCTTCCTGCCTAAGGGCCAAGTTATTGCACAGGCAATTCCCATTCCTCGTGCTCTGTGTAATGACCTGGAACTCTCAGTCTTTTATGCTGGGAAGTTGGGAGAGGAAAAACCCCTCGTATGGTGTAAACTCAAGTGCGAGGGGCATTCTGCATACCTTCAGGGGATGTTGGACACAGGGGCAGACGTGACGGTCATCCCACCACATAAGTGGCCGTCACACTGGGAGCTGCAAAGTGTGGCCACGCCAGTCTTAGCACTAGGCGGGCCCCAGCCAGCAAAGCAATCAAAAAATATTATCCAAATTAAGGGTCCGAACGGACTGCTAGCCTCAGTACGTCCGTTCGTGATCGATTGTAAATTTACACTATGGGGGAGAGATGCCATGTCCCAGTGGGGAGCCAAATTGGAATTTCCAGCCCCTCAACAATTTTAGGTGCGGCCACTGAAGAGCGCCCCACACAGAAATTAACATGGCTCACTAATAAGCCTGTTTGGGTGGAGCAGTGGCCGCTAAGTAAACAAAAACTACAGGCGCTCACAAAACTAGTGGAGGAGGAATTGGCAAAGGGACATATAGTCGAAACTAACAGCCCCTGGAACTCTCCGGTGTTTGTAATTAAAAAGCCAGGGAAGGACAGGTGGCGACTCCTCCATGACCTAAGGAAAATTAATGAAGCCATAGAAAATCTGGGCCCTCTCCAACCGGGTATGCCATCTCCATCTATGCTACCCCAAAATTATAATTTAGCCGTAATTGACATTAAAGATTGCTTCTTTCAAATCCCGCTCCATCCAGATGATGCTCCCCGTTTTGCCTTCTCTGTACCCTCCATCAACAGGGAAGCCCCTATGAAGCGTTACCACTGGATAGTACTACCTCAGGGGCTAAAATGTTCCCCCACTATATGCCAGTGGTATGTCGCCAGGGTTCTGTACCCAATGCGTGCCAAGTGGACATCCTATATTTTCTATCATTACATGGATGACGTGCTGATTTGTGCCCCTGACAGCGAGGTCCTACAAGCAGCTCTGGAGGACACTGTTAGGGCCTTGTCGGTGGCCGGATTCGAACTACAAAAAGAGAAGGTACAGTTGCTGCCACCCTGGAAGTACCTGGGCCTAGAAATTAATAACCGAACGATTAGGCCTCAACAAATTCAGATAAGTAACAACCCCAAGACGCTGAATGACATCCAGCGCTTGTGCGGATCGCTAAATTAGATCATGCCATGGCTGGGACTCACCACGAGAGAACTATCCCCTCTTTTTGACTTGTTAGCAGAAAGGGAGGGGGATGAGGGTTTAAGTTCCCCAAGAGTCCTGACCCGGGAGGCCAGAGCCGCACTCGAGAAGGTCCAAACCACCATCGCGAGTAGGCAAGCCCATCGCTGTCAACCAGGGCTGCCTTTCCGCTTCATCATCTTAGGTGAGTTACCCCATTTATACGGTATAATATTCCAGTGGGACAAGGGCCAACAGGACCCCCTCTTGATAATAGAGTGGGTGTTCCTTGGCCACAGACAGTCCAAAAGTATCACCAAGCCACAAGAGCTGATGGCGCAGCTCATAATATGGGCCAGGGCTCGTCTGCAAGTACTAGCGGGTTGTGACTTCACATGTATCCACCTCCCCATCAAAACATCCACAGGGAAAATGACCAAGGAGACCTTTGAACACCTTCTCAGACAAAATGAAAATTTGCAGTTCGCTCTAGACAGCTTCTCAGGCCAAATTCAAATTGGGCATCCTGGCCATCATCTGTTCAATACAGAATTCAAATTGTTGCTGAAAGAATTGCAAAGTAAAAAGCCACTCAAAGCACTGACAGTATTCACAGATGGGTCAGGGAAGTCCCACAAGTCAGTAGTGACTTGGAAAGACCCAGCGACTCAGTTGTGGGAATCAGACATTAAAGTGGTGGAAGGTTCCCCACAAGTAGCTGAGTTGGATGCTGTCATGATGGCTTTTAAAAAATTCGATCAACCTTTTAATCTAGTCACAGATTCGGCATATGTGGCAGGAGCAGTGTCTAGAGCTGAACATGCAATTGTAAAAGAGGTCCCAAATCAAGTCATCTTCAGGTTGCTCACAGAATTAGTACACCTGGTTTCTAACCGTGAGCATCCCTTTTATGTGGTACATGTGAGGTCACACACGGATCTCCCAGGCTTTATTGCCGAAGGGAACCACAGAGCAGACGCCTTGGCAGCTCCAGTACAGCTGGGAGGCCAGCCGAACATAGTCGAGCAGGCCAGGCTCAGCCATCAGCAGTTCCATCAAAATGCCCCAGGTCTGGTACGCCAGTTCCATCTGCGGCGTGACCAAGCCAGGGAAATTGTAGCCTCATGCCCCAACTGTCAGGAGGCAGCTCTACCAACACTGGGAGCAGGTGTGAATCCCAGAGGTCTCCACAGTTGTGAGGTATGGCAGATGGACGTCACCAAAGTCCCCGAATTTGGGAAACTCAAGAATGTCCATATAACCGTGGACACCTTCTCAGGAGCAGTTTTCGCCTCAGCCCACATAGGAGAAAGAGCCACAGACGTGAAAAAACACCTCATACACGCCTTTGCTACTTTGGGGGTCCCAGCCACAATAAAAACTGATAATGGTCCAGCATATACTTCCAGGGTGCTCAGTAACTTCCTGCAGGAATGGGGGGTCCAGCATAATACCGGGATTCCTCACTCCCCCACCGGCCAGGCCATAATAGAGAGGACTCACCAGACGCTGAAACAAGTCCTCCGGAAGCAGCGGGGAGATGTGCGAGTGTTGTCACCGCACGAGAGGCTCTGCAAGGCCTTGTTTACTATCAATTTCCTAAACTGCTCTTTTGACAGGCAAGAACCACCAGCCCTGAGACATTTCAAACAACATCAGGAGCTCCAGCCAAAGGAGAGGCCTCCAGTATTAGTGAGGGATCCAGACTCTAAAGAAATCCAGGGTCCATTCCCACTCTTGACTTGGGGACGGGGATATGCCTGCGTATCCACGCCCTCAGGAGTCAAGTGGATCCCCAGGAGGCATGTCAAACCTTACACACCAGGACAGTCAGTGAGTCGGAGCGATACAGTGCCAGTGGATGCAACCGATGATCCCACCAACCAAGGGGTTGCATCCAATCGCAGGCGCCGCAGAAAAGGGAGAGACTCAGCATCTCCCTAAAAAGCACTTTTCCCACATCTACCTCAGACTGTGTATGTCTCCAAGTCGTGTTTATAATAAAGTTGTTGTCCCAGTTCCCCTATCCCCAAACACCCAGGGAAAAAGCAGCTCCAGTACCATCCCCAAGCCCTTTCCATCTACAAAGCAGTCACAGCAGCAGAAGAAGCTAAGAGAAGAAGCCACTGTGCAAGAATCCAAACAGAAACAACTGTCTTTTTTATATTATTTAAAGCGGGGAGTTGTTGCATCCCAGGTTTGGGTTCACATTGTGGGTTTTTTCTTTGTTGGTTTTCCAGTTCTCTGTGCCCTCGTGCATCCCCCGAGTTTTTCCCTACTCCTGTGGTTTCCATGCCTGTCTCCCCGTTCTCGCGGTCCCACTCACCCCGAAGTCTCGTGTCCGCCCCTGCCGTGTTCCCATTGGTCGCTGTAGTACACGTCATCACCGCGATGTCTGTACCCATTGGGCGGGAGGGCTCCCCGTCCGCCCTGTCCCTTCCCTATTTGATCCCACTCCTCGGCATGCTCGAGGCCATTTGCGTCCGTGCGAAGCTGGGATCGGCTGCAGCTTTTCCATCGCAGCTCTCGCAGCCAATAAAGCATCCAGCCGCCACGCGGACGGATTTGGACGAATTCCCTGCCTCTTTTTTTCTTCCCTCGCGCCGACGGCAAAGCGCGGCCAACAGCCCACCCCGGAGCGCGACAGCAAATGCGCCCGGAAACTGCGGCGAGCCCCGGCCCCGACGAAAAGCTGAGACGCCCAAGCCGGGCATTCGGGAGATGATCGGGGCAGACAAAAGTAAAGAGCAGCCACGACACACCACAGCTTTGGTCACCATGAAGAGACTAATTTATTTTTTCTGACTCCAATCATTTATAGTTCTCAAAAGGTGGCAGTGGATTGGAAGATGAACGTGCCACCTCTCCAACGACACTGGACAAACTACCAGTCTATCAAATTTCTCCGCCTCTATGAAAGAATGCAAAACAATAGGTTGTTTACAGAAAGTTGTGTGAGAAATTTCTCTACAAGAATGTAAATTCAGAAGGCTTTAGAAAATCCTAAGAAATCAGGGCGACATCTCACCCTTCTCAGTTTAAAAAAAAGAAAATGGAAAAAGAAAAATGAACAGTGTTCAGTGTCCATTCATGGAGGAATCATCAGAGTGATCACTCGTGTTGTCTGCATCCGAGTCATCACTCAGCGATTCACCCACTTGATGCCTTTCAGGTTGGTCACGGTTTCCATGTTGCCTGTCAGCCGGATTCTGTCTCTGTGGTCGCAGGTCAGGGCGAACACACTTCGAAGGTACCCAGCGTGCCCCAGTATCTGTGGACACACAAGCATACCCGCGCCCCGAATCAATAAGGTCATAAGGACCTTCCCACTGTTTGGTGACTAAATTCCGCACTCGAACCTTTGCTCCAGGCTGATGTGCCTCGTCCGCAGCCTGCAACGAGAAATGATGGTTCAAAATGACAGGGTTATTTGAGTTCTGTTGCACTGTAAGATGATTAATAGTGTACAATGCTTTTTCCAACCGACTGTGCGGGGTTTCACCCTGCATTCCCCTTTTCTGTTTTTGAAGAACCCGCTTCAGGGTACCATGAGCGCATTCTACAATAGCTTGACCAGTCGGAGAATGAGGGATACCAAACTTGCGTGACACACCCCACAACTGCAGGAACTGCCGCACCTTTTGCGATGCGTAAGCAGGACCACTGTCGGTTTTCACAGTAGAAGGTACCCCCAGGATGGCAAAAGCCTGCCGCCAGTGGGCAATGACATTGCGGGCCTTCTCTCCAGTGTGAGCAGAAGCCCACATTGCAGAAGAGAACGTGTCCACCATGACATGCACATACTTAAGCCAGCCAAACTCGGCAATCTGGGTGACATCAGTCTGCCAAAGCTCCAAAGCCCTAAGGCCTCTGGGGTTTACCCCTGCTGGTAAAGGTGGAGCAAGCGCATGGCAGTCGTCACAGGACTCGACAATGTCCCGAGCCTCCGTTGGCGTCAGCTGAAACTGCTTCTGCAAGGTATGTGCGTTCTGATGGAAAAACCTATGCGACGCCTTGGCCTGCGCGAGTGTATCAGGCTGAGGTGCTACCCACGCCGGGTTAGCCAACCTGTCAGCCCTCGCGTTACCTTCTGCCACAAATCTTGGCAAGTTGGTGTGACTCCTCACATGCAAAACATAAAATGGATGAACCCGGGCCTGAATGGCACACCACAATGTCTTCAGTAAATTAAACAAGGCAGGATTACTGACCTCCTTCAACACTGAATGACCCAATCGCTGTGCAATGTCAGCCACATAGGCGGAATCTGTGACCAAATTGAAAGGTTCCTGGGAAAATCTCTCAAATGCCATAACAGCAGCCCTCAGTTCAACCAATTGGGCTGATCCATCCTGATGACCTTCCAGAACCTGCCATTCAGATCCATCCTGCCAGGTAGCAATGGCCTTTCCAGTCTTCCCCGAGCCATCAGTAAAGACGGTGGGCCCTTGCACGGGTTCCTGACTATTTTTGGGCCGCAAAGAAATTTGGGTGGATTTCGCCACCTGCAGTAGCTTGTGGCTGGGCAGATGATAATTGATCTGCCCTGAAAAGTTTTCTAGAGCACATTGCAGGGATACGCTATGTGCAAGGCTCCAGTCAAAATCCTCCCGGGATACCGGGAGTATGATCTTTGCAGGATCTGCGCCCATCAATTGCAAACACCGTTGCCGGCATTTGAATTTTAAGCGAGCAAGCAACTCAGCCAATTCAGTTGCCGTCTTCTGCGGCCGATGGGGCAGGAAAACCCATTCCAAGATGTGCAAAGGATCAGACCATTTGTCACTCCACTGGCCAATGATACCTGTGGGATGCGAATCTGGAGTGGTAACGAATACAGTGACATCAACGGAGAAATCAATGCGATAAACTTGGCGGGCAGAAACAGCCCGCTGAACCTCCTCCAGCACCTGACGTGCCTCAGGGGTCAACGTGCGAGGCGACTTTAGATCAGAGTCTCCTTTCAACAAATCATACAGAGGAGACAGCTGTGCGTCGGTTAGTCCCAGATACAGATGTAACCAAGTGATGACACCCATCAACTTCTGGGCATCATTCAGTGTCTTCACCGAATGCACAAATTGCACCTCCTGGTGTTGGATTGTCCGTTCCAGAATTTTGACCCCTAAATACTTCCAAGGAGGTTGTCGCTGAACCTTTTCTGGAGCCACCTGCAGTCCATGCTCATGGCAAAGCATCGAGCAACCGAGGCTGAATCCTCAGCAGCTCATCCTGGGTAGAAGCAGCCACCAAAATGTCGTCCATATAATGATACAGACGTGCACCAGGAAACTGCTGGCGAACTCCAGACAAGGCACGAGCTACATACCATTGACATATGGCAGGGGAATTACGCATCCCCTGGGGCAAGACTCTCCATTGATATCGCTGTGCGGGCTCAGCATTGTCGATTGCTGGCACCGAAAAGGCAAATTTTGGTCTGTCATCGGGATGCAAAGGAATTGTAAAGAAACAATCCTTCAAATCCACGATGAAGATTGGCCAATCTGCAGGAAGCATGGTAGGCGATGGCATGCCTGCCTGCAAAGTTCCCATACTTTCCATCACGGCATTGACCTTTCGGAGGTCTTGTAACAACCTCCATTTCCCAGATTTCTTCTTGATGCAGAAAACAGGAGTGTTCCAGGGACTGGTAGAAGGCTCCAGATGACCCTGGCCCAACTGCTCCTGCACCAAATCCCGAAGGGCGCTCAATTTATCGTGAGGGAGGGGCCACTGGTTCTCCCAAACAGGTGTGTCCACCAGCCACCGTATAGGAGGCGTGGGACACTCTGCGCCCTTCGTCACAGTGGCCCCCATCAAAAACCCGTCCCGATGCGCACCCCCCACGCAGACAGAACATCCCTTCCCCAGAGGTTAGCAGGAGTAGAAGTAACATGTGGCCTAACCCAGGCCGTCTGTCCCTCTGGGTTTGTGATCAGCACAGACCGCTGGCTCACGTAACATCGTGCCGTCCCCCCCAGTCCTGCGACGGATGTCTCCACGGGACTCAGAGGCCAGTCCGGAGGCCAGGTGGCAAGGGAGAGAACTGTGATGTCAGCGCCGCTATCGAGAAGCCCGCGGAGGTGAATCTCCGATGGCGTCGCACCGAGGATGGACAGAGTACATGACATCTCGGGACGGTCTTTGGTCAGGACAGCGGTCCAGTGAATTTGAGGCGGCCCAGTGGACCCAAAACCGCCGACTCCACGCGACCGGCCAGCTGTCCTGTGAACAGAAAACTTAAAAGGTACAAGTTGAACAAGCCGTGTCCCTTTCAGGATCGTGACCGGGGGGGTGTGTGTGGAAACCATTGCACAAATCTGCCCTGTGAAGTCTGCATCAATGAGACCCAGGTGCACAATGATGCCCTGAAGGGTGGCACTAGACCTTCCCATAAGGAAAGCACTCATGCCTTCACCCAAAGGACCAAAAGCATCCAGAGGAACCTTGTGTATTTGACTAGATTCTAACACAACTGTTGCTGCTGTGCAGACATCCACACCTGCTGATCCACGGGTGCTGGCTGCAAGCTGGCTGAGCAAACCTCCATGGGCTCTGGGGTCTGGAGAGGAACTTGTGTCTGGGCACGCTTCCCCTTCGCGCTCCGCTTCCCGTTTCCCGGGCCCGGCAGCACCTGGCCATTAACATGAACAGTTGCCTTACAGGCGTATGACATATGGTCGGGCCTTCCACACCGGCCACACAAGAATATGGGAAATTTTCCCTTCTGCACTTTCTTTCCCTGTTTGGTGCTGGCCCGAGCAGTCCCCCGCTGTTGTTGCCAGCCCTGCGGCACCGCCCAGACCAGCTGCGCAACAGTAGTCCAGGCAGCCATCTTTTGAACCCAGGGGCTGAGGTCTGCACAGGCCTCTACCATCTGCGAGACAGTAGCCGTACCAGGAAGAGCCCCTATGACTCTCCTACAGTCTGCGTTACAGTTGCTCCTGGCCAGGTTCGCAAGCACAATTCTCCTTGCCTCAGGATCTGCTAACTGCCTCTCCACAGAGGCAGTCAGTCTCTCTGCAAATTTTATGAAAGGCTCATCTACCCCTTGGACAATGGTTGCAAACGGCTGCAGAGGAGCAGCCATTTCCAGGGTCTGAACCAGTGCTGCCAAGCCTAGCGTCTGGCACCGGTCAAGCACAAGGGGATCATATCCAGCTTGCCCCTGAGGATCAACATAATTGCCTGTGCCCAGCAACATATCAGTGCCAACCGCACTCCTGGGATCCTGTGGCCCCTGCGTAGCATTCTTTTGCACTGCGCTGGCTACCAAACGAGCCCACTTGTCCTCAAAAACATCAAACTGCACAGGGTCAAAAAGAGCATGTGCCACAGAACGGATGTCGGAAGGTGTCAGCATCTCAGCAACAAGCATGCGAAGCGTCTGCATAACTTCAGCAGAACCAACACCATGCTGGGCAACGGTATCACGGACTTCCTTCAGTGTCTTAAACGGTAAAGGTTGATGTGTGTTGTGAGTAACACCCCTAAGCACAGGGAAAGCCTGGGGACCCCTTGTCAAGGTCGCATCACCCGCCGTGTCCCGTCCCGTGGGCTCCACAGGGACAACGGCAGCCGCCTGACTGCGGGGCAGTGCAGCATCACTTGACACCACGCTCCCCGCAGCATCAGCAGAGCCAGAGGAGCCTCCCCCACGATCCTGCAGGCGCTGCGAGGAGACAGAGTCGCACATCTCCTCAGCCTTATCTAGGACTTCCTGCCAAAACCGCCCGTGGTCCCTGGGACGCACGGTCACCTGGCAGGGGGAAAGGGTCCACAGGGCCGATGGAGAGGATCCGCGGCCACGGGAACCCACCGGTCTCCCGCCGGCCGCGTCAGCAGTCGCGCTAAAGGTAAACACCTCAGCGCCCCGCTGTACCGCAACCTCAGCCCCCGCGGCAGGCGGGGAAGGCGGAGCCGAACCAGCCGGCAGCTCGGCGGTGCCGCCCGCCGCGGCGCTGGCAGAGGGCACCGCGGCGGACACGGTGCGGCTGCGGCGCGGAACGCAGACCCGCCCGGCTGCGGCGCGGAACGCAGACCCGGCGCGGCGCCCCCCTCCCCCGGCGCGGGGGAGGGATGGGGCGCAGAGAGAGACGCAGCGCTCGGAGTCACGTTATCGCGGGCCGACACAAGGGAGTCCGGCACGGCCCCAAGGAGCGTCGCACCCGTGCCGCGCAGCCGCGCAGCGGGCACCGCCCCCGCCGGGCGGAGCGGGGCGGGCTGCCCGCCCGCTGGGCCGGGGCCCGAAGGAACAGCGGCCAGCGCCCCGCCTCCGGCGGCTCCCACTGCCGCCGCACGCCCAGCAGGCTGCGCAGGCTCAGGCATGGGAGACGACCTTCCCCCAGAAGACGAGCCCGAGATCGAAACGGGCGAACCCGCTCTCGCTGCCCCCAGGGGATATGTCGTAAAAACACCGCAATTTGGACAAAGTGTTGTCACCGAATCAGACGCAATCAGAGGCGAGGACTGATCCACAGGCCCCTCTTCGCCCCCGAGCGCCGGGAAGGCACAAAGAGAGGGCGATTTCTCCCCCGACTCACTACACCTGCAGCGCGGGGCGGGGCGAGGCGGCCCGGCCGGCCCCACCGGCTCACTGCGCCTGCAACGCGGAGCGGGGCGAGGCGGCCGAGCCGGCTCCACCGACCGCTCGCTTAAGGCCAGCGGGCTGGGACCCCGATCCACCTCAGAGGAGGAACCACCTTCCAGCTCATCGTCTCGGGGAGAAGGGGAAGCACCCGCATCCTGCATAAACTCAAAGTCCCCGTCGTCCACGTCCGAGACAGACGGTTCCCCCAAAGAGCTCCGAGAGCTACCAAATTCAGATCCCGGCCAAGCCGCGTCCACTATTTTCCATTGCACCAGCAGTGGTCCAACGTCCACCGAGCAGTCATCAAACAGGGCGTCCATGAGACTGACCCCCAACTGAGACCACACTTCCCGGGACATCACCTTGACACGCGGAGCTAGACTCTAAAACTCAGAGACAGAGTGAGTTTTAAAGTAGGTATGTTTATTCGGCCGGACGCATGTGGGACATTTCCCCAAATACATGCGTGCCCCTTGCTTGCACACGTGTTCTTTTATCCCCTGGAGTGTTACATATGCATTAAGTTTCCCCATGGGTCATTTCCTGGCTCTCCTCCCTCTCTGCTCTGTATTCTAATCAGCTTGTCGGTCCTCTGCGCCTGCGCAGCTGTCTCTGGTGGTCGTCCCAGGCTTCGGGGGTCGTAAAAGGGATGAAGTAAGAATGGTCTTCTTCAGGCTGACTTTTCGACCCCACTGCTTTGCACATGCCCATTGATTCCTTGGCCACGGTCCAAGCCAGGGGCCAGGATCCATCTGTTTCCAGAACATAAGGGGCCCCATTTTTCAGTTGTCTTTACACCCTGTATCCTGTTTTCCATATACATTCCTTCTCCTTATCAGGTCTCTCCTTGCTGCTCTGCACGTAGTCTCTTCCTTTCCCATAGGCCAGGATACGGTATATTCTCACGTAACATAAGGATGTGGCCCTAAGCAATATCCATTATTTTATATGCCTATTACTATTCAATACCTTCTAATTTCTATGATTAATATCTTCTAGTTCTAACCCCATGTTTCAGTCCCCCCTTTTCAGCAAAATAGTAAATTCTTTTACTTAGTACAAGCTCCAATCTCTACGATATGTGTCTCCCAATGCTTTACCATGTATCTGGGATAAAGAGGTTAGTATTGTTATTCGTTGTAACAATTTGCAATTCCAAATGCGTATCACAAAGGATAGTGTTAAACTTATACCTACTAATATTAGTAAAACAATAATGGGGTGACATAATGCATTTAGGATTCCAGTTGCAGTGGGTGACCATCCAAAAAGTGAATCCCACCAACTGTGACTTGCATCCTGTTTCACTCTTTGCAGAACCTTGCTTATTTCTTTTATGTCATGATGGACAGTAATTAAGGTTTTCTCCCCAGTTTTTTGAATATTCTCTAGAATTTTGACAAGGTCCTGATGTTTGATTAATTGTCTAATTAAAGTGAGGTTCATTCCAATAGGCGTGGGTGACAACCTGTGGTACATCTTATTGTTGGCATTAATTAGCTGATGAGACACAACTGGTGCCAAATACAGAAAGTCACACCCTGAAATCCTAACAAAGTTACAAATACAAAAGTTAAGATAATTCTTACCGAGCAAAGTTACATTACCGTTATCTATTTCTATAAAAGTACACGCAGTTCTCAAACATACACAACCTTGACTAATATATACAAGTGCAGTCCTTTGGCTCGTATCCGGATGAATCTCAAAGTGACAAACACCTTGTTCAGTATCAAGACATATATCTTGAGCATCGATTGTGTTACTCTCACAAATGAACCCCTGTTGTTCCCGGGTAACGCAAGATTCTAGATTCACAGTTTGCCATTTTTCACCCACTCTCCGTGCCCATGCCCTGTGCTCTGAAGGGTAGAGTACTGACTGCTCATGATTCAGTCCCAGTGCTATAATAGGATGAATAATATAAACTGTGGCATTGCGTATGGTGAGCACAAAGGCAGTAACTACGTTGTCAGTCGAGTCATAGGTAAAGTTTACCAAAGTCCACCAAGACTGAAATTTCTTCTCAAAATCCATAGCGCTGTTCCACATGGCCTTTCGAATCTCAATTGGAAAGGCTCCTTCGCTTCCTTCCCTTATAATTGAGGCAGCTGTTGATTGCAACCATAATTGTGCCTGTATACAGCTAAAGGCCAGAGACACATTATCCTGAACCACAGCAAGTGCATCTATGATTGACCCATGGTCTTGGTCCTCTGCCTTTTTCAACCTTGGCAGTATTCTCGAGACCTGCCACTGACTGGTTCCCAATGCTAACAAAGATGACTGTAAAGGTTGTTTTAATTTAGTTAAATCACTTGTTGCAGTGGCCAATTTGTTCATTAATATTTCAGAATCAATTCCGTTTAGGACTCCCAGCCCTGTCCCTAATATTCCAGTCAGATCTCTTCGCATTCTGCCTCCAGTATATGCTTGTTTCTGCAGCCAGGTCATCCAACCCTCAAAGGACATTTTTAAAAAGGGAGAGCAGGCTGGTTGAATTTCAGAGATGTTAGTTTGCATTAGTAATTCAACACGCTTAAGAGACCATTCTGGGTTAAACAAAAATTGCTGTTGGCCTGTATTTCTTATTACATATGGGCCGATGTTGTAAATTTCAGGTCCAGGCCCAAGAGGTGTGATTTGGGTTTGGGCTGGGGTCATGGGCTCAGTTGTGGCATTTATTTTAAACTTGAAGGAGAGCCCAATGGTATCCCGGGCCCAGAGACAAACTACCTCAACAGTCTGTATTAATGTAAAGTTACACCAACAGTCTATTTCACTTGAACGACTACAAACCTCCCAGTTTCCGTCCGTGGGAGATGTTAAAACGCTAATTTGGGTTGCTCTCCTATGATGGGTTCCATTGATCATCCGACACCCTATCCTAATTTCTTCTCCTATGGTTCCTTGAAGTGACCATATTCTTTGTCTCTGCCACTCTTGTCTTTCGTATGCTTGGTTTCTGTGCATGACTACAGTTGATAGATTCAGACTTTTTATGTCAGAGTATTTTCCCATGGATCCAGTGTAACAAGTAAAGGCTTGGGACCAAGGCCATTCAGCATTACTCTGGCTAGAGGTGGGTTTTAGTTCTAGGATTGTGATTAGGGTTGCTAACAAAACAATTCTCCTGATTAGACTTTTGCAACCTAAATTGCTAAACACCCCCGACCACAATATACTCATTTTGTTCGAGTGAATTTTAGTTTCAGTTCATTATCACCCGATGTTACTTTCCAAGGGGCCTCAGGAGCTTTCTTTACTCGAGAGTGGTGAATCCAGGTGTTCTGCTCTTGGATTTTAATCGCAGTGAAAGTGGTGAGAAGCACTTGGAACGGTCCTTCCCACTGCGGCTCCAAGGTCTTTTCTGTAAGAGACTTGACATACACATAATCCCCAGGCTGTATGCCATGCACTGGTCCATCTAGCCCTCTGCTCTGAGTTCCAGCCACGTGTTTTTCAATTTCTCTGAGCTGCTTACCTAAGGCCACCATGTAAACAGCCAGCCTTTCTTCCCCAATTTGGGTGGATATTCCCTTCTGTACACCATATGGTCTCCCATAGAGCATTTCAAAGGGGCTCAGCTTTGTTTTGGTTCTGGGCTTAGTTCGGAGTCGCAACAATGCTAGTGGGAGAGACTGGGGCCAAGGCAAATTAACTTCTTGCCCTAGTCTCACAATTTGTTGCTTAATCAAATGTTTCATTTTTTCAACTTGGCCACTTGACTGGGGGCGATATGGTGTGTGAAGTTCCCAATCTATGCCCAGAAGCTGACTGACCTGTTGTACTATTTTAGAAATAAAATGAGGTCCCCTGTCTGAGGATATTGTGGCTGGAACTCCAAAGCGTGGTATTATTTCTTGTAACAGCACTTTTGTTACCTCCCGAGCTTTTGCAGTCCTGGTGGGGAAAGCCTCTGGCCATCCTGAAAAAGGTATCTGTTAGTACCAACAAATATCGATACCCCCCTTTTCTTGGCAATTCTGAAAAATCAATTTGCCACTGCTGACCAGGTCCATGGCCCTTTCCAATTTGGCCAAGTTTTGGTTTAGGGGTATTCTTAGGGTTAGTCTGGAGGCAAAGTTCACACTGCCTGGCTACCTGAGTGACAGTGGCATATAAGTTCCTAGCAATGATTTTTCCAGTCAAGTAGTTATGCAGGGCATCAATTCCCCAGTGTGTTTTCTGATGTTCCTCTTTTACTAATGCCCATAATAAATGGGAGGGGATAACTAGTTTCTTTTCGGCTGTAACAGCCCATCCCTCTTGGTTATACGTTCCCTTTTCATCTTCAATTAGCTTTCTGTCCTTCTTATCATACACTGGCTTACCTTCTAGGGAGATTTGGCCATCAGGAATTAAGGGTCCCTCCACTGTTACCTCACCTTTTGCTGCTTCTTTTGCCTCTCTGTCCGCCAGCTCGTTTCCCTCCTCCAATTCTGAGTTTCCTTTTTGATGTGCTTTAATGTGCATGATTGCCACCTTTTCAGGCAGTTGGACTGCTTCCAATAGTTGTAGTATCTCTTGCGCATGTTTAATGTTCTTTCCCTGTGAGTTTAATAGTCCTCTTTCTCTCCAGATAGCCCCATGGGCATGCACCACTCCAAATGCATATCTTGAATCTGTATAAATGTTTATTCTTTTTCCCTTTGATAACTCTAATGCCCGAGTCAGGGCAATTATTTCTGCCTTCTGTGCAGAGGTACCTGCTGGTAATGGTCCTGATTCGATTAGATCCCTTGATGTGGTAACTGCATACCCAGCATGTCGCTTTCCACTGATGACGTAGCTGCTTCCATCAGTGAACCAGGTTTCCGCATCATCCAGAGGGGTGTCCTTCAGGTCTGAGCGGCTGGAATAAGTGGCTTTGATGGTCTCCAGGCAATCGTGATGAATTGGTTCTCCTTGGTTCTTACTGAGAAAGGAAGCTGGGTTGACAATGTTAGTTACCACTATCTCAACATCATCTTGTTCTACCATGATAGCTTGGTATTTCAGAAATCGTTGTGGGGAGAGCCAGTGGCCACCCTTGGTTTCTAGGACTGAGGATACTGTATGAGACACTAGCACAGTCATCTTCTGGCCCAGGGTGAACTTACAGGCTTCCTGAATGTTCAGTACAACTGCGGCCACTGCTCTGAGACAACCTGGCCATCCTTTCGCTGCTGCATCTAGCTGTTTAGAAAGGTAAGCAACTGCCCTTCTGTATGGGCCCAGGTCCTGTGCCAGTATTCCCAGGGCAATTCCCTGTTTCTCATGAGAGAAGAGAAAGAATGGTTTACTCACGTCTGGAAGTCCTAGAGCTGGAGCTGACATGAGGGCCCTTTTCAGCTGACCAAAGGCCTGTGTGGTTTCTTTTGTCCACTGAAGGTCTCTGCTTCCATTTGCAATGAGTGAATACAGAGGTTTCACGAGCCATCCGTAGTTGTATATCCATAGTCTGCACCATCCTGTCATACCCAGGAATGTTCTCAGTTCCTTTATCGTCTGAGGTTTTGGGGTTTGGCATATTGATTCTATGCGTTCTTTCCCCAAAGTCCGTTGTCCAGCACTGATTTCATACCCCAGGTAGATCACCTTCTGTTTTACCACCTGAGCCTTTTTCTTTGACACCCTATATCCCTGGAGCCCCAAAAAGTTTAAAAGGCTTACCATCCAAGCCACGCACCCTTCTTCTGTGGGGGTGGCTATGAGGATGTCATCTACATACTGCAACATTTTGCCTTCTCCTGGTGGGGCTTCCCAGGATTCCAAATCCTTTGCGAGTTGTTCTCCAAACAGGGTGGGCGAGTTTTTGAAGCCTTGTGGTAAAACTGT
This sequence comes from Anomalospiza imberbis, assembly GCF_031753505.1. NCBI lineage: Eukaryota > Metazoa > Chordata > Aves > Passeriformes > Viduidae > Anomalospiza > Anomalospiza imberbis. The sequence goes on from NC_089720.1 coordinate 4,057,625, forward strand.
CCATGTGAGCTGAGTTTTGCGTCCACTTTTGGGATTTTGCCATTCAAATGCAAAAATTTTCTGGCTGGTTTCATGGAGAGGGAGGCAAAAGAAAGCATCCTTCAAATCTAAAACAGTGAACCAAGTTAGTTCTGGTGTTAAACATGTCAACAAGGTGTAGGGGTTGGCTACCACAAGGTAGAGATCCTCAGTGATCTTGTTAACAGCCCGTAAATCCTGCACGATCCGGTATGTCCCATCAGGTTTGTGGACAGGCAGGATAGGAGTGTTAAAATCGGACTGGCATTCTTTCAATAACCCCAGCTGTAAGAAATTTTCAATTATTGGGCTAATTCCTTCTCTATCTTCTCTCCTCAAGGGATACTGCTTAATTCTTTAGCCTTAATGGTTGTCAGTATTAAGCTCAGCACTTCTACATATTTTTGTTCATTCACCTCCAGAATAACTTCCCCATTTTTAAATGAAATAGTTGCCTCCAGTTTCTCCAATAAGTCTCTCCCTAGGAGAGATTCTGGGGAATTGGGCATGTATACGAATTTATGGATGCCCCACTGTTTTCCATATTTGTATTTGAGTGGCTTGCAAAAATATGCTATTTCAGGTTGGCCAGTTGCTCCCCTGACCCTGACATAATCATTCCCTACTGGCACCAGAGCTTTGTTTAAAACTGAAAATGTTGCTCCTGTATCCACCATAAATTCCACCTCTTTCCCTTCCTCCCCCAGTTTCATTTTTATAACCAGCGGATCTCCTGGGGTAAGGTCCCCCGGTCCCCTTCAATTACTTTCTGTGTGAGCAACCACCACCTCCCTTCCCCGGTTCCCTTTCCCATTTCCTTTTCATTCAGGGCACTCGTTTTTCCAGTGTCAAAGTCTTTTGCAATTTGCACACTGATTTTTACCCAACCGGGGTGGTCCTTGCCTAGGTGGTCTTTGTCTCTGCCCTCCTTTATTTTCTTCTTTTATTACAGCCATTAATTTTCTCATTCCTTGCCTATATCCTTCTTCTCGATTGCTGAAAACCCTCCATGCTTCTTCTAGCAAGACCTCCAACTTCCTTTCCTCTCCCCCCTGGAGTCTCTGAAGTTTCCTCCTGATATCTTGACTAGATTGCCCTAAAAATAAACTTGCTAGCTGCTGTGTCCCTACCTCTGATTCAGGATCTAATGATGTATAACGACGCATTGTGTCTCTTAAGCGATCCAAAAACTCAGAAGGACTTTCAGAGGGATTCTGTTTAATTGCATATAAAGCTGACCAATTTATAGTCTTGGGGATGGCCCGCTCCACCCCCTTTGCTATCCATTCTTGGTAGTGACGTAACTTTTTTATTTGCTCCTCATCATTTGGGTCCCATTTTGGGTCTTGGAGGGGAAAGAAGTTCTTAACATCCACTTCTTTTGCTTTGCAAAAGCCTTCTGCCAAGTCTCCTGCTGCTTTTAAAACTAGCTGTCTTTCTGTGTCTGTCAATGCATCCAACAATAACTGAATATCTGACCAGTCTGGGTTATGCTGCTTAATCATGTATCTTAACCTTTTAGCTGTTCCTATTGGGTCACTTCTATAGTTTTTGGCAACTCTTTCCCAACCTTCTAAATCAATTGTAGAGAAGGGGACTTTTATCAACACCTTTTTCTTTTCAGGTCCTATTGCTTCCCTTAAAGGGGCTTGTATGATTTCCTTTGTTTGTTTTCTAGTCCGAGATGCTATGGGACTGCCTGCACTCTCATCACTATCACTCTCAGGCAATGGTGGATACGATATAGTCTGTAACTCAGAGGTGGGTGGGGGAGCAGACGGTCCAGCCTGTCTCTCCTCCAAGGGGGCTGAACCTGTTCCTCCCCTTAGTCCCCTTTGCTCCACAGGGGGTGACACCAATAAATCCAACAACTCCTGCGTTTGTGTTTCTGCTTGATAAACCTTATCACGATGTGTGCAACGTTGGTTTATTGAGCAGGTGCTACAACATCGTTTAGGCTGCTTCCTATTAGCTTTGCCTTCCCTTTCTAGGGCTAATACCAGGGGGTCAGAAGGGGCCCTGATCCCACAATCCCTCTGCCATTCAGGGTGATTTCGGAGGGAGAAAAACATATCTGCATATGAAACTTCAGTCCACTTACCCTCACGTCTAAGAAATAGCATTAGTTCCAATAAGGTATCATAATCTAGGCTCCCAGTCGGGGGCCATCTGGCTCCGTTTTCCAGACGATACAAAGGCCACCACTGGCTACAGTATGTTACCAGGGTGCGTTTGGACTCGACACCCCCCGAGCCTGCAATCTTTTTCCAGTTAGCTAAAATGCAGCCCAGAGGGCTTGCCTTGGGAATTTCTCTGCTCTCTCCCAATCCCATTATTTTCTTATCTTATGGCTTTTATCTAGATCTTTCTCACATTCTTACAGTCTTTTCCTAATCCCTTTCTCCTAGCTCCAGATCTCTGGAATTAAATAGATCCTAAAAAAACACAAAACACCCTTTAAAATTTTGAGCTCTGGATTCTCCTGACTCTGCAGCTTATACTGAGCACTGTAACTGTGTCTCATACATGACAGGCAATACCACCACTCCCTGCAGGTCTTGCACTCAACCAGCTCCCACTCTAGATATTGCCCTTGTCAAAACAGAGGGTCCTAAGGTTCAAATCCAAAACCACTGGGGGAAAAGGATCCCCTCCAGCTGTCCTGCCACGGCTAGTAAAGTACACTAAACAAACCCTAAAAACAATACTCACAGCAAAAACATCAAACAAATAGCAGTAGCTGAGAACAACATTTATCAGAGCAGGCCTCACAACTAAATACTTTACACAAAATACTCACAACAAAACCTTAGACAGCATTAAGCAAACCTAATACTCACAGCAAAAGCATCAAAACAGCACCAATAGTGCTTCAAACAAAATGCAGTATCCAAAAATGACGCAAGGAGTTCAAAGAGTCCACACAAAGTTGCCACAATTATAACTTTTGACACAAGCATCAGAAATATGCCACAGTTTCCCAAACAACCTTTAAAACTCACACATACGCCCAGACAGCAACAAAGCTCACACACACATCAGTGCAAAATTCACACACATAAACACGAGTTACTTCCCACAAAACCTCTAAAACTCACACATCAGTGCAAAATTCACACACACATATCACAAACCCAGACAGCAACCATACACCAAGGATTCAGTGAATCCTCCCCCGCTGCCTTTCCGTCGGTCAGCGGCTCTTACCGATAGCTGCCCTTTCAGCTACCGGTTACTTGCAAGTCCAAACCAAACCAATCTTTCCCCGCTGCCGTTCCGTCGGTCAGCGGCCCTTACTGATAGCTGCCCTTTCAGCTACCGGTTACTTGCAAGTCCAAACCAAACCAAGACCATGCTCTATGCGGTCAGACGTCTCTGATCGGCTTACTAGCGGTCACTATGGGCCCCCCCCCTTTTTTAAAATATACATACCGTTTCTCCGCTGGTTAGGAGGTCGTTCTCTGCCCCCGCAGTAAGCGACACGAGAAGCGGAGTTCCTCCAGAGAAATCCTGGGGCGCGCCTTAGGAAGTCCGCCCCCGAGCCGGTCCCACGGCTGGCAGAGAAGTCCCTTCGTGGTCGCCAATTGACACGCGGAGCTAGACTCTAAAACTCAGAGACAGAGTGAGTTTTAAAGTAGGTATGTTTATTCGGCCGGACGCATGTGGGACATTTCCCCAAATACATGCGTGCCCCTTGCTTGCACACGTGTTCTTTTATCCCCTGGAGTGTTACATATGCATTAAGTTTCCCCATGGGTCATTTCCTGGCTCTCCTCTCTCTCTGCTCTGTATTCTAATCAGCTTGTCGGTCCTCTGCGCCTGCGCAGCTGTCTCTGGTGGTCGTCCCAGGCTTCGGGGGTCGTAAAAGGGATGAAGTAAGAATGGTCTTCTTCAGGCTGACTTTTCGACCCCACTGCTTTGCACATGCCCATTGATTCCTTGGCCACGGTCCAAGCCAGGGGCCAGGATCCATCTGTTTCCAGAACATAAGGGGCCCCATTTTTCAGTTGTCTTTACACCCTGTATCCTGTTTTCCATATACATTCCTTCTCCTTATCAGGTCTCTCCTTGCTGCTCTGCACGTAGTCTCTTCCTTTCCCATAGGCCAGGATACGGTATATTCTCACGTAACATAAGGATGTGGCCCTAAGCAATATCCATTATTTTATATGCCTATTACTATTCAATACCTTCTAATTTCTATGATTAATTTCTTCTAGTTCTAACCCCATGTTTCAACCTCCCTAAAGTCAGAAAAGAACCCCTGCTGCCTTGCCCACAAAAACAGCCTTTCAAAATCACTCCAGGAGACGGAAACACGATTCCTCTCCAGGACATCCCTCCAGAGGTCCAACATCAGAGATTCCATCCCGAAACCGATAGAGGTTTCCATCACTAACACAGCAGGCAAAACGCCAAAGAGGAGGGGGGGGTAAGCTAACTCTCACCCGACCTAAGCTGTAGTACACGCCGGCGGCCACCAGATGTAACAGGAGGACACAAGGAAAAACGACGCACCACAGCTTTGGTCACCATGAAGAAACTAATTTATTTTTTCTGACTCCAATCATTTATAGTTCTCAAAAGGTGCCAGTGGATTGGAAGGTGAACGTGCCACCTCTCCAACGACACTGGACAAACTACCAGTCTATCAAATTTCTCCGCCTCTATGAAAGAATGCAAAACAATAGGTTGTTAACAGAAAGTTGCGTGAGAAATTTCTCTACAAGAATGTAAATTCAGAAGGCTTTAGAAAATCCTAAGAAATCAGGGCGACACGCTGCCAACTCACAACTTGTCTGGTTGGATTTCAAGGCTTTGATGTGTTCCTTTCTGAGATTGCCATGCACTGGACTTTCACATTCACAAAGACTTCATCTTCCATAACTCTATTTCAGTATTTAATACTCTTTCCTGGAATGTAGGCAATAGACCAGCAAGTACTAAATTCCCTGCAAGCCCTGCCTTCTCAAAGGACCATTTAAAAAGATTGCTTTTCTCCTCTGACTAATCTGCCAGTATTTGGATGGAGAATTTGGTACCTTAAGTAAACCTCTTAGAAGGGATGTCATCACAGGCAATATCTCAGGCTTTCTTGAAATATTCGCTCCTTTGGATCCTAATTCCATTCGGAGTACATTTAAGATTTTTTCAGTGAAGCCATTCAATAATGCCTCTTCTCTTATAAAATGTGATGTGAGTGACAAAAATGGATCCCCAAGAAAGGTTATATGTTGCCCTGATTTTTAAAAGTGTTAAGTTTTCTTTTATAGTTCTTTTGAAAGTTTTAAAGTTCTCATAAAACTTCTTTAGCCTTCTGCTAATGTTTACATATTTCTATTGGAGTTCTCACGCACTGTTCATGTAAATAATGATTGTTTTGCATTCTCATGGGCTGCAGGTGGCTCCAGAAAAGGTTCAACAACAACATCCTTGGAAGTATTTGGGAGTCAAAATTCTGGAACGGACAATCCAACACCAGGAGGTGCAATTTGTGCATTCGATGAAGACACTGAATAATGCCCAGAAATTGGTAGGTGTCATCACTTGGTTACGCCCGTACCTGGGACTGACCAAAGCACAACTGTCTCCTCTGTTTGATTTGTTAAAGGGAGACTCTGATTTAAAGTCACCTCGCACATTGACCCTGGAGGCACGTCAGGTGCTGGAGGAGGTTCAGCAAGCTGTTTCTGCTTGCCAGGTTTATGGCATTGATCCTTCCATTGATGTCACTGTGTTCATTACCACTCCAGATTCACATCCCACAGGCATCCTTGGCCAATGGAGTGACAAATGGTCCGATTCTTTGCACATCCTGGAATGGGTTTTCCTGCCCCATCAGCCGCAGAAGATGGCAACCACATTGTTTGAGCTAATTGCTCGCTTAATAATCAAATGCTGGCAACAGTGTTTGCAATTGATGGGTGCAGATCCCACAAAGATCATACTCCCGGTACAGTGGGAGGATTTTGACTGGAGCTTTGCACACAGCGTGTCCCTGCAAAATGCTCTGGAAAACTTTTCAGGGCAGATCACTTATCATCTGCCCAGCCAGAAGCTACTGCAGGTGGTGAAATTCACACAAATCTCTTTGCAGCCCAAAAATAGTCAGGAGCCAGTGCGAGGACCCACTGTCTTCACTGACAGTTCAGGGAAAACAGGAAAGGCCATTGTTACTTGGAGGGATGGATCTGAGTGGCAGGTTCTGGAAGGTCATGAGGATGGGTCAGCCCAATTCGTTGAATTGAGGGCTGCTGTCATGGCATTTGAGAAATTTTCCCAGGAACTTTTCAATTTGGTCACGGATTCTGCCTATGTGGCCGACATTGCATGGTGGTTGGGTAATTCAGTTTTGAAAGAAGGTCAGTAATCCTGCCTTGTTTAATTTGCTGAAGACTTTGTGGTGTGCCATTCAGGCCCAGGTTCATCCGTATTATGTTCTGCATGTAAGGAGTCACACCAATTTTCCAGGGTTTGTAGAGCAAGGTAAGGCGAGGGCTGACAAGTTGGCTAACCCAGAGTGGGTAGCACCTCAGCCTGACACACTCGCGCAGGCCAAGGCATCGCATAGGTTTTTCCATCAGAACACACATACCTTGCAGAAGCGGTTTCAGTTGACGCCAACTGAGGCTCGTGACATTGTCGAGTTGTGTGACGACTGTCACGTGCATGCTGCGCCTTTTCCAGCAGGGGTAAACCCCACAGGCCTCAAGGACTTGGAGCTTTGGCAGACCGATGTCACCCATGTTGCTGAATTTGGCCGGCTCAAGTATGTGCAGGTCACGGTGGACACGTTCTCCTCTGCGATGTGGGCTTCTGCTCACACTGGAGAAAAGGCCCGCGATGTCCTTGCCCACTGGAGGCAGGCCTTTGCTGTTCTGGGCATACCTTCTGCTGTGAAAACCGACAATGTTCCTGCTTACACATTGCAGAAGGTGAGGCAGTTCCTGCAGTTGTGGGATGTGTCACACAAGTTTGGTATCCCCCATTCTCCAACTGGTCAAGCTATTGTAGAACACACTCATGGTACTCTGAAGCAGGTTCTTCAGAAACAAAAATGGAGAATACCGGGTGAAACCCCACACAATCGGTTGGAAAAGGCTTTGTACACCATCAATCATCTTACTGTGTCGCAGAATTCAGATAACCCTGTCATTGTGAATCACCACCTCTCGTTGTAGGCTTTGGACGAGACACATCAGCCTGGAGCAAAGGTTTGGGTGCGGAATTTAGTCACCAAACAGTGGGAAGGTCCCTATGACCTTATCGCTTCGGGGCGTGGGTATGCGTGCATATCCACAGATACCAGGGTACACTGGGTACCTTCGAAGTGTGTCCGTCCTGACCTGTGACCACAGAGATGGAACCCGGCTGACAGACAGGGTGGAAACAATGACCAAACTGAAAATCGTCCAGTGGATGGATCATGGAGTGATGACTCAGATGCAGACGATGCGAGTGATCAGTCCGATGATTCCTCCACAAGTGGACACTGAATCTTGTTCATTTTTCCTTTTAACGTTGTTAATTTTTCTTTTTAACATTGTTAAATTTTCCCTTTCAATATTGTTCATTTTCTTTTTTTTTCTTTTTTCTTTTTTAATGGAAAAAGGGTGAGATGTTGCCCTGATTTTTAAAAGTGTTAAGTTTTCTTTTATAGTTCTTTTGAGAGTTTTAAAGTTCTCATAAAACTTCTTTAGCCTTCTGATAATGTTTACATATTTCTACTGGAGTTCTCACACACTGTTCATATAATGATTGTTTTGCATTCTTCTTTGTGGGAGGAGAGAATTCATGGACTATTGGTTTGACCAGTGTGGTTGGAGAGGTGGCAATTTCATCCTCCAATCCACTGTCACTTTTGGAATTCTTTATATTGCGAGGTCAGAAATAGAATTTGCTCTTTTTCTCTCTTGAACTCACCAAGCTTCTGTGTACTCATTTTTTGTCCAATAGCAACTGTTATATACATATAAAGGTAAATGGTAAGAATGGTGGCTCCCTCCTGCAGTTACATTTGTAACTGAGTTGATATTCCAAAGCTAAATATTCCAGGACTGTGAACACAAAAGGAAGTCTTTGTCTTTTGCAAGAATTACCCCTAGGAGGATTTGTGTTAATTTTGATTTTTACGGTGTTAGCCCTGTTGCAGAAAAAAAGTAGATTGTACTCTCTTCTTGTGCACTCTCTTTTTGTGCTCTCATTCCCCCCTCTCTGTTTGCATGCCCTAATTAATCTACCGGTGTGACTCATTTGCTGTCATCTCATAGTGTAAATTCTGCATAGTTTCATGTACTTCCAAATGCCAGTTGCCAAGGAGCATAACCATTCAAGGGGCAAAGAATGGTAGGGCTGGATAACTTCAGATGCTGAAACTCTAAATGGTTGAAGTCATGACATATTAAAGTGACAGAGCAAATCACTTGGTATAGGACTTTCAGCTAGAGACCTCTGAGAATAGCAGCTTGTCAGCAATGAAACAGCCATCTTTCTAGCTGTATTCCAGAAAGAGAAAAGGGACATCTTCAATGGATAAGATGTTTGGCATGAGAAAACAGCAAGAAATGTACCACAAAATATTGAGCCGGATAAACTGCATTTTTCTAGTGAGAATTTTGCAGTTGTTCTTTCTTGTCTGTGCCTTTACTTTTCACAGAAAACAGTGGGGGTGTAGAAGAATTTCTGAGAGAAAGAGGTCACGATCTGCATGTTCACGATTTATATGTTTAGAGTGAAGGTTGAACTACCCCAGCCTAGGCCTCAGATATAGGCCTCGGTGAGGCCTTGAAGCCTATGGCGCAGTTAAGAATAAGTTTGTGGAGCAGTCAGAAATTATGTTAAGGTATAACACAGTGTACTGAGCTATCTAGGTGTGAATTAGTATAGGTCTGCAGTGTGAAACTTTAGCCACCTTAAGACAAGGACAATGTTTGCTTGCCAATGAGAGTGTGCTTACAATTGTAAACTATCTAGAAGTGTATATAAACTACTGTCTATAAACAATAAAGGGAGAACGTATGGTTAGCCACATTGGTTTGGATCTGCGTTTGTTCCTGTCCAGCTCACCTTTTTTTTTTATGGCGGTTTAAATTATTATTTTTCTTTTTTTTTTTGTTTTGTTGGCTAAAGCAGGGACTAATAAAAAAAAAAGGTGAGCCGCCACGCTCCCGTCACCACCCTGGTCTGTGCCCTGGTCTCCGCCCCAGTGTTCCGTCACCTGAGCCAGCCCCGTTTCATCATCAACTCCGCCTGTCTCCTCAGGTTTCACCCTGCCCCAGGAATGGGGCGGCTGGCTCACTTCCTTTTGCCCCTCATTCTGCCTGGCAGCCGACCGAGTCACTTCCGCCTCCTGCGCGTGGCTCTCCATGCGTGCCACTACTTCCTGCACGGACGCACTGACCGGAGCCCTTTCTCCGCGCATCAGCTGCATATTATGAGCACCAAAAAACTTTTCGACTCGAGATGGTTTCTGAATCTCTGTTTTTTCGATCACGGGTCCCTCAAACGCTTGAATTGCTGCCTCGGCTGCCTGTTTTTCGGTGGACATACTTTGAAAAGTACTTAAAACTTTCTTTGCAAGTGCCCCGAACTCTAACACGGTTTTCTTATCCTTTCCGCCCTCCACGGCAGAATCCCAAAGCAGCTGCCCTAGTTCTTGCCACTCCATCTCGCTAAAGAGGAGTGAGGGCTTCTGCAATTTGCCCTTATTTCTGGCCCATAGGGCTAATTGCTCTAAGTCAGTGTCCTTTATCTTTTCACTGCTCTTTGAGAGAATATAAACCAGAAGTTGCAGAGCCGCATCCCAATCACCTTCCATTCTTACTGTCTTTCACTGTCTCGGCCCATGGTTTACCTTCCAACCACTGCGGGGCGCTCCGTATTGTCTAAACGACACAGCTGCAACACCGCTCCAGCCCTCCTGCTCCATTCCGTCCACCTCTGCTGCACAGCTCGTCCACCTCCGCGGTGCGGGCAGTGCATGAACAACAGAGGCTACGTTGGTTTCCCGTTGTAAACAAGCAAACAAACGATCTGGAAACCTTTCTCAGGAGGCTTCAGTGCTCCGGCATCCGAATCCCTGTCGCTTTTAAAAGTGATTTGGGATCTGTGCCCTCCGTCGCGCCCTCCTGCACGCGATTTGGGGGCAGTTTCCCGTCACTATATTTCGGCGACTTTTGAAACTCATCGGAGACTTTCTGTCCCTGTTCGGGCACCATGTAAAGCAGGGACTAATAAAAAAAAAAAGGTGAGCTGGACAGGAACAAACGCAGATCCAAACCAATGTGGCTAATCATATGTTCTCCGTTTATTGTTTATAAGACAGTAGTTTATATACACTTCTAGATAGTTTACAATCGTGAGCACACACTCATTGGCAAGCAAACATTGTTTGTCTTTGTCTTAAAGTGGCTAACGTTTCACACTGAAAACCTATATAATTCGCACCTCGATAGCTCAGTATACGGTGATACACCTTAACATAATTTCTGACTGCGCCACAAACTTATTCTTAACTGCGCCATAGGCTTCAAGGCCTCACCGAGGCCTATATCTGAGGCCTAGGCTGGGGTAGTTCAACCTTCACTCTAAACATACAGATCGTGAACATACAGATCGTGACCTCTTTCTCTCAGAAATTATTTTACAGTTGGCCTCCCTCTTTCCACCTGCAATTAACAATTTTGCTTTCTTTTCTGGCTTCTCTTTCTTCACTTATAGAAGGTTGCATGAGGTCATCCAATCTTGTCTTAAACATTCTCATAGTGTGGAAATAAGTAAAAGGTACATGTAAAGGGATAAAACAAACCCACAAAAATAGAGGTTTTTTTACAGTCTTCTCTGAGAACATTAGGACACAAGATATCTTTGGACTATATTATGCTGTATTGATTGAACTTTTAGTCCACTCATTACTATTATTATAAGTGTTTGGCTTTTAGTACATAGCCTTTGAAATCATCCAGCCCAATATTTTGGCTATTTTGTTTTTATTTCTAGCGAGGGCTTTGTTTCTTAAGGAATATTCCAGAGCAAGAGCATCCATGGTAGAGTTATGCTGTCATAATCAAAAGCGTCATAAATTCTGGTACAGTTTGTGCTGGCAATGCATCTAGAAATGAAAGGTTTTAGATATTTTTTTTTACTTTTAAATGTAACCATTATTTGAAATATTTAAGAGTTGGGAGTTTCCCCCCCCACACACAAAATACTTCTCTCTGGAATGTTACTCAGGGTTTACACATACAAGCCCACCCTGTAAAATATGTTGCGGATACTCTTCAGTAACTGCAGCTTAGCAACTAGTGACGATAACGTGGGTTAAATGACATTCCTTCTGCAGTGATGGAAACTCTGAGACTCTATGCAGACATACTCAACAAATGTTACCATGGCTTAGCTCCCATCCTAAAGTTAATGTGCATTTTAAAACTTCCCAAGAAGGTGAATTTAAGCTCCTTCATTGCTCTATGCTGGAGTCCAAAGAGAATTTCTGTGTACTTTTTGTCATTTACAGCTGTCATTGCTTAGCTCTTGAACATGAGACCCCCCTCATGACTGATGAAAGTTGTCTAGTTAAGAGTGGGTCAAAGACATGGCCCTACTCTAGAAGGAGATGAGAAGATTTTTGCAGTCTTAGTCATCTCTACTGCTTGTGATTTCTATATGAAACTGGTGGGCTGGCAATATGGATAACTTCAAACTGAACACTTGCTGCAGTGTGGCCATGGTAATAACAGAAAGGACTTAAAAAATTAAAAAGGGCAAACAAAGCAGTTGGAAGGAAAAGAACATTAACCATTATTCCATTCTTCTAATATATCCTTCTTTAAATCATCATTTTCATGCAGTTTCACAGCTTGAGTTGGTATCCCTGAAAAGGAATCTGAGGCAGAGTAAGCTTTTTAAGAGTAGATGTGACAAATGCAGGACAAATTGTCTTTTTTTACAACAAATACAAGTCATGCTTGAGCTACCCTTTGCTTAAAGTACTTGGCTCCCACTAAGAATTTTACTGTCATGATTGAGTAAATTTTACTCATGATTGAGTTAACTTTACTGTCACTCAGAATTTTACTGTCATGATTGTCATTGAAACTTTTCAAGGAAAAGTCTGAATAGCAATGTTTGTGTAAAAATAGTGTTTTATCTCCTGTATTTGTGTGAAGCAGGTAAGCTTTTTGCCATCAACAGTGTTGCTTAACCTTTTATGTCATATCCCTCTTCATATCCATATTGTGCTTAAGGGTTATTAATCTACTTCAGAATTGGCATGTGGAATAAGACTACTTTTTCTTTTTGAAAGCTATTGTAATTTGACCTACTTACAGTAAATAATTCATTAATTCTAAGTCCCCAGCTAGCATATTTTACACATATTCTAACCTTCTAAGCAAGTAACAAAAGCACTCTCAAATACTTGACTTTTTTTAAGCACACAAAATGCTTCCCTCCTTTGCAGTTGGTAATTCTAAAATGAACTACATGTCTGCAGTATTTTAACATGCGCCATATTTAGCCAAGTAATTCAAAACAAATAAAAAGCAGTCAGTCCCTTCAATTTGGAAATATTTTAAAATTGTTTTTGAATATGCAAAACATACCCTTTCCTTACACATTGCATGAAGATTTAATCGCCATGAAAGCAAACCAAATGTTTATGTTTGGATAGCACAGTTTTCCACAATTGTTCTTGGCACAATTTTCTACTTACATGACTGTTAGGACACTGTCATGGTTTGACAGTGGCGCAATGCCAGGGCCCCCATGAAAATGCACCTTCCTAAATAATTGCTGTGAGATGTGATCAGGAACAGAGCAGAGCAGGCCCAAGCTTAATAACAAAGAGAAAAAAACTTTATTAACTACTACTACTGTAAAACACAGACACTAAATCCCAGATGAAGACCTTCCAAAACAGTCCTCCTCCTCCCACCTAATTTCTAAATAAAACCACAGTGAGACACCACCCAGGATCCTGATCAAGTTGCCACCCTTCAGATAATCAACACTCAGTCCCTCAAAGGAGAGAGAAGTCTCTCTTGCACCATAGACCCTCCCCCCAGGAAACACAACTGCCACCCTTGTGTCTCCATGTCACACATGGCAACCGCCCAGAGAAAATCTGCCATGGTGACACTCTCCTTTCCATGTCACAGTGCTCTCACCACCGTGCATGGACAGACTGCTCATGGGGCTCCTTTAAGGATGCTTTGCCAAGGACCCAAGAAAAACAACAGTTCAGTTTCTCATCTCGGGACTACAGTCCCCCCCATTTCCCCCTGGGGCAGAGGGTCCAACAGCTTCTCCTTTTTGGGACTGCAGTCCCCCCCATTTCCCCCTGGGACCGAGGGTCCAAGAACAGAGATCTTCCTCTTCTCTTCCTCTTCTCTGAAGACAGAGGTCCTCCCCACACTCTCTTCAGCTTTCCTCTGTTCTCGCCATTCCTCTGTTGGTAATCACTGAAACAGGTCTCTTGGCCCACCACCACATCCCCCTAAATGCAGTCTCTGTTGCAGGAGAATTTGGTTCAGTCTATGGCTAACAAGAAAAGTCCAGCCACCGTCCATCATCTCCTCCCAACTCAAAAATTTCCTCTTCCATCATCTCGTATCCCGGACTGTCTCTCTTCTACTTCAAATCAAGGAGGAGTAGTATTTTACAAAGCCTTCATTTCTCAGGAAAGGGTTAAAAGTTCAGACTCCCTGGACAGCTGAAATCTCTGCCCAGCAGCCAATTCCCAAGGCCAAGGCTGGGCACCTTCCCCCCCCTTCTCCTTCTCCTCCATGCCAGCAAAGTTACAGGTGCTGTCGGGACTCTCTGTCTCTTCCCTCTGCTGGGGGGGGGACAAAGGCATCTCCGCTTCTCTCCACCCTTCCATCCACAGGAGCTGGCTTGGTTCCAGTCCTTCTACCCTTCGGCTCACCTCGACCAGGCCACATGGCTTCCCCTCCCCCACCCAGCCCCATGGCTGGGCAGGGGAGGTCTGCACAGCACTCTGACCGGAACCAAAGAGAGAGCTCCTCTGGGAGTTCCTGCTTTTAACCCCCTGCGTTCTCAGAGGCGTGTCCATACCTCCAGTGGTCGCTCCAGGTGCCAATATCCAAACCTGACCACTGATTGGTTTGACCCAACTTCCTGAAAAAATTCACTTCCATGTCAAACCACGACAAAGGTACTTCTTAAAGTACTGTAGTAAGCAGAAAAGGAGGAGAGGTTGTGCCTTATTTCTGGCTTCATTGGTTTTCTTTTTAGTTTTCTTCCTCTTGCTTTTTGTCATGTCACCTTTCTAGATACCGTGACTTAGATTTGCAGTTTACTAAGCTATGTTTTTTGTCTGGAATTCTTGTAAGTTTTGAAAGGAACCCAACATGTAAATATGCATCTTTTTATGATTTGCTAGCTACATAGAAAATCTGTCTGCTGCTCTAAAATGTTTTTACTTGATATGCATTTTTATCACCATTCAAATGAAAAGAGAACAGTTCCTATATTCACTGCTTTTGTACTGGATTCAGTGCAATGTGGGCTAACAGTGCAAAAAAGTCCTGCTGGAAGAAAGGATCTGCACACAAATAGACCAAGACACATGGTACCAGGGTCTTGTAAAGGTTCGAAGTTCCTCTACCTTTCTGGCAGTCTGTCTTCACAGCAAGACTTGATGAGGTATTTCACTAGTATTTATTTGACAGAAAGTGATAGCAAAGCAAGCAAAATGTGGCAGCAAAAGAAGATAGCAGCAAAATGTACACGATCCCCTCTGTTCTTTATCATTGTCCAAACAAATTTATTCTTGACATGTTACATAAAATACCTTAGTAGAGATAAAGACTAGAAAAAATGCAACTTTGTTCTGTATTCATTAAGATCAAAGTTATCTGTGGACAGAATTACCCTGGGTGATGCTGGGAACTCCTAGCTGGTTTCAGTGAGCTGTCTGGAGAAGTGCATTTTCAGTGGGCTTTACTTGCGTGTCTGTAAGGTGGGCAGTTTATGTGGGGCCTTGAGCCCTGAGAGTGCCATGGGCACAGAGACCCATTGTGTAGCTCTCTGACCATCTGCAGCACACTGAGGCATGATGGATTACTCCCAGAGTCCATGTGGTAGAAAGGTTTTCTGCCCCCGTGAAGAAGGACTGTCGTAGTTTGACATGGAAGTGAATTTTTTCAGAAAGATAGGGTCAAACCAGTCAGTGGTCAGGTTTGGATATTGGCACCTGGAGTGACCACTGAAGGCATGGACACGCCTCTGAGAACACAGGGGGTTAAAAGCAAGAACTCCCAGGGGAACTCTCTCTTTGTTTTGGTCGTGGGAGAGTGCAGACTCTCCCCTGCCCAGCCACGGGCTGGGTGGGGGAGGGGAAGCCATGTGGCCTGGGAGAGGTAGGCCAGGGGCTGAAGGACTGGAACCAGGTGGGCCCCCTGCGGAGGGAAGGGTGGAGAGAAATGGAGATGCCTTGCCTCCCCCCCCCCCCCCAATCCCCCCAGAAGGAAAAGACAGAGAGCCTGACGGCACCTGTAAATTTGCCGGCAGAGGAGAAGGAGAAAAGGGGGGAAGGTGCCCAGCCGTGGGAGTTGGAGTTATGGGCAGAGATTTCAGCTGTCCGGGGAGTCCGAGACTTTTAACCCTTTGCTGGGAAATGAAGGCTTTGTAAAAATATTACTCCTCCTCGATTTGAAGTAGAAGAGAGACCGTCTGGGATCTGAGATGTTAGAAGAAGGAATTTTTAGGTAGGAGGAGATGATGGAGTGGCTTGTGGCTGGACTTTTCTTAATAGCCATAGACTGAACCAATTTCTCCTGCAACAGAGACTGCATTTTTAGGGGTATGCAATGGTAAGCCAAGAGACCTGCTTCAGCGACTACCAGCACAGGAATGGAGAGAACAGAGAAAAGCTGAGGAGGGTATGGTGATGCCCTCTGTCCTCAGGAAGAAGATGATCTCTGTTCTTGAGACCCTCAGCCGCAGGGGAGGAAGAAAATGGGGGGGACTGTGGTCCCAAAATGAAAAGCTGAACTGTTGTTTTTCTTGGGTCCTTGGCAAAGCATCCTTAAAGGAGCCCCATGAGCAGTCTGTCCATGCACGGTGGTGAGAGCACTGTGACATGGAAAGGAGAGTGTCACCATGGCAGATTTTCTCCGGGCGGTTGCCATGTGTGACATGGAGACGCAGAAGGGTAACAATTGTGTTTCCTGGGGGGGGATCTATGGTGCAAGAGAGACTCCTCTCTCCCTTGAGGGACTGAGTATTGATTATCTGAAGGGTGGCAACTTGATCAGGAATCCTGGGTGGTGTCTCACTGTGGTTTGTTGGAAATTGGATGGGGGGGGAGGAGTGTTTTGGAGGGTCTTCATCCTGGATTTAGTCTGTGTCTTTTATAGTAGAAGTAGCTTAATAAAGGTTTTTTTTTTTTTTCCCTTTATTTCTAAGCTTGGGTCTGCTCTGCTCTGTTCCTGATCACATCTCACAGCATTTATTTTGGGAAGGTGTATTTTCATAGGGGGTGCTGGCATTGCACCAGCGTCAAACCATGACAAGGACACTTCCATTTTCCGGCACAGAGCCATTCTGTATATTACAATGGTACCTTGAATTAATCAAGTGCTATTTGCACAATGACCAGTGAGCTTGGATTATTAAGCTTCTCGTGTTTGATCTGTTTCCTGTTTCAGTAAATAGGAAAACTTCCAAGGACTGCAACAACAAAAAGATGAATCTGCTACCCTATTTCAAATGTTTGTGTAATAAAATGGTGATTCTTGCAAATATTCACAATGGTAATTTCAGGTACTGAAACACCAGCTCTGCTCAGGGCAATTCTGAAATTGACTTTAGCTGTTTTCCATGTTTCTTAGCAGGTGAACTAAGACACTTCTGGCTTTCAAGGCAAGGCATTTGACAGTATCCTCAAAAAGGCTCAGGCTGCTCAATGAAAAGGTGAAAAACCTGGGGTGAATGGCGGAAAATCTCACTTCTGGTTTATGTCATAGATTCAGCCAGATGATCAACATTCATTAGTTTAATGAGGCACCAGAGTAGTCTTTCACTCTTGCAGATCCCAAAAAGCTTAAAACATCCAGCAGCTTCTTCCTCACAACAAGTGCCACAGCCAAAAGCCAGGCCTGGCCTTCACCTTCCTCTTGCAGCCTACAAACTCTGCCAGACGTACCGGTGATTCTCACTTTCCTTCTCAGCTACATGGAAAGCACATCCTCTCAGTGTTGCAGAGTCCTTAGTGAAACCGAACAATGGTTCACCTTCAAACAGCTCAGTGTGCCAGGACAGAAAGCTCTCACTGACCTGTCCCCTTGCCTTTTCCTTGCAGCTTTTTATTTTCAGAGCACACAGTGAGGCATTGCACTCTGCTTCTCGGCTGAGTGCATTGTCATATTGCTGGAGTCCCACGCATCCATCTCCTTCTAGCACAAACTGCTTCTGTTGAAACATGCTGATGTTATGTGCTTTCCTGCTCAGCTATTCGCACCGTCACCTTCTGTGTCCTGCTTGCAGTCTGAATCTAAACTGAGAAATTTCTGGCTATGTCTCACACACAGAGATATGCCAGGATGAAAAGGTTGCTTGGACCTTGCTGCTTACGTTCGAAAACATACGTTCACTCCACAATCAAGAGATAGCTTTCTTTGCTTTACATCCTGCAAACTTCTCTCTCTCTCTCTCTCTCTCTCTCTCACACACACACACACGAGAGCTATGCTCTTTCTTTCTTTCTTTCTTTCTGAGCTGCACTCACCTATCCCCCACCTTGACTTCTCTACCACTTTTCTCTTGGCCTTGCTATGCACAGACATTTCCTCTTAAAACACCCATTGTGTTGGCTACCCCTCCTCTACATTGTCTTTCCTTTCCTTTCCTTTCCTTTCCTTTCCTTTCCTTTCCTTTCCTTTCCTTTCCTTTCCTTTCCTTTCCTTTCCTTTCCTTTCCTTTCCTTTCCTTTCCTTTCCTTTCCTTTCCTTTCCTTTCCTTTCCTTTCCTTTCCTTTCCTTTCCTTTCCTTTCCTTTCCTTTCCTTTCCTTTCCTTTCCTTTCCTTTCCCTTCCCTTCCCTTCCCTTCCCTTCCCTTCCCTTCCCTTCCCTTCCCTTCCCTTCCCTTCCCTTCCCTTCCCTTCCCTTCCCTTCCCTTCCCTTCCCTTCCCTTCCCTTCCCTTCCCTTCCCTTCCCTTCCTGACCCATGCATGTCCTTGCCTTGCCCTTCGTACCAATCCAGTGCCTTGCATTGACTTGCTCACCTATCCTTTTCCTTCCCGTTTGTCCAGCTCCAATCTTTCATTTCCTTCTCCTTCTAGGACTCTTATTGCCTCGTCTCCCTCTCCTTTGTGTTGCCTTGCAAAGCCACCACTTACCTTGCCTTACCCCTGAACCCCTCCCTTACCTTGTTCACCCATCCCCCACCTGGAATTCAACACCTCTCTTTTTGTGGAATTTCTTCAACTTGCATTGCCCTGCCTGCTCCTCCTAGGACTCTCCAGGCTTTCAGTGGCTTTTTTTTCTCAAGGCCCCAGTGTTTCAGGAGCATGTGAGAGGAAGCCTGGAGGAGGTCACATGCAAGCACACCTATCTGTCCTGGCTGCTTTGTTCTGACATCTATCCTTACATGTCCTGAATTTTGGGCACAAAATTCATGTTTCACCCTTGGGCTGCAGGACCAGAATGACAGTTCTTTTGCATACAAAGGAAAGCAGGTAATGCAAGTGTCTTAGGTGCAGATTAGAGATGGCCCATGCAAGATCAAGGCTGGACAGAGCAGTCTGTCCTGGCTGCTTTTGTGTACCAGCAATCTTTGAATGTACCTGCCACTTGCCTTGCTTTGGCAACCCAGCAGTTTCCTTGCCTTGCCATGCTGATCCTCCATTGCTTTGCATTCCCTTGCATGCCCATGCCATACATTTCACCTGCTTACAGTTTTCCTCCAGGCCTTTGCCTTGCCTAGCCCTTCCTGTTACCATTACTTCCTATGCCCAGCCTTGCCTCTAACTTCTGGGCCTATCTCTCATCTACCACTCCGTGCTTTCCCCTCACGGCTCCAGCCATGCCAACCTCTCCCTTTACTTGCCTACAATTGCTTACACTTGCTTTGCATTGCCTTACTTACATGGAAGGCAAGGCAAAGAGTGGTAGGCAAGGCAAAGCAAAGGCAGGAAGTTATTTGTAGGGCTAGGCAAGGCAGACATAGGCAAGCAAGCAAAGCAAGGGTCTGCTGGGAAAACTAGGCATGGTACTGTAGGCAAAGCAAAGCCAAGTGACTTGGAGTGCCTTTCCTTGGGAAGTAAAACATATGGTGGCAATGTTGGTAGGGCAGCTGATAAGGTACCGTGGGGAGTCATAGTCTAGCAAGACATTTCTGTCCTGGCCCCTTCTGTGTAGGAGCCATTGTTGGACATAGTCAGTACTGGACCTGCTATGCAACTTTTGCTTGGTAAGTTCCTGAACGAGAACAGCAATGCTTTCTCATGGGAAGGAAAGAACCTAGCCCCACTGTTGGAGGTGCAGATAAGAAGCTGTGTCGTGCAGCTTAAGGGCAGCAGCAACTTTCTATCCTGGCATATTTGGTTTGGAAGCACTGACTCAATTGGTACAATCATGGAGTCGGTATCCATCTTTAGAAGGTGGTCTCCCTCCTGAAAGAATCAATTTGGCATGTGTTTTCCATGTGTTTTCCTCGAGGCAGCCTTCTTGAAATTCTGCCAGCACAATTCTTTTGGACAAGGTAAGCAGCTACACTGGGTCTTGGTGTGCAGTGGATCTAGTGCCCTGCACAGGTAATGCCCAATACCAGTGTTCTGAGAACTTTGTATAGGATCAGTCCCTGGATGTTGTGGATTTTGGAGGAGGGGATGCCATTTCTTTTGAGATGGGCTTCTGGTTCCTCTCTTTGGCAAAGAAAGCAAGTTTGGATGGGCAATTTGGGTGGTCTCAGTGAATTTAAAGGCTTTTCCCAATAGGCAGTTCTCTGGGTTAGAGTTGTTGAACTGTCAGCAGGAATGCAGAGTCCAAGCCTCTGCAGGACAAGTTTTTGTCCCTTGTAGCTTTAGTGTGTGAGTAGTCCCTGGTGCCATTCCATTTGGATCCTGACTCTGTGAGACTGAAAGCTTATGATAGTACCCAGAGCTGAGAAGGAAAGTGGCGATAGCAGGGTGTGTGTAGTTTGATGGGTGCCATTGAAATTGCAGGCAGCAAAGCACTTTCTCCACCAACAGTTTTGCGAGGTCTGTTTTTGGCAGATGTTTTCAAGTTTGTTACTAGACTATGAGAGTGAAAAAGTTTGTTAGGGCAGAGGAGCTGGTGTTGGCCTTTGAGTGTGGTGCAAAGAAGAGTATCCACTTGGAAGGGGAAGATCGGCAAAATCTTTTTGTCCTGACACATTTGATTTGAGAACAGGGACATTTCTGATTTGGCTATGTCCTGGGGGTGGTTTCAAGCTGGGCTCAGTGCATGTCCTTGTTTTGTGAGTCGACAATGCCATGGTGTGGTTATTTTGATGAGTGCTGACAGTGTCCAGGAAAAAGACAAGCGCTTTTCTAGCCCAGCCCTGTTCGTGTGGGAGCAGTGTGGGGGTAAGAGCTCTGCTGTGGATCCTGGCTCTTGGGCACTGACAGAATGTGATCCTGCATGCAGTAGAGAAGGAAGAGGAATCGTTTAATTGTTGGCTGTGCAGTTTATAAGCTTCAAAATAAAAGGCAGTTGCAGCATGGCCTCTTCCTTTTCAAACGTTTTCTGTGCCATCAGCTGCTCAACATGTAATTCACACCCACTGAACTGCATCCAACTCCCTGGAGATATGCACTTTCCCTCAAGATCTATGTACCATCTTGCACTCTAACTCTTGCAGATCCCGAACAGCTTCAAAATGTCCAGCAGCTGCTCTCAAAGAAAAAGTCCTACAATAAAAAGGCAGTGCTGGCCATAATAGTCCCTTTGCAGTCTGTAAACTAAACGAAACACACTAGCGATTCACATGTTCCTTCTCAACTATATATATCAGCACATTCTCTCCAAGTGGCAGAGACTATCATGACAGCAAAGGGTTTTCCGCTGCAGTTCTGACTGACAGATGTGCCAGGATAGAAGGCATTTGCCAACGTACCCTCTTTCCTGTGCAAACTGAGATTCGCAGGGCAAATATTTTCACATTCTTTCATTGTTGCCGTGTCCAAGCAGCTAGAGATCACGCAGATGGAAGTGTCAAGACAGAAGATGTTCTTAAAGTACCTCCTTTTCGTAACAGCTTTTAAACTGTGCACAATGCTCTGTATCTTCTTTCCCAGATATACCTACCATCACTTTTTTCACTCTCACATCTTTGTTGCAAACGTCCAGCAGCTGTTTGCATAGAAAAAGGCTCTAGAAATAAAAGCAAGCCTTGGGTTGCACCTTCCGCATGCCCCACGAAAGCCACATCAAACTAACCAGTGCACTCTGTCCTTCCCTCCTCCGCTGCATCTACCATTGTGTTCTCTGGATCTCGGAACCTAAAGGTAGGCACAGTTGTTTCCACAAAGGGAAAGAGGCATAGGTAGCCACAAGGGGTTGGAAGAGGCATAGGTAGCAGCACAAGTAGCACTCTCTGAACTTTAGTCCTTATGACTGCCACCATGAATTTGGTTGGCAGGCCAGTAACAGCCACACTCCTTTTACAGCCAGTACGCTGCAGTCACCAGCCCAGTGCTCTGCAGCTTTGTTCTTCGACTCTTGTAACCTGTCCTGCTTTTACTCTCCCAGAGGGGAATAGGCATCTATTTCTCGCACAGATCACTGTGGCGGAGCGAAGGGGTCTAGTGCACTGCTTCTGCCAAAAGATGCTCGGGCCAGACACTTATATTCTCAGCACTACCTAGCCCCGTATTCTATGTCTCTTGTCATCTGAATCATACCAGAAACCATTTCACAGAGAGAAAATGTGCCAGGACAACAAGCTTGGCTGGAGCGTACCCCTGAAACTGGTAGAAATTTGTATTTGCACCACATTCAAGGGACAGTCTTCTGTCTTATACAACCTGTGAACTGCTGTCAGATCGCAGTGCTCTCTGGCTGCTCCTTCTTAACTTGAAGTACCAGTGCACACATTACAGCCTTGCAAGGACAAAAGATCCGGAGGGATGTCACAGTGCATTCATGTAGCAGAGATGCTGTAAGAGACGGTCCAAAGTTCCCCTCATTTTTGCCTCACGTTTGCTGCAATAGCAGAGACTGAGACCCTGGAGACCCTGATTGGAGTTCCAGCTTGGAAAGGTGGATGATTATTTTTGCAGGTGTGTTTGCTGTACCACCACGGACCACTACTTTGAGCAGAGCCTGGCAAGGAGTGACTTGTTCTATGTGCTTACACCTGCTTCGTGATACCTGCTCAACCCACGAATTTTCCCACCTCTTGGCCAAATGAACTTTCTGGGGTAACTCTGGTGATCTCCCACAGAAGACCCCTCATCTTCCTCATGACCACCGTGACGGATGGAGATTGAAGCCTCCTCCCAAGGACTGAGACTGAGACCCCTATCACAGGGAGGAGGGCTGGCCTGATCAATGCGAGATGTTTGCCCAGGTGTGGTCGTTGGACCAAGAAGACAATGGCTCTCGCTCACTGCTGACCTGTTCCCCCTTGGTGGCTTCAATGGACTTATTCTTCATTGTACCTGTTCCCCCTCAATGATTTCAATAGACTTTCATTGTCTTTTGCCTGTTCCCCCCCTTTGACAGAGGACTATAAAAGACCTCTGAGATAACCAAGACTTCGAGATTCTCCCCGACGCAACAAGACAGAGCTCCATTGTACAGATCAGTGAGGATTTCGTCTGCGTTGGTAGCTATACTTACCCCTCCCCCTCTTTCTCTCTCTTTCTATCTTTTATCTCCTTTTCTGATCCTTCTATCACATTTGCTGTAGGCCCTTAATAAAGGTGCATTTGTTGTGATTAAATTGATGGTCCCCTGCTGTTTGCCTTTTGCACTTTTGGGATCGGTAAACGAACCATCATGACACCCAGGTCCTCCGAGCGGATCGTGATAGATGCTGAAAAGCTGCAAAGCTGAATGCCTTCGCTGAGCTTCAGTTCTGTGCAGATCACAGAATGAAGAGGCAGAGTACCAAGATGTTGTGTGCAGTGTACCTCATTGCAGAAGTCAAGAAAGAGCTCCTTCACAGAGTCAGGTGAGGATACACTTGTAGCCATGGGACTTCATCACAAAACGTGGGGATAAGCACTTTCTTACACCTTCACTGCTGCAAAGGCTATGCAGCTATAGATAACTGAAAAGCACACATCAATACAAAAGACGTTCTGATGTCCCCTTCTCGTCGCTCAGATTGTGATGCGGTGTTGTGCTCTATCTCTCTTGAATAGAGAAGGACTAATCCAGCAAAAGTGCTTCTCTTCTGGCTTCTTTCCCTACATGAGAGCTACATGGACAGTTTCGACTCTGGAAAATGAAAAAGGCTCAACTGTACTTGGAGCTGAGAAAAAACCTTGCACAGCACGCAGTGGTTGTGTGCAGTATAAGCGCTAAAAAGCGGCAAATCTGAATGCCTTCGCTGGGCATCTCAGCTGTCCGGATCACAGAAGGCAAAGAATGGAGCAGGAGAGCACAGGGCTTGTGTGAGCAGTGTACCCAATTGCAGAAATGCAGCAACCGCTCGTTCACAAGCAGAGTCAGCTGAGAATACACTTGCAGCTGTGAGACGTCATCACAAAACATGGAGATAAGCTTCTTATTACAGCTTCACTGCTGCAGATTTCTGCTAAACACAAGGTGTCCCTTAAGTCGTCCTTCACCAAGGAAGTTTGAAATAGTGCACACCAGAGATGACTCTGAGATGTGCACAGAACTGAAGCTCAGTGAAGGCATTCAGCTTTGCTGCTTTTCAGTGTCTGTGCTACATGTATGCACTGTGACATCTCTTGGGATCTCTCTTTTGCCTTTGCGAGGCTGGAATGTGCCCGGTGGTATTCGAGCTGGGGAGGAGTGGGCAGAGATCACAGCAATTTGACAGCAGTTTGCAGGTTGCCTAGGAAAGAGGAGTGCCCCTTGAATGTGCAGCAAATGCAAGTTTCAGGGGCAAGCTCCAGTCAAGTGTGCTGTCCTGGCACAGTTTCTCCTTGCGAGACATAGTGGAAAAGCTTTTCACTAAGATGTAGATGACCAGAGACGCAGAATACAGGGCTACGGAGCGCTCCAAAGGTAAGTGCCTGGCCCGAGCATCTTTCAGCAGAAGCAGCACACCGGAGCGTAGTGCTGCCGCCACAGTGATCTGTGCGAGAAGTAGCCGCTTCTTCGCCGCCAGGAGACAGAGAGTGCGGCAGCTTGCAAGAGGTGAAGAACGATGCCGCAAAGCAGCGGGCTTGTGCGCGCAGCCTTCAGACTGCTAGAGGACGGTGGCTGCCACTCGCCTGCCTGTTGAATTCACGTTAGCATTCATCTGGAAGGAGTTCCTGGACAACTTCCCTGAGCTTCTACCTAGTCCTCCTCCAGCGCTCTGTGGAAATTCTTGTGCTTCCCTTTAGGCTGCGAGATGCAGAGAACTCGATGGCAGCTGCAGAAAAGAAGGGCACCAGTGAGTTTGATGTGGTTTACATGGCGCAAGGGGAAAGTTGCAGCCCATGGCTGGCTTTTACTTCTACAGCCTAAAGCTACGGGAGCAGCTGCTGAAAGATGTCAGGAGAGTTGTGAGATTGAAAAATGGGACGGAACATCTTTCTGAGAAGGGGAGCGCCGAGCAGCAGAGTGTTGTATGTTCTTCCAAAACTGTTTGGAGAAAGAATGCTTTCCCTTCCCCAGAAACCTGCCACAATGAACGTTTAAGAAAGTGCTTATGTCCACGTTTAGAGAGGAGCTCCCACGGCAACCACGATCAGACTAAGAACGGTTTATTGCTTAGATAACATCAGTCTCAAAGGCCATGAGATTTATAAAACAGCAAGCAGTTGGCCATAGTCTAAGATGGTCACAAATTCTTTGTTGCAAAACAGTATATAATTTTCTAATCCAAGGGACAGTAACTACAGAGTATATTTTGCTTTTCTGACCTGTCACCTTTACTTCTTTCTACTGAAATGTGGATACTTTTGCCCAAGAAGGTCTTATTACATGTAAACACATATGTCTCTATTATAATATCAAAACTCTCAGCTTATTCTATTACAATCACATTACTACATTACTATACTATAAAACCCTTCATTATCTTATCTAATTCAGTTTCTTACTTTCTTAAGTCATATTCTTACTTCTAACTATAGAAACATAAGTTTATGATTTCTCTGTTCAGTGTTTGTGTACTTTGCTTTCACATCAATCCAGGCTTCTTCTAAGGCTGTAAATCAAACCCTCTTGAGTCTGTGAAGATTTCTATCTTTCCAATTCCCACACCTCTTCAAACTCTCTCAGGAAATTCCAACTTGAGTGTTTTTCAGTGTCTTCATAAGTAGCCCAGGATGGAATGTGATAGGTGCAGGTGCCTGTCTATCAACCCAGGGACTCCAATGCCACAGAGTGGAGTCTGGAACCACTGATGCAGAGCAATGTAACAGCAACCCCCAACCAAAACCAAGAATGAAAAGTATTCCTCAGTAAAATTTTTGACAGTAAAGTAGAGATACATAAAGAAAGGAAAATCTCCTGCAGAACAGTTGTGATTATGCAAACAGTGGTCTCTTATTAGAATATTAATATCTTCATAGGGGCAAACCCCTTTTTGGAATAACTTTGCCTTTCCCACAAATTTATAGCTCCTTGGAGAGAAGGAAAAGGTATTGACAGGGCACATTTCAATAGCACAGCAATTTCTTTCTTTATGTATTAATCTTTCCACGAATGAAACAAGTGTAGAATGGTTGAAGAGGGAAGACTTTGCATGGGTAGGGTGTTGTCTAGAAGCTGATACTGCAATGGGTTTGTTACTGGCGTGAGAAGCATCTGTGTAATCAGAGACCTAATAGCAAACTTGTTATCAATGATGGGGAACTTCAGCTGGATTAAAACCATAGTAGTGTAGAAATCTGAGTGAGGAAAGCAAGCATTATTTTTATAGTCAAGGTTATTCTTAGACAAAGGGTAAACATGTAAATGAAAAGTGGACATTTGGTAGACTTCACTGTGTATCTTCATACAAGTCAGTCCTATAGAAGAGAGAAATTAACTTCTGGGAACATTGCATGATTTTAATGCAGAGTCACACTCTTCTTCTTTGTTTATTTGTTGTGTGCTTGGCATGGAAGATGCTGCTTTGAAGAGGGAAGTGCCTGACAGACATTCCGCTTTATAAACACATATGCTTCCCTATTCTTCTGAGACCTCAGCAGAGAGCCCTTATTCGCATGGTAGTTTCCTTCCATTAGAAGGGAAACTCATATAGGCAGGCATCATCACCCCCTGCATCTTTTGAGGTAGTTATTGGAAGAAAATAGATAGCAACTGTCACTACTGGACACAAAATGAGTACACAGAAGCTTGGTAAGTTCAAAAGAGAAAACGACCCAGTTTTATTCAAACATCTGTTATTTATAGAATTCCAAAGGTGACCGTGGATTGGAGGATGGAATTACCACCTCTCCAACCACACTGGTCAAACCAACAGTCCATCAATTCTCTCCTCCCACAAAGAAGAATGCAAAACAATCATTATTTACATGAACAGTGTGTGAGAACTCCAGTAGAAATATGTAAACATTATCAGAAGGCTAAAGAAGTTCTATGAGAACTTTAAAACTTTCAGAAGAACTATAAAAGAAAACTTAACACTTTTAAAAATCAGGGCAACAAGCAACTTTTCCATGCCACATGATTAATTTTTCATTCTCTTCCTAATGTATTTCAGGGAACAAGCTGTCAGTTCCCCACTGTTTCTATGAAAAGGCATGAAGCTATTAACAAATTTCTCATAGATATAATAAGGAATAAAAGTTATGCCTACAAACATGCCCTTATGTTATGAAAAGTATAGATTGTCAAGGATGGAAGAAGATCTGTATGAAAAAGGAGAAAAACCAGAAGCATGCATGGATTTTCAGGTATGAAAGGGAAAATGACATTAAATTGTTGACGGAAAGAAATTGTTACCTGTGAAGAGGGAGGAGGAGGCACAAGCTGCCTTTGAGACAACTGACACAAGGACAGTCAGCCTCATGAGTAAACAAGAAAACCAAAAGAAACTTCACAACAATCTCATCAAAAACTTAGTGGACTAATGTGTAAACCCATTTGTTCATTTATTATGTGTATTATATATATATGTGTTCTTTATTCTGACAGAATTTTCAGTTAGCAAGCTAGTGTATGGCACCTGGAACCAGTGATGTATTGGAAATGGCCAACATGCAGAACACGCTTTATCCTGAACACTACCATAGCAGAATCACAGAATCATAGAATGGCCGGGGTTGAAAAAGACCTTAAAGGCCATCTAGTTCCAACCCTCTGACATGGACAGGGACACCTTTTACTTGCCAGGGTTGCTCAGAGCCCCATCCAGCCTGGCCTTGAACACCAGGTTGGGGCGTCCATAACTTCTCTGGGCAAGCTGTGCCAGTGTCTCACCACCCTCACAGGGAAGAATTTCTTCCTAGTATTGAATTTAAACCTGCCCTCTTTCAGTTTGAAGCCATTCCCCATTGTCCTGTCTCCATAGTTGCTAATGAAGAGTCCCCCTACTGCTTCCCTTCAGATACTGGAAGGTGTTGTGAGGTCTCCATACAACCTTCTCTTCACCAGGCTAAACAGCCCTAATTCTCTCAGCCTGTGGGAGGTGCTCTAGTCCTGAATACTGAACCGCAGTATTGAATTATGATTTTTTAAATCCTTTTAAGATATTTTGTTTTTCAGCCTTAAATAAGGCTAAATATCTTTTATTTGTGGGTATTGCAAGTGAGCAACAGAAATCACTGCCCTGGCTTGCCTTTTCTACAGCTCCTTTCCATGGAGACTTGGTGCAAACAACACAGGTGGTGAGATAGTGGGCACACCATAATTCTGAAAGAGCTTTGCACAGTAAACATAGAGGAGGATTAAATATTAAAATGCATATGATAGAAGCTGCCCAATGGACTGTACTAGTGGAAATCAAATACTAGTCTGGTATTTTGAATCCAAGTAATTCTTCCCAATGAGGCCAGAGAGGATTGTTTGCCTTTGAATCTGAGCACGTGGACAGTAGTGTATGGTCCACAGGTTGAAAAGAGTGTAGATACTTCTCCTTTTTCTCATTAATGGCTCAGAGACTGAAAAGGCAGCTACAAAATGGTAAATACATCCCTAGAGATTCAAAAATTGTTGTTATTAATTTGTATCTCCACCATAACAACAGATTGTTAGAACCAAAATACAGATGGGAATTTTATAGCTTCTCAGAAATGAAGCAGGAATAGGCCAATGGGCCTTAACAGTAGCTACAAGTTTTTCAGCACGAGGCATCCCAAAAGTATTTTAACCTTACAGTACTTTTCTGTGTTATGCTTTAACCTCAAGGCAGCATGCACAAAAAAAAAAAAAAAGAAAAAAAAAAGAGCACCAAATATATATATTACATGATTGAGATAAGCAAAATCAGTTTATTATGTACATGTAAGGTTTTTTCCCAGAACAAATCAGATTTTGACTTCTGATACTAGCTGTTTGTTTAGCATAAGGGAAGTAGTAAGAGCAAAAAAAAGGCAGCTGGAATGAATCGATGCTTTTGGAGAAACCTTACCCTTCAGTTGAATGACTGTTACCTGTTGCAGGGACATTCTTCTTTCTTTCAGGATTTTTCATAGAGCAGCACAGAGGAAAGAAAGAGAAAACAATTTCTATTTCTGCTCCTTGTTTTTCTCATGTGGAATGTGTTTGGAGAATTGTTTACCTGAGGTGATTGCTTGATTGGATTCTGGTGAGGATTGTTTGAGCCTGATGGCCAGTCAGATCCACCTGTGTCTGGACTCTCACAAGAGGGTCACAAGTTGTGAGTCAGATATGGTAGTTAGAACAAGTAGGTTTGTAGCTTTAGTATCTCCTTTAAATAGTATATTAATGTATTATAGTATAGTTATAATAAAGAAGCCATTCAGCCTTCTGAAATGGAGTCAGACATCATCATTTCTTCCCACCGGGTTCACCTGCGTTTACAATAGTTACCCTGAAGCAGGACAAAAGATTTGAACTGGTTTCACCTTTATGGAGAGATAAAAACTAAACCCAGACATTTTTGTCAAATGTTTTGGGAAACTGCAGTGCAGTATTTGCATTCACAGAAACTACTATTCAGTGCAATATATGACAATGTCAATTCAATACTTTTCCATATCTTGAGAGGCTGGACCTCCAACCATCTACTTTTCTATAACAAAAAGGAGAAAAAGAACTTCTTGTAGTTGTTCTATACTACAGTGAAAGAGCGGCCTATGTTCTGAACAGAAATTGTATATATAGTGTGGTTTGGACTAAAATGAGGCTTGAAAGATAATAAAAAAGATGTCATTTCACAGGGACAAAAATGCTCAACCAAATGGCATAGACAAAACCACTGAAACAGCATGGCAACCAAGTCAGATGCACTTTAAGATGTAAAGTAGAAACTTCATTTTCTCCTTCACTATGTCTGAAATGAAGTAACCATATGGTATTATTTCATGACTCATACAGAACATTCTAATTATCAAGAAGGGATGCATCTGATTTCAATAAAAATTCTAAAGAAACAAGGTTTGGGTCCAGTGTTGATACTGCTCTGTACCTGGCAGTACAGTTTGCCCTACAGATGGACTGAAAAGTTTGACCCTCTGAAATTCAAGGAAATTTATTTCAGTGCAATCTAAGAATTGTGGGAAGTAAGATAACTCTATAGACAAACACATTGCTTCATGGTTAAAGATACAGCAGTTTGAAAAAATCAATTTTGATGCAGTTACATGTTATTTTCTGCAAGGGACACCTCTTTGATCTCAGGCTTAGGTGGCAAAGCCTCATTGTGTACTCTTGCTTAAACTCTCTCATCACCACACAGGGTTTGTTCTTCTGTACTGCCTGGGGGGATGTGCTGCCCAAGCCTAGATGGTTCCTGGGGAAGAGCTGGCATACAGAAAGCAATGTTGTAGATGGTACTGGCAATTAAGCCTGAATAATGGCAAACCTTCTTCCTGTCCCTGTGCTACTTGTACACACAGAAATAGCCTCAGTGTTTTGCGGATGGTTATTAATGTCACTGGTGTCAGCATTATCCTTGACTTCAATATAAGGCACGCTTTCAAGGCTTTTGTTTTGAAAGTGAAGGTGCATGGCAAATACGTTCATTATATATGAAATTAAATCCTCTTACTTTGTAGCCTATACCTGGAAGAAAATAGATTGTATAAAATTAAAATGTGCGCTTGGGAACAAAGACTCCTGTACTCTCTGCTCCAGGCAGGTATTACCTATTTAGCATGTCACTGAGCTGTTTATGCTTCATAAATCCCATCTACAAAAAAGGCATATTCTAGTCATTACGTCTAGAAAAATACTAATAACCTACAGTTAAAAAAACCCAAACCACTGGGGGGGGAAGGTTAGATAATAGGGATTTTTATGTTTATTTAAATATCAGTGAACTTTATCTTTGAAGAAATCAAAAAGAAAATATAAAGATATGTGTGGGTGAATGTTGTTGTTGAGGCATGACGGGAATAATGAAGACTCCAAGTCAGAAGACAAGAAAATAACTTTATTAACAAGTAGCGTTCTTCTTTTATAACCAGGATTGCTAAGGTGAAATATGATTGGTCTCAAAGTGAAAAGCTTTCACACGATTGGTACACTTAGGTCAGTGTAGCAGAACATATCTATAAACAATATGAACAGCTTGAGAGATAATAATTGCTTACATTCCTTTCAGACTCTTTCCCAGGATTAGCCTGGTATAAATCTCTCTCCTTTTCTCTCTGACTGAACTGAGAATATCCATAGGTGAAGAGTCAAAGTAGTCTATCAAAAAGGAAGAGACTAGTTCTGTCCAATAGACAACCTGACAGGACACAGATGATAATATTATTCCATCTAACTGAAAATCATAATTGCGTTTTAAGATGAATGGGAAGTATTAATATTTAGCAATACAAACTGAAATCAAAATAAAGAGATAAAATAAACTATGTGAAACAAGCAAAGTAGTGTAATTAGATGTACTGTTTAAGGAGACGGTATATTCACTGAAGCAATGAAATTATGTTGCTTGAAGAGAATAGAAATATTTTGCCATTAACCTGCCATTTCTTTAGCTGTTATTAACATTCAAAAGGATTTAGCCAAAGAAGCATAGGAGCTGTTTTGAGATCTTCAGTGTCATGGAGGAGTCTTCACAGCTGTACACCAGTAGGGGATGCCAAAAGAAAATGGAAAAGTCATCTTGTCCCATGAGCATATACCTCAAGGTATTTCATACCTTGGTCTTTGAATTTGGAAGTCAGAAGGCTGAAAAAAAGAGTATTAGTAGAAAAAAAAAATCACAGAATAATCACTACAATGTAGTGATTACTAATCAAGATACAGTAAAACTTTGTAATGGAAGAAGCAGACTACTTTATTGGTATGCAAGTAGTGCTCTGAAAAAATTGAAGATAATAGGACTATTACACATAATAAATATCAGGGTTGTAAAGAATCAGCCAATATGTATCACCACAGTAAAAATATCCATTTCGTTTTTCTTTAAGGAAGCATCTAGGTTTGTGTTTATGAGTTAAAGCCATCAGAAGTATCTATTAATTCATTGACATTTCTCTCTGAGTTTGGCAATTGGTTTATAGGTTCCTCTATAATTTATCATTTATCATTTCTAGCATATCACTTTTAATACATTTTTCTAATTTAAATTATATTTATATACCGTGTGGTACTTAAAACAATTACTTTTATTAAATGACGTATTGGCTTGAAATGTCATTTTGCTTTATGAATTCATATTGACTTGTTTGTTGTTTTTAACATACTTTCTCTTTGCAGCATTAGCATTCTGTGGTGCAGTTGCATTAAACTTACAGAGCTAGGCAGGCATTCAACCAAAAGACTTCAGTTAGATGATGCTCAAAATTGTGAAATACAACTGCTCAGTTCCAGCAGTAGAATTTACAATGCAAATTATTAAGTTTGTACAAACTGTGATTTCCATAAACCTCTTTGAATACTGAAGTTCTCCACATGGAAAACAGAAAATAAGAAAGGCATAGACTCAAGTGGGTTGCCTCAACTGAACTGTCATGGTCTGGGAATCCCAAGACATGAAAGATGTGAACCCATTGGAACAAACCCAGAGGAGGCCACGAGGGTGATCAGAGGTCTGGAACACCTCTCCTATGAAGGTAGGCTGAGAGAATTGGGTCCATTCAGCTGGAGAAGAGAAGGCACTGAGGAGAGCTTACAGCACTCTTCAAGTATCTAAAGGCGGTCTACAAGAAATCTAGAAAGGAACTTTTTCCAAATGCACGTAGTGGCAGAACAACGGGGAACATCTAGCAAATGACAGATCCATCTACTTTCTATTGATCTTGTAAGACTAATCATCTCAGCTAGCATTTCCACCTCTCAAAGTTATGGGAGTTTGAGAGAAGATGCAGCCTCAAAGAAAAGACAGCTTTGGGAAAGAATGTAAATTAAGAAAATGAACTGGCATCCATATGTATATATTGCATAGCTATGTTTACTATGGCTCAATTTGCTCAGCAGAGAGCATTTTTAGTGTCAACTGACACTTTTTATGGCTTGCAACTTAGGTTTCAGTGCTGTTCTAATCAGATCTTGGTGTCATAAATACTTTGCAGAGTGTGACATATCTGACACAATAGGGTACTGTTCACCTTGACACTTCATCCGCTTCATATATATGTGTCCTGATACTGCCTTAAATTTAGCAGGGGAATCTGAAAATTACCAGGAAATTGAAACAGATGAAACTAATGTGGTTATACAAAGGATACCAAAATTATTTTTATGTTGTATGTAATATGGTATATTTTCAGAACATTTAAAAAAATATCCTGGAACTAGCAATTATATTCTCTTCCACAATTCAACAGGCTACATTATTATCTCCATTGTTCAAATTCTATTTCTTGAAGAAACATGTTGATTACTTTGTATCTACAAGGTTCTTTTCTAATCATCTATTGCACAAATGGTAGTCGATTTTGCTGCATTGCAGTATCAGTTCAGTGCATAAAAAATCTGTGCATAAGGGGGAGACAAGCCTCCAGTCTTTAGGACTTCTGCTAGCTTTTATCATGTTTAATTTGCTTCATAGTTCATATTCTTTTCTTTCTGATTTCTTAGAAGTTGATTGTTCTGGTTTGAAAGCAAAACCAGTGAGAGACTCCAAGTCAGAAATTTAATTTATTAAGAAAAGGAAAACAAACAACAACAATAAAAAAAAAAACCACAAGAAAACACATGCAATAATGCAAAAGAAAAACCACTGACAGAGTCAGAATACAACCTGACACCCTGCTAGTTAGGGTGGTTAGGGTGGTGGTAGTAGTCTAGATGAAATGGTCTTGTTGAAGTGGTGATCCCACAGAAAATATTTGGTAGCTCTTGTCTTCTGGAAACTAGTGGGTAAGGGCTGCTTGTTCTGTCCCAAATCCTAGATTATATCCAGGTGGGGAAGCTTAGCTCCTCCCCCCTGGGCGGAGCATCTCACAATGGGCTGCTATCATTGTATGAGTCATGTGGTGGATCCTTGATTGCCCATTAAGCAGACATGGCTCCCAGAGGGAGTTATCTCTGAGTCATGAGGCAAGGCATTGATGGGTGCATTAACAGGAGATAAGGAAAAAACAGTGCCCCTCTTGGTTTCAACAGCTCTTGAAAATGGGGATAGAATACATCTTTATATTGTAACCTAGGACATAATCTACCCCTTATTCTATTACCATCTACATCATACCCAAACCAATACTTTCTTACAGATATATATATATATATATATATATAAAATACAGAATGAAAATTTACAGACAGTTCTTACTTAAAATTAGGTCTCCTTGTGGTATATAACGGGTTTCTCCATCTTTCTGCATTACCTACTAAGTGTAATTAGGTCTTTGAGCAAAAACAATCGCATGGATGGGTTTGCCCCTGCCTGCGGTGGGATTAATCTAAACAGTCTTTCCTAAAATACTTTTTATGTGTATCACAGGAACTTTGTTTCTATCTATTGTGTGCAGGGGTTCAGACTGGGCAGGACCAGCTTGATTGATGGACCCTTGGGTGTTGACTATCTAGGTGGCTTTTGTTAAGTTCAATTCCTAATTTCTGAAGGTCCCCCCGCTAAGTGCCTTCAGGGTAGTCTTAAGCAGTCCGTTGTATCATTCAACTTTTCTGGCAGCTGGTGCATGACAGGGGATATGATATATCTATTCAATACTATGTTTTCTGGCCTAGATTTTTATAAGGCTGTTCTTGAAATGGGTTCTGTTGTCCGACTCAATTCTTTCAGGGGTGCTATGTCTCTACAGGACTTGCTTTTCTAGGCCTAAGATGGTGTTTTGGGCAGTAGCATGAGGCACAGGGTAGGTTTCCAACCATTTTGTGGTTGCTTCTACTATGGTTAGCACATAGCGCTTGCTTTGGCAGGTTTGGGGAAGTGTGATGTAGTCAATTTGCTAGGCTTCCCCATACCTGTACTTCAACCATCGCCCACCGTACCACAGAGGCTTCACCCGCTTGGCCTGCTTGATTGCAGCGCAGGTCTCACTGTTGTGGATGACCTGTGAGATGTTGTCTATAGTAAGGTCTACCCCTCGGTCACGAGCCCATCGGTATGTTGTATCTCCTTCCTGATGACCAGAGGCATCATGGGCCCAGCGAATTAGGAATGATTCTCCCTTGCGCTGCTAGTCTAGATTTACCTGTGATACTTTCACTTTGGCAGCTTGGTCCACCTGCTCATTGTTGTGATGTTCTTTATTAGCTCAGCTCTTGGGTACGTGTGCATCTACGTGTCAAATCTTCACAGTCAGCTTCTCTACTCGGGTGGCAATGTCCTGCTAAATTTCGGTGGCCCAGATGGGTTTCCCTCTGCGCTGCCAGTTGGTCTTCTTCCAACGATCTAGCCATCCCCACAGAGTATTAGCTACCATCTATGAATCGGTGTAGAGATAGAGCCTTGGCTACTTCTCTCGTTTGGTAATATCTAATGCTAGTTGGACGGCTTTAAACTCTGCAACTTGATCTACTTTGCCCCTTCGTAGTTTGTGTAATTCATCATGTGGGGTTCCATAATGCAGTTTTCTATTTCTGGTTAGTGTTTATAATTTGGCAGGAACCTTCAGTGAAGAGGGCATATAGTCTTTTAGTCTCTGGTAGTTTATTATATGGTGGGGCTTCTTCAGTACGTGCCACTTGCTCCTCTTCTTCAGAAGATAATCTAAAAGTCTCTCCTTCAGACCAGTTTGTTATAATTTCTAGAATCCCAGGGCGATTTGGATTTCCAAGACGGGCGCGCTGGGTGATGAGGGCAATCCATTCGCTCTATGTGGTGTTGGTGGCATGATGTGTGGAAGGGACTTTTCTTTCAAACATCTACCTCAGCACTGGTAGCCAGAGTGCTAGAAGCAGCTGTGTTTCAGTGCCAATTACTTCTGAGGCAGCGTGAACTCTTTCATAGGTGACTAAGATTTTCTTCTCTGTGGGAGTGTAGTTTGTTTCAGAGCCTTTGTAGCTCTGGCTCTAGAATTCTAGTGGTTGACCCTGAGTCTCACTAGTCATTTTCTGCTAAAGGCTCCAGGACAGACCATGGTTTCTGGCTGCAGAGTAGAGCACATTCTTCACCTCTGGTCCCATCCTGACTGGGCTAAGGGCTACTGCATGAGTGATTTCCTGCTTGATCTGGGTGAAGGCTTGTTGCTGTTCAGGGCCCCAGTGGAAATCGTTCTTCTTGCAGGTGACTAGGTAGAGAGGGCTCACAATCTGGCTGTACTCTGGAATGTGCATTCTCCAAAAGCCTATGGCACCTAGGAAAGCTTGTGTTTCCTTCTTGTTGGTAGGTGGAGACATAGCGGTGATTTTGTTGATTGCCTCTGTCGGGCTCTGACGATGTCCATCTTGCCACTTGACTCCTAGAAACTGAATTTCTTGAGCTGGTCCCTTAACCTTGCTTTGCTTAATGGTAAAACTAGCTTTCAGCAGAATTTGGATAATCTTCTCTCCTTTTTTGAAGACTTCCCCTGCTGTGCTCCCCCATATCATGATGTTATTGATACACTATAGATGTTCGGATGCCTCGCTCTTTTCCAGTGCGGTCTGGATCAGTCTATGGTAGATGGTGGGACTGTGCTTCTGCCCCTGGGGCAGTCGCTTCTCGGTGTACTGCACTCCCCTCCAGGTGAAGGCAAACTGAGGTCTGCATTCTTCTGTCAAAGGAATGGAGAAGAAGGCGTTGGCAATATTGATGGTCGTGTACCACTTTGCTGCCTTGGATTCCAGCTCATACTGAAGCTCCAACATGTCTGGCACGGCAGCGCTCAGTGGTGGTGTGACCTCATTCAGGCCACGGTAATCCACCATCAGTCTCTATTCTCTACTGGACTTACGCACTGGCCATATAGGGCTGTTGAAAGGTGAATGAGCCTTGCTGACCACTCTTTGGCTCTCCAGTTTACGACTCATCCCATGTATGGGAATCACAGAGTCTCTGCTGGTACGATATTGCCGACAGTGTATTGTTGCTGTGGCGATTGGTACCTGTTGTTCTTCAGCTCTCAGCAGTACCACAGCAGAGGGGTTGTCTGAGAGACTAGGAAAGGTATCCGGTTTTCTGATGTCTTCTGTCTCTACAGCAGCTATCTTGAAAGCCCAACAACGTCTTTCTGGGTCTTTGAAATATCAATTTCTGAGACAGTCTATGCCAAGGATGCATGGAGCCTCTGGGCCAGTCACAATGGGGTGTTTCTGCCACCCGTTCTCAGTTAAACTCACTTCGGCCTCCAATACAGTCAGCTGTTGGGATCCTCTTGGTACTCCAGAAATAGAAATGGATTCTGCTCTTACGTACTTTGATGGTATCAAGGTACATTGGGCACCAGTGTCAACTAAAGCTGTATACTTTTGTGGGTCAGATGTGTAAGGCCATTGGATCTACACAGTCCAATAGATCCGATTGTCCCTGTCCTCTACCTGGCTAGAGG
Source organism: Anomalospiza imberbis (assembly GCF_031753505.1). Classification (NCBI taxonomy): domain Eukaryota; kingdom Metazoa; phylum Chordata; class Aves; order Passeriformes; family Viduidae; genus Anomalospiza; species Anomalospiza imberbis. Next base: position 4,094,775 of record NC_089720.1, read on the forward strand.
CAGGGCTCCTCTATTTCTGGTCATGGCACATGTTGCTCTCTTGCTGTAAATAGGTTCCTGAGGTTTCTTTAAGAGGATCAGTCATATCATCATTTTTACATTGTCTGGAATTCTGCATGTGAGAGAATGGAGCAGTGTTGACTCTAGATGAGCTTCTTGTGTTAGGTGTTTCTCTTTTCAGTTCATGTACCCGGGTACCCGGGCTGCTACGGAGAAGGTGGGTTTTCTATCCCACTTCCTCATGTCTTTTCTATGCTCCTGAAGAAGAAACTGGGGGTTACCTCATGGAGCATATCTTTTCTCTTTGGCTGGGGGATGCCGGCTCTTAATGGCAGAGAATCTTGTTGGTTCTGGCAAGATGTGGTAGACTTTTTCCTTAAGTTCCTTTTTAGTTTCTGATGGCCCTCTTCAATCTTTCTGGTTTGAAAGCAAAACCAGTGAGAGACTCCAAGTCAGAAATACAATTTATTAGGAAAAGGAAAAAAAACACAAAAAAAAAAACCAACAAAAAAACCCCCACCAAAATACATGCACTAATACGAAAGAAAAACCACAGACAGTGTCAGAAAAGAACCTGACCCCCTGTTGGTCAAGGTGTTGGTAGCAGTCCAAATTGGAATTGCTGCGGTCCTCCTGGAGTGGCAGATGTGGTTCTTTTGGAGCAGTGATCCTGTAGAAGGGTCTAGTCTTCCTCTGAAGATCCAGTGGAAAAGGCAGCTGTTCCTCTGGGAATCCTGTGGAAAGACTGAGTCTGGTGTCCCAAAAACTAAGATTATATCCAATTAGGAATGCTTGGCTCCTCCCTCTGGGCGAAGCATCTCACAATGGGATGCTGTAACTTTTATCAGTCCTGCAGTGACATTCAATAGGCCATTAACAGCAGATGTCTTCCAGGAGGGAAGATTGGTTTGTGGAATAGATAAAGAAAACTGCCCAATTAACAGAAGATAACTGCCACACCACCAACAGATGGCAAATAGAATACATATTGCCTTGCAATCTAGGACATCCTGACGTATGAAAGTCTCCATAATCTGCACACACATTGCACGATGGGGGTGTGAAGCTGATACAACCTGGTTACTTTGGGTCTGGGACCTTATGAGTAAAGGTCGGCAACTGGATGGTGGTGAGGCAAGGAATTTGGGACCCTTGACCCAGGACTCAGGTATGACTCAGAATTTTGTAAAGGACCCAGGGCCCCTTTCCTTTGGGGAGTGGCTTTTAATGAATGTAAGAGAGAGGTTTGTCCACAGACAGAGAATGCAGGAGCACCATAATAGAATGTGCTTGAAGACCCTTGAGGAAGGGATCCAACAGCTGAGAGGAGTGGCAGTATTGGAGGTATTCTTTGGGAGGGATAGACAGCATGATAATGAGCCCGACAAGGTCAGGTGCACAGGGCAAATGTTGTGGAGTCTGGCAAATCAAGGGCCATCTCAATACAACACCTTCACTGCAATGATTTATGTTGATAACAACCAAGACACAGTGGGCTCTTGTGGATATTCTCAGTTCAGTCAGAGAGAAAAAGAGAAGGTTTTCTAACCAGGCGAGAGCCTGGGAGACAGTTGGGAAAGAATGTAAATAATTCTCTAATCTATCTTGTTGTTCACATTGTTTATAGATATGTTCTGCCACTGTGCGTCATTCACTGCACACCAATGGTGTGAGATGTTTTTACTCTAACAATAATGAAATTAATCCGCACGACGTTCTCTATATATAGAGCGGTGCATTTGAAATAAATCATTCTCTTTGCCTTTGACTTGGAGTCATTCTAGTTCTCGTCCTGCTCAACAGCGACATCTGGTGACATCCATCGTGAACTGCACCTACCCTGAAGGAACAGGGTCTGGTGGACCCCGGCTGTTACTGCAGCCTCAGCTGAGGACCCGAGCCCCGGCGTCTTGCAGGGGTCGCTCTGCGGCTGCGGCTGCTCGCCAGGAGCCTGGAGGCTCCAGCCGGACACCTTTACCCTCCTGAGAGAGGTAACGCTGAAAACCGCATGCCTTCTAGAGAAGGCTTGGTCCTGTCTGGACTGCGGATCGGCTCTTAGGCCAAGGGCTGAGTGGGACGGTTTTCCCTGAAGTAGTGGACTGTCTGTCTCTTGAAGTGGACGTCTGCTAAGGGAGGGCTTCCTAACAATGGGGAACCAGTCATCTACGGCTGAACGGTTGGTTTTGACCGCAAGGCGGACTTGAGCCCCTCACATAGGGGTCCAGGTCTCTGATAATGAGCTCGTCACACTCTGGAGTTGGGCTCGGGACCATGGATTCCCTCCGGACCCTAAACACACCTTTGATCGTAAACTCTGGCGCAACATGGGCCGATGCCTCCAGAAGGAGATGCGCAAAAGGGACGCTACAGCGTCCATGGTGTTCGTAATCTGGGGGTTGTGAAAAATGCATATTTTATGATTGGCTTTTCGCAAATATCAAATTGAATACTATATGTATTATGTTATATTGATTAGAAGTGCTGTATTAACATTTTAATAGTATGGTAAATGTAGTTTTGTAGTTAAAATAGAACCTATGTATGTGGGTGGTTTTTTTTTACTAACTCAAGCAAGAGATGAGATAATGAAGAAACTCTTCACACAGAGATGACAATGATGGGGGCCCATAAAGAATTACTGCCTCCTTATCGGAAAAGACAAACATTCTTCCACCTTCTCTCCGTCTTTATGGAACCACCAGGATTAAGGGGAAGAAGTTGACAAAAACCAGAAAAGTTCTTAATTTGCAAGGAATTTATGCATCATGTATGACATGTATGAATATGCAACAGGCTACTGCTTTTAAAGGTTATTCCTTTGTTCACAAGGCATGCTTATTGGGCTTAAGTGCCCGAGAGCATCCGGACGTCCATAATTCTTTGCTTTTTATTGTCTTGTAATTGTCCTAACTCTAAATTTTCATTACTCTAATTGTATTACTATTTTTATAACCATTTTATTATTATTAAACTTTTAAAATTTTAAAAACCAAGTGATTGGCGTTTATAACAAATGGTAGCAGAGGATGGTTACTAACACCTCTCTGCCGGTGCCTTTGGAGAGTCAGAGTGAGAAGATGCGTCCTGCCCTGATTAGGCAGCCTCGCTCGGCTCCCCTGGTGCTGCCGACAGATGCAGGTTACGATCCGATGGACAAAAGGAGACAATAAAACAAAGAAAAGGGAAAGGATTCCCTAAAACCGCGGTAATTAGCCCCTAAGACCAAAGTGTACACGAAGAACAAAGACCCAAGGACAAGGGATAGGTAAGTATTTGTTGAGATGGGGTGGATAAGGGGGGATGAATGTGTGTGAACGGGGTGGATAAGGGGGGATGAATGTGTGTGAATGAGAGGCGGGCTAGTTACCCCAGACCTGCTAAGTGAGTGCAGTAGTCTCCCATGCTGCGTGAGAAAAGTGGCCAGTACAGAGACGAAGCGAATGATAAAAGAGTGAGAGAATCCCCCCGAGGAGATTGAATTGAATGGGCTGGGTTGAGGGATTAATATTCAAGAGCACCCAGGGTTGCTGCTGGGTTGAGATATTAATCCTCAAGAGCAACCAGGGTTGAATAAGTGAAACAAAAGGTACCTTTACTTGTTGTGTACGCGAGGGTGGGTCCCGCACCAACAAGTCCCCTGAGGGTGGGGGCTTAGGCAAAACCCTGCAAAAACTTGAGTGAAAAAGTCTGCTGGTTTGAGATATTAACCTTCGAGAGCACCCAGGACTGAGTAACTCAGGGCCCTTCCCAGAGGCCCAGCGGTACTGAAACCCAGAGAGGCTGCCCCCAAAGCAAGGATGGCTCAGTATCGTAGGACCTTTTAGCACCGCGGCTGCGTAAAGTAGTCGTCTAACCCATTCCCCCGGGGGGAGGGGGTGTGGGGAGTCCAGATCGGGCAAGGTACGGAGGTCCGAACCCCTGACTCTGAGGCTATCTCTAGGGAAGAGGGATAGCCAAACCTCGGGGAGGTGGAAGGGGTCAGGGTGGGGGCTTACACGATTCACGATTCTCTGGCAACAGAAATCCCTTTGTGTAAGTCTAAGAGGTTTGCTAACGTTTCCTTCCTCTGTGCAATAAAATAAAGGGAAATGTAGAAGTATGAATGGACAGGCCTGAGGGTGTAGATGTGTGTGCGAAAGTAAGTGGAAAAGAAAGGTGAGTAAATAGAAATTAGTGAAAGATATGCAATGCAGATTGTTTGTTTTGAGTTAAATAAAAGTAAGTGTGCACGAATGAAAGTATATGTAACAGTATTGTGAAGTCCAGAAGTATGAATTAACAGGCTTGAGGGTGTGAATGTGAGTGAGAGTGAGCGAGTGATAAAGGTGAGTAAATGGAAATGAGTGGAAGATATGTAATGTAGTGTTGTAGATGTCGGCGAACCCAATGGGAAGAATGATGATGTCTGACTTATTTCAGAAGGCTGAATGATTTCTTTATTATAATTATGCTATGATACATTAATATACTATATAAAAGAGAATACTAAAAACTACATGCTACTCTCTCTAACTATCATATCTAACTCTCTCCCAACTCGTGACCCTGTTCGCCAGAGTCCAGACACAGGTGGATCCGATTGGCCATCAGGCCCAAACAATCCACTGTGATCCAACCAAGTATTCGCTCTAGGTAAACAATTCTCCAAACACATTCCACAAGAGAAAAACAAGGAGCAGAAATAGAAATTGTTTTCTCTTTCACTTCTCTCTGTGCATCTTTATAAAAATCCTGAGAGAGAGAGAAATGTGCTTGCCACAATGTAGATTGTTTATTTTGAGCTTTATTTTTTTAGAGGGAGGTGTATTATGTTGAATGGTTTGTGAGAGAAAGGATTTTTTGCATGGGTAGTTGAAAGAAGGTAGTATTTAGGTTGTTAGAAAATGTGAGGAAGATTTTGGAAAAAAAAAAAAAAAGGGGACAGAAAACCAGTAAAAAGGAAGAAAAAGGGGAAAAGGGAGTGGAACAAGAGAGAACCACACCACTCGCAGCCGAGCCGCTTGTCCCGGGCCCTGGCTCGCCGCTTGTTTCAGCTCCGTCTGTCCCAGTCCCAGCATTTGTCCCAGGTCCCAGCGAGCCGCTCGCTTCGGCTCCGCCTGCCCCGGTGCCGGCGCCTGTCCCGGTGCCTGTTTCGCCGCCCGCAGCCTCTGTACCAGTCCCGTCTCGCTGCTCGCGGCTGCCCAACCGGTCCCTGCCCCCATCCCGCCCGGCTGGTCCATGGCCACTCCGCCGGCCGCGCCTGGCGGGCTCTCGTCCGTCCCGTCTGTCCCATCCTTGGCAGCTCCTCCTGCGGCTGTTTCCTCTGCCCCATCCCCAGCGACTCTGACCGTGCCAGCTGCTCTGAGCACCGCCGCTGCTGCTTTGCCTCTGCTGGGAAGAGCTGACCCAGCTGCCATTAACTACGCTCCCGGCTGGTATCCCCTGGAAATGCTCCCTCGTTTGGCGGTTCCGGCAGCGAACCCTGCCCATGCTCCCCTGAGCTCCGTTCCCCTGGTAACTGCAGCTGCAGCCCAAAAAACTCGCACCTGGAGGACACCCCTTATAGGAACACGAGAAGTTCAGTTAGAAAACAACATTCTCCAGACTCTTCCTCACAACACGGGAGAAAGACTATAGAAAAAGACTGGGATCTGTTTCCACTAAGAGAGGTCCCAATGGGAGGGGGTGGAACTGAGTTTGTAAATGCTCCTTTACCTTCTTCTGAGGTCAGGAATTTTAAAGAGGAAATCAAAGGGATTTTGAAGGATCCCATAAGCACTGCTGAACAATTAGACCAATTTTTAAGTTCAAGCATTTATACCTGAGAAGAAATGTGGTCAATAATAAAGATACTATTTTCTCCAGAAGAAAGGGAAATGATCAAAATTGCAAGCAAAGACAAGTAGTTTAAATTATTTCTTTCAATTTGCATTGTGATTTTTCATCTTGAAATTTGTAACTTGCTGTACTCTAAGATTGAAAAACTAGTTTACAACTGTGACATAGCCAGACCTACTTTTAATTTATTTTGAATCGATGTGAAGCTGTTCAATCACATGGTTCTCAGTGTGTAAAGTTAAACTAAAGGTAACACCAGCTACTTGGCAGGTCAATGAGAAACATTTTTTTCTTCCAGCCAGTCCTTTTACATGTACCCAAATGTGTTTTGCTTTTTTAGTTTTTTGTTTTGTTTGTGTTTCTGGAAGTGCTGACTACTTGCAGTGCACCTAGAACAGCAGCTAGAGTTGTGCATGCATAGCACTTTTGAAAAATAAGGCTCATTTTTTTAACCTCGAATTGGAGATGGCTACATATATAAATGGGAACACACAAAGCTGGATGAACAAAAGGTTTCAGTATCTTCTAATGTAAGCTGTTAATTTGTTACTTTCAGCATCACTGTGGGTGTGTGACACACACACACATTAAAAAAAAAAAAATGGTGGGGGGAATCTCTGCTTGCTGTAGTTTTATTTCTGGAATGAGTTAGACAGCTATGAAGAAGTTGTGAGTTCCTTGTGTGGTTTACCCAAGCCTGCAGGGAGGGCTTAGTCGTGATTCCTTCTGTGCTGCAGGTAGCCCTGCAGCGTGGCAGCAGTAGCTTGCCTCTAGTGAGTTTGCAGGCAGGGTGCTTCACCACTGCAGTGCTCAGGTGCTGTTTCCTATTGTGACATTAAAGCTTAAATTCAAGAGTACCTCTTTCCATCCAATTATTGTTTGTAGCACAGGAGCCTCTTTGAACAGCGTTTCCTAACGGTCAAAAAGAAAGTATTTCAGAGACAAATTCCTTACTTTTTGTCTCTCCCCACTGTATTCATGTTTTGTCCATTCTGTCTTCAAAATATGGATTTGTAAAACTCATGCTCTGTGTCCTCAGATGCCCTTCCCAAATCAAACCTTGGCTTTGTTGCAAATTGCATTGCACTAACTAGCATTGTCTTACATTTTTTGGTGCAGGTAGGGTCACTTTGGAAGTAAGTTGTTGTTTACCTTGTTCCTACAACCTTTTTGAGCTTGTGAATGTGTCATGGTTTGACACTGGTGCGATGCCAGCGCCCCCATGAAAATATACTTTTTAAAATAATTGCTGTGAGATGTGATCAGGAACAGAGCAGAGCAGGCCCATCTTAGTAACAAAGAAAGAACTTTATTAAACTACTACTACTAGAAAAAACTACAAACACTAAATCCTGGATGAAGACTTTCTAAAACACCCCTCCTCCTCCCACCTAATTTCTAAACAAACTCAACAGTGAGACACCACCCAGGATCCTGATCAAGTTGCCACCCTTCAGATATTCGAATACTCAGTCTATCAAGGGAGACAGGAGTCTCTCCTGTGCCACAGACCCCCCAGGAAACACAATTGCCACCCTTGTGTTTCCATGCCACGCATGGCAACCACTCAGAGAAAATCTGCCATGGTGACACTCTCCTTTCCATGTCACAGTGCTCTCACCACCGTGCATGGACAGACTGCTCACAGGGCTCCTTTAAGGATGCTTTGCCATGGACCAAAAGAGACAACAGTTCAGTTTCTCATTTTGGGACTACAGTCCCCCCCATTTTCCCCTGGGGCTGAGGGTCCAAGAACAGAGGTCTTCTGCTCCTCTTCTTCTTCCCTGAAGATAGAGGGCTTCTCCACACCTTCCCTCTACTCCTCTGCTGGTAATCACTGAAACAGGTCTCTTGGCCTACCAACGTATCCCCCTAAGTGCAGCTTCTGTTAGGAGAATTTGGTTCAGTATATGGCTAACAAGAAAAGTCCAGCCACAAGCCACTCCATCATCTCCTCCCAACTCGAGAATTTCTTCTTCCATCATCTCGGATCCCAGACTGTCTCTCTTCTACTTCAAATCAAGGAGGAGCAATATTTTACAAAGCCTTCATTTCTCAGGAAAGGGTTAAAAGTTCAGACTCCCTGGACGGCTGATATCTCTGCCCAGCAGCCGATTCCCAAGGCCAAGGCTGGGCGCCTTCCCCCCCCCTTCTCCTCCGCGCCGGCAAAGTTACAGGTGCCGTCCGGACTCTCTATCTCTTCCCTCTGGGGGGGGGGATGACAAAGACATCTCCGCTTCTCTCCACCCTTCTGTCCACAGGAGCTGGCTCGGTTCCAGTCCTTCTACCCCTCGGCTCACCTCGACCAGGCCTCATGGCTTCCCCTCCCCCACCCAGCCCCATGGCTGGGCAGGGGAGGTCTGCACAGCACCTTGACCGGAACCAAAGAGAGCGAGCTCTTGGGAGTTCTTGCTTTTAACCCCCTGTGTTCTCAGAGGCATATCCCTATCTTCAGTGGTCACTTCAGGTGCCAATATCCAAACTTGACCACTGATTGGTTTGACCCAACTTCCTGAAAAAAAAAAAATCACTTCCATGTCAAACCACGACAGAATGAAAAAAATTGTGATAGAAAAACAAGTCTTTAGTTTTGGCACTGTGTCAGCTGTGAGTGGCTAGTAGCCTTGGTGGAGAGTGCCATGAATTGCATGCTTGCCAAACGCACATAACAAAAGTAATTTAATTTGTAAAGAAGTTGAAAAAGGGGGAGGGGTGGTTGGCAGACTTATCCCTCTGAGACATTGGAATGTGGACTGATGTTAGAAGGTAGACTGATGCTGGAATGTGGATGTTAAAATGTGAAGAGAGGAAAGATAGGGAGAGAAAAAGAGAGAGGGAGGTGAAGGACAGAGTTAAACGCAAGACTGTTAAAAAAAAATAAAAATAAATAAATAAAAGAAAGGGACCACCACTAGAGATAAGATCAAGGCAGAAATAGCTGACTTTCACAAAGTGATTTATTTGTTTAAGCAAGAACTCTTTTCTCTTTCTGGTTTTTGTTGTTAAGAAGAGGAGGCTTTTTGTTCTGAAGAATGAGTTAAATGTTGCCCAAAAATAAAAAAACAAGAGATGTGATACATGTCGTGTTAAAATTGGCCTGGTCTTTCTATTTAACTACTAATAGCTCACAAGAAGAATTGGCCTCTGCAGCTATTAAAACAGCAGGATACAAGAAGAAGCAGCTGTAAAAAAAAAAGCTTTTAGCTAAACCCAGAAAGTTTTGAAGAAAACTAATAGTAAAAGTTAATGTAGTATTGTTTTTTTTTTAACACTGTGTTATTAAGAAGTCCTTCCCAGGTACCACTAAAGCAGCAATCTGAACTACGGAAAGAGGGTGAATTCACGACAGCAAAATCAAAGAACTTGTGAAGAACCTTGAAAAATGGACTATCGCAACTAAACCGAGTGATATCAAATTGACTTTCGACTGGGACTGGGTGGTAATAGTCTGGGAAAACCCAAATGAACCAAAGAAAGTACAAAAAAATAACACCTAACTGAGAAATAAGGTAAAGCTTACATCACTGGTTTTAAGCACTGCCTAAATAAGTCCTCTGACGCCTCCGACACCTCCTTAGGAGAAGAATATTACCACTTCAAACAGGAAGATCAAGATTATTTTAATCAGAGTTCTCACATTCTGGCCTTAGCCTGTGACTTGTACAAAGAAGAAGGGAAATTACCATCAGTATTATACTGTATACTTTATTTGATTCATCCCAGTGCTGGACACGCTAACTGGGTTATAAGTAAATGTTCAAATTATGAGAATGATTGGTATTGGAGCTCACAAAATCTATGTTCTCATTGCAATAGGTATTGAGTACTGAATCTATCCCCTATAGAGATAGAACTCAAAGCAACTGAGGTAATAACTTTGTTTTGTGGATAGGAATTATCAGTGCCTGTTGACTGAGAGATACTTGAGGAATGGTAAGAAACCTCAGTTAAGGAGTGTGGAAAAGGACTTGCCTAAAAATATTTAGTAAAAAGAGTAACAAAGGAAACAGAGGGCAAGCCTGGATTGACCACTGTACTCGCCACCGAGAAGATCACACATACCTGCTATGGGAAGCAACTCCATAGGCAGGGGAGGTGGGAGTATAAGCCATACCAGACCTCTGTTATTCCTGTTTCTGTCTCTCATTTGTTGTCTTTTACCTTTTGAGATACTGGCAAGATCGTGTCACAAATGCTACAAAAAATATTACATGGAAAGAAACCAAAGTTCCTTTTTTGTTACACACCCCCATGTCAACAGCCACTGTCATAACCCATCCAAACTGAGTACCTGCAGGAAAAATGGGGAAAAATATTGAATTACAAGGAACTTAAGAAAAAGTGGTAATAGATGGGGCATTGAATGTCCAAAATGAGAGAGATGGATTTGTTTTACCTTTGATTTCAGGAATACAGTCCAAAATTAGGCAAAAAGGCCATTAGTAAAAAAAAAAAAAAAGTGAAATCAGCACAGCAATCTACCTCTGTATTAAACCCAAATAATATACTGAATCGTATTATAAGACTCCAAGCAGTCATAGAGAAGATAACAAACAAAGCCGCTCAGGCATTAGAATTAAAGAAATAACCCAGATACCGGTCCAAAAGTGGGAAAACAATGTTAAAAACTAACTGATGGGGTAATGTATTGAAGAATAGATAGTGGAAGAAATTAGGATTACAACTGTTCTGATGTTTCTTCCTTGTTTAATCCCATCTTTAATTTGATTACTAACATAGTCTGAAGAATGCAATTAGATAAGAAATATTGCTCAAGCCAAATGATTTATAGAGAATAAGAGGAGGGATTGTGAAAAATGCATATTTTATTATTGGCTTTTCGCAAATATCAAATTGAATACTATATGTATTATGTTATATTGATTAGAAGTGCTGTATTAACATTTTAATAGCATGGTATATGTAGTTTTGTAGTTAAAATAGAACCTATGTATGTGGGTTTTTTTTTTTACTAGCTCAAGCAAGAGATGAGATAATGAAGAAACTCTTCACACAGAGATGACAATGATGGGGGCCCATAAAGAATTACTGCCTCCTTATCGGAAAAGACAAACATTCTTCCACCTTCTCTCCGTCTTTATGGAACCACCAGGATTAAGGGGAAGAAGTTGACAAAAACCAGAAAAGTTCTTAATTTGCAAGGAATTTATGCATCATGTATGAGATGTATGAATATGCAACAGGCTACTGCTTTTAAAGGTTATTCCTTTGTTCACAAGGCATGCTTATTGGGCTTAAGTGCCCGAGAGCATCCGGACGTCCGTAATTCTTTGCTTTTTATTGTCTTGTAATTGTCCTAACTCTAAATTTTCATTACTCTAATTGTATTACTATTTTTATAACCATTTTATTATTATTAAACTTTTAAAATTTTAAAAACCAAGTGATTGGCGTTTATAACAGGGTGCATCTACACAGCCTTGAGTGGCAAGACCCAGAGAGGCAGCGGTTCCGACCGGGACATTTCGGGATTCTGGACATAGACCGCGCCGCGGCCCGCGCCGCGGCCGGCGGGGCAGACGCACCTCGCCTTGAGCGAGGTGCCGGTGACATCATCCGCCTTCCAGGCGGCAGCCGGGGTGCCTTTGCCGCAACTATCAGCTTCGGCACACCCGACGTCCATGGCGCAGCGGGGGCTGGAGCCCTCCCGACTCCTTCCCTAATGGAGCCTGCGCAGATGAACGGGTCCTGCCCTCTTGTACTGCTGGGAGCGGCAATGGAGGCTCTGATCCATCCCCTGCCACGCCCCCCGCCGCACGCGGGGGCTTCTGCTTTGCCAACGGGACAGGCGCAACTGCCTCCCGGTCCGCCTCCCTGCGCGCCGTGCGGATCGGCGGATTTGATATCCTTTGTAATACCAGCGTCAGTTGTGCAGCAGCACATCCTGGGCGGGACCACCATGTCGTTCTCCGTCCTGCCCTCTGTGGGACTGGCTCCCGCGCCAGGGACCGTGGCTGCCTTCCACGCACCGCCTGCCATGGCGCCACCCCTGCCGGCAGTGGGGTTCGCTGCCCCGCTCGCCGCTCGGCCCGCCGTCCCAGCGGCAGCAGCAGCCTTGCCTCTCGCTCCACCCACCGCTCCGCCCGGAGCGAGCCCACCGCCGCCGCCGCGACCCCCCACCCCGGGACCGACATCGCCGCCGGCGCCTAGCCGACCGCCGCCGCCGACCCCGGGACCGGCAGAGTTGTAGCAGCCACCGCCGGCGCCGAGAGGCACCGCCGAAGTCGCGCCTCCCGCTCCGCTTGGGCTGGCGGCGTGCCGCGCCTCGGGGAAAACTGCACCCCCGCGCCGCTCGCCGAGGGGGGACAGCACCCGCAGGGCGCCGCGGCTCCTGCCGCCGCGCCGCCTGAAGCCGACTCATCAGCAGCGACTCTGCTCTGTGATTCGCCGCCGGCAGCGGCAGAGAGCCCAGTGCTGGACAACGAATCCAGCCCGCTTGTTTCAAAACCGGCATCCAGCTCACTACTCCCTCTGCTTCCCCCAGACTGCCCCGAGCTCTGTCCCACTGAGGCAGAGACAGAGGCAGAGGCAGCGGCAGCGGCAGCAGGAGGGAGCACCGGCTTGGTCCGCAGCAGCGCCGCTGCTGCTGCTCCCGAGGCTGGGGAGGATGGGGCCGCGATTCAGTCCATTGTATCGCGGGGCAGCGCAAACACACCGGGAGCGAAGAGCAGCCCCTTGTACTGGGCAGGCATGAGTGGTGCCAAGATCCCCAAAACCAGGGTGGAATTTTATATGCCCGGGAAAACCTCCCCTGCCCGTGCCATGCGCGTCTGGCTCCTGTTCGCAGAGCAGGATGCCGAGAAGCTGTGTCTTGATCCACGGCGGGGTGGGGTGGGGGGAGGGCGAAAAGCCACAGGAATTTCCGGGATTCTCGCAGCCTGGTGGGGGCGTGCACCGAAATATAAGGTTGGAATGGGTCACCCATTTGCGGGAGGCCATGGAGTGTCCCAGGGACCCCAGATTCAGGGGCCCCAAGTGATACCTACGAGAAGCTGGGGGGAGGGACCGAGCCGCGTGGATCTTGGCTCGGCAGAGAGCCTGAGCTCTCCGACCCCCCGGCCAGGTTTGGGACGCTTGGCCCGGCCCCCTGGACCGGGTCCTCCGCCTCGCCGAGCACCGCAGGGTCCTAGAGCCCGCAGGTGCTGCTGGATCTTTTGGGGAAAAAAAAAAAGGCAGAAAGAGCTGTGTTTTACTGACAGCTCAAAGTACTGGAAAGCCACGACAGCCTCGGCCCAAGCGATAGAATTAAGGGCTGTGGCCATGGCATTTCAGAGATTTCATGGCATTTCAGAGATTTCTCAAGTGTTTCTGAATTTGGTCAATTTCTGAATTGGGTCAATTTCACTCAATTGCTTTGAAAGCTTTGAGGATGCAATTTGGACCTGATTTCAAATTTGTCACTCAAATTGTTCATTGAGGACATGACTGCATGGGCCAAAGCCTTGCATGATTCTTCCATCAAGGGCACACACCTTGCAAAAGCAATTTGATGAATGCCAACCAAGGCTTGACCTGCTGCACCTTACTGGCTGGGATAAATCCCAGAGTCCTAAAGGCTTTGCAGCTGTGGCAAACAGATGTTACTCATCTTGCCAAGTTCCGAATTTGGCTGATTTGGGTATGTGCATGTGTTTGTTAATACCTTCTTTTCTGTCATGTGGGCATCTGCTCACACTGGGAAATGGGTTTTGGCAAGTTGGACTGCCAGTCCTTTGGCAGACTGACAAAGAGTTGTTACTATCCCAGTGTTGGTAACTGATTTCTTGAAATTTATAGTATAAGTTTGGAATCTCTCTGACCGTTCTGAGTCAATATCCATATTGAAGTTTTGATTGATTTGAGTTAATAAAACTCTCAAGCTGTGTTTGTTCTCTTTTCTGCAAGGGTCCTGCAGGAGGGCACAAACACCGCTTTTTTCTTTTTTCTTTTTTCGTAAACGAAACGGAGGAAATATGGGTATTCTCAGTTCAGTCAGAGAGAAAAAGTGAGGGTTTTTCTAACCAGGCGAGAGCCTGGGAGACAGTTGGGAAAGAATGTAAATAATTCTCTAATCTCTCTTGTTGTTCACATTGTTTATAGATATGTTCTGCCACCGTGCGTCATTCACTGCACACCAATGGTATGAGATGTTTTTACTTTAAGACCAATGAAATTAGTCCCCACAATGTTCTCTATATATAGAGTGGTGCATTTGAAATAAATCAGTTCATTTCTTTGCCTTCTAACTTGGAGTCCTTCTGTTCCCGTCCTGCTCAACAGCCACATGCTTGGTGTCCCTGACAACAAGGTACTTGCAGCTTAGCAATTTAATGCACCTGTGGTCCTCTGCCTGCTGGATATGAGGAATGAGTCTGGGTTCTGCAGCGACAACATGCCAGTCCTAATTGGGAAAAAACATAGGGTCTGTAAGTTTGAGCCGGTAATGAAGTCTATTATTGTTGGTGGCAACACAGCCTCTAGCAATATCAGTAGCAACCCCTCTGTGGTCTGCCCCATTTTTATCGATGTGTGGGGCAGCCCCGCGCTCCACACTTAGTTTTTTTGAGGCTGGGAAGCTTTCCCCTCCCCTGCCCCTCCCCTATCTGGTGGCGCCCTCCCTTTGAAGGGGCACTGACTTAATAAATGTCCTTCTTGATGGCAGTGGAAACATCTCCTCCTAGGTGTTTGCTTCCCTTGGGTAACACCTGCTGGTGCTGCTATCTGTTCTCGCACGGCTCGTTTCCTCGGTGTGTCTTCTACTGTAATCATAGCTTTCTTGGTGCACTCCTTGATAAGGTGGTCCAGGGTGGGAGTTGGAGTTCAAGGGAGTGACAGGATGACTTTTCTGCAGGCTTCGTTGTCATTGCTGGAGACTATTTCTAGTATCAACTGTTCTTGTATGTTAAGGTTTTCAACTCTCTTTTCTACAGCAGCACAAACTCAATTGACAAAGTCTATAAATGTCTCAGAAAAAGACTGTTTAATAGAAATATAGGGTTGGATTGGTTCTTTGGATGGCATGGTCAAGAAAGCTTTCTCTGCAGCATCTTTAACTTGATCTAGAACTTCCCTTGGAATCCCTCCCGCCTCTTTGCGTGCCTGTTCCCAATCACCCTCACTGACCAGATGATCAAGGGTGATATAATTTTCATCTGCATGTGTGGAGCATTCAGGGTTCAGCAGAAGCTGTGGAAGGAGGTCCCCTACTAATCTCTTCCATGTGCGTTTCCACAATTTGTATTCAGATGGAGGGAGCAAGCAAGTGAAAAGCCGTTTTAAATCTGCAGTGACCAGCATGTTTGATGTGAATGTTGCTTTTAAAAGGCTCCTAAAAAATTCACTTTTCTGGCTAAATTCACGCTGATCTTTGCAGAGTTCCTTGATGCTCTGATATGAGAAGGGCTCCCATCTCGGGTGCTTTTCCCTTGCATCTTAGATGACCGAAGCTAGGAAAGGCAAATTGTTATCTTCCACCACCTCCAGTCCCCCTGGCACTGCACTCCTGGTCCCCATGTCACCATGGGAACCCGAATCCAGAGCGTGGGAAGCAGGAAGCTGGCGGGCGGAAACTAAGGGATGCAGGGTGGGAATCTGGGTGGAGGCAGCTGAGGAGGCAGGGATTGCCGATGATGTGGCAGTGGAGGCAGCAATGGGTGGAACAATGGGTGGAACAGTGGGTGGAGCAGTGGGGGCAGTAGAACTGCCAGCCGCAAAGGAAGAGGAGGGACCCAGGGAGAGGGAAGGATCAAGGGTTTGGGCGGGAAGAGGGAGAAAGGGATTCTGGGGAGAAGAAGCACCTGCCATGAGGCGGCAGCCATTCTGTGGTGCCTCTGTGGGGCGAGGAAAGGAACTATCTTGGAACCCAGAACTAGGGCTCTTAACCAGGACAAAGGGATTGGATTGAGGGATCGGGGTGAGGTCCCTGACAGTGTGGCCAGCACTGCCTGGGCTAGGGTGCCGAGGGGGCACTGGGGAGCCAGGGAGATGGTGGCAACCCTGCTTCTTCTGATGGGCTGCTCCCCCCTGCCCACCCAGCATAGGGGAAGAGGGAATGGGAAAAGAAGGTGGGGAAGAAGCCTTTCTGGGGAAAACTGGGGATAAACTCACGGGTTGTTTTTTAACTACCTTTTCTTTCACTTTTAACAAATCCAAAATCAATAAAAATAATTGCATAAATCCCTCTTTAATGGAAGAGTCACCCCTCTTTGTTAAATCAGTCAGTTTAGCACCTACTTGCTTCCAAAATACAATATATTGCACATCTTGTGGGGTAATGTTAGGAAAGTTAAAAAACAACCACCCCACAAACCTTTTAACAATTCTCTCTGAAAATTTCACACCCCCCTGCCCCAGGATAACCACAACTTGGACATACACCTCCCGTTGCTGAGTGGACAGCCTAACACCCATCCTGCCCACTCAGAGTTTTTTCCACCCTCCTTCTGCAGCTAAAATGGGGAAAATAAAAGGAAAAGGGCCCAGGAAGCTGACAGGGGTAGACTGCACACGCCACGTGCAGCGTGTCCCCTCCCCTGTGAAGCAGCTACCCGCTACCCATGTCCCTGGCCCGGGTCCACCCCAGCCACCAGGGCACTCACCACACCGGTGGTTCCTGGAAAAAAAACTGCAAAAGGGGTCCTCGATTCCAAAGAAGCCTTCCTGGGCACTAGAAGGAAGGTTATTTCTTCTTCCTCTGGGAGCACCGCCAGCTAAAACCTGGCATACTCACACAGAGGTGCTGGCACAGCAGGGCTTATAAATCCAAGGGCAATAGCCTGTGGCACAGCCCGTCTATCTGGTTTCCTCCCACAGAAACCGCGGCAGTGTTCCTCACAGCTGTGAAGACATCCAACATTGGTGCGCTAACTGTAACTGTGCGCTGCGGTCACAGGGAAGATGTTCTCCAGCCAGCTCACACCCCGAGACCAGTGTGCAGTCATGAGAGTGGCCGTCCCCGGATCTCTACTGAGTCCTCCCAGGTGGTGGTGCTTACAGGAGACTCGTAGCTCCCTGCAGCAGACAGCTGTGGCGTGGGTAACCCAGCAGCAACCCAGTACGAGAAACCAAGGTGAAGGAATAGAGAGGGATCACTTGTTTGAGTTCCAAGGAAGTTTTATTCCCGAGAGGATTCCGGGACAAGTGACAATAACTGAGGGGAAAAAGCTGCATTTAAGGAGGGGCAGGAATACGGTGAGGACACAACCTTTTACCAATAGCAAGGCATTAGGGGAGGAGTGCAGGGTAGGGGCTATCCAATAGAAGCCAACAAGGGGAAGGAGCAAACCTTGCACCCCAATCTTGCTTTGAGGAGGGGATGAAGGACAGGGAACATTTCAGAAGGGAACAAAGGAGGTACAAGGAGACTGACAGACACTTGGCAGGAAAATCTTGGGGTAAACAACTCAGGAATGAACCATTAGGGAAGTCAAATGGGGTACATGGAATGAACCATTAGGGACTTATAACAAGGAATATTTAAAACCTACTACAGAAGAACAAACTGCAAACCTACTACAGACTACCACACTTCTCTAAATGTCAATCCCAATGCTTGAAAGTCCCACCACCCATTGCTGTCAATGTGGTGTTTAACAGTCCATTGTCCCATTCATCTTTCCCAGAGGCTGGTGCATGATAGGGAATATGATACACCCACTCAATCCCATGCTCTCTAGCCCAGGTGTCTATGAAGCTATTTCTAAAATTACTCCTGTTGTCTGACTCTGTTCTCTCTGGGGTACCATGTTGCCACAGGACTTGCTTTTCTAGGTCCAGGATGGTGTCCCAGGCAGTGGCATGAAGCACAAGATACATGTCCAGCCATCTATTTTTCCACCATTTTTGATGTACCCCTACGATATGGCAGGAACTGTCAGTAAAGAGAGCATATTGCTTTTCATTTTCAGGTAGCTGATTATATGGTGGGGCCTCCTTAGCACGTGTGCTGGTTTAAAAGTAGAGCAGTGGAAGAAATGAACTCCACAGCTGCCTCAAGAGAGATTACAGGTTGGAGTTACAATTTACTAAAGAGGTTACAATAAATACAATGTTTCAGAGAAAACTGGTTTTAACCCACAAAGGCAGAGTATAACCTGGCACCTTGTTGGTCAGAGTGTTGGTTGCAGCCCTGTTGAAGTTTTGGTCCTCCTCCAGATCTGTCAACAGGTCCTGAAGTCCCCAAGGCCAAAGATTATATATGCTCAGGTTCAGGTGGGAATGCTCAGTACCTCCCCCAGGGTGAGAAGTTTCACAATGTGTGATGTAACACTGGGAGTCATGGGATATTTTGTGAGTCTTTCATGGTCTAAATTGTTGCAGCTGCCTATTCTGCCAGTGTCATTGAATCCATTATGACCCATTAGCAGAGGTGACCCCTTAGGATGGGTGTTATTCTGCTGGTGCTTCCCCAGAGGGAGTCATTGGTGTGAAGAAAAAGAAACACTACCTTGCCTTGCAGGGTTGCCTCTTTTTCCTTATCTCATCTAACACCTATCTTGTAGCCTGAGGTGATCAGAGCCATCCATTTGCTCCATGTGGCATCAGTTGCATGATGTGTGGAAGGGACTTTGCTTTTGAACATCCAGCCCAACACCAGCAGTCCATCAGTTGGGGTGCCAGTAGGAGCTGTGCTTCACTGCCAATCACTTCTGAAGCAACTCGAATCCCTTCACAAGGTGCAGTATCTCCCTTTCAGTTGGGTTGCAACAGGCCTCAAATCCTTTATATCCCCAACTCCAGAATCCCAGGGGTCATCCTCGAGTTTCCACAGTTACTTTTTGCCAGATGCTCCAGGAAGGACCATTCTCCCTGGCTGTGGTGTAGAGCACATTTTCACATCTTGTCCTGTCCTCACTGGCCCAAGGGCTACTGCATGAACAATCTCCTGCTTAATTTGTTCAAAAGCTTGTTGTTGTTCAGGATCCCACTTGAAATCATTCTTCTTCCGCTTCATATGATGGAGAGGGCTTACAATCTGACTAATCTTGAATATGCATCCTCCCAAAACCCACAGACCCTAGGAAAGCCTGTGTTTCCTTCTTGCTGGTCAGTGGGGACATAGCTGCTTTTTTTTTTTTTTTTTTTGACCCACATCCTTTGGAATCTGATGACTTTGTAGTGATTTTGGTTCTTTAATTCAATTTCCTGGCCAACACACCAATTAATGAGGTGGGTTGAGCGCTGGCCAAATGCCAGCGCACTCACTAGAATTATTTACTTATTTTCTGCTGTGAGATAAGGATTAGGAGAAGGGCAAAAGCAGGCTCAAAACTTTAAAGAGTATAAAGAAAACTTTATTAACAGAACTAAAAGAAGAATAATATGAATCAGAATAAACCTTCAGAACTCTTCTCCTCCCCCAAATCTCTTCTTTCCTTTCCCACTGATAATGTAAAGAGACAAAATTTGGTATTTTTAGCCAGTTTACCACTTCTAGAATAGTCTTTCTTGAGTTTGCTTAGGGAGAGGAGTCTCTCCTGCCATGCCATGGAGACTTTTCCACAAGAAAGAGTTCTCTCATGGTTTTAATTTTCATGAATAGCAGCCACCCGGAAATCTGCAATCGTGAAATCCCTCCCATGGTTTGGTAGTCTTCCCACAACTACCACCATGGGTCATTTCAGCTTATTGAGGTGCAATTTTAAAGATGAGCTGTTCTAATGTAGAAAAAAAAGTTCTTTTATCTCTGGGAACAGAGGTTTTTTTCTCCCATCCCTTGGGCCAGGTTTCTCATCTCTCTCATCTCATTTCTCTCATCTCTCTCTGTTCAAGCTTCTCATTGGATCACAGCTACTTAAACATCTGCTTGCTTCAACAGTGATGCCTCTGCTCACAGCTGTGGTTAGAACACTACACCCCACCCAATGCATTTCATGAGTTACAGGGGGGAAAAAAAAAGAGTCTGATGTATCAATTATATCTTCACCATACCCTTACAAGATAATTTCAGCTGAAGACTAAGGCATCTCCTCATTCTCCTCCCATCTGGGATTTGGCTCCTTCTTCACTGACCTTGGTGTCTCCATGTTGTTTTCTTTACGTGTCTTCACCCTTTCCTTTTTCTCTCACTTGAGAGAGGATTGATGTCTGCAAGTTTCGTCTGTACACTGAAAGAGTTAATATCTTGCCTGGGCCTGTGGATGGTCATGTGATCTCTGCTGGGTGACATAGCTGTTTTCTGGCCCCTGCCATGGTCAATTCCAGTTGCAGGGCTGCTTTCTGCACAGGGCTGGAGGGCCACCTCTGTTCTTAGCTGCATGATTTTTCCACGGCACCAGCAGGATGGCTCAGTGGCTTGCAACTGGAGCAGAGCCTGGCTCAGCTCTGCCCGAAGCAGAGCCGGAGCCAGCCTGGCCCATCAGCCCTAGTTGGAACTCAGCAGTGCCAGAATCTCAGCCGAGGCGCACTGCAGGCCGAGCCAACTGGGCCGCACGACAGAGTGGGGCCAGGCCCAGCCAGCACTGTAGCAGAGCAAGGCATCCTGTCTACTGGATGCCATATCAGGTGAAAAAAAAAAAACAACTGTGGCCTGCACTCTGCTGCCAAAGGGATGGAGAAAAATGCATTAGCAATGTCAATGGTGGTGCCACTTTGCTGCCTTGGACTTCAGATCATACTGAAGTTCCAGCATGTCCAGCACAGAAGTACTCAGTGATGGTGTGACTTTGTTCAGGCTTTGAACACTTCCAGGGATGGGGCAACTTCTCTGGGCAACCTGTTCCAGTGTCTGGGAGAACTTCTGTAACTCGTTTCTTCTTTGCAGCCCCCCAGGAACTCTGAACAAATTGAATCTCTCTTCTCCCTTCTCCTCTACCTACTCTCTGAAATGATCATCTAGTTCAACTGCATGACTGGTTCAGGGCTGACCAAGTTAAAGCATGGTATTAAGGGCATTGTCCAAATGTCTCTTAAACACTGACAGTCATGGGGCATCAACCACCTGTCTAAGATGCCTGTTCCAGTGTTTGACCACCCTCTGGGTAAAGAAATGCTTCCTAATTTCCAATTTAAATCTCCCCTCATGCAGCTTGGAACCATTTCCATGCATCCTATCACTGGATACCAGGGAGAAGAGCTCAGCACCTCCCTCTCTACTTCCATCCTCAGGAAGCTGTAGAGTGCCATGAGGTCATACCTCAGCCTCCTTCTTTCCAAACTAGAAAAACCCAAAGTCCTCAGCTGCTCCTCATAGGACATTCCTTCCAGCCCCTTCATCAGCTTTGTTGTCCTTCTCTGGATGCATTCAAGGACCTTCACATCCTTCTTAAATGGTTAGGCTCAGAACTGCACACAGTACTCAAGGTGAGGCCATACCAGCACTGAATATAGCAGGATCATCACCTCTCTTGACCAGCTGTGTTTTGTCACTATTGAGTAAGAAACAACACAGACTCACCAGAAAGCTGATTTGCACAGCAGCAGCTTTAATACGAAAATTCTCTCTTTTTATAGACTGTTCCGATACATATAGACCAGATTGGTCAATCAATCAATACATTTCACCTGATTGGCTAATTAACAAAAACACCTTTCTTATAAACAATCTTTGAGAAAAATTGGAAAACAGAGTAGGAAAAACACCACCTGCAGGTTGTTTACAATAACAGGCTATCATACTTTCTCTACAACTCCCTAGAGTCTCACAAGTTGACTGTGAGAAAGCTTATCTGGTTTTCTCGGTCTCTGACCAGGCTGTCACATCCACAGTGTTTGATGCACCCCAGAATATGGTTTGGCCCTTTGGCTGCCAGGGCTCACTGCTGACTCATACTGAGCCTCCTGCCAACCAGCAGCCCCAGATCACTTTCTGCAGGGCTGCTCTCCAGCCTTTCCCAATCTATACTTGTGCCCAGCATTACTCTGTCCTAGATGCAGAACCTGCATTTTGACTTGTTACATTTCATCCCATTAATCATTGCCCAATGCTCCAATCTATCTAGATCGCTCTGCAAGGCCTCTTGTCTTCCTCAAGAGAGTCAACAGCAGGTCCCAGTCTGATATCCTCAGGAAATGTACTAAGTGCGAGGATTGACATTATATTTAGAAATTGGCTCTGCACATGCAAATCTTCAAAGCAATATCGTTCTGCTAGGGATCAAATTTGGTTTGATATGATTTGCTTTCAAAAATTTTAGTGTAAATATTAGTGCAAATGCTCTTGAGGAGCCATACTCCCCCTTCTATTGCTTTTTAACATGTGCCTCTCATTATGAACATAAAGGCAACATAAAAGCAAAATAACACATATATCAAAACAATAAATTCACACCAAGCTGAAATAAATCAGATAATATATGCAATTAATAGTACATGAAAGATAAGATGGTGATATAAAACAATACATTATGAATTCCCTAAATACTGTACCATCATCCAGGGTCTGCAATAGCTGGCAAGCCTCATTTTAGAGTGAGGGCTTAGAAAATCATTCCTGGTTAAGATTTCCAAGTTCACTTCAAAAGGGGATCCAGCTATTATAAGTCCAAATACGGCAAGCCAAAATGACCTGAGTACAGTTTTGATGCAGAAAACACCTGGGTTTATTGGCATACTTCCTGACCAGGTAAAGCCAGGGCATGGCCAGGGCCCATGCCTTAACTGGAAGGGTCTCTCTAATATATTCTAAAAACAAGCTTCTCAGTAATAGCAGTTAAGAAAGTTTCTTAAAATTATACACGTCTTGGAGGTAAACTACATAAAGACATGTTAAAGTTTGTACAATTCTCAACCAACTTCCTCCTCTTTCACCCCATGGGGAATCTCCCATATCACTGGCATCCCCCACTCCCCCACAATAAAACACTCTTCTACGTCCAAAAAGAAGAAAAACAACCCAACATCATTAGACACAAGGAAAAAAGCACAAGTCCCTGCAGAAGACCCAGAAATTGGAAAAACCACAGGCCCACCTCATCACTCAGCAGAGGATCCACACTGGGGAACAGCCCTATGAGTGTGGGGAATGTGGGAAGAACTTCAACCACAGCTCTGGTCTGATTGAGCACCAGGTGATTCACACTGCCCCCCCACCCCACCATATGAGGAGGGGGTCATACCTGCATCTCCACAGACACGAGTCCCTGTTATGTTCCAGCCAAAAACACCAGACCCCCCCACTGAAAAGCCAGCCAATCAAAATACAGAAAAGGACCAAAAGATAAATCTTTCGTCCTCGGAGAACCAGGTGATCATACATCCAGAGGTGGTTGCAGGTCTGTTACCTTCTTTTCCCTAATTGGCCTGTCACACAGGGGGTCATCAAGCATGGACTCTATGTGAGTGTCAAAGTTGTGGGTGCCTTTGATATTGTGCATCTCACATAAGAAGAGCTGATTGTCAGCCTTTTGATCCATCAAGGAACAGTCAGAATAACATACAAATTAAACAGCTGGTGTGTGGGCATCGATATGGTTTGCCTGAACATCAAGAATTATCAAACAAGCAGTGGCTTACCATTACCTCAAAGTAATATTTGGCTTATGCTAGCAAAGGCTTTTTTGGTATTAGTGCTTCCTCCTGTTACTTTTACTTGGCCTGTTAATCAGCCAAAAACACATATATGGATAATGTTATAGATACATATTATAATATTGGCTTTTCGCAAATATTAAAATGGATTCTATATGTGTGATGTTAAAGTAACTTTGTTATAAAGATATAGTTTTTATTTCTGTTGTTAATTAAGCTTGGACAGTAGTGAAATAGCTGATGTAAGTATGCTTGTGTTAAAATGCCTGCTTGGATGGGATAACATTATGCCAATAATAATAATACCAGTATTATTATTATTATGCCAACACTGAGAGAACCACGGCCACTCAAATCACTTTAGAACCCATGGTTCCCATAATTACCAAAATTGGACCATATGCTGTTAAGAAGACCTGAATTCAAAAATTTCTAATTAAGCCAAAGTGGTCATTAAAACGGGTAGAGATGGCAATGCAAGTAAATGCCTCTGCCATTTGACCTGAGTGTGCTCCATTTTTAAGGACCTCTTTTATGGATTGGACCACCTGGCTGCAGAAGCGTATGCCTTATATGTCCAGACAGAAGAAAGACCTTACTGGATTATTGAGAATGGGACTAGGGGTTCTGAATACAATGGATTCAGAAGTATTAATGAATAAATGGACAGCACTTGGCAGTGATATGGTTAAATTACAACAACCCTTATAATCCTCCTTGTTGGCATTGGGTACCAGCCAGTGGAAATTCTCCAAAATATTACCAGAATGGAAAAATATAGAAGAGTGAGATCATCAGTTGATAATTGATACTTTAGGCACAGCTAGTGGGAACATTTCTTTGGCTTTTGGGCATACACAGGCACAATTATGGATGCAATCAGTAGTGGCCTTAATCATTAGGGACAAGGAAGAAGGCATATTCCCTGCCAAAATTTGTAAAGTTGTTTGGGATAATGCCTCAGATTTAGAAAAAGAACTTCAGTCCTGGTGGGTTTTAGTTAATTTTACTTATGATCCCATTATGAGTATGGTAACAGCTTTTGTTTTAACCATATACGATGCATCAGCGAGCTTAATACATCCAATTGTTCCTTTAGGGCTAAATCACGAGGGGACCACACTATATCCTTTTGAATACAGAATGTGGGCATGAAAGGTTGAAGGAAGGTGGCAAACTATTAACTTAGAACCTTGCTCAATGAGGGGACATCTGGGGTGTATATGTGAAGGCAATGTAAGTGATGATAAAGATATTTGTTTGGATACAGAGCAAAGCATTTGTCACTTTGAAATGCATCCCATAAACCAAACAACCTTGCTTGTCTATACAGGACAAGGCTGTGTCTGCCTCAGAACAGCATGCCCCACTATAATGGTAGATGTGATCACTGTGAATGAAACTCAATTTAACTTGTGCATTTGTAACTTTGTCAAAATCGAAGGATGTGATTTTTCCTATCAGGCACCTGTCATATCATACCAACATATAAAGGTGAATTTGATTACTGTCCAAGAAATATTGCCTGTGCCTATAGGGATGAACTTAGCTTTGGTTATCCAATTCTTGAAACATAATGAAATAAAGAGAATTCTTAAAGAAATTAAAGATGAAGGAAAGAAAACTTTGATTACAATATACCATGACACAGAGACTATACGGAGAGTATTTAAAAGACTGGAAGAAGGCCCATCTCATCATTGGTGGGATGTGCTTTTTGGGTAGTCTCCAACGGCAACCGGCTTGCTCAATACCTTAGTTCATCCAATTATTGTTTTGCTTATCTTAGTTGGTATAAGTTGGATTTTGTCTATTATAGTATTTGTTTGGAATTGGAGACTGTTGCAGCGAGTAGCAGCTTTAACTTCAATATTGAGAGCATATGGTACAGTTTTAAGAGACACCTACCAAGCAGCTTTACTAGATGAAGAAGAATCTATATATTAGTAAAAGAATTTACTAACCTTGAGGAAGGAGTGAGGAATGAATCATGATTTTAAAGGGTTAAGATTTTAGCTGAGGGTTAGAACCAATTCATATTGAAGTTAGATACACAAATGATAGGTTCAAGATTATTAGATACTTAAGCTAAAGCTAATTGTTATATTATGAGCTCATTTGTAGAAAGGAGTGGAGGAAGTGAACCATTATAGGGACATATTGAAACCAGTAGAACAATGTCCAGCACCTGGACTGTCTGTTAATCCATCACAAAGCAGGGGGCCTTGGATCACGCCAGAGGGTCACAGACACCTCATTTTAACAAAAAGCGGGGATGGGAGGTGCTGGGGTTATGCATATGTATTATTTTGGGAAATAAATAGAAGGCAAAGAACCTTGTGCGGTGTGGTCACGCATTTCGGGGACGGCCCCCCTGTGCCGCCCGCCAGCGTAATAAACATACTACTTTCCAACTTTAACTAGTTAGACAGTCTTTGTCCATGATTTTCAGTTTTAACGGTTCAATACAAGCACAGTTTTCTGATTAGTGACTGGATGAATCTCGAAGTGGCAAATACTTTGTTTAGTGTCAAGACACACATCTTGAGCACCAATAATGTTGCTTTCACAGATGAATCCTAGTTGTTCCCGGGTAACACAAGATTCTAAGTTTACTGTTTGCCATTTCTCATTCATCTTTCATGCCCACACTCTGTGTTCTGAGGGATAAAGCACCGTTTTCTCATGGTTTAATCCTAGTGCAATGATGGGGTGAATAACATAAACAGTGGCATTACATATAGTAAGCATAAAGGCAGTGGCTACATTAGAAGCAGGATCATAGCTAAAATTTGCCATAGTCTACCAAGACTGAAACTTTCTTTCAAAATTATTCACATTATCCCAAACAATCTTTTGGATCTCAACTGGAAAGTCACCTTCACCCCCTTTCCGTATGATCAAGGCTGTTGTTGCTTGCATCCATAACTGTGCTTGTATACAACTGAAAGCTAAGGACATATTATTTTGAACTATACAAAGTGCCTCTACTATCAACTTGTGGTCTTGGTCCCCGGCCTTTTCCCATTTTGGCAGCACTTTTGAAATTTGCCACTGACTAGTTCCTAATGCCAATAAAGATGACTGCAGGGGCTGTTTTAGTTTTGTTAGATCACTTGTTGCAGTGGCCAACTTGTTCATTAATATTTCTAAGTCAATTTCATTTAAAACTCCCAATCCTGTCCCTAATATCCCAGTTAAATCCATTCTTATTCTGCTCCTGAGTTGTATTTGTCTTTGTAACCATGTTGTCCAGCCCTTGAAGGATGTCTGTGGTGGTGGCTCTCTGGTCACAGAGAGAAATAGATAACTTTTCCAGGCATCATCCGGGGGAAGTGTGAGAAAGTTCAGAGAAAGAATCCAAACAATCCTTAATCTCTGCAGCTGTGATCATGTTAACGTGTGCTACGTGATGATTACAGTAAGGTTGTTTACAAAAGGGTGGTTTCTTAATTAGCCAATCATATGAAATATATTGATTAAATAACCAAACAGGTCCATCTGTGTCAGATGAGGATCTAAAAGAAAACATCTCAGTAAACGCAAGGCTTTTTGCTGTTTTGCCTTCTGATACGATTCCGTGTCATCTCTGACTCAACAGTGGCAGATGTCCTCAGAAAAGAGGAGCAGACTGGTTGGATTTCTGATATGTTGATTTGCATCAGCAATTTGACACATTTGAGAGACCACTCTTGATTAAACAACAGTTGCTGTTGACCCATATTCCTTACTATGTATGGGCCTATTTAATAGACCTTAGGTTCAAGTTTGGTTGGGGTTTGAGTTGCTTGAGTACTGGTGTGAGTTGTATGAGGTTCTCTTGTTGTAAGAGATATAGCATCTATTTTAAATTTGAATGAGAGTCTGATAGCATCATGAGCCCAAAGACAGGTCACCTCTATGGGCTGTATTAATGTGAAATTATACCAACAGATGGATTTACTTAGGCCATCATAAACCTCCTGGTGCCTGTATGTAGGAAAAGCTGAAACACTAATTTGATTTGGTCTCTTATGGGGGGTCACATTAACCATCCGGCATCCTACCCTGATTTCTTCTCCTTTGATACCTTGAAGTGTTCACAGTCTCTGTTCTTGCCACTCCTGCTTCCCATATACCTGACTGCCATGCATTACCACAGTTGATAGGTTTAAATCTTTTACATCAGAATGTTTTCCCATGGATCCAGTGTACTGAATAAAAGCTTGGGACCAAGGCCACTCAGCATCGTTTTAGATAGAGGAACCTTCTAATTCTAAGACTTCAATTATAATTACACACAGAACAATTCTGCAAATTAAATTACTAACTACTCCCGGCCGCAATATGCTCATTTTGCCCGAGTAAATTTTAGTTTCAGTTCATTGTCTCCCGGCGTCACTTTCCAAGGGGCTTCTGGGACCTTCTTCACTTGAGAGTGGTGGATCCAGGCACTCTGCTCCTTGATCTTAATCATGGTGAAGGTGGTGAGAAGCACCTGGAATGGCCCTTCCTGCTGTGGTTCCAAAGTCTTTTCTGTAAGAGACTTAACATATACATAATCTCCAGGCTATATGTTATGTACTGGTCCATCTAACTTGCTGCTCCGAGTTCCAGCCACATGTTTTTCAGTTTCTCTGAGCTGTTTACTTAAAGTCACCATGTTTGTGGTCAATGTCACCTCTCTGATGTGGGCGGACATTCCCTTTTGTATTCCATATGGTCTTCTATAAAGCATTTCAAAGGGACTCAACCTTTCTTTGGCTCTAGGTTTAGTTAGAATTTGCAATAATGCCAGTGGAAGAGCTTGGGGCCAATTTGTTGCTTAACCAAATGGTTCATTTTCTCCACCTGGCCACTCGATTGGGAGTGGTAGGGAGTATGAAGTTCCCAATCCATGCCTAGGAGGCTGCTAATTTGTTGCGCTATCCTGGAAATTAAATGTGATCCTCTATGTGAGGACATCGTGGCTGGAACTCCAAAGCGTGGTATTATTTCTTGTAATAATACCCTGGTCACCTCCCTAGCCTTAACGGTTCTGGTGGGGAATGCTTCTGGTCACCCTGAAAATGTATCTGTCAATACTAATAAATACCGATACCCCCCTTTTCTTGGGAGTTCTGAAAAGTCAATTTGCTACTGCTGTCTAGGTCCATGGTCCCTCCCAGTCTGACCAAGTTTTGGTCTGGGGGGTATTCTTGGGGTTAGTCTGGAGGCAAAAATCACAATGTCGGGTCACTTGAGTAATAGTAGCATATAAATTCCTGGCAACGATTCTTTCAATCAGATAGGTGTTCAGGGCATCAACTCCCCAGTGTGTTTTCTGGTGTTCCTCCCTCACTAGTGACCACAACAAATGGGAAGGGATTACTAGCTTCTTGTTAATAGTAGCCCACCCCTCTTTGTCATGCATCCCTTCCTGATCTTGGATTAATTTTCTGTTTTTATTCTGGCTTACCTTCAAGGGTCATCTGGAATTAGGGCTCCCTCAGTGGGAATCTCACCTTTTGCTGCTTCTTTTGCCTCTCTGTCCACCAGACCTTTTCCTTCCTCCAATTCTGAGCTCACTTTCTGGTATGCCTTGATAGGCATTCTCAGGTAGCTGGACAGCTTCTAACAGTTTCATTCTTTCTTGTGCATCCAAATCGCTCTGTGGCCTTGCACAACCCCAAATGCATACCTTGAGTTTGCCAATTCTCAGTCTTTTGTGCAGAGGTGTTTGTTGGTAGCGGTCCAGACTCTATTACCTCTCTGGAAGTGGTGACAGCATACCCCATGTCTCTTTCCACTGATGACATAACTGCTCCCATCAGTGAACCAGGTCTCTGCATTATCGAGGGGGGTATCCTTCAAATCTGGACAGCTGCAGTAGGTGGCCTCATTAGGTTCCAGGCAATCATGGATCACTGGTTCTCCTGTATCCCACTGAGAAAAGAAGCTGGGTTCACAAGGTTAGTGACTACAGTCTCGACATTGTCTTGTTCTACCATTATGGCTTGGTACTTCAGGAACCTTTGCAGGGAAAGCCAGTGTCCGCCTTTTACTTCCAGGACTGCAGACACTGTATGGGACCCTAGCAGAGTCATCTTCTGGCCTAGGGTGAACTTGCTTGCTTCTTTTCAGCCTTGCCTTAGAGTCCTTTTCCCAACATTGATCTCGTAACCCAGGTAGGTGACTGTTGGCTTCACTATCTGAGCCTTTTTCTGAGATACTCTATACCCTTGTAAACCCAGAAGAAAGTTCAGGAGGCTTACCATCTAATCCACACATGCCTCTTGGGTTCAGGTAGTTATCAGGAGGCTGTCTACATATTGCAGCAGCTGTCCTTCCTCTGATGGAGCTTCCCAGGACTCTAGATCTCTTGCAGGCTGTTGTTCTCCGAATATCCTGGGGCTGTTGTTAAACTTTGGGGCAATGCCATATATGTGAGCTGAGTCTTACACCCACTCTTGGGATTCTCCCATTCAAAGGCAAAAATTTTCTGTCTGGCTTCATGGAGAGGGAGGCAAAAGAAGGCATCGTTCAAATCTAAAATGGTAAACCAGGTTAGTTCTGGTGTCAAACATTAGCAAGGTGTATGGGTTTGACATCACTGGGTGCAGATCAGGCTTTTACTGCCTGACCCTAACTGGTTGTTTTCCTTAACTTGCACAGGAGGTGCATTCTTTGCCCTCCCTGGTGTGTTAGAGGCCCATACCCCAGGAAACACCTGATCCTTTAATTTCATCCTTATTTTCAATTTTGGTCTCACTAATTGTCAAAATTAAGGTTAGTATGTCTACATATTGTTGATCCTTTACCTCCAAAATAATCTCCCCATCTTTAAATGTGATCTTTTCTTCCAGCTACTCCAACAAATCCCTACCCCACAGTGCCTTTGGAGAGCTGGGCATATACAAAAACCTATGAATATTTGGATGGTTTGCAAAGTATGCTTTTTCAGATTGGCCAGTTGCCCACTTACCATAACATAATCATCTGTTATAGGCATCAAGGCTTTATTTAACACTGAGTATGTTGCCCCTGTGTCTACTAAAAATTCCATTTTCTTAGTCCTCATTTTTCTACTCCATCCCAACTCTTTGTCTTAATTCAAAAGTCTTGGGGTATAAAAAATAGGCTGAGTACACTCAGCTTTAATTATTTCTGCTGGGTTTCTTAAATTACTTGAAACTCTCTTTTGTAATAATTCAAACACCCTATTACTTCTTTGCTTCTCATGACCAGTTGCTACTAAAATCCTTATAGCTCTCTGAGTAGCCTTTGTTTCCTAAGAATAACACAAATGACAAAGTGCCTGTCTTGGTGTCCTCCACCTAAACTCTGCTTTACAAAATCTCCACAAACACAACCATACAGTCCCAAGAATCAAACAACCACAATGCGGGGGAAGAAGCACACAAATCCCCCTGTTGTGGTTTGACATGGAGGTGATTTTTTCAGGAAGTTGGGTCAAACCAATCAGTGGTCAGGTTTGGATACTGGCACCTGGAGTGACCACTGAAGGTATGGATACGCCTCTGAGAACACAGGGGGTTAAAAGCAGGAACTCCCAAGAGCTCGCACTCTTTGGTTCCGGTCAGAGCGCAGTGCAGATCTCCCCTGCCCAGCCATGGGCTGGGTGGGGGAGGGGGATCCATGAGGCCTGGTTGAGGTGAGTCGAGGGGTAGAAGGACTGGAACCGAGCCAGCTCCTTTGGACGGAAGGGTGGAGAGAAGCAGAGATGCCTTTGTTGTCCCCCCCCTTCCAGAGGGAAGAGACAGAGAGTCCCGACAGCACCTGTAACTTTGCCGGCATGGAGGAGAAGGAGAAGGGGGGGGAAGGTGCCCAGCCTTGGCCTTGGGAATTGGCTGCTGGGCAGAGATTTCAGCCGTCCAGGGAGTCTGAACTTTTAACCCTTTCCTGAGAAATGAAGGCTTTGTAAAATACTACTCCTTGATTTGAAGTAGAAGAGAGACAGTCTGGGATCCGAGATGATGGAAGAGGAAATTTTTGAGTTGGGAGGAGACGATGGAGTGGCTTGTAGCTGGACTTTTCTTGTCAGCCATAGACTGAACCAAATTCTCCAGACAGAAGCTGCACTTAGGGGGATACGTTGGTAGGCCAAGAGACCTGTTTCAGAGATTACCAACAGAAGAATGGAGAGAACAGAAGAAAGCTGAAGAGGGTGTGGAGAGGCCCTCCATCCTCAGAGAAGAAGAAGAGAAGAAGACGTCTGTTCTTGAACCCTCAGCCCCAGGGGGAAATGGGGGGGACTGTAGTCCCAAGATGAGATGTTGAACTGTTGTTTCTTTTGGTCCTTGGCAAAGCATCCTTAAAGGAGCCCTATGAGCACTCTGTCCATGCACGGTGGTGAGAGCACTGTAACATGGAAAGGAGAGTGTCACCATGGCAGATTTTCTCTGGGCGGTTGCCATGTGTGACATGGAGACATAAGGGTGGCAGTTGTGTTTCCTGGGGGGTCTGTGGCACAGGAGAGACTCCTGTCTCCCTTGATGGACTGAGTATTGATTATCTGAAGAGTGGCAACTTGATCAGGATCCTGGGTGGTGTCTCACTGTTAAGTTTGTTTGGAAATTAGGTGGGAGGAGGAGGAGGAGTGTTTTGGAAGGTCTTCATCCTGGATTTAATGTTTGTAGTTTTTTATAGTAGTAGTAGTTTAATAAAGTTTTTTCTTTGTTATTAAGCTTGGGCCTGCTCTGCTCTGTTCCTGATCACATCTCACGGCAATTATTTAAGAAGGTGCATTTTCATGGGGTCGCTGGCATGGTGCCAGTGTCAAACCATGACACCCCCGTACCTCAAATTCATGAGAGTCAACTATAGCAAGCTGTCTCTATTACAGCTGTAACAGAGCAACTTTGAGAACTCCACAAGGAGAAGGATCACAAAGGCACTGTGTTACAGCGTCTGTCCCTTGCCTATCAAGTCTCACAGACAAAGGATCGGTTAATATCCAAACACAAAGCGTTGAGGAGAGACTGATTCTACTCAAACACCAGGTGTCACAGGGAATACAGTTCCCTGCAACTAGAAAGTTCACACACCTGAACTCACCGGGAAAGGGGTATCTCCTAAGTGCCCACTTTTCTCAACACAACACAACATACAAGACTTCAGCATCCACCCACATCAGCTTTCTGTGGTCTTCACACTGTGAAAAATGCATATTATATGATTGGCTCTTTGCAAATATTAAAATGAATACTATATGTGTTATGTTAGAAAGTTATGCTGTATTAATCTCTTTTAAGTTCTGTGGTAAATATAGTTTTTAGGCTATAGCATAATATTAAAATAGAAACTATGTGATGCAAGATACTTTTAGTAACTAGCGCAAGGAATGGAAAAGATAATCAAGAAATTCTTCACATTGCCCTATTTGGATAGAGATTTTTGGGGAAGATGAAATGGGAAAGCCTTATAAATATGATTGCCTGGCAAAGGATTTGGAAAATACAGACTGTAGGCGAGATTGAGATGAGAACGAGCTTGGAGATGTTAGACCTTGGTTGCTAAGCAACTGGAGAACAGCGGTGTAGCCAGTGGAAGGCAACTCCCCTTTTTGACCTACAGACAGATCCAAGGGTCAGATAGAATGTTCTGTCTCATCCCTCAAAAATGTATAGTTTATCCCACATCTGTAACCCTCCCCTGAAGTATCATGTATTGGTAATCCCATTGGCCCAAAGTCTTATTCTGCACCCACTCTGAAACCCCCTTGATAAGGTGTACCCAGGGGACCGGAGGTTCTCTTGGACCCCTTCTCTTGGACCCTCTCTTGGAACCCTCTCTTGGCATCCTCTCCCCCCCTCACTACCTCTCTCTCACTATCTCTCCCTGCCCCCACTCCTTGGCGCCTGCTCCAAGCTGCGGCTGGCAGCTCCAAGCAGGACCCCCAAACCCACGCCCTTTGCAATAAACCGTATATCCTAAGACCTGACTTCAGAGATCTCTCGTCTCCATCCGTCCCGACCATCCAGGACATCAGCACTCTCCAACAGAGGTAACAGCAACAAGACACCAAAATTTCAAGAAAATAATTATTGCCTCCTTATCGGGAAAGCCCAAACTTCGAGGAACCAAAGAAGATTGATTTACAAGATGAGGGGAGGAAGCTGAAATTAAGCAGAAGCACCCTAATTTGAAAGGAATGTTTGAATCATGTATGAGATATATGAATATGCAATAGGCTCTTGCTTTTAAGGGGTAATCCTTTGTTAGCAAGGTGTACTTTGTGGCAGAGTGCAAGGCACCCGGATGTCTGTACTTCTTTGCTTTTTATTGACTCTTATTGTCCTAATTTTTATTACTATTTTCATT
Organism: Anomalospiza imberbis; assembly: GCF_031753505.1. Classification (NCBI taxonomy): domain Eukaryota; kingdom Metazoa; phylum Chordata; class Aves; order Passeriformes; family Viduidae; genus Anomalospiza; species Anomalospiza imberbis. Next base: position 4,128,360 of record NC_089720.1, read on the forward strand.
ACTATTAAATTTCTAAAATTTTAACACAAGTGAATGACGTTTTTCACAATTGGTGCCGTGACTCGGATCTAACACCTCAGAGGATTACGAGTGAGTGAGGTGGGCCCTGTCATATTTGGCAGCCTGGCTCTGATTATTCTGGAGTGATCAGCAGATGCAGGTTCCTACCCGGTGGACAAAAAGACACAATAAAACAAAGAAAAGGGAAAAGGCTCCCTAAAATAGCGGTAATTGGCCCCTTAAGATTAAGTGTAAGTACTTTTCGAGGGGGCAGGTACAGGAGGATGAATGTGGGTGTGAATGAGAGGCTGGCTGGTTATCCCAGACCTGCTAAGTGAGAGAGGAGTCTCTCACGCTGCAGTTCCATCTTTTCAGGAGAAAAACAGCCAGTAAAGCGATGAAGTGAGAGATAAAAGGAGTGAGAGAATCCCCCCGGGTAACTGGGACTGGGTCTCAGGGAAGGAGTGAGACCCCTTTGGAGAGAGGGAGTTGAGGGCTTTCCTGGCACAATCCACTGGGAAAGTGGGATAAAAAGTGGGAGGGGGCCCTAAAAATTCTGCTGGGTTGAGGAATAAATATGCCCAAGAGCATCCAGGATTGAACCTGCTGGGTTGAGGGATAAATATGCCCAAGAGCATCCAGGGTTGAACAAAATTCTGCTGGATTGAGGATATGCCCAAGAGCATCCGGAGTTGAACAACACAGCTGCATTGAGGGATAGAAATGCCCAAGAACATCCAGGGTTGAACAACACAGCTGGAGTGAGGGACACCCAAGAGCATCTGGGGTTGGCCAATAACATTTTGAGTTTTTATAATACCCATGGGTAGATTTTAACAAGTGATTTGAAAGTAAAAGGTACCTTATTGTTGTCTTGTGTGTGAGAGTGAGTCACACACAGACAGCCTCACAGGGGAACTGGCACCAGAGGCGACCAGAATCAGGGCCCTTCCCAGAGGCCTGGAGGTACTGAAGCCCAAGGCAAGGGGGGCTACACTAGTGTAGGACTTCTTAGCACCGCGGCTGCAAGGGGTAGTCATGTGGCCCATTCCTCAGGGTACAGGGGGTGGGAAGTCCAGCTTGGGCAAGGTGCGGAGGTCTGAACCCCTCACTCTGAGGCTATCTCAAGGGAAGAAGGATAGCCAAACCTCGGGGGAGGTGGGGGACTACACCGACCAGTGATTCTCTGGCAACAGGGGTCCACTTTCACTTTGTGTAAGTCTAAGAGGTTTGCCAACATTTCCTTCCTCTGTCCAACAAAAGAAAAGGGAAATTTACGGGGTGCTGAACCTAAGTCAGTGTGGAAACGTAGGGGTGTCAGTACTTAAGGTTCTGGGGTGTCGAAAAAAGGTACCTTATATAGTCCGGGTGGGCGAGGCACCAAGAACCAAAAATCGGCTAAGCAGAAGTCGAGAAGTATGAATGAACAGACCTGATGTGTGAATGCCTTGTTGTGTGTGAGAGTGAGTGAGAAATAAAAGAGAGTAAATGTAGATGAATGAAAGTATATGTAATGTAGATTGTTTATTTTAAGCTTCACTTTATCTCCTTGGAGGAAGGTGTATTGTATTGAATTGTATTGCGAGAGAAAGGGGTTTTTGTGTTGTGGGAAGAAGGTGGTATTTAAGCTGTTAGAGAAAGTGGGAAACAGAGGCAGGGGACAAATAGATAAAATCTTGAAAAATGGGACAGAAAACCAGTAAGTTGGGTGCAGGGGAAAAAAAAGGGAATAGAAAGTACCAGCAGAGATACCCCAAGACAGCCCTTTGGGAGTTAAGTTAGGTAACTGGGATACAAATCCTTGTACAAGGAGAAAGGACAAGGTAAAGATGATCCAATTTTGTATGATAGAATGGCCAAAGAAGGAAATAAGACCTGACCACTTTTATTGGCCTAGATACAGCTCTTTTGAAGTTAGTATTTGTCAGGTTCTGAATTTATTAGTAAATTCAAAAGAACCATTTAATCCAGAAGAAAGAAAATATGCTGCATGCTGGATGGGAGATCGTAGGAGAATGAATATCTTTAAAATATCAGAAACCCCCGAGACAAAGCAAGAAAAGAAAAAGGGGGGAAAAAAAGGGCTGGGAACAAGAGGAAAAAAGAAAGAAAAAGTTTGGGATCCCTTACAAGTATTGCCTCCTCTGTTCCCGCTTGTTTCCCCACCGTTCGCGGCTGCACCACTCGATCCAGCCCCTCTGCCGGCTCCGGCCCCGCCGGTGAATTTGTCTGCCCCAGTCCCAGCCACCTGGCCTGTGGCCGCTCCATCGGCCGTGTGGGGGGTCCCGCCTGCCACGTGATCTGTAGTCGCCGTGCCGGCCGCGCCGTGGGTGCCGTTTGTTCCGGCCGCTCCATCCTCAACTGCTCCTCCCATGGCCGTTTCCACTGCCCCACCCCCGGCTGCTCTGCCCGTGCTGACTGCACTGGACGCCACCACTGCTGCCATCCCCGCCTGCTTTGTCTACGCCGGTTGTTCACGGAGCTGCCGACCCAGGGGCCATGAACTATGTGTGGGCCATCCACGCTCCGGTTTGGTTTCCACCGGAAGACCCCCTCCTTTGGCGGTTCCTGCATCAGACCCCACCTACGCCCTCCCCTTGGAGGACCAAGCCTCGGCGTGGATCCCTCCCCTCACCCCCCTTCCTTCGACACTTCCACCCGTCCCTGCCCTGGGCCCCGTTCCCTTGGTAACGGCAGCTCCTGCTGTTCAAGAAAACTTTCTCCCGGAAGAAGAAGCACCTTATCGAAACACAATGTTATAAACGCCAATCACTTGTTTTAAAAATTTATAAAAGTTTACTAAAAATAAAATGGAAAAAAATAATACAAGTATAGTAATAAAGATTAAACAATTAGAGTTAGGACAATTAAAGAGACAATAACAGCAAAAAGTTACAGCCCGGGCTGGGTACCTCTCTCTGGACAAAAGTGAGCCAGGAGAAGGACCCCGATAAAAGAGAATTCCCTCCTTAAGAGGGGTAACCTGTTGCATACACAAATCACTTCATGAATATGCATATTTTTTATTTAAAACAAGAAGTTCGTCTGGTACTTGTTGAGGAATTCCTGTTAATCCCAGGCGCCTTGAAGTCTAAGTTGAGTTTGGAGAAGTTCGGTTTTTTGTTGATAAGGAAAGCCATAAATTCCTCTCCTCTGGAAGATTTAGGGGTTTTTGTAATTGTTATCTCTGTGTGAAGAATTTCTTGATTATCTTCTCCTTCTCTTGAGCAAAAAGAATACCACACACACATATTTTCTATTTTAACTACTAAAGCTTCATTTCAATTACAAAACTACATTTACTATATTATTAAAATGTTACTACAGCATAACTTTCCAACCTAGCATAATACATATTGTAAATATCTGCGTAGAGCCATACATTCTGCATTTTTCACAACAAGAAGCTCAGCCAAAAGACAGCCTTCCTCTGATCTTTCCTCAAAACAAGGGAGAAAAATTATAAAGGATAAAAAACAAAAAGAGTGGGATGAAGACATTAGTTTATACCCACTACGAGAAGTTGCAATGAGAGGGAGTGGAACGGGGTTTGTAAAAGCCCCTTTGACTTCTTCTGAAGTCAGAATTTTTAAAAAGGAAATTAAAGGATTACTAGAAGATCCCATAGGCAAGGCTGAGCTATTAGACCAATTCTTAGGTCCGAACATTTTTACTTGAGAAGAGATGCAATCTATAATGAAAATAGTTTTTTCTCAGGAAGAAAGGCAATTGATCAGGGCTGCTGGAATAAAAATTTGGGAAAGGGAAAACCAGCAGGCCCCCCCAGGAGATCAGAAAATGCCAATAGCAACTCCTAATGGGGTCAAAATGATGAGGAGGGGAGGAAACACATTAATTATTATTGTAATTTGATAATCAAGGGAATAAAAGAGGCGGCACCCCGAGGACAAAATGCTAAAAAGGCTTTTGAGGAACGGCAGGGGAAAGAAGAAACTCCAACTGAATGGTTAGACAGACTTAAGACAAATATGAAACAATATTCCGGAATAGACCCTAAGACTGTAGTGGGACAAGCTCTGTTAAGAATTAATTTTGTCACTGTGAAAAATGCATGTTTTATGATTGGCTTTTCGCAAATATTAAATTGAATACTATATGTATTATGTTATATTGATTAGAAGTGCTGTATTAACATTTTAATAGTATGGTATATGTAGTTTTGTAGTTAAAATAGAGCCTATGTATGTGAGGTTTTTTTTTACTAGCTCAAGCAAGAGATGAGATAATGAAGAAACTCTTCACACAGAGATGACAATGATGGGGGCCCATAAAGAATTACTGCCTCCTTATCGGAAAAGACAAACATTCTTCCACCTTCTCTCCGTCTTTATGGAACCACCAGGATTAAGGGGAAGAAGTTGACAAAAACCAGAAAAGTTCTTAATTTGCAAGGAATTTATGCATCATGTATGAGATGTATGAATATGCAACAGGCTACTGCTTTTAAAGGTTATTCCTTTGTTCACAAGGCATGCTTATTGGGCTTAAGTGCCCAAGAGCATCCGGACGTCCGTAATTCTTTGCTTTTTATTGTCTTGTAATTGTCCTAACTCTAAATTTTCATTACTCTAATTGTACTGCTATTTTTATAACCATTTTATTATTATTAAACTTTTAAAATTTTAAAAACCAAGTGATTGGCGTTTATAACATGCCACTGGCTAGTTCCTAATGCCAATAAAGATGACTGTAAAGGCTGTTTCAATTATGCTAAACCACTTGTTGCAGTGGCCAGCTTGTTCATCAGTATTTCTGAATTAATTCAATTTAAAATTCTTAATCTTGTCTCAAATATCCTAGCTAGATCTCTTTTTATTTTGCTCTTGAGGTGTACTTGTCTTTGTAACTACATTGTCTGTACCCCAAGTTCCGGCCACATATTTTTCAGTTGCTCTAAGTTGTTTATTTAGAGTGATCATATAGGAGGTTAGTGATACGTCCTGGGCAGACATTCCCTTCTGCACCCATTGTTGTCTCCCATAAAGCAATTCAAAGGGACTCAGCTTTTCTTAAGTCCTGGGTATGGTTCGAATCCACAGTAGTGCTAATGGGAGGGATTGAGGCCATGGCAAATTAGCCTCTTGTCCCAATCGTGCAATTTTTTGTTTGATCAAATGATTCATTTTCTGTACCTGACCACTTGATTGTGGGTTATATGGGGTGTGAAGTTCCCAGTCTATGCCTAAGTATTGGCTAACCTGTTGCACCAATTTTGTGATAAAATGTGGTCCTCTATCTGAGGAGATTGTGGCCGGGACTCCAAAGCATGGTATGATTTCTTGTACCAATATCTTAGTTACCTCCCGAGATTTAGAAGTCCTGGTGGGGATTGCTTCTGACCATTGTGAAAAGGTATCTGTTAGCACCAGTAAAAACTTATACCCCCCTTTTCTTGGCAATTCCGTGAAATCGATCTGCCATTGCTGCCCTGGCCCATGACCCTTCCCAATCTGGCCAAGTTTTGGTTTGGGGATATTCTTGGGGTTGCTCTGGAGGCAAAGGTCACATTGTCGAGTCACTTGGGTGATAGTGGCTCGTAAATGTCTAGCTATGATCCTTTCATTTAGATATTTATATAGAGCATCAATTCCCCAATGTGTTTTCTGGTGTTCCTCCTTTATTAGGGACCATAATAAATAGGAGGGTATAACTAATTTCCCTTCTGTGGTGGCCATCCCTCTTGGTTATAGTCTCCTTCTTGCTCATGGATCAATTTTTTTGTCTAATTTGTTGTATTTTGGCTTACCTTCGAGGGAAATTTGCCTGTCTGGAATCAGGGCCGCCTCAGTTATTACCTCAATTTTTGCCGCTTCTTTTGCTTCCCTATCCTCCAGCTCGTTGCCTTCTTCCAATTCTGAGTTTATCTTCTGATGTGCCTTAATGTGTATGATTGCTACTTTCTCTGGCAACTGGACTGCTTCCAGAAGTCACAGTATTTCTGATGCATGATTAATGTTTTTCCCTTGAGAGTTCAGCAGTCGTCTCTCTTTCCAAATGGCTCCATGAGCATGCATTACTCCAAATGCATACTTTGAGTCTGTGTATATGTTTATTTCTTTCCCTCTTGCCAATTCTAAGGCCCGAGTTAGAGCAACTCTCTTGGCCTTTTGCACAGAGGTATTTGTTGGCAGGGGCCCAGATTCTATTACCTCCTTGCAGGTAGTAATTGTGTACCCGGCATGTCGTTTTCCACTGATGATATAACTGCTTCCATCAGTAAACCAGACGTCTGCATTCTCGAGAGGGGTGTCCTTCAAGTCAGGGCGGCTGGAATAGGTGGCCTTGATGGTCTCCAGGCAGTCATGTTCCACTGGTTCCCCTTGGTTTCTACTGAGGAAGGAGGCTGGATTGACAATGTTAGTCACCACTATCTCTACATCATCTTGCTCTACCATAATAGCTTGGTATCTCAGGAACCGTTGTGGGGAAAGTCAATGCCCACCTTTCACCTCTAGCACTGCAGACACCCTGTGAGACACTAGCACAGTCATTTTCTGGCCCAGGGTGAATTTACGTGTGTCTTGGATGTTCGGTACGACTGCTGCAACAGCTCTGAGGCATCCAGGCCACCCTTTAGCTGCTGCATCCAATTGCTTAGAGAAGTAAGCAACTGCTCTCCGGTACGGGCCGAGGTCCTGTGCTAATATTCCCAAGGTGATTCCTTGCTTCTCATAGGAGAACAAAAGGAAAGGCTTACTCACATCTGGCAATCCTAGAGCTGGAGCTGACATGAGGGCTTTTTTCAGTTGGTTGAAAGCCTGCGTAGCTTCCTTTGTCCATTGAATGTCCCTGCTTTCAGTTCCAATCAGTTCATATAAGGGTTTAACAAACAGTCCATAGTTATAGATCCATAACCTGCACCACCCTGTCATCCCTAGGAAAGTTCGTAGTTCCTTTACAGTCTGAGGTTTTGGGGTCTGGCATATTGCCTCCTTCCGGCTTCGGCCCAGGGTACGTTGTCCAGCACTGACTTCGTAACCCAGATAAGTTACTTTCTGTTTTACTACTTAGGCATTTTTCTTTGATACCCCATACCCTTGGAGCCCCAAAAAGTTCAAGAGGCTTACCGTCCAGGCCACGCATGCTTCCCTTGTCCGTGTGGCTATCAGGATGTCATCTAGGTACTGTAGCAGCTTCCCTTCCTCTGGAGGGGCTTCCCAGGTCTCTAATTCCTTTACAAGTTATTCTCCAAACAAAGTGGGTGAGTTTTTAAATCCTTGTGGGAATCTGGTTCATGTAAGTTGAGTTCTTCGCCCACTTTTAGGACTTTCCCATTCAAATGCAAAAATTTTCTGGCTGGCTTCGTGGATAGGAAGGCAAAAGAAGGCATCTTTTAAATCTACAATGGTAAACCAAGTTAGTTCGGGCGTTAAGCAAGTTAATAACATGTAGGGATTGGCCACCACAGGATACAGATCCTCAGTTACATTGTTCATGGCTCACAGATCTTGTACTAACCGGTATGACCCATCAGGTTTGCAAACTGGTAGGATAGGGGTATTAAAATCAGATTGACATTCTTTTAATAATCCTAGACGCAAAAGGTTCTCAATTACTGGGCTAATTCCTTCCTTATCCTCCCTCCTCAAGGGATAGTGTTTAATCCTGACAGGTTGCTTTACCTCTTTTAGCCTGATCTGTATAGGGGGAGCGTTTTTCCCTCTCCCTGGTACATCAGAAGCCCATACCCCAGGGAATACCTGATTCATTATCTGTTCATCAATTTCAGTTTCCTTCATGACTTCACTAGTGGTTAATATCAAACTCAGTATTTCTACATATTTTTGATCATTTACCTCTAGAGTTATTTCTCCATTTTTAAATGTAATAGTTGCCTGTAACTGTCCCAGCAAATCTCTGCCCAAAAGTGCTCCTTTTTCATTCACTTTGCTTCCTCGCTGGCTGCATTTCTTACGAAATAATAGAACCGCCGTACTCAGAAACTTCACAATCAATTTGCAGGTCCGGAGCAGCCGTCTGACATCTCATTCACATACCTCAAACCCTCCCCCCCCCCCCCCCCCCCCCATCTGCCCTCCCAAAAAGTACTAAAAGTACTTACAATCCTTTTTCCTTTCTGGGTCTTTGTGTACACTAGTCTTAGGGGCTAATTACCGTGGTTTTAGGGAGCCTTTTCCCTTTCCTTTCCTTCATTGTCTCATTTTGTCCACTTGGTAGGAACCTGCATCTGCCACTCATGCCAGAAAAAACAGACCGAAGCTGCCAAACGTGACAGGGCACGCCTCCCTCACTTGGAATCCTCTGAGGTTTTGGAAGCGTGATGTTAGATCCCCGTATGGGCCACCAATTGTGAAAAACACCGTTCACGTTTGTTAAAATTTTAGAAGTTTAATAGTAATGAAAATAGTAATAAAAATTAGGATAATAAGAGACCATAAAAAGCAATGAATTATGGACATCCAGCTGCCTGCCACTCTGCCAAAAAGCACACCTTGGTAACAAAGGATTTCCCCTTAAAAGCAAAAGCCTATTGCATATTCATATATCTCATACATGATTCAAGCATTCCTTTAAAACTAGGGTGTTTCTGCTGAATTTTAGCTTCTCCCCCCACCCATCTTATAAATCAACCTGTCGCTGTAGAGCAGGATGGTAAGGAGATGACTCCAAATCAAAGGCAAAGTGAATGAACTCTGATTTATTTCAAATGCACCACTCTATATATAGAGAACATCATGCGGACTAATTTCATTGGTCCTAGAGTAAAAAGATCTCACACCATTGGTCTGCAGTGAATGACGCACGGTGGCAGAACATATCTGTAAACAATGTGAACAACAAGACAGATTAGAGAATTATTTACATTCTTTCCCAACTGTCTCCCAGGCTCTCGCCTGGTTAGAAAACCTTCTCTTTTTCTCTCTGACTGAACTGAGAATATCCACATCAACCTTATTGGTTCCTTGAAGTCTGAGCTTTCCCGATAAGGAGACAATAATTCTTCTCTTGCAATTTTGGTGTCTGTTGCTGTTATCTCTATCCAAATAGGATAATGCAAAGAATTTCTTGATTATCTTTTCCATTCCTTGAGCTAGTTACAAAAAGTATCTAAAGTATCTTTGTCCTTGGATGACATTATGGTGCTTGTATCCCCAGTCATCTGTCCTGTTTATGCTGGATATTATGTTCTGTGCCTTCAAGACTGGCTCTGAAAAGTGAAGTGTTGTTTTGTTATCAGCCTGCTCACTCCCCCATGGTCTGCTGGACACAGACAGCGGTGCATAGTGCTGCTTTTGCTTTTTGCTTTTGCTTTTGCTTTTGCCTTTGCTCTTGCTCTTTGCTCCTGCTCCTGCTTCTGCTTGCTTTTGCTTTTTGCTTGTTAGTTTAGCTGGGCAGTCCGAATTTTCCCTGGACTGTCTTTCTTTCCCTTTTCTTGGAACCATTCAAACCTGCTCTGGACTGGTCCTGGGAAACACTGAGAGTTTGCACTTTGTGGCTTGCAGCAGCCATTCCCAGTGCCGGAGGGACCGATAACAGAGCGACCACTCCCAGGAGAGACTTTCTGAATTTGTCATCTCTTCAGTACGGTGAAAGAGATTTGTCATCTGGTGTTGTTAATTTTTTTGTGCTGGGGAGTGCTTTGCCTGTTAAATAAACAGGTTTTTTCCACTTCTTTCCAAGGAAATTCTTCCCGAACCAGGTGGGGAGAGGGGCTGTGGGGGGTTTTCTTTCTGGGGGCTCCTTCTGGAGGTTTTCTCCCAAATTTGCCTGAAACCAGGACAATCTTACATCACATAGTTTCTATTTTAGTATTATGCTATAGCCTAATAACTATATTTACCACACTACTTAAAAGAGAAGCGTGATCAATAAATAACCTTGCCCTCTGGCTTGGGAGTGCTTGAAGGCTGTTGGACTGGAATATTACCTAGGAGGTGGGCGAATTCAATAGACTAGGAGAATGCAAAGGTGTACAGGGACATTCATCGTTCACTAGGTTGGTAAGTGTGTATAACAGAGAAGTTACTAGTCTTATGGGTAACGCTTGCGACGTGGGGGTAGGTAGGATCATTTGGGCTGTATGGTACCTGAAACAAGAATGTGCCTGGAGGGTAAACTGTCCAAAAATCATCAGTTTTGGAGATAATGTTTGGGCTTTTAGTGGAGTGCCATAGCGTATGATGTGGGGTGTCCTACATTTCAGTATATGCCTGATGGGGTAAAGAGTGTGATGCATTTTGTACATACCCTAAGAAGCATGAGAAAAACATGCGGGGGGGGGGGAAGGGGGGGTAGGGGGGGGAGGTGAATCTAGGTGTTTCTGTAGTTAATAGTTTATAACAGCAGTTTTTCAGGCTGCGGTTCTCAGATAGAGGCCGAGTAGGAACATATGATAGAATTCGTTTTATTTTTAGGATTGTGTTTCGTTTTAGGGGGGTTAGCAGTAGCATCCAACCCTTCCCCTTATTATGGGGTGATAGGATTGGTTGTGGCTGCTGTTGCTGGGTGTGGTTGGCTGGTAAGTTTGGGGGTGTCCTTTGTGTCTCTGGTATTGGTGATGGTTTATCTAGGTGGGATGTTGGTAGTGTTTGTTTATTCGGTGTTGTTGGCGGCGGATCCATATCCTGAAGCCTGGGTAGATTGGGGGGTTGTTGGTTATGGGTTTGGGATGGGTCTGGTTGTTATGGTAGGGCTTGTCGCTAGTGGTGTGTTTGGGTTATTGGTGAATGAGGGTACGGTGAGTGGTGTGGGGTTGTTATCGGTTCGGTTGGATCTTAGTGGGGTGGCTGTTCTTTATTCGGAAGGGGCTGGGTTACTTATGGTTGGGGGATGGGGGTTATTGTTGACTTTGTGGTGTTGGAACTTCTGCGGGGGTTATCTCGGGGGGCGATTCGGGCTGTTTAGGGGGGTCAGAAGGTAGTTTAATTGAAAGCGCCAGCTTTGGGAGTTGGTGACGGAGGTTTGAATCCTTCCTTTCTGATTTGATGGGGGAACTCTAAGAAGGGGTGTAGTCTTCAATCTTTTGTTTACAAGACCAATGTTTTTATAAACTATTAGAGTTGGTTATAGTTTTAACATTTTGTTTTCTAATGCGGCTGCGAGGGGGAATAGGACTAGAATGATCGTGAAGTAGGAAGCTGAGGCTAGTTGGCCGATGATGATGAATGGGTGTTCTACTGGTTGGCTGCCAACTCAGGTTAGGACTAGAACGTTGGCAACTAAGGTTCAAAATAGGATTTGTGAAATAGGGCGGAAGGTTATTGATCGTAATTTGGATGTGTGTAGTAGTGGTAGGAGAAATAGGACCAAGATTGAGGCGGCCAGGGCTAATACTCCTCCCAGTTTGTTTGGAATGGATCGTAAAATAGCGTAGGCAAATAGGAAGTATCATTCGGGCTTAATGTGGGGAGGTGTGGTTAGTGGGTTGGTGGGCGTGAAGTTTTCTGGATCTCTTAGTGTGTTGGGGGAAAATAGGGCTAGGGAGATTAGTAGGAGCAGTATTAGTGCAAATCCTAGGATGTCTTTTGTAGTATAATATGGGTGGAACGGGATTTTGTCGCAGTCTGGTGGGATGTCTAGTGGGTTGTTTGAGCCTGTTTCATGCAGGAATGTTAGGTGGACTAAGGTGAGGCCTGCGATGACAAAGGGTAGGAGGAAATGAAGGGCGAAGAATCGGGTAAGGGTTGGGTTGTCTACTGAGAATCCCCCTCAGACCCATTCTACTAGTGTTTGGCCGATGTAGGGAATTGCTGAAAAGAGGTTAGTGATGACTGTAGCCCCTCAGAATAATATTTGTCCTCATGGTAGGACGTATCCTACGAAGGCGGTTGCTATGAGGGTGAGTAGGAGGATGACTCCGGTGTTTCAGGTTTCTTTGTTGAGGTATGAGCCGTAGTAGATTCCTCGGCCGATGTAGAGGTAGATGCAGATGAAGAACAGCGAAGCTCCGTTCGCGTGGAGGTTGCAGATGAGTCAGCCAAATTGTACGCCTTGGCATATGTGGGCAACTGAAGCGAAAGCTAGAGAGGTGTCTGCCATGTAGTGTATGGCTAGTAGGAGGCCTGTGATGATTTGAGTAATTAAGCAGACGACTAGTAGTGACCCAAAGTTTCACCATGTTAAGATGTTTGATGGTGTGGGCAGGTCGATTAGGGCGTTGTTGATGATTTTGAGTAGTTCGTGGTTTTTTCGAAGATTTGGGGCCATTAGGTTGCGTCTGTATGTGGAGATGAGGATGATGATGATGGATAGGGCGAATGATCCTAGGTAGGCTTTGATTTGTCCAGAGTGTAGGGTTGTGCCGGATTTGGCTGTTGTTATTTGTAAGTTGGCCAGCCCTTCTGGTCCTAGTGCTTTGAATCAGGATAGGTCGATTAGGTGGGAGGCAATGTTTTGGCTCCATTTTAGGGAGGAGGCTATGCTAAAGCGGTGGATTAGAGGGTTGTAGTATCCTAGGGATGTGGAGAAGTTTGAGAAGGTTGTTTGTTTTGGCATGATATGGGCTTGGGTTATTTTTGAGATTTCTAGGGCTAGGGCGATTCCTAGGATTGTTACTACTAAAGCTGTGATTTTGATGGATAGCGGTATGGTTGTTGGAGGTGTTTTTGTTGGGGTAATGAATGAGGTGATTAGGAATCCTGCTGTGATGCTTCCTAATGCTAGGCGAGTGATAGGAGAAATAACTGCTGGGTTGTTTTCGTTTATTGGGGTGAGAGGGGGGATTCGGACGAAGCCGGCTTGGACTAGTATAGTTATGCGGATTGTGTATACTGCAGTGAATGATGTAGCTAGGAGGGTTAGAACAAGGGCTCAAGCATTTAGGTAGGATATGTTCAGGTTTTCGATGATTTGGTCTTTTGAGTAGAATCCTGCTAGGAATGGCATTCCTATTAAGGTTTCCGATAGTGAGGCAGGAGGTGGTTGTTGGTAGTATTTTTTGCAGACCTCCTATTTTTCGGATGTCCTGTTCACCACTTAGGTTGTGGATGATGGAGACAGAACATAGGAATAGTATGGCTTTGAAGAAGGCGTGGGTTGAGATGTGGAGGAAGGCTAGTTCTGGGAGGTTTAGCCCAATAGTGACTATTATTAGACCTAGTTGACTTGAGGTTGAGAAGGCGATGATTTTTTTAATATCGTTTTGGGTGAGGGCGCATGTGGCTGCGAATAGGGTTGATGTGGCTCCAAGGCATAGGCATAATGTGAGGGCGGTTTGGTTGCTGTGGAACAGGGGGTGGGTTCGGATTAGCAGGACAATTCCGGCTACTACTATTGTGCTGGAGTGGAGGTAGGGGTGATACCGGGGTGGGTCCTTCTATGGCGGCGGGTAGTCATGGGTGTAGGCCGAATTGTGCGGACTTACCGGCTGCAGCTAGAATGAGGCGTAGCAGGGGTAGTGTGGGGGTTTGGGAGGGTGAAGGGAGTTGGCTAATTTCTCATGTATTTATGGTAGAGGCTAGTCATGCTATGGATAGGATAAGTCCGATGTCTCCAACTCGGTTGTATATTACGGCTTAGAGGGCGGCAGTGTTGGCCTCTGCTCAGCCGTGTCATCAGCTGTTTAGTAGGAAGGATATGATTCCCACTCCCTCCCAGTCAATGAACAGGACAAATAGGTAGTTGGCGATGATTAGGATGAGTTTGGCTATTAGGAAGAATAGGAGGTAGGTGAAGAATTTTGTGATGTATGGGTCTGAGGCTATGTATCATGTTGCGAATTGTAGGATAGACCATGATACGAATAGGGCAACTGGGAAGAAGGTGAGGGAGTAGAAGTCTATTTTTAGGCTGATTGGGATTTTGAAGTTTATGATGAATTTTCATTCTCAGAGGGAGGTTAGGCTTTTTGTACCTGAGTGGATGTGAATTATTATAGGGATGGTGCTGATTAGGAAGGAAGCTTTTACTGTGTTTATGATGGTGGTTGGGGTGTTTTTGAGGTTATCTGACAGGAGTGGGAAGAGGATTGGAGTGGATAGCTTGACTAGGGTTAGAAGTGTGAGTGTGTTTAGGACTAGTGGGAGGTCCATTACTTTCACTTGGATTTGCACCAAGGTGGATGGTTCCTAAGACCATTGGATTACTGCTATCCTTTGAAAGTAAGGGGGCTGAGGTTTTATGCTCAGATGCGGGAATTAGCAGTTCCCGTTGGTTGAACCTTCCCTCGGCAGGTAAGAAGAGTTTAACTTCTATTTTAGAATCACAGTCTAATGTTTTGGTTGAAACTATACTTGCATATGGGTATACCTGAGATGAGTTCGGGTTTTAAGATTAGTAGAAGTATGGGGATTGCGTGCAGGGCTATGAGGAGGTGTTCTCGTGTGGAGGAGTTTTGCATTGATGTAATGTGGGATGGCAGCGTTCCTCGTTGGGTTGTTGTGAGTATGTAGAGGGTGTATGAGGCGGTAAGTAGTATTGTGGCTCCTGTTAGGACGATTGTGAAGGAGGATCAGTTGAATAGTGCAATTACAATTGTTAATTCTGCTATAAGGTTGGTTGCTGGTGGGAGGGCTATATTTGTTAGATTGGCTAGTAGTCATCAGATGGATATTAATGGTAGAAGCGGTTGTAGTCCTCGTGTGAGTAGAAGAATTTGGCTGTGAGTTCGCTCATAGTTGGTGTTGGCTAGGCAGAATAGTATTGAGGAGGTTAGGCTGTGTGAGATCATTAGTATTATTGCCCCTGAGAATGCTCATTGAGTTTGGACTATGGTTGCGGCTACAACTAGTCCTATGTGGCTGACTGATGAGTAGGCGATTAGTGCTTTTAGATCAGTTTGTCGTAGGCAGATGGCGCTGGTTATTAGTGCTCCTCATAGTGCCAGGGTAATGAATGGATAGTGGAGGTTGTTTGATGAGGGGTTTACCAGCATGGTAATTCGTATAATTCCGTATCCTCCAAGCTTTAGTAGTAGGGCTGCTAGTAGCATGGAGCCGGCAATTGGGGCTTCTACGTGGGCTTTAGGCAGTCAGAGGTGAAGGCCGTATAGGGGGGCTTTAACTATGAAGGCTAGCATTAGGGCGAGACTTGCTACTAGGCCTGATCAAGAGGTGTTTAGTGTTGGGTGTGAGAGTTTGAGTATTGGGAGGTATAGTGTGCCGATTAGGTTTTGTAGGTGTAGGATGTCGATTAGTAGGGGGAGGGAGCTAGCAAGTGTGTAAAATAGGAGGTAAATACCGGCGTTTAGGCGTTCTGGTTGGTTACCTCATCGTGTGATGAGGATTAGGGTAGGGATTAGGGTTGCTTCAAATGCGATGTAGAACAGTATCAGCTCTGAGGCTGAGAAGGCTGTTAGGATGAAGAGTTGAGCTAGGATGATTGTTGTGGCGAAGATTCGTTTACGAGTGATGGGTTCTCGCTCTAGGAGGTTTTGGCTTGCTATGACTATTAGTGGCAGTAATCAGCATGATAGGACTAGCAGGGGGGAGGAGATTTGGTCTACGGCGGTTCAGGGAGTTAGTCCTTTGTTTGGGTAGTATGTTGGAACTAGTAATTGGAGGCTGATGGTGGCGATTAGTAGGCTGTGTGCGGTGATGTTAGTCCACAGATGTTTGTGTGTGGTTAGGAGGGCTAGTGGTAGGAGTATTGCGGTTGGGATAATGATTTTTAGCATTGTAGGAGGTTGAAGTTGTGTAAGTGGTCAGAACCGTGGGTTTGGGTGGAGGCTACTAGTAGGGCCAGACCAGTGCCTGCTTTGCAGGCGGAAAAAGTTAGCATGATGATAGGCAGGATGGTGGATGATGGTGCTTGCATTTGGATGGGTCATATGGCTAGGGCGATGTATATGGACAGTATTATGCTTTCTAGACATAGTAGGGCAGAGATTAGGTGGGTTCGGTGGAAGGCTAGGCCTAGGCAGCTTAGGGTGAAGGCTGAGTAGAAGCTTAAGTGGAGGTGGGACATGAAGAAAGTTATAGGGTTATAACTATAATTTGTTGAGTCAAAATCAACTGTCTTGGTTAGACTAACTTTCTGCTATTCTGCTCATTCTAGTCCCCCCTGGATTCATTCGTATACTAGCCCTAGCGTTAAGAGTAGGATGAGCGAGGTGGCTCATGTTAGGGTAGTGGCGGGGTGTTGAAGCTGGATTGCTCATGGTAGGGGGAGAAGTAGGGCAATTTCTAGGTCGAATAGGAGGAATATAATGGCCACTAGGAAGAAGCGGATCGAGAATGGTAATCGGGCAGATCCCAGGGGGTCAAATCTGCATTCATATGGGGATAGTTTTTCTGAGTTTGGGTTTGTTTGGGTGATTCAAAAGTTTAATGTGGTTAGGAGGATACTTAGGGCTAGGGATATGATGAATATGAACAGGATTATGTTTATTACTCTTCTCTGGGTTTAAACCAGATTTTAAGGATTGGAAGTCGATTGTAATTAATATACTAGAAGAGTAGGATCCTCATCAGTAAATAGAAATGTAGAGGAGTAGTCATACGACGTCTATGAAGTGTCAGTATCATGCTGCTGCTTCAAAGCCGAAATGGTGGCCTGGTGTAAAGTGGAATTTGATTAAATGTAGAAGGCACACCAGTAGGAAGGTGGTGCCAATAATTACATGGAGGCCGTGGAATCCAAGTAGCAACGAAGAAGGTGGAGCCATAAACTCCGTAGGCAATAGAGAAGGGGGCCTCGTAATATTCTATGGCTTGGAGGGCTGTGAAGTAAAGTCCTAGAAGGACTGTTAGGAGTAGGGCGTGGATTGCTTGCTTTCGGTTGGCTTCTATAATGCTGTGATGACCCCATGTGACAGTGACTCCTGAGGCCAGGAGGATTGCGGTATTTAGGAGTCGAACATCTATGGGGTTTAGGTGTTTAATTCCAACTGGTGGTCACTGTCCTCCTAGTTCTGGGGTGGGAGCTAGGCTTGAGTGGAAGAAAGCTCAGAAGAATCCTAGGAAGAAGAAAGCTTCTGATGTGATGAACAGGGTCATGCCATATCGGAGGCTTTTTTGGACGGTTGGGGTGTGGTGCCCTTGGAATGTGCTTTCTCGTACAATGTCTTGTCATCATTGGAACATGACTAGGGCAGTGGAAAGTAGGCCTAGAATTAGGAGTCAAGGGGAATTGTAGTGAAATCATATTGTTAGTCCTGAAGCAGTTAGGAGGGCGGCGGCTGCTCCTAAAATGGGTCATGGGCTAGGGTCTACTATGTGATAAGAATGTGCTTGGTGGGCCATTAGGATTAGATGTTTTCTTCTAGGTAGAGGCTTAGTAGCAGAACAAAAACATAAGCTTGGATTATTGCCACTGCGATTTCTAGCATGGTTAGTAAGAAAAGGACTAGTAGAGCTAGGAGTGAGGCTGCTGGCATTGTTGAGGCTAGGGTTATTGTGGCTGTGGAGATAAGTTGGATTAGGAGGTGGCCTGCTGTGAGGTTTGCTGTTAGTCGCACGCCTAGGGCTAGGAGTCGAATGAGTAGGCTGGTTGTTTCGATTATGATTAGAGCCGGGATTAATGGTGTCAGAGTTCCTTCTGGTAGGAGGTGGCCTAGGGATGTGGAAGGTTGGTTTCGCAGTCCTGTTAGCAGGATATCGAGTCATAGAGGGAAAGCTAGTGCTAGGCTTATTGATAGTTGAGTGGTTGGGGTGAATGTGTAGGGTAATAGTCCTAGTAGGTTAATTAGTAGGAGGAAGATTATTAGGGAGGTTAGGATTAGGGCTCATTTGTGCCCTTTCTTGTTTAATGGAGTTATTAGTTGTTTTGTTACTATGTTGGTGAATCACAGTTGTAGGGTTGAGAGTCGGCTAGTGACTCATCGGTTATTTATAGAAGGTAGTAGTAGGGCAGGGAATGTTATGAAGATAAGAATTAGGGGGATTCCTAGGAGGGATGGGCTTGAGAATTGGTCGAAAAAGTTTAGGTTCATGGTCAGGTTCAAGGGGTAGTGCTTGGGGGGGTTGGTGCTTTGTTGGAGGGGCGATTTGGTGAGACAAAGGTTAGAATTTTAGGTTGAATAATTATGGAAAATGTAAACCATGAGATGAGCATAATAAAAAGTCAGGGACCTGGGTTTAGTTGGGGCATACCATTAAGGAGGGGGTGGATCCTCTTTCTTTAGCTTAAAAGGCTAATGCTGGTTCATAGCTTCTTAATGGTTGAAGGTGTTTAGGATGAGGCTGAGGAGGATCAGTTCTCGAAATTGGCGAGTGGGGTTGACTCTACTACGATTGGTATGAAGCTGTGGTTAGCCCCGCAGATTTCTGAGCACTGTCCGTAGAACACTCCAGGTCGGGAGGCAAATAGGGAGGTTTGGTTGAGGCGGCCTGGAATTGCATCGGTTTTTACACCCAGACTGGGGACGGCTCATGAATGGAGTACTTTGTCAGCGGTGACGATAACTCGAATGGTAGAGCTTATGGGGATCACAACATGATGGTCAACTTCTAGTAGGCGGAAGTGGCCTCGGGGAAGGTCTATTGTGGGAATTATGTAGGAGTCGAATGTGATATTTTTGAGGTCAGTGTACTCGTATGATCAGTATCATTGGTGACCAATGGCTTTTAGTGTCAGGTCTGGTTCGTTAATTTCATCTATTATGTATAGGATTCGTAGGGATGGTAGTCCTAATGCTACTAGGACTATGGCTGGAAGAATTGTTCAGACAAGCTTGATTGCTTGTGCATTGACTGTGTTGGATGATAGTTTTTCTGTAAGTGTGAAAGCTATTAGGTAGAGAACTAGGCTGCAGATTGCTAGGGCGACCATTAAGGCGTGGTCGTGGAATCCTATTAGTTCTTCTATGATAGGGGAGGAGGCGTCTTGGAAGTTAAGTTGTGAGTGGTTGGCCATGTTTGAGTGTAGAGATGCACTGGGTTTTCACCAGTAATTTAGCCTTGACAAGGCTATGTAATGGTTTTACTAGCATTTCTTTATGAGAAAGAAGCATAAGTCGTTTATGCGGTTGGCTTGAAACCAACATATGGGGGTTCAACTCCTTCCTTTCTTGTACCTGAACAAAGGCTGGTTCTTCAAAGGTGTGGAATGGTGGTGGGCATCCGTGGATTCATTCAACGTTGATACTTGTTAGCTCTGGTTGTGTGGCTTTACGTTTTGATCCAAGGGCTTCTCAGATGATGAACAACAGTATGATTTCGGCTGTAAGTGAGATGAGTGATCCTACTGAGGAAATGGTATTTCATAGTGTGTAGGCATCTGGGTAGTCTGAGTATCGTCGTGGCATGCCGGCTAGGCCTAGGAAGTGTTGGGGGAAGAAGGTTAGGTTTACTCCTACGAACATTACCCCGAAGTGTGTTTTGGCTCATGTCGAATGGAGCGTGTATCTGGTGAATAGGGGGAATCAGTGTGTGAATCCGGCTATGATTGCGAATACTGCTCCCATTGATAGGACATAGTGGAAGTGGGCTACCACGTAGTAGGTATCGTGCAGAGCGATGTCTAGTGAGGAGTTGGCTAGAACAATTCCTGTTAGCCCTCTGACAGTGAATAGGAAGATGAAGCCCAGAGCTCATAACATAGGAGGATCTCATTTGATTGTTCCTCCGTGGAGTGTTGCTAGTCAGCTAAATACTTTGATTCCAGTTGGGTTAGCAATGATTATAGTGGCTGATGTGAAGTATGCTCGGGTGTCTACGTCCATTCCTACTGTGAATATGTGGTGGGCTCAGACGATAAAGCCTAGGAAGCCAATGGATAGCATGGCTCATACTATTCCTATATATCCGAATGGTTCTTTTTTTCCTGAGTAGTAAGTTACGACATGGGAGATAATGCCAAAGCCTGGCAGGATGAGGATATAAACTTCTGGGTGGCCGAAGAATCAGAAGAGGTGTTGGTACAGTACTGGGTCTCCGCCTCTGGCTGTATCGAAGAATGTGGTATTGAAGTTACAGTCTGTGAGAAGTATTGTGATGCCGGCAGCTAGTATGGGGAGAGATAGAAGTAGGAGTACTGCAGTGATTAGGACTGATCAGACGAATAGGGGGGTTTGGTATTGTGAGAGGGCAGGAGGTTTTATGTTGATTGCTGTTGTAATAAAGTTGATTGCTCCTAGGATTGAGGAGATGCCTGTGAGGTGTAGTGAGAAGATAGCTAGGTCGACTGAGGCTCCAGCATGGGATGGATTGCCCGCTAGTGGTGGGTAAACAGTTCAGCCCGTTCCTACTCCGGCTTCGACGGTTGATGATGCTAGGAGCAGGAGGAAGGACCAAGGAAGTAGTCAAAAGCTTATGTTATTCATTTGAGGGAATGCTATGTCTGGGGCTCCGATTATTAATGGGACTAGTTGTCGCCCTGATTTCTTAGGATTTTCTAAAGCCTTCTGAATTTACATTCTTGTAGAGAACTTTCTCACGCAACTTTCTGTAAACAACCTATTGTTTTGCATTCTTTCATAGAGGCGGAGAAATTTGATAGACTGGGAGTTTGTCCAGTGTCGTTGGAGAGGTGGCACGTTCACCTTCCAATCCACTGGCACCTTTTGAGAACTATAAATGATTGGAGTCAGAAAAAATAAATTAGTTTCTTCATGGTGACCAAAGCTGTGGTGCGTTGTTTTTCCTTGTGTCCTCTGGTGACAACTAGTCAGTTTCTAAATCCTCCAATCATAATTGGCATAACTATGAAGAAGATTATTACGAAAGCATGGGCTGTGACTACAACATTGTAGACTTGGTCGTCTCCTAAGAGGGCTCCAGGTTGGCCTAGTTCTGCTCGAATGAGGAGGCTTAGGGCGGTGCCTACTATTCCAGCTCAGGCGCCGAAAATTAGGTAGAGGGTTCCGATATCTTTGTGGTTGGTCGAGAATAATCATCAGTTGATAGATGTCATAGGTAAGATGGCTGAGTGTATAAGCGTTAGGCTGTAGTCCTTTTTACAGAGGTTCAGTTCCTCTTCTTATCAGCTCTGTAGTAAAGTTCATAGTGAGTTGCAAGCTCATTGATGTGCACTAGTTGTGCGTTGGAGTTTTAGGTAGAAGCCTGTTGGTTAGGGCATATAACTGTTAACTATAGTATTGTGGGATCGAGGCCCATCTGCCTAGGTAGTAGGTAAAGTCCTAGCTTAATTAAAGCATCTGAGTTGCATTTAGAAAATGCAGGGTAGTATCCTGCGGACTTTAGGCAGAAACTAAGAGAGTTTCACTCTTGTTTAAGGCTTTGAAGGCCTTTGGTTTAGGTAATCCTAAGTTTCTTAGACGATGGAAAGGATTAGTGGGGAGATTGGTAGAAGGATGATGGATGTGGCAGTTAAAATAGCAATTAGGGGGTTAATTGGCTTGTTAGTGCATCATTGTTTTATGTGGTTAGTGGTGTGAGGTGGGAGTGTGATGGTGGCACAGTATGCAAGTCCTAGGTAGAAGAATAGACTTAGTAATGAAAGTAGGGAGATGATTGTAGCTGTTGGAGTCATGTCTTGTTTGGTTAGTTCTTGGATGATGAATCACTTTGGTAGGAATCCAATTAGGGGTGGGAGACCTGCGAGGGAGAGTAGGGTTAGTAGTAATATTTTATTTAGTGAGGGGGCCTTTGTTCATGCAGTGATTAGGGCAGATAGATTAAATACTTTGGTTGAGTTCAGGGTTAGGAATACTGTTGTAGTTATTAGTGCATACAGATAAAAGTTTAGAAGGGTGAGTTTAGGGTTGTAGGCGATAATGATGATTATTCATCCTAGATGGGAGATGGAGGAGAAGGCTAGGATTTTTCAGATTTGCGTTTGGTTGAGTCCTATCCATCCTCCCAGGGCTACTGAAAGGATAACCATGGAAGTCAGGATTGTAGGGTTTAATGAGGGGGAGGTTATAAAAAGTAGTGCAATTGGTGGTAATTTTATGAACGTTGATAGGAGTAAGCCAGTAGTAAGGGGTGAGCCTTGCAGGACTTCTGGGAATCAGAAGTGAAAAGGCACTAGTCCCAGTTTTATTGCAATTGCTAAGGTTAGGATTAAGCAAGATGTTGGGTGGGTTAGTTGGGTGATGTCTCATTGTCCGGTGAACCATGTGTTGGTTATGCTGGAGAATAGTACCAGGGCTGAGGCAGTTGCTTGGACTAGGAAGTACTTAGTTGCAGCTTCAATGGCTCATGTGTGGTGGGACTTTGAGATTAGGGGCAGGATGGCAAGTGTGTTGATTTCAAGGCCGGTTCAAGCTGTGACTCAATGGTTGCTTGAAATTGTGATGGTGGTGGTTCCTAGTATTAGGCTCAGGGTAAAAACTAGTTTTGCTTGGGGGTTCATTAGCAGGGGAAGGGGTTGGACCATCATTTTCGGGGTATGGGCCCGATAGCTTGTTTAGCTGACCCTACTAGGAAATAATATAAAGGAAGTATAGAGGGTTTTGATCTCTCTAGTGTCGGTTCAATTCCTGCTTTTCTAGCTGTTAGGAAATGAGAGGGTTGGTGCACCTCCATATTCACTTTATCATAGTGACCCTTAACATTCAGGCACATTTCCTGGGATTATAGGTGGGGGGGTAGGCCTGCATAGCAAACTAATATGCTGGTGTGTCATAGGCATAGGGCTAGCGTGAGTGGGAGGAAGTTTTTTCATAGCAGGTATATCAGCTGATCATATCGGAATCGAGGGTATGAAGCATGAATTCATAGAAATCCTGCTGATAGCAGTAGCACTTTTGTGGCCAGTACTACTGGGTATAATTCTTGTGGTAGGTTAAGTAGGCTTGGGTTGAAGAATAGGATGGCAGTCAGTGTGTTTATTAGTATAATGTTGGCGTACTCGGCCAGAAAGAATAGGGCGAATGGTCCTGCTGAGTACTCTACGTTGAACCCAGAGACCAGCTCTGATTCCCCTTCTGTCAGGTCGAAGGGGGCTCGATTTGTCTCGGCTAATGTGGAGATGTATCATATTATAGCTAGTGGCCAACAAGGAAAGATGAGGTAGATGGGTTCTTGGGTGACTGCTAGGGTGCTTAGAGAGAAGTTCCCACTAATAAGGACAATAGATAGTAGGATGATCGCGAGGGTTACCTCATAGGAAATTGTTTGGGCAGCCGCTCGTAGTGCTCCAATTAAGGCGTATTTTGAGTTGGAGGCCCATCCCGATCATAGGATGGAGTATACTGCCAAGCTTGATATGGCTAGCAGGAATAGCACGCCTAGGTTTAGGTCTGCTAGAGAGAATGGTAGGGGAAGTGGTGTTCAGATGGAGATTGCAAGAAGAAGGGCTAAAATAGGGGTCATAACAAATAGAATTGGGGAGGAGGTTGAGGGTCGAATGGGTTCTTTAATAAATAGTTTAATTCCATCTGCTAGAGGTTGTAGGAGCCCAAATGGTCCGACAACATTCAGACCTTTTCGACCTTGTATGTAGCTTAAGATTTTGCGTTCTACTAGTGTTAGGAAGGCTACTGCAATTAGGATGGGTAGGGCGTAGGATAGGGCTATAATTAGGTTAATTAATATTGGGTGGCTGATCATTGGGTGGTTTGTTTAGCTAGGGAGAGGATTTGAACCTCTGAATTAAAGGACTTAAGCCTTTTGCATTTTCCGAGCTCTGCCACACTAGCTGGTCCTTTTCTTGGATGTGGTTGGTTGTGATAGCTTTTCGTAATTAAGTTGGTTTCATTACTTAAGGCGAAGGCTTGCTTGTAGTATTGACCTCACTTTTCCTATCCTTTCGTACTGGGAAGAGTTCGTCATAGATGGAAACCGACCTGGATTACTCCGGTCTGAACTCAGATCACGTAGGACTGTTAATCGTTGAACAAACGAACCCTTAGCAGCTGCTGCACCACTAGGATGTCCTGATCCAACATCGAGGTCGTAAACCTCCCTGTCGATATGGACTCTCGGAGGAGATTGCGCTGTTATCCCTGGGGTAGCTTGGTCCATTGATCAATTGTATTGGGTCTAGTTGCTGTTAGCACATTGAGGGGTCGCTCTTAGTCTAGAGTTGTGGTCTAGTTTTTGGAGGTTTTGTTTTGCTCCAAGGTCGCCCCAACCGAAAAACGCGAACCAATCTCTTATGTGTCAGTGAACCTGGTGGGTGGATATGTGTAATAAGGTGGTTGCTGGTTTTAAAGTTCCACAGGGTCTTCTCGTCTTATGGGTTTATCCCTGCTTTTGTACAGGGAGATCAATTTCACCGATTGCCTGTAAGAGACAGTTAAGACCTCGTTTAGCCATTCATACAAGTCTCGATTTACAGGACAATTGATTGCGCTACCTTTGCACAGGATACCGTGGCCGTTGAACGTGAGTCACCGGGCAGGCATCACCTTCAATACTTGTCTGTTGGTTTGCTGAAGGCTATGCTTTTGGTAAACAGTCGGGCCTTGATGGGTTTGCCTAGTTCCTTTTACAGGTTTTAATCTTTCTTAATGGACGCTCCTCTGTCGGGATAACAAGATGTTTAATACTCTGCTTGTTTGATTAGTCCTATATTGGTGGTTTGTTAATAATGTACAGATGTAAGCTTGCGTCATAGAGGGAGGACCCTGGTTACTCATTCTAGCATTAATTCTCCAATTTATGTATAGGTTAGCCTGTTAATGATGAGGGAGTCATAATGTTCTTATATTTTTTGGGTACTGAGCTTTAACGCACTCTTTGTTGATGGCTGCTTGAGGGCCCACAGTAATAGTCGATTGATAGTACTTATCCGCTCGTTGAGGTTGTATTCTTTTTTAAAGGAGCTGTCCCTCCTTTAAATAGCCCTTAATTCGCTTCATTAGGGTTTGTGGGTTTCCTTGGAGAAGAATTAAGAGTGAACTTAGATTCGTTTCACAGGCAACCAGCTATCACCCAGCTCGATTGGCTTTTCACCACTACTAACAAGTCATCCCACTCTTTTGCCACAGAGACGGGTTCGCTCAATAATAGCTGCTTGTAAGTAGCTTGCTTGGGTTTCGGGATGGCAAACTTAAATTCATTTTGCTTGTTTTTTCTTGCTAGGCCATGATGCAAAAGTACAAGGGCTGATCTTTGCTGTTTTTAGCTTAGGTTTTTCACTAGTATTTCATCTTTCCCTTATGGTACCTGGTTTTTATCGCTCCAATGGTGTCTTTTCTATTGCCTATACTGGGACTAGTAAATGCTTTAGTTGGGTGTGGTAAGTAGCTTTGTTATTCCAGGTCATGTCGATTGGGCTAGAGTTTGGCATCAAGATGATCTGGTGTAACAGATATTTTTCAAGTGTAAGCTGAATGCTTTAGTTTAAGCTACGTCTTGTTAGTCTAAGTACACCTTCTGGTACACTTACCTTGTTACGACTTACCTCCTCTTTGGCTGGATAGCTTATTAATTTATAGGGAAGAGGGTGCCTATGAGGAGGGCGACGGGCGGTATGTACATGCCCCAGAGCCAGCTTAAAGAGGGCTCGATTGTCCCACTTTACTGCTAAATCCGCCTTCCAGGGACTGTTTCATGTCCCTTTGCCATATGTTCTATACTAGAAAATGTAGCCCATTACTACCATTCCATAGGCTATACCTTGACCTGTCTTATTAGCGTGGTGGGGCTATTGCGTCCACTGTTGTGCTGTCAGGGGAGGTGGGCTTGCGAAGGCGGTATGTAGGCTGTTTTGGCAAGGAATGGTTAGGTGTAGTGTGGATCATCGATTACAGAACAGGCTCCTCTAGGTGGGTTTGGAACACCGCCAAGTCCTTAGAGTTTTAAGCGTTGGTGCTCGTAGTTCTCGGGCGGATGCTTGGGTAGGTTTAAGCATCAAGATTTAGGGCCAGGCATAGTGGGGTATCTAATCCCAGTTTGGGCCCTGGCTTTCGTGGAGTTCAATTAATCGTTGTTCTAAGATTTTCTTTGAGAAAGCGGCCTTATCAGCATCATGGGCTTGTGACAGCTTAGTTGCTTTTGAATCTTAGCTACTTGGATAACATGTGACCACTCTTTAAACCGTTATAAAGTTAATTTGGGTCTCCTGTATGACCGCGGTGGCTGGCACAGGATTTACCGACCCTAAATTTGCTATGGCTAAGTCAAGTTTACACTCATTGCTTAATGTTGACTACTGCTGAATACCCATGGGGGCGTGGCAATTGCAAGGCGTCTTGGGCTACGGTGAGGTGAGCCTGATACCCGCTCCTATCTGCCTCTAATGGGGTGTCCAGGGCTTCTACACTGGGACACGGATACTTGCATGTATAAACCTAGCAAAAACTAACAGTAAGGTTAGGACTAAGTCTTTTGTCTTTGGGTGCTTGTGTGGCAACCATCTTGACATCTTCAGTGTCATGCTTTTTATAAGCTACAAAGACAGTGGGTTTTGTGTTGTTTAGTTGTTTGATTGCGTTGTATTTTTGTTTGATTTTTGTGAGTGGTGGAGGTAGGCATAGAGGGGGTAAATCCTTTGTGGCGCGGGCGCTTTTAGTAAGTGGTGGTTGGTTCAAGTGTGATTTTTGTAATTTTTTTGGGTTAGTTTTTTGATGATGATGATAAATTGTTTAGTTTGTAATATAATGAAATTATAGAGGATGATTAATTGAAAAAGAATGAATTGTAAATGGTTTGGACAATGTAGGAAAAGTGCGGGTTTTTTTTAACAAAAGTGATAGAAAAAATGTCAAGATAAAAAAAAAGATGCGTAAAATAGAGTTTGAACGTAAGTTCTTAGAAAGTGGTAAAATAATAAGCATGTCCGGGAAGCATTAAGCTATCGCGATACAGCACTACTTAAAAGAGATGAATACAGCATAACTTTCTGACAACACATATAGTATTCATTTTAATATTTGCGAAGAGCCAATCATATAATATGCATTTTTCACATATACTCATAAAGGTTTTTTTCGTGGGTTGTAGCTCAGCTTACTCAGTGTCTTATCAGTCCCTCCGGTGCTGGAAAAATGCTGTGGCCCAGGCCAGGCCCCAGTGGGCTACAGATGTGAGCTGCCGGTGTTCTTCTGGGTTTTCAGTCCAGAGCAGGTTTGAACAGTTCCAAAAAAAAGAAAAAACACACAGTCCAGGGAACTTCTCTGCCTCAGCTAGCTAAAAACTAATTAAAAAGCAAAGGAGAGCTCTGTCCCGCTGTCTGTCCATGCTGCAGACAACACAGTCCAGAAGGAATGTGGAGGAGTGAGTGCAGTTTCTGATAACAAACTCCGCACTTCTTCTCTCCCCCCTTCTCTCTCGGAACCAGTCATAAAGGTGCAAAACTTATTTCTGGGCTAAAGAGATGAATGGGGATTCAAGCATCATAAAGTCACCCCAAGACAAAATAGTTTAGGAAAACATACCTATTAAGGACTACAACCCTTAATGAGGAACTTTGCTAATGCAGACATGCTAAGGCTAGATTAAGTGGGAAAGTGTGCACCGTACAGGTTTAAAATCCCTATCAATAACTTCCAACCAGGTATCCATGAAAACCAATGAACTTTATCCTGTTAGGAACTTTATACATGCCACATATTGTTAGGGCAGCAGTTCTTAAAATGCAAACTCTAACCTAACAGAACGCAGTTAAATAACTTCAAATTTTCTCAGTACTAGGAATATATATATGTGGACTTGATGATCTAAGAGGCCTTTTTGAACCTTAATGATTCTATGATTTGCACATTTTTATAAATCTAAATGAGAAAATGGAACAAAATTGGACAACACAAATCAACAGGTATTAACAGAATTAAGACTGATTTTTTATTTGGATGTAAATCAAAACCATAGTGATTACACTGTTGATGACACTCCTTAATTTTTTTTTTCCTCCTCAAAAGACTAGGTGTCTGTTTCATTTTTAAAAGGCTGAGAAATGTCACAGTATAGGAAAAGAGAACTCTTGAGAATATTTATAAAAGTATCTCTCAGAAGAAATCTAATTTGCTAGCCTTTTTTGCCTAGGAAAGCTCTTTGGGTTACAGCTTTCAGAGGAAAAAAAAAAACACCCAGAAGGAAAACATATTCTGGTTGAATCTATCACTGTACTTTGTAAACCTATGATGTAAGTAGGAAAAAACAACAGATTGCAAATTATGCCTCCCAATTTCTTTGTTTCCCCCTCTCTATTACTAGTGGTATGCTGATAAAATCTGTTTGGGTAGTGCAAACAAGTCTTGCTTAATAAAGAAATGAATTTGGCATTGTGTGAATTCTTCACAGACCCATCATCACCAGATATTCATCAAGCAACAAGAATGTTAAATACACATGAAAATAGCTGTAGGAATATTTAAAGTTGATTTCAACTCTCAGAAAGTTGCTAGGTACAATTTTAAGTAAATTTTAAATCACTTCTGAGTAGTAAAATAGGTCTAAAAATAGAAGCAGCAAATGAATCCATCACAAGCAATAGCTCCATAAGGTTAACAATTCATACAGAATTCTATAATAGGGTGAGATGTTGATGGAATGTATCCAACAACTTGCATTTCTACCAATGCCTCTACAGGAACCCATGTGAAACTACAATGCTCACAGACAGCACATACTTAAAAACTAGGCAAACAACTCAAAGCTTGAAAATACTTCAAAACAGAACAGCTCTCATTTTACTAAATTGTTCCTCTAAAGTGAGCACTGAGGGGAAAATTCTTGCTGTGTACATTTCTTTTTTGTGTATTATGACTATAGTGTCTGGCACTTTGAGATTTAACACACAGCATTGCTGAATAAGAAAGGCAAACACTGTTTATTAGCAAACCAATAGCATTATCCAAACATAGGGTATTAAAATGGTTACTTGTTTGTAAATTGATTACTTGGTCTTAACTTTATCTTCCTAAGCACACAATGTAATATTTAAAAACAAAGCTCACGCTTTAATTTTTAAAACCTGGTTTTTCCATTATTCTTAGCTTAACAAGAGTCAGGAGTTACATAGTTAAAATAGCCCATTAAAATGGGCAGGTAAAACAGAAATAATCTGCAAATTCACTCTTCACCACACAGCTCAAAAATCCTAGTCTGTCATGGTTTGATGCTGGCACAATGCCAGCGACCCCATGAAAACACACCTTCCCAAATAATTGCTGTGAGATGTGATCAGGAACAGAGCAGAGCAGGCCCAAACTTAATAACAAAAGAAAAAACTTTATTAAACTACTACTACTATAAGGGACACACACACTAAATCCAGGATGAAGACTTTCCAAAACACTCCTCCTCCCCCCACCCAATTTCCAACAAAACCACAGTGAGACACCACCCAGGATTCCTGATCAAGTTGCCACCCTTAAGATAATCAATACTCTATCCCTCAAAGGAGAGAGAAGTCTCTCTTGCACCACAGACTCCCCCAGGAAACACAATTGCCACCCTTGTGTTTCCATGTCACACATGGCAACCGCCCAGAGAAAATCTGCCAGTGTGACACTCTCCTTTCCATGTCACAGTGCTCTCACCACCGTGCATGGACAGACTGCTCATAGGGCTCCTTTAAGGATGCTTTGCCAAGGACCAAAAGAGACAACAGTTCAGCTTCTCATCTTGGGACTACAGTCCCTCCCCATTTTTCCCCTGGGGCCGAGGATCCAAAAACAGAGTTCATCTTCTTCTGGAAGACAGAGGGCATCACCATTCTCTCCTCAGCTTTTCTCTGTTCTTGCCATTCCTGTGCTGGTGGTTGCTGAAGCAGGTCTCTTTGGTTCACCATTGCATCCCCCTAAAATGCAGTCTCTATTGCAGGAGAATTTGGTTCAGTCTATGGCTAGCAAGAAAAGTCCAGCCAAAAGCTACTCCATCATCTCCTCCCACCTAAAAAAAATTCTTCTTCTAACATCTCAGGTCCCAGACTGTCTCTCTTCCACTGTAAATCAAGGAGGAGTAATATTTTACAAAGCTTTCATTTTCCAGGAAAGGGTTAAAAGTTCAGACTCCCCGGCTGAAATCTCTGCCCAGAACTCCAACTCCCCCACTGGGCATCTTCCCCCCCCTTCTCCTTCTTCTCTGCCATAAAATTTCCAGGTGCCATCAGGCTGTCCATCTCCTTCCCTTTGGGGGGGGGGGGAACAAAGGCATCTCTCCACCCTTCCGTCCACAGGAGCTGGCTCAGTTCCAGTCCTTCAGCCCCCTCGGCCTGTAGGCCGCATGGCTTACCCTCCCCCACCCAGCCTGTGGCTGGGCAAGGGAGAGTCTGCACTCATCCAACGACCGGAACCAAAGAGAGAGTTCTCCTGGGAGTTCTTGCTTTTAACCCCCTGTGTTCTCAGTGGCATGACCATGTCTTCAGTGGTCACTCCAGGTGCCAATATCCAAACCTGACCACTGATTGGTTTGACTACCAACTTCCTGAGAAAATTCACTTCCGTGTCAAACCATGACATAGTCACAGCTTCATATTTAATGTGGAATCACTTTAAGTATACAAAAGTTCAAAAGACCCGGAAACTGGTTAAGAGTTAAAAGCCAGTAGAACAAAAACACAGGAAATCCAAGATACATCTCTGACCTTTTTAATCCGAAATGTTAGGGTCAATCACATGCCCAAATAAACATATTTGTTTTATGGAGAAAGAAACTTTGGTATGGGGTTGAACTAGCCACATGAATAGCACCTCTAGCTTTCAAAATGAACAGTAATGGCTTATCAGACACCATGGCAGCAAGATATCCCTTTTAAAAAACCAACCAATCAACCAACCAAAAAAACCCAAACAACCAATACCCACCAACTAAGCCACACATCAAGGCCAGACAAAAGAAACTAGCATAATACTTTTTAAAAGTAATTTTAAAGCATGCATTAATTATTGTATTTCTGATGCTGAAATTGCTAAGAAATCTTTCCTACAATGAGAAAGGCTTCCTTTTATTTGATAACCACTAATAACCACTCCTTTTAAAACTGCACTGTAATGCTTGAAGAATGCTATTAATATATTTCCTTAAGATTCCCTCTATTTTTCTAAAATACAGTATATGTCTATTTTACAGGGCCATGCTGTTAGTAGTAAGCATTGCAAACAAAAACACCCCCCTCATTCTACTCCAAGAGGTATTTATTAAAAAGGTCAAAGATAAATTTGACCTCAAAATGGAACAAGAAGTTTTTGTAATTGTACCAGAAATAACAAATGATCTTTGTAATGTGTGATGCACTCCTACAGCCATCAATAGTTACCAGAATGTTAGTCTATGTTTATCTGCAAGTTTTATGGGTTTGCAACAAAGCATAATACACACTGAATAGAATGAGGGAAATTTCAGTTTCAAGTGCATAATGAATTTTAGTAATTTAATAAATTTTAGCTTTTAGCGTATTCCACAGTAGTGCTGTGACAACAAATCACACCTGTGTACCAGAGCATGCATCAACAGTATGGTGTAATATTACCACACCACTGCTATACTTAGCTTTTTGAAAGACACATAAGCATACATCAAACAATTTTCAGGGTTACTTTTTTCCTTTATTAATGTTCACTTTTTCAGTTATACTTCCCGTTTAAAAATTTGAATTATTGAAAAAAAATCACTGAGAGTTTATACAGAAGTAGCTATAAGGAATACCCTTACAGGCACTGATATGACAAACATTTATTTTAAGGGCTGAGAGGCATTAATATCAACAAAGTGGACTGAAAAGAATTACTAACTTTGTCTAAATGGGAAATGCCTGCTTCTGTTTGTATGTTGAAAAAGGAAATTCAGAAAGTTATATTTTGACCTTGCTACGTTACAGTCAATCATAGAAAGACCTATGCATTTAACCTAAAATGATAGTTTTAAAAGCCCTTATATTAAAAAATCCCAAAACATCATGCAAAACTTTGATCAATTATGCAGCTGCTTTAAAACTGTTGCAAGACCATACTGTATATATTAGCTTTTATACTGCTAATATACAACTAACAGCAAAGTTGATTAGATTAAAAAAAGTTTGTATTAATATCACACAATATCACATTTTATATCACACTAACGAGACAAATGCCAAAAGATTGGCAAAAACATTTAGTTCTGAGCACTCAAATGGCAGGATAATTATGTGTTGCAACCCCTTCACATTTAGGAAAACAAAAGCAAAAACATAATCCTGCAGTCTCACTTTACAAAATGAAGTTCTGTAAAATATTTATTGGGAGGGCAACAGTTTATGCTAACACAATGTAACTTATGCAACTAGTGTCAAAGGCAAAGAAAAAACCTTCCAAATAAAAAAAATAATCAAAATACACATAGGAACAGAAGCATAAACGCTGCATTAAATACATTCAAGATACAACAATGCACAAGAGAGAAACGGAGACTAAAGTTAGCAACACATTTAAAGAAAATGTAATGAGGAAAAAACACAATTTTTTTCCAATGACAGTTTCCATTTGCAGTCATTCCATTCATAATTTGTCTGATACAGTATATCATTAAAATATTCACAATCTCACAGAAGAGCTATATTTTTCTCTTCCAAATCTAATTACTAAGTTGTTTTTGGATATTTTAAACATACATTATGTTCATTTGAAAGCAAGGCAACAAATGGACTTTTTATCACCTTCAATCTTAGCACTAATGACAAACATTTTTAAAAGTTATCATAATCTTTTTTGTCTTTTTTTCCCTCTGCTTCAAATCCATCAACCCCATCACTGTCCCTTCTTCTTTTACGATTATTATGGATGTTGAAGCGTTGATTCATCTGTGGTAATGGATCCACGCCTAAAACTTTGTGTATTTGACGGAATGCAAGGAGTCTCAGCGCAAACTAGAAAAAGGATAGAAAGAAGATATTTCTGTTAGAAACAAATGTCAATTTAAAATACTTTATCAAACAACTAATGAAGAACATTAGTGGTATATGATATTATCCTTAGCTCTTATTATCCTCTCTTTCTTCCCCCAACAAAGTCAACACAATGAAATTTGCTGCTTCAATACAAAATACAACAAATTAACTTAAAAATAATATATATGTGTTTTAGCTGCTGGACTTGCATTGAAGCAGCCAAGGCTTGTCATGTGTCCCAATATGCATTAGCAATCTTCGGAAAAATGATTGAATTAAGAGGTAGGGGCAGTAAACTCTTAAGCTGCAAGCATGAATAGCCAATACTGTAAGTAGATAGAATAAATATAAAAATTTAGGCTTTCACAGATTTCTTGGGGTGACTTTATGATGCTGGTATCCCCATCATCTGTCTTTTTGCTCAGAAATGGGTCCTGTAGTTTTAAGCTAGGCCCAGAGAGACAGAGAGGGTGAAGGGGAAGCGGGGAGAAGCAGCATGCAGTTTATCTGCAGAAGCTTCACTTTACTCCCCTGGAATTCCTCTCTCTCACAGACTGTGCTGCCTAGCTCAGACAGCAGGAGACAGATAAGAGTTCTCAGCTTTTGAAGAGAGAGAGAGAGACAAGGTGGTTTCCTGTGGCAAGCACATTTCTCTCTCTCTCAGGATTTTTATAAAGGTGCACAGAGAGAAGTGAAAGAGAAAACAATTTCTATTTCTGCTCCTTGTTTTTCTCTTGTGGAATGTGTTTGGAGAATTGTTTACCTAGAGCGAATGCCTGGTTGGAACACGGTGGATTGTTTGGGCCTGATGGCCAATCAGATCCACCTGTGTCTGGACTCTGGAGAACAGGGTCACAAGTTGTGAGGGAGTTAGATATGATAGTTAGAGAGAGTAGCATGTAGTTTTTAGTATCCTCTTTTATATAGTATATTAATGTATCATATCATAATTATAATAAAGAAATCATTCAGCCTTCTGAAATAAGTCAGACATCAGCATTCTTCCCATTGGGTTCGCCAACATCTACAACAGTTTCCTTTGCTTTTTTCACTGGTTTCCCTTGTTAGCTAAGGCAAGAAAGGTTTTCCCTGGACTGTGCCTTCTTTCTGGGACTGTTCAGCTTCTCTCCGGTCCAGGACATCAGGAGAATCGCCTAGGAGCCCCCCAAGCTGAACGTCAGGCCTGGCACGCTGGGCCCAAGCCCTGAAGAAACTGAGACATATCCACAGAAGGACTCTGTGAATTTGCCATCTCTTCAGAACACTGAGAGGTTCCATTGTTTAATATTACTTATTTTTCATGTTTGTGAGTACTTTTCTTGTTAAATAAACAGGTTTTTTTCACTTCTCTCCAAGGAGATTTTTTTGTCCTGAACCAGTTAGGGGAGGGGCTGCTGAAATTTGCTTTCTAGAGGAGACCCCTTTGGAAGTTTCCTCCCAAAATTTGCCCTAAACCAGGACAATTTATAAAATAATTAATGCCAGTGCAATTTAAATTTAATAACATACTACTGTAGAGTAAGCATCTTTATGGAGATTATATATGTAGATGGGAGTGCTTCAAAATTTTCAGGAAAATATGTTAATTTTAGTACAAAAATTAACACTGTTATACATTCTCTGTTGTGACATTTTTATTGCCTAGCTTAAGACTAATCATTTGAATGACTGGACTACATTCTAAGAAAAGAAAATTCATGTCCATCATATAGTTCCATTAATAAAAACAACCAATCACTCACACAAAAAACTATCCATCAAATTTAGTTACTTAACACATACTTTTCTGTTACATGGGGTCATGGGTTGGAGACAGACACATGACACAACACACTGATCGTCATCAGCAAACAGCCCTGATTTTAATACGTCTGCCCTTTTTATAGGGGCTTTGAATTTCCCGGGTCCAGATAGCTGATTGGATGGGCCTGCTCTCTGCCCGGCTCTCTGGCCACTGGTTTGCTTGCATTAAAGCTTGAACAGGGTTGGCTGAGGGTCCCTGTATAGGTCTGAATCCAACCTATCATACTGTGACACTTTTCCTTACCTGTGCACTTGAAGTAATATCCTCTCGTTGCTGATCTGTCATTACAGCAAGTGTATCAAAAGGATCTTTCTCACAAGGGTCCAGAAGGCCAGGACCACCTAAAACAGTTAGGCTAATTAGTAGCACATCTCCATATTATTTCAATCAAGATTACAGATTTTACATTACTTAAGTATACAGACACTGATCAACTGCAACTTGCCTTTAAGGATGATTCCTGAAGATATACACTCAAAAACTCTTCTTAGTGCATCCCCAGGACTCTGTGGTCCAGTAGCACTGCTAATTGCTTTTTCCACAAGCAACTCCATAGCCTAGAAGAACAATAAGAAAATCCAGAAAATTTAGAAGACTGATTAAAAAAAAAAGCTACTACTGTTGTTCAGTACAGAACTTTTGATACTGAAATTTTGAAGGATATTACACATTACAGAACATTTTCAGTTAAAATTTTAAAAATCAGATGTTTGTTAACAATTAATAAAAAGAAAGCTACTGTAAGATTAAGACTGAGTGTTGAGTACTGATATGCTGCTTCTCATGACAAGTTGTCCAAAGATTTTCTTAGAAATTTATACAGTAGTAGCCTACTTGGAGAACTTGTCCAGTCATTTTTTGAGAGCATGAAACATGGTAGGTCACTGGAATCTGTTAGCCATGTGAATAAACAGCACACAGTATGAAATGATGAATTTGATTCATCTAATGAAATTAACAGGATGCTACAGAGAAAAGATTTTTTTTCCTACAAGAATACAGAAACTTAAAGTATCCAAAATTTAATGACCTTTTAAGTGGCTAATAGTTCTTCAGTTTTGCAAAACTGAAGTTCACCGCAATTTTTGTTTTCTGGGTATACGCTAACACTAACTTAGATGTTAAACAAGTGTAAAAAAAACCTTGATGATAAACAAGTTTGTCTAAAATTTACACTTTTTTTCTGTGAATATTCCCATTGTTTGCCTTTATGAGACACTATTTAAAAAAAACTATAAAAGATTTTTGCAAAAGTAAGCATTAAATGGATGTTTCAATACAACCTCCTTGTCAAGTTTTATTTTTAAACAATATGTCTCTCTTGTTTTTTGGTGGGATTTCTGGGAGTTTGTTTTTTTTTTGGTTCCTCTCCCAAGTTTACAGTTGCTCTAATGTTGCCTTCTCTTTCTATTTTCCAAGAATAAATGTCCATTCTAATGCATGCAAGTAACTACAGGCAGTGCTGATTACAATCACTCCCTAAGGGTGCCTATTCCTTTCTATTTTAGCTCAATTTAACTGAAAAATTTCAATTCTTAAGCATGGTATTTTAGTACTTACACTGTATCACTCAGGGTCAAGCTTTTGAGTTTTAGCAACAATTTAGTTGTTTTCAAGTATGAAGCAAAATAGAGCAGGAAAGAAAAAAAGCAGATCATATTATTTAGTCAAATCTAGTTCTTTTGAATCCTTATACAATACACTAAAGTCTTCAATTTCATAATAGGAAAATGTGAATTATGATGCCCCAGTGTTTATGTGCACAAATGGATAGATTTCAAGTTTGAAAAATAAATAAAAATAAATCAACCTTGAATATTGGTTCCTTCTAAATTGTAGGAACTTGACACAATTCTTCTAATGTAGTTTTTTATTTCTAGGTATATAAAGAGAGTGATACTAATGTGTATGTTTAGATTTCCTAATATTTTCTATTATTAAAACTACTTAGGCTCTTTCTGAAAAGCTCTGGCATCTCTGGCTTGTAACAGGCTTCTTAGCATACAAGTCAGGAAAAGTTCTGTGTCTAGAAAAATATATTTCTTCAATCTACAAAATTTTATCTGTAACTGTCAGAAATCATATATATTTTA
Source organism: Anomalospiza imberbis (assembly GCF_031753505.1). Classification (NCBI taxonomy): domain Eukaryota; kingdom Metazoa; phylum Chordata; class Aves; order Passeriformes; family Viduidae; genus Anomalospiza; species Anomalospiza imberbis. Next base: position 4,164,834 of record NC_089720.1, read on the forward strand.
AATGTCTTTTTGTTTTTTGTCAGTAGGACTTGGCCAACAAGCCAAAAGAACAACTGAATACACAAACTTCAATGGTGATTCGTGGCACTGGCAATGCATCGGGTACCAAGAGTGTTACTGAACAAGTTAAATTTCTTTAATAAGTCTATGCAGCACTGGAGGCAAATGTTGGAACATTCTTTTAACTTTAGCACAAGAGTGTATGATCCTTGTATTTGTGGTTAATGTTTACTTTTGTACCATACAGTGCGTATGCAAATACCAGAGATGATTGTGGCCTTGTGTTAACTCCCTATAGCTGTGACTAATAAGTCTTCTGCCAGCTAATGCTTCCTTGTTTACTTCGATCAGTGATTAATATGTATTAGCTGATACCTTACTTTTGAGAACAAGGATTGTGTGTGTCCTAGGGCGATGTTATGGTGCTTGTATCCCCAATCGTGTGTGCTGTTTATGCCTGATATTATGGTCTGTGCCTTCAGGACTGACTCTGAAAAGTAAAAGTTTGTTTTATCTTGTTATCAGCCGGCTCACCACTCCCCATAGTCTGTGTCTAAGAAAGGCTAAGTTTGCTTGCTTGCTTGCTTACTTGCTTGCTTGCTTGCTTGCTGGCTTACTTGCTTTCACTTTGCCCTTGCTTTTGCTTTTGCTTATTAGTTAGTTTAGCTAAGCAGTCCAATTTTTACCCTAAACTGTTTTTTTTTTCCCCTTTCCTGAATATCATCTGAACCTGCTCCGGACCGGGACCTGGGAAACACCAAGAAACACCGAGAGCCTGCATTTTGTGATCTGCAGCAGCCATCCCCAGTGCTGGAGACCAAGAACTGGGCAACCACTCCCAAGAGAGACTTTCTAAATTTGTCATCTCTTCAGAGCAGTAAAAGAGTTTTGTCATCTGGTGTTGTTTTTTTGTATTGGGGAGTGTTTTACTTGTTAAATAAACAGGGTTTTTTTCACTTCTCTCCAAAGAAATTCTTCCTGAACCAGGTGGGGGAGGAGCCATGTAGGGGTTTGCTTTCTGGAGGCTCCTCCTGGAAGTTTTCTCCCAAATTTGCCTGAAACTAAAACAAATATTTTGGCGCCCAACTCGTGGCACGAGAGAGTGGAAAAAACCCTGTTCTAATCATATTTTGTTTGCAATTACTCTGGGCTGGTATAGTGCAGTTACTGGCTACGTTGTTTGAATTCATAATGTCTCTTAGGGTGGAGGCCTGCATGTGTTTCTGGTCCCTAGGGTTTTTTGAAGTCTTAATACCTCTATGGTCCCTAGGTTTATTTTCTTATCCAGAAATAGCTCCGCTATTGTCCCTAATATGTCGTTTTTGCAGTAGAGGGGCACTGACCAGAATATCCATTGGGCTAGGCTTAGTTATTATGGCTTGCAGGAGGTTTATAAAGGTGCTGGAGTCTGTTCCAGGAATGTATAGGTCCTGGTTATGGTTGTGCACCCAGTTTGTTAGAGGAGAAGCAGGGGATGAGGCTTTTCAGCCTTTGCTTCCTTTCTTCTCCTCTGAATCTGCTATATATCTATTGGAGAATGTTCCGTTTCCCCTGAATGTTAAGGAGACCATCTTTCTGGTATTTAATCTGGTAAGCTTTCTCTATACAGTCTGCAGTTTCTCTGGAATGAGGGCTGAGATTTCTAGAGGGGCTGATGAGATCCCTGACCCAGGAGTAGACCCAGGAGTGGAAAATCCTGAGTGGTGTGGGAAATGGGAGGATATGGGCCAAATCCTGAAGGAATTTTCTGACCCTATAGTCTGGGACTTTCCATGTAAACAAATTCAGAACCCAGATGAGGTGGAAAAGTACCTGAAAGAGTAGTGCTCTTTTTAAAGAGAAAAAGATCATTACAGTGAGCTGGGCCCTGGCATATGCTTATTGCACCCTGTTAAATACTGTAGGGCAGCAGACAGAGGAAGGGGGGCAGGGAGATAAATCAGCAGCTATCCCAGTCACTCAGGCTGCAGCCAACACCCCAGGCTCGAAGCCAGCAGCTAAACCAGACTGTAAGCCTCAACCAATGGCTGTTGCTACTAGCACGAGAAGTAGAAAGTGCACAGACAAGACCAATTGACCAGTGGATGACAATGATGATTATGATGCAGGAGAAAGACCCTCAACGCCTCCTGACATAAAATCAAGAGTCAAAGCAACTAGTACTAGATCAGAGGCCAATATTGAGTCCTTTTCCCTAAAAGTCCTCCGTGTCCTAAGAAAGGATTATATTCGACGACCTGATGAGTCTATAATTAGTTAGTTAGTCCGTCTTTGGGATGCTGCAAGCGAGGCTACAATTCTAGACGGCACTGAAGCGAGGCATTTGGGATCCCTGTCACATGATCCTGTCATCGACCAAGGAATGATGAGGGGGGCTAACACTCACAGCCTCTGGGCACGGGTCCTGGCAAGCATAGCACAAAGATACCTGTGTGCAGATGATCTCTATATGCAGCAGACCCAGTAGAAAACTATAAAACAAGGGATCCAACGCCTGAAAGAAATGGCAGTGGCAAAGATTATCTTCTCAGATGACATAACAACTAAGAATCTGGACTTCGTACCATGTACATCTGTGATATAGCGAAAACTTGTACAGATTAGGCCACATGAATAAGCTTCTGCTTTAGCAATAATGAAGCAAGATGAGAGAGATGAGACCGTGCTCGATATGGCAAAGAAGCTCTGAGCATATGCAGATGCTGTATTTGGCCCAACTCATGACAGAATCGCAGCAGTGGAAACACGTCTGCAGAAATTAGAAGACAAGATAGAGGAGAATCACAAGAAACTCAGGGAGAAGATTAAAGAGGGTTTTCTCCAAATCTCGGCAGTACAAATTAGAAGCCCTAGTATCCAACGTAGATGTTCTCCAGATGGGGAGAGAAGGTACATCCCACGAGCTGAGCTGTGGTTCTTCCTGGGTGATTGCGGAGAAAACATGAGGAGATGGGATGGAAAATCTACTGCTGCTCTGGCACAATGAGTGCGTGAATTCAAAGAAGGCAAGACTCAGAGAGGAAGTTCCACCAAAAGGAAAGCAGCCCCAGTTGTCCGTAGCCAAGCTGCCAGGTATGATGATGATAATGACATGTTTAATCCCCTTAAAGGAACCTCTAAGACATATGCCCAAGGAAAGAAGGATAAACAGGCTTAGAGGGGCCCTGCCTCTAACCAGGTAGAGGCAAGGGAAAACCGTGTTTTCTAGACTGTGTAGATTCGTTGGCCTGGCACATCAGAACCACAAAAATATAAGGCTTTGGTCAATACTGGTGCTCAATACACATTAGTCCTATCAAAATATGTAAGAGCAGAATCTGTCTCCATCGCTGGCATGACAGGAAGATCACAAGACTTTACCTTAATAGAAGCTGAAGTGAGCCTGACTGAAAATGAGTGGAAAAAACACCCTATTGTGACTGGCCCAGAGGCCCCATGCATTTTGAGCATAGATTACCTCCGAAGGGGGTATTTTAAAGACACAAAAAGACTCAGATAAGCATTTAATATAGCAGCTGCAGTAACAGAGGGCATTCAGCAATTGAACACCTTGCCTAAACTGTCCACGAATCCAACTACAGTAGGACTTCTAAAGAGAAAAGAGCAAAAAGTACCAATTGGCACTTCAACAGTACATCGCCGACAGTACAAAACAACTCAAAATACTGTCGTTCCCATCCATAAGATGATTCAAGAGGTAGAGAGCCAGGGGGTGGTCAGCAAAACCCACTCACCCTTCAACAGCCCCATTTAGCCTGTGTGTAAATCTAAAAAAGAATAGAGATTGACAGTAGACTACCGTGCATTAAATGAAATGACTCCACCACTAAGCGCTGCTGTGCCAGACATGCTGGAACTCCAGTACGATCTGGAGTCCAAGGCAGCAAAGTGGTATGCCACTGTTGACATTGCTAACGCATTTTTCTCCATTCCTCTAGCAGCAGAATGCAGGCCTCAGTTTGCCTTTACATAGAGGGGAGTGCAGTATACCTGAAACCAACTGCCCTAGGAGTGGAAGCACAGTCCTACCATCTGCCATAAACTGATCCAGACTGCACTAAAAAAAGGCGAAGCTCCAGAACATCTACAGTATATTGATAATATTATTATGTAGAAGAACACAGCAGCAGAAGTGATTAAGAAAAATCATCCGAATCCTCCTAAAAGCTGGTTTCACCGTCAAAAAAAATAAAGTTAAAAGACCCGCTCAAGAGATCCGATTCTTAAGAGTGAAGTAGCAAGAGAGCATCAAATTCCTACAGATATCATCAACAAGATCACAGCTATGTTCCCACCAACCAATAGGAAAGAAACACAAGCTTTCTTAAGCGCCATAGGCTTTTAAAAAATGCACATTCCTGAGTACAGTCAGATCGTGAGTCCTCTTTACCTAGTCACTCGCAAGAAAAACAGATTCCATTAAAGCCCTGAGCAGCAACAAGCTTTCACACAAATAAGCAAAAAATTGATCATGCAGTAACTCTTAGCCCAGTCAGGACGGGACCAGATGTGAAGAATGTACTCTACTCTACAGCAGGGAACCATGGTCTGTCCTAGAGCCTTTAGCAGAAAGTACCTGATGAAACTCAAGGCCAACCATTAAGATTTTAGAGTCAGAGCTACAGAAAGTCTGAAGCCAACTACACCCCAACAGAAAAAGTAATCTTAGCCACCTACGAAGAAGTCCAAGCCACCTCAGAAGTGATTAGTACAGAAACACAACTCTTCCTAGCACCCCGACTACCAGTGCTGGGGTAGATGTTCAGAAGAAAAGTTCCCTTCACCCACCATACCACCAGTGCTACATAAAACAAGTAGATTACTCTCATCACGCAGCGTGCCTGTATTGGTAAACTGAATCGCACTGAAATTTTAGAAGTAATTACAAATTAGCCTGAAAGTGAAAGTTTTAATATCACAAATAAAAAATCAAGAACCAGTGACACGGGCTGAAAAAACTCCACCATACAACCAACTGCAGCAGAGAAACACACTACGTTATTTTCACTAATAGTTCCTGTCACATCGTAAAGATGAATCAAAAGTAGAAAGCAGCCATATAGAGCCCCACACAACAAGTCACAAAAGCCACTAAAAGAGAGGGTAGATCAAGTCAACTTACTAAACTCAAAGCCGTTCAACTGGCCCTAAACATTACAAAAAAAAAGAAGTAGCCAAAGCTCTACCTCTACACTAAATCATAAATAGTAACCAATGGTCTGTAAGAATGGCTGAAAAAAAAGAAACTAACAGCGTAAAAAAAAATCTATTTAAGCTGCTAAAAAATAAGAAAAATATTACTACCCAGGTAGAGAAACTACCTGTAAAAGTTTGCCATGTAGATGCCCATGTCCCCAAAAGTAGAGCTAATAAAGAGCAGCAAAACAATCAACAAGTAAATCAAGGTACAAAAATAAGAGTGTCAAAAATAGACTTAAATTAGCAACACAAGGAAGAGTTATTCCTAACACAATAAGCCCATGATGCCTCTAACCATCAGGGTAAAGATGCCACCTATAAGTAGGCACGAGACCGAAAAGTAGATTTAACCATAAACAATATTTCTCAAATTATCCATGACTGTAAAACATGTGCTGCCATCAAGCAAGCCAAGCAAGTAAAGCCCCTATAGTATAGTAAACAGTAGTCCAAATACAAGTATAAGGAGGCCTAGCAGATTGACTACATCATGCTGCCCCAAACATGCCAAGGCAAGCGCTATGTGCTCACAATAGTAGAAGCCACCACAAAATAGTTAGAAACCTACCCTGTGTCTCATGCTACAGCCTGTAACACCATCCTGAGCTTTAAAAAGCAAGTCCTTTAAAGGCATAGTACCCCTGAAAAGATTAAATCAAACAATAAAACTCATTTTAAAAATAGCCTTATCAACACCTAAAGAACGTAGCATTAAATAAGTATACCATATCCCCTACCATGCACCAGCTACAAGCAAAATAAAAAAGTACAATAAACTGTTAAAAACCACCTTAAAAACATTAAGTAAAAAATCTTTCAAAAACTAAAAACATTTAGCAAAAACCACCTAGTTAGTTAACACCCAAAGTTCCACCAATCAAGCAAGTCCTACCCCGTCTAAATCCCTAAATATAGTAAAGAAAAATAAAGTCCCAGTAACACATATCAAAAGTTTGTTAAAAAACCAGTATAAATCAATTCTACCTCAAGTACAAACAAACCCATTCGTGAGATTATCTATACTCAAGAACCAAGTTGTACATAGTAAAGAACACAAAAAATAAAACAACACAATATATACCTCAAAAAGACCTAATTATAAAGTAACACTCATATACAAATATCACTATTTACTAAATGTTACTGCCATTGTTTATACATAAAACCACACAAACATAAAACAAAAGAAAATGTGTAAGTATCAAAAATTTATGCAAGTAAAATAAAAAAATGTGTAATTGTCGAACATTTAAACAAGTAAGATAAAAAAATGTGTCTGAGTAAGCAAAAAATAGAAGTTTTTACTTAATAAAGTATTTACATTATGTTTAGTAGTTATGTTGACGATTTAGAAATAAGGAGTGGAATGTCCTAAGGTAACGCTATAGTGCTTGTATCCCCAATCGTGTGTTCTGTTTATGCCTGATATTATGTTCTGTGCCTTCGGGACTGACTCTGAAAAGTAAGTTTGTTTTATCTTGTTATCAGCCGGCTCACCTCCCCCCATAGTCTTTGTCTAAGAAAAGCTAAGTTTGTTTGCTTGCTTGCTTACTTGCTTGCTTGCTGGCTGGCTTACTTTCTCTTTACCCTTGCTTTTACTTTTGCTTTTGCTTATTAGTTAGTTTAGCTAAGCAGTCCAATTTTTACCCTAAACTGTTTTTTTTTTCCCTTCCCCTTTCCTGAATATCATCTAAACCTGCTCCAGACCGGGACCTGAAAAACACCAAGAAACACCAACAGCCTGCATTTTGTGATCTGCAGCAGCCATCCCAAGCGCCAGAAACTGAGAACTGGGCAACCACTCCCAAGAGAGACTTTCTAAATTTGTCATCTCTTCAGAGCAGTAAAAGAGTTTTATCATCTAGTGTTGTTTTTTATATTAGAAAGTGTTTTACTTATTAAATAAACAATTTTTTTCCACTTCTCTCCAAAAAAATTCTTCCCAAACCAAGTAAAAGAAAAACCATAAAAAGTTTACTTTCTAAAAGCTTCTCCTAAAAATGTTCTCCCAAATTTATCCTAAACTAAAACAGTGTGTCCGAGCAAAGAATGATAAGTGAAGTACATTACGACCTGATGACATATTTGAGATACTCTGAAAGAGAAAAGATTCATCAGAAGATGTAGAACCATATCCAAACAAATTCATGGAAATAATTAGCATATATGCATGTATTCAGGAAATGTGATGAATATGCATTAGTTTCAGGAATATAACCTGGTCTGTTAGGTTGCTGCTCATGCATGCTTTGAGAAGAATCCCCCATGTATCCAGCACTGCTAATAAAGTAATGTTGGCTTTCTAACCTAGCAAATTGGTTGGAGAGTTTATTTCCCATTATTCGGAGACAAGAGCAAGACAAGAAGCACTTCTAGAGAGAACTGAGACACACCTAGGCCTGAAATCTCTTATGAAATCCTCATAGGCAAACTTGGGAAGTATGGACTGAATGAGTGGACAGTGAGGTGTATTGAGAACTGGCTGAACGGCAGATCCCAGAGGGTTGTGATCAGTGGCACAGGGTCTAGTTGGAGGACTGTCACTAGTGGTGCTTCCCAAGGTTCTATACTGTGTCCAGTATTGTTTAATGTGTTCATCAGTGACTTGGACAAAGGGGCAGATGCCTCGTCAGCAAGTTTGCTGATGGCACAAAGCTGGGAGGAGTGGCCAACACCCCAGGGTGTTGCGCTGCTCTTTAGAAGGACCTCAACGGGTTGGAGAGATGAACAGAGAGGAACTGCCTGAAATTCAACAAAGGCAAGTGCAGGGTCCTGCATCTGCAGAGGAATAACCTCAGGCACCAGTACAGGCTGGGGGTGACCTGCTGGAAAGCAGCTCTGCAGAGAAGGACCTGGCAGTCCTGGTGGACAAGTTGTCCATGAGTCAGTAGTGCCGTTGTGGCCAAGAAGGCCAATGGCATCCTGGGGTGCATTGGGAAGAGTGTTGCCAGAAGGTTGAGGGAGGTGATCCTGCCCTTCTACTCAGCCCTGGTGTGCTGGAGTGCTGTGTCCAGTTCTGGGCTCCTCAGTACAAGAGAGACATGGAGCTCCTGAAGCAGGTCCAGCAGAAGGCTATGAAGCTGATCAAGGGTCTAGAGTATCTCTCTTAGGAGGAAAAGCTGAGGGAACTGGGCCTGTTCAGCCTTGAGAAGAGGCAACTGAGAGGGGACCTCATCAATGTCTATAAGCACCTAAAGGGTGAGTGCCAGAGGATAGAGCCAGGCTCTTCTCGGTGATGCCAACCAATAGAACAAGAAGCAATGTGCAGAAACTGATGCACAGGAAGTTCCACCTGAATATAAGGAAGAACTTCTTTATTCAGTGAGTGACCATGCACTGGAACAGGTTACCCAGAGAGGTTGTGTAGTCTCCCTCACTGGAGATATTCCAGATCCATCTGGATGCAGTCCTGTGCCATGTGCTCTGAGATGACCCTGCTTGAGCAGGGAGGCTGAACCAGATGACCCACTGTGGTCCCTTCCAACTTTACCCATTCCGTGATTCTGTGACACATTGCTTCCTTTCTGGCTGCACTTTAGAACAGATATTACGAGAAATAAGAAACAACATTCCTTGTTCTTCATCAATGTGCCTGCTGTGTGTTGCAATATTTTAAACGATGCTTTTCTAAAAGTATGCCTGGGTTTATTTTTTGGCTACTTAGTCAGCAATATAGAGGGTACCTACATACTTCTGAGCTTCTGTTTAACTATATTTGTACAGTATATCTTTCATGAAGTATAGCACAGAAACTGGATTTTTTTTTTAAATCTTTTAAAAAGCAGAAATAATTGCTCCACATTTTTTCTGGTCAGAAAGCTTATTACAATTGTAAAACATTTCTCATTGCAATAATGCCAACTATTATAACTTTCTTGACAATGTTAGCACTCTTCCAGCCAAAACTAAAAAGTCTACATTAGGAAGCAGCACAGTGCAACAGGATTTGGTCTATGAAAAAAAAGTTGAAGTTGAATTTACCTCCACATATATACGCTTCAGAGATTTTGGTTCAGACTAACTTTGTGTAGTCCACAGATTGAACATTTATTAATATTTGGAACACAAGTTGCACTCCTGGAGAGCATCATTTAAGATAGTTAATGTAAAAGAATGCTCCAAAACCACTCAGCTGCAAGAATTGAGATAGGTAACCAGTTACAACCTAGAGAGCTGTGTCTAAGTGACACTGATTAAAATGCCAATGGCTATGCATCCACAGACTAGTACTGTGGTATTTCATCTTGCAGAAACAATATGTTAATGATTGCAGGAATTGCTGTGAATTATTTTTTCAAGCCGCTTTTCTGTTATCACAGAGCTATCTGGGCACAGCTGACATTATTTCCTACCAGTTTCAGTAAAGTCTAAACAATTCAGAGTAGGCTGTAAGAAAAAAAATAGATTCTTTGATAGAGAGTAAAGGAAAAAATGTTAAAATATAGAATAAGAACGCTACTCTCAAAGAATTCCAAACAACAAGAAAATTCCTTTTGAAAAAACATTTTCAGCTCCACATGGCAAAACCACAGAAAATTAAAATTGTAGAGGTAATCTGGATCATTTGTTGGGGAAAACCAAAAAATCAACCAACCAACCAACCAACCAACCAGCCAACAAACCCCCCAAGCAAAACCCGACATTCCTTTTAAAAACCTAAATTTTAAAACTGTAGTAACACACTCCCATGCTTTATTTGCAGTGGATTAAAAAAATCCCAATGTGCATTAAAAAGACTCATTCAGAAGAACATTACTCACCCAGCTTGGAAAATCAGACCAAGTTGGAACCCGCTGACAGAGGTCACGAAGAATACGTATGATAACCACACAGGACTGCAGACCATTAGCTCTAGCCTTGAGAACAATACAAAATCAAATTAATCCCAGCATATACAGCAAATAGGACTTGTTGAAAGACTAAAACACCACTGCTCAATGGATGCTCAGATACAAGACCGAAACAAATCATTCTACAACTTTATTCTAAGAGCTGCATTTACAGCAGTATTTTATACAGGGTTAGTAATTTAAGGTGATAGAAGTCAAAGTGCACAGGTTACACATGAATAACATTTCTTGATCCCCTATACACTTTGACCTATGTTCACCTGCAACAATAAATACAGTATTTTTCTATATTAGAAATAAAAATAAAGGTCTAAGAAATAGGTATAGAGGCGGAAAGGTGAAGGGAATCTGTTTGGTTTCTTTATTGTGCCTTTACCAGAATGCAAAGTCACTAAACCAAACAGTTGCTTCTTGCCTTTCATTCCCTACACTTAAAGAAATAGGAAAAAAAGTCTTAAATCTAGACACAAAGCTTTAAACACATATTCCATTATTTAAAGCAAAGTTACTCTGCAGCCTTATGGAACACATAACAAATATACAACATATGATCACCCCAAGTGAGTCAAACTTTCAACATTGCTTTCTCGATGACCAGAAAAAGAAAAAAAAAGGTCAAATTAACAATAACTGCATAGAGCAGTTCCTCCCTACTCAACCTTCTACACTTAAATTCAGGGACCAGAAAAATATTAAGTATTATTAGCATGAACAACACTGAGTGTTTTCCCACAGTTAAACATTTATATCGCAACTGAACTAATCTCTCATAAGGCTACAAGAAGAAAATAAAATGATGTTCCGAACCTGGAACCACTTAGCGTGGCGTAGAGCAGCCAGAGCATCAAGGCATTTTTGCCTGTCCAAGACGTCCGGTGGGTCTTTCACCATACCCGAGGTTACATCTAAAATGGATTGAATTGGCAAAATGCAGTGAGGAATGGGTGTTTGACCATTTAAAGTAGCTTCAATGTCACACATGCCATTTAAAGCTTGAACCCATGAACAACAAATGTAATTGTTCAATAAAAGTAATTCAAGTAGTATTAGAGCATTAACCCAGTATGAAGATTGTAGAATCATATTAAACTTTAGCTGTCACGTGATTTTTAAATCCATTGCAGATTATGCAATACACAGTACTTCTTTCTTTAAGCTAACACTGTAAAAACATATATCCCCTAAAATTAAATAGCAAAGGAAGAATGGTTGGACACAGTGCACCAGCACAGAGACCACAAGACAGAAGGAACACTAAAAATCCACTTTAACAAAGCAGAAATATTCATACTTAGTTTCATGAAAATTTTAATGGTCACATGCTATTTGGGACCTACTCTTTTTAAGAAAAGCTAAGTATATTTTTAAAAATCCACTTAAAAACACTAGATAATTTGTAATGTTATTTTTATCATACCTTAAACTTGAAATGGAAATTATTATGCATTTTAAAAAACTGACTAAAGGAATGTGAAATCTCTTCAGTTTTAAGAGTTCCATTACTTTTTAATACCCTCTCTTACTCATATAAATTCCTCAGTCCATGATATATGTGCTTCAATAACATTCAGGATGCAAGGAAGGATCTGAATAGGGACTGCTTTACTTATGATTCAGCAAGAAAAAGAAAAGCCAAAAAAGAAAAAAACAAAGCAGACTATCTGAAAGAAGGGCCAGAAGGAGAATCTGGGGAACTACAGGCCTGTCAGCCTGACCTTGGTACCAGAGAATATAATGGAGCAAATAATCTTGAGTGTCATCATGCGGCACATACAGGACAACCAGGGGATCAGGCCAAGCCAGCATGGGTTTAGGAAAGGCAGGTCCTACTTAGATGACCTTATCTCCTTCTATGACAGGGTGAGCCACTTAGTGGATGAGGGAAAGGCTGGGGATCTTGTCTACCTAAAATGCCTTTGACAGCATTTCCCACAGCATTCTCCTGGAGAAACTGGCTGCTCATAGCTCAGACAGGTGCATATATTCTGGAGTAAAAACCTGTCTGGACAACCAGGCCCAGAGTGGTGGGGAATGGAGTTACATTCAGCTGGCGGTCAGACACTAGTGGGGTCCCCAAGGCTCAGTACTGGGGCCAGTCCTGTTTAATATCTTTATCAGTGATGTGGATGAGGGGATTGAGTGCACCCTCAGTAAGTTTGCCGATGACACCAAGTTGTGTGGAAGTGTTGATCTGCTCGAGGGTAGGAAGGCTCTGCAGAGGAATCTGGACAGGCTGGATTGATGGGCTGAGGCCAATGATATGAGGTTCAACAAGGCCAAGTGCCAGGTCCTGCACTTGGGTCACAACAACCCCATGCAGCACTACAGGCTTGGGGGAAAATTGGCTGGAAAGTTGCTTGGCAGTAAAGGACCTGGGGGCAATGGTTGACAGTGGATGAACATGAGCCGACGTGTGCCCAGGTGGCCGAGAAGGCCAATGACATCCTGGATTTCATTGGCAATAGTGTGTCCAGCAGGACTAGGGAAGTGACTGTCCTGCTCAACTTGGCACTGGTGAGGCCACACCTCAAATCCTGTGTTCAGTTTTGGGCCCCTCAAAACAAGACAGACTCTGAGTGTGTCTAGAGAAGGACAATGGAGATGGTGAAAGGTCTAGAGCACAAGTCTTATGAGGAGTGGCTGAGGGAGCTGGAGGTGTTTATCCTAGAGAAAAGGAGGCTCAGGAGGGACCTTATCACTCTCTATAACTACCTGAAAGGAAGTTGTAGCAAGGTGGTTGTTGGTCTCTTTTCCCAAGTAACAAACAATAGGACAGGAGGAAATGGCTTCAAGTTGTGCCAGGGGAGGTTTAGATTGGATATTAGGAAAAATTTCTTCAAGGAAAGGGTCACCAAGCATTGGAAGAGGCTACCCAGGGAAGTGGCTGAGTCACCATCCCTGAAGGGATTTAAAAGAAGTACAGATGTGGCACTGTAGATGCAGTGGACTTGGCAGCGTTAGTTTAACAGTTGGAGTTGATGAACTTGAAGGGCTTTTCCAACCTAAATGATTCTTTGATTCTATTATTCTAAAATATGGTAGATCTTTTATATTTAAATGTTCAGAAAATGATTAATTACAAAGCAGATTGCTTTGTTACCAAAATGGAAAAGACCACAAGGCCCTTTTGGAAATGGTTTAAATCAATGAAACTGGAACCACTGAACAATATTAAATGGTACGTTCAAGTTACTTTAAAAATTGTAGGGATATAATGTAATGGTCACTTTTTAAAGTATTTTGTTTTACTAATTACAAAAATGGCTATTGTGACTAGTGACAAAGTATACTGGTAGCATAACTGGTGATACACCAGACAAGATGAAAAAAAAAGCCGTCACTCAATGGCACTCATTTCACAGGAGCTGGCTGAATGGAATATAATTTACTCCTATAATTTACTCCAGCAAGATATAAAGTTAGGTAACTCCAAGAATAGAAGCTATATATACAGTCGCATGAAACATGCCAGCAAGTAGGGATGCTGCAGAGAGACAGCCCAGAAACCACCTATTTATACACAAATGCAAAATAAATAGTAGGATACTTTAAATAGTATGATACTTTAGAGAGAACTAAAAAGAAATGAATGAACATGGTTCTATAACTTTGCAAAACTTAAATCTGTAGTACTCTGTTCAGATTTGGGCATTTTTTTATAGGATAGTCCCATTGCTCTGCACGGGGCTAAAAGGGGGAAGATTTCAAAATAAGAACAAAGCTAAGAACATAGGTATCTTCTCAAACAGATGTTTAAACCTATGGACTATATGTTAAAGTGGAAAGAAGAATAACTGAACCAACAAGGTATTTACACAGCAAATGAAGACATTTAAAGCGTCATTTCATTTAAAACAAAACAAAAATCAAACTGACACCTATACAAGAGGCATGCCAGGTAAGATAATTGATGAAACAAGTAAAACTTGGACATAAAAAAACAAGGAGTATATTTAAAGAAAATACACAGCAGGAAAATAAGAGTCAAAATAAGGTTGAGGAATTAAATATGTGTCTCTTCTGTCCAGTAGCCTAATCAGTCAGTTTTTTACAGTATTTTAAAGCTACTATGCAAATAGATTATACTGTGCAAACTCTAATCACAATAACTCACTACATAATTTGAAATTCCAATTACTTCTAGCTCCAAAAAAATTCAATTTGGAAAACAATTTTACTAAAAAGAATTACAGTTCAAATGCACAGAAGAAAATCATACACAGTGCTGGAAATGACAATCTAAAATGTGCTACTACTAGGTATCGTATGAATATCCCTGAAACTTAAAAAGACTAAGAAGTTGTAAGACACCTCATTGCACTGAGAAAATATTGACTGGAAAAAATGTATCAAGGAAACTCTTGTAATACTTAATCTGTGAATTTTTTGCATCTGTTTTGCATTTTAGGATTAACCCCTAAATAGTCTTTAACTAAATTCAGATACCTAACCTACCACCCTGTTGAGCTAAGACAAAAAAAGTTGAATTAATTTACAAAACACAAGCAGAAATTCTTACCCTCTTTAACTTAATTTATTACTACCCTAAATATAAGGGGTTAATCTGCAGTTACACGAGCTGTGTCCACACTGCTTCGTCATTAAAAGTTAACAGGCGTATCAATTTTACTAAGTTTTATTACACAGAATACATTTTACCTAGTCAACTATTTGAAAACTAGTGTGAACACTGCTTAATTCTAGGATAGAGACAAAGACAAAAAGAAAAAAACCCAGAGTAACAGTAGGTCCTAGGACTATGCGTCCAAACCCCTCCTTTGTAAAGTATGGCAGGTGTGACACTGAGTTTTAGAAAACCTTGGTCAAAAATCCTTCCGATGTCTTGGTAGCAACCCCTGACAGGAATCAAGATGCTTTGCTAGAAAGCTTGGGAATGGGGCTGTTAGCTAAGGATAAAAAAATAAAGACAACATGCGCATATATAGATATGCTTTTATAAATATGCACACTTGGCTGAAGGAAAGACTCCACAACTGGGTTAGAGCCCTTTGAATATATCCGATTTGGTAAACTGTCAAATGCACAATACTGTAAGGAACAGTAGCTATGTGGTTAACAATTTTATTTCACACTGGTTTTGGTTTGGTTTTTTTTAGCCTTTTATCATGTAATGGGATTATTACACATCAAACATGTTTCTATTCCTCATGCAAGTCTCAGTCTCATCTTTACTTAAACTGCAGGCTAAAAATAAAAAAAAAGAAAACTTTAAATCATTGTAAGACACAGAGAATGAGGAGCTGCAGTAAGAAAAAAGCCAAACACATACTATTATTCTGCAATAAAAAAGCAGAAGTCTTCATAATAAGGCCTCCTTTGCTGCAATAATTTGCAATTCAGTCTTCTATTTGTTCTAGCTTCAAAAGTGAACTTTTTATAGTGCTTAGTGCCTCGAAAAGAAATCTAACTTGATTTTGCTTGCCTAGAGGCAGTACTCCAGCAGTGAATAAACTCATTTTAACTCAAGTGTGGGTCAGACAAAAGTACAGATTTGTTTCCTTTAGGTGGCATAAATTAAAGGTTTTATCATAATAATTTGAAATTAGTTTTCTTTTTACTCTACATCATAGAATTTTAGGCCAGAAAATGGAAATTTAGTATTGTGGCAGGATCAGTATTGCACTTTTTCACAGTATGTTAATAAACAAACATCGTGTTTAAGGTTAATTTAATTTAATGCTTAATGTAAGTTAATAATCAAATATTTTAAAGCATTCTTTATGAGCTTAAATAATACATGAAGTCAGCACAGACAAATTAAAAGTCATGTTACACTTAAGATTTTCAAAAAACAAGTAAACTGGTTGGGTGTGACAGTATATGTACAAAGACTTTATAACTAGGAATAATATGTAAAGCTCAAAAATCATGTACAAAGCACTCTTTAAGACTTCAGAAGTCATCCAAACTAGAGAATGTATCTTGACATTTTTCTTTCTGATTATGTAGGATGACTTTGTTAACATAGCTTGCTTACAATGCATTACTCATAGCTACAGAATACTTACTAATGCAATATAAAAATCTCAAGTAATTTAGAGGACATGTAATGATGAGATGAAATTTAAAAAGTCTCTGTGGCTTATATAAATACATATATACATGAGCACAAGTATACATACAATTTTTTTCAATCTGCATAGAAGTGTTAAGACAGCCTCAGATTTGCTATACGTAAGTTCACTGTCAAACACCAGAACCTTCACTGTCAAACACCAGAACCCTGTTTGCCATGATCTCTTCAACTATGAAAATACAGGATTAAAAGGAAACAAAAGTTAATTTTATCTGACCCGTAAACAAAAGGAACCAATGTACTGTAAACATTAATCATGCTTGTTGGCTTAAAAGCTTTTAGAGCTTGGAAAGCATTACAAAGCAGACCGTAAAGCAACATTGCTGGCACCAGAGAAACTGGTAACTTCAGAAATGTAATTTTATTTACAAACTTCACTTTCTGCTGCAGCTGAAATGACAAAGTCATTTCTTATTTTCCTAGTCTGAGTTTGCCAGTTGGATAGAAGACTGGTTGCAATATCAGAAGCCTAAATATATTCAAAAATAACTCCAGGCCAAAAAGCAACCTCAGAGTGCTGGAAAAAAAATTACATCATCTTTTAAAATTATAAGCAGTGTTATCATCAAAAATACTATAAAAGTAAATTTTAAGTGGTGCTGCTATTTGGAATATGTAAATGATGGTAATACTGATCTAGCTAAAACTTGAAAATGTGATCTTTCTTTTAGGGCAGGACTGCATTAGAAAGCCAGTTTATAGCCACTTGTTATAAAATACTTCGTTTCACCTATAATTTTATAAGAGGGGGGGAAAAAGAATCAAGTTTGTACCTTTTCCAGAAAGCTGAGGTTGGACTTCAAGTTAGAATTTTTAAAAATTAAATGCATCGTATAAGCATTTTTAATAGGAAATTGTTCTCTACTGAGACTGCTTGTTGAAAAAACAAGGTTTTGATCAAGTACATTAGTTATGCCAGCATGTTGCCTTCTAGGACCTCGATGTCATCTTAAGCAGAATAGATAGAAGTAACATCTTTAACAACTTCCCAACCTCCATCCCTCATGTTCTCCTCCCGAATGACTGGAGATGTCAGTGTGATAGTAACTTGCATTTTGGGTTCCACACATGAATTTAAAATTATTGCTGCTTCTGGGACTGCACACTTGATATCATATTTCTCGGGACTTATTACCTAAATATCAAGAAACAGAAACTTCTATTAGCATGTGGCCAAGCCAAGAAAAGTAAAGGGAAGAAAATGGATTTCAACATAGCCTTTTTAACAGAAAGGCAGAAACGCAATATAATTATATGAAGCAAATACCTGTGTATTCAAAGAAACAACAGTATACACAATTAATACATATATATATGGACTTACATACTGTTTCCAAATCATTAATGAAAACACACAGCAGTTGCCAAACGTGTAAATGAGAAAAAAACAAATACCTGTGTATTCAAAGAAACAACAGTATACACAATTAATACATATATATATGGACTTACATACTGTTTCCAAATCATTAATGAAAACACACAGCAGTTGCCAAACGTGCAAATGAGAAAAAAACAACCAAGTGAAATTCATATAAATAAGTAAATTACATAACAAGAATCTTGACAGCATTTGAGACAAATAAAAGCCTCAATGACACTTCAAATGCCAGTTGAATGTTTTTCTCATTGGAACATAGGAGCCTTTAAAAAGCACCAAGATGCAGAGGTGGTTCTTCAAGCTTGCAATCACAAGATGAGTACTGCAAGTCACATTCTATACTTGGCTATCACAACATCCTCTGATGAGAGCAAAGGACAAGATTAACACCAGGGGGAAAAAATAGTAAGAGCAACAAGGTGGTTACTCAGAATTGCTTCTTGTGACTAGATTTAATAACTCTAAATACCCCCAAAATAAAGCTGTAGGCACCTCTATCACCTTATTCCACAAACTAGAGGGACAAGTGAATTCTCCACAAAGCCAGACCAAGATGCACAGTTTTTAAATTTTCTTCTGTTATTTGAAACAAGAGCAAACCCAGGATTATTTTCTAATTAATCTGATCCTGCTAATGCTTCTACCATGCCACTGATTCTGTTGAGCATTTTACCAGACTGCATTGAAGTACTAATGCTGTGAAAAGCATCCTATAACAATAGTAGACAGGCTTTGTTCAGTAGAGAGTACTCAAGCTAAAAACTTTATTCTGTACTTTCATTTATTGTAGAAATACAGCAAATGGTTTATATGAATTTTTCTGAATGGTTTAAGACTACATGTACTTTTTTTTTTAGTGCCAAATTAAAAAAACACATACAAGACTTAGTTAACTACTTCTGGGACTACAAAGCACTGACACATGCAAACTGGAAACAAGACAAATACAAAGAGACTGGCATTAATGGAGAACTTTGACCTTCAGGCAGTAACACCACACAAATTACATCTATCACTGCTGGTAACTGGATAACTGTCTTTCTTCTGCTCATTTCTATTTCCCAGTTGAAGGAAATCTATTAAATGATGATTGAAACTACACTGCTAGCATAAGCACCAAGACACTTGTATGGATTTAATATACAGAAAGCAAAACACGCAGCATAGTCCCTGAATTCAGACACAGTCAGAAAATGAAAAGAAACTGTAACTGAGCTATGAAATGCAGCACAGTCAGCCCTACAGACATTTGACTTGAGGACAGACTTTTACAGTATTTTCACCAAAATTCAGATCCAAAAAATCTAAATATTACTTACTGCAAGTTGTTTGGGAAGACTTTCAGCAATAAAACCAAGTAACATCTTTGAAGGCTTCTCAGCACATAACAAAACAAGATTGACATTTCGGTCTCCACGGAGTAACAAACCTTTAGCCAAAACGCCCACCCGTAAAACTCCTTTCAAAGCTCTGTGAATTACAGTTAAAAGCTGCATTTAAAATACTATAAAAATCATAAAACTAAACATGAAGATAGAAAAATTAAATAAAATAGCAGTATTCCATATGCTCTTGAGGCCACAGTGACATATGCCATATTAAAATCCGAACAGAACAGAATTCCTGAAAGTACTGATAACAGTACAAGGAAAAACATAAAATGGCTTCAGAAAGAAGTAATAAAATTCTTAAAAAATAATAAGGAAAAAAATACCTGTCTTTACTACTGTCTTTTTTGTCATCTCCCTCTTTGCTCTTGCTTTTTTCATGGTCAGTCATATTGTCAGAAACAAGTTTCAAAGCACGCTCAGTAATAGAGACAATTTTTTGGACTGCTTGAAGTTCCTCCTCTGTTGGATATATAGCTGCATGTTTGGTCATCACATATCGGTCATCAGAGGAGTCAGGGCGGCGTAGAGGCTAAACAGATGAAAAAGCACATTTCTGAAATTTGAGTACACAACAGGTCAAGGCAGGTGATTGTCCTGCTCTCATGAGGCCCCACCTGGAGTACTGCATCCAGCTCTGGCAATCCCAACATAAGAAGGATGTGGACCTACTGGAGCAAGTCCAGAGGAGGCCACCAAGATGATCACAGGGCTGGAGCTCCTCTCCTAGGAAGACAGGCTAAGAAAACTGGGGCTGTTCAGCCTGGAGAAGAGAAGGCTCTAGGGACATCTTAGAGCACCTTCCAGTACCTAAAGGGGGCCTACAAGAGAGCTGGAGAGGAACTTTTTACAAGGGCATGTAGTGAAAGGACAAGGGCTTTAAACTGAAAGAGAATAGGTTTACATTAGATATTAGGAATAAATTCTTTACTGTGAGGGTGGTGAGGCCTGGGAACAGGTTGTCTAGAGAAGTTGTGAATGCATCATCTCTGGAAGTGTTCAAGCCCAGGTTGGATGTGGCTCTGAGCAACCTGGTCTAGTGGAAGGTGTCCCTGCCCATGGTAGGGGGTTGGAACTAGGTGATCTTTAAGGTCCATTCCAACCCAAACTATTCTATAATTCTATTATATACTTTCAAGTACACAGGTGATGTGTGACCAAAAACCAAACATGGCTAAACAACAGAATATTCAAACCTCAAATTATTGAGATGTAAGGAAACATGAACTGAAGTATCCTTAATAACTTACACTGATCACAATCCATCATATCTGTAAAAAACATGAGATGTTTAAAAAAAAAAAACAAATTGGGAAATCCCAGGATCAAAAGTACTTCCCCAACATAAATATCTATTGTCTTTCTGTTAACTGGGAAATACTTGCATACTGCTGCAAAATAAAGTATCCATGATTGCTTTCACAGAATCACAGAAGAATTCAAATAGAAAGGGTCCTCAGGAGGTCCTCTAGTCCAGCCTCCTGTGGAAACCATGGTCAGCTATAAGACTATATCATGTTGCTCAGAGCTTCATCCAGTCGGTTCTTGAAAACCGCCAAAGATGGAGCTTCACAACATCTGTGTGGATAAAAAAAATTAAAAAAAAATCCTGTATTCAGTTTGCACCTTTTTTATATCAGCTTAAGCTGGTATATCTCACCCTCTCACTGTAAAGAGCCTGGCTCCATTGCCTTTATAACACACAGGTATTAGAAGGCTATTACATCCCACTGAAGCTCTCTTCTCCAAGCTGAACAGGCCCAGATCCCTCAAGTCTCTCCTCACAGGGCACACTCCAGACCCCTGATCCCAGTAGCCACACCTGCTATAGTTTATCAGTATCTGTCTTGTACTGGAAAGTCCAAAACTGAATGGTGTTTGGGTCTCATGAAAGTGGATCACTTCCTTTTATCTACTGGTTATGCTCCTGTTAATATCACCAAGGATGCTATTAGCCTTGCTTGCTGCCAGGGCATATGGTTGGTTCACATTCAGCTTACCATCTGCCAAGAACCCCAGATGCCTTTCAGCAGGGTTGCTATGCAGCCCTTCAGTGCAAGTGGTTATGCCCTCCCAAGTGTAGCATTAGGCATTTGTCCTTGCAGAATTCTATAAAGTTCCTGTAGGTCCATTCTTCCAGTCTGCCTAGGTCATGCTGCATGGCAGCCCTGCCCTCAAAGGTATCAACTGTTCTTCCTACTCCAACCAATTCAGTTTCATGTCAGCTGCAAACCTGATGAGCAGTGCACTCACTCCATCACCTTTCAGATCATTGATGAGGTGCTAATGAGACAAATTCCAGGATAAACACATGCAGCACTGCACTTGTTTACTGACCTCTAAGTAGAGTAGACCCACCACTAAACCATTATCCTCTGGGACTGATGATCCAACCACTTTTTATCCATACATTTGTCCACAATTAGATAAATAAAAGAATAATGCAATTAAATAAGAAGTAGTACACAAATCCAGAGTGACTTGTATTTCAGAAGAAACAATATTTGTCTTCAAGGCATCCTTTTGTCATATAAGTGGGCTTATTTTGAAAGACAGGTCCAACTACAGAGTTTCATTAGTATATAATTTTTTCTTCACTTTCCCATATCCTTTATTAAGAAATGCTGGAGACAACTGAAGTAGCACTGAATAATTTATAGTTCTTAACTGTGCCTCTTGGTAAGTATTTTTTCTTTCTTTTTTTCCCCTCAAGCTAAGAAACTCACGGCTGGTCCTTGAGGCTGAGGAGGCATTCCTGGTCTAACTCCCAGCAGGCCTAGAGATCCTGGAGGACCATGAAGATATCCTCCATCTGGTATTCTGCGACGGTCATCCCAGTGATGCTGCTCTTCCTCCATTCTCCTCCAGTACATGTCCTCTTCATATCGCCTGAAGTGCATCAAAATGCCCTCTTAATATAGCAGTTAATACTTTCAACCATTCTAAATAAATTATTGGATGTTCTCACTAACTCATTTCTAGTAATCAAGAACAAATACCAATGAACTCCAGAGGGTACCTAAAATGAATGGTTATTTTGAAAGCAGGTCTGAATTCATAGCAAATAATTCTAGTGAGTCTGTGTTCCTCAGAAAGATTGAACAAAAACCCCAAAACAAAACAGAAAAAAAACCTTGAGAGATAATGACAACATAATTTAAAACAAGACAGTATAGAGCTCCCAAAACAAGTATTCAAAATAAGTAATTACAGAAGAGGAGTTAGTTTTAGATAATCTGACTGCAACTTTGTCTCATTTGCTGATAAAACAGAATGCATTACCTCATTTCCATCCTCCAGCGCTCTTCCTCTTCTCGCCTTCTCCAGTATTCTTCTTTCTGCATCTGTTTCCTCATCTTCTCTTCTTGAATTTTTCTTGCTCGAATACTGGGCTTTACTTCTACTTGTAAATCTGGATTTACTTTTTTCTAGTGAAACGCAGACGAAAAATTAAAACTCTACAATTCTTATAAAGATTTGTAGGGACGGTGTGTTTATTACAGCGCTGGACACGTGGGGATTGCTTCTCTTTAAAGGACATGTGTGCTTCTGAGAACTCTTGATTTTTTTTATTCTTCTTTACTAGTTCACATATGCATAGTGTTTTACAATAGGTTAATGTATATTTATTTTACTGATTTCACATTACACTTACAGTTAGTTACACTTGTAGCTAGTTTTTTATTAGAAAGTACAGAAAGAACTCTTGGGTCACCCTGCCCTGTCTGTTTTAAGGTTCGAGAAGCTTCTCTTATCTCTTTAGTTTGGAAATTTGCATTCTTTTTCTTTAGTTGGGGCAGTTTTACTAGTGTTGTAGAGTTACTAGGCTAAACAGCATATTTTACCTATGCTAGTAAGCTACTAATAATTCAAAGTGGTACATTTCACTTAAATCTAAATGGATTTCTACCTTGTTAAATTTTCACTCTGTTTCACTAGTTCAGAAAAATAACAAATGAAATGTTGTTTTGCCTCTTATCATCTCAAGGTTATGGAGTTCTTCTGACATATTTAGCACACACTACTGGTCTATGATAAAATCAAGGGGAGTAAAATGCAGTTTTAGAACTGCACTGAATGAACAGCTGAAGAAAAATCTGTGCCCGGTATTTTAAAGGAAAGGAACAGCAATGTACTACATACAGCATGAATTCCTTTTTCAGCTATGTGAGAACAAAACTATCTAAAATTAAAATGCTACATGAAATACTAAGTAATTTGCTGTTCATTCTGTAGCAGGATGATTACAATACAGCCTGAAAAAACCCCATTTCATCTTAACTACAGTGTGCTTCCTGATGCCCTGTTCCTGAAGGGTCCCTCATGTTGGAGCATAATCATAAGCCACTAAAAACATTTTTCTGCCAAATTTTCCTCTTCTTTCATCCCTTTCATGATTATGCAGGCCCATTGTATCTCCTGTGACCACAGGTAATTCTTCTTATATAATCTTATAATAATGAAAATGCACACCATGTGTCACTATAGATGTCTCTCCATTCATGACTAAAATGTCTGCAAATACTTGTTTCTCAAATGTCTCCATAAGGGGTTTATGTGGTTTATCCTGCCAAAAACATTGGCCATTTGAAACTTACAGTAAACAACAAAGCACCTACTATTGCTTGCACACATTTTACAATATTTTAATGTTGAAAAAAATGCCTGAAAGCAATGGTCAGAATGTTTAAAGCAACACCCAAACCAAAATGCAGTTTCAGTCTGCATTACAACTTTAAAGGCTATACTCCCTCAGAAATATATTTCTCTAGCTTTTTTTTATAAGCTGTTTACTCAGAGTACCTACTTCTGACTAGTCTTTAAATATAAGAACATGTAATCAGTCAGCTGACATCTGGTAGACTTCCAGATAAAAGTATTAGCATTTTTACCAACCTTATACTGAAGTCTGTGCCGCCTCCCTTTTAAGTGCATCTCTTTGGCATTAGGATCATTAAAACTGCATTCACAAAGTTTACAGTGAAAGCGGATCACCTTTCCTTCATCATTTCTTACCTGGAAAATAAAAGTTATAAAACACATTTGCTTTTTTTTTTTTTTTTAAACAAAAGCTGATTTAAAAATTAATCTAATTCAGTGACACTGGATAATGTCTACTTATCTCAAAACATGCTTAAATCTTCACACAGGAACTGAAAAAAGGCAAAATAGAACTTTCAATTCTGACAGACACGCCATTGTGTTTGGTAAGGAACAAAGTTTAGCTAGCAGTGTATCCCAGGGCTCAGTGTTGGGTCCAATTCTGTTTAACATATTCATTATTGATCTGGTGATTGGGCAGAGTGCACCCTCAACAAGTTTGCTGACGACACAAAACTGAACACAGTGGCTGATATGCCAGAGGGTTGAGCTGCCATCCAGAGAGATCTCAACAGGCTGGAGAAATGGGCTGACAGGAACCTTGTGAAGTTCAACAGGGAGAAGTACAAAGTCCTGCATCTGGGGAGGAACAGCCTCATGCGACAATATATGCTGGGGGCCACCCAGCTGGAAAGCAGCTGGACAGAAAAGACCCTGGGGGTCCTGGTGAACACTAAGTTAAACTTGAGTCAACAATGTGCCCTTGCTGCAAAGGCGGCAAATGGCATCCCAGGCCGCATTCAACAAAGTATTGCTAGCAGGTTGAGAGAGCTGATCCTTCCTTTCTAACTCAGCACTGGTGAGGTCACACCTGGAGTCTTGTATCCAGTTCTGGGCTCCCCAGTGTAAGAGAGACATGGACATACTAGAGAGAGTCCAATGAAAGGCCACAAAGATGATGAAGGGACTAGAACCTCTCTCCATATAATAGTTTAAAAATAATCCATGTTTTCATATCAATACCTCCTCCACATAGTCATGGCCCACTGGCTGGACATCACTTTGCAAGGCAGCAATAGTCGTAGCTGTCACTGGTTCAGCTGCTGTGTCTGGTTTTACTTCCTGTGTTTGTATTGTAGCAGCAGTTGTTGCTTTAACACTTTCAGCTGATTTCATTTCTTCCAGTTTACTTCCTGTTGTCTGAAGTTTATTACCACCTACAAATCAAAAAAGTTAAATCTCTAACTTTCATAAAATGAGAATTATACATTATGTGCAAACTGAAGAGTTTATTTGCAAGTATCAATGTTCTGGTCAAAGCATTATCAGTCTGAAAATTAGTTAAACCAAACATTTTTAAATACTATTAAAGTTTTTTCTAAAAAACTAAACAAAAACTTATTTAAACACCTAGTTTTTTATTTTAGTAAGAAATCTTTTGCTTTATATAGTTGTAATTGTGATCATTCATTTTCATGCTTTTTCAAGAGATAGGACTGAATGGGAACAACTCAGCAAATATATTTTAAATTTTTTTGTCATCAGATTTGTTTTCCTTTTGCAAATGGATCCAAGAAAGTACAAACATTAAAAGGTTTTGAGGTACTAACAAAGACAGCATACTTTCAGTGTTGCAACTGCATAGGTCTTTCCTTTGAGAGCAAGTTAGCTTACTGTTGAACAACTGCTTTCTGTCTCTAAATGTCTGTCATGCTTATTTCAAAAGTTTCCACTGTTAAATTTCCAGTGTTACAACAATGTTTCAGTTTCCCAGTTACCAACTGCCAACTTACTGCATGCTGTCTTAATAGGCCAGGCTGTGAACTGAAATTAGAAGCAACTGGACTATAATCTGCAATACTCCAGCAGCTACTACATAAGAAACCAAAGGTGGGAGGTTTTTTCTGAAGGTGGGAGAAGCCTCCAGGAGAGGTCAGGTGAAGACAAAAGGGCAGAAAACAGTATAAACTGTGAAGCAAAATTTTGATGCACATTCTTATTTTCCCCATTAGTAATAATTCCCGTAAACACAACAGAATTACTCATGCAGAAGTTAATTAAATATATTTGTACTTGTTGCACTAAAATATTTTTTAAAATATAGAATAGGTTAGGTTTAAAATAAAGACTGACTTCTGTACTTGCCAACAAAGTTTATTTTTGGTGGAGATATTTTCTTTACAGCTATATTAGCAGCAGTTGAAGATGTTTTGTTGTTGGACACAGTGTTAAGTAGTGCATTTGCCGTGGGAGTAAGAATTTTCACTGTAGAGGATGCAACAGAGGAGTTCACAGTACTGCTGCTAGTTGCTATATTTGAAGCAGAAGCAGTTGTTTTAGAAGCAGATGTGGATGTTGAAGTTGCAGCTTGGGTAACCACATTTGGTTCAGTTGAAGGAATAGGTTTGCCAAGTTTTGTGTGCAACTTTACTACCTATAAAAATAACAAGAAATTAATAATATTATCTCCCTGGGGTAGCTATAAAAATTGAACTTGTTATAGATTATTGAAACTTTAACAGAAACAGCAATATCACCAGTGATATTGATATTTTTATTTTAAAGTTATTGCCTCTTTACTAAAAGCAATCTCAGAAGGAAAAAAAAGGGACATGCAAAAGTTCTTATCATCTGTAAAGAGGAAATAGTTAATAGTTATCTTAGGTTGCTTATTTCCCCTAGAAATTCAGACATTTACTTCAAAAGCTGTGTAGATGAGAACAGAAAGTCAATAAACTCACAAGCCAGTAAAACTCAAATAACAGTTTGAGCAAAATGCTTCCACTATGACTGTTTTGTTGCCTGGTTGCTTTTTATTCTCCCTCCAAAAATTGTGGTACTATTTTAGTTCCAAATAATATTTGTAAATAAGTTATTTCATTCAGATTCAACACTGTTTCTTTTCATCAGTACATTTTAAGAATATTTATACTGACTTTCTAGGTTACCTAGTAAAACGGAAGATATTCCTTAGACAAAGGCTTTCTTTTCTTTTTGTTAAAGCACATCTGCAGAAAGAGTTAAGGAGGATGCAAAAGGCATATTTCAGAGCTCTTTATCTCCGTGAAAGTTAAGAGGTATGTGCTTATTCTTAGAAGTAATAAGCAGAGGCCTTTTTACAACACACTTGAGATAGAATAATACTTCTTTTTGGTGACAGCTAACCATCACCTGAAAAAGCAGTACATGTAGTCCATAAGAACAAAACATGCAGAATGAAAACTGGAGACTGGTTTTGAAAGTAGCAGTAAAAAAAATACAAATCTGCTAGATATGTCTTTAATGCAAATACATGTACACAATCAGGTCCTGCACTTGGGTCACAACAACCCCCTGCAGTGCTACAGGCTTGGGGAAGAGCAGGTGGAAAGATGCCTGGTAAAATAGGACCAAGGAGTGTTGGCCAACAGCCAGCTGAACACGAGCCAGCATGTGCCCAGGTGGTCAAGAAGGCCAATGACATCCTGGCCTGTATCAGAATTAGTGGAGTCAGCAGGACTAGGGAAGTGACTGTCCCTTTGTACTTGGCACTGGTGAGGCCACACCTTGAATCCTGTGTTCAGTTTTGGGCCCCTCAAAACCAGACAAATGTTGAGGTGGTAGAGTGCATCCAAATAAGGGCAACAAAGCTGGTAAAAGGTCTAGAGCACAAGCCCTATGAGGAGTGGCTGAGGGAGCTGGGGCTGTTTAGCCTGAAGAAAAGGAGGCTCAGATGAGACCTTATCACTCTCTACAACTACCTGAAAGGAGGCTGTAGCCAGGTGAGTGTTGGTCTCTTCTCCCATGTAGCAAGAGCTAGGACATGAAGAAATGGCCTCAAGTTGCACTGGGGGAGGTTTAGATTGGATATTAGGAAAAATTTCTTCACTGAAAGGGTTGTCAAGCATTGGAAGAGGCTACCCAGGGAAGTGGCTGAATCACCATCCCTGGAGGGATTTAAAAGTCATGAAAGACATATAGATGTGGTGCTTAGGTACATAGTTTATTGGTGGACTTGACAGTGTTAGTTTAACGGTTGAAGTCGATGATCTTAGAGGGCTTCTACACCCTAAATAATTCTATGATATGCACACAAGTGTATACATACACTCCTTAGCTTTTTATTCTTTTAAGCATGTTCCTCATCAGAATAACGACATATTAATGTCACGTAATATTACAAATTTAAGTTCAAGTAACTCTTCCAGATTACTTTTTTCCCACTAGAATGCAAAAGATTCTTCAGTGTACCAAAGAAAGAGTCCTTTATGATTTCATTTTTACACTGATGACAACCTAACTTAGCATTAGTTAGCAACTATCTATGAGGAAGAGAAAAGGACATCCAAATATACAAAGATAATATATTATCGTACTCCATATACCTATGGAGTTATTGGGCACAACCCAAAAATTTAATGACTCAACTTCATTAATGAAAGAACAAACATTAGGCAAATCTATGTAAATTATAATTTTTGTTCTTCTACTAACAAAAATAATATTTGGAAAATTATTTTAAATTTGCTACGAGATTTATTACTTAAATAGGAATTATATTACTGATGCCACTTTGTACAGTGTTCTGAGATACAAAGGTCTGTAAAAGCTGAATATTATTACTTTGTTACTTACATTAATAATTCCATAGCTTTGAGGAAAATCTGTAATATCGGCGATTAAGAGAGGGAAGACTTTGAGATGATCAAAGAATCCAATTTTATTGTGGGATACAAATGCTTATATAGTATTTTAGGAAGGCTAGTAATGTTTTACTACAATGATTGGGTTAAAAATCACATAAACAAATTTATGCATTTTACAACATCTCTTGCTTGCAGAGTTTGATGTAATTTTCTTTTTCCAGTAAATCCGTCTAATTTAATCTTCTTGCAATCTTGATTTAATTCTCAAAGTTCTGTTTGCTCTTGCCAGGGCATTTTATTTATAAAATCTCTTATGCTAATAAGGTCCGAAGTACTCTGTTTTGTGTACCCCAATAATGTAATATCTAAACATGCATTCTACACTGTGCCATTCCATTTATTGCCTGATGACCAAATTTAGAACACAGATCACAGGGGTTCACAGTGCAGCTCGCAGTCTTTATTCTAAAATGCTCACTTAACTGCACACAGACAATAGGGAAAGCATGCTTACCAAAACTCTTTAAACATACTCATAATATCTACTACAGGACATTGTTCCTTGTTTCCATATGCCTTTTATTTTGCAAGAAATACCAAAAAGTGACACATAATAATCCCATTCCTTGGCACTGATTCAGTTTACAGTGTTTCAAAGCACAGAGTGCTTCACAATGTCAAATAAGAATGTCAAGAGAAGTCTTGAAAAGTGTTAGGTGGCACAAGCATGCTACTGCATGTCCTCATTGACACTTTTCCCCATTTTACTCTATACTTTCTTCCTACAATTTACATACCTTTCCCAATACATCCTCTTCTTGATGCTGTGGCAATATGTTTTCCCCCTTTCTCCCAACAAGGCCCTTCTAATAGTGAGCTTAATTTTGAAACAAAAAGCAGAACTGTCTTTAAACAAAATTCTAATTATATTCTTTCTGCATATTTTCTCCTAAGATGAGAAAAATGATGGGAAGAAATATATGACTGACTTGTATAATGTAGACAAGAGAAAGTTCTTACTTTCTGATGTTTGGCTCCACGGATATGGGCAGCGTAAGCATCTGCTCCTGTACAAGACACATCACAAAGCTCACAGCGCAACTGATTCTGAGTTCCACGAGCAGAAGTACTGTTGTTATTGGTGTTCTGGGAAGCTTTTAATGCTGCTTCTTTCTTTTTGTGTTTCTGGCCTTCTAAGTGTTCTTTATAAGTCTATTTAAATAAAAAAATACACACAGCTGGTTTTGTACTGTTTGTTCATCATTCATGTGTATACATGTAATATAGAGCATAGCATAAAACACATGCTTTGTATGAAAAATACTTCCTACACCGAACATGGCTTCCCTATGATATGTTTTAAGGCATAAGCAGGCCACTTCCAAAACCAAGATATTTTCTTCACCACCAGGATTCCACTCTTAGGTAATACAATATGGTCTTCTCCTCTACCTTCTCACTTCCTCAGTCAAGTACTGGTCAACATATATTACCATTGAAAGCCTGATAAGATCAGAAAACTGTCTCAGTTGCATTTTCCTACATAGCATTGAATTATTCTTGATTTTGAATTTTCCTCAAACTGCAAGACCACGGTTATTAAATGTATCCAGATAACTAAAAAAGTAAATTCAAAAAAAGGTAGCGCATAAATAAAACTACACTGAAAATAAAATACAGAAGTTGCTATTTGTTCCTATACTAACACTGGCAATCTATGGAGCAGACAGGGTGGAAAATAATGACAGATTACCATTGTGTTCGTTTAACACAATATGGCTTTTAGTGAGGGCAGAGGAACCCAGAGAGGCCGCTTCTGAGAGAGAATCTCCTCAAAACTTCAATGTCCAACAAAGCAAATCCCTGAAGACTCTGACGATGGACATATTGGCTGGCCCAATTAGAGAAGCTAGTAACACCTCTGTAATGACATATTTAAGAACAAAAAAACATGTGCAAGCTCTCTTTCTTCCTCCCCTCAGAGGGGTGGTGAGGGGGCCTCCGGGCCCCTTTCCGGTGCAGCTGGGGCTCTTTTTGGCACGGCCACAGAGGCCATGCCGCTGGGGGACTATCCCGGCGCCGTGAGCAGCCATGGGGCCAAGACCATGTGGCCATGTGGCCAGCGCCCGGAGCGCTCATGCGGCCGAGGGTGGCCGCCACCACCCCGGCACCAGGAGCAGCCGCATGGCCAGGATCGGTGCAGCTGGGACAGCGCCACGCGGCCGCTGCCATCTCAGCATGGCTCGCAATGAACTTTACTTGCTTAGCCACTTTTAGCCAGCCATGCTGCGAACAGGAGGGCAGAAGCAGCGGCAGCAGTTTTTCCTTTTTGGCGCCCCGCATGAGGAGAGGCGCTGACTGGAACCACCAGCCAGAGCAGCTCATGCGATGCCAGCGGGGACCACGTGACCAACAGTGAGAGGCATGGCAAGCAATTCTCCAATGCGGAGCCTGGACAGGCTCAACCTTTCAGCGCTGCTGAACTCTATAAAAACTTTTCAATTGATAGAACTTGAGAACAAATGAACCTACGGACACCAATTTTCTCCCAAGTCAGAGAAAAGGAAAAGGTGAAGACATGAGGAGAACAACATGGCGACACTAAGGTTGGTGAAAAATGAGGGAGGAGGAGGAGGTGCTCTGGGCATTGGAGCTGAGATTCTTCTGCAAGCCATGATGAGGACTATAATACAACAAACTGGGTATTTTCCCTGTAATTCATGAAGTGCATGGGGGGAATGTAGAAGTCTATTCACAGCCTGTGAGAAAAGATACTCATGCTGGAGTGTGTAGATGCTGAAAAGCTGTAATTTAGTGACAAACTTGGACAGAGAGAGAAGACCCTTGCTTCCAGAAATAGAGGAAGAGGACTCTTGCTTCCAAACTAGAACATCTCATACTTAAAAGACTATACCCCATGAACTAAATGACCCATGCAAACAGTTGTGGGAAGACTGTTTGCCCATGGGAAGGACTCACGTTGCAGCAGGTTGGGCGGGACTGCTACTCGTGAAAATTAGAACCATGTTGGAGAAGTTCACGGAGAACTGTCTCCTGTGGGAAGGACCCCACGGCACAGCAGAAGAGACTCCTCTCCCTAAGCAAACTGAAGAAAGATTTTTGGAAGTGACAAACTGACTAAAGGCCCCATGTTTTGTCTCCCTGCACTGTCGGTGGGGAGGAAAAAGAGGGGGGGTGAAAGGTGCTCTAAAGGTTTATTTTAGTTCTCATTATCCTCTTTTACTTCTGTTAATAAATTTTTCTTTATACCTTTTAAGTTTTGAGCCTGTTTTGCCCTTAGAATATTTTCTCCTAATTCTTATCTCACCCCATGAGCTTTTTAGTTTTTCTTTCCCCCTCCTCTGCTCAACTATAGCAGAGGAGAATGAGTGAATGGTTTTCATGGGTGCTTGGCTTCTAGACAGTGTCAAACCCTGACAACCATTCACAAAGTTTTGAAAAATTATTTTCTAAGAAGTTTGCTATGTTAAAAAGAAAATAAAATTCAAAGTTTAGAATACTTCTGGAGTCCAAAGCACAGCTGAAACTTCTCTGTTCAAGCTAAGGGGATGCATCTTTTTGTCTTCTCATATGGCCTCTTTCTGTCATAGCATACATTTTCATTTAATTATTCCTTTAGTATAAGTATAGAATCATAGAATCATATCTTTAAAAATTAACAAATATTCTTAAAGGGGCCATTTTTTTAGCTGAAAAAATTATGACTAAAGCATATAGCAGGGTATTACATAATACAGGTACCTGTGGTCCAGCACAGCTGATCTTGCAAACATCACAGTAGTGGATCTGGGGTGGTTTGGGAGGTTGCTTTTGTTTCAGTTGCTTATTTTGGAATGGTACCTTTTTAGTAAAGGTGGTCCCTGTCCAAGCAGCTGTTGCAGCGGCAGCAGCTGCTGCCACTGCCTGTTTCTGCTGCTGCTGCTGCTGGTAATAGGATGATGCAGCTGAATATACTGCAGCTTCATAGCCAGAATAAGAAGTACCTCAAAGATTAAAATAAAATAAATGTTACATCACTGTACATCATGTATCAATTACATAATACACTAATTCCAAGCATATTGCATAATAGAGTAGGCTATAAAAGATTTACTGAGATATTGTCAGGCAGTCTGAATTTTTCTTGATGTTTCACAGTACACAAATACATAGCATACCATTTGTATCAGAAGTATATTTGATTTTAGACAAAACTTTGCAGACACGCTGTTCTGTTAAATATATCAAAGCATCCCTAAAGAATATGTGAAATTTCCTGGTACATGTGGTAAGACTGAGTATGATGCAACAAGAATTTTAATAAAAGATTTATCAAAGGTCACTTGAAATAAACAGTCTTCCAGAGCCAGATTTACTATTCAAGCTCCAAACAGAAAAGGACAGATATTATGTAGACTAAGGAAAAAAAAAAAAGAAGATAAAAGATAGAATGCAATAGCATTAGCCGTTCTATTTCAAATGGGTTGCAGCAGACCCTGTCTAGACACTCTTTGATTTCTAGTATCAAACTTTAGTAAATCAAGGAAATTAGGCTTTCATAACTTTTGAGCCAGTTTTCCCATAAACTTTATATATCTACTCGTTCAACTATTTTAAACCTCTAATCAAGCTCTGTTTCAATTAAGTTTTACAATCCCTTTTTAAACTGAAAACAAACCAAAACAAAGAGTTCAAGGTAGCTATAATATGCCAATTGATTACCGTCTGGCCATAAAATTAACATCTTCTCACCTTTAACTACTTTTTGGATTTCTAGTGTTTGAAGGAAAGTCTTTCTTTGTAGCACCCATTCTCCTCCCAGCTTGGGTCGAGACAACCCAAACTTAAGTTTTATATTTGACTGCTCCTCTTTGTCTCTGTAATTGCTGCTTGATGGCAGCATGCTCCAAATTTCCCTGGATTATATTTGTGTTTCCTTATTTTTTCTATCCCTCATCTTTTCTCTCCAAACTTTACAGTTAATCACAAAACACTTGTGCATGTAGTAATGCCAAACTTTGTATATTCTCACATGTAACAAAATAGGCACATACAAGCATCAAACCTCTTTTAAAGATACATAGAAATATTTTGCCATTATTATGATTTAACTGGTTGATATTTCTCAGTAGACTATGAAGTAATTGAACATAAACTGCTAAAATGCTGAGTATTTAAATCCTCTCCTGTAACAAATGCAAAGATCCCAGCAATATAATATGCAAAATTCTTACCAGAGTAAGTAACCACTGTTGTACTGTATGTTGCACTTTGAGTATAGGATGGAACAACAGTAGCTGCAGCTGCTACTGGCTGCACAGTAGAGGATACTGGATACATAGAAAATGTAGTTGTTGCTGGACTTGGGGTTGCAGGTTTTATTGCTGTCACTTGTCGTGTTTGCTGGGCTTGGGTATACTGAGTTGCCCCTTGGCTATATCCTGCTTTTGGAGCTAATTAGGATAGAAAATAGAAGTGTACAAACATTGATATGATTTAGTTGAATGAAATGCAAACCATATTAAGCGATACTTAATGATATGCTAGGGAATAAACACATTAACAAGTGGGTTTTGTTTTAGTTTGGTTGGTTTTTGCCTTTTTTTGATTGGGTTTTGTTTGGTTTATTTACAGTAATGTTTATGCTTCAGTTACCATATATCCCACAATGTTTTAATCACATCAAAGCTCACACTAGCAAGCCTCAGATTTATTTATGTATTTTTAACTGTGCTGTCATGTTTATAAACAACCTTCTCCTTCAATGGTTTTACTAGAGTACACACTAAACCAAAGTACATCTAAACTTTGCTATTATGTCTAATTATAGTAAAAAAAAGTAAATAGGATTTTGTAGCATTTATGATACCAATAATTAAAGAACTATATACATTAACTAAAGAATTTTTTTAAAAGTCTTTCTAACCAAGTTAGCATCTGAAACCAACACTGACTTTTTCAACCTACTTCAGCAAAAGTTTTTGCCTAGAAGTATGTTTTGAGTGTATTAATAACAATCCAAACCTCAAAGATAGTTACTTATGGCAATGTCACAATAATGTTCAAGTTCTGGGTGCATCAAGTTTTTTCTACACATTGACAGGGATTACATGTCAAAACAATAAATCTGATAATATGAAATATTCAAAGATATATTTTAAGCTATTAAAATAGCATACAGACTGTATATAATGACAGGAGTTTGAATCATGCCACCTACCTGTCTGGTAGTATGACTCAGCCACTGAAGGTTGAGGCTGTGCAGCAGCAGCCACAGCTGCAGCAGTTGCTGTTGGTTGTTGATAATATTGTTTGTTGTCATAAGCTACACCTGAGGCAGTAGATCGAACATAAGAATAGGAATCCTAAAAATTCAAAAAAGAAAACCCATCAAATTTCTCCTTAACTATATATCTAGAATAATAAAAATAATTAGCAGTGTCAAAGATTTTTCTTCTATTCTACTTAAGTAGATTTAAAAAATATTTACAGATACATTATATACCAATATATGCATTAAAGAAATTAAATTTATGTTTACAGATACTTCAAGCCTGAAGACAACCCTGAATGGTCTTTTTCAGAAATAATATAGGAATTAATCTCATGCTATTAAACTACTTTTCCCCTTCCAAATTATTTTTGTTACCAAAAAGCAACTCAATGCACACTAGTTTTTCATAATGACTATATCAGACTGCATTCCTGTAAAATACAAAGGAAAAAAAACCACCACAGATCTCCACAAACCACAATATATTCACAAGTTTAAAAACATGGAACCATGGCTTGGCCCTCCCTAAGACAGGAAGAGCCACCAGAAAAAAAAATCAATATCAAGGAGGTCCTATAGTTTTCCCTTCGGGCAGGTAGAAGGCAGTAGCTCAAAGAAAAGGGGTGAATGGAGGCAAGTCCTCGCTCAGGGCAGCAGGTGAATACCCTCCTTGCCCACCTCACCCTCCTAGGTGCCTCTGTACAATAGGTACAAAGATGTAGAAGGCCAGTCAAAGGATGATGAGGATGGAGGTCCATCTACGCCAGAGGTATTGCCAGAATCAGAAAGGCCTACCCTCTGTATAACAACCACCTCCACGAGGAAAAGACAGGTTGCAGCTGTAGGCAGTTGCCTTCTAAGGTGAACAGAGGGTACAATATGCTGGATGGATCCTCCTCTTAGGGAAGTGTGCTGCCTCCCTGGGGCCCGGGTCAAAGACATGACTGGGAAAGTTCTCTAGTCTGGTACAGCCCTCAGACTACTACCCATTATTGGTCTTCCACATCGGTGGTGATGAAATCACAATACGTAATCCAAGGGCGATCAAAAGAGACTTCAGGGCCTTGGGATAGCTGGTAAGGGAATATGGAGCACAGGTTATTTTCTCCTCTATCCTCCCAGTTGTGGGCAGAGACATTGGAAGAAACAGATGAGCCCAGTCTAATACATTGCTCCGTGGCTAGTGTCACTGCCACAATTTCACATGTTTGTATAATGGGATGGCCTACATGACACCAGGCATGCTGGAATCAGATGGGATTCCCATTTCTCAAAAGGGGAAGAGGGTCTTTGCTCAGGAGCTAGTAGTGCTCATTGATATAGAACTTTAAACCAGACATGATGGGGGAGGGGGATAATATCAGGCATGTCCTTGACAAGCTGTGGGACAACACATAAAGATTAGAGGGATGGAGTGGTAGCAAGGGCCTTCAGCCAGTGATTCTGAGATGTGCTAGCCACACTGAAGCACACTTGAAGACTTACAGAGATGAGCCAGGGGCTCCTGAGGTAATAGAAGTCACCAGGGAAACACCTCAGAGGAGGGGTGTTCCTATAAAAAAGGTGATATGCTGATAGGCCAGCTGAGATGCCTTTACACCAATGCAGGCAGCATAGGCAACAAACAGGAGTTGGAAGTCTCCATGCTGCTACAAAGCTACAACCTTGTTGCCATTACTGAAACTTGGTGGGACAAATGCCATGACTGGAGTGTGGTTATCGATGGCTACAGACTGTTCAGAAAGGTCAGAGAAAAAAAGAGGGGTGGAAAGGTTGCCCCCTTTGTCAAGAAATTGATAGCTTATGAAGAGCTGTCTCTGAAGAACAGCCATGAGAAGGTTGAAAGCTTATAAGTGAGAAATAGAGACAGAGCTGAAAAAGGGAACCCTGTGGTTGGTATTTACTACAGGCTGCTCAATCAGGAAAAGCCTATTGACAAAGCCTTCTTGCTCCAGCTAAAGGAGACATCGCAATTGCAGATTCTTTTCCTGCTGGGGGGTTTCAACCACCCCAACATCTGCTGGGAAAGTAGCACAGCGAGCTGTAGGCAATCCAGGAGACTCCTGAAATGCATGGAGGATAACTTCTTAAGCCAGGTAATAGACAGCACTACCAGATGGGATGTCACCAATGTAAGTGAGCTAATGAGGGTCATCAAGACTGGAGGCAGCCTGGGCTGCAGTGATCATGCACTCATAGAGTTTGCAGTCCTGAAGAATATGGGTCAGGCTGAGTCAAGACCCAGAATTTTAGGAAAATAAGCTTCCAGTTGTTCAAGGAGTTAGTCAATAGGATCCCCCTGAGAAACTGCCCTCAGGGCCAAGGAGCAGAACAGAGCTGGCAGATCTTTAAGGAAGTCTTCCATTGAGCAAAGAGAGCTTGCCATCCCCTGGCACAAGTCAGGCAAAGAAGGCAAGAGACCAGCATGGCAGAGTCAAACTAAAGGGCAAGAAGGAAATGCACAGGCAGTGGAATCAAGAACAGGTGTCCTGGAAAGCATATAGGGACACCGGTTGTGTCAGGATGATGTGTGGAAGACCAAGGTGCAGCAGGAGCTGAACTTGACAAAAGAGGAAAAGAATAACAGGAAGGACTTCTACAGGTATGTCAGCCAGAAAAGGAAGGTCAAAGATGATGCACCACTCCTGATAAGCAAGACTGGCAAACTCTCAATAATAATGAGGAAAAGGCTGAGGTACTCAACAGCTTTTTTGACTCAGTCTTCAATGGCAACCTCTCTTCCCACATTTCTCGAGTGGATAGACTGCAAGACAGACTGGGAGAGCAAAGTCCCTCCCACTGTAAGAGAAGATCAGGTTCATGACCGAGCCATTCTCCATCATATTTGAAAAGTCAGGGCAGTCATGTGAAGTCCCAGGTGACTGGAAAAAGGGAAACATTGAACCCATCTTAAAAAAAGTGTAGAAAGGAAGACCCTGGGAATTACCGCCCTGTCAGCATCACATCTACACCTGAGAAGATCCTGGAACAGATGCTCCTAGAAGATCTGCTAAGGCACATGGAAGACAGGGAGGTGATTCAGGACAATCAGCATGGCTTCACCAAGGGCAAGTCTGACCAACCTAGTGGCCATCTACAATGGAGTGACTCCATCAGTGGACAAGGGAAGGGCTACAGATGTCCTTTATTTAGACTTCCGTAAAGCCTTTGACACGGTCCCCCACAACATCCTTCTCTCTCAGCTGGAGAGAAGATTCTATGAGTGGGCTGTTCAGTAGATAAGCAATTGCTTGGATGGTTGCATCCAGAGTGTATCTGTCAACAGCTCAGTGTCCCAATGGACATTGGTGACAAGTGGTGTCACCCAGAGGTTCGTATTGGGACCAAGTGCTATTCAATGTCTTCATCAATGATATAGATGAAAGGATTGAGTGCACCCTCAGCAAGTTTGCAGATGACACCAAGCTGAGCAGTACAGTTGACACTCCTGAAGGATGGGATGCCATCCAGAGCAACCTGGACAAGCCCAAGATGTGGCCCATGGAAAACTCATGAAGTTCAACAAGACTAAGTGCAAGGTGCTGCACCTGGGTCTGGGCAATCTCTTGTATCAATACAGGGTAGGGAATTAAGAAATTGAGAGCAGCCCTGCCAAGGACTTGGGGGTGCTGGTGAATGAAATAATAGAATCATTACGGTTAGAAAAGACCTCTAAGATCACCAGGTCCAACAGTTAACCAAGCACTACCACCATGGTCACTACTAAACCATATCCACACATTTTTTGAACATTTCCAGGAATGGTGACTCCACCACTTCCCTGGGCAGCCTGTTCCAATGCTTTAGAACCCCTCCCATAAATAAATTTTTCCTAATATCCAAACCAAATTTCCCCTGGTGCAACTTGAGGCCATTTCTTTTTGTATTGTCCCTTGTTACTTGTGAAATGAGACTGAGACCCACCTCACTACAACCTCTTTTCAGAGCAGTAAGCTCTCCCCTCAGATTCTTCTTCTCCAGGCTACACAACCCTAGCTCCCTCAGCCACTCCTCAGAAGACTTATGTTCCAGATCCTTCACCATTTTCACTGACCTTCTTTGGACACACTCCAGTGCCTCAATGCCTTTTTGTAGTATTTTTCTTTAATTTAGGGGACTATTATCTATCTGAATGTATCTAATAACTGACTACTTTAACAACCTTGTAATTATGTGTAAACATGCTACTGGAAAAATTCCTACATTTTGATTCATTACCATATGTAACAAAGTACAAAGCCCTACAAATGAATTAATAACATACAGCAACAGTATAGTAGCTTTAAACAAATAAAAATGCAAATTAGAGTCTAGATAATGTAGCAAAAAAGTTGCTAAAAATACAAATAAAGCTCACATTTCTAATAGGAAACTACCTGGCCATGTAAAACTGCTCATCTTTCTGAATCTAAGCTGTCTGATTGAAACCAATGGGTTAGGGTTACTGATGTGTATATACCCTTACGTTGTGTCAATCTAGACAGACAGAAAAGACTGCAACTTCTCACTCTTTGGAGTAAACACTTAATCTTAAATAAGTCCCAAGATAACCACTACATACTGAAATCTTCCAACTGCAAAACTGATGCAGCACTGATTTGTACTTCTAAGTTTCTTTATTTCTGAAGAGTAATACCCGTCACTGACAGGATGTTATTTCATAAGACATTTAAGCCAGTGTAAGAATGGGAAGTTGTCTGAGGTACCATCACATCTCTCCTCACCCTACATGATCCCACATCCATCTCTTGCATTGGCACAACTGTGCAGAACCAAGGAAATTCTACAGAAGTCTGTCAATCCCATGGAAAGATGCTGTTCCTTTTTAAGTTGGTTAACCTTCTGTGGAATCCTTATCCTGAACTGATCCACCCAAATGTTGACAGCTGCAAAGAAGTGTCAGTAAAGGTCAAAGCGAGATGAAAACACAACAGTTTCCTTTTGTAAAAGCCTGTAGCCACACAAAGGTAGGCAGTAGTCCCACAAAGAGTACCCAAAATCTACTCAAAAGACAGTTCCTCTCCTAGAATAATCTTCTATCCTCTTACATTTGGTGCTAGAGCTCCTGTGGCAACCAGGAATTTGACAAGGGAACTACTTCTATCTCCCACTGAAAAATTTTATTGGAACAGTTGTTTCATCTAAATCAGTTCCATGACCCATTTAACTGTATGCCACTTGGACAGTTAGGCTAGCCAAGACAAGTATTTCAGCCTTAGTTCACAAAATAATCTGGAGATAAATGTCAATACATTGTTTATTGTGTGAATGTCTAAATCTTATCAGCATTACTGCTGATAATCCTCTATACACACCATACAGGACAGCAGTCACTTCACATTCTATCACAGTTTTAGCTGTGGGCCATGGAAGAAAAAATATAAATATCACCACATTCTCTTATCCAAACAGGCCTCCTTCTTTTAACATATAATTTAAAAATTATGCAATTTTTTTTTTAAAAACACACCTGGTAATTCTGCGTAGTGACAGGAGGTGGTGGTGGTGGAGCTTCTTGCTGCCTCTGTGTATAACCATAATCTGTAGCTGTGTGCGCTGTAGGATAGCCTCCATAAGCAGCAGCTGTTGCAGCAGCTGCAACAGCTACTGGAGCAGGCCTGGCTACTGCAACTGTAGCTGCTGCTGGAGCATAGGCTGCAGTGACAGTGTGCGCAGCAACTGGTGCCTGGTGGACAGTGTAGCTGGCAACTGTAGTTGGATGGGAATAAGCTACACCCGAAGCTGGCTGCTGGCTACATTGGAAAAAGACAGTAAGTAATTAGATTAATCCAACATACTCATCTAATGCCTACACATTTCAAACTTCCAGATTTGATTCATACTTGTCTGTTCTACAAACAGACCTGGAACAACTATCATACACTGTAATTACTTTTATTACCTCTTATCCACCCCATTAAAAAGGCTGTATTGTTTTGAAGTTTCTGTGAATGGAAATATATCATGCAGGCAATGACTTTCTTCTTAGCAACGAGTGGTGGTAGCTGTGTTCCACTGCTTGAAAATAACCCAAGCCTTTCATTCAAAATAATACAGAAGTCTTACACAGTTATCTTTTCATGACCAATAAGTTCTTAAGTGTTTTAGTGGTTCTTCAATAAAACTGATATACCTGTCAAATTAAGAAAAATACTGCTTTTCTGTGAGAGCTCATTACTGATATGCACTTGCATGATGTTGTTCAGTAAATCATATTAAAGTAATGAGATTTTAAAGACTTCTGTGAAAAATAGCTCAGAACTCTTAAATTTAAGGAAGAGACAGTTTAAACATTTCTGATGTGGGAGTTTTCCCACAAAAGTTGAAAATTATAAAAGCTGGCCCCACTCACTCATACAGAAGTCCACTGCCTCACAACATGAAGCATCAAAAGAACAGGCAGTCAAATCAAGCAAGACAACTGCTACCAGAGGTCTGTCAATCTTCCAGGCACATGCTGAGACTAATTTGCTTCTCTTTAATGTGCAGGTAAAACATTACTATGTAGCTATTTAATAAAAATAAATAAATATTAATAGTGGAAATAAAAAATTATGGCTTCTAAGACTTAATTATTTGAACTAAAACTAATATTGTCCTATAATGATTTATAACTTGCATTATTATTAAAATCCTATAATAGCTATTTTTAAACAAATAAAGTGAACTGGGCAAAATATCACTATCTGGAACAATTATATGAAATAGGGAATTGAGTGATTATTATGAAATTTTTAGCATACTTCCTGTACTGATTTCCAATATTTTAGAGTCTCTATAGAGTTTCACATCTCCATAGCATTATTAGAAGATTATTCAAAAACAATTCCATGCCTATCAAAGAGGTAGTATCCTCTAATTTTTAGAAAAAAATAGATAAATTAAATCTTGTTGGAAGCAAACACTCAAAGTGGAATTTCAGCATGATTATGCTCAAAACCAAAATGAATGAGTTACAGTATTTCTTTCCTAAAGACTGCAATATTCTCTCTGACATAGCTATCAGAAACAAAGCACCTTTTAACTATAGTTACTATTATTTTTGCAAAAGACATTTCCATAACTCCCTTTTGTTTAATACATTTTATTTTAATAAAAACTGATTTTGTAATTTTAATTACAGCAGAACCCATTAACTTCAATATATTTTTTAAAAATTCTTACAGCAGAAACACACAGAGAAAATATTATTATTGTACTTACACATCTGGACTCCACCTTCTTCCCATCTTAGGCCCCTGTTTGCTTTAAAAACCACTTGCATTTCATCCAAATTTAATTCAGTTGTGAGTTGTACTCACAATTATGTTTCATTTCATTTTCAACTTCTTAGCATAACAGTGGAAGGAAAAGACCTGACTCACTCTGGTGTAGCTCCCACCAGTGCTTGATGTATATAGACAGTTTATTTATTTTGTCAGTTTAAAGTGAGAAATCAAACTCCATCAGAAAATTCAGGAAGACTATTTTATGGTAAAAGTGAATGACAATTTATAAAATTAGGCTGTGTTATCTACATAACTAACAGTACAAAAGTGTAAAATATTCATACGTTCTGAGGTAATTTGCATTATCATATGTACCTACTAAAAATACATTACATTGGGAAAACGGGCAGTAAACTATCTCAGACTGCACTTGAACACATCAACAGTCTAATACTGCCAACAAGGAAAAGTCTTCCTCCCCATTCTTATTCCTCCTTCCTCCCATATACTAAACCTGGCTATGACATCCTATTTCATCCCTAGTGCTAGTTCTGCTACTTGTCAAGCTATTCATTGCACTGATTTAACTCATTAATCTAGCAGAAAACAACTAGATTTTTTTTAATTATTTTTTTCCTGAGTTCATTTTCTATCATAGTGGAAA
The DNA here is from genome assembly GCF_031753505.1 of Anomalospiza imberbis. NCBI lineage: Eukaryota > Metazoa > Chordata > Aves > Passeriformes > Viduidae > Anomalospiza > Anomalospiza imberbis. The sequence continues at coordinate 4,207,341 of NC_089720.1, forward strand.
TGTTAGAAACACTGTAACTCACAAAACAGTCTGCTGAGTGCTAGAACCCACATAAGTTATACATATGGAAACAGAGGAAAATAAATAATGGGAGAGAAAGAACAGGGACCTGCCCAGGAAGCATTAATCTGTCTCAAGTTTCATGAAACCGTGCTTAAATTACTATTACAGAATATATTACAGCATTAACAACACACTATGAGGTAACAGTATCAGTCTATCAACGAAAATGCTTTTGTCCTCAGAATATATATATATATATATATGATTAAAGCTGCCTGACAGTTTTCAGTGTTTAATATTGTGAAGAGATTGTGATCATTATGAGGACTATTAACAAGATTCTGCTGACAGTTTAATTTCTTCTGTGCTATTTTTGTACCAAACTTCCTTATCATGGTATAGAATTAGCAGCTGAAATAATTTTATTTCTAAGGCTAATATAATTCTATGACCATGTTTATTTTAGCAAATGTATTCCCCTTGCTTCTGCAACACCATGCAGAGCTAGTGACCGAGTTTGCAAGACCACAAGAAAAATATTCTAGAATTGACTGCTACTTCATTTTTAAAAGTTATGTTATGCTGTTACAGAAATTCATATCAACATCTTTTCTAAATTTGTTTATTTTTCTCCCCATGGTCTTACTGAGAACCTTTTAACATAAAGATGACCAGATGCTTTCAGGTAATTAATTTATAATCAAATTATTTTTGTGTCACTGTCATTTAACTTACAAGAGTTTTTAATCCTTGTTTGGTGATTAGTACCTCATCATATTGGCCAAGATGAACTTACCTCCCTCTAGACTATTTTGCTAGCTCCCTCTTCCACCAATCTTGCTTGCAATTTTTCATTGCCCGTATCCTAGTATTATCTATTTTTTCATTACTACAGATGGCAAGAACTGTATGGATCATTTGAGATGAAGTTTCGGCTGTGCCACTCACTCTGCTCCAGACTTTTTTTCCAAAGAATCTAGCTTCCTCAGAGCAGCTTCTTTAAAGTTACCTGTGTATTGACAATATTTCCCTTGCATCAAATATCACAACACACCATAAATAATAAGACTCAAGATCAATCCCTAGAGTACTCCACTGCAACTATTCCTCTGATAATCACTCTTCTAATTCTACTATCCACCTCTACCAGCTCCTTCTCTACAATTCTTTTACTAATTTCTAGCTTAAGTAATAATTTTCCATATTGCACCACATCAAGTATTTCAACTTAGTCCTAATAAATAAGGCTCAAAAAACGTAATCATTTAATCAAGTTATTAGAGCAACAATGAAATACGGTATGTCAGTTGAGCTATGGTAACAAACTACATTTGTGCACTTTACTGCAACAAAGAAAGTAATTCAGTTTAGATTAATCCCCTAACACAGTGGGGGAAAAGTTGAACCAAATTAGAAGCAGACAGAGAAGCTGACCGATTTACCTGGTACCTTAGTGAGTTTTCTTTGTAGATCAAGTCTTCTCTTCCCCCAAATAAATTCTAATATCCTTAATAGCATCTTTGAGTTCAAAGAATTTGAGTGCTCTTCATATGAAAAGATATGTAGTCCAACTGGCTTTACTAACTAGATAGAACTTTAAAATGACAGAATAATTTAGGCTGAAACAAAGATTATGAGGTCATCTGTTCTAACCCTGTGCCCAAACACAGCTAATAACAAAGTTACACTAGTTTTCCCAGGGCTTTGCGTCCAGTCAGTTTCCAATCATCTCCAAGAATGGAGTATCCAAGACTGCTCTAGACAACCTGTTCCAATATCTAAGTACCCTCACTGTCAAATTTTTTTTCCTTAGTTTATGAAAGATTGCTTCAAAAGCAAATGACTTCTAAACCAACATTTACTTAAAGCAAACCCAGTTTGTGAACATCCAATTCAAGGTAACTTCATATTACAATTCTTACAGTATTTTAACTTACTATCAAAATAAACATCACTCTTTGACTTAAGAAGTTACAGGCAAAGGACTCGTGAGCTTCAAATCTTACTCTGCTACATTGCATTAATATCTTCTGCCAAAGATTTTCATTCAAAATGAATGTATTTTATTCATACCACACCCATTTCTTTAGATGATCATAAAAGTAACAGTGCTTCCCCACCAAGCTCACTTTAATTTCAATTTTCTAGAAACAACACACATTCTGCAACACTCATTTTCTATCTTGGATTTCTATATCACTGTGTTTTCACTATCACAGTCACAGCCAGTGTACGGGCTACATGTTGCACTCAATTGTTCTTCTCCGTGTTCTGTAGATGTATGTTTTAGTCAATGACAGGTTGTCTTAGGTTGAAAGATGTAGCTGGGGTGTGTATTCTATTTGCCAACTGTTAGAGGTGGGGCAGTTATCCTCTGTCAATTGGACAGTTTTCTTTATCTCTTCCACAAACCAATCCTCCCTCTGGGAAATATCTTCTGTTAATGGGCCATTGAGTCTCACTGCATGACTGATAAAATTACATCATCCCATTGTGAGATGTTCCACCCAGGGGGAGGAGCCAAGCATTCCTACCTGGATATAATCTGAGATTTTGGAACACCAGAGCAGCCTTTTCCCACTGGATTCCCAGAGGAGCAGCTGTCTTCTCCACTGGATTCCCAGAGGAAGACCAGGCCCATCTATACCACCACTGGATCTTCAGAGGAAGTCTACACCTTTCTACAGGATCACTGCTTCAACAGAACAACATCTGTCACTCCAGGAGGACTGCAGCCACCATTTAATCAGACTGCTACCAACACCCTGACCCACAGGGTGTCAGGTCATATTCTGACTCTGTCAGTGCTGGTTTGTTTTCTTTTTTTGTACTATTGCATTTGGATTTTTAATTTTCCTAGTAAAGAACTGTTATTCCTATTCTCATATCTTTGCTGAGAGCCCCTTAATTTAAAAACTGTAATAATTCGGAGGGAGGAGGTTTACATTTTCCATTTCAAGGAAGGCTCCTGCCTTCCTTAGCTGACACCTGTCTTTTCAAACCAAGACACAGGTCATTTCCAGCACCTTACCTAATGTTTTACATGACTCCCTACCTGCCCTAAACTACTACTTGCATATCCCTATTTCCCCATGTGTTGGAAATTATATAACTTTCCTATCTAATAATTTTATTTAACTTTTTTATTAATTGCTGTAAATAATCATAAGCAGTATATTACTCTTAAGCAGTGTAATTTTCCACTTAACCCAGCATGTAGCTGATTTGGTTTTTTAAAAGACTGTTATTGTTAAGAGTTTGATTATTAGATCATTGAAACTTTAAGTTTTGCTAAAATAACCTTGATAAGCTTCAATGAACAAAGCCTGAGGGAGTTAAAAGCCAGACACCTGGCATCCAGAATTTAGAACTTTCCAAGGACATGTTGAAATAACCAGAAGATAAAGAAGTGACTAACAAAGACGATCTAACATGTGCTGCACACTCCCTGTCTGGGAAAGATAATAAATATACTTAAATTGTGGACTAATGAGCATGAGAAGTGGGAAATCAATAACCCATAGAAGACAGAATACTAATTAATGAAGATAATTGTGTAATTTAGAACCAATGTGTTGCCATTGAGCAGGACGGGAACAAAATTACTCCAATATCAGAAGGCAAGAAAGAATTGATTTATTTCAAATGCACCACTCTATATATAGAGAACATTGTGCAGACTAATTTCATTGGTCTTAAAGTAAAAACATCTCACACCATCAGTGCGCTCTGAATGACGCATTGTGGCAAGACATATCTATAAACAACGTGAAAAACAAGAGAGAGAATTATTTACATTCTTTCCCAACTGTTTCCCAGGCTCTTGCCTGGTTAGAAAACCTTCTCTTCTTTCTCTCTGACTGAACTGAGAATACCCATATTTCCTCCGTTTCGTTTACAAAATAGAAAAAAGAAAAAGAAAAGGCAGTGTTTGTGCCCTCCTGCAGGACCCTTGCAGGAAAGAGAACAAACACAGCTTGAGAGTTTTATTAACTCAAATCAATCAAAACTTCAATATGGATATTGACTCAGAACGGTCGAAGAGATTCCAAACTCTTATAAATTTCAATAAATCAGTTACCAATTCTAGGATAGTAACAACTCATTGTCAGTCTGCCAAAGGACTGACAGTCCAACTTGTGAAAACCCATTTCCCAGTGTGAGCAGATGCCCACATGACAGAAAATAAGGTATTAACAAACACATGCACATACCCAAATCAGCCAAATTTGGAATTTGGCAAGATGAGTAACATCTGTTTGCCACAGCTGCAAAGCCTTTAGGCCTCTGGGATTTATCCCAGCCAGTAAGGTGCAGCAGGTCAAGCCTTGGTTGGCATTCATCAAATTGCTTTTGCAAGGTGTGTGCACTTGATAGAAGAATCATGCAAGGCTTTTGGCCCATGCAGTCATGTCCTCAATGAACAACTTGAGTGACAAATTTGAACTCAGGTCCAAATTGCATCCTCAAAGCTTTCAAAACAGTTGAGTAGAATTGACCCAGTTCAGAAATTGACCAAATTCAAAAACACTTGAGAAATCTCTGAAATGCCATGGCCACAGCCCTTAATTCAATCACTTGGGCCGAGGCTATCGTGGCTTTCCAGTACTTTGAGCTGTCAGTAAAAACACAGCTCTTTCCGCCTTTTTTTTTTCCCCAAAAGATCCAGCAGCACCTGCGGGCTCTAGGACCCTGCAGTGCTCGGCGAGGCGGAGGACCCGGTCCAGGGGGCCGGGCCAAGAGTCTGAAACGTGGCCGGGGGAGCGGAGAGCTTCCGGCTTTTTGCCCTCCCCCCACCCGACCTGGCCATGGATCAAACCACAGCTTCTCGGGACTCCCCTCCTCCCGCTCTGCGAACAGGAGCAGGACGCGTGGGGTGCGGGCAGGGGAGGTTTTCCTGGGAATATAACATTCCAACCTGGTTTTGGGGCTCTTGGCACCGCCCATGCCTGCCCAGTACAAGGGGCTGCTCCTCGTTCCCAGTGTGTTTGCGCTGCCGCGGGATACAATGGACTGGATCGCGGCCCCACCCCCATCCCCAGCCACGGTACCAGCAGCGGCGGCGCTGCTGCGGACCAAGCTGGTGCTCCCTCCCGCTGCCTCTGCCTCAGTGGGACAGAGCTCGGGGCAGTCTGGGGGAAGCGAAGGGAGTGGTGGGCTGGATGCAGGCTCTGAAACAAACAGGCTGTCCAGCACTGGGCTCTCGGCCGCTGGATCGCAGGGCGGAGCCGCTGCTGAGTCGGCTTCAGGCGGCGCGGCGACAGGAGCCGCTGCGCCCTGCGGGCGCTCCCCGCCCCCAGCGAGCGGCGCGGGGGTGCAGTTTTCCCCACGGCATGGCACGCTGCCAGCCCAAGCAGAGCGGGCGGCGCGGTTTTGGCGGCGTCCGTCGGTGCTGGCGGTCCCGGGGTCGGCGGCGGTAGTAGGCTCGGCGCCGGCGGCGCTGTCGGTCCCGGGGTGGGGGGGCCGTGGCGGCGGCAGTGGCGGCGGCGACGGGCTCGCTCCGAGCGGAACGGAGGGTGGAGCGAAAGGCAAGGCTGCTGCTGCCGCTGGAACGGTGGGCAGAGCGGCGGGCGGGGCGGCGAACCCCGCTGCCGGCAGGGGTGGCGCCATGGCAGGCGGAGTGTGGAAGGCAGCCACCACCCCTGGCGCGGGAGCCAGTCCCACAGAGGGCAGGGCGGAGAACAACATGGAGGTTCCACCCAAGACGTGTTGCTGCACCGCAGGCGCTGGCATCGCAAAGGATATTAAATCAGCCGGTCCGCACGGCGCGCAGAGGGGCGGACCGGGAGGTAAAGTCTGCCCCGCCGGCAGAGCAGAAGCCCCTGCGGGCAGCAGGAGGCGTGCCAGGGGACGAATCAAAGGCTCCATTGCCGGTCCCAGCAGTACAAGAGGGCGGGACTCGTACATCTGCGCAGGCTCCATTAGCGAAGGATTCGGGGGGGCTCCAGCCCCCACTGCGCCACGGACTGCGGTCGGCGCCGGCCCCCCGCGAATGGAGTCCGGAAAGGGGGGGGCTGCGGAGCCACGGGCGGTGGCGGCGGCCGCCGGTCCGGGGCCGCCCCGTGCAGTCCTTGCAACGTTGTCCGGGGCGCGGGCTGCTCGCCTGCGTCATGAGGCACCGACCCAAATCGACCCAAACCTCCTGTGTTTTGGTTTGTGCCCAATGCCTCTGGTCCTCTCACTGGGCATCACTGACAAGAGCCTGGCTCTGTCCTCTTTGCACTCTTCCTTTAGGTATTTATATACATTAACAAGATCCCCCTTGAGCCTTCTTATCTCTAGGCTAAACAGTCTGAGCTCTCTCTCTCAGCCTTTCTTCATAGAGCTCTCTCTCTCAGCCTTTCTTCATAGGTGAGAGGCTCCAGCCCCTTCATCATCTTTGTGGCCTTTCATTGGACTCTCTCCAATATGTCTATGTCTCTCTTGCACGAGGGAGCCCAGAACTGGACACAAGATTCCCGGTCTGATGGGGCGTAACTGGCTCAACTGTGCTGATGTGAGAGGCAGATACCATGTCTTAGAAGGTGTCATAAACCATCAAAGACCCCCAAAGTGCCCCCAGACTAATTTCTGAGGCTTTCCACCAGAAGACTGAAAGCTCCCCCCCAGGGGAGGTACCTGGATGTTCCCACACAGCCTGAGCATATTTTATCCCATTGGACTTTGTGTTTCAAGGGTTTTTTCCTCACCCCCAATGGATCAAGACAGTGATCACTACTGTGACCAACGGACATCGAAATTGCATCAATTCTCATTGCAGGTCCATGGGTAGTAATATGTTCCCTTACTCTTATCCTTTCTTTCTTTTCCCTTATACATTTTCTTAAATGATATTTTCATGCTTTTATATAGCTATATTACGATAGATAATAACTCATATGGCTACATACCTGCTTTCCATTGTGAGACAGAGTGAAAATTTAAGAGTAGAAATCTATTTAGATTTAGATAAAATGTACCGCTTTGAGCTTGCTAGCATAAGTAAAATATGCTGTTTAGTCTAGTAGCTTTGCAACTAATAGAACTGCCCCAGCTAAAGAAAAAAAATGCAAATTTCTAAGCTAAAGAGATAAGAAATAAGAGAAACTCCTTAAACCAAACAAAGCAAAGTAACCCAAAAGTTCTTTCTATACTTTCTAACAAAAAACTAAGTACTAGTGTAACTAGCTGTAAGTGTAATGCAAAAACAACAAAATGAATATACATAAACCTATTCTAAAATTCTATAAATATGTAAATTAGTAAAGAATAATAAAAAAATATGGAAAATCCTCAAGGGCACACATGTCCTTTAAAGAGGAACAATCCCCCACATGCGTCCAACACTGTAATAAACATGCCGTCCCTACAAATCTTTATAAGAATTGTAGGGTTTTAATTTTTTGTCCGTGTTTCATTATGGCGAGCCAGGCAGGAGATTTTCTGTCCTCACAAGGGCAAAAGAGAAAACAGACCTCCTTAGTGTGCCCCAAGGAATTTCCCTGGAGGGGGCTCCGCTCTATCTCAGCTTACCACCTACAGAGACAGACAACGACCTGCTAGTGTACAGATAAACAGTTTGTATATCAAAAGACCCCAGAAGAGAGAGAGACAAGACTGCTAGTAAGTCACTCAAGAGACGTCCAAGTGCACAGCCTCGTTCCTGCGCCTGCAAGCAGCCCAGCCAATAAGGCAGCTAGACTAGAGACAAGTTCATTGTTCGATAGAGCAGCCGTTAGCAATCCTAAGGGTAGATCAAATGAACCCGAAGTTTGTATGCTTATAGTGTCCAGACATTGTATAGTTAATGTATTTGTAATCGTGTAAGTGCGTAGTGTATAAAGAGAGCAAACAAGTAAGTGTACCCGCGGCATGAGGGGGGAAGTTCTACTCGCATCTGAAGTGGCCGAGTAAAGCACAAGGCGCTGGCTGGGATAAACTGTAGGGGTAAAGAGTGCCCCACGGAGAAGTAGAACAAGTAGAAAAACGTAAGTAAAAACATTTATTGTGTTTAAAAGTAGTAATTTGTGTAGACTGTGCACATTTTAACCGTGGCTAGATGAACTTAAGAAGTTCCTCTGCCCCAGTAGTTCAAACTTAATTCCTAAAATTTTACTGTGTGCTGTTATTCTGATTGTGTCCAGAGTGTGTAAAGACCAAAAAAAGCTGATGTAAGTAAATGCTGAAGTGTTGTATGCTGTGTTGTGTTAAAAAAGTAGGCACTTTAAGTAATATCACCTTTCCCAGTGAGTTTGTGTAATTTTTCCCCTGCATTGTAGTAATTTGATTCTCTAGATTATAAAGTTATATTTGTAGAAATTTTTAAATTTTGTTTACAAATGTAGCATTTTCTGCAGAAAAGCTACAGTATAGTGATTTATGTTTAACTGTAGGAAAACAAATTAAAGGAATTCCAATAATTCCTCTCCCACAACAACTTAAGCCCTGACTCTCGTAAATTTGAGATAAAAAGGGGAGTCTATGTTTATAGGCATATCAGAGTTCTTACTGTAACAGGCACAGCCTTTTGCAAGGCAACAAAGTGAGTGTCAGTAAAAACAATGCTTTAATTAAATTTTGTGAGAAGAGAACTGGAAAAGACTGAGATTTTGTAAAAGAGAGTTTAAATAAGAGACAAATGAGTTTATATAAAGAGGCTTTATCAGACATCAGCTAGTAATATAGTAAATCTAGACTAAAAACAACCCACCATAAAAGTGATAAATGCCAAAGTAATAAATGGAATAGCCTACAAGCAATTCCCAAAAGTTTTTAGTACATTGAAAAGCTAACACCTTGCGTGAGTACTATCACAATGCAGAGTTTGTGAGAAGCACTAGTATTACTATTCTATGTCCCAAGTGTAAATTAAAAGTTCCTAATCAAACCGATTCAAAACCTGAGATATTAACGCTTATGTATAAAAAATTGCATCTAATATCTACCACCCAGAAGTCTGTGTGTAAGAAAAACTGAAAAAAAATGTAAAACTTAAGTAAAAGCAAAAAAAATATAAAGAATAAGAACTAACCAGAGCAAAAAAGTTCCCAAACTAACCCCTTTGGGGGGGCTCGCTAAAAGAAAATCACCAGTAAAAGCAGCTCAAAAAATAAAAAAAATATAATACCTTATTACAATCAATACTGTTTTAAGATGAAAAAGCAAATAAAGTCTTGTATCCTAATATGTTCACCTTAAAGAATCACCCAAAATAACAAAGTAACTGTAGGTTCAGAGTTCCCTCTGACCCACTAGTGTTAGCTCTTAAAAAAAAAAAAAAACCAAAGCAAAAAGAAAGCAAATCAAACATCTTATTCAGCATGCCATATAGGCAGCAATGTATAAAATCAGACAAAGTTTATCATACTGAAACACAAAAACATACATAATTTGTTAAAGGCTCCTCCTAAAGTAACAAAAGATGAAGAAAACCTCGGCAAAAGGGAAGAGGACTCAAGCTCTGAAAATATATCCACTCAAACCCATCCCCCTCCTAACAGTCCAATTTCATCCAAAACTAAGAAGTAACAGACCCCTCTGCGAGAGGCAGTGGGACCAAGAAAAAGGAAAAAAGTAGAATTTTAGTTGATTCAAAGGCCATATATTCAGTTTTAAATAAAGCTTTAGTACCTGTAAAGAACAATTATGTTGTAGTGTGAAGAACAACTGACCAGTCTAAGAAGACATACTTTTGCAAACCTTTAAAGTAACAATAAAGTATTTACAAGTTTTCATATATGTCCAATTCACTAAACATTCTAAAATGGGGAGGTTACTCTAAAAGTAAATAATCAAAAATACATAGAGGTATTAAGTTTAACATTAACAGCCATTAAAAATAAAAAAAAGTGAAAAGATATTAAGTATTTTTCAGGATTATAAGCCTCTAATGTAACAAAAAAGGTGAAGAACGTCCCCCATAGTAATCAAACTTAAAAAAGAGACACAACCAGTAAGAATTAAACAGTACCCTCTGAAAAAGAAGATAAGGAAGAAATCAGCCCAATAATTAATAGTAGAAGATTAAGAACTGTCAATAATATAACAAGATTTATATCCTGTAGTAACAAATCCATATACCTTACTAACTTGTTTAACACCTGAACTAACCTAGTTTACTGTTTTAGATCTGAAAGATACTTTCTTTTACCTCCCTATCCACAAAACCAGCCAGAAAAGTTTTACATTTAAATAAAAAAAGCCCTAAAAGCAAGCACAAAACCCAACTCACATAGTCCATGTGCCTCAAAGCTTCAGGATTCCCCCACTCTGTTTAGAGAACAACTTACAAAAATCCAGTCCTAAGAAACTCCACAAGAAAAAGAAAAAAAAAAAACCCACAAGCATAGCAGAGTAGTACCAGCTGTAAGTTTATAATTACGGACTGTTCGTCAAATAGAACTCTCTAGTAGACAAAAGAAGTCACACAAACCTTTCACCAACTAGAGTGCCCTCATGTCAGCTCCAACTTTAAAACTTCCAAATGTAAGTAAACTATTTTTTCTATTCTCCCATGTAGCTCAAGACTTAAATTCATACCAGAGGGCAGTTATTTACTTTTCCAAGTAACTAAATACAATGCCAAAAGATAGCCAAGTTGCCTCAGAGCTGTAGCAGCAGTCATGCTAAATATACAAGAAGCACACAAGTTTACCCTAAGACAAAAATTAACTATACTAGTGTCCCACACAGTGTCCACAGTACTACAAGTAAAAAGCAACCACCAGCTCTCACCACAGAAATTCCTAAAGTACTAAACCATCATAGTAAAACAAAATAATATAGAGAAAGTAGTAACTAACATTGTTAACCCAACTTATTTTCTCTGTAGAAATCAAGAAGAAACAATACACCACAATTGCCTAGACTCAAACAACAGTAATAAATTAACTTTTCAAAACTCCCATGGAAAGGGGGGTGTCAGTATTTATAAGTATTAACAAATACATTTTCAAAGTAGCCAGAAGCGTTCCCCACCAAAACTATCAAGATAGCCAGAGTAAATAACACCACTTTCAAAGTTCCAGTCACAATATTCCCAGACAAAGAATCACATTTTATTTCCAAAATAGTGCAAAAAACCTATATCATGACTTTAGGCAGACAAGTCAAAGAAAATAAAGACATGTAGCTAGAACTCAAAGCAGAAAACTAAGTAAACCAGTACATAACATACAGCCTAAAAATTAGGTATATGTTAAGTCTCTTACAAAAAAGACTTTATAACCACAGTAAGAAGAACCATTCCAAATGCTTCCCACCACCTTCACCACAATCAAAATTAAAAAGCAAAATGCCCAAATCCACCACACTCAAATGAAACAAGCCCCAAAAGCCCCTTAAAAATTAACACCGAGAAACAATAAACTAAAACTAAAACTTATTTGAGCAAAATAAATGTATTGCAAAGAGAGTAGTTTATAATTTTATTTATAAAATTATTTTGTATATAATTGTAATTAAAATCCTAAAGTACCTCTATCCAAAACAATACTAAATAGCCTTAGTCCCAAGTTCTAATCAGTACTCTAAATCTATAAGAAAACTAGTCACTACAACAAGTAGACTCGTGAACTTAAATCAACCCCTGCAGTTATCCCTAAAAGACCAGAGTCCAAGATCTCAAATTAATAGTAGAAGCGCTTAATATAGTTCAAGATAACATATCTTTAACTTTCAGTTTTATACAAGCACAGTTTTAGATGCAAGCAACAACAACTTTAATCATACAGGAGGGGGTAAAAATAATTTTCCAGCTAAAATTCAAAAAATTATCTAAGATAATATGATTAATTCTAAAAGAAAGTCCTGGTAGACTATAACAAATTTTCTAATTATATAAAGAAATCTCAGAAACATCTGTAACCTATAATCCTGCTTCTAATATAACCACTACCTTTATACTTACTGTATGCGATACCACTATTTATATTATCCACCCCATTATCACACTAAGATTAAATCATAAAAAATAGTACTCTACCTCTCAGAACATAAAGTGCAAACACAAAAAGTAAACGAAAAGTGACAAACAGTAAACTTAAAATCTTGTGCTACTAAAGAACAACTAAGATACATTTGTAAAAACAATACTACTAATGCTCAAGATGTGTGTCTTGACAATAAACAAAGTATGTACCACTTCAAGATTCATCCAGTCACTGATCAGAAAACTGTGCTTGTATATACTAATAAAAATTGCGTATACTTAAGAACTCCTTGTGCTATTGTAATTGTGCCTAGTAAGTCAAATATACATAATAAAGCATTAAAAAACACTTATTAACATAAAATTTTACATTAAGTTAAAAAATTTAATTATCATCTTATGGAAAGGGGGGAATGAGAGTGAAAATTTAACAGAGTAGAAATCCATTTAGATTTAGATAAAATGTACCACTTTGAGCTTGCTAGCATAAGTAAAATATGCTATTTAGTCTAGTAGCTTTGCAACTAATAGAACTGCCCCAGCTAAAGAAAAAAAAATGCAAATTTCCAAGCTAAAGAGATGAGAAATAAGAGAAACTCCTTAAACCTTAAAACAAAGCAAAGTAACCCAAAAGTTCTTTCTATACTTTCTAACAAAAAACTAAGTAATAGTGTAACTAGCTGTAAGTGTAATGCAAAAACAACAAAATGAATATACATAAACCTATTCTAAAATTCTATAAATATGTAAATTAGTAAAGAATAATAAAAAAAAAGATCGAAAATCCTCAAGGGCACACATGTCCTTTAAAGAGGAACAATCCCCCACATGCATCCAACGCTGTAATAAACATACCATCCCTACAAATCTTTATAAGAATTGTAGGGTTTTAATTTTTCGTCTGTGTTTCAATTGCAACCAAATTGTTCTAAAATAAATCCTATATGTATATATTTACAAACATCAATCAGTGTCATTTCACTCTAATCCACCCCAAGGGATTAACAAGAACCTAGGTTACCCTTGCCTTCTAGGGTGGGTCATAATACTTCTGTACAAGTCTCGAATATCCGGTATCATACACTGCACTTGAATAGAAAACTAGCTATAATTGCAAGAGTTCACTTCCATATGGCTACCTAGAAGACTGCATCTTAATCTAAACTCACAGGCATTGTGATTGGCTCTGGACCCTATTTACTACAATTATTGCCTTTACCTGCAAAGACTCACCACACTTAGCAATTCGAAGTTAACAATTCACTCCTAACTACCCAAGAACATAATATCTGTGACCTATCTCATTAGAGTAGGTACATGGTATGAACATAAGTAAGATGAAACTCAGATGCTCAAAGGTTCTTTATCTTCTTAACAGGAACCAAAATCTTGAAACAAGATAGAGACCATCACATTTGCACACTTCTCTGTCCAAACAATTCTCAATGTCCCTATCTCTCCATCAGCATCCTCACATTTCAGTCAGCCAACTTCAAAATAAAAGCATAATTATGCCTCTTCTCCAGCAGTGAATCAAGAATGCTACTATTTTTTACACATGAAAAAACAAGCCAATATTAGGTTGTTCATGTCAAACTGAATAGACACACAGTGGTTAAGGTGACCTACAGAATGCACACACACATGCACACACAAACTAAAGAGGACCAGTATCACCAAATTTCACATTTATTTCAGGCTTGTAAATAAATGGATTAATAGTTACTTAAATAAGTAACAGAGTTTTGCATTGCATGCAGGTTTATAACCCTAGGCCTAATACCACTACTAGCACAAAGGTATTGCAATACTCAGAAAAATTTTCTGTATTGGTATTTGCATAATCTAATGCTTCTCTCATTAAATCATTATGTCATTACATTAAGATAAACTCCCTTTTAGACACTGACTCCTGTGTTTTCTGTTCAAAATATTAAATTCATTCTTATGAAAGGACTGCTTTAACACTGATTGCTTTGTCTCTTCACTTTCAGACATGGCAAATATACAAACCATTTATAGGATAGAGTATTTTACTGATATGTAAATGGAATAGTATCTTGTACTTTTGACAGCAAAAGAAAAAGCTTTCAATCAGTCTTTCCATTTTCTCAAGAATACATTTAGGATTAACTATGAAAACAGTTTTGAACTTGAACTGTATTCCAATTATATGGTTTTAAGGAAATATCAAATTAGTTGTTCAGGTTCTTAAGTCTACAGACCACCTCAGCTCCACAATAAAAGGAATAACAATTTTAAAAAATGAATCTCCACTTCAAAATTGCATTTATATATGGATCTCTGTTTATTATTTACTCAAATATTGTTTATTTATTTACCAAAAAAATCCTCTATGTTAAAAAATCCTTCATACCCATGACAACACACTTTCAAATTTCACAACTGTCAAGTAAAACATAAACATACTGTGAGTACCTAATAAAAAAAAAGAACAAATATATCAGCTAAGTTTAATCCTCTCCTTTAATTATTATACATTGGAATAAACGGAAATTAATTTATTTTATGCCCATTTCCAGAAAATAATCACTTGGGAGTCATTCCAAGACCCACATAAAACTATATATTCCTGAAACTATATCGGGTATGCAATTTTGATTAGCTAGATGACAGTAGCACACATCTGCATTCATTTGCCTATAATCCCTCATATTTCATATATTTGCTTTAGCCTACTATTTTCCCATTAACTAAGACTTAGGAGTCAAAGAAGGCCTTTGTTATACATTTATGAAATGAATAACAGAGATTCAAATATGAACTTCAAGGTGCTACTCCAACACAAGCCAAAAATGTGATGATGTTCATGATTGTATCTGGGTTTTGTCAAATTAAGTAATTTGAGTTCAGAAAATGTGAGATAATAGATGCTACCAATTACTTTTCAACAGTCTGACACACAATTTGGATGCACAAAGATGCAAAAATTTAAGGCAACATACCTATACAAAATATATGGTTCCAGGTCCCCAAGCTCCACTATAAGACCTGCTCCTGATCGTAGATACCCAAGTAGGAAATCTTTTTAAAAGAAGCATGCCTCCAAAAGTACTTTCTCTACTTTCTAATACATAATTTATAACATTACTTCAGTGGAATGGGACAGTCCCCTGTATTTTCTGGTGTTTCTATTCTTCCCTTATCTATCCCATAGGTTAGGTTGGTGTAATTTTAACACGTGTTAAAAAGGATTCCATCCTCCCACACTGACATAGGGGGAAGCAAAGACTTGGGGAGCAAGCCCCATCTTCACTGAAGGAGAAGTGTCCGGGGGGCAGCAGACAGTAACTTGCTGGCGTTGTTGACTCTAAGTGCCCATATTAATTTAAGGGCCTTGGGATTTGATGCTGCCTCCTCCGTGGTGTCCGGCTCCACCTCCCCACCCTCACACCACTGGGGATACAGGGAGGTCCTTACCAGGATAAGAAAACACACCTGCGGGAGAGGCAGATAAGCAGATGGGTCTCAAGCACAACTATCGCGGAGTAGCGGGTTGCAGAAGCAGGCCCTACACGGGGCGGAGGATGGGAGCAGTCCCGAGCACTCACCCCGAGGGGGCGGGGAGATCCCGATCAGGGACACGAAACCGGAGGCGAAGAGGGAAGTGACTCCGGGCAAGGATAGAGGGAGGGAGGGGTCGAGGTGGTTACCTATACTGGGCAGCAGCCCCGCTATGGGTGAATCCAAAGTAGTTGCCGGTGGCCATTTTGGCATCTTCTCCCAGGCGGCTGGGCACTGTGGCGAAGATAACCAAGAGGCGGCAGCGGTCGGGGCCATGACAGGAGGCCCGGCAGGAGGAGGCGGGGAGAGAAAGGGACAGACAGACAAGAGACAGAAGTGCGCGCGAGCGCCAGGTCAGACGCGGCGCCTCAGGACCACCGTTCCTCCGCCCCGCGCGCGGGCCGCATCTCCTCCCCCTCGCCGCCGCCCCCCTCCCCCCACGCTCACGGACACACAGAAACATCGAGCGTCATTACTTACCATAGGTGAAAGAAACTACCGGGCATATAGGAATCATGAGTGCAAGCTAGCAGGGACAACGGCGGTTGAACTCTGAACTTTCAGCCCCCTCCTCACCGCCGCGTTCGCTCACTCCCTTCCCCCCTCCACACACACCTACGGCGACAACAGCAGTGTGGCCGGACCAAGGCTGTGCGCACGCGCGAGATGTGTGAAGGGCTGCTAGAAGTTGTAGTTCAGCCAATGGCTACGCCCCCGCCCGCAGAAGAGCACCCTCGATGTCGCGTAGGCTCCCACCACACTCGAGGCGTGAATCCTCCTGTGCTTGATGTTGCAAAGGTTCTTGGAAGTTGTAGTTCCCCTCGCTGAGGCCCAGGCGCGAGGAAGAGCTGTTCTTAGAGTAACGCTGCACGTACCACTCCTCCTGCCTGTCCCCTTTCTCTCTCCTTCCATCTGTGAAAAACGCCAATAACTTGTGTTAAAATTTTTAAAGTTTAATAGTAATAAAATGGTTATAAAAATAGTAATAAAAATTAGAGCAATAAGAATTTGGACAATAAAGGACAATAAAAAAGCAAAGAATTACGGACGTCCGGATGCTCTTGGGCACTAAGCCACAAAAGCATACCTTGCAAACAAAGGATTACCCCTTAAAAGCAATAGCCTGTTGCATATTCATATATCTCATACATGATTCAAAAATTCTTTTTCAAACAAAGGATGTCTTCTGCTTAGTTTCTGCCCCCCCCCCTTCATCTTGTAAATCAATTTCTTGGCTCCTAGAAGTCTGGAAGAAGTCTGAACAGTCCCGATAAGGAGGCAATAATTCTTCTCTGGATTTTCGTGTCTTGTTGCTGTTATCAATATGCAAAGAATTTCTTGGTAATCTTATCCATTCCTTGAGCTAGTTACAAAAAGTGTCTTACATCACATAGTTTCTATTTTAATATTATGCTGTAGCCTAAAAACTATATTCACACTACTTAAAAGAGATTAATACAGCATAACTTTCCACCATGACACATATAGTATTCATTTTTATATTTGCATAAAGCCAATCATATAATATGCATCTATAAGACATCATCCCATGTCACACCTACACTCACACCGCACCTGTACCCGTGGACTCATATTGCAAAGATAGGGTCAGTTTCTCATTCTTTCCTGAAAACCTACAACACACCACAGTAGTGAGAGGGTGCTAATGTCTTTACAAACAATTCCATGGGTGAGGGTATAGGTGTTAACGTCTTTGAAATGGGTCTTAATGTCTCTACCAACTTCAAGCGCAGGTTTGTTACAGAACCCCGACAGTTTGACTCCTGAAACAGACAAATGGCTCCGCACAAGTCTGAGTTTCTGAACTTTGGGTGAAAATGACAGGATCAAGGGGAGGGTATGTGATAGGTAATTCGGAAAGGCTGTACCTTCCTGCTACCTCAGCTAATGGGGAAAGGAAGAGGGCAACATGTGGCCCTAAACTTTTAATTTGTTTTTCTATCACATGGACATCACCCAGCTCTTGCCCATAATCTGTTACCTATTTCACGGATTAATTCCCCTTTCAACAATTTCCCCCCACTGCTGCCTAGGCTCCTTTTTAAAGAACTATAACTCATTTGGTAACAGGTGGATGCACCCAAAGGACCTGTGACCTCATGGAGAGTCCATGCTGGAGGAGTTAATGAAGAATTGCAGCCTGTGGAAAGGACCCACGGTGGAGAAGTTTGTGGAGAACTGTCTCCTGTGGGTGGGACCCCACATTGAAGCAGGGAAAGAACATGAGGAGGAAGAAGCAGCGAAAGAACATGAGGAGGAAGAAGCAGCAGAGAGGTGTGATAGTAACTGACTGCAAATCCCATTCCCCATCTCCCCGCCCTCCTGGGGGAGGGGGCAGGGGAGAGGTATCAGGAGTGAAGATTAGCCTGGGAAGAAGGGAGGGGTGGGGGGCAAGTTGTTTGAAGATTTGTTTTTATTTCCATTATCCCACTCTGTTAATTGCTAATAGCCATTGGTAATAAATTAAATTAATTTCCTGAAGTTGAGTCTGTTGAGCCCGTGATGGTAATTACTGAGTGATCTCTCCTTGTCCGAAAATATAATGAAAGACTCATGAGTCTTTCATTATATTTTCTCTCCCCTGTCCAGCTGAGGAGGGAAGTGATACAGCAGCTTTGTTGAGCACGTGGTGTGAAAAACGACAATCACTTGTTTTAAAATTTTAAAAGTTTAACAGTGTGAAAAAGGCCAATCACTTGGTATTTAAATGTTTAAAAGTTTAATAATAATAAAATGTGTGAAAAACGCCAATCACTTGGTTTTTAAATTTTTACAAGTTTATTATAATAAAATAGTCATAAAAATAGTAATACAATTAGAGTAATAAAAATTTAGAGTTAGGACAATTACAAGACAATAAAATCAAATAATTAAGGACGTCCAGATGCTCTCGGGCACTTAAGCCCAATAAGCATGCCTTGTGAACAAAGGGATAACCTTTAAAAGCAATAGCCTGTTGCATATTCATATATCTCATACATGATGCATAAATTCCTTGCAAATTAATAACTTTTCTGGGTTTTGTCAACGTCTTCCCCTCAATCCTGGTGGTTCCATAAAGACGGAGAGAAGGTGGAAGAATGTTTGTCTTTTCCGATAAGGAGGCAGTAACTCTTTATGGGCCCCCATCACTGCCATCTCTGTGTGAAGAGTTTCTTGATTATCTCATCTCTTGCTTGAGCTAGTAAAAAAACCCCGACATACATAGTTTCTATTTTAACTACAAAACTACATTTACCATACTATTAAAATGTTAATACAGCACTTCTAATCAATATAACATGATACATATAGTATTCAATTTAATATTTGAGAAGAGCAAATCATTTCATATGCATTTTTCACAATCCCCCTCTTATTCTTTACAAATCATTTGGCTTGAGCAACATTTCTTGTCCACTTGCATTTTTTGGACTATGCTGGTAATCAAATAACATATGGGATTAAACAAGGAAGAAACATCAGAACAGTTGTAAAACATGGAAGGAAGAATCCTAATTTCTTCCACTATCCCATCCTCAATACATTACCCCAGTAGTTAGTTTTTAACATTGTTTTCCCACTTTTGGACTGGTATCTGGGTTATTTCTTTCTCATATTCTTTGTTTTTTTCCAGGATGACTTTCCCGTTGTCATCTATTTTCAACAATCTGATATATTAAATTTTCCACAAATGCCCCCTTTTTTAGCCAATACATAGTCTAAAGCCAACCTATTCTGATACACTAGAGTTTTTGTTTGGCTTTGCTGATTCGATATTAATTCTAATGCCTGAGCGGCTTTGTTTGTTATCTTCTCTATAACTGCTTGGAGTCTTATAATACGATTCAGTATATTATTTGGGTTTAATACAGAGGTAGATTGCTGTACTGGTTTCACCTTTTTGTTTACTAATTGCCTTTTTGCTGAATCTTGGACTGTATTTCTGAAATCAAATGTAAAACAAATCCATCTCTCTCCTTTTGGACATTCAATGCCCCATCTATTACCACTTTTTCCTAAGTTCCTTGTAATACAATATTTTTCCCCATTTTGCCGGCAGGTACTCAAATTGGATAGGTTATAACAATGGCTGTTGACATGGGTATGTGTAACAAAAAAGGAACTTTAGTTTCTTTCCATGTAATATTTTCTGTAGCATTTGTGACACAATCTTGTCGGTATCTTGAAAGGTAAAAGACAACAAATAAGTGACAGAAGCAGGAATAACAGAGGTCTGGTATGGCTTATACCCCCACCTCCCCTGCCTATGGAGTTGCTTCCCATAGCAGGTATGTGTGATCTTCTTGGTGGCGAGTGCAGTGGTCAATCCAGGCTTGCCCTCTTTTTCCCTTGTCACTCCTTTTTACTAATTTTTTTAGGCAAGTCCTTTTCGACACTCCTTAACTGAGGTTTCCCACCGTTCCTCAGGTATCTCTCAGTCAACAGGCACTGATAATTCCCATCCACGAAACAAAGTTACTACTTCAATTGTTTTGAGTTCTTTCTCTATAGGGGATAGATTCAGTGCTTGATGCTTCTTGCAACGAGAGCATAGATCTTGTGAGCTAAAATACCAATTATTTCCATAATTTCAACATTTACTTATAACCCAGCTAGCGTGTCCAGCACTGGGATGAATAAAATAAAGTATACAGTATAATACTAATGGTAATTTCCCTTCTTCCCTGTACAAGTCACAGGCTAAGGCCAGAATATAAGAACTCTTTGATTAAAATAGTCCTGGTCCTCTTGTCAGAAGTGGCAGTATTCCTCTCCCAAGGAGGTGTCGGAGGTGTCTCAGGGCTTATTTCGGCAGTGCTTAAAACCAGTGATATAAGCTTTGCCTTATTTCTCAATTAGGTGTTATTCTTTGTACCTTCCTTGATTCATTTGGGTCTTCCCAAACCGTTACCACCCAGTCCCAGTTGAAAGTCAATTTGGTATCACCCGGTTTAGATGTGGTAGTCCATTCTTCAAGGTTTTTCACAAGTTCTTTGATTTTGCTGTCATGAATTCACACTCTTTCTGTGGTTCGGATTGCTGCTTTAGTAGTACCTGGAAGGGACTTCTTAATAACACAGTGTTAAAAGAAAGACAATACTGCAATAAGTTTTACTATTAGTTTTCTTCAAAACTTTCTGGGTTTTACTAAAAGCTTTTTTTTTTTCTACAGCCGCTTCTTCTTCTTGTATCCAGCTGTGTTAATAGCTGCAGAGGCCAATTCTTCTTCCTGTGAGCTATAATTAGTTAAATAAAAAAGACCAGGCCAATTTTAACACGACATAACATGACATGTATCACATCTCTTGCTTTTTTTTTTTTTTTACAGTCTTGCGTTTAACTCTGTCCTTCACCTCTCTCTCTCTCTCTTTCTCTCTCCCTCTCTTTCTCTCTCTTCACATTTTAACATCCACATTCCAGCATCAGTCCACCTTCTAACATCAGTCCACATTCCAGTGTCTTGGAGAGGTAAGTCTGCCAATCACCCCTCCCCCTTTTTCAACTTCTTTACAAATTAAATTACTTTTGTTATGCAATTCATGGCACTCTCCACCAAGGCTACTAGCCACTCACAGCTGACACAGTGCCAAAACTAAAGACTTGTTTTTCTATCACAATTTTACATTCACAAGCTTGAAAAGGTTGCAGCAACAAGATAAACAACAACTTCCTTCCAAAGTGACCCTGCCTGCACCAAAAAATTTAAGGCAATGTTAGTTAGTGCAATGCAATTTGCAACGAAGCCAAGGTTTGGTTTGGGAAGGGCATCTGAGGACACAGAGCATGAGTTTTACAATTCTATAATTTGAAGAGAGAATGGACAAAACATGAATACAGTGGGGGGAGACAGAAAGTAAGGAATTTGTCTCTGCAATACCTTCTCTTTGACTGTTAGGAAACACTGTCCAAAGAGGCTCCTGTGGTACAAACATAATTGGATGGAAAGAGGCACTCTTGAATTCAAGCTTTAATGTCACAATAGGAAACAGCACCTGAGCACTGCAGTGGTGAAGCATCCTGCCTGCAAACTCACTAGAGGCAAGCTACTGCTGCCACGCTGCAGGGCTACCTGCAGCACAGAAGGAATCATGACCAAGCCCTCCCTGCAGGCTTGGGTAAACCACACAAGGAACCCACAACTTCTTCATAGCTGTCTAACTCATTCTAGAAATAAAACTACAGCAAGCAGAGATCCCCCCCCACCATCTTTTTTTTAATGTGTGTGTCACACACCCACAGTGATGCTGAAAGTAACAAATTAACAGCTTACATTAGAAGATACTGAAACCTTTTCTTCATCCAGCTTTGTGTGTTCCCATTTATATATGTAGCCATCTCCAATTCTAGGTCAAAAAAATGAGCCCTATTTTTCAGAAGTGCTATGCATGCACAACTCTGGCTGCTGTTCCAGGTGCACTGTAAGTAGTCAGCACTTCCAGAAACACTAACAAACAAACAAAACAAAAACCAAGAAAGCAAAACACATTTGGGTACATGAAAAAGGACTGGCTGGAAGGAAAAAAAAGTTTCTCATTGACCTGCCAAGCAGCTGATGTTACCTTTAGTTTAACTTTACACACTGAGAACCACTTGATTGAACAGCCTCACATCGACTCAAAATAAATTAAAAGTAGGTTTGGCTATGTAACAGTTGTAAACTAGTTTTTCAATCTTAGAGTACAGCAAGTTACAAATTTCAAGTTGAAAAATCACAATGCAAATTGGAAGATATAATTTAAACTACTTGTACACAGTAAAGGGAAAAGAATTAGCTGAATCAACAGCTCAATGAAGACATTTGTTCAGTATGAAGCATCCTCCCCTATTTCCTTCTCTAGCCCAAACTTCCTTGTTAATTTTTTTTTCTCTGCCCTCTTGGCTTAATTTTAAAACTCTAGCTGTCATCTTCCCATCTTCTAGGATAACCCTTATTCTTAATTTCACTTGTAATTCTCATCCCAATAAGTTGCTACCCACCCCTGGGACTGATAAAACACCTCGTATCCAAAATTTAGTTTCTCCCTCTATTACCACATTTTTAATGATAGGAACTGTGAAACTTTCTCTCTTTTTTTTTTCCTGTTACTTTTACAGTATCTTTGCTCACACTATAATCTTTTGGAATATTTAACTGACAGATTCTTTTTGCCCCTGTGTCTACCACAAATTCTAATTATTTTTCTTGGGGACCCACTTTTAAAGTTATCACAGACTCTAGATGGTATTTGTCCCCTAAAAAAAATAGAACCTCTAACATCCCTATTATTCTTCTGTGCTCATCTCTCAGAAGATTTTCAGATCTGTTGCCCTCTTAGGACAATCTCTCCTATAACGTCCTTTGCTCTTACAGTAAAAGCAGACATTCCTGGAGTGCTCCTGAGATTTGATTTGTATTGGGGTTTTATTCTTTCCTGTTCCCCTGTCTCTACTACTGTCATGTCTAGGAGTAGTGCTTGTGTGGTTTTGATTTTTTTCTTGTAATTGTTTTCTCGCATGGTGACTGCCACAATCCTTGCTTTTAGTTTGGCTTTGGCCACAGACTTTCTGATCCTCCTTTAATAAATCATCTAATGATTTGTCATGCTGATCTTCAATTTTTTCCATTATCTGGCCAAGCACAAAGTTAATCTTTAACAAAGCTTTTCTCACATCAGTCTCAGGATCCATTCTGGAATGTTGCCTTATATTTCTCCCAAGTCTGTCCAACCATTCAGTTGGAGCCTCCCCTTTCCCTTGTTGTGCCTCAAAATCCCTTCAGCATTTTGCCCTCGAGATGATGCCCCTTTTATTCCCTTGATTATTAAATTACGATACACATTCATATGTTTTCTCCCCTCTTCATTATTTTGACCCCACTCAGGAGGTGTAGTTGGCATTTTGTCCTCACGGGGGGGGGCCCTGTGGATTTTCTTTACTCCCGGCTTCTTTGCTTGCAATTTTGATAATTTCCCTTGCTTCTGGAGAAAATAGTTTTGCCTCAGCTCCCACCCGCGGGGACTTGTTGGTGAGGGACCCATCCTCGCGTACACAACAAGAAAACGTACCTTTTGTTTGCCTCTGGTGCCAATTCACCTTTGAGGCTGGCTGCAGTCACAACTTCCCTTTCACGACCAGGGGAACAAGGCTAGTTTTGCGGGTTTTGCCTCAGCTCCCACCCACGGGGACTTGTTGGTATGGGACCCACCCTCGCATACACAACAAGAAGGTGCCTTTTAATTCACCTAATCGGTGTTACTGGCCAATGCTGGTATTCTTGGATATCCCTCAATCTAGCTGTGTTGTCCAAAGCAGAATTTTTAGGGGCCCCTCCCACACATTTTACCTTTTAATTTTTTTTTTACTTTTCTTTTTTCTTTTTTTTTTTTTTTTTTGCCAATTGATTATGCCAGGAAAACCCCTCTTTTTACCTTTTATTTTTCCCCAATTAATTATGCCAAGAAAACCCTCTTATTACCTTTTATTTTGCCCCCCCAAGGGGGTCCCACTCTTTCCCTGAGACCCAGTCCTGGTTTTCCCCGGGGGGGATTCCTTCACTCTTTTTATCACTTGCTTTGTCTATTTACTGGCCGCTTCTCTCGCGAAAAAGACGGAAACACAGTATGGGAGACAACCGCTCTCGCTTAGCAGGTCTGGGGTAACCAGCCCGCCTCTCATTCACACACCTTCATCCCCCCCTTATCCACCCCTCCCAACAAATACTTACCTATCTTTTGTCCTTGGGTCTTTGTTCTTCGTGTACACTTTAGTCTTAGGGGCTAATTACCACGGTTTTAGGGAATCCTTTCCCTTTCCTTTGTTTTATTGTCTCCTTTTGTCCATCGGATTGTAACCTGCGTCTGTCAGTAACACCAGGGGAGCACAGTGAGGCTGCCTAATCAGGGCAGAAAGCGTCTCCCTCACTGACTCTCCCAAGGCACTGGCAGAGAGGTGTTAGAAACCATCCTCTGCTATCATAATTGTGAAAAACGCCAATCACTTGGTTTTTAAATTTTTACAAGTTTATTATAATAAAATAGTCATAAAAATAGTAATACAATTAGAGTAATAAAAATTTAGAGTTAGGACAATTACAAGACAATAAAAAGCAAAGAATTTTGGATGTCTGGATGCTCTTGGGCACCTAAGTCCGATAAGCATTCCTTGTGAACAAAGGGATAACCTTTAAAAGCAATAGCCTGTTGCATATTCATATATCTCATAGATGATGCATAAGTTCCTTGCAAATTAACAACTTTTCTGGTTTTTGTCAACTTCTTCCCCTTAATCCTGGTGGTTCCATAAAGATGGAGTGAAGGTGGAAGAATGATTGTCTTTTCCGATAAGGAGGCAGTAACTCTTTGTCCTGTCACTGTTATCTCTGTGCAAAGAGTTTCTTGATTATCTTATCCCTTGCTTGAGCTAGTAAAAAAATCGTACATCGCATAGTTTCTATTTTAACATTGCGTTGTAACATAAAACTATATTTAGCACACTACTTAAGAGAATTAATACAGCATCACTTTCTAACATTACACATATAATAGTCATTTTAATATTTGAGAAAAGCCAATCATAAAATATGTGTTTTTCACAAACAGTAATAAAATGGTTATAAAAATAGAGTTATAAAAATTTGGACAATCAGAGTTAGGACAATAAAGGACAATAAAAAAGAAAGAAATACGGACTGTCCAGGTGCCTTCCTAGAACAATTAAGCCCAGAAAGCACACATGCTCACAAAGGATTAACCCTTGAAAGCAGTAACCTGTTACATATTCATCTATCTCATACATGATGCATAAATTATTTTCAAACAAAGGGTGTTCTCTGGTTATCGTCAACTTCTTCCCCTTAATCCTGGTGGCTCCTTAAAGACGGAGAGGAGGTGGAAGGATGTTTGTCTTTTCTGATAAGGAGGCAGTAACTCTTTAGGTGTCTTGTTGCTGTTATCTCTGTGCGAAGAATTTATTGATTATCTCGTCCCTTTCTTGAGCTAGTTAAAAAATATCTTACATCGCATAGTTTCTATTTTAACATTATGTTATAACCTAAAAGTATATCTATCACACTACTTAAAAAGGATTAATACAGTACTACAAAATAACTTTCCAACATAACACATATAGTATTCAATTTAATATTTGCGAAGAGCAAATAATTTAATATGCATTTTTCACAATCCCCCTCTTATTCTTTACAAATCATTTGGCTTGAGCAACATTTCTTGTCTACTTGCATTCTTTGGACTATGCTGGTAATCAAATGAAATATGGGATTAAACAAGGAAGAAACATCAAAACATTTGTAACAGATAAAAGGAAGAATCCTTATTTCTTCCACCATCCTATCCTCAATACATAACCTCACAAGCTAGTTTCTTAACATTGCTTTCCAATTTTGGACCAGTACCTGGGAGTAGAGGTGCGTTTCGAGGGGGGGGACCCCCCGGGAGTGTCCCGGGGGGCCCCCCCTTGGCTGCGTGTTCACTGGTAGCAGCAGGCAGGCAAGGAGACTCCACACGGATTCTGAGGGTGCTAATTAGATGAGGGCTTATTGGGGGTCCTAACCCCGGGAGGCAGGATGGTTTCTGAGGGAGAGGGGGGGAAAGGGGAGTGAGGGGGGAAAGGGGAGGGGGAAGAGAGGGGCTGAGCGGGCACCAGCCAGGAGAGCCAGCGAAGAAACAGCGCGTCCCGTACCAATCACTTTTTTTAGAATTTTAAAAAGTTTAATAGTATAAAAACCGTAATAAAAATTAGAGCAATAAGAATTTTGGACAATCAGAGGACCATAAAGGACAATAAAACAAAGAATTATGGATGTCCGGATGCTCTCGGGCACTAAGCCACGAAAAGCATGCCTTAAAAAATCCTTAAAAGGATTAACCCTTAAAAGCAATAGTCTGTTGCATATTCATATATCTCATACATTATGTATAAAGTCTGTCGAAACAAAGAACTCTGATCAGTGTCAACATCTTCCTCTTAATCCTGTGGCATCTTCAGGGCTGAGCGCGGCAGGAAGAAGTTAGTTTCTTCTGATAAGGGAGCCATACATTCTTTTTCTCTGGAAGATTTAGGTTTCCTGTGGCTGCTATCTCGATGCAAGTACCTCATTCCTTTCTTCCCACATACATAGTTTCTATTTTAACTACAAAAGCTCCACTGTAACTACAAAACTACATTTACCATAATATTAAAATGTTAATTCAGCACTACTAATCAATATAACATAATACATATATAGTAAATATCTGCGTAGAGCCATATAAAAGCACTTTTCAGTTTGAATCTAATAAAGTATACAGTATGGCACTGATGAAAATGGTAATTCCCCCTCTTCCCTGTACAACTCATAAGCTAAGGCCAGAATATAAGAACTCTTTTTCTAAAACCAATCGTGATCCTCCTGTTTGAAGTGGAAGTATTCCTCCCCGAAGGATGTGTCAGAGGCATCTCAGGGTTTATTCAGGCAGTACTTGAAACCAGTGATGTAAGCTTGGCCTTATTTCTCAATTAGGTCTTATTCTTTGTACATTCCTTGGATTATTTGGGTCTTCCCAAACCATTACCACCCAGTCCCTGTTTAAAATTCAATTTGGTATGACCCAGTTTAGATGTGATAGTCCGTTCCTCAGATTTCTTCATAAGTCCTTTGATTTTGCTGGCATGAATTCACCCTCTTTTCCTGGTTCCTATTGATGGTTCAGAAGTACCTGAAAAGGACTTCTTAAATAGCACAGGGAAAGTGATAAAAGGGAGACAAAATCACATTAACTTTTTCCATCAGTTTTCCTCAAATCTTTCTGGGTTTAGCAAAAAGCGTTTTTCCACAGCTGCTTCTTCTTCTTCTTGTATCCAGCTGTGCTAACAGCTGCACTAACAGCTGCAGAGGCAGATTCCTCTTCTTTGTGAGACACAATTAGTTAAAAAAAGGCCAGGCGAATTTCAACATGAGATGAATCACACCTGTGAAAAATGCATATTATATGGCTCTATGCAGATAGTTACTATGGGAATTTTGTTATATTGATTAGTTGTACTGCATTAACATTTTAATATTATGGTAAATGTATTTTTGTAGTAGAATGAAGCTCTAGTAGTTGAAATAGAAACTATGTATGTCTTTTTTTTTTTTAAAGGAATGAGATACTCGCTTCGAAGTAGCCATCACAGAACATATAAATCTTCCAGAGAAGAGGAATTTATAGTTTTCTTATCAGAAGAAGCTAATTTCTTCAAGCCTTGCTCAGACCCTAAGACGCTATGGGGATTAAAGGAAACAGTTGACATACAACTGAGTTTCTTATTTTAAATAGAATGTATGCATAACCATGAAGTATGTATGAATATGCAATAGTGTATGGTTTTTAAGGGTTATCCCTTGGTTCACAAAACATGCTTATCAGGCTTAAGTGCCCGAGAGCATCCGGACATCCAAAATTCTTTGCTTTTTATTGTCTTGTAATTGTCCTAACTCTAAATTTTTATTACTCTAATTGTATTACTATTTTTATAACTATTTTATTATTATTAAACTTTTAAAATTTTAAAAACCAAGTGATTGGCGTTTTTCACAATTATGATAGCAGAGGATGGTTTCTAACACCTCTCTGCCAGTGCCTTGGGAGAGTCAGTGAGGGAGACGCTTTCTGCCCTGATTAGGCAGCCTCACTGTGCTCCCCTGGTGTTACTGACAGACGCAGGTTACAATCCGATGGACAAAAGGAGACAATAAAACAAAGGAAAGGGAAAGGATTCCCTAAAACCGTGGTAATTAGCCCCTAAGACTAAAGTGTACACGAAGAACAAAGACCCAAGGACAAAAGATAGGTAAGTATTTGTTGGGAGGGGTGGATAAGGGGGGGATGAAGGTGTGTGAATGAGAGGCGGGCTGGTTACCCCAGACCTGCTAAGCGAGAGCGGTTGTCTCCCATACTGTGTTTCCGTCTTTTTCGCGAGAGAAGCGGCCAGTAAATAGACAAAGCAAGTGATAAAAAGAGTGAAGGAATCCCCCCCGGGGAAAACCAGGACTGGGTCTCAGGGAAAGAGTGGGACCCCCTTGGGGGGGCAAAATAAAAGGTAATAAGAGGGTTTTCTTGGCATAATTAATTGGGGAAAAATAAAAGGTAAAAAGAGGGGTTTTCCTGGCATAATCAATTGGCAAAAAAAAAAAAAAAAAGAAAAAAGAAAAGTAAAAAAAAAATTAAAAGGTAAAATGTGTGGGAGGGGCCCCTAAAAATTCTGCTTTGGACAACACAGCTAGATTGAGGGATATCCAAGAATACCAGCATTGGCCAGTAACACCGATTAGGTGAATTAAAAGGCACCTTCTTGTTGTGTATGCGAGGGTGGGTCCCATACCAACAAGTCCCCGTGGGTGGGAGCTGAGGCAAAACCCGCAAAACTAGCCTTGTTCCCCTGGTCGTGAAAGGGAAGTTGTGACTGCAGCCAGCCTCAAAGGTGAATTGGCACCAGAGGCAAACAAAAGGTACGTTTTCTTGTTGTGTACGCGAGGATGGGTCCCTCACCAACAAGTCCCCGCGGGTGGGAGCTGAGGCAAAACCCTGCAAACCTAGCCTTGTTTCCTCGGGCGTGAGGGGGAAGCTGTGACTCGCACCAGGTGTGAGTCGCATGCAGCCAGCCTCAAAGGTGAATTGGCACCAGATGCAACCAAACTCAGGGCACTTCCCAGAGGCCTAGCGGTATTGAAGCCCAGAGAGGCTGCCCCCAAAGCAAACATGGCTCAGTATCGTAGGACCTTTTAGCACCGCGGCTGCGCAAAGTAGTTGTCTGACCCATTCCCCCTGGGTGGGGGGGGGTGGGGAGTCCAGATCAGGCAAGGTACGGAGGTCCGAACCCCTGACTCTGAGGCTATCTCTAGGGGAGAGGGATAGCCAAACCTCGGGGAGGTGGAAGGGATCAGGGTGGGGGCTTACACGATTCACGATTCTCTGGCAACAGAAATCCCTTTGTGTAAGTCTAAGAGGTTTGCTAACGTTTCCTTCCTCTGTGCAATAAAATAAAAGGAAATGTAGAAGTATGAATGAACAGGCCTCAGGGTGTGAATGTGTGTGCGAAAGTAAGTGGAAACTAAAGGTGAGTAAATGGAAATGAGTAGAAGATATGTAATGTAGATTATTTTGAGCTTTACTTTATCTCCTTGGAGGGAGGTGGATTGTATTGAACGGTATGGTGAAAGAAAGGACTTTTTGTGTAATTGAAAGAAGGTGATATTTAGGTTAAGTGGGAAACAGGGGCAGAGGACGATTAGATAAGATCTTAAAAAAAAAAGAGGAAGAAAAAGGAAGATGGGGCAGAAAGCCAGTAAGGAGAATAGGAAAAAAAAAAGGAGTAAAAAATTACCAACGGAAATAACCCAAGATAGCCCTCTAGGAGTTATGTTAGCCAACTGGGGAAAAAACCCTTGTACCAGAAAAAAGGACAAGGTAAAGATGATACAATTTTGTATGCTCGAATGGCCAACAAAGGAATTAAGATCTGACCATGTTTATTGGCCTAGATATGGCTCTTTTGAAAGTTGGATTTGTCAGGCTCTAAATGTATTTGTAAATTCGAAGGAACCATTTAATTTAGAAGAAAGAGAATATGCCACATGTTGGACAGGAGATTTTAGGAAAATAAAAATCTTTAATGTATCAGAAACCTCCGAGAAAAAAAACAGGAAAAGAAAACAGACATAGAGAAGGGAGGGGAACAAGAGAAAAAAAGAGGAAAAGAAAAGGAGTGGGATCCTTTACAGGTTTTGCCCGCTCTGTTCCCGTTTGCGCCCGCTTCTGCTCCACCTCTCCCAGTCCCAGCGCTTGTCCCAGGTCTCGGCGAGCCGCTTGCTTCGGCCCCGCCTGCCCCGGTGCCGGCGCCTGTCCCGGTGCCTGGTTCACTGCCCTCGTCTTCCCCGGTTCCCGTCCCAGCTGTAAGCCTGCTGCGTGCAGCGGCCGCTCTGCCGGTCCCCGCCCCGCCGCCCACTGCAGCCCTCCCGGTTCCTGTTTCGCCGCCCGCAGCCTCTGTACCAGTCCCCGTCTCGCTGCTCGTGGCTACCCAACCGGCCTCCACCCCCATCCCGCCCGGCTGGTCCGTGGCCGCTCCGCCGGCCGTGCCTGGAGGGCTCCCGTCGGTTCTGTCCGTCCCATCCTTGACCGCTTCTCCCGCGGTGGTTTTCTCTGCCCCATCCCCAGCGACTTTGCCCGTTCCAGCTGCGTTGGGTACCGCTGCTGCTGCATTGCCTCTGCCGGGAACAGCAGACCCAGCCGCCATTAACCACGTGCAGGCTGAACTCGCTCCCGTTTAGTACCCCCCGGAAATGCCCCCTCCTTTGGCGGTTCCGGCATGGAACCCTGCCCATGCTCCGCCTTTGGAGGACCGAGTCTTGACGGTGTGCCCTCCCCTCACCCCCCTTGCTGCCCCGAGCCCCGTTCCCCTGGTAACCGCAGCTCCAGCTCAAAGAAACTCTCTCTCTTTTGAGGACGCCCCTTATAGGAACACAAGAAGTTCAGTTAGAAGGCAACATTCTCCGGACTCTTCCTCACAGCACGGGAGAAAGACTACAGAAAAAGACTGGGATAAAGAAATTGGTCTATTTCCATTAAGAGCGGTCCCGATTGGAGGGGGTGGAAGTGGGTTTGTAAATGCTCCTTTGACTTCTTCTGAGGTCAGGAATTGTAAAAAGGAAATCAAAGGGATTTTGGAAGATCCCATGGCACTGCTGAACAACTGGACCAATTTTTAGGTCCAAACATTTATACTTGGGAAGAAATGCAGTCTATATTAATGATACCATTTTCTCAGGAAGAAAGGGAAATTATCAGAATTGCAGGCATAAAAGCCTGGAATAAGGAAAATCCACAAGGGCCTCCCGGAGAGGAGAAAATGCCAACTGCACCTCCTGAGTGGGGTCAAAATAATGAGGAGGGGAGAAAACATATGAATGTGTATCGTAACTTAATAATCAAGGGAATAAAAGGGGCAGCACCTCGAGGGCAAAACGCTAAAAGGGCTTTTGAAGCACAGCAGGGGAAAGAAGAAACTCCAACTGAATGGTTAGACAGACTTAGGAGAAATATAAAACAATATTCCGGAATAGATCCTGAGACTGATGTGGGAAAAGCTTTGTTAAGAATTAACTTTGTTACTAATGCCTGGCCAGATATTTGAAAAAAAATTAGAAAAAATTGAAGATTGGCATGATAAATCATTAGAGGATTTATTAAAGGAAGCCCAGAAAGTTTATGTCCGCAGAGATGAAGAAAAAGCTAAACTAAAAGCAAAAGTTATTGCAGTCACCATGCGAGAAAACAATTACAAGAAAAATCAAAAACACAGAGGCACTATTCCTAGATATGGCGGTTGTAGAGACAGGGGAACAGGAAGGAATAAAAACCCAATACAAACGAAGTCTCAGGAGCATTCCAGGAATGTATGCTTTTACTGTAGGGAAGGACATTATAGGAAAGATTGTCCTAAGAGGGTAAAAGATC
Source organism: Anomalospiza imberbis (assembly GCF_031753505.1). Lineage (NCBI taxonomy): Eukaryota > Metazoa > Chordata > Aves > Passeriformes > Viduidae > Anomalospiza > Anomalospiza imberbis. The sequence continues at coordinate 4,239,252 of NC_089720.1, forward strand.
TGAAAATTTTCAAAGAGATGAGCACAGAGGAAGAATAGGGATGTCAGAGGCTCTATTTTTTAGGGGACAAATACCATCTGGAGTCTGTGATAACTTCAAAAGTGGGTCTCCAAGAAGAAGAATTGGAATTTTTGGTAGACACAGGGGCAGAAAGAATCTGTCTGTTAAATATTCCAAAAGGTTATAGTATAAGCAAAGATACCGTAAAAGTAACAGGAGCAAAAGGAGAGAGTTTCACAGTTCCTGTCATTAAAAATGTGGAAATAGAGGGAGAAACTAGATTTTGGATGGGGGATGTTTTATTGGTCCCAGGGGCAGGTAGGAACTTATTGGGATGAGATTTACAAGTGAAATTAGGAATAGGGGTTATCTCAGAAGATGGGAAGATGACAGCTAGAGTTTTAAAATTAGGCCAAGAGGATGAAGAAAAAATTAACAAGAAAGTTTGGGCTAGAGAAGGAAATAGGGGGGGATTAAATATTGACCACATAAGGGTTACGATTGAGAGAGAAGATTGTCCAATATGTGTACGTCAGTATTCTATATCCTTAGAAGGATGGGAAGGTTTGAAGCCAATAATAGAAGGACTAATAAAGGATGGGACATTGGAACCTTGTATGTCTCCTCATAATACCCCTGTTGTCCCAGTAAAGAAGCCTGATGGGAGTTATAGACTTCAACAAGATTTAAGGGAAGTTAACAAAAGAACTCGGACTCGCTACCCAGTGGTACCAAATCCTTATACTCTTTTAAGTAAAGTCCCTCCCCAGCATCGGTGGTTTAGTATAGTGGATCTTAAAGATGCCTTTTGGGCTTGCCCATTAGCCCAAGAGAGCGGCGATATCTTTGCCTTTGAATGGGAGGATCCACAAACTGGGAGAAAACAGCAATTAAGATGGACAAAATTACCTCAGGGGTTTACTGAATCTCCAAACTTATTCGGACAAGCTTTAGAAACAATACTACAAACTTTCCCCACTCCTCCTGGAATACAAATTATCCAATATGCAGATGATCTTTTACTATCTGGGGAAGCTGAAGCTGAAGATAGAGAGGCTACTATAAAACTTTTGAATTTTCTTGGGGAAAAAGGATTAAGAGTATCAAAAGGGAAGCTGCAATTTGTAGAATCAGAGGTAAAATATCTTGGACACTTGATTAGTAAGGGTAGTCGGAAGCTCAACCCAGACTGAATCGCAGGAATTCTCTCCCTTCCCCCTCCCTCTTCAAAGAGGAAAATTAGAAAACTACTTGGATTATTAGGATATTGTAGATTATGGATTGAGGGATACACACAGGCAGTAAAATTTTTGTATGAAAAATTGACAGAGGGAGATGATATAAAATGGACCAAAGAAGATGACGATAAATTAGAAAAACTGAAGTTAAAACTAGCCTCAATACTGGCTTTAAGCTTACCTTCACTAGCAAAACCCTTTCATCTGTACGTGAATGTAGAAAAGGGGGTAGCTCATGGAGTTCTGGTTCAGGAGTGGGGAGGAGTAAAGAGACCAGTGGCTTATTTATCAAAAATGTTGGATCCAGTAAGTCACAGCTGGCCAATATGTATTCAAGCTATAGCAGCTACTGCAATCCTGGTAGAAGAAAGTCATAAACTGACCTTTGGAGGTAAACTAATTGTGTGCACACCTCATGCAGTACGAAATGTGTTAAATCAAAAAGCTGAAAAATGGTTGACAGACTCTAGAATGTTAAAATATGAAGCAATCTTGATAGACAGTGATGACCTGACACTAGAAGTAAATAGAAGTTTAAATCCAGCTCAATTCTTATATGGAGAACCAGCAGATAACCTAATACATGATTGTCTAGAAATTATTCAATACCAAACAAAAATTCGTGAAGATCTTGAGGAACAAGCCCTTTCAGAAGGGGAAATAATCTATGTGGATGGTTCCTCCAGATGTCAACAAGGAAATAGAATGTCAGGGTATGCAGTAGTTGATGGAAAAAACATGCAAACTATTGAAAAAGGAAAATTACCCTCAAACTGGTCAGCTCAAACCTGTGAATTATATGCTCTAAAAAGGGCACTGGAATATTTAGCACACAAGAAGGGAACTATATATACTGATTTGAGATATGCCTTTGGAATGGTACATACCTTTGGAAAAATTTGGGAAGAAAGAGGATTACTTAATTCAAGGGGAAAAGGATTAATACATGAGGGGCTCATCTTAGAGGTTTTAGAGGCACTTAAATTGCCTGAAGAGATAGCTATAATACATATTAAGGGCCACCAAAAGGGAGTGAGCCCAGAAATAAGAGGAAATAATTTGGCAGATCAGGAAGCTAAAGATGCAGCAGAAAATGGAACTGAAAGAGTTATGTTAATATTAACTCCAAGTTAGGAAAAACTGGAGATTCCAAAGTTTAGTGAAGCAGAGAAGAGAGAATTAAACAAGATAGGAGGAGAACAAGATGAATCAGGGAAATGGAAACTTCCTGATGGAAGACAATTACTTAATAAACTGCTTACCAGGAGAATATTAGAAGACATACATCAGAACACCCACTGGGGTACTCAGGCTTTATGAGATCATTTTTTAAGAAACTATGGGTGTATTGGGATTTTTGGAGTAGCAAAGCAAGTAACTGAAAGATGTATAACTTGCCAAAGAATAAACAAAAAGGTAATGAGGAAAACCACATTGGGAGGTCGGAAATTAGCTCTTAGACCATTTCAAAGTATCCAAGTAGATTTTACTGAACTTCCTCAAGTTCAAAGATGGAAATATTTATTAGTAATAACAGACCATCCAACTCATTGGGTGGAAGCAGTTCCCACTGCCAAGGCCACAGCCAACGTGGTAAATAAAACCCTTTTGGAACAGATTATTCCCAGATATGGAATGATTAATAGGATAGATTCGGACAGAGGAACACATTTTACATCAAGAGTGTTACAACAAATAGTTCAAGCCTTGGGGATAAAATGGGAGTTACACACTCTGTGGCATCCACAGAGTTCTGGTCGTGTAGAGAGGATGAACCAGACCTTAAAGAGAACTTTGACTAAATTAATAATTGAAACCCGAATGTCCTGGGTACAATGTCTACCTTTAGCCTTACTGAGGATCCGAACACAACCCAGGTCAGACCTGGGAGTGTCACCTTATGAAATGATGTTTGGGTTACCTTTTTTGACAACCCAACATGAAAATGCTACATATGAGGTCGGGGAATATTGCGGCCTGGGGTCCCAGGGGTCCTTCTGGCCCCCCGGGCAGCTGCCGCCGTAGGTGTCCCGGATAGGGCTGTGCTGATGAGGCACAACCTCTCTGGGTCCCTCGGGCTAGCTCCCAGCCGCAAACAACCTAAGTGAGCACTATTGAGTGATTTCAGCTCTGTGAGTTCAGCTCTTAGTGATTTCAGCTCTGTGCTCGCAAAGGTGCCTCGGCAGACGCAGGGATTGAGAGAGGAGAAGCCTGTGTAGAGTTCCGCAGCAGTGTCTTTATTATCAGGGTCCTGCGCAGGGTTCCAGTGACAGCTCTTCCCCCGAACTGGGCAGAGATGGGGGTTTAAGTAGGCTACTGGGGTGTTGGAAATTGTCCAATGGCCAGGGTTGAAAAAGAATACGACCTATAGCCTTACAGAGAGATAACAAGGGTCCGAAGACAGAAGAGGGGCTACTTTGGTCCACTCATCATGACTCTGCATTTCTTGTCTCAGGTGGGTAACCGCCAGGGAGGCCTTGCAGGGCCTCTGACTGCTACAACTCCGCTTTCTGTATTTTTGAAACAGTAGACAAGGCATGAGAACATAGTCAGCACAATGACAATTACAATGAAAATCTACAATATTCCCTTAACCAAAGATGCAACCCATCCCGTTAATCCCCATTGACTGAAAAGGTCATTGACCCAGTCTGGGTTGCTTTCTACTTTTAAGTCCTTCACAAGTTCCTTCAGTTTCTGGATGTTTGCGTGGATGGATTCCGAGCGTGAAGAGAGATTGAAGCAACACATCCCTTCAAAGTCTTCGCAGCCATGTCCGTGGGCTAGCAGTAGGAAGTTGATCGCTGCTCGATTTTGAATTGATGAATGTCTCGTGGTTTCTTCTTCCTTTAAAAGATCACTTAGGGCAGCAGAGGTAGTGTTGGCTTGCTTGCTGAGCCAGCACCCTAGGTGATTTATTTCAATTGCAAGACTGCAATCTTTTTTGGTTTGTTCCAATCGTATAATTTTGGATCGCAATTTTCATCAAATTCCGTGTAGGATCTTTTGTGGTGTTTTAATTCACTTTCTTTTTTCCAATTATGTAACAAGGTAATATTTGGAGTGAGGGTGGAAAGTTTTCCAAGGCTACAGGGACCTCCCTGGAGGCGGTAGGGAATCCCAGCCCATACTCTGTCACCACAGATGAGAAACGTTCCCTTAGGTAATACTTTGGGGTGGAGAGAGGATACAGAGATCGCCCGAGTGGTGTAATTGCACCAATCCGGATAGTTATAGGCTTTGTTAATGGGTGATATGTCTTTTCTGTATGTGTTTTTTGTCTGGTCAATTTCTGGCCAATTGTTCTTTGGACATCTAAAGTAAAACTTGATGCAGTATGTTGCCTTGGAGGATCCCAACAGGTCCAATTCTTGGGGTTCCTCTTGAGCATTGGGCAACATTTTTGTCCACTCGTCCCAAGTATCTACCATATTGGGTCTCTTACCTGTGGTGCGGAGAAGCTCCGAATTATAGACGGGCCATTCATCTGCTGCGAATGGAATCCCTACTAAACAGTTGGAAAGTGGGTTATCAAGGCTTCCCATGGATAAGCACGTTATCCTGTTTTAATGTTTTCGCTAAGGTTACCCAGACATTGTGGCTAGGCTGTGGGCTAATCCAGTCGAAGGCATACGGTACGGTGAAGAGCATCCAGGCAGCAGTGAGGACAGCACCAACGGAGATAATTTTCATCTTTTTGGACAAGGATGGGGCTTCTGATAGGGAATATAAGCAACATTTGTTATCTTTATGGTGGGAGCACAGGGTTTTCTCCCTTGTTCCTTTCTTCCTTTCCTTTGCCCCTTTTTTTTTCTTTTTTTTTTTTTTTATTGGCTAAGGATGGCTAAGGATGGGGACTGGGTATAAGGTTAGAGGTTTTTGGTAAGGGTTAAGAAAGGAAAGCGATAGGGTTTTTTAGGGTAAACAAGGGTAATAGAGGGTAATAACATATCATTCAGAGAACAATTTGTGTTTGGGCTGTGTCTGACTTATGGCTTAACTGCTACAGCAGAATGTTGTTCCACTTTCTGTTTTGTCTGCTGTCGTGTGATGGGATGGTCTTTTCTTCTGTATGTGGACATTCGGCGACGTCTTCGTCTCCAGGCAGAACTTGTCTGGTTTTGAGGAGGTCTTGTATTTGACTCCGGGGAGTTCTTGTCACTGTTTTTGGGAGTAGTGTTTGCATTGCCTAGGTATGGTTTTATGTTTTTTCTTGGGTACCATCTTGGACCAGATGGCAGTAGAACACACGCATACCCTCTACCCCAAGCAATCAACTGGAAAGGCCAAGAAATTTGATGTGTTTCCGGGTCCTTCACTAGCACTGGTGGTTTCTCTGTGAGCTTTGCTTGGGGGGTATTTGCAAAGTGCCAAAGTATTGGCAGGTCAGGCTCTGATGTTGTACCATTTAGGAAGCTGATGATGTAGAGAGCATTGCAAAGTCTCTCAACTAGAGATATGATTTTTGTTTCTCTTCGCTGCTGATTGAGGACTCTTTTGAGGGTTTGATGTGTCCTTTCCACGACTGATTGTCCTGTGGGATTTGCTGGTATGCCTTTCTTGTGTTCTATTCCCCATTCACTGAAGCACTCTTTTAACTTTCGAGAGGTATAGGCAGGTCCATTGTCTGTTTTGATTTGTTTTGGTACTCCCAGGGTAGCGAATGCAAGGAGGAAGTGCATTATGGTGTGCTGTGTAGTTTCTCGTGGATGAGCTGATGCAAATATTGCTCCTGAAAATGTGTCGACCGATACATGCACGTATTTTGACCTTCCAAAAGGTGGGAAGTGAGTTACATCTGTCTGCCACAGCTGGCAGCTGTTCAGTCCTCGGGGATTGACTCCTGTCCCCATAGAGGGTATCTGGTAATTTTGGCAGTTCGGGCATGTGGTGACAATAGCTTTTGCTTGATCTTTTGAAAGCTTGAACATTCTGATAAGAGCAGGTACATTTTGATGGTAAAATGCATGTGACAACTTTGCCTGGGCAAAGATGTCAGGGATGTTAGCAATTTCTATTGCCATGGCCAATGTGTCCGCTTTCCTGTTCCCTTCTGTGATGAAACCCGGGAGATCAGTGTGTGATCTCACATGCATTATATGGTAAGGTTTCTTTCTGTGAGAAATTGAGCGTGTTAATGCCGAAATCAATTGGTGTAACTTTGGATTGGAAACCTCTTTGAGAAGAGCGTGTTCTGCTCTCATAGCTATACCTGCAACATACGCAGAATCTGTGACCAGATTAAAGGGTTTGTCTTTGAATTTCTCAAAGGCTCTGACAACAGCTGCTAATTCTGCAATCTGTGGAGATCCCTCCACTATTTGGATGTCAGATTCCCAATTTTGAGTCCTAGGGTCCTTCCGTGTCATTACAGATTTGTGGGAAGACCCTGAGCCGTCTGTAAAAATTGTTAGAGCTTTGAGAGGTGTTTTACTATGGACTAATTTTGGGGTCAGATTAAAGACTGCATTAAAAAGTTTATGTTTTGGGATATGAATGGAAATTTGGCCTGTATAGCTGTCTAGGGCAAATTGAAGGTTTTCATTGGTCTGGTGCAAATGTTCCAGATCTCCAGTGGTCAGTGGCAAATATATGCATGTGAACTCACACCCAGCAAGGGAGCGGAGGCGAGTTCTGGCTTTTTTTATTAAATGTCCCATTATTTCCTGGAAGGTAGTAATTGTCTTTGAAGGTTGGTTGTTTGTAAAGATCCATTCCAGTATCAATAAAGGGTCTCGGAGTTGAAGATCCCATTGGAAAATCAGTCCATAGAACCAAGGTGCTTTTCCGAGGATGACGAACTGGAAAGGCAGCTTGGGCTTGAAGCGATGGGCTTGGCGTGAAGACAGGGCTTCCTGGACCTTGGTGATGTTGCCTCGGGCTTCTGTTGTGAGAGTGCGTGGAGAGTCTAGGTCTCCGTTGCCACGGAGAAGGTTGAACAGGGGAGTGACGTCTTCTGTTGTAATTCCTAGCAGGGGACGTACCCAGTTGATGGATCCGCACAGACTGTGTAAGTCTCTCAGGGTTTTTGGGTCGTCTCGGATGGCAAGTTGCTGGGGTACAATTGTCCTTTCTCGGATCAGGAATACAAGATAAGTCCATGGGTTGGTATATTGTATTTTGTCCTCATGGATCTTGAACCCTGCTTTTTCTATGGTTTTGATTGTCCCTTTGACTGCTTTTTCTAAGTAAGTTTTTTTCTGATGCACAGACCAGGATATCATCCATATAGTGGTAGATGATTGCCTCTGGAAATAGATTCTGAACAGGAGACAGGATGTGAGCGACGTACCACTGGCATATAGTAGGCAAGACTTTTAATCCTTGGGGGAGATGCAACCAATGGTATCTTTTGAGTGGAGCCTCTCTGTTAAGAGAGGGATTGGAGAAAGCAAACCGTGGAGTGTCCTGGGGGTGCAGCAGGATGCTGAAGAAACAGTCCTTGATATCTATGATGGCAAGTGTCCAGTCTTGAGGCAACATGGATGGTGAAGGCAATCCAGGCTGGAGGGGGCCCATATCCTCAACGACTGCATTAATTTTGCGAAGGTCGTGGAGGAGCCTCCACCTGTCCGTCCCAGGTTTTTGCAGTACGAAGACTGGAGAATTCCAAGGGCTGGTGGTTTCGACGATGTGACCTTTGGCGAGCTGTTCTTCCACAAGGGCTTGTAGTGCACGCAGTTTTACTTTAGAAAGGGGTCACTGATAGATCCAGATTGGGTCTTGGCGTTTCCAGGTGAGCCGAGGGGTATCTGGTAGTGCGCGGTCCTCAGTGGCCCCAGTCAGAAATCCTGACTGGGAATACGTAGGGAAGCTCCCCATTGGGATAGAGCGTCCCTGCCCCAAAGGGTGATGGGTGCTCTTACCACAAATGGGCGGATGGTTGCCAGCTTGCCTTCAGGCCCTTTGACAAGAATGTTGTGCTTGCTTTGCATGGACACTGTGGCTCCACCGATCCCTGAAATCATTCCTGCTACCGGTTGTAGTTCCCAGCATGCTGGCCATTCCGAGCGAGTGATGATGGTCACGTCCGCACCGGTGTCCAGCATCCCTGGTAGGTGGATCTTTTCTCCGCTGTAGGATAGACCGCACTCGATGGTAGGCTTACTTGGTCCCACAACTTGTGCCCACATTGCTGTTGGGTTGAGAGTGTAATGGGTAAGTCTTTGTTCATCAAACTAGGGAAGAGAAACACAAAGGGTACAGGAAGTCCTCAGGCAAACAGGAGACCGGAGGCATCCGGCCTAACAAGGCAAGTTGCAGAATTGCACAGATATTGCTTACTTAAGCAGACTGGTGTAACCATATATGTAAAGTTGACTCTCAGGGCACTGCAAAATCGTGAGGATGAGGAGAAGCCTTCCTCCCAATGACCACTGGAGGGCAGAACTACAACCCCCTAGCAACAGGCGGTGCAGACACAGAATACCCTAGAACCGACACGTCCGCAGGAAGCAGAGAAGCAATAAAGACCCAGGGACTGAGGGGGGGAGTTGCGAGCCGTGGGTCGAGCAGGGACTCCCTGGCCGCCCAGTGCTGTTTTGCTTGCTGTTGCTTGCTTTAATAAATCAGCCTGATTCAATTGGCATTTTAGTCGATTATTATCACTCCAAACTTAGAACAAAATTGGTGCCGTGACTCAGATCAAGGCAACCTGGTGGGAGCCCCTTTTGGGGAGGCGCCCCGCTGCTTAGGCAGTGGCCCCGCTTGGGTGCTATCCTCCGGGACCCTGACCGACGAACCCTAAATTGGCAGCAAGCAAAAGAAAGCCGTCAACCCCGTAATCTTTGTGCACGAAGCCCTGGACGTAGGCACAGGAGTGCGTAAGTATAGGTTGGGAATCCGTCCAGTTGGGGTTGGGTATCCCGGAGTGTGCTGTGTGAGACGCCCTAAGTCAGGGCGAGGCAAGTGCGGACCCCTAAGTAGTGCGTTTTCCATACCCCGCGAGGGGCTGGGCCACCAACAGGGGGCAGTGAGTGTGTGTGTGTGAGAAGGCACTCAGGAAGATGGGAAAGAGGAAAAGCAAGCCCTCTGATCCCATGGGTGGGGGGACCCAAGCAAAACTCCCCCATATACCGCCAGATAGCCCATTGGGATTGATGATTGCAAATTAGCATGCCTTTCTGTCTAGAAAGGGGAAGGATAAAGTAAAAATGATACATTATTGTATAGAAGTGTGGGGTAGAAAGCAGATCAGAGGAGATCACCTTTATTGGCCAGTCTTTAGATCTTTCGAGCATTTGATCTGTCAGGCCCTAAATATATATGGGAATTCTAAGGAGACCTGCAGAGATTATTTTGCCTTCGAATGGGAGGACCCGGATACCACAGGAAGCAGCAATTGAGGTAGACGGTGCTCCCACAAGGCTCTACAGAATCCCCCAACCTATTTGGGCAGGCCTTAGAACAAATTTTGTGAGATTATAATTTGGGGGAAAGGGCAACATTGATACGGTATGTAGATGATTTATTAATAGCTGGAAAGAGTGAGGAAGTAGTTAGACAGGAGAGTATAAAGTTGCTAAACTTTTAAAGTTTGAAAGGACTAAAGGTCTCCAAATCTAAATTGCAGTTTGTGGAAAAGGAGGTGAAGTGTTTAGGACATAGGTTGAGCCAGAGGACCAAGAAAATGGACCCTGGGAGAGTGAAGGGAATATTCTCAATCCCAGCCCCCAAAACTAAAAGACAGGTGAGACAATTATTAGGGTTGTTTGGATATTGCAGGCAGTGGATTGAAAACTTTAGTAGAAGGGTCAAATTTCTATATGATATATTACCCAAAGAGGGCTTGGTGAAATGGTCACTACAGAAACTGAGAACTGCTGAAAAGGGATAGACTCATGCCAGTCAAGTGAAGGGGCCCATCACGACAGAAGTTGAGAAATCCTGGAAGGTGACCAACCCACCTGGAGACTTAAGGGTTACACTTAAGAAAACTTAATGGACTCAGTGCAAGTGATCCAAGAAACTTGGCACAGTGAAATAGCAAGACACAATTACCAGAGACTACAGGGTTTATTGTGGGAATAAGGGTTGTAATTGTTACCCTTTTGTCTGTTTTATTTGTAAAGTCTGCCAGGAACCGTGGTGGGTCCATTGCCATAGGGGAAAACCTCCAAGAGAGATCTGTAGAGAGTGCTATCACATAGAGGGAATTGACTGAAACGGTCTTAAGAATAGGGGAGGAGACTGGAGAATTACCAAGGCACTCTCAAAAGTGGTGGGAACTATTCGCAAAAGGGGTCAGGCTAGAAAACTGCTGCTTCCATTCTAACAAACCAATCCCACTGATAGCTCAAATTGTAGAAGGGTGCTGCCGAAAGACTTTAAGTGGAATCCAGTGTAATTCACGACTGGTGAAAGATAAGAACTGGGAGTCGTATAAGAGAAGGGAAAAGGGGCGTGATGGCAGGCCTCCTGAAGAATACCGCTGCTGCCAAAAAGATGGAACACCTCACGGCTCGAAGCAACCGAGTCGGCGAGTGAGGCAGAGAAGTAAGAAACTGTGGAGGAGAGAGCCAAGCAACTGGGACAATGCAAAAATGTTCCAAGAAATGCCTCAAGGATATTGAGTCCGTTAAGAAGGCTGAATTAAACCAAACAAAGGTCCTGAAAGGCAGACACCAGATGTTATAAACGCCAATCACTTGGTTTTTAAAATTTTAAAAGTTTAATAATAATAAAATAGTTATAAAAATAGTAATACAATTAGAGTAATGAAAATTTAGAGTTAGGACAATTACAAGACAATAAAAAGCAAAGAATTACGGACGTCCGGATGCTCTCGGGCACTTAAGCCCAATAAGCATGCCTTGTGAACAAAGGAATAATCTTTAAAAGCAGTAGCCTGTTGCATATTCATACATTTCATACATGATGCATAAATTCCTTGCAAATTAAGAACTTTTCTGGTTTTTGTCAACTTCTTCCCCTTAATCCTGGTGGTTCCATAAAGACGGAGAGAAGGTGGAAGAATGTTTGTCTTTTCTGATAAGGAGGCAGTAATTCTTTATGGGCCCCCATCATTGTCATCTCTGTGTGAAGAGTTTCTTCATTATCTCATCTCTTGCTTGAGTTAGTAAAAAAAAAACCCCACATACATAGGTTCTATTTTAACTACAAAACTACATTTACCATACTATTAAAATGTTAATACAGGACTTCTAATCAATATAACATAATACATATAGTATTCAATTTAATATTTGCGAAAAGCCAATCATAAAATATGCATTTTTCACACCAGACAAATAGGGAACAACTTAGAATTAGAGGTATAATAAGCAGGCTGGGACTCCACCCTTACTGGCAGACTATCTTTATTTTGGGTATGTTCTGTAAGCTGTCACAAAAGAAAAAAAAAAAAAATTCACCAGCCATTTAACTGGACTCTGACCAGAATAGACAAAGGCAAGGTTGTTTAGTATAATGCTATAACCGGAGCTCCCACCTTTTTTGTCATTAATGAGGAGTTGGTAAACTGTTTGGAGGGATGGAGTAAGCCTGACCACTTCACCAACTACTGGTGTCCTAGTTCCAATCCTGGAAGGGGATATTGTAATTATCCTGGGGAGTATCTTTGTGAGTATTGAGGCTGTGAAACCATAGCACTAGCCTGGACTGTCACCCATCCAGAACAATCTTTAAGGGTCTCATGGAACCCCGAGGGGTGCAAGACTCCATGGTATGGCACTCAAGGAGAAATCCTATATAAGGGGGACTGTAAGTCCCTGAAAATACAAGGGCTTAACCCCCTGGACCCAGGATGGCTAACAGAAAAAACTCGGGGAGTAAGATGTTGGGAACCGGGCAGGGGTCGCAGGGGGTATCTCCAAATAAGAATGGATCAAAAATTAGATACAACAAAAACTGTGCAAAGGATTATGGTATTAAAGAAACAAAATAATATAGAAGACCCCTTTCAAGAAGCATGATTGATTTGTGAAGAAAACGAACGAAAAATAAAGGCTAGAAAACAAAGAAAATTGCTCGAGCCAAATTAATTATAAAAAGAAAGAGGGAGAATTGTGAAAAATGCATATTATATGGATCTACGCAGATAGTTACTATGTGTATTATGTTATATTGATTAGTTGTACTGTATTAACATTTTAATATTATGGTAAATGTAGTTTTGTAGTAGAATGAAGCTCTAGTAGTTGAAATAGAAACTTTGTATGTGGGTTGTTTTTTTTTTTTAAGGAATGAGATACTCGCTTCGAAGTAGCCATCACAGAACATATAAATCTTCCAGAGAAGAGGAATTTATAGTTTTCTTATCAGAAGAAGCTAATTTCTTCAAGCCTTGCTCAGACTCGAAGACGCTGTGGGGATTAAAGGAAACAGTTGACATACAACAGACAGAGTTTCTTATTTTAAATAGAATGTATGCATAACCATTAAGTATGTATGAATATGCAATAGTGTATGGTTTTTAAGGGTTATCCCTTTGTTCACAAAACATGCTTATCGGGCTTAAGTGCCCAAGAGCATCCGGACGTCCATAATTCTTTGCTTTTTATTGTCTTTAGCGAGACAGAGTGGCAAGAAATAGGGCAGCTGCTTTGGAATTTGGCTGTGGAGGGCGGAAGGGACAAAAAGACCGTGTTAGAGTTCGAAGCAGTTGCAAAGAAAGTTTTACTAACCTTGCAAAGTATGTTCGCCAAAAAAAGGGCAGCCGAGGCAGAAATTCAGGCATTTGAGGGACCCGTGGTTGAAAAAACAGAAATTCCAAAGCCATCTCGGGTCGAGAAATTTTTTGGTGTTCATAATATGCGGCCGATACGCGGACAAAGAGCCCCGGTCAGCGCGGAAGTAGTAGCTTGCATGGAAAACCGCGCGTAGGCAGCGGAAGTGACTCAGCCGGCTGCCAGGCAGAATGAGGGGCAACAGGAAGGGAGCCAGCCGCCCCACTCCTGGGGCGGGGTGAAACCCAAGGAAACAGGCGGAGTTGATGACGAAACGGGGCTGGCTCAGGCGACGGACCACTGGGGCGGAGACCAGGACGGAGACCAGGGCGGCGACGGGAGCGAGGCGGCGCCGCCCCTGCACCCCCCAGGAGGCCCGGCCGCTGCCGCGGCTGCTCGCGCGGGGGCCACCCTGCAGCCGGCGCTGCCGGCAGAGATCCACGCGCGGGGGGCCGGCTTTGAACCTGGCCGCGGCGGCGGGACAGCAGAAGCAACCACACAGACAATAGCGATACAGCCCGCAGCAGCCCGTTCACGTCACACAGAAGTTGCTCAACACTGCCCACTTCCATCGAACTCTGATGCAGACGAATCAGATTCAGATCCTCCCAATGTTAATAATCGTAACAGGAGGCGATCACAACATAAACCACCGAAAACAAGTACTTTACAGCAAAAAATAGCCCAGCTTGCCAATCTATCAGCTCAGCCGACTCAATTAGAGGACTCTTCCTCTGAGCAACAATTGACATTAGCCGCTGTTTTGCAAAATCCAATGTGGTCCTGGTGGGCTTCAGTGGTGAAAAATGCTATTTTAGATGGGGACTGGGACGCTGCCAAATCGTTGGCCTGTCCTGTCTTTGTAAGAGACCATCATGTTACTTGGGAGTCGCACGAATGGAAAATTCTTCAGTCAGCCAAACAGACAGTCACAAATTATTGTATCAGATCAGAGGCTGCAAGGAACATAATTCAGTATATATTCACAGCAGATATTCTTTGTCCTGCTGATTCATCTAGTATTGCATCCTTGTTGCTGACACCTTCCCAGTTTCTCATGTTTGAAAGGGAATGGAGAAAGCTGGCCACTGAGGAAGCCAACAAACATACAGTTGTGGGAGACCTTTTGTATGGAATCCAGCCAGATATGCTGACTGGGCATGGACCATATGCAACAAACAGAGTACAACTCACCCAATTGAAATGCATCAATTGTCACAGCAACTGGCACAACAGGCCTTGCTTTCAGTACCAGATAAGAAAAAGCCAGCACCTTATACAACCATAAAGCAAGGAGCCACAGAACCATATGGACAGTTCATTGACAGAATGTCAGCTGCTTTGAAGGATGCTCCTGATGTACCAGCAGATGTTCAAGAACATTTCTTTCGCTCACTTGCTTTTGAAAATGCTAACTCACACACGAGAACTCTTTTAGCCACCCTTCCTCAAGGCTGTCCAGTCGACGAGATGCTTGTCAGAGCCACGAGGGCAGAGCAAAGCAATCAAAATGCAGCATTCACAGCAGCCATTCAAGAAGCCATGCAAGAGCAAGGACACATCATTGCAGCTGCTTTGTCAAGGAATTACCGAGGATGATCTACAGCCATTTGTACCGTGGTTCCATGGCATTGATGCCAACAGCACTCGAGTTTGTATACCTCTGAACAACAGAGAGCTCTGATGTGAGTTTCAAAAAAAAAAAAAAAAAAAAAAAATTTACAACCTGGTTGAAGTTGTCACTGTTCCTCCCCAACAGTGACGCCTGTCCACTTGCCATTGTTTATCAATGGCAAAAGAAAAAGGGGGAGTCCCAACCTGATTCAGCAATGATTCTGCATGAATGGGTGTTTTTACCTGTTCAATGAGAGAGTCATCCACCGACAATTTCAGATCCCCCTGAATGATGCTCAAGGGATTGATCATGACTGCCCTCAATGTAGTCATTATGGGCCTGGCCTCGGACTGGGCATGAATCCAAGGGGTCTGAAAGTTTTAGAATTGTGGCAGATGGATGTCACTCATGTTCCAGAGTTTGGTAGGCTGAAATATGTCCATGTCACTGTAGATACCTACTCAAAATTCATTTGGGCAACAGCACAGACAGAGGAAAAAGCTCTCATTGTGAAACAGCATTTATTTGCCTGCTTTGCAGTTATGGGTGTACCTGTAGAATTTAAGACTGACAATGCCCCATCATATGTCAGTCAACAAATTGCCACATTTATGCAGAAGTGGGGGGTGAAACATACCACAGGGATCCCTCATTCCTCTACAGGTCAAGCTATTGTGGAGAGAGCAAATCAGACCCTGAAAGAATATCTAGCAAAACAAAAGCAGAATGAGGAGATCGATGTATCTAATCGATTGTTGAAAGTATTGTTTACCCTAAATTACTTGTATTTAGCAGAAGGTAGAGAAGAACCTGCGGTTGTAATACACCACCAAGCAGTGAAAGAGGGAAGACCACAAGCAATTCCAGGACTTTATGTTTATCACAAGGACATGCAAACAGGTGAATGGCAAGGGCCAAGTCCTGTGTTGTTTAATGGTAGAGGTTATATGTGTTTCTCAACAGGTACTGGTCCAGTTTGGGTACCGAGCAAATTCACCCATGCGTGTCCACAGGCAGAGATTCCAGCCAACCGTGATAACAACGCTGACGACAACGACTTACCTGGAACATCCCACGACAAGTCCAGTTCTGATGAAAACTAATTTTTTAGAGTATTAGAAATTGAGTTAGATAATTATCAGTATAATATTAAGTTTAGTATAAGTATAGTTTGTATTTAGAATTAAGTTTAGAAGTAAGTTTGTTTCTTTCATGTTAAACAGAGCAATCACAAACGGGAAATATATGTGGTGGGTCACAGTGTTTTGTTTTTAAGTAGTGTCTTTGTAACTAAAGTATCTGGAATCCTTGATGTCGACAAAAGACAAAACATGTGGGTCACGTGGGCCAATCAAATGGGGCAGGATTCATTCTGCTTGTCATTAAACACACCACCTAGTCCTTTTAGTACTTGTTTAATTGGAGTTCCACTGGGTTCCATGGCAGAATTCAAAAATTGGACCCAAGCCAAAATAGACCCAAAAAGTGTTCTAGAAGTGCAAGCTGCTGCAGTTGTGCAGAATCTTAAATTTATTAGTATCCAACCCCAAGAATTTGATCTTTTGGGCTCTGTCCCAGGAAATTACTGTTTGATATTTGGACCTCATGCTATGAAACCAACACAAAAAGGACATCAGCCACATGATGGCAACACTTGATTGTCTCCCAAATCCCAATTATATTAGAACTATTCAGAATATTGTAATAATCAGATACAATCCATAATGCCATTGAAAGAGGTGGCAAGAAAACTAGCACCAGGAACTTTCCTCATTTGTGGGGATCGAGCCTGGTCTGCAGTGCCTCACAAAGCTATGGGAGGCCCATGTTACCTTGGTAAATTAACTCTGTTTGCTCCCACTATCCATCAAGTTATAGGATTGCCCCAGAAGCCTCGACGAACCAAACGAAGTGCTCTCCAACTAGACCCCCATTGTAATGACCACATATCACTTTGGGGGCGCGCCTCTGTAGTAATATCCTCAATTTTTGCCCCCGGGGTTGCGTCAGCGCAAGCTCTCACACAATTGAGATCTCTGGCCTGTTGGACATCAGAGCAAATTAATACCACATCTAAAATGTTAAGTGAGCGTGCCGCTGATGTGGATGACATTTGTCATGCAGTTCTGCAAAACAGAGCTGCCACTGATTTTCTTCTTTTAGCACAAGGACATGGGTGTAAAGAATTTGAAGGCATGTGCTGCATGAATTTGTCTGACCACTCTCAATCAATCTATAAACAATTAACACAATTGAAGGACAATATGAGGAAACTTGTTGTTGTAAACTCTCCGTTTGCTGACTGGCTCAATTCTTTAGGTTTCACTGGATGGTTCAAAGAATTAGTTTGTTTTGGTATTATAATTTTTCTTACTATTATACTTATTCTAGACTTTATACCATGTATATTATAATGTGTACGGAAAGTAACTAGCCACGCCTTTGAATCAGTCTGGGTAGCTCAAAAGGAAAAAGGGGGAATTGTAGAGGAATTTCTGAGAGAAATTGGTCACGATCTGGATGTGCGTGATTTATATGTTTAGAGTGAAGGTTGAGCTACCCCAGCCTAGGCCTCAGATCTGGGCCTCAGCCAGGCCTTGAAGCCTATGGCGCAGTTAAGAATAAGTTTGTGGCGCAGTCAGAAATTATGTTAAGGTATAACACAGTGTACTGAGCTATCTAGCTGTGAATTCGTATAGGTCTTCAGTGTGAAACTTTAGCCACCTTAAGACAGGAACAAACAATGTTTGCTTGCCAATGAGAGTGTGCTCACGATTGTAAACTATCTAGAAGTGTATATAAACTACTGTCTGTAAACAATAAAGGGAGAATGCATGATGAACCATATTGGTTCGGATCTGCGTTTGTTCCTGTCCAGCTCACCTTTTTATTATTAGTCCCTGCTTTAGGGAAAGAAGGTACACCTCACGAGCTGAGCTGTGGTTTTTCCTGCGTGATTGCAGAGAAAACATGAGGAGATGGGATGGAAAATCTACTGCTGCTCTGGCACAACGGGTGCCTGAATTGAGGGAAGGCAAGACTCAGAGAGGAAGTTTCACCAAAAAAGAAGCAGCTCCAGTGACCCATAACCGAGCTGCCATATATGATGATTATGATGATATTTTCGATCCCCTTGAAGGAACCGCCAAGACATATGCCCCAGGAAAGAAGGATAACCAGGCTTAGAGGGGCCCTGCCTCTATCCAGGTGGAGGCTGGGGAAAACCGTGTTTTTTGGACTGTGTGGATTCGTTGGCCTGACACATCTGAACCACAAGAATATAAAGCTTTGGTTGACACTGGTGCGCAGTGCACATTAGTCCCATCAAGATATGGGGGGGCAGAATCAGTCCCCACTGCTGGCTTGACAGGGGGATCACAGGATTTTACCTTGGTGGAAGCTGAGGCGAGCCTGACTGGAAATGAGTGGAAGAAACACTCTATTGTGACTGGCCCAGAGGCCCCATGCATTTTAGGCATAGACTTCCTCCGAAGTGGGCATTTCAAAGACGCAAAGGGACTCAGGTGGGCATTTGGAAGAGGGGAGGGACTGCGCTAAGTTTTTAGTTTTTTGATGGCCCCCCTTCGGAGGCAACCTTTTGTTTTTGTTGGGCCTTCCTGAAGTTAAGAAATTGTTGCCTCAATGGGCAGTTGGGCATCCATTGCCCTGGATCCCTGCAAAGATGACACCGCGGGTCTGCTGGGGGAGGTCTCTTAAATGTCCATGGAGTGCGCAGCGGCTGGCTGCTGGATGGCAGGTCAGGGAAGTTGACAGCTGCTGCCCTCCTCAGTTCCCTCTGTTTGTGATGTTGATCCGCAGATGTGATTGTGACCTTCCTTGAGCACAGTTCTAGCATGGACAGCAGGGTCGGTGGTGGGTTGAGGGGCAGGCTCAGGATTGCGGCTTTACACTTTTTGTTGGCATTTTGCCGAGCGATCTCCATAAGGATTCCCTGCTGCACTCACAGATCCTGTACTTTAAGGTCCACTGCCCTGCAAAGTGGCTCAACGGACTTAAGGAAAGAATCAGAGGGAAACTGAGTTATAGACAGATAATTATCAATGGGGACATTCGGGCACATCCCAAAAAAAACCTTTTCTGCTGCCTTCACGCTCTCCCGGAGAGCCTCCCTCGGTGTTTTTGCAGCTTGTTCTTCCCCCTCCGCCCATTCCCCCTCCCCGCAAAGGTGATCAATGGACAACAACAACTCGTCATTATCCAGCGCTATGTCATGGTCAGGCCATAGTGTTGGTAAAGTGCACCGTGCTTCCTTTTTCCATGCTGCCTCCCATATTAAAAACTCTGTTGGATGCCCACCTGCCCATTGAGGCAACAGTTTCTTAACTTCTGGAAGGTCTAACAAAAAGAAATGGTTGCCTCCAAAGGAGGGCCATCAAAAAACTAAAAACTAAGCGCAGTCCCTCCTTGCGCGATGATAGAAATGGGGCGGGGCCAAGAACATTTGTGGGTGGGGGGGGGGAAACCAAACACTAACATTAATTCTTCACCGGACTTGACTCACACATACCAGCCAAGACCTGTGTTAACCACTGATTCTCATAATGTGCCTTTCAGGCTGACTCTAACAGAGTCCCTCCATCTTCGTAATACAAAGTGTCATTTTGTGTCTGTGAACCCCAAGGAACCTGGTACTTGGAGAGACAACCGTAGTAAGTATGTCGTCCTTGGGGACACCAAACACACACCTCTAGATATTCACATCCTTCCAGGTCTCGTGTCACCAGACCCAGGGAAACTCGTCCTTTGGCTGCATTGTACTCACCCACTAGTGTACTTGCCCAAAGGCCAAGTAATTGCCCAGGCCATCCCAGTGCCTGAGCCTTCGTGGAACCAGGAACAGAGGAAAAACACATATCATGCCATCACCTGGACTCAGGTACTGGGGGCTGATAAACCAAAGATCTCATGCGAGTTACGCCCGGGGGAAGAGTACAAAACTTTTTTTGGACTCCTAGACACGGGGGCAGATGTGACGATCATTCCCTCACGGGAATGGCCATCACATTGGGAATTGCAAGACGTGGTTGGACACGTACAAGGTGTTGGGGGCATTCAATTAGCGAAACAGTCAAAGAGTGTCATCCAAACTGAGGGGCCAAATGGGCAATTGGCTTCTATACGCCCATTCGTTTTAGATTATACAGAACCCTTGTGGGGGAGAGACTTAATGGCCCAGTGGGGGGTCAGAATTGACATCCCAGAGACTCCCCAGGTTTTTCGGGCAGCGGTCACTGAAAAGCACGCTACCCAGAAACTCAATTGGAAAACAGATTCTCCAGTCTGGATAGAACAATGGCCACTCAGTAAACAAAAACTGAAGGCGCTCGAAGAGATTGTAGACGAGCAGCTAAAAAAGGGGAATATCCCGGAAACAAAATCTCCCTGGAATTCCCCCGTCTTTGTAATTAAAAAAACAGGCAAACACGAATTGCAGCTCTTCCACGATCTCCATTAAATCAACAGCGTAATAGAAGACATGGGCTCTCTCCAGCCGGGGATGCCGTCCTCAAAGATACTCCCCCAAAATTGGAATCTGGCCGTGATTGACATTAAGAACTGCTTCTTCCAAATTCCCCTTCACCCTGACGATGCCCCACGCTTCGCATTCTCAGTTCCCACCATTAACCAAGAAGCCCCAAGGAAGAGATACCACTGGAAAGTTCTTCCTCAGGGAATGAAAAACAGGCCATGTATTTGCCAGTGGTACATCTCTTCCTTGCTGTCCCCAGTCCATGCAGCCATGAAGGATGCCATCAGCCTTCATTATATGGACGACATCCTAGTGTGTGCCCCAAAATGAAGACATACTTACCCACACGCTTGACCTGACAATCAATTCTTTGGTTGTTGCAGGGTTCAAGCTCCGTGAAGACAAGGTTCAGAGGATGCCACCTTGGAAGTACCTGGGCCTGGAGATCGGGAAGTGGACCATTGCTCCGCAAAAATTGGCCACCAAGAATAACATCAGGACTTTGGCTGATGTCCAGCAACTGTGTGGCTCTTTGAACTGGGTGAAGCCTTGGCTGGGTATTTCCACCGAAGTCCTAGCCCCCCTTTTCAATTTATTGAAAGGGGGAGAGGGGCCTAGTTCTCCTAGGACCCTTACCCAGGAAGCGAGGGCTGCACTGGAGAAAGTGCAGGACATGATGTCTGCCAGGCAGGCCCACCGTTACCAACTGTGCCTGCCCTTCAAATTCATCATTCTTGGTAAGCTACCACGCCTCCACGGGGTGATCTTCCAATGGGAGGTCACCCAAGTAGGGAAGAGGGACCAGGACCGGAGGCACCCACTCTTAATCATAGAGTGGGTCTTCCTTAGTCACAACAGGTCCAAAAGGATGACACAGACACAAGAGCTGGTGGCAGAACTGATCCGGAAAGCAAGGGTTCAGATCAGGGAGTTGGCAGGGTGTGACTTTGACTGCATCCACATTCCATTAAAATTAGAATTGCGCCATCTATCCAAAGCGATGTTAGAACATCTGCTTCAGGAACACGAAGCATTGCAATTTGCATTGGACAGCTACACTGGTCAAATTTCAATCCATCGACCAGCCCACAACATTTTCAATTTGGACGTCCAACTTACATTGACACTAAAACCCATTCAGAGCAAAACATCTCTAAAGGCACTGACAGTGTTTACAGATGCATCAGGAGCATCTCACAAGTCAGTCGTTACCTGGAAACATCCTCAGACTCAGCAGTGGGAAGCAGATGTTGCCAAGGTGGAAGGATCACCTCAGGTAGCTGAGTTGGCTGCTGTTGTCAGAGCTTTTGAGAGGTTCTCTGAACCATTTAATTTGGTCACAGATTCGGCCTATGTAGCAGGTGTAGTGTCCAGAGCAGAGAATGCAATCTTGCAGGAAGTCTCCAACAATGCATTGTATGAGTTGCTCTCAAAACTGGTAAAATTAGTCTCCCACCAAGAGCAACCGTTTTATGTGATGCATGTCAGGTCACACACTGACCTGCCAGGGTTCATCACCGAGGGTAATCGAAGAGCTGATGCCCTCGCAGCACCTGTACAGATGGCCCCACTTCCAGATGTGTTCAGTCAGGCCAAAATCAGTCACCAGCTCTTCCATCAAAATGCACCTGGTCTAGTTCGTCAGTTTCACATCACTCGAGAACAAGCCAGAGCGATTGTGGCCACGTGTCCCAACTGCCAACAAAATTCTCTCCCTTCCCTGAGCTCAGGAACAAACCCTAGGGGTTTGAAAAGCTGTGAGGTGTGGCAAACGGATGTGACACACATCCAGTCATTTGGCAGATTCAAATATGTCCATGTCTCAGTGGATACTTTCTCTAGTGCAGTCTACGCTTCCGCCCACACAGGGGAAAAGGTTTCTGACACTAAAAGACACCTGGTTCAGGCTTCTCCATGCTGAGCATCCCCAAAGCCATCAAAACAGACAACAGCCCAGCGTACAAGTCCAAGGAGTTCCAGAGCTTCCTGCAACAATGGGGAATAGAGCACAGAAGTGGCATCCCCTATTCCCTGACAGGCCAAGCCGTGGTGGAGAGAACCCACCAGAGCCTAAAAAGGGTTCTTCATCAACAGCAACAGGCAGTGAAGGTGGAATCCCCTCAAGTATGGTTGTCCAAAGCTCTGTTTTACCATCAATTTCTTAAACTGCACATACGAGAGCTTGAATCCACCTATTACCAGGCATTTTCTGGAAAGTAGTCAGACCAACCTAAAGGCTTGTCCACCATTCATGGTAAAAAACCCAGAAATGTGGGAGAGGGAGGGACCCTACGAAATGATAACCTGGGGGAGGGGATACGCCTGCGTGTCCACCCCCTCAGGTTTGTAGTGGGCCCCCTCCAAGTGGGTGAAACCTTACGTTCCCAAACTATCCAAGTCCAGGACCACGGCACAGGTGGCCATCGCTTGCTGGAGGAGGAAGAGATGCCGCACCCTTTAAATCCCTAACTCCTCCCTCTATCCTAATGTTTTTTGTTCGTAAGATTCCTTTCAGATTTTCTTAACCTGGACCCAGCCAGCATGATCATCAAGTTGAGCCCCATCCTGCAGCTGCTGCTCCCGCGCAGTGCATTCCATCTCAGCGCCGAATGGATCGTTCCCCAGCCCCAAGTAAAACATCAAAGGCTGAGGACATCCATAAAAGAATAGACCAGCTGCAGCAGCTGGTCATGGACATTAAGAAGGAGACTGTGGATTCAGACTGGCTGACTGGACTCTTTAAAGGATGGGACTCTCGGGCCGAGTCGGGTCAATTTAAAAAAAAAACCTGAACTTTTAGTTTTGTTTGTTACGTTTTCCCTCCTTCCTTTTTAATACGAAAAGGAGGAGTTGTTGTATTGTGTTTTTATATTTCTGTAACAGTTCTGTAATGGTTTGCCCCTTCACCCCCCATTTTCTCCCAATGGTTCCACCCCGAGCTTTCCCACCTTTCCCTCATTGCCAATCTCCCTGAAAATGCTCGGTCAATCCCCTGTCCCCTCCCTGGTACCCTGTCCATCACTTGGCTCCCCATCCCACTCTCCCAGAATCTTCTACCTTGGACGTTGAGTGAGTGGACGAGGGCCAGGGGTCCCTCCCTTAAACTTCCCCCATTGGTTTATGTATCTGTCTATCCTTCCACCTTCCACTCCCCCCAAATCCCCCCACTGGTTAATGGGCGTCCCTTCCCCCTGGTTACCGCCCCGGAGTTTGAGCTGTTGCGAAAGCCTCGAAGGCAATTTCAGCTGTGGGACGCACTGGCCTTTGGAGCTCCTCAGAGCTCGGATTAAACCTGAGACTTTTTCTACAGCCTTGAGTCGACTCCCTTATTACCTCCTCGGACGTCGCCTCTCCTCCATACAAGGCAGACAGCTTAGCGCTCTGTCTTAGCCACTCCCCGACTCTCCTTGAGACACAGGGGAGTGTCCCCTGCAGCTGACCGTGCCTCTGCCGGGCAGGCGAAGCCAGGGAGCTTCAGGGAGGGCACGGCAGCACAGCAGAGATACCCCAGGATAGCCCTTTGGGGAGTTATTTTAGCTAACAGAGATACAAATCCCTGTACAAAGAGAAAATACAGGGTATGCAGTAGTTGATGGGAAAAACATGCAAACTATTGAAAAAGGGAAATTAACCTTAAACTGGTAAACTCAAACTGGTGAATTATATGCTCTAAAAAGAGCACTGGAATATGTAACACACAAGAAAGGAGCTATGGATACATTGGGATTTTTTTGGAGTGGCAAAGCAAGTGACTGAAAGATGTATGACTTGCCAAACTATAAATAAAAAGGTGATGAGAAAAACAACATTAGGAGGTCGTGAGTTAGCTCTTCGACCATTTCAAAGTATCCAAGTAGAAGTTTAGATTTCTTAGGCTCTAAAATTTATTTATGAATTCAAAAGAACCATTCAATCCAGAAGAAAGAACATGCCATATGCTGGACGGGAGATTTTAGGAGAATAAAAATCTTTAAAATATCAGAAACCCCTGAGCCAATGCAAGAAAAGAAAAAAGGAGAAAGCAAAGGGCTGTGTGAAAAACGCCAATCACTTGTTTTTTAAAATCTTAAAAGTTTATTAGCAATAAAATAGCTATAAAAATAGTAATAAAATTAGAGTAATAAAAATTTGGACAATGAGGATTAGGACACTATGAGACAATAACAAGCAAAGAATTACAGACGTCCGGATGTTTTTGGGCACTGAGCTGTCAAACTTTGGTTTTTTTTTCCAGGATGACCTCTTCGTTGTCATCTATTTTCAACAGTCTACTAAACTTTCCCCAAACACCCCCTTCTTTAGCCAATAAATAGTCTAAAGCCAACCTATTCTGATACACTACAGTTTTTGTTTGGCTTTGCGGACTCGATATTAATTCCGATGTCTGAGCAGCTCTGTTTATAATTTTCTCTATAACTGCTTGAAGCCATATAATACGATTCAGTATATAATTTGGGGTCAATACAGAGATTGCTATAGTGGATTTTCCTTTTTGTTTACTAATTGCCTTTTTGCCGAATCTTGGACTATATCTCTAAGATCAAATGTAAAACAAATCCATCTCTCTCCTTTCCAACATTCAATTCCCCATCTATTACCACTTTTTCCTAAGTTCCTTGTAATCCAATATTTTTCCCCATTTTGCCTGCAGGTACTTAATTTGGATGGGTTATACCTGTGGCTGTTGACATGGATGTGTGTAACAAAAAAGGAACTTTGGTTTCTTCCCATGTAATACTTTCTGTAGCATTTGTGACACGATCTTGCTTGTATCTCGAAAGGGAAAAAACAACTAAATGAGCGACAGAAAAAGGAATAACAGAGGTCTGGTATGGCTTATACCCCCACCTCCTCTGCCTATGGAATTGCTTCCTATAGCAGGTATATGTGATCTTCTCAGTGGCGTGTACAGTGGTCAATCCAGGCTTGCCCTCTGTTTCACTTGTCACTCCTTTTTTACAATTTTTTTTTTAGGCAAGCTGTTTTCGACACTCCTTAACTGTGGTTTCCCACCATTCCTCAGACATCTCTCAGTCAACCCGCACCAGTAATTCCCATCCACAGAACAAAGTTATTTCTTCAGTTGTTTTGTGTTCTATCTGCATAGGGGATAGATTCAGTACTCGATACTTCTTGTAACGAGAACATAGATTGTTGTAGGTTGGGTTGGTTTAGTCAAGTATTTTATTAATGTCAGTTGCACATGTTCCTTGTACCCCTATTTGCCCTCACAATGGTTTGGTCCAGGTTGTTTCCACACAGATCCACCGCTACCTGTCAATCATCTCACTCCTCCCAGGGTTTTTCCGTACATGGTTCTGTCAATCAGGGGTTGTCACTCCCTATTGGGGTGTCAACCTTGTAACCACTCCCTACTTCTGCATTAAAGTTCTGTGTCAATCACCCCACCTTTGCATTCTTATTTGTCCCAGAACACTGTACCCACCTCTGTTATGTCACCATTGGCTGTGAAACCCTACCTCGGTTTAACCCCATAGGGTGAGACAGGTTTCCACCCTGTCCGCCCACCCCCTATTTAATCTGATGCAATCCATTGTTCGGGGCCATTTTGCCTTAGAACGATCTGAGAGCGATTCTCTCAGACCACGCATGGGGGAATAAAGGTTCTCAGTTTCGTGGGCAAAGTGTCCTTCTCTCTTCCCTTCGTTTCCTCTCAGCGTCCAGCCACCAAAGCTGCTAACCCACTCTGGGATACTCCGCAACCCCGGAGTGCCCGTAAACATAGCAGCGACAACCTCACGAAGAAGTGCTAGCAGACGCTTTAACTGCTTGAGGCCATAACGAAGAGATGCCGCAATAGATTTTGTGAACTGCAATACCAATTATTCCCATAATTTAAACATTTACTTATAAAGCAGCTAGCGTGTCCAGTATTGAGATGAATCAAATAAAGTATACAGTGTAGTACTAATGGTAATTTCCCTTCTTCCCTGCACAAGTCACCGGCTAAGGCTAGATGTCATGGTTTGACACTGGCGTAATGCCAGCGCCCCTATGAGATGTGATCAGGAACAGAGCAAAGCAGGCCCAAACTTAATAACAAAAGAAAAAAACTTTATTAAACTGCTACTACTATGAAAGACAAACACACTAAACCCAGGATGAAGACCCTCCAAAACACTCCTCCTCCTCCGACCCAATTTCCAAAACAACTACATAGAGACATCACCCGGGATTCCTGATCAAGTTGCCACCCTTCAGATAATCAATACTCAGTCCATCAAGGGAGGCAGGAGTCTCTCTTGCACCATAGACCCCCAGAAAACACAGTTGCCACCCTTCTGTGTTTCCATGTCACACATGGCAACCACCTGGAGAAAATCTGCCAGTGCGACACTCTCCATGCCACAGTGCTCTCACCACTGTGCATGGACAGACTGCTCATAGGGATGCTTTGCCAAGGACCAAAAAAAGACAACAGTTCAGCTTCTCATCTTGGGACTACAGTCCCTCCCCATTTTCTCCCTGGGGCCGAGGGTCCAGGAACAGAGATCATCTTCTTCCTGAAGACAGAGGGCATTCACCATCTTTTCTCTGTTCTTGCCATTCCTGTGCTGGTGGTTGCTGAAGCAGGTCTCTTTGGTTCACCACCGCATCCCCCTAAAATGCAGTCTCTGTTGCAGGAGAATTTGATTCAGTCTATGGTTAACAAGAAAAGTCCAGCCAAAAGCTACTCCATCATCTCCTTCCACCCAAAAATTTCCTCTTCCAACATCACAGATCCCAGACTATCTTCAAATTGAGGAGGAGTAATATTTTACAAAGCCTTCATTTCCCAGGAAAGGGTTAAAAGTTCAGACTCCCTGGATGGCTGAAATCTCTGCTCAGAAGCCAATTTCCAAGGCCAAGACTGGGCACCTCCCCCGCCCCCCCCCCCCCCCCCCCCCCGCCGGCAAATTTACAGGTGCATCAGACTCTCTGTCTCTTCCCTCTGCGTGGGGGGCGGGGGGGGGGGGGGGACGACACAAAGACATCTCAGTTTCTCTCCACCCTTCCGTCCACAGGAGCTGGCTCAGTTCCAATCTTTTAGCCCCCTTGGCTCACCTTGACCAGGCCACATGGCTTCCCCTCCCGCTCCCAGCCTGTGGCTGGGCAGGGGAGAGCCTGCAGTCTCCGAGGACTGGGACCAAAGAGGCAGCTCCCCTGGGAGTTCTTGCTTTTAACCCTCTGTGTTCTCAGAGGCATGTCCATACCTTCAGTGGTCACTCCAGGTGCCAATATCCAAACCTGACCACTGATTGGTTTGACCCAACTTCCTGAAAAAATTCACTTCCATGTCAAACCACGACACTAGAATATAAGAACTCTTTGACTAAAACAGTCCTGATCCTCCTGTTTGAAGTGGCAGTATTCCTCTCCCAAGGGGGTGTCGGAAGTGTCTCAGGGCTTATTCAGGCAGTGCTTGAAACCAGTGATGTAATCTTTGCCTTATTTCTCAGTTAGGTGTAATTCTTTGTACCTTCCTTGGATCATTTGGGTCTCCCCAAACTGTTACCACCCAGTCCCAGTTGAAAGTCAATTTGGTATCACCCGGTTTAGATGTGATAGTCCATTCCTCAAGTTTCTTCACAAGTCCTTTGATTTTTCTGGCATGAATTCACCCTCTTTCTGTGGTTCGGATTGCTGCTTTAGTGGTACCTGGAAAGGACTTCTTAATAACACAGTGTTAAAAGAAAGACAATACTGCATTAACGTTTACCATTAGTTTTCTTAAAACTTTCTGGTTTAACTAAAAGCTTTTTCTACAGCCACCTCTTGTCTTCTTGTATCCAGCTGTGTTAATAGCTGCAGAGGCAAATTCTTCTTCCTGTGAGCTATAATTAGTTAAATAAGAAAGACCAGGACAATTCTAACACGAAATGTATCATATCTCTTGCTTTTTACTTTTTGGGCAGCATTTAACTGTTTTAGCCTTACAGACCCATTCCTCAGAAGAAAAGCCTCCTCTTCTTAACAAAAAAAAAAAAACCAAAAAAAAAAAAAAAACAAACTGAAAGAAAAAAGAAATCATGCTTAAAAAACAAATAAACCACTTTGTGAGGTTTTGGAGAGCCAGCTATCTCTGCCCTGATCCCCTGATCCTGTCTCTAGCCGTGGTCCCTCTCTCCCTCTTTTTCACAGCCTTGCGTTTAACTCTGTCCTTTGCCCTTCCCCCGCTGCTGCCACTTTACCTAGTGGGAGCAGGGTGGAAGGAGAACTTACAGACAGCCATGGGGACCCTGGGGGCATACCTCGCCTCCCTTTTGCCCTGTCTTTCTCCCTCTCTCTCTACTCACTTGCTGGGGCCGAGGCTACCCCCGGCAGGCTGGCAGCCACCTCTGTTACTTCCGCCACGGAGCCAGCCCACTCCTCAGTGGAAAACCCACACGATCTGCACCCAGCACCGCTGCTGGGGCAGCTAGTGCATCCGGCAACCCCACACCTTCCGGGACCCTGGCACAACCAAGCCCGCTCCCAACCCCCAGCAGCATCTCACGCAAACCATGCCCTGCTCCGCTTCCACCGGGTGGGAGAACACTGACAGTGGCCTTTCTGGGTTGCCCCCATGAATTGGTCCCTGCCGCAGCCCCTGAGACATTGCCGCTCGCACGAGAGCAGCCAAACACCTCTTAACCTTGGCAATCTTTAACTTGGCATCCCCAGGTGCTCCTGACATTCTCTTTTAGTCTACATATTCTCTTTTCCCTTCAAGGAGGTCCCGTTATGCTAAACTTTTTCAGGACCCCAGTTTGGTGTTGAACAACTTTCTAACAACCATGTGTTAAGACACTTCTCTGCTCTTCATGCAGACACTGCATTCAAACACTTGTCCTCTTCTAGCACCAAGACATCATCACTCCAGATTCCAACATCCACCTTCCAACATCACTCCACATTCCAACACCCCGGAGAGTTGAGTCCACCAATCACCCCTCCCCCCCTTTTTCAACTTCTTTTTTCCTTTCCTTCTCTGATTCAACACACCTCGGACCACATGAGGTGTACACACAACTAGTTTACTTCTAAAAGTAAGCTTGCAACCTTCTTTTACTAGGATCACAGTAGCTGCTATAGATTGAATACATACTAGCCAGCCATGGCTTATTGGCCCTAGAACCTTTGAAAAACAAGTTACTGGTCTCTTTACTCCTCCCTACTCCTGAAATAACATTCTATGAGCTACTCCATTTTCTACATTTATGTGCAAATGAAAAGGGTTTTTCGAAAGAGGGTATGCTTAAAGCTGGTACTTAGGCCAGTTTTACCTTCAGTTCTATTGGAGGCTCCAATATAGAGAACGGGACGTGCCCTGGCTTGTCTGGCCCCTGCTGCTGGACCAAATGACGGCAACTGTGGGTTTTCACCCCAGAGACATGTTTGGCTAGGTGGACATTGCAGCTGGGTGCATGAAGACAAGCCCAGACATGCCGGAGCTCAGGTGGCAGCAGGATGGAGCTTCCTCTTGCAGAGGGTCTGCTCCTCAGGTTTCCCGCTGTCGGAGAATCCTTTAAGGCTATGGTGAAGGAAAGGAATCGGTTCTGATGGAGGGTTTAATCCAGAGCTTTTATTCTGGCCCGCAGGCCTCTGAATGTAGCAACAGCTCCAAACAGAATTCCGAATTCAGTCACTGCTCCATCAGAACTGCCCTGGACCGCGGCATTCCCCTCTCTTTTACCTGGGGGAGGGGAGGGGAGAAGGGATAGAGAGCCCACCAACCACATACGGGAGAGGAGGTCTCAAGGGACAAAGGACACCTGGATGGCCCAATGCCCCCCCGGGGGTGGAGGGCATCCTTTGAATCTGCTAATCACTTGACACACTTCTGGAATGCCAGGAGTGACAGACAGTGCTCAGCAGGGGTCAGGGTGGGGAAAGGAGGAGTGATCGATACACCTGGGAGGACACTTTCAGGGGAGAAAACCAAGGTTCTGGGTAAACTATGAGTTCATGCTGCAACATCTCCCCCTTGTTTTGTTTAAAATGAAGAGGACTGGGTTTGGGGGGCAGAATGCTCGCCAAACCAGGGTTGGTGAGTTGGTTCCCCTCCTTCAGGAGGGTCCCTATCTTCAGCTGAGGCTTCCAGGTCATCCATTGGAGCACTAGGGGCCTCCAAATGGTAGACTTCAGGGGGGGAAGATGAGCTTGAAATTAGCTTGTAAACCATGCGCTTGATTAACCCAAAAACAATGCTAACAACTACAATAACAATAACTTGAATAAACAGTACTAAAAACACAGTTTTCAGAATAGATCCCAACCAGCCCAAGAGTCCCCAGCCCTTGAACAGTCCACTCAGCCAGTCGTCTGTTTCTCTCTTGATGCCATTCACCATGGTTTTCATTTTGTCGATTGTGGCATGGACGTTCTCTGCTTTCGATGACAAGTTGAGGCAGCAGAGACCTTCAAATTCTTCACAGCGATGGTTGTACAGAAGGAGCAAATAGTCTATGGCCGCCCTGTTTTGAATGGTGGCTTGCCTGGTAATTTCCTCATCGGATAAGAGATCACTTAGGGCAGCAGAAGTGAGGTTTGCCTGTTTTGCAACCCAACATTCCAATCGGCCTAATTCTCCCATGCTTTTTGCTGCCGAGATCCACAGCAGAAGGACTGTAATTGCGGTGGCCTTAAATCTGGACCAGTGAACAATTTCCGAATTACATTCTGGGTCTAATTGCCTTAGGTCCCTTTTTTTGATAGCCAATTTATGTGTATTGTTTTTCATTTGCCAATGCATTAGATTTGTTCGATTTGGGGTAAACAGGCTCAGCTTGCCAAAGGTGCATGGACCTCCAAGCAGACGAAGGGGGAGACCTGCCCATGCTCTGTCTCCACATATTAAGAACACATCTTTTGGGAGCTCACGGGGCTTATAATCATCACTTGATGAGTGCATGACTAGGACTGAATTTTCGCACCAGTTTTTGTCTGTGTAGTGTGGCTTGCTAGGGTGAGGATAGGTGTTCAGCTTAATTTAATAATATGGTAACCAGGGATTAAATTTAAAGTGAATGCTAAAAGTTGCATTCATGGAGCCCAAGAGATGGAATTCTTGTGGCTCCCTTTTTGGCACCGGTAAGTGTCTTGCCCACTCCTGCCAAAACAGTAAAGGATTGTCAGCAGGGTAGCGACCAGGAGGAGGTGCGAGTGAGTTAACTTCATTTAAAGCATGCCACATTTCATTTGGGAACTCTGCGGATTTAAAGGGAACTCCCACCAGGCAAGTTGACAGGGGATGAGAGGCTGCTGCTGTGGAGAGACAGATGTGATCCTGTCCAAGGGCTTTAATCAAGGTGGTCCATACATTTGCTTTGGGCTGAGGGACTATCCAGGAGATCACTGGTGGAATGATCGCGAGTAGGACGAGGAGCAGACTCGGTCTCATGGTGTCTCGAGACTGCACACGAACAGCAGGATCTAAACCAGTAAAAGGAAACTTAAGACAGAAACATATTACAAACTATTCCAGATAGGAGGTACAAATGGAATTTCTTCCAGGGAACACGCACGGCATCTCCTCCTCCAGGCAGCATTAGCAACCTGGGGAGTTTCTGTAGACCTCCCTGAGACCTTGGGGACATAGGGCCTTAACCATTTAGACGGAACCCACTTTAAACCGGAGGGGGTGGACACGCAGGCATATTCACGTCCCCATGTAACCAATTTGTAAGGTCCCACTGTCTTCCAAGTCTCAGGGTCCTTTACTAAGACTGGAGGCTTTTCTTTCACTGACATCTGACTGCTCCCCCCAAAGTGGCGTACGATGGGCGGACTCAGGTTGTCAAAAGAAAAGTTCAGAAAATTAATTGTGAACAGTGCTCTGGACAACCGGATGTGGGGAGGTTCCACTTTCAGGACCTGATGTTGCTGGTCTAGGACTCTTTTGATATCACGGTGAGTCCTTTCCACCACAGCATGACCTGTAGGGGAGTAGGCGATGCCTTTTTTGTGCTCTACTCCCCATTGCTGCAGGAAACTCCTGAATTCCTTGGATTTGTAAGTGGGCCCGTTATCAGTTTTCAACTCATTGGGGATGCCCATGAAAGAGAAAGCCTGTAGAAGGTGCTTTATGGCATCAGAGGATGATTCTCCCATGTGGGCAGAGGCATAGACCGCTCCAGAAAAGGTATCTACACTGACATGAACATATTTCTGCCGTCCGAATGATTGTATGTGTGTTACATCAGTTTGCCACAGTTCACAACTGTTCAACCCCCTCGAGTTTGGTCCCGCACTCATTGTAGGGAGTGCATGTTGTTGGCAATTGGGGCATGTGGTCACAATCGCTCTGGCCTGTTCTCAAGTGATGTGAAACTGATGAACTAGGCCAGGTGCATTTTGGTGGAAAAGCTGGTGGCTGATCTTTGCCTCTTCCAAAATGTTTGGGAGAGGGGCCATCTCTGCAGGCACAGCAAGAGCATCTGCCCTTCTGTTGCCTTCAGTGATAAAACCTGGCAAGTTGGTGTGTGACCTGACGTGCATCACATAAAATGGTTGCTCTCGGTGGGAGACTAACTTTACAAGTTTTGAGAGCAATTCAAAAAGTGCGACGTTAGACACTTCTTGCACTGTCGGAACCCAGAGTGCCCCTCAGACACTCTTGGATGTTCCGGGCCCAGGTCAGAAGCATTTGAGACCCTGGCATGCAGCCGGAAACCCCTGTGGCTTTGAATCTGACCCATGGAACAATTTACCAACCTTGCAGGAAGAACAAGAAATCACAAAAGTTTAGATATTATAGTAGAAGTAGTCACAAAGTGAAAGAAAGAATCTTTGAGTGCTGTACAGGGGGGTTTTAGGCCTTGTACAGAGGGGTCTAAGTTTTTTACATGGGGGTCAGAAGTTCTAAGATGGAGGGATTTGGGCGTGCCCTGTCCTCCTTCTTTCTCCTTCCTAACCTCCATGTTCATGGTGATGTTGGCACTCACAGATTCGTTTAGAGTAGAAAGTCCCCATTCAATATAGGTAGTAAGCATTGGGGAAAAACCATAAACATTTAACACGTAATGTATGATAATAAAAAATGGCACCAGCCCCCTGGGAGGTCAGTGTGTGCCTTTGCCTGACTGCTGAATGGACCGCAGCAGTTCAGAAAGAAAATCTTGTAGATAACACACAATAAACTACCTTGAGACCGGACGACTGAAGACTACTGAGTCTTTCTTTGAAGGCACCATTTGGAGGAGAGACTTTTCCATCCTTCATCTGTTAAAAGCTCCTCCTAGGAGATGGAGATGGAGGGATGAGAGGGATGATGATGAAGATGAGGACGACTTCCCAAAAAGGGAGGAGGACTCAGACGGGGAAGGCACATCCACTCAGATCCCTCCTCGTCTTCATCATCATCCCTCTCATCCCTCCATCTCCATCTCCTAGGAGGAGCTTTTAACAGATGAAATGTATTTTGTTCTTGCTCCTCAGCATGATAAACTTTATCCAATCTCATACATCGCTGTCCTATACTGCATGCTGAACAACAACGTTTGATTTGCCCTCTCTTTGCTTTGTTTTCCTTTTCAAGAGCTAACACCAGTGGGTCAGAGGGAGCTCTGAGCCCACAGTCCCTCTGCCATTCTGGGTGATTTCTTAAAGTGAAAAACATATCAGCATATGAAACCTCATCCCATTTACCTTCCCGTCTTAAGAACAGCATTAACTGCAGTAAGGTATTATAATCTAAAGTTCCAGCAGGTGGCCACTTCGCTCCATCCTCCAGCCTGTATAACGGCCACCAACGCGTGCAATATTGAATTAAATGCTTTTTATTTTCCGAGCCACCCTTGCTGGTGACTTCTTTCCAGTGGGCTAAGATGCACCCCAAGGGGCTAGCCCGGGGAACTTCTTTACTCTGGTTAATTCCCATTACCTCCTTCTCCTTGTCCTATCTCATTTCCACCCGAATCTCTCTTCACAGAGCTTCACAGTCCTTTCCCAATTTTCCTCCCACACACAACCCCAGGTGACAGGTATCAAATGTGTTTTTCCACACATAAGCTTTAAGATCTCAGGTTCTGAGTTAGCCTGATCAGGTACCCTCAATTTACACTCGGGGCATATGCCCTGATGCCTACTAGAGCAGCAATACTAGCGCCTCTCACAAACTCTGCACTGCAATAGTACCCACGCAGGGTGCCAGCCTCTCGATACACCAAAAGCTCCTGGGAATTGCCTGCAGAGGCAGGCTATTCTGTTTGTCACTTCGGGGATTTCTAAATCCTCTAATGCGGGTTGCTCCCAGTCCAGAATACTATATTACCAGTTGAAGTCCGATAAAGCTCCCCCAACTGAACTCATCGGTCTCCTCTATCTATCCAATAATTCACAGGGTTCACAAACTCCCAGGGATCAAGTCCAAACCACTGAGACAGAGGAACTCCCAGAATTCGTCTAGCCACTGTTAAAATACACAAATCACCACCTCTAAACACAGTGTAATAAACGCCAATCACTTGTTTTAAAAATTTATAAAGGTTTAATAAAAATAAAATGGAAAAAATTAATACAAGTATAGTAATAAAGATTAAACAATTAGAGTTAGGACAATTAAAGAGACAATAACAGCAAAAAGTTACAGCCCGGGCTGGGTACCTCTCTCTGGACAAAAGTGAGCCAGGAGAAGGACCCCGATAAAAGAGAATTCCCTCCTTAAGAGGGGTAACCTGTTGCATACACAAATCACTTCATGAATATGCATATTTTTTATTTAAAACAAGAAATTTGTCCGGTACTTGTTGAGGAATTCCTGTTAATCCCAGGCGCCTTGAAGTCTAAGTCGAGTTTGGAGAAGTTCAGTTTTTTTGTTGATAAGGAAAGCCATAAATTCCTCTCCTCTGGAAGATTTAGGGGTTTTTGTAATTGTTATCTCTGTGTGAAGAATTTCTTGATTATCTTCTCCTTCTCTTGAGCAAAAAGAATACCACACACACCTATTTTCTATTTTAACTACTAAAGCTTAATTTCAATTACAAAACTACATTTACTATATTATTAAAATGTTACTACAGCATAACTTTCCAACCTAGCATAATACATATAGTAAATATCTGCGTAGAGCCATATAATATGCATTTTTCACAATCCTTCCTCTTTCTTTTTATAATTACTTTGGCTCGAGCAATATTTACTG
Source organism: Anomalospiza imberbis (assembly GCF_031753505.1). Lineage (NCBI taxonomy): Eukaryota > Metazoa > Chordata > Aves > Passeriformes > Viduidae > Anomalospiza > Anomalospiza imberbis. The sequence continues at coordinate 4,274,407 of NC_089720.1, forward strand.
CTTTCTAGCCTTCATTTTTCGTTCATTTTCTTCATAAATCAATCTAGCTTCTTGAAAGGGGTCTTCTATATTATTTTGTTTCTTTAATACCATAATCTTTTCCACCGTTTTTGTTGTATCCAATTTTTGATCCATGGTCACTAATTGCATGCCTTGAACTACACTGGTGATGAGTCGAATGAAACAGGGGATCAAACAAGGAAGAAATATTAGACCAGCTGTAGCGCATAACAGGAAGAAGCCTAGCTTTTTCCACCATTCTATTCCCAACACGTTATCCCACCAGCTAGTATTCAGCATTGGTATACAAATTGTCAAGTGAGATTGGTACAGGTTTAGGTGGTGGTGCCGGCTTAGCCTTTTTGTTTATCAATTGCTCTTTTACCAAATCCTGTGCTTTATTCCCAATAGCGTATGTGAAACAAATCCATTTCTCCCCTTTTGGGCATTCAATTCCCATCCTGTTACCACTTATTCCGAAATTCTCAGTAATCCAGTACTTTTGTCCACTGTGCATGCAGTTTCCTAATTTGGATGGGTTATAACAGTGACTGTTGACATGAGTGTGAGAGATAAGGAAGGAACCTCGGTGTCTTTCCATATACAGCTTCTGGTAGCACCTGCAGCATGGCTTTGTCAATGTCCCAAAAGGGAAAAGACAGAAAATGAGTGACAGAAAAAGGAGAGGTCCAGTATGGCTTATACTCCCACCTCCCATGCCTATGGGGTTGCAACCCACAGCAGGTGTATGTGATCTTCTTGGTGGCGATTATAGAGGCCAATCTGGTCTTGCCCTCTCTTCTCTTGTCACTTTCTCTTAGCTAATTTCCAGGCAAATCGTTTTTGACACTCCTTAACGGTGGTCTCCCACTGTTCCTCAGCTATTTCCCATTCAACAGGCACTAATAATTCCCATCCACAAAACAATGTTATTATTTCAGTTGCTTCGAGCTCTACTTGGATAGGGGATCTAGTTGGCACTTGACACTTCTGCAACGAGGGCGTCGCTTGTGTGAACTACAATACCAATTTTTCCCACAATTCAAACATTTACATTTAACCCAACTAACATGCCCAGTATTTGGGTGAATCAAACAGGGTATATTACGTGGCACTGACTGAGGTTGTAATTCACCCTCCTCTTTGTATAAATCACAGGCTAAGGCCAAAATACAGGAGTTTTCTGTCCGAAACAGTCCCAATCCTCCTGTCTGTGGTGGCAGTATTCTTTCCCAAGGAGGGTACCGGAGGCACCTCAAAGTTTGTCCAGGCGGTATTTGAAACCACTGATGTAAGCTTGGTCATACTTCCCAGTCAGGTGTGATCCTGTGTATATTTCTTGGATCATTCGGGTCTTCCCAGTTCATTACCACCCATTCCCCGTTTAAGAGTCAATTTTATATCACCCGGTTCAGATGTTATTGTTCACTCCTTAGGTTCTTCCACAGGTCCTTTGATTCTGCTGGCGTGGATCCACCCTTGTTCCCTGGTCCGCATCGCAGCCTCGGTCGTCAGCAATACCTGAAAAGGACCTTCCCATTGTGGAGTTAAAGATTGTTCTTTCCATGTTTTTACCAACACCCATTCTCCTGGGTGAATATTATGGATTTTAAAGTCTAAAGGTGTGGTTTGGGGAATTATTTCTTTTAACCTCAAATTTTCAAGAGTTTTTGCAATGGTGTTAATATCTCTTTTAACACTCTTTTCCCCTACCTCATAGGTAGCATTTTCATGTTGGGTGGTCAGAAAAGGTAATCCAAACATAATTTCATAAGGTGACACTCCCAGGTCTGACCTGGGTTGTGTTCGGATCCTCAGTAAGGCTAAAGGTAGGCATTGTACCCATGACATTTGGGTTTCAACTATTAATTTAGTTAAAGTTCTTTTTAGAGTCTGGTTCATCCTCTCTACTCGGCCGGAACTTTGTGGATGCCATGGGGTGTGTAGCTCCCATTTTATCCCTAAGGTCTGAATTAATTGTTGTAATACTTTTGACGTAAAGTGTGTTCCTCTGTCTGAGTCTATCCTATTAACCATTCCATATCTTGGAATAATCTGTTCCAAAAGGGTTTTACTTATCACGTTGGCTGTGGCCTTGGCAGTGGGAACCGCTTCCACCCAATGAGTTAGATGGTCTGTTATTACTAATAAATACTTCCATCTTTGAACTTGAGGAAGTTCAGTAAAATCTACTTGGATACTTTGAAATGGTCTAAGAGCTAATTTCCGACCTCCCAATGTGGTTTTCCTCATTACCTTTTTATTTATCCTTTGGCAAGTTATACATTTTTCAGTTACTTTCTTTGCTATTCCAAAAATCCCAATACACCCATAGTTCCTTAGAAAATGATCACACAAAGCCTGAGTACCCCAGTGAGTTTTCTGATGCATGTCTTCTAATATTCTTCTAGTAAGCATTTTATTAAGTAATTGTCTTCCATCAGGAAGTTTCCATTTCCCTGATTCATCTTGTTCACCTCCTATCTCCTTTAATTCTTTTTCCTCTGCTTCACTAAATTTTGGAATTTCCAGTTTCTCCTCATTTGGAGTTAATATTAGCATAACTCTTTCAGCTCCGTTTTCTGCTGCATCCTTAGCTTCCTGGTCCTCCAAGTTATTTCCTCTTACTTCTGGAGTCACTCCCTTTTGGTGACCCTTAATGTGTACTACAGCTATCTCTTCTGGTAATTTTAATGCTTCTAAAACCTCTAAAATGAGCCCCTCATGTACTAATCCTTTTCCCCTTGAATTAAGCAATCCTCTTTCTTCCCAAATTTTTCCAAAGGTATGTACTACTCCAAAGGCATACCCTGAATCAGTACATATTGTTCCCTTTTTGTGTGCTAAATATTCCAGTGCCCTTTTTAGACCATATAATTCACAGGTTTGAGCTGACCAGTTTGAAGGTAATTTTCCTTTTTCAATAGTTTGCATGTTTTTCCCATCAACTACTGCATACCCTGACATTCTTTTTCCTTGTAGACACCTGGAGGAACCATCCACAAAAATTATCTCCCCTTCTGAAAGGACTTGTTCTTCAAGGTGTCCTGGCTTGTAATATAAGCATGTATTCTATTTTTGCCATCTGTTGGGAGTTAGGCAGTTTTTCTTATCTCTTTCAAGAACAATGACACTGCCAGGAAGATAATCTCCTGTCAATGGGCTATTGAATTACTCACTGTGGCTGGTAAGACTAGTTACATCATCCCATTGTGAGATGCTCCACCCAGAGGGAGGAGCCAAGCATCCCTGCCACCATAAAACAAGCATTTCTGAGACAACAGACAGCCTTCTTCGCCGGATTTCCCAGAGGAATCAGGAACCAGGCCCAGCTGCTCCTTCGCCGCATCTTCAGAAAGGACCTACACCCTTCTCCAGATTGCCGCTTCAGGAGGAGCAGCCACCATCTGGCTGGACTACTATCAACACCCTGACTTCTCAGGGTGTCAGGTTTTTCTCACTCTGCCAGTGGTTTTTTTTTTTGCTTGTGCTAAATTGCATTGTTATTTAGTTTTTTTCCTTCCTAGTAAAAACTGTTATTCCCATTCTCATATCTTTGCCTGAGAGCCCTTTTAATTCTGAAATTGTGATAATTCGGAAGGAGGGGGTTTACCTTTTCCATTTCACAGGAGGCTTTTGCCTTCCTTCACAGACTCCTGTCTTTTCAAACCAAGACAGATTTTGGCGCCCAACGTGGGGCACGAGGGCATTGAGAAAAAAAGGGATTAACAGTTCTTAGGTAATTTAATTTTTAAGTACCACCATGTGGTCTAGTTTTCCCTGGTTTGGGTGGCATGTGGTCGCAAGTGTATACTTCCCATTTACAGGCTCTTATCTAAATATGGGTCCTATAACTAAGGCTACTTTGTCTGTTATCAAGTTTGTCCTCTGGGTGAAGGATTCATGGATCTTTAATTTCCTCTGGATGGCAGGTACATGGATTCAGAGCTATCACACACTAACTGCATGTTTTTGGAGTTACTTTAATAATGGTACCTACTGTGAGGAAATGACACGGGGGGAAACTTTCTCCCAACCTTTTAACCATCTTTTTGGGTCTGCTCCACCAGTTTTCGAAGGGTTAAGATCCACTCTAAGTGCTAATGATATCATACAATGGGTGGTGTTGCTGATATGCCTGTTATGTTTAGCACTCAGAGATAAGAGAAGATTAACCTGGATAACTACCCTGACACCTACACCAGAGACTAAAGATGCTGCTGCAGAGACTGACACTACCCCAGAGACTGGAGATGCTGCTGCTCCAGAGCCTGACCCTGCCCCAGAGCCTGCCTCAGAAATGAACCACCCAGATTGGGTGAGGGTGCTGGTTAAGGAGATGCAGGAGATGCAAGAGATGCTGAAGGAGTGCATTTCACCAGCTGGTGAGAAACCCGCCCTTTGCATTGAAGAGGGACAGTCTAATAGTACATCTGTGGAACCCACAAATGTTACAACTGTCCAGGTTCCAGCTGAACCACAAAGGCAGTCACAGCCAGCAGCAGTTGCCCCGGTAGAAACAAGGAGGTCTAAGATGAAAGCAGAGCACCCAGATAGGGGAGGGCCCTCACAACCCACAGGGGAGCCAGAGGTTGCAATCATCACCGAGTCCCTGACGTACGAAAGTCTCCGTAATCTGCACAAAGACATTGTGCGACGAGGGCGTGAGGCTTATACTACCTGGTTACTCTGGGTCTGGGACCTTATGGGTACAGGCGTGCAGCTGGACGGTGGTGAGGCAAGGAACTTGGGACCCTTAACCCAGGACTCAGGTATGAATCAGATTTTTGTAAGGGAGCCAGGATCCCTTTCTCTCTGGGAGCGGCTTTTAATGAGTGTCAGAGAGAGGTTTGTCCACAGGGAGAGAATGCAGGAGCACCACCATAGAATGCGCTGGAAGACCCTGGAGGAAGGGATCCAACAGCTGAGGGAAGTGGCAGTATTAGAGGTACTCTTTGGGAGGGATGGACAACATAATAATGACCCCGACAAGGTCAGGTGCACAGGGCAAATGCTGTGGAGTCTGGCAAATCTTGGGCCATCTCAGTACACCACTTTCATTGCAACAATTGATGCTGACACTAACCGAGAGACAGTAGGCTCTGTTGCCAACAAACTTAGGAATTATGAGAGTATGATTAATGGCCCAATGCAGGCTCATATCTCAGCTGTGGTTAAGGAGTTCAAAGAAGAGATGAGGGAGGAATTGAGGAAGGTTAATGCAGCACCCATACGAGTCACAGGCCCCAAAGTCAGACCCCAACATTCCCCAGCTAGAGAGAGAGGGTACACCCCAAGGGCTAATCTGTGGTTCTTCCTGCGTGACCACGGGGAAGACATGGGGAGGTGGGATGGGAAACCCACTTCTGTCCTGGCAGCACGGGTCCGTCAACTCAAGGAGGGAAACTCTAACTGGGGGAGTTCCACCAAGGTGAAGGTAGCCTCAACCTCCCATGACCAAGCTTTTGGGTACGATCTGTCAGATCCCCTTGAAGGGACCTCTAGTATGTATACCCAGGAGAGGAATAATAACCAGTGTTAGAGGGGCCCTGCCTCTAGCCAGGGAGAGGCACGGGAAAACCGGATCTTCTGGACGGTGTGGATCCGATGGCCTGGCACATCAGAGCCACAAAAATACGATGCCTTAGTTGATACTGGTGCACAGTGTACCCTGATACCATCGGGACATGTGGGGGCAGAGCCTGTTTCCATTGCTGGTGTGACAGGGGGATCACAGCAATTGACCCTGGTGGAAGCCGAGGTGAGCCTGACTGGGAAGGAGTGGCAGAAACATCCTATTGTGACTGGCCCAGAGGCCCCGTGTATTCTGGGCATAGACTTCCTCCGGAACGGCTATTACAAAGACCCGAAGGGACTCAGGTGGGCTTTTGGCATAGCTGCTGTAAAGGCAGAGGACATCAAGCAATTGAACACCTTGCCTGGACTGTCAGAAAACCCGTCTGCAGTAGGACTCCTGAGGGTAGAAGAGCAACTCGTGCCAATTGCGACCTCAACAGTGCACCGCCGGCAGTATAGGACAGATCGAGATGCCGTGATCCCCATCCACAGGATGATTCGTGAGCTGGAGAGCCAAGGGGTGGTTAGCAAAACCCACTCACCCTTCAACAGCCCCATCTGGCCTGTGCGCAAATCTGACGGAGAATGGAGATTGACTGTGAACTATCGTGGCTTAAATGAAGTGACTCCACTGCTGAGCGCCGCTGTACCGGATATGCTGGAACTCCAGTACGAGCTGGAGTCCAAGGCAGCGAAGTGGTATGCCACTATTGATATTGCTAATGTGTTTTTTTCCATTCCTCTGGCAGCAGAATGCAGGCCTCAGTTTGCTTTCACCTGGAGGGGCGTGCAGTACTCCTGGAACCGACTACCCCAGGGGTGGAAACACAGTCCCACTATCTGCCATGGACTGATCCAGACTGCACTAGAAAAGGGTGAGGCTCCAGAACACCTGCAGTACATCGATGATATCATTGTGTGGGGGAGCACAGCGGCAGAAGTGTTTGAGAGAGGTAAGAGGATCATCCAGATACTGCTAGAAGCTGGCTTCGCCATCAAGAAAAGCAAAGTCAAGGGACCTGCCCGAGAAATCCAGTTCCTGGGAGTGAAATGGCAAGACGGACGGCGCCAGATTCCCACTGAGGTCATCAACAAGATCACCGCTATGTCCCCACCAACCAGCAAGAAGGAAACACAAGCTTTCCTAGGTGCCATAGGTTTTTGGAGGATGCACATTCCTGAGTATAGCCAGATTGTGAGCCCTCTTTACCTGGTTACCCGCAAAAAGAACGATTTCCACTGGGGCCCTGAGCAGCAACAAGCCTTCACCCAGATCAAGCAGGAGATCGCTCATGCTGTAGCCCTTGGCCCAGTCAGAACGGGACCAGAGGTCAAGAATGTGCTCTACTCTGCAGCCGGGAACAATGGCCTGTCCTGGAGCCTTTGGCAGAAGGTGCCTGGTGAGACTCGAGGTCGACCATTGGGATTCTGGAGCCGAAGTTTCAAAGGGTCCGAAGCCAACTACACCCCAACAGAGAAGGAAATCTTGGCTGCCTATGAAGGAGTTCAAGCCGCCTCGGAGGTGATTGGCACGGAAGCACAACTCCTCCTGGCACCCCGACTACCAGTGCTGGGGTGGATGTTCAAAGGAAAGGTTCCTACTACCCACCACGCCACCGACGCCACATGGAGCAAATGGATTGCTCTCATCACACAGTGCGCCCGTATTGGAAACCCGAATCGCCCTGGGATTTTAGAGATAATTACGAACTGGACAGAAGGTGAAAACTTTAGTCTCACTGACGATGAGGAGCAGGTACAAGCGACAAGAGCTGAAGAAGCTCCACCCTATAACCAACTACCAGCAGAGGAAACACGTTACGCTCTTTTCACTGACGGTTCTTGTCGCATCGTAGGGATGAACCGGAAGCGGAAAGCAGCCGTATGGAGCCCCACACGACAAGCTGCACAAGCTACCGAAGGAGAAGGTGGATCGAGCCAACTTGCTGAACTCAAGGCCGTTCAGCTGGCCCTGGACATTGCTGAAAGGGAGAGGTGGCCAAAGCTCTACCTTTATACTGATTCATGGATGGTAGCCAATGCTCTATGGGGCTGGCTGGGAAGGTGGAGGAAAGCCAACTGGCAACGTAAAGGAAAACCAATCTGGGCTGCTGATATATGGAAAGACATTGCCTCTCGGGTGGAGAAACTAACAGTGAAAGTCCGTCATGTAGATGCCCATGTCCCCAAAAGTCGGGCTAATGAGGAACACCGAAACAACGAGCAGGTAGATCAGGCAGCGAGAATAGAAGTGTCAAAGATAGACTTAGATTGGCACCATAAGGGGGAGTTGTTCCTGGCTCGATGGGCTCACGATGCCTCCGGTCATCAGGGCAGAGATGGCACCTACAATTGGGCACGAGACCGAGGGGTAGATCTAACCATGGACAGTATTTCTCAGGTTATCCACGACTGTGAGACATGTGCTGCCATCAAACAGGCCAAGCGGGTAAAGCCCCTGTGGTATGGGGGGCGGTGGTCCAAGTACAAGTATGGGGAAGCCTGGCAGATTGACTACATCACACTGCCCCAGACACACCAAGGCAAGCGCTACATGCTGACCATGGTGGAAGCCACCACTGGATGGCTAGAGACCTACCCTGTACCTCATGCCACTGCCCGGAACACCATCTTAGGCCTGGAAAAGCAAGTCCTGTGGAGACATGGCACACCTGAGAGAATTGAATCTGACAACAGCACCCATTTCAAGAACGGCCTTATCAACACCTGGGCCAGAGAACATGGTATTGAATGGAAATATCATATCCCCTATCATGCTCCAGCTGCCGGCAAAGTTGAACGGTGCAACGGACTCCTTAAGACTACCCTGAAGGCACTTGGTGGGGGAACATTTAGAAACTGGGAAAATAACCTGGCAAAAGCAACCTGGATGGTCAACACCCGAGGATCCATCAATCGAGCTGGCCCTGCCCAGTCTGAACCCTTGCACACAGTAGATGGAGATAAAGTCCCTGTGGTACATATGAAGGGTATTTTAGGGAAATCTGTTTGGATTAATCCCACCTCAGGCAGAGACAAACCCATCCGTGGGATTGTTTTTGCTCAAGGACCTGGTTACACTTGGTGGGTAATGCAGAAAGATGGGAAACCCGTTGTGTACCACAGGGAAACCTGGTCTTAAGTGAGAACTGAGTATAAGATTTCATTGTAACACAGATGGAAATAGAATAAGGGGTGGATAATGTCCTGGCTTGTAAAATAAGCATGTATTCTATTTTTGCCATCTGTTGGGAGTTAGGCAGTTTTTCTTATCTCTTTCAAGAACAATGACACTGCCAGGAAGATAATCTCCTGTCAATGGGCTATTGAATTACTCACTGTGGCTGGTAAGACTAGTTACATCATCCCATTGTGAGATGCTCCACCCAGAGGGAGGAGCCAAGCATCCCTGCCACCATAAAACAAGCATTTCTGAGACAACAGACAGCCTTCTTCGCCGGATTTCCCAGAGGAATCAGGAACCAGGCCCAGCTGCTCCTTCGCCGCATCTTCAGAAAGGACCTACACCCTTCTCCAGATTGCCGCTCCAGGAGGAGCAGCCACCATCTGGCTGGACTACTATCAACACCCTGACTTCTCAGGGTGTCAGGTTTTTCTCACTCTGCCAGTGGTTTTTTTTTTTGCTTGTGCTAAATTGCATTGTTATTTAATTTTTTTCCTTCCTAGTAAAAACTGTTATTCCCATTCTCATATCTTTGCCTGAGAGCCCTTTTAATTCTGAAATTGTGATAATTCGGAAGGAGAGGGTTTACCTTTTCCATTTCACAGGAGGCTTTTGCCTTCCTTCACAGACTCCTGTCTTTTCAAACCAAGACAAAGGTATTCTCGAACTTTTGTTTGGTACTGGATAATTTCTAGACAATCATGTATTAGATTATCTGTTGGTACGCTATAACCTTTTGGAATATTTAACAAACAGGTTCTTTCTGCTCCAGTATCTACCACAAATTCCAATTCTTCTTCTTGGGGACCTACTTTTAAAATTATCACAGGCTCTAGATGGTATCTGTCCCCTAGAAAATAGAGCCTTTGACACCCCTATTCTTCCTCTGTGCTCATCTCTTTGAAGATTTTCAAATCTTTTGCCCGCTTAGGACAGTCCCTTCAATAATGTCCTTCATCCTGACAGTAAAAACAGACATTCCTAGAATGCTCCTGAGGTTTGGTTTGTATTGGGGTTTTATTCTTTTCTGTTCCCCTGTCTCTACGACCTTCATATTTAGGAGTAATTGTTTTCTCTCATGGTGACTGCCATAATTTTTGCCTTCAGTTTAGCTTTTTCTTCATCTCTCCGGACATAAACTTTCTGAGCTTCCTTCAATAAGTCATCTAATGGTTTATCATGCCAATCCTCAATTTTTTCTAATTTCTTTCTAATATCTGGCCAAGCGTTTGTAACAAAGTTAATCCTTAACAAAGCTTTTCCCACATCAGTTTCAGAATCTATTCCGGAATATTGTTTTATATTTCTCCTAAGTCTGTCTAACCATTCAGTCGGAGTCTCTTCTTTCCCCTGCTGTGCCTCAAAAGCCTTTTTAGCATTTTGCCCTCGAGGTGCCGCCCCTTTTATTCCCTTGATTATTGTATTGCCATAGTCATTCATAAGTTTTCTCCCCTGCTCACTATTTTGACCCCACCCCGGAGGTTCAGTTGGCATTATTTCTTCTCCAGAGGGCCCCTGTGGATGTTCCTTATTTCAGGCTTTTATGCCTGCAACTCTGATCATCTCCCTTTCTTCCTGAGAAAATAGTATCTTCATTATAGACTGCATCTCTTCCCAAGTGTAAATGTTTGGACCTAAAAATTGGTCCAGTTGTTCAGCTGTGCCAATGGGATCCTCTAAAATCCCTTTGATTTTATTTATTTTTTTTTTAATTTCTGACTTCGGAAGAAGTCAGGGGAGCATTCACAAATCCAGTCCAACCCCCTCCCATCGGGACCTCTCTCAGTGGAAATAGACCAATTTCTTTCTCCCCGTATTTTTCTGTAGCCTTATTTTCGTGTGGTGAGGAAAAATCAGGAGAAAGCTGCCTCTTAACTGCACCTCTAGTATTTTTATAAGGAGCATCTTCCAGGGACAGGGAGTTCCTTGGAACCGGAGCTGCGGTTTCCAAGGGAACGGAGCTCCGGGCAGGAAGGGCGGTGTGAGGAGGACATACCATAGAGGCCAGGTCCTCCAGAGGCGGAGCACGGGCGGGGTTTGCTGCCGGAGCTGCTGAAGGGGGCAGCATGTCCGGGGGATACCGGATGGGAGTGCGGTCAGCCTCCACGTGGCTCACGGCGGGTGAGCCGGCCGCTCCCAGCAGAGGCAGGGCAGCGGCGGCAGCACCCAGTGTAGCCGGAACGGGCAAAACCGCGGGGGATGGGGCTGAGAAAACCGCTGCGGGAGAAGCGGCCAGAGACGGGACAGCCGGGACTAACGGGAGCCCGCCAGGCGCGGCTAGCGAACCAGCCGCGGACAAACCGGGCAGGATGGGGGAGGGGGCCGGTCGGGCAGCCGCGAGCAGCGAGGCGGGGGCCGGTACCGAAGCGGCAGGCGGCGAAACAGGGACCAGAGGGGTTGCTGCGAGAAGCGGGGCGGGAGCCTGCAGAGCCGCCGCCGCGGGCACGGGAACCGGGGCAAGAACACGCGGCGAGCCAGAACCCGGGGTGGGCGCAGGCACCGGGACAGGCACCGGCACCGGGGCCGGCGGAGCTGAGGGGAGCAGCTCGCTGGGACCCGAAACCGGTGCTGGGGCCGCAGGCGGTGCAGGCGCGAATGGGAAGGGAGGAGGTAACATTTCTAAAGGATCCCATTCTTTTTCTTTTCCTCTTTTTTCCTCTTGCTCCCCTCCCTTCTCTTTCCCTTTTTTCCTTTCTTGTTTTGTTTCGGGGATTTCTGATACCTTAAAGATTTTTACTTTTCTAAAATCCCCTGTCCAACACGTGGCATATTCTCTTTCTTCTGAATTAAATGGTTCCTTTGAGTTTACAAATACATTCAAGCCATTCAAGCGTACAAAATTGTATCATCTTGACTTTGTCTTTTTTTTTTGTACATGGGCTTTTTTCCCAGTTGGCTATCATAACTCCCAGAGGACTATCTTGGGGTATTTCTGTTGATAATTTCTTACTCCTTTTTTTTTTCTTTCCTGTATTCTCCTTACTGGATTTCTGTCCCATTTTTCAAGATCTTATCTATTCACCCCCTGCCTCTGTTTTTCACTTTCCTCTCACTACCTAAATACCACTTTTCTTTCAACTATATTAAAAAAACCTCCTTTTTCTCACACTCCTTTTCAATACAATACACTTTCCTCCAAGGAACTACAACAAAGCTTAAAATAAACAATCTGCATTACATATACTTTCATTCGTCCCCATTCGCTCAAGTTTATTTTTCACCTACTCTCACACACAACAAAACACTCACAACAACAAGGTACCTTCTAATTTTAACACCTATTACACGTTTAGGTGTCCCTGGCCAGTCACGGTGTTCTTGGATACCCCTCAATCCGGCTGTGTTGTTCCCAACCCCAGATTCTCTCGGGTGTACCCTCACTCCGGCAAAATTTTACTCAGTCCTGGGTGCTCTTGAAGATTAATATCTCAACCCAGCAGACTTTTCTTCAACCCTGGGTGCTCTTGAATATTAATATCTCAACCCAGCAACAACCTTGGGTGCTCTTGAAGATTAATATCTCAACCCAGCAACAACCCTGGGTGCTCTTGAAGATTAATATCTCAACCCAGCAGACTTTTATTCAACCCTGGGTGCTCTTGAATATTAGTCCCTCAACCCAGCCCATTCAATTCAACTTAGCAAAAAAAATTTTAAAGGCCCCCCTTTTTACCTTCTTATTTTCCCCAATGGATTATACCAGGAACACCCTCGGCTTCTTCTCTCCAAGGGGTCCCACTCCTTCCCCGAGACCCAATCTAAATTTTCCCCGGGGGGATTCTCTCACTCTTTTTATCACTCGCTTCGTCTCTGTACTGGCCACTTTTCTCGCGAAAAAGACGGAAACGCAGCATGGGAGACTAGCGCACTCACTTAGCAGGTCTGGGGTAACCAGCCCGCCTCTCATTCACACACATTCATCCCCCCTTATCCACCCCGACCCAACAAATACTTACCTATCCCTTGTCCTTGGGTCTTTGTTCTTCGTGTACACTTTGGTCTTAGGGGCTAATTACCGCGGTTTTAGGGAATTCTTTCCCTTTTCTTTGCTTTATTGTCTCTTTTGTCCCTGGATCTTTACCTGCGGTCTGTGGTCACACCAGGGGAACAGAGCGAGGCTGCCTAATCAGGGCAGGACGCGTCTTCTCACTCTAATTCTCCTACAGCACCCACAGCGAGGTATTAATAACCATCCTCTGCTACCATTTGTAATAAACGCCAATCACTTGTTTTAAAAATTTATAAAGGTTTAATAAAAATAAAATGGAAAAAATTAATACAAGTATAGTAATAAAGATTAAACAATTAGAGTTAGGACAATTAAAGAGACAATAACAGCAAAAAGTTACAGCCCGGGCTGGGTACCTCTCTCTGGACAAAAGTGAGCCAGGAGAAGGACCCCGATAAAAGAGAATTCCCTCCTTAAGAGGGGTAACCTGTTGCATACACAAATCACTTCATGAATATGCATATTTTTATTTAAAACAAGAAATTTGTCCGGTACTTGTTGAGGAATTCCTGTTAATCCCAGGCGCCTTGAAGTCTAAGTTGAGTTTGGAGAAGTTGGTTTTTTTGTTGATAATGAAAGCCATAAATTCCTCTCCTCTGGAAGATTTAGGGGTTTTTGTAATTGTTATCTCTGTGTGAAGAATTTCTTGATTATCTTTTCCTTCTCTTGAGCAAAAAGAATACCATACACACCTATTTTCTATTTTAACTACTAAAGCTTAATTTCAATTACAAAACTACATTTACTATATTATTAAAATGTTACTACAGCATAACTTTCCAACCTAGCATAATACATATAGTAAATATCTGCGTAGAGCCATATAATATGCATTTTTCACAGCAGTAAATCAATAAATGTCCTCCACTTGTCCCAATTCTCCCCAGCCTGGCCGGCAGCCCCCCCTGGGGCTTCACCCGGCCACTTCAGACGCGAGTAGCACTTCCTCCCCCCGCGCCGTGGGTACACTCACTCGTTCGCTCGTTCACTCTCTTTATACACCACCCACTCAAACGATTAAAAACACATTAACCACACAGTGTCTGGACACAACAGGCATGCAAACTTCGGGATCATTCAACTCACCACCAGAGTTGCTCGCAGTCGCCTTATCGAACAGTGAACCCGTCTCCGCTCCAGCCACCCTATCAGCTGGGCTGCCTGCAGGCACAGGAATGAGGCTGCACACTCAAACGTCTCTTGAGTGACTTGCCAGCAGACCTGTCTCTCTCTCCCCCAGGGCCTTCTCGATACATACCATTTACCTGCACACCAGCAGGTAGTTGTCTGTCTCTGCAGGTGGCAAGCCGAGATGGAGAAGAGCCCCTCCAGGGAAATTCCCCCGGGGTGCACCAAGGAGGTCCACTCCCCCCCCTGCCCTGCGAGGACAGAGATCCTCCTGGCTGGCTCGCCAAATGAATTGCGGTGAAAAAACAAGACCCCAAAATTCCAATAAAGATTTGTAGGGAACAGTATGTTGTTATTACAGTGCTGAGCACATATAAAGATTATTTTCCCTTCAGAGGACATGCGCACCTGTGGGGATTCCTGATCCTTTTTTTATTACCCCGTACTAATTTACATATACATAGAATCTCACAATAGGTTTATGCATATTCATTCTGCTGATTTCACATTTCAATTTGCAGTTGGTCCTTTGTACAGAGAACTCTCTAATCCCTTTGTCCATTTCTTGCAGGCTTAGCTTTTATTTTTGTCTTCTTAGTTTCAGAGTTCAAGGGGCCCCTCTTATCTCTTCACCTTGGAGATTGCATTCTTTCTCCTTGGCTGGGATAGTTTTACAAGCACAGCATAGTTAACAGAGTAAACAGCATATTTTACCCATGTTAGCAAGCTACTACGCAGCACATTTCACCTAAATCCAAATGGATTTCTACCCCGTTAAATTTTTACTTTGTTTCAATTGGATGTTATGAACAGCAAAGTCCAGAGGCAGGGCCTGTGCCAGCTGAGCTTCCTGTCAAAGAGATTTCACAAGAGACAGTATTTTGGCTACATATTGTTTTAAATATGCATCACTTATCTCCACCCCTTGTTGTGATCCAATTTAAACCCAGAAGAGCAAAGAAAATTAAGTCACTGTGTATAAAACAGAAAGAATTTTGAAGGCGCAAAATATACCCAGCAACGAGATTAGAACCAAACGGAGTTAGATGTTGGTGCCAAAAATTTGAGAAAGAAAGAAAAGAGAGAAAGAAAGCGAGAAAGAGAGAGAGAATGCGAGAAAGCGAGAGAAAGAAAGAAAGAGAAAGAAAGAGAGAGAGAGAAAGAAAGAAAAAGAAAGAAAGAAAGAAAGAAAGAAAGAAAGAAAGAAAGAAAGAAAGAAAGAAAGAAAGAAAGAAAGAAAGAGAAAGAAAGAAAGAAAAAGAAAGAGAGAGAGAAAGAGTGTGGGGGTGGGGGGACAGGGGGAGAGTGACAGGGGTTAGGTGGAAGCATATCACCCATCCGAGGGTCCCAACGACTTGGGACCATGGCATCTTAGTTTCTATCACCAGCTTCAGAAGGTGATTCTTTATTTCCCCATTCATTTATTCTACCTGACCCGAACTCTGTGGGTACCAGGGGGGTATGGACATCCCATTGTATTCCTAAAGAAGCCATAACCCCTTGAAGGATCTTTCCTGTGAGTACCCCTATCTGAGTCTATTGCTTCCATAATCCCATATCTTGAAAGTATTTGTTCTAAAAATACCTTAATAACTGATCCAGCAGTTACTGAAGAAGTCTGGAATGCTCCTGGCCACTCTGTTACCTGACATACTATTACCAGAAGATACTTAAATCTTCCCAATCAGACCATTTCAGTAAAATCCACCTGGAATGGCTGAAAAGGACATCCAGCCCAAGGCCTCTTTCCCCTGGCAACTTTCTTTATAACTTGGTGTCCTAGGGTGACGTTATGGTGCTTGTATCCCCAATTGTGTGTCCTGTTTATGCTGAATATTATGTTCTGTGCCTTCAGGACTGGGTCCGAAAAGTGAAGGTTTGTTTTGTCTTGTTATCAGCCAGCTCACCTCCCCCCCCGATGGTCTGTGTCCAGGAGAGAGGATAGGACTTGCTTGCTTGCTTGCTGGCTGGCTTGCTTGCTTTAGCTTTGCTCTTGCTCCTGCTTTTTGCTTTTGCCCTTGCTTTTGCTTATTAGTTAGTTTAGCTAGGCAGTCCAATTTTTTTTTTTCCTGGACTGTTTTTCTTTCCCTTTCCTGAATGCCATTCGAACCTGCTCTGGACTGGGACCTGGGAAACACCGAGAAACACCGAGAGCCTGCATTTTGTGATCTGCAGCAGCCATCCCCAGCACTGGAGACCGTTAACTGGGCGACCTCTCCCAGGAGAGACTTTCTGAATTTGTCATCTCTTCAGAGCAGTGAAAGAGTTTTTGTCATCTGGTGTTGTTCATTTTTTGTGCTGGGGAGTGCTTTGCCTGTAAAATAAACAGGTTTTTTCCAGTACTCTCTGAGGAATTCTTCCCGAACCAGGTGGGGGTGGGGCCGTGGGGGTTTGCTTTCTGGGGGCTCCCAAATTTGCCTGAAACCAGGACAAATATTTTCGCGCCCAAAGTGGGGCTTGAGAGAGTGGAAAAAAACCTGTTCTAATCATATTTTGGTTGCAATTACTCTGTGTTGGTATAGAGCAGTAACTGGCTATGTTGTTTGAATTCATAATGTCTCTTGGGGTGAAGGCCTGCATGTGTTTCTGGTCCCTAGGGTTTTCTGAGGTATTAATACCTCTATGATCCTTAGGTTTATTTTCTTATCCAGAAATAGCTCCGTTATTGTTCCTAATATGTCGTTTTTGCAGTAGAGGGGCACTGACCAGAATATCCATCAGGCTGGGCTTGGTTGTAATGGCTTGCAGGAGGTTTATAAAGGTGCTGGAGTCTGTTCCAGGAATGTATGGTTCATGGGTATGGTTATGAACCCAGTTTGTTAGAGGAGAAGCAGGGGATGAGGCTTTTCAGCCTTTGCTTTCCTTCTTCTCCTCTGCATCTGCTACATATCTATTGGAGAATGTTCCGTTTCCCCTGAATGTTAAGGAGACCATCTTTCTGGTATTTAATCTGGTAAGCTTTCTCTATACAGTCTGCAATTTCTCTGGAATGAGGGCTGAGATTTCTAGAGGGGCTGATGAGATCCCTGACCCAGGAGTAGACCCAGGCGTGAGAAATCCTGAGTGGTGTGGGAAATGGCAGGATATGGGCCAAATCTTAAAGGAATTTTCTGACCTTATAGTCTGGGACTTTCCATGTGAACAAATTCAGAACCCAGATGAGGTGGAAAAGTACCTGAAAGAGAAGTGCCATGATAACCTTAAAGAGAAAAAGATCATTGCAGTGAGCTGGGCCCTGGCATATGCTTATCGCACCCTGCTAGATACTGTAGGGCAGCAGACAGAGGAAGGGGGGCAGGGAGATAAATCAGCAGCTATCCCAGTCACTCAGGCTGCAGCCAACACCCCAGGCTCTAAGTCAGCAGCTAAACCAGACTGTAAGCCTCAACCAATGGCTGTTGCTACTAGCACGAGAAGTGGAAAGTGCGCAGACAAGACCGATCGACCAGTGGATGACGATGATGATTATGATGCAGGAGAAGGACCCTCAATGCCTCCTGACATAAAATCAGGAGTCAAAGCAACTGGTACAAGATCAGAGGCCAATACTGAGTCCTTTTCCCTAAGGGACCTCAGTGGCCTAAGAAAGGATTACACTCAACAACCTGATGAGTCTATAATTAGTTGGTTGGTCCATCTTTGGGATGCTGCAGGGGAAGCTACAATTCTGGATGGCACTAAAGCCAGGAATTTGGGATCCTTATCACATGATCCTGTCATCGACCAAGGAATGATGAGGGGGGCTAACCCTCACAGCCTCTGGGCACGGGTCCTGGAAAGTGTAGCACAAAGACACCTGTGTGCAGACGATCTTTATATGCAGCAGACCCAGTGGAAGACAATAGAACAAGGGATCCAACGCCTGAGAGAAATGGCAGTGGCAGAGATTATCTTCTCAGATGACATAAGAACTAGGAATCCAGACTTGGTACCATGTACATCTGTGATGTGGCGAAAACTTGTATGACTTGGGCCACGTGAATACACTTCTGCTTTAGCAATAATGAAGAGGAATGAGAGGGATGAGACCGTGCTCAATATGGCAAAGAAGCTCTGAGCATATGCAGATGCTGTATTTGGCCCAACTCATGACAGAATCGCAGCAGTGGAAACATATCTACAGAAATTAGAAGACAAGATAGAGGAGAATCATAAGAAACTCCAGGAGGAGATTAAAGAGGACCTTCTCCAAATCTCGGCAGTACAAATTAGAGGCCCTGGTATCCAACGTAGATGTTCTCCAGATGGGGAGAGAAGGTACACCCCACGAGCTGAGCTGTAGTTCTTCCTGCGTGATTGCAGAGAAAACATGAGGAGATGGGATGGAAAATCTACTGCTGCTCTGGCACAACGAGTGCATGAATTGAAGGAAGGCAAGACTCAGAGAGGAAGCTCCACCAAAAGGAAAGCAGCTCCAGTTGCCCGTAGCCAAGCTGCCAGGTATGATGATATGTCCGATCCCCTTGAAGGAACCGCCAAGACATATGCCCAAGGAAAGAAGGACAACCAGGCTTAGAGGGGCCCTGCCTCTAGCCAAGTAGAGGCGAGGGAAAACCGTGCTTTCTGGACTGTGTGGATTCATTGGCCTGGCACATCTGAACCACAAAAATATAAGGCTTTGGTCAATACTGGTGCGCAGTGCACATTAGTCCCATTACGACATGTGGGGGCAGAATCAGTCCCCACTGCTGGCTTGACAGGGGGATTACAGGACTTTACCTTGGTGGAAGCTGAGGTGAGCCTGACTGGAAATGAGTGGAAAAAACACCCTATTGTGACTGGCCCAGAGGCCCTATGCATTTTGGACATAGATTACCTCCGAAGGGGGTATTTTAAAGACCCAAAAGGACTCAGGTGGGCATTTGGGATAGCAGCTGCAGTGACAGAGGGCATCCAGCAATTGAACACCTTGCCTGGACTGTCCGAGAATCCAACTACAGTAGGACTTCTGAAGGGAGAAAAGCAACAGGTACCAATTGCCACTTCAACAGTGCATCGCCGACAGTACAGAACAACTCGAGATTCTGTGGTTCCCATCCATAAGATGATTCGAGAGCTGGAGAGCCAAAGGGTGGTCAGCAAAACTCACTCACCCTTCAACAGCCCCATCTGGCCTGTGCGTAAATCTGAAGAAGACTGGAGATTGACAGTGGACTACCGTGCATTGAATGAAGTGACTCCATGTCGTGGTTTGACATGGAAGTGATTTTTTTTTTTCAGGAAGTTAGGTCAAACCAATCAGTGGTCAAGTTTGGATATTGGCACCTGAAGTGACCACTGAAGACAGGGATACGCCTCTGAGAACACAGGGGGTTAAAAGCAAGAACTCCCAAGAGCTTGCTCTTTTTTGGTTCCGGTCAAGGTGCTGTGCGGACCTCCCCTGCCCAGCCATGAGGCTGGGTGGGGGAGGGGAAGCCATGCGGCCTAGTCGAGGTGAGCCGAGGGGTAGAAAGACTGGAACCGAGCCAGCTCCTGTGGACGGAAGGGTGGAGAGAAGCGGAGATGTCTTTGTCATTCCCCCCCCCCAGAGGGAAGAGATAGAGAGTCCGGACGGCACCTGTAACTTTGCCGGCGCGGAAGAGAAAGAGGGGGGGGGGAAGGCGCCCAGCCTTGGCCTTGGGAATCGGCTGCTGGGCAGAGATATCAGCCGTCCAGGGAGTCTGAGCTTTTAACCCTTTCCTGAGAAATGAAGGCTTTGTAAAATATTACTCCTCCTTGATTTGAAGTAGAAGAGAGACAGTCTGGGATCCGAGATGATGGAAGAAGAAATTCTCGAGTTGGAAGGAGATGATGGAGTGGCTTGTGGCTGGACTTTTCTTGTTAGCCATAGACTGAACCAAATTCTCCTAACAGAAGCTGCACTTAGGGTGGTGCGTTGGTGTGCCAGGAGACTTGTTTCAGTGATTACCAGCAGAGGAGTAGAGACAACAGAGGGGAGTTGGAGAAGGTGTGGAGAAGCCCTCTATCTTCAAGGAAGAAGAAGAGGAGAAGAGGACCTCTGTTCTTGGACCCTCAGCCCCTGGGAGAAAATGGGTGGCACTGTAGTCCCAAAATGAGAAACTGAACTGTTGTCTCTTTTGGTCCATGGCAAAGCATCCTTAAAAGAGCCCTGTGAGCAGTCTGTCCATGCATGGTGGTGAGAGCACTGTGACATGGAAAAGAGAGTGTCACCATGGCAGATTTTCTCCGGGCGGTTGCCATGTGTGACATGGAGACACAAGGGTGGCAATTGTGTTTCCTGGGGGGGGTCTGTGGCACAGGAGAGACTCCTGTCTCCCTTGAAAGACTGAGTATTTGAATATCTGAAGAGTAGCTACTTGATCAGGATCCTGGGTAGTGTCTCACTGTTAAGTTTGTTTAGAAATTAGGTGGGAGGAGGAGGGGTGTTTTAGAAAGTCTTCATCCAGGATTTAGTGTTTGTAGTTTTTCTAGTAGTAGTAGTTTAATAAAGTTCTTTTCTTTGTTACTAAGATGGGCCTGCTCTGCTCTGTTCCTGATCACATCTCACAGCAATTATTTAGAAAAGTATATTTTCATGGGGGCGCTGGCATCGCGCCAGTGTCAAACCATGACACTCCACCATTGTGCACTGCTGTGCTGGACATGTTAGAGCTCCAGTACGAGCTTGAGTCCAAGGCAGCGAAGTGGTATGCCACTATCGATATTGCCAATGCATTTTTCTCCATTCCTCTGGCAGCAGAATGCAGGCCTCAGTTTGCCTTTACGTGGAGGGGGGTGCAGTATACCTGGAACCAACTGCCCCAGGGGTGGAAGCACAGTCCTACCATCTGCCATGTACTGATCCAGACTGCACTAGAAAAGGGTGAGTCTCCAGAACATCTACAGTATAGTGATGATATCATTGTGTGGGGGGACACAGCAGCAGAAGTGTTTGAGAAAGGAGACAATATCATCCAAATCCTCCTGGAAGCTGATTTCACCATCAAGAAGAGTAAAGTTAAGGGACCTGCTCGAGAGATCCAGTCCCTGGGAGTGAAGTGGCAAGATGGACAGTGTCAGATTCCTATGGATGTCATCAACTAGATCACTGTGATGTCCCCGCCAACCAACAAGAAGGAGACACAAGCTTTCTTAAGTGCCATAAGTTTCTGGAGAATGCATATTCCTGAGTACAGTCAGATCGTGAGCCCTCTTTACCTGGAGACCTGCAAGAAGAAATATTTCCTTTGGGACCCTGAGCAGTAACAAGCTTTTGCCCAGATTAAGCAGGAAATTGCTCATGGAGTAGCCCTTGGCCCAGTCAGGACAGGACTAGATGTGAAGAACATGCTCTACTCTGCAGCCAGGAGCCATGGTCTGTCCTGGAGCCTTTGGTAGAAGGTACCTGGTGAGACTTGAGGCCGACCATTAGGATTTTGGAGTCGGAGCTATAGAGGGTCTGAAGCCAACTCCACCCCAACAGAGAAGGAAATCTTGGCTACCTACGAAGGAGTCCAATCTGCCTCAGAGGTGATTGGTACAGAAGTACAACTCCTCCTGGCACCCCGACTACCAGTGCTGGGGTGGATGTTCAGAGGAAAGGTTCCCTTCACCCACATGCCACCAGTGCTACATGGAGCAAGTGGATTGCTCGCATCAGGCAGCGCGCCCGGATTGGAAAACTGAATCACCCTGGGATTTTGGAAGTAATTACAAATCAGCCCGAAGGTGAAAGTTTTGGTGTCACAGATGAAGAACAAGAACCAGTGACACGGACTGAAGAAGCTCCACCATACAACCAACTACCAGCAGAGGAAACACGCTGCGCTCTTTTCACTGATGGTTTCTGTTGCATCCTAGGGATGAATCGGAAGTGGAAAGCAGCTGTATGGAGCCCCACACGACGGGTTGCAGAGACCACTGAAGGAGAAGGTGGATCAAGTCAACTTGCTGAACTCAAAGCTGTTCAACTGGCCCTAGCCATTGCAGAAAGGGACAAGTGGCCAAAGCTCTACCTCTACACTGATTCATGGATGGTAGCCAATGCTCTGTGGGGATGGCTGGAGAGATGGAAAGAGGCTAATTTGCAGTGTAGAGGAAAACCAATTTGGGCTGCTGAAGAGTGGAAAGACATTGCTACCCAGGTAGAGAAACTACCTGTGAAGGTTCGCCATGTAGATGCCCATGTCCCCAAGAGTAGAGCTAATGAAGAGCAGCAAAACAAACAGCAGGTAGATCAGGCTGCAAAGATAGGGGTGTCAAAGATAGACTTTGATTGGGAACACAAGGGAGAGTTGTTCCTAGCATGATGGGCCCATGATGCCTCAGGCCATCAGGGTAGAGATGCCACCTATGAGTGGGCCCAAGACCGAGGGGTGGATCTAACCATAGACAGTATTTCTCAGGTTATCCATGACTGTGAGACATTTGCTGCCATCAAACAGGCCAAGAGAGTGAAGCCCCTAGGGTATGGTGGGCAGTGGTCCAAGTACAGGTATGGGGAAGCCTGGCAGATTGACTACATCACACTGCCCCAGACATGCCAAGGCAAGTGCTATGTGCTCACAATGGTAGAAGCCACCATGGGATGGTTGGAAACCTACCCTGTGTCTCATTCTATAGCCTGTAACACCATCCTGGGCCTTGAAAAGCAGGTCCTTCGGAGGCATGGTACCCCTGAGAGGATTGAGTCAGACAATGGGACTCATTTCAAAAATAGCCTTATCAACACCTGAGCTAGGGAACATGGCATTGAGTGGGTATACCATATCCCCTACCATGCACCAGATGCAGGTAAAGTGGAGAGGTACAGTGGACTGTTAAAAACCACCTTGAAAGCATTGGGTGGGGGATCTTTCAAAAACTGGGAGCAGCATTTAGCAAAGACCACCTGGTTAGTTAACACCCGAGGTTCCACCAATTGAGCAGGTCCTGCCCAGTCTGAGATCCTGAATATAGTACACGGAGATAAAGTCCCAGTGGCACATGTCAGAGGTTTGTTAGGGAAGACAGTGTGGATCAATTCTGCCTCAAGTACAGACAAACCCATTTGTGGGATTGTCTTTGCTCAGGGACCAGGTTGTACATGGTGGATAATGCAGAGAGATGGAACAACACGATGTGTACCTCCGGGAGACCTGATTGTGGGGTGAGACTCATATGCAAATATCATTGCTATCTGGATGTTACGACCATTGTCTGTGCATTAAACCACACAGACATGAGACAGAAGGAAATGTCTGTCAAAGGTTTGAGCAAGTGAGATAGAAGGAAATGTTTAAGTGTCAAAGGTTTGAGCAAGTGGGATGGAAGGAAATGTGTATGAGTAAGTGAAAGATGAAAGTTTTTACGTGAATAAAATGCATGATGTTTGGTAGTATGTTGATAATATGGAGATAAGGGGTTGAATGTCCTAGGGTGATGTTATGGTGCTTGTATCCCCAATCGTGTGTTCTGTTTATGCTGAATATTATGTTCTGTGCCTTCAGGACTGGGTCTGAATAGTGAAGGTTTGTTTTGTCTTGTTATCAGCCGGCTCACCTCCCCCCCCCTCCATGGTCTGTGTCTAGGAGAAGCTAGGGCTTGCTTGCTTGCTTGCTCTTTGGCTTGCTTGCTTTCACTTTGCTCTTGCTCCTGCTTTTTGCTTCTGCCCTTGCTTTTGCTTTTGCTTATTAGTTATGTTATAAATGAAAAATGATCCAGCCAAATTAAAAAAATAAAAATAATTTATTTTAGCAATAGAGATCTAACTTAGCCAGCCACAAGGAAAAGGACAGTGCCGAGCCCGGGATCGGCGCTGGGTGCAAGACACAGAGATCAGCCTCAGCAGAGGTTTCACTCTATGCCCCCACACCACCATCCTGGTACAAGCGATTTTTATAGGGAAAATTTTGCCTGAGGCCAGGATTTCGGCATTCAGTCCTTTGTTTCATTCAAAGTCCCATAAGTAGATGAGATTTCCTTCTCGGCGACAAGGCAGAGAAATTCAAAGTCTGGTGTCGTGGAAACTCTTGATGAAATTTACGGGAACAGAGTATTCACATGTATAGGCCCAGGGGGGATGTTCCTGATGTCCATCTCGGGTCGTTCACGCAATGATCAGTGCCTGAGTGTCTCCATATCGCCTCAGATAAGGCCCATCTCCTGGCGAGCCACATCTCCTTGCTTGTAAATCAGGTTTCAACACACACTTAGTTTTGCCTGAGAAGGGGGGGCTTCTAATGCCAAGAGGTACATCCTAACAACTATTTAATATTATATATATATGAAGCAAGAAAATGGCGCAAATTATACCTGTTACATATAACAGTTAGTTTAGCTAGGCAGTCCAATTTTTTTTCCTGGACTGTTTTTTTTTCCCTTTCCTGAATGCCATTCGAACCTGCTCTGGACTGGGACCTGGGAAACACCGAGAAACACCGAGAGCCTGCATTTTGTGATCTGCAGCAGCCATCCCCAGCACTGGAGACCGTTAACTGGGCGACCTCTCCCAGGAGAGACTTTCTGAATTTGTCATCTCTTCAGAGCAGTGAAAGAGTTTTTGTCATCTGGTGTTGTTCATTTTTTGTGCTGGGGAGTGCTTTGCCTGTAAAATAAACAGGTTTTTTCCAGTACTCTCTGAGGAATTCTTCCCGAACCAGGTGAGGGAGGGGCCATGGGGGTTTGCTTTCTGGGGGCTCCTCTCGGGGGTTTTCTCCCAAATTTCCCCGAAACCAAGACGCTCGGCTATTTGCTTTAGCACATATCAAGCAACCTTCAATACCTTGTTTTGTCAGAACTGTTGTTGCAGCGCTCTGGGAAATGGTTTTTCCCCCCAGAGACCCCTGTAGCTGTAACCATGTTAGTTTAACCCTTCCTTCCTTTCTGGACCCACTTGGCTGGGAGCCAATTATCCTTTCCTGAGCAGGAGGCAAGATAAGGTCCTGGTCTTCCATTGGTCATTTTCTTTCCCTCTTTCTCCCCTGGAAACCTCCAAGAATAATTGTCTTGGACCACATTGGGGTTAGAGCCTCTTTTGGAATCTTTTGCCTTAACCCTGAAATATTTCCCCCAATGCTCTCTCAGATCTTAGTACCTCCAGGGGGCTGTGGGGGTAACTATTTCAGTTGGCTCCCAACGTGGTTTTTTATGAAATATTAAATGCCCACGCAGAAGCTGGAGCCCCTATCTGAGGGTCCCAAAAGCTCTTTGGGAAGTTCAACTACCCTGTGTCATGGTTTGACACTGGCACGATGCCAGCGCCCCCATGAAAATATACTTTTCTAAATAATTGCTGTGAGATGTGATCAGGAACAGAGCAGAGCAGGCCCAAACTTAGTAACAAAGAAAAGAATTTTATTAAACTACTACTACTATAAAACTACGAACTCTAAATCCTGGATGAAGACTTTCCAAAACACCCCTCCTCCTCCCACTTAATTTCTAAACAAACTCAACAGTGAGACACCACCCAGGATCCTGATCAAGTTGCTACCCTTCAGATATTCAAATACTCAGTCTTTCAAGGGAGACAGGAGTCTCTCTTGTGCCACAGACCCCCCCCCCAGGAAACACAATTGCCACCCTTGTGTTTCCATGCCACACATGGCAACCGCCCGGAGAAAATCTGCCATGGTGACACTCTCTTTTCCATGTCACAGTGCTCTCACCACCGTGCATGGACAGACTGCTCACAGGGCTCTTTTAAGGATGCTTTGCCATGGACCAAAAGAGACAACAGTTCAGTTTCTCATTTTGGGACTACAGTGCCACCCATTTTCTCCCAGGGGCTGAGGGTCCAAGAACAGAGGTCCTCTTCTCCTCTTCTTCTTCCTTGAAGATAGAGGGCTTCTCCACACCTTCTCCAACTCCCCTCTGTTGTCTCTACTCCTCTGCTGGTAATCACTGAAACAAGTCTCCTGGCACACCAACGCACCACCCTAAGTGCAGCTTCTGTTAGGAGAATTTGGTTCAGTCTATGGCTAACAAGAAAAGTCCAGCCACAAGCCACTCCATCATCTCCTTCCAACTCGAGAATTTCTTCTTCCATCATCTCGGATCCCAGACTGTCTCTCTTCTACTTCAAATCAAGGAGGAGTAATATTTTACAAAGCCTTCATTTCTCAGGAAAGGGTTAAAAGCTCAGACTCCCTGGACGGCTGATATCTCTGCCCAGCAGCCGATTCCCAAGGCCAAGGCTGGGCGCCTTCCCCCCCCCCTCTTTCTCTTCCGCGCCGGCAAAGTTACAGGTGCCGTCCGGACTCTCTATCTCTTCCCTCTGGGGGGGGGGGAATGACAAAGACATCTCCGCTTCTCTCCACCCTTCCGTCCACAGGAGCTGGCTCGGTTCCAGTCTTTCTACCCCTCGGCTCACCTCAACCAGGCCTCATGGCTCCCCCTCCCCCACCCAGCCCCATGGCTGGGCGGGGGAGGTCTGCACAGCACCTTGACCGGAACCAAAGAGAGCGAGCTCTTGGGAGTTCTTGCTTTTAACCCCCTGTGTTCTCAGAGGCATATCCCTATCTTCAGTGGTCACTTCAGGTGCCAATATCCAAACTTGACCACTGATTGGTTTGACTCAACTTCCTGAAAAAAAAAATCACTTCCATGTCAAACCACGACACCCTGTTACTTATTAGCTGCTTTTTGCGTGGCTGTAAGTGACGGGGATGCAGGCGATAGCTTGCCTCCACGCCTGAGACAAGTCGACCCAGGGCAAGGACTCCTGACGCTGCTACGCACGACAACCACGGTCCAATAGGAGCGGTAGGACCCCTCCGTGTTGCGGTTATCCCAGGAAAATCCCCTAGCTGGGAGGGGAACCTTTACCATTGCGACAGTGCAAAACTGTGCCTGCCGGGGAAGCTAGGACCCAGCAGTCACAGTTTGTGTTACAAGCTGGCTTGTGTAGTTTTTTTTTCTGCCGGTCGAGGCTCCGTGGCGACGGAGTCGCCCCGAGCCGACAGAGCCCGCGTTTCGGGGGTGGGGACGGCACAGGACGGGTACCAGAAGCCAGGAAGGCGGCGGGGCACCCCCCCCCCGTGCCCCTGGGAGCCGAGAAAAAGCGGCGGGAGCCGCCCTTCTAGGCGCCGTGGCTTATTTCCCCCCCCCCCCACCCCCCCCCCCGCTCCCTGTGCTCTCTGTGTCAGCGGGGATTCGTGCTGCGTTGTGTCTGGAGGAAGATATTGGACAAACAGCTTTTAAAACACCAGAATTATGGGCCTACACCTGTCTGTTCACCAAAAGAGTACATTAAAACACCTTAACAATATTTTAATTAATGTTACATTCCCAAAAGAGCAAGTCGTCCACTTTGTCTGCTGGCTGACAGCTGAATTGCCAAATTATACCATTCAAGATATGAATTCCGTTTCATTTTGGGATAAAATTGGACAGTTATTAACCTTGACAGTCGAAAATGGTGATCAAAAAGCTTCTCTATTTATTCCAATATTTTTACAAGCTCGCGAAGCAGCTTTTAGAAGTGAAAAAAAAGCTCACAGCCATAGATAAATTTTCCAAATAATCCTTTTCCTGATTCTCCACTCCTTGTGTGGTTCTTTGAATTGGGGAAGACCCTGGCTAGGCCTCATAAATTAAGATCTAGACCCTCTCTTCAATTTATTGAAGGGGGAGAGGGGGCTGGCCTCTCCCAGGGAACTGACCCCAGAGGCAAAGACTACAATCGAAAAGGTACAAAAGGCCTTGTCAGAGAGGCAGGCTCATCGGTGTGAGCCAAATGTGCCTTTCCATTTCATTGTTCTAGGAAAGCTGCCACATTTGCATGGTTTGATTTTCCAATGGCTCGAGGGGCAGAAGGATTCACTCTTGATTATAGAGTGGGTCTTCCTCTCCCATCAAAGATCCAAGACCATCACTGAGCCACAAGAGTTAACAGCTCAGCTGATTCAGAAGGCCAGGGTGAGATTGTGTGAGTTGGCTGGTTGTGACTTTGTATGCATTCACCTTCCAGTCAGACTTTCTGAGGAGGGAAAGAACTCTCCTGAGAGATTGACCAAAGAGATGTTTGAGCATTTGCTCTGTGGATATTCTCAGTTCAGTCAAAGAGAAAAAGAGAAGGTTTTTTAACCAGGCAAAGAGCCTGAGAGACAGTTGGAAAGGAATGTAAATAATCCTCTAATCTATCTTCTTGTTCACATTGTTTATAGATATGTTCTGCCACTGTACGTCATTCACTGCACACCAATGGTGTGAGATGTTTTTACTCTAAGACCAATGAAATTAGTCTGCACGATGTTCTCTATAAATAGAGCGGCACATTTGAAGTAAATCAGTCCATTCTCTAGCCTTTGATTTGGAGTCATTCTCGTTACCATCCTGCTCTACAGCGACACTTGGTGGATCCCGACTGTTACTGCAGCCTCGGCTGAAGACCCGAGCCCCAGCGCTTTGCAGGGGTCACTCTGCGACTGCGGCAGCTTGCCAGGAGCCTGGAGTCTCCGTCCGGACACCTTTACCCTCCTGAGAGAGGTAACGCTGAAACCGCGTGCCTTCTGGAGAAGGCTTGGTCCTGTCTGGACTGCGGATCGGCTCTTAGAAGCCGAGGGCTGAGTGGGACGGTTTTCCCTGAAGTAGTGGACTGTCTGTCTCTTGCAGTGGACGTCTGCTAAGGGACGGTTTCCTAACAATGGGGAACCAGTTATCTACGGCTGAATGGTTGTTCTTGACCGCGAGGCGGACTTGCGCCCCTCACATAGGGGTCCAGGTCTCTGATAACGAGCTCGTCACACTCTTGGGTTGGGCTCGGGACCATGGACTCCCTGCGGACCATGAACGCGCCTTTGACCGTAAACTCTGGCGCGACTTGGGCCGATGCCTCCTGAAGGAGATGCGCAAAAAGGACTCTACAGCGTCCATGATGTTTGCAATCTGGGGGTGCATCTACACGGCCTTGCGTGGCAAGACCCAGAGAGGCAGCAGTGACTCTGAATGGGAGCACTCGGGAAATGAGGATGCCGTCTCGGTTTGCAGCGGCGTCTCGGGAATCAGTGAGCGGCAGGCAGGCGGGGTGGTGCCCAGTCCCACCCCGGCGCACGGCGGGGCTGCAAGTGATGTTGGGACGCCCCGTGGACCTTATATGTCGCTGGGAATTCATGCTAAGCCCAAGTATTCCCATTCCTGTGACTACGTTCAGCCAAGATATTCTTTGCCAACAGATCGGCCGCTGATTGCGCAGCAATCCACTCTGGGACCGGCTGCGCAGACGCACTCTACTTTGAGCGCGGTGCCGGTGACATCGTCCGCCTTTCAGGTGGCGGCGGGGGTGCCTTTGTTGCAACCATCGATTTCGGCACGCCTGACACTGCACGGCTTGTTGGGGGCTGTCCCATCTCCGCCGCGACAGCCTGAAGCCCGTCCGTTGGTGGAGCAGACGGGTCCGCTGATTCAGCCATTGCTGGCCTCCCTTTCCGGACTGCAGGTGGGGGGAGGGGCGGCGCAGCCCGCAGCACGTCACGCAGTGGGGGCTAGAGCCCCCCTGGCTCCTTCGTTATTAACTATGGAGCCTGCGCAGATGTACGGGTCCCGCCCCCAAGTTCCGCCGGGATCGGGGATGGAGTCTTTGATCCATTCCCTGGCATGCCCCCTACCGTCTGCAGAGGCCCCGGCTCTTCCAACGGGACAGGCGCAACTGCCTCCTGGCCTGCCCCACGGCATGCCGGGAGCACTGGCTGACTTGATTTCTTTTGCAGTGCCGGCATCAGCTGTGCAGCAGCACATCCTGGGTGGGACCACCATGACGTACTCCGTCCTGCCCTCTGTGGGACCGGCTCCAGCGTTGGGGGTGGGGGCTGTTTCCCCCACCCCGTCCATCATAGCACCACCCCTGCCAGCCGCGGGGTTTGTCGCTCCGCCCACTGCCCTGCCCGCTGTCCCCCCCGCTGTGGCAACGACAGCATCACCTCTGCCCTTCGTTTCGCTCACTGCTCCGGCATCGGTGGCAGCTTTGCCTCCTGCTTCAAGTGCTGCGGCTTCGGTGCCCGTACTGCCTGCTGCGTTCCAGCAGCCAGAGCCGTTGATGTCCCCAATGACTGTAGCCTCGGCGCAGGCCCCACCCTCTGTGTTGCAGGCTCCGGCTGATCTCTTCGTGCCGCCGCCTGCGATTGGACAATCCGCTGAACTGCCGGTCACGGCTGCGGTTCCCACCCCGTTACCGGCGGCTGCCCCCCCCTTCTCGAAGGCTGTGGGCTCGGAAGCTGTGCCCGGTTCTTCTGTTTCGCGGTCAACAGCCGCTTCTCCAGCCTCAGTGCCTCCCACCAGTCCATCCTCCCCCACGGATCGTAGCCTGTCTCGCTTTCTCCCGTCCCGGGTGGTG
Source organism: Anomalospiza imberbis (assembly GCF_031753505.1). Lineage (NCBI taxonomy): Eukaryota > Metazoa > Chordata > Aves > Passeriformes > Viduidae > Anomalospiza > Anomalospiza imberbis. The sequence goes on from NC_089720.1 coordinate 4,304,557, forward strand.
GGCAGTGACAGCGATGATCTGTCCTGCTCCACTCCGCCACGGGGGCGTGACCGGATGTCGGAACGCCGAGGCTGCCGGGGGCGACAGGTGTCTCACAGAGATCTGTGGACGCTGCCCCCCTGTCGGGTGTCTGTGCGGCCGATAAATCCCCGCCGCTTCTGGGAAGCGGTCAGAGAACGGGCTTTGGAGGCTTGTGATTGGGATTTGATAGAGCGGGTGGGGAAGCCTGGTGGTGCAGTCTTGAACCCACCGATCCAGGACAAGGAGACCGTAGCTACCGGTCAGTTGGTTCCTCTGGCCTCTCCAGAAGTGGCACAAAAGGATGAGGGCCATGAGACATCATCACAACGTAAGCTTCAGGTCTTTCCCGTGCACAAGGCTGTCCCGAATTCGGGACAGCAGGATAGACACGAGGTTATGGCCTGGAAGGTTGTGCAGGATTTGCAGGATAAGGTGGCAAAATATGGGTTGGGCTCTGCTCCATTGATGCAAGTCCTCAGAGTGATAAACACTGACCTGCTGGCTCCCTATGATATTAAACATCTGGCCTCTGTGTTGTTCCAACCTGTGCAGCGTGACATTTTTATGAACAACTGGAGGAGGCTGTCCGAAAGGGTTGCAAATGAGAATGCGCATTACCCTCAGACGGACCTTAGATTCTGTGTGGGGGTGGATGCGCTCATGGGGCAGAATGCCTTTGCCAATCCTGATGTTCAGGCTACTTGGCATCCCATCATACTTGAGCAGGCCCAGAAGGTGGGCTTTACGGCATTGATGAAAACTATGGAGACAGCCGCTCCCAAGCAACGATATGTAAAGATAATACAGGGAGCCAAAGAATTATTCTTGCCGTTTTTTGAAAGGCTTGCAGCTGCTTTGGAAAAGCAGATTGAAGATGAAAATTTGAGGCAAGTTTTGTGCAAGACTTTGACAAGGGACAATGCAAATGATGACTGCAGGAAAATTATAAATGCGTTGCCAGGTGACCCATCTTTGACAGACATGGTCGAAGCTTGTTCCAGGGTTGGTATGGTGGACCATAAAATGTCTGTTTTGGAAGCAACATTGCAGGCAGGTCTGCCATCCTCAGGGACTGGTCGACACAAGAAGGAAAAAAAGAAGGGCAAGCAGGCACAGGGGACAAAAGTGAGGAAAGGGCCAGACTCTAACTTCTTGTGTTCCAGGTGTGGGAAGCCAGGTCATTTTGCAAACAAATGCAAGTCTGCTTACCATGCCAATGTAAGCGTTTGATGGGCTCGGGAAACGGGGGAAAGAGCGCACAGGAGTACTGCGCGCCGACACAAGTGGTCCCCCAGGGCATGGCACCAGCACAGGGTGTCTCAGCCAACTCAGCGCAAGCACCTGCAGCTCTGCTGGGGTGGATGTACACACCGCAGCAGCAGTCATCTTAGATTCTAGTAAGGTGCATAAGATTCCTTTGAATGCATTTGGGCCTTTAGGTCATGGATTGAGTGCATTGTTGATAGGACGATCTAGTGCTACCCTTTTGGGAATCTTTGTGCACCCGGGTGTCATTGATTCTGATTTTATGGGCCAAATTTGTGCCATGGTTTCCACACCCTCTCCCCCTGTCGTTATTCCGGCAGGGACCCGCATTGCTCAACTTGTGCCTTTCCAGTCATATGTTCCCAGGGCAGATCAACAGACGTGTGGGGACGGTGGTTTTGGATCCACAGGACTGCCGCAAATCTTCTGGTCTGCGGTCATTTCTGCTGACCGTCTGCAGATGACGTGCTCCGTGATTCTACCAGGTGCCAGCCCGCCTCGGATTCAGCTGCAAGGTTTGATCGACACTGGAGCTGACGTGACAGTCGTCTCCTCTTCTGCGTGGCCTCCTAAGTGGCCTCTGGACTCTGTGGGAGCAGCCATTGAAGGGTAGGGGGGCGCAGCGCAGACATTTTTGAGCCGGCAGTCCGTGTTGATCAAAAATCCAGAAGGGCAGACTGCTAAGGTTCGGCCCTATGTTACTGCAGCTCCAATCACTCTCTGGGGATGGGATGTGCTGGCGCCCTAGGGGGTATGGATCGGAACAGGTTTTTGATAGGGGTCACTGCGCAGAAGGGCGCAGAATATCTTACGCTGCCTTTACGGTGGCTAGTGACCAGACCTGTCTGGGAAAATCAGTGGCTCCTACCACATGAAAAGTTAGTTGCCCTTCATGATTTGGTTCACGATCAGCTTTGCCAGGGACACATTGAACCTTCTACCAGTCCCTGGAACACTCCTGTTTTTGTAATCAAGAAAAAGTTGGGGAAGTGGAGGCTGTTACAGGACCTCCGGAAAGTTAATGCAGTCATGGAGAGTATAGGGGCATTGCAGCCTAGTATGCCCTCACCTACCATGCTCCCCGCGGGATGGAAAATCTTAATCATTGATTTAAAGGATTGTTTTTTTACAATCCCCTTGCATCCCGATGACAGGCCAAAATTTGCCTTTACCGTGCCTGCCATCAACAATGCTGAGTCTGTGCGGAGATATCAATGGAAAGTTTTGCCACAGGGCTGCAAGAACAGTCCGACTATTTGTCAATGGTATGTGGCTCAAGCCTTGTCTGGAGTCCGCGAGCAGTTCCCTGACATGTATTGTTGTCATTACATGGATGACATCCTGGTGGCGGCACCCACTCAGGAAGAACTGCTGAAGGTACAGCCTCAGTTGTTCGCTGCTTTGCATTCTTATGGACTGCAAGTGGCTCTGGAAAAGGTTCAAAGCCATCCTCCTTGGAAATACTTAGGGGTCAAGATTCTTGAACGAACTGTTCAGCATCAAGAGGTGCAATTCCCAAAGTCTATTGCGACCCTGAATGATGCTCAGAAATTGCTTGGGGTCATCAGTTGGTTACGTCCCTATCTGGGACTGACCACAGCGCGGATGTCCCCGCTGTTCAACCTTTTAAAGGGGGACCCAGATCTGAGTTCACCCCAGAAATTGACTCCTGAAGTGCGACAAGCGCTAGAGGAGGTCCAACAGGCTTTGTCTGCTTGTCAAGTTTATCGAGTAGACCCTTCCATTGATATCACTGTTTTTATTACTTGTCCAGACGATCATCCCACAGGTATCATTGGCCAATGGAATGACAAATGGCCTGATCCTTTGCACATCTTGGAATGGGTTTTTTTGCCCCATCAATTCAAAAAGACAGCGTCTTTGCTGATGGATTTATTTGCTCAGTTGATAATCAAAGGCCGTTATCGGTGTTTGCAACTGATGGCAGCTGATCCCGCGAGGATCGTTCTTCCAGTGGAGCGGAACACTTTTGAATGGTGTTTTATTAACAGCGCTCCCTTGCAAAGCACGCAGCAAAATTTTTTAGGGCAAATTGTTTACCATCTGCCCAGTCATAAATTACTGCAACTGGCAAAGACAGCTAGTCTGTCCTTACGACCAAAAAACAGTCGAGTGCCGGTGTGGGGACCTACTGTCTTTACCGACGGTTCAGGGAAAACGGGAAAGGCCATTGTGACCTGTAAGGATGAGTCTGGATGACAAGTGCTGGAAGGCCACGTGTCCGGCTCAGCTCAGTTGGTGGAACTGAAAGCTGTTGCAATGGCATTTCAGAGATTTTCTCAGATGCCTTTGAATTTGGTCACTGACTGCTTATGTTGCAGACATAACCCAGCGGTTGGACTGCTCACTGCTGAAAGAGATCAACAATGCAGTTTTGTTTCAATTGTTGAGAACCTTGTGGTGTGCAATTCAAGCCCGGGTTCATCCGTACTACATCCTGCACATTCGGAGTCATACCACGCTACCAGGTTTTATAACAGAAGGTAACGCCAGGGCTGACAGGTTGGCCAACATGGCATGGGTGGCGCCTCAGCCTGACTGAACTGCACAAGCCAAGGCGTCGCATGATTTCTTTCACCAAAGTGCACATACTTTGCAGAAGCAATTAGATTTGACGTCAACCGAAGCTCGTGACATTGTCAGTTCTTGCGCTGACTGTCATGGGTTTGCTGCACCTTTACCGGTGGGGGTGAACCCCAGAGGCCTAAAGGCCTTGCAGCTTTGGCAAACAGATGTTACACACATTGCTGAGTTCAGTCGACTCAAGTATGTGCATGTGTCTGTTGACACCTTCTTCTCTGCCACGTGGGCATCTGATCACACAGGGGAGAAGGGTCATGATGTGATTGCCCATTGGAGGATGGCTTTCACAGTTTTGGGAATACCTTTGAGTGTGAAAACTGACAATGGCCCTGCCTATGTCTCACAGAAGACGCGTCAGTTTTTACGCTTGTGGGGAGTCCCTCCCAAATTTGGCATTCTGGATTCTCCAACAGGTTAAGCCATTGTTGAACGCACTCATGGCACTCTAAAGCGCGTTCTGGAAAGACAAAAAGGGGGAATGCCAGGGATGACCCCACACAGTCGGTTGGAGAAAGCTTTATATACAATCAACCATTTAACAGTGCCAAAAAACACAGAGACTCCTGTTATCTTGAATCATTTTCTCTCATTGCATCCAGCGAATGAGATGCACCTGCCCTGAGCAAAGGTCTGGGTGCTGGACCTTGCCACAAACAAGTGGGAAGGCCCGTGCGACCTTATTACTTGGGGCTGCAGGTATGCATGTGTCTCCACAGGTACTGGGGTACGGTGGATACCTGCGAGGTGTGTTCGCCCTGACCTGTGACAGCAGAAACAGAATGTGGTCGGCAGACGACCTTCAAACGGTGACCGTGGTGCCGACCATCTATCGCAGTCTTCAGATGATGATCAAGACACCAACCATCAGCCAGCTGGTCCCTCCACGAGTGGAGAGTGAACATTTGTTTTGTTTCCGGAAACAGACTGTTGACAAGTTAGGCTGCCTGTGTAACACACAGACTAACAATGTTTTGGGGCTGGTGATGGGTTTTAGAATTAATAGTTAAGCGCAGCTGCTCTTTACTTTTGTCTGCCCCGGTCAGCTCCCGAATGCCCGGCTTGGGCGTCTCAGCTTTTCGTCGGGGCCGGGGCTCGCCGCAGTTTCCGGGCGCTTTTGCTGTCGCGCTCCGGGGTGGGCTGTTGGCCGCGCTATGCCGTCGGCGTGAGGGAAGAAACAAAGAGGCAGGGAATTCGTCCAAATCCGTCCGCGTGGCGGCTGGATGCTTTATTGGCTGCGAGAGCTGCGATGGAAAGGCTGCAGCCACTCCCAGCTTCGCACGGACGCAAATGGCCTCGAGCATGCAGAGGAGTGGGGTGATATAGGGAAGGGACAGGGCGGACGGGGAGCCCTCCTGCCCAATGGGTACAGACATCGTGGTGATGACGTACTACAGTGACCAATGGGAACACGGCAGGGGCGGACACGAGACTTTGGGGTGAGTGGGACCGTGAGAACGGGGAGATGGACACGGAAACCACAGGAGTAGGGAAAAACTCGGGGGATGCACGAGGGTACAGAGAACTGGAAAACTAACAAAGGAAAAACCCATAATGTGAACCCAAACCTGGAATGCAACAATTCCCCGCTTTAAATAATATAAAAAAGACAGTTGTTTCTCTTTGGATTCTTGCGCAGTGGCTTCTTCTCTTAGCTTCTTCTGCTGCTGTGACTGCTTTGTAGATGGAAAGGGCTTGGGGATGGTACTGCAGCTGCTTTTTCCCTGGGTGTTTGGGGATAGGGGAACTGGGACAACAACTTTATTATACACGATCTGGAGACATACATGGTCTGAGGTAGATGTGGGAAAAGTGCTTTTTAGGGAGATGTTGAGTCTCTCCCTTTTCTGCGGTGCCTGCGATTGGATGCAACCCCTTGGTTGGTGGGATCATCAGTTGCATCCACTGGCACTGTATCGCTCCGACTCACTGACTGTCCTGGTGTGTAAGGTTTGACATGCCTCCTGGGGATCCACTTGACTCCTGAGGGCGTGGATACGCAGGCATATCCCCGTCCCCAAGTCAAGAGTGGGAATGGACCCTGGATTTCTTTAGAGACTGGATCCCTCACTTATACTGGAGGCCTCTCCTCTGGCTGGAGCTCCTGATGTTGTTTGAAATGTCTCAGGGCTGGCGGTTCTTGCCTGTCAAAAGAGCAGTTTAGGAAATTGATAGTAAACAAGGCCTTGCAGAGTCTCTCGTGCAGTGACAGCACTCGCACATCTCCCCGCTGCTTCCGGAGGACTTGTTTCAGCGTCTGGTGAGTCCTCTCTATTATGGCCTGGCCGGTGGGGGAGTGAGGAATCCCGGTATTATGCTGGACCCCCCATTCCTGCAGGAAGTTACTGAGCACCCTGGAAGTATATGCTGGACCATTATCAGTTTTTATTGTGGCTGGGACCCCTAAAGTCGCAAAGGCGTGTATGAGGTGTTTTTTCACGTCTGTGGCTCTTTCTCCTATGTGGGCTGAGGCGAAAACTGCTCCCGAGAAGGTGTCCACGGTTATATGGACATTCTTGAGTTTCCCAAATTCGGGGACTTTGGTGACGTCCATCTGCCATACCTCACAACTGCGGAGACCTCTGGGATTCACACCTGCTCCCAGTGTTGGTAGAGCTGCCTCCTGACAGTTGGGGCATGAGGCCACAATTTCCCTGGCTTGGTCACGCCGCAGATGGAACTGGCGTACCAGACCTGGGGCATTTTGATGGAACTGCTGATGGCTGAGCCTGGCCTGCTCGACTATGTTTGGCTGGCCTCCCAGCTGTACTGGGGCTGCCAAGGCGTCTGCTCTGCAGTTCCCTTCAGCAATAAAGCCTGGGAGATCCGTGTGTGACCTCACATGTACCACATAAAAGGGATGCTCACGCTTAGAAACCAGGTGTACTAATTCTGTGAGCAACCTGAAGATGACTTGATTTGGGACTTCTTTTACAATTGCATGTTCAGCTCTAGACACTGCTCCTGCCACATATGCCAAATCTGTGACTAGATTAAAAGGTTGATCGAATTTTTTAAAAGCCCTCTCGACAGCATCCAACTCAGCTACTTGTGGGGAACCTTCCACTACTTTAACGTCTGATTCCCACAACTGAGTCGCTGGGTCTTTCCAAGTCACTACTGACTTGTGGGACTTCCCTGACCCATCTGTGAACACTGTCAGTGCTTTGAGTGGCTTTTTACTTTGCAATTCTCTCGGCAACAATTTGAATTCTGTATTGAACAGATGATGGCCAGGATGCCCAATTTGAATTTGGCCTGAGAAGCTGTCTAGAGAAAACTGCAAATTTTCATTTTGTCTGAGAAGGTGTTCAAAGGTCTCCTTGGTCATTTTCCCTGTGGATGTTTTGATGGGGAGGTGGATACATGTGAAGTCACAACCCGCTAGTACTTGCAGACGAGCCCTGGCCCGTATTATGAGCTGCGCCATCAGCTCTTGTGGCTTGGTGATACTTTTGGACTGTCTGTGGCCAAGGAACACCCACTCTATTATCAAGAGGGGGTCCTGTTGGCCCTTGTCCCACTGGAATATTATACCGTATAGATGGGGTAACTCACCTAAGATGATGAAGCGGAAAGGCAGCCCTGGTTGACAGCGATGGGCTTGCCTACTCGCGATGGTGGTTTGGACCTTCTCGAGTGCGGCTCTGGCCTCCCGGGTCAGGACTCTTGGGGAACTTAAACCCTCATCCCCCTCCCTTTCTGCTAACAAGTCAAAAAGAGGGGATAGTTCTCTCGTGGTGAGTCCCAGCCATGGCCTGATCCAATTTAGTGATCCACACAAGCGCTGGATGTCATTCAGCGTCTTGGGGTTGTTACTTATCTGAATTTGTTGAGGCCTAATCGTTCGGTTATTAATTTCTAGGCCCAGGTACTTCCAGGGTGGCAGCAACTGTACCTTCTCTTTTTGTAGTTCGAATCCGGCCACCGACAAGGCCCTAACAGTGTCCTCCAGAGCTGCTTGTAGGACCTCGCTGTCAGGGGCACAAATCAGCACGTCATCCATGTAATGATAGAAAATACAGGATGTCCACTTGGCACGCATTGGGGACAGAACCCTGGCAACATACCACTGGCATATAGTGGGGGAACATTTTAGCCCCTGAGGTAGTACTGTCCAGTGGTAGCGCTTCATAGGGGCTTCTCTGTTGATGGAGGGTACAGAGAAGGCAAAACGGGGAGCATCATCCGGATGGAGCGGGATTTGAAAGAAGCAATCTTTAATGTCAATTACAGCTAAATTATAATTTTGGGGTAGCATAGATGGAGATGGCATACCCGGTTGGAGAGAGCCCAGATTTTCTATGGCTTCATTAATTTTCCTTAGGTCATGGAGGAGTCGCCACCTGTCCTTCCCTGGCTTTTTAATTACAAACACCGGAGAGTTCCAGGGGCTGTTAGTTTCGACTATATGTCCCTTTGCCAATTCCTCCTCCACTAGTTTTGTGAGCACCTGTAGTTTTTGTTTACTCAGCGGCCACTGCTCCACCCAGACAGGCTTATCAGTGAGCCATGTTAATTTCTGTGTGGGGCGCTCCTCAGTGGCCGCACCTAAAAATGTTGGGGGGCCGGAAATTCCAATTTGGCTCCCCACTGGGACATGGCGTCTCTCCCCCATAGTGTAAATTTACAATCGATCATGAACGGACGTACTGAGGCTAGCAGTCCGTTCGGACCCTTAATTTGGATAATATTTTTTGATTGCTTTGCTGGCTGGGGCCCGCCTAGTCCTAAGACTGGCGTGGCCACGCTTTGCAGCTCCCAGTGTGATGGCCACTTATGTGGTGGGATGACCGTCACGTCTGCCCCTGTGTCCAACATCCCCTGAAGGTATGCAGAATGCCCCTTGCACTTGAGTTTACACCATACGAGGGGTTTTTCCTCTCCCAACTTCCCAGCATAAAAGACTGAGAGTTCCAGGTCATTACACAGAGCATGAGGAATAGGAATTGCCTGTGCAATAACCTGGCCCTTAGGCAGGAAGAGGGGGGGATGGACACAGCGTGCCACGAGATAGAAGAGCCTCGGATTAAGGGTGGAAATTACCGGAGGAACCTCTATCTCCAGTGGGGGTGCTTTTTGTGTCTCCGACCACGAGGTACCTGCAGTTCAGAAGGTCCTCCTTCCTCCTGGTTTCACAGCGGCAGATGTGTGATAGAAGCTCTGCATCTGCTATGAAGAAATGCCAGTCCTGGGAACGAAAGTGGACAGAATTGGTGAGTCGGAGCCGATAAGGCTCCCCGATGTCAGTAGTTGAGAGGCAGCCGCTTACAGATGGGACTAGATGGTGTATCGCGGCTCCTCTCGCGGCACCACGACTTGCCTCATTTTTATCAGCACGCGAGGCAAGTGCGCGTTTCTTTCCTAGTTTTTTGGGATTGTTGGGTTCCCATCCCTCCTCCCTCCTCCCGCAGCCCCGGGTGGTATAGTCCTTAGAAGTGGGCAGCGATCCTGAAAATGTCCCTCCTGATGGCAGTGGAAGCACCGGCGTGTGGATGGAAGTCGCTTCGGAGCTGAGTTCCTTGGAGGAGCAACAGTAGATGCGACCAGCTTGTCTTTAGGTCTCTTTGGGGCCTCCTCCTCTATCAGGTGTGATTTCAGGGTGCACTCCTCGATGATCTGGTCGAGGGTCGGCGCTGGTGAGGCCGGCAGCGACAGGATGATTCTTTTGCACATGGTGTTGGCGTTCATGTGCACCACTTCTAGGACTAGCCCATCTCGGTGTTCAGGTCTCTCCACCCGTCTCTCGACTGCTGCCCGGACCCGGTCTACGAAATCTACAAAAGGCTCTGCGACACCTTGTTTAATCGCTGTATAGGGAACCATCTGGTCCTTGGTGGGCATGCCCAGGAACGCACGCTCTGCTGCACCCCTGGACATGTCCAGCACGGCCGTTGGAATTCCCCGAGCTTGAAGTTGCCCTTCACTCCATTCTCCTTCACCCACAAGATGGTCCAAAGTGATCGGTTCTTCCGCGAAATCCAGGCTGTAAGGCCCTTCTAGGATTTCGGGAAGCAGGTCTGCTGCCAGTTTCTTCCACCTCCTCTCCCACAGGCTGTATTCTGATGGGAGAAGCAGGCAGCTAAACAGACACTTAAGGTCTGCTGGCACTACGGTTCTAGACGTTAAAGTCGCTTTTAAAATGCCTTTAAAAAAGGGGCTTTTTTGTCCAAAATCACGTGATGTTTTGCAGACCTCTTTTATGGATTCATAGGGAAGGGGTGTCCATGTAGGGTTTTCCCCTCCCCTGGTGTAGGAGGCTGGAGTGCAGAGCGACTGCTCGACTTCGTAGATTGGGCACCGTCCCCTCCCCTCTTCCCTACTCCCCCCTCCCCCTCTGGGTATCCGAGGAGCGGGAGGACGTGGGGGCGCGGTACGTGGGACAGGGCGGGGAGAATCTTCTCCCTGGGACAGCGGGGCGGAGGTGACAGAGCCCTCCCTGTTGGGGGAGGGTGGGGCTGATGTTGTGGCAGGCAGGACATGGAAGAAGGGAACGCCCACCCGAGGGGGAACAGGGGGAGGGGTGGCAACCCGATGCCTGGAGTGGGCGGTGCCCACACCCACAGGGAAGCAGGAAGGGATGGGGTCAAAGGTGGGGATACAGGGAACAAAGGGGACAAAGGGATTATGGGGAGAAGAAATCCCTCCACGTGGCCGCCCTCCATCTTGGGAAGACAGAGGCCCTAGCCACGTGGCTGCGGCTTCCTCAGGGGGACAAAGAAAGGGATTCAGGGGAGCAGAGCAGCGCGGGGTAGCGCCAGAACTAGGATTTCTAACTGGGAAAAAGGGATTGGAAAAGGGGTTTGGGATTAGTTCCTCAGCAGAGTAGCTAATTCCACCAAGGCGGGGGTGCCGGGATGGCTCGGGGGAGCCAGGAGCACGGTCCACGTCTGTGGAGCTGCCCTGCGCCTCAGAGCGGTGGAGTACTCCCCTCTGCCTACCCGGTTTAGGGGAAAAAGGGGTAGGAGAGGATGGGGAAATGGATTCAGGGGAAACAGCAGTTTTGCCCGATGGCTCTTTCCTTTCCTCGGCTGCTTCTCGCGCAGACCCTGCTTTTACAACCTCCGAGATCAGCAAATGGAGCTTTGGGAAGCAATCTTTCACAGAGGGATCCCTGTCCATTCCCTCTGCTAACCTGGCACCTACTTGCTCCCAGAACTCTGTTCTGTGAGCATCCTCTGCGGTTACACGTGGAAAGGAAAAGCAGAGCCATCGTACAAACTGCTTGACTGAATTTTTGGGGTTGGGATGTTTTACTGATAAAATCCCCTTAATTTGGGTATAGAATTCCCTTTGTTGGGTAGATAGCGTGGTCCCCATGCTATTTCTACCCAAAGCCTCACCCCTGGTGCAGAAAAGGCGAAAGAAAAAAAGCAAAAAACGCGAAAGACCCCGGCGGCCCGCCGCACACGCTGCGCGCTGCGTGATCCGTACCCCCGGAAATGCGGCAGAGCCCACCCACGTGAAGTATCAGCCGGGTACCCCCCACGGCTAATCACTCACCAAACCGGAATCTTCGCAAATAAAAGCTGCTACCAGGGTCTTCTTTCCCGGGAAGCGTCCGTTCTTCGGCTTTCCGTAGCCGTGAATGGTTGCGCTTCCAGTCCCATGCGGGAAAACACAGCGTGTTTTCCTGTGGGTGGCGGAGACGTCACTGACTTACTTCGGGGGGGCACTTGCTCCCGTTTTCAGTCCGGCACGGAGCACTTTTCCGTCGTGGACCGCGACCCTGCGGTGGCGGCGGTGGTTTTCCGCACGGATCGCGCTCACTCGTCTCGGCAGCGGCGCTCGCTGGTTGGCGGCGCGGCTTCGCGGCGGCGGCGCTCTCTCTGCGCTGCTCCCGGGTGCTCTGTGGTGACTCTCTGCCTGCTCCGCAGCCTTGCGCTGGCCGTGGCCCGGACGTTGGGCGTCACTCACGGCTGCTCTTTACTTTTGTCTGCCCCGATCAGCTCCCGAATGCCCAGCTTGGGCGTCTCAGCTTTTCGTCGGGGCCGGGGCTCGCCGCAGTTTCCGGGCGCTTTTGCTGTCGCGCTCCGGGGTGGGCTGTTGGCCGCGCTATGCCGTCGGCGCGAGGGAAGAAACAAAGAGGCAGGGAATTCGTCCAAATCCGTCCGCGTGGCGGCTGGATGCTTTATTGGCTGCGAGAGCTGCGATGGAAAGGCTGCAGCCACTCCCAGCTTCGCACGGACGCAAATGGCCTCGAGCATGCAGAGGAGTGGGGTGATATAGGGAAGGGACAGGGCGGACGGGGAGCCCTCCTGCCCAATGGGTACAGACATCGTGGTGATGACGTACTACAGCGACCAATGGGAACACGGCAGGGGCGGACACGAGACTTTGGGGTGAGTGGGACCGCGAGAACGGGGAGACGGACACGGAAACCACAGGAGTAGGGGAAAACTCGGGGGATGCACGAGGGTACAGAGAACTGGAAAACTAACAAAGGAAAAACCCATAATGTGAACCCAAACCTGGGATGCAACAGTTAAGTGTATAAAGAGTTTATAGTATAAGAATAAGTTAAAATCTCTTTGACTTTTCTGAACCAATGTCCGATGGGGGTTTTGATTGTCAGCTGATAAACTTCGGAATTGTGTTTGTCTTCTTTCCTGCAAGGGGCCCCGCAGGAGGGTGACAAACACTGCCTCCTTCTTTAAACAAAAAGGGGGAAATGTGGATATTCTCAGTTCAGTCAAAGAGAAAAAGAGAAGGTTTTTTAACCAGGCAAAGAGCCTGAGAGACAGTTGGAAAGGAATGCAAATAATCCTCTAATCTGTCTTGTTGTTCACATTGTTTGTAGATATGTTCTGCCACTGTCCATCATTCACGGCACACCAATGGTGTGAGATGTTTTTACTCTAGGACCAATGAAATTAGTCTGCACGATGTTCTCTATAAATAGAGTGGCACATTTGAAATAAATCAGTTCATTCTCTTTGCCTTGATTTGGAGTCATCTCGTTACCATCCTGCTCTACAGAGACAGACTGTGTGCTTTGCAAATCTGGCAAACTGATGTCACACGCATCCCTGAATTTGGTTGCTTAAAATATACCCATGTCTCAATTGACATGTGCTATGGTACCTGCCCGTACATCCTCCTCTTTAGGACCAGCCACCAGCAGGTCGTCCACATATTGCAGTAATTTAGTCCCTTTCACTGGCACGAATTCACTTAGCAATTATTCAAGGGCTTGGCCTAATAGGTTCGGTGAGTCTATGAAGCCCTGAGGCAAAGACATCCACCTAAGTTGTTGTTTTCTATTTGTGTCTGGGTCCTCCCATTGAAATGCAAAGTAATCCTGACTTTCTTTGGCTGGAGGGCAGGTCCAGAAGGCATCCTTTAAGTCTATCACGCTATACCAAGTGTCCTTGGGAGAGATGTTATTTAGCAGTGTGTATGGATTGGAGACTGTAGGAAATAGGGTCTTAGTCCTCTGATTCACGGCTCTTAAGTCCTGCACTAACCTGTAACTCCCATCCGTTTTCTGTACTGCTTAGATAGGTGTGTTGTGCCTAAGGCTCCAGCGTGCCTTTTCTTATTTGGTCCTCAATTATAGGTTTTAATCCTTTCCTTCCCTCCAAGGGAATGGGGTATTGTTTAATCTTAATAGGATCCTCCGGTCTCTCAATTTCAATATGGATTGGCTCCATTTCCAACCTTCCCGCTTCTTCTTGAGTGTGCCAGACCTTAGGGTTTATTTTACTTTCGTCCTCAGTGATCAGTTTGTATAAACTTACCATGAGCTGGGAATCTTGTGCAATTACTTATCCCCAGAACTACCATCAGATCCCTCCCCAGTAAATTATAGTCCGCTTCTTCGACTAATGGCATATTCCCCAGGCAAAACTTATTTTCTGATTCTATTTCTAAAATTTTTTAAATTGGTACCTTAAAGGGTTCCCCCTTAGCCCCAATGACCACCACTGAGTCCTTACTTTTTGTGCATCCAGGTGGTAATGGCTGAACAGTGCTCCTTTCTGCTCCCGAGTTGACCAGAAATGTTAGTTCTTGTTTTTGGGGTCCTATTTTCAACTTTATCAAGGGCTTTCCGGGTGTTCTGGACCCCAAATTATAAAGCCCCTGACACCTCTAATACTCCTGAAAGATTCTTTCATCTTTCATCCTCTTTTTGCATTCCCTCCTTAAGTGCCCTTTCTGTTTGCAGTAAAAATACTCAGGGCCATTTACCTGCTTGTTCGGGTTCTTCCTCTGGGAGTGATTCTGCTTCCCCATGGGTTTTTGTACCTGTGTGGGTTTGCCAGGATTTTGTGCCCGCTCCTGCTTCTGTGCCTCCCTTACCGTAGCCACCAATACCCTGGCTTGCGCCTTCTGCTTTTCGCCATCCCTTCTCATATAGACCTTCTGTGCTGCCCTGAGCAATTCTTGCAGACTTTTCTCTTGCCAATTCTCTATTTTCTCTAGCTTCTTCTGCATGTCCTCTCATGATTTAGCAACGAATTGTGTTTTTAATAGAATTCCCCCTACAGGGGAATTGGGATCTGTCCCCGAATACATTTGGAGGCTCTTTCTCAGCCTCTCTAACCATTCGGTGGGTGTTTCATCCCTCCCCTGGCATTCTCCAAATGCTTTGCTAATGTTCTGCCTTTGGTTCCGCCCCTCAGATACCCTGTATTACCATGTTCCTTAATCCTATAATTTTATGCCGGTCCTCCTCCATCTGGGCGTTCCACGATGGCCTCTCTTCAGGCCATTTCTCAGCGCCACTCCCTCCCTGGGGGTTCCTGTGTTCCCAATCTTTTATTGCAGCTTGCCTTATCATGTCCTGTTCCTCGGCGTTGAATAACGACCTCAGTATAGCGCTGATGTCATCATATGAATAGATGCTATTCCCCCAAGAATTCATCCAGCCTCTCTGCTACCCCCAGAGGGTCATCCATTACTTTTCCCATTTCCTTTTTAAAGGCTGTCACGTCCCCCATGTTAATCGGCACGTTTACGTACCCAATGATTCCGGGAGTGGTTGGTACCTCCCTTAGAGGGTAAAGATTGGGTCTATCTCTTTCCTCCTCATTATCATAATTATTTTCCTTCCATGTCTTACGCCGTGTTCTGCTGGCTGGGGGAGAAGCGGTCTCCCTGGCAGGAGGTGTGTGTCTGAACTCGTCTGTCGGTTGCGTTGGAGGTGGGGGCTGGGAAGGACCCTGTGGGTTCGGCACCGCCAGAGCTGAAGGCTGTGTGTTAAGTGGTGGTGCCTGTGCGGGTTGAGGCGGGTGACCCGCCGTTGCGGGCATGAGAGCCTGAGCTTGAGGGGGAGGAATCTGATAGGGGGGTGGAAGGTTGTCCAAAGGCTCCCATGTTTCGCCCTGGTTTGTTGTACCTCCATAAGTTTTGACTGGGAATAGCCTCGCACCGGCATAGTCCCTCTCCTCACTATTCAGCCCACTCTCTTTGTATACACAATCAGATAATGCTTGACACGTCCTTGCATCAAAAGTGCCAAATATAGGCCAAAATAGATATTTCCCAATTTCCCTGTTCCCCCATACTTCTACACAATAGTGAATCATTTTCTCCTTAGATTTCCTCCATCTTTCGGGGCAGTCTTCCCAATGTTTTAGCATCCATCCCAATGGGCTATCCCTTGGGATTTTGGGCAAACAGTTCCTCTGCCCTTTTCCAGGTTTACCCTGGGTTTTTCCCTGAATCTTACTCTTCCTCTGTCCCATTTCTTTAAGATTCTCTTCCCGTAATTCCTCAAACGAAGTCCTTAAAGCAATCCTAGTCGCGACAATGTTTTTTTATTCTATTCCCTATTCCGATTGAATATTACCCGCCTATTAGTCGCACAGCAAACCGATCTGTGGACTCTTGGCTGATAATGAGCTCTCTTACCTTTTTCCTTTCTGGACTTCCAAAGTCCTGGACCGAAGAGGTTTACCAGTTCTCAAACACCCGAGAACGTACCCTCCCTCCTCGATCCACCTGTGATCGAACCCCTGAACTCCCCGAGTTGCAGGCTTTACGCATGAGATGAGTTTACCCGGTTTTATACGCTTCCCCCGCGATCGACCACTTTCCTCGTGGAAGAGTGGAACTGCGATCTTGGGGACCGCACTCGCCACGTGACAGCGTCACGTCTCACACACACGCTCTATCACACCTCACTCAACCACATGATACTTACAGTCCTTTTTCCACGTGAATTCTTCATGCACGTAGATTTTAAGAGTGAAAAATTATTAGCCGTGGCCTCAGAGATTCCGCTCCAAGTTCCCGAGAGCTCTGGGCCCGTTTTTATCCCCTTTTTGATAGTGGCTGTGGCTCTGAGTTCGAGATCTGATTGGTTCTGCGGGCTGTCCCAATCCTGTCCGGCCGCAGAAATTGGCAGGGCGCTGCCCAGACTAAAGAGGGGGGGGTCCCTGGACCCCTAAATCAGATCACGTCGGGGTCATCAAAATTGTTATAGGTAAAAATTAATCGAGCCAAATTTAATATTTAATTAAAAATACATTTTTATTACGTGACCGAAATTCGGTCCGAGATAGCTACAATCCAATCAGAAAGGTCAATGCCGAGCCCGGGTATTGGCGCTGGGTGCGACACAGGTCTGACCGCTACAGCATAGGGTCTCCTATGTTCACACTGACCGTCCTGTCCGAGCAGTTTTTATACAGTTTATTCCGCCTGAGGCAGAGTCCCTTTTCTTCCTTTCAGAGTCCCACATATTCTTGTGGATTTCTTTCTCTGCTATGAACTGAGCAAAACCATGTCTGGGGAGTGATGTATGACCATGATTGAGTTCCTGGAATCCGGTATTGAGATGTATCTCTCCGATGGGCTATCTCAATCTTAGATAGTTATCGCGTATTCATTGTCTGGGCATTCCACAGATCACCTTGGAGAATGACCCATCTCCGAGCCGGCTACGTTCATTCGTTTGCAAATGAGGTTCTCCTTCTTCTTGTTCGCAGTGGTTTCGACACGCTGTGATGCAATCCCCGACACAGACTTGTGTGCTTAAAAATCTTTTATAAGAATATTTCTCACCAGCATAATATATAATATATATATCATCTTATACGCACAAATTATCCCATATACACATAACAGAATCTAATTCAGTTCTTTGCTACAAATGAAATAATTAAATTCTCATCTTGTGATGAGGACTAATGATTCTGTTTGAAACTTAGCATGCAGCTGTAGCAGTCTTGAAGGGATTGAGATTTGTCTAAAAACCAGTTTATGGTAATAGTGATAAAATGTATGTTTATTCAGTGTGGTTCATTCCCCTCGCTCTATATATAAGTTCTGATACTTCCCCTGATTCTGGTGAAGGCAGGACTTCATCTTTGTGCTGTCTGCAGTCAAAGTGCAGGTTGTGCTAATAATTTATTTAAAAGTGTTGATTTTTGAGGGTGAAGTGTAAAAGCTCTCAAAACTGACTGCTAACTGACAACTTCTTAATGTTGAATAAGGGGTTGTGGGTTTTAAACTGGAAATTAATGGAATGACAGAAATTCCAGGCCCACTAAAATAAAAAGCATTTGCACATGTAGAAGGCATGTCAAAATTAGAAACTTGGATAGGCAGAAAAAGATGACGTGAACTTGGCTGATGGAGTGAGAAGTAGTAAGAGGGTGTGATCATTTTGGTATGAAGACCTGAAAGGAAGAAAATGGAAGTTTAAAGCCAAAAAAGAAGGTAATGAGAGCAAGGTAGGAAGAAGCATTACAAGGAGAGTTTGCTAAAGATTGTGGTGCCAAATGAGGAAACCATATTTTGCTGCAGAAATATCTTGGCGACTGTGAAAAATGCATATTAAATCATTGGCTCTTTGCAAATATTAAATTGAATACTATATGTGTTATGTTGGAAAGTTATTTTGTAGTACTGTATTAATCCTTTTTAAGTAGTGTGGTAGATATAGTTTTAGGTTATAAGATAATGCTAAAATAGAAACTATGCAATGTAAGATTTTTTTTTAACTAGCTCAAGAAAGGGATGAGATAATCAAGAAATTCTTCGCACAGAGATAACAGCAACAAGACACCTAAGAGTTACTGCCTCCTTATCGGAAAAGACAAACATCCTTCCACCTCCTCTCCCTCTTTAAGGAGCCACCAGGATTAAGGGGAAGAAGTTGACAATAACCAGACAACACCCTTTGTTTGAAAAGAATTTATGCATCATGTATGAGATATATGAATATGCAACAGGCTATTGCTTTTAAGGGTTAATCCTTTGTCAGTGAGCCATGCTTTCAAGTGGAAAGCATCCGAACGTTCATAATCCTTAGCTTTTTATTGTCCTTTATTCTCCTAATTCTGTCTAAATTCTTATTATTCTATTTTTATAACCATTTTATTACTATTAAACTTTTAAAATTTTAAAACAAGTGACTGGCATTTTTCACAGCGACAAATCCCAAGTGTTGTATAGCAAACAAGGTAGATGTGTATTCCTTCAGGGTTTTTCCTTGAGGGCTTCTTTTGTTATGAACAAAGTGCTGAGAGATCTACTCTTTAGTATAGCAAAATGTCCTGTTTTAGGACAAAATTGGAAGGAAACCTCCAAATGGAGTCCCTCTAGAAAGCAAATTCCAGCAGCCCCTCCCCCAACTGGTTCGAGAAAAGATTTCCTTGGAGAAAAGTGGAAAAAAACTGTTTATTTAACTAGCAAAGTATTCATAAGCATAAAAAAAAAGAACAATATTAAACAATAAAACCTGTTGCTGTTCTGAAGAGATGGCAAATTCAGAAAGTCCTTTTTGTAGGGTGTAGCTCGGCTTGCTCAGTCTCTTATCAGTGCCTCCTGCCCTGGAAAATGCTGTGTCCCGGGCCCTGGTGGGCTACAAGTGTGAGCTCCCAGTGTTTTTCTGGGTTTTCAGTCCAGAGCAGGACTGGACAGTTCCAAGAAGAAGAAAAGACACTGTCCAGAGAACTTCTCTGCCTCAGCTAGCTAAAAAATAACTAAAAAGCAAAGGAGAGCTTTCTCCCCCATGTCCATGCTGCAGACAACACAGTCTTTGAAAAGGAAAGCTGAAGCTCTTATTGCTATGTTTTCGAATACAACCTCCTCAGACATTCCACAGCTTCTCCTTCTCCCCACCTTCACTATCGGATCTAGTTTTAAAGGTGCAAAACTTATTTCTGGGCTAAACAGACGAATGGGGATACAATTCAGCATCATAAAGTCACCTCAAGACATAAAATTATGACTAGCATTAGTTGAGTGTTTTCTTTCAAAGATGATCTGAAAAGCATCAGCTAAACTTCATCTAAAAATACTGTTTAAGAAATATTATTACTGTTTACCATATAGTTGTTGATTTATCTCACTGGAAACACTTCATTATTGATTCTATGATTTTGTCTGCCTTCTATTACTTTTTAGGTTCCAAAATTCTCATCTGTCTCTATTGCCAAATGCCTCAGCTTTGTCTCTGCTGCCATATACCTGTGAAATACAGCACCAGTCCTAGTGCCACCCCTCAAATATTGGTTCCTTCTTGCTCTGCTAGCTGTGCAGTGGCACTTGTCGATGCTGCTGAAGGATTTCATTACAGCAACTAAATTGATCTAACCAAACTTTATAGAACAGTGGGTGTTGATTTTTGGACAGTCTCATGCTTTCATGTCAGGACAAAGCAGGGATTTTGTCTGTCAATTGTTGGAATGTGCTACTGTGGGTGGTACTTCTACCACCATTGTCTTATGACCCTCGTATCCCACCAAACAGCATAATTAGCATCAGAGAGTTTTCACGTGTTTGCAGGGTACTATTTCTCCCCATCTATGCCTCAGCAACAGCACCCAAGTATCCCCATCCAATTTGGCTTAATACTCATCTTGTTCGGTATCAGTCAACATCAGTTGGTCTAATTAGTCATTTGCCAGCAACAGCAACAGCCCTTCTCACAGTCTGGAAATTGTTTTGCAAAGGAAACTACTGAACTTTATATCTCAGAGTCCATGAACTAATTTGAGTATCTGTGAAACATGACAAGGAAAACATGGGAATAGGCTTGCATTCTGGAGATTGCAGTAGATTGAAAATCATGTTCTGTTAGAGCTTTCCTTCTCATCCTCTGATAAAGAGACGGCTGCTGGGCCCCTTCCTCCCTACCCTTGCTTTCCTCCCACCTCCCTCCTTTTTTTCCCCATCTCTCTTTCCCCCAAAGTGCCTTTACCTTCTTGGGATCCCCAGAAAATAGCAGTGCTTAACTACAAACTGTTTTGTGCAGTTAAGAGACAGACTTCTAGCTGAGGTTCAGTATGGCAAGAACAAGTGACTGTTGAGACACTATTTAGATGACAAAATGAAATGCCTGAGCTACAGGTGTCATTATGATTCACATCTAAATTGAATTTTATTGCAGAATCCTGTGCACTCTGTCATGTTGTTTCTATGAAGAATGTGCATATATTTTTTGTTTCAGTTTTTGCTTTTTCTGATTTATGAGAAAGCAAAATGTAATTTTTTCCTGTTGATCTGGACATTGAGCATATCTAGTAAGACCCATCTAATTTCAGTACCTGTCATGCAGTAAAGTCAACACTGACCTACTGTACTATTTTTGCATGGCCTGGTTTTGGTAGTAGGGGGCCTACAGGGGTGGCTTCTGTGAGAAGTTGCTAGAAGCTTCTTCCATGTCCAGCAGAGCCAATCCCTGGTAGCTCCAAAGATAGATATACTACTGGCCAAGGCTGGGCCAATTAGAAATGGTAGTAACACCTCTGTGATAACATATTCAAGAAGAAAGAAAACCAAAAAAATGGTTGCGGCCAGAGAAGAGCAGAGTGAGAACATGTGAGAAGAACAACTATTCAGATACCAAGGTCAATGAAAAAGGAGGGGGAGGAGGTGCTCCAGGCACCAGAGCTGAGAATCCTCTGCAGCCTATTGTGAAGCCCATGGTGAAGCAGGCTGTCCCCCTGCAGCTCATGGAGATCCATGTGGATACAGAGATCCACCCACAGCCCATGGAGGAGTCCCACTCTGGAGCACTGGGATGCCTGAGAGGAGGCTGTGATCTAGTGGGAGGCCCATGGAGAGAGGGGCCCTGCTCCGATGCTGGAGCAGTCTGTCCTTGAAGGACCGCACCCTGTGGAAGAGTCGCCCATGCTGCAGCAGTTTTGGGTGGACTGTTGCTTGTGGAATTGACTCACCTTGCAGCAGTTTGCAGTGAGCTGTTGCTTGTGAGATGGACTCACGGTTAGATAAGTTCATGGAGAACTGTCTCCTGTGGGAGGGACCCTATGGTGCAGCAGGGGAAGGACTCCTCTCCCTGAGCAGTGGGAGAAATAACGGGTGATGAACTGACCATAGTGCCCATTCCCTGTCTCCTTGCACTGCTGGAGTAAGAGTTAGATCTGGGAAGGAGGGAGGGGTGAGGGGAAGGTGTTTTCAAGGGTCTTATTTTACTTCTTATTATCCTGCCCTGCTCTGATTTTGTTAGTGAAATAAATTCAGTTCACATCTCTAAGTTGAGCCTGTTTTGCCTGTGATGGTATTTGATGAATGATCTCTCCTGGTCCTTATCTCAACCCATGAACCCTTTGTTAAATTTTCTCTCCTCTGTCCAGCTGCTGAGGGGAGTGAGCAGCTTTGGTGGTTGCTTGGCATCCAGCCTGGGTAAACCCACAATACCTCCCAAAATAATTTGTTCCATCAGTCTTGTGAATTTTAGGATAACATTTTAAAGCCTTCCCTACCTGATGTTAGGCATCTGAAGAGAGGATAAGATGCAGGACAATTCTTGTCTTCTGAGCACTTTAGCTTTGTCTGTGCCTGGTGATGTGGTCAGTGCCAAAGAGGGCTGTGAGGAGGGGGTTCTTAATATAAGATATTGAAGGCAGAGTCTGTTGTCCTGGTGTGCTCAAAGTATGCTAACTGAATTAGTGAACAACTTTATTTTGAATTTTGTGTGTCCTTTTTGCAGTTTGAAGAAATTTGAAAAAAATAGGTCAGTTTTGTCTGCGTAGCATGTTTAACACTTCATGTGTAATATCTTAGAGGTGTATTTATATATGTGTGTATATGTATATATGTAAAAACACTAATCAGAGTATATAAAAATGAATGGAACCTTAAGGTCATGGAGGCAAGCAAGACAAAGAAGTGTGACATTCACATTCTCTGGACAGAGAGACATAATTCAGTCTTTCAGGAGAAGCACAGAGAGAAGAAGAGAAAACAAACTTTATCTCTGCTCCTTTGTTTTCCCCATGTAGAATGTGGTATGGAGATTGTTTACCTGAAGTGATTGCTTGATTGGATTCTGGTGAAGGTTGCTTGGATTCATGGACCAATCAGATCCAGCTGTGTCTTGGACTCTCAGCAGACAGTCACAAGTTTTGTTAGTTAGGTAAGTAAGAAGTAAGTATGTAGAATAGTATAGTATCTCTTTAAATAGTATATTAATGTAATATAGTATAGATTTAATAAAGCTATCCTTCAGCCTTCTGATCTGGAGCCAGACATCATAATTTCTTCCCTGAATCCGGGGTTCGCTGCATTTTTACTATAAAGAAGAGTATCAGAGACAAATATTTAGAGGACAGCTGTGTAGGGGACCCTTGTTCCTGCTGTTTTGTAGGGTTTCACAGTCAGTGAGATGCCTGAACAGAAGTAATGGTGAAATAGATTGGAAAGGTGCATTTCCTTAGCGAGAGGGTGCCAAGGTGGAATTGGTCAGGTCAAATGAATGACTTGCAATGAAGCAAGAAGGTAGGTCTGAGAGAAATATCAAAGCAAGGTCACTTGGATCCTAGTCTAAGACTCCCTTCATTCTTGGGTACCTGGAGGTGCCAACACTAGCAGTGTCTACTCCTGCCACTACCACTGTCTTGACAATAAGCTCTTGTTTGGCCTTTCTTGTTCTCTGCAGAGAGTCAGAACCTGGGTACTGATTTGTCCTGTGCTTTGCAACTCTGACAGCTTCTATATTGTTGATGTTACTGAAATTGGTAGAATAAACTCCTTTACACCAATGTAGCATTAAGAAGCAGGCATTCTTGATTCAACGCTGGATACACAAGTGGAGATTTCCTCCTATCGTGAATATCAAGTACAGAAAATGTTCTGTTTATATACAATATTTTACATACATATTCCTTGGTTTTCCCAGGAAAGCATACATATGATAATTTCTCTGAATCCATGAACATATCATATTTTCCCTCCCATTGGCTCATGCTTCCTCCTATCCCAGAGGTCCCTCTGGTGGTCCTTGGTGGTCACCAACCTCAGCATTTGATGAACTTGGTGTTATGTCCCAAATATGGAGCTGAGTTGGTATAACTGGTTTGGTTCCTTCTCTGGAACATTTTATGTATGGGCTTCCTGAACATTTAGGTGAGATTAGCATCTATACAGTGGTTAATTTTTACCCTGAATGGACTATTTTATAGGATTGCATGTTCATGCACACTGGTGAATGTGCCAAAAAACATCTTTTCTGCCTTACATTTAAAGTTATCTGCTTTCCTGACTTGCCTCCTTTGTTATACAGAGATTTTTACTCATTGATAAAACAACCATAAGTTGACAGTTTTCCTACTAATGAAAGTTCATAATTTCTGACTTCCATGTAATTTTTTTTTCCAGCCTAGGGTTTTAAGGTATGCAAATGCAGTGCAACTGTTCCCTTTCCTGCCTGAATATATCAACTAATATTTCAACTAGTTTTTATAGGGACATGACATTTGTGGTGGGATTACCTTGGCTAGACGTGAGGTGCCCACCAAGTGGTTCTATCACTCTCCTCCTCAACTGGACAATGGAGAGAAAATATGGTGAAAGGCTTGTGGGTCAAGATAAGGACAGGGAGATCACTCATCAACTACTGTTTTGGGCAACACAGACTCAACCTGGGGAAATTAATTGAATTTATTGCCAATCAAATCAGAGTAGGATAATGAGAAATAAACACAAATCTTAAAACACCTTCCCTCCACCCCTCCCTTCTTCCCAGACTCAACTTCACGACTGGACTCTCTACCTCCTCTCCTGAGTGGTCCGGGAACATAGGGAACAGGGGCTGTGGTCAGTTCATCACGTTTTTCTGCGGCTCCTTCATCCTCACCGTCTTCCCCTGCTCCAGCATGGGATCCCATCATGGGACACAGTTCTTCACTAACTCCTTGTCCTAGATTACAATGTAAAGATGCATTCTACCTCCATCTTCAAGAGCTGTTGAAACCAGGAGGGGCATTGTTTTTTCTTTATCTCCTGTTAATGGACCCATCAATGCCTTGCTGCATGATTCAGAGATAACTCCCTCCGAGAGCCATTTCTGTTTAATGGGCAATCAAGGATCCACCACATGACTCATAGAATGATATCAACCCATTGTGAGATGCTCCGCCCGGGGGGTGGAGCTAAGCATCCCCACCTGGATATAATCTGGGGTTTGGCACAGAACAAGCAGCCCTTACCCACTGGTTTCCAGAGGACAAGAGCTACTAGATCTTTTCTATGGGATCACCACTTCAACAAGACCATTTCATCTGGACTTCTGCCACCACCATAACTAGCAGGGTGTCAGGTTGTATTCTGACTCTGTCAGTAGTTTTTCTTTTGTATTATTGCATGTATTTTATTTTTGGGGTTTTTTTCCCTTTTCTTAATAAATTGTATTTCTGACTTGGAGTGTCTCACTGGTTTTGCTTTCAAACCAGAAGATTCCTCCATGTCTGTGTGGGCAGGACATTAACTGCTCTAATCTTCCAACTTGGGGAAGCCTTGGGGCCCTTCAGCGTCTCAACCCTTTCTGTTTCCTCCCCTGCTCAGCCATTCATGTTGACATTTTATTTAGAGTTCACCTATGGTAACCTTTAAGCAGGGCCTACTCATGCTAAGTTGTAAGTTACAATTAAACCTACACAACTGATTTCTAATATTCTATAAGTAAACCTATTTTAATCTCCAACAGTAACTAAATATGGAATAAAATAAAAGAATGATTAGGTGATTCTAATCCATGAACAAAACAAACCAAAATAATTACAGCTTCTTTTTTTATTAAGTATTGTATGGGTTTCTGATTAAGTATTCCATACACTGCCCCTGGCATCATTCTTCTTCATAGACTGGCAATGGCATAAGGCTGCCTGCTAGTGATTCAGATACCATAATGTCTGAAACATTTGTTCCACTATAGCAATTCACACAATACCCCATTTTCCCCACAAGATTCAGAAGTAAATTGAGTACTTCAAAGGAAAAGCTGAAAGGTTATAAAACCATGACCATTTTGCCAAAACCAACCCCTTCCTTGCACTATAAAAATGTTGTGATACTAAAATTTTTCAGGCAATAGCTATTCCTAATATTATAGGAGTGTCTCAGAACCACAGAAGAAAGAACTGGATTATTTTGATTTATTTGACTACTTTTATTTACTCGCCACATGATTTCAGGAATTAAGAGAGTTCTTAATCTGATATGACCAAGGTCAAAAGTAATAGCTGAAGAAAGATTCCATCTTAGGAAAAAAAAAAATATCTGAGGTCCAGACTCCAGTTCTTCAGCTGGTTCTAAGACTGATGGGGTGAGGGTGCAAACCCCACAAATTGCACTATTTAGTTCTGTACTTGAACCAAATTAATATTAGTTTAAAAAATAAAGGAGGAAAAAAAAAGGTGGGACACACAGAGTTTTCAGCCTATTGATTCATGCTACTCAGTGAACTCCAGAAGAAAGTGTTGCATTTTCAGTTCATAGGCAAGCCTGTAACTGAAAATTGACAATGGGTGGCTTATCACTGTAAGATTGAGTTTATGACATGAACAAAAGAATGCATTTTTTACAGCAGTACCATAAGAAATATAACACATTTTATGTAAGTGTTAAAATTATATTTTACAGTTTTGATATGCAGTATCTTCTTACCTATTATTAATTTAATGCAGAAGGATATCTACAAGTTCAAGACAGCAGAGGGATTGACACTTGTAGCTAACTGAGCTACTGTTATAGAGCTCACTACTCACACACTACCTCCCAATGCCTTTCCTGTCAAAACTTCCTTTAAAAACCAGGCTCCTACAAAGCCTTGACTGGCCACTGAAAATATATTTTCTTCCTCTTTTTCCTTCCCCTCTCTGCAAAGGATCACTACATAAAAGGGAAAAAAGTAAAATGATTGAGAAAGGCAACACTGGAATTACATGCCCTACAGCCACTTCTTGGCAGATAATCAAAATAACAGCAAGCGCTCCTTCAAATGTCTCTGGGGTCCCACCTTTCCTCCTGTCACGATCCGCTTGGAGGAGCGGGGTGTCGTGATGGTTTGTTAGCCGATCCCAAAAGTGCAAAAAGGCAAACATCAGGGGACTATCAGATTAATCACAACAAATGCACCTTTATTTTGGTACCAACAGCAATGTGGTAGAGGGGACAGAAAAGGAAATAAAGAATAGAGAGAAAAGAGGGGATAGGTGATTATAACTACCACCGTTGAGACAAGGTCCTCAATGGTCCAACCACATGGAATCGTCATCATCCGTGGGGGTTAACCGAAGTTTTCTCAAAAAGTTACAGTTTATATAGTCCTTAGCCGAAGCGAGTGGCATCTGGCCAGCAGGTGGGGAAGATTGATGGGCCATTGTGAAGAGACCCTTGGTCTGTGAAGCAGGTGCAGGCATGCAGGTACAAGCCACCGCTTGTCATAACCTGTTCGATTGCAATGTTCTGTAGAAGCACAGCGAGTGCACCTGCAAACAGTCACTTGGTAAGCATCCACCTTGGCCAGGCCAGAACTCCTGTCAGGGGTCTTCAAGGGTCCTTGCGATGGTCGTGAGGCAAATGAAGGAAACTTTGGACTGTCTCTTACACCTCCCCAGTACCAAGCACCCATCTTTCTCCTAGACATAAATTTCTTCAAATAAGCTCCAGCTCTATGGAAGTGCTGGAGTCTGTAGTGAAGCCATAACTTCTCATCTGCTCAAACCTCTCTTCTTTCTGGACAGCTAATGAGGAGCATTAAGTACATGAAGACTACTATGCTGATGTGTCAGCACTTGCACTAAGTGTATATTTTGGAATAACACACTAACTTATTAACACCGCTAAAAGCCAAGAGATGGAAAGTAAGGCCTGAATATGAAATTATTCCTAAGCATGCAGTAAATAAATTGCAGTTCTCAATGTGTATTATACAATTGCTTGAGATAACATTTCTATAGCTGACAACAATATAGAATGCTAGGCTTCAAGTACAAAGGGGCATCTGGAAAATAAACAATATTAATCGCTCATATAGATTAAGAAAAAGCTTTAACCCTGGGCAACTGGTAGACAAAAGCATCTTGTCTCTGAATAAGTAGCTCATATTTATGTCCAAACCAAATAAGTCACTCCATTCAACAGTTTCAGATTTAACTTCTGAGTGCAGACTATTAATCATCACATTAAAAGAGAAACAGAGTAGTTGTTCTACCCATAATATTGAGCAACTAGAGGCCTGGCTGAAGCATTTCACTGTTTCTAAAGCCCAAGTGTATACTAGGTTATAATACTTCCATTATTTATATATTTATTAGTGGAAATTATGAGACGTTTAGAGGCAGTCAAGAAAACTAATGAAAAATGATGCCTTATTTTCTCCTGTTACAGTAGAGCAAGCAGTTTCCCTTTAACAGCAAAAGCCAACCTAGCACTTCGTCAAAATACCTATTAGGAAAACATGATGTTGGTTCATTTTGTATTCTTGTGGTTTCCACTGACTTCTCTTGGAAATACACCTGATGCAGCTTTCTGGTGGAAATAAGCCTATTCATATAGCATCTTGCAAACTGCCTTGCCATCCTTGTTCCATCAAAGACCATGAGCATACTGCAGTGCAAAGCACTCAAGATATGCACTGATTCAATGAATGAAGATGCACTCCTGTTGGAGGTTAGGATTTTTCCCTTTTTTTCTATCATGGAATTTTTCTCCCATTTTTTGCCCAAGAGATGGAAAAAGCAGATACTTAAGAGAGACAAAAGATGTGGCCAGGGAAGGGAGAAGGGGTGCAGTTTGTTACTGTCTGTTAGCTGGGGGGTTTTCTCTGGGGAAAGGCAGAGACACCGCAAGATTTCAGCTGGGGGGGTGAAGGACTGGGCTCAGCTACTTGCTCGCTCTCTTAGGTTCAGAGTGGAGACAGGTGGGGTTTTGGTGACAGACTGTTGCTGCCCAGAGGATTCGCTGCCACTGCCGACTTTTTGTCCACCCATTGCGTCTCCTTATCATAGGTGAGCCTTTGCTCGTGAGAGCAGCTGTTGAACTGGGAACTTTTCAACACACAACTTCACTGAGAAGGGGACCCTGACCCCCGACTCCCTCTGGAGGAAGCATCTTCCGACTGCTTGCAGAAGCCCATCTGCCACTGCCCAGTCCCGCTGTTTTCTGCCACTGCTTTGGGCTTTTTTGCTAGACTTTAACATGACACCCCATGTCCGCCCAGCCTCCCCACAGCTCCTGCTATGGCTTCGAAGTTTCTGCTACACTTTGCTTGCTACGCTGGGTGTGCTCACCTCTGCTGTTCCAGCCTGCTGCTCCAAGGTCCCTGCTACAGCCCATTTCATCATCCAGACAGGCACCGAGACCTGCTGCCCCTGTGGGTTCGCAAATGAAGCCCCTTTCCTATCTCTTCCACCAGCTGAGCTGCCATTAACTGTGTGAAGGCAGCCGAGCTCACCCCACAGCGCCCTCTGCAGCCACGGGGTAATCATTGCACCTGCCCTGACTGTGCCTGGCCAGGAGCCAACAGCACCCCTGCCGGCTGTGACCATAACTACACCAAAGGGGAAAGTGCTTGACAGCCCAGAGAGGCTGTTATTGGATCTCTGTTTTTTCCTTTTTTTTTTGTTGCTGCTGTTGTTGTTGGTTTTTTTTGTTTTTTTGCCTTGTTTTATATATATATATATTTATATCCTAGTAAAGGATGGTTATTCCTTTTCCTATATCTTTGCCTGAAAGCCCTGTAATTTCAAGGTTATAATAATTTGGAGGGAAGGCAAGACAACCAGAAAAAAAAAAGACTCAGCTGTATTAATCCTACTCAGCTCAGGAACCCCTGCTGTAGTTTTAAAGCTGCTTCATCCTCCAAGAGTAGAAACTATTTTTGTCTTTTCTATTGCTTAAAATAAAGCAAATAGCTACACACGCAGACAGAAACACTGGAGGGGAGTGGCATAAAAGTCTCAGGAAATTTATTTTTTCAAAGTAATTTCAAAGCATCCATTTTCAAGTAAATTAATTTTAGTCATAACTAATGTACATTTGACTAAATTTATTTTCCAATTAGGTCTATATTAGTTCATATTTTGAGATGTCTTTTATAAACTCTTCTGTTACAACATGGCTAACAATAAACCCCCAGAATCCACATGCGAATCTGCCATCTTCATTCAACACATTTCACAAATGAATACTACAACAGGAGGAAATAGGTAAATATATTTTGCTTTTTAAAATTCATTTTTGTTGTAATTAATGCATTGCCTGAGATTTCATAGCTACAATAAGAAAAAGCATAAAAGGTCTTTGCTATAGACTCACATAACTGCGCACCATCTTTACTCGTACTTTCTGAGGAAAGCTCAAAGAAAGGGATGGGAATAAACAAAAGGACAATCTCATATTAAAGTAAGCCCCTTTGACACTTCTACAAAGTATATTAAATGCATTCTTAGACTTCTTGCCACTTCTAGCTGACTGATGAGGGGATTCAAGGAAACTGTGAAGTACTCTGTTCTTTTTTAATACAATGTGTGAAAGATATGGTAAGTAGCACAGACTATGAAGCACTAGGTTTGAATCAGGCAATAACACTCACTTGAGAGGGTGTACTTGTTAGCTCCATCTTTTCCTGGGATTTTTCCTTTGCTAGTCATGCAGCGTCTTTGAATTCATTCATTCAGTTTCTGCAAACTGAAGGTATAAGTTTAAAAAAAAGGAAAAAGAGAAAGAGTAGGTGGTAAGTAGTTATACTACATGTAGAACAGAATGCTGTACTTAACTTTTTACAAAGACAAATTCTTTCAGTAGAATTTTTAGATTTTTTCTCCTTATTAGATACTTATTTAAGATAGCTACACAGTGACATACCTTTCAGACATAATGTACTCTGTTTATATGATAGGAAATTTATGATGCAGCAAAGTTTAATTTGTTGCTGATAGTGTTAAAAAGAACACCTCATATATGGCATATAACCATGATAAGCTGCCTTGCACAGCTACTTTCAGATTCAGGTTTTACCCTTTTCTTGGCAACAAATGATCTGGTTCTGAAAGCCACTATGGTCACTATTAGCCTAGAGACTTCAATTGGCTTCATTCTTTCATGACTGAAGTGAAATAGAGATTTTTGGAGTTCACTTGAATTAACAAAATAAATTAATTTTAACCTTTTACTTGAGAAATCTCTGCCATGGTACAAAGGGCATGGGAAAATGCAAATCTCTGAAGCTTCTTGCATAAAGAACAAGGCCAGAGAAGACCAGGAGATGCAAAGAACCGGGATAAAGGGGCTCCTCTGTCTCCAAGCTTATCAAGACCAACAGACGTACTCAGATAAGCACCAAAGGACCAAAAACGCATGCGCAGAGGAGAAAAGTTCAAAAGTTCAATCCTGAGGAAGACCACAATTTTCAGCCTCAGGAGACCACCAGAGACATCCGTGCGACCACCACAGCAAACCACGCATGGCCAGAAGGGCGTGGACCTATTTAGCATGAGAGGCGAGGACAGGCGGGGCCAGGGGTTGAATATGCATGTAAAAGTTGTGTAATGCATTGCATATGCAACACCTTTGTGAATAAAGATGTGGGTCAGACTGAGGCTCAGGGCACAAGTTTTTGGAGAACTATCTCGCTTGTGCCGGGCGCTGACATACATACCCACTTCATAACTACATCGAGTTGTGGAGTCTATTTATTATTCTGTGTATCGCTTCAGAAGCAATACCAATTTCTTCCCAAAATTTAACAGTATTTATCATGTTGGTAGCTAATTTAGAAAGCAGCAGTAGGAATATTGAGTCAAGTTCATTTCTTGATTGTTCATAGACATGAATCAAGTTAACAAATTAATTGAAGTAAACCCTCAAATATACCAAACACTAAATTCAAGAATTTCACATTGAACTGCCATATGAAGCTTGATTTCTCTGCTACACGTACATCTTAGAGAAAATAGCTAAAGCAGCAATTTAGAAATACATGCTGTCATGGTTTTGCATGGGAGACATTTAGGGAAGTGATGCAAAGCTTCCAGTCACTGAAGAGCTGGACACACCTCTGTGAAAAACACATGTTAAAGACGAAAGAAACCCGGGAACTTCCTCTTTTCCTTCCGGTCTGGGAACAGTTAACAAGGCTGGCCCGGCCCCTGTCTCGACTGGCCAGCTTTGCCGCAGGGCTGTGCCCATCTCCAGAGAGCCCACCGGGCCCCATCCTGGCAGGACCGGCCCCAGCAGCTGCCAGGCAGTGCAGCGGGTGGGGAGGCCACCGGGGACAATGGCCGAAGCAGGGCCGGGCCATGGCTTTTAATATCTTGCCACCAGGGTCCCATCCCCAAAGCGCGGCCGCCGCATGAGATCATGCGGCTGAGACCAGAGGCAGCCCTGCCCCCCCCCCCCCCCCCCCCCCCGCATAGTGGCCCTGCGACTGGAATTGAATGCAGCAAAAACCAAAGACCAGCCATGCAGTCGATCCTGACAGCCCCAGCCACAGTTCCCTCCACAAGCACTGAGTGACCATCTGCAGGCCCTGGGTGAGATGTTATCTTTTTCAGTGCTTCAATCCTCCCTCAAGTGAGAAAAAGGAACAAGATGCAAGCATGTAAAGGAGCAACATGAAGACACCGAGGTCAGTGAAGAAGAAGTCAAGTCCCAGATGGGAGGGATGAGGAGATGCCTTAATCTTGGGACTGAAATCCTTTTGTAATAGCTATGGAGAAAGACTTTTTCCCTGTAACAGATGAAAGTCATGGGGAGATGAAGGGTTCAATTTGATATCGAGCAAAGGCCTCTATGACAAAGTAAGCAGATATTAAATTAACTTCCTATGAGAAGCTTGAACAGAGAGAAAAGTGGTCCTGTGCCCAGGAAGAGGAGGGTCTCTCTTCCCAGGGATGAAGATGATTTTAGAGATAGATAATGAGAACCTTTGCCTTTGAACAGCTCATCTTTAAAACAGTACCCTGTAGAAGAATTTCTGAGAGAAAGAGGTCACGATCTGGATGTTCACGATTTATATGTTTAGAGTGAAGGTTGAGCTACCCCAGCCTAGGCCTCAGATATGGGCCTCGGTGAGGCCTTGAAGCCTGTGGTGCAGTTAAGAATAAGTTTGTGGCACAGTCAGAAATTATGTTAAGGTGTACCACAGTGTACTGAGCTATCTAGGTGTGAATTCGTATAGGTCTGCAGTGTGAAACTTTAGCCACCTTAAGACAAGGACAAACAATGTTTGCTTGCCAATAAGAGTGTGCTCATGATTGTAAACTATCTGAAAGTGTATATAAACTACTGTCTATAAACAATAAACGGAGAACGTATGATTAGCCACATTGGTTTGGATCTGCGTATGTTCCTGTCCAGCTCACCTTTTTTTTATTAGTCCCTGCTTTAGTACCCCATAAGTTGACATGGCCTATGAACACAGTTGTGGGAAAAGCTTGTGGAAAATGGGGGGGACTTCACAATTGCAGATTTCCATAGACGGCTGCTATTTGTGAGAGAGCCACGAGAGAACTGGTTTTTTTCTTGTGGAGAAGTCTCCATAACATTAACAAGAGGGACTTCTCTCCCTAAGGGAACTGAAGAAAGACTATTTTAGAGGTGGTAAACTGACTGAAATTTTAGGTTTTGTTTCTTTACATTGTCAGTGGGAAAGAAAAGGTTGTGGGGGAAGGAAGAGTATTCTGAAGGTTTTGTTCTGATTCTTTTTACTCTTTCTTTTAGTTACCGTTAATAAATTTTTCTTTATACCCTTTTAGGTTTTGAGCCTGCTTTGCCTTTCTCCTAATCCTATCTCACAGCAGGAAGTGAGTGCATTGGCCAGGAAATCTCAGAATTGGTGAAATCTCAAATTGACGAACCAAAACCACTACACATGCACTCATAAAACTGATAAATTAAATCAATTTATTAAGAATAGGGCTTAGATTCTCTGGCTAGAGAAATTTGGCTTCATAGATCTCAGCTTCACACTACACTAACTGCTATAGTAACTAAACATTCATTTTGGCTTCTACTGCTTTTATAAATACCATGATCTTATTATGATCAGCTCAAGACTGAAATTATTCTGCAAAAACATTGGAAACTTCAACACCTAAATCTCTCCAGCAGCAGCATACAAAGAAATTATTTTGCACTGCATGTATTTGTAGCAGCCTGAACTGTTACAAGTAAAGTCCAGGGTAAAGAAGCAGAAAGGGCCTTTGCATGGTATCCACAGATGTTTAATTCAGCCACACGGTGAGCTGTTCAGAGTTCCCCCAGCACACACATGTCTCAGCTCTCTCCGCAGGGGTCCAGGGGGGTGAACCTGGTCATGGGACAGTACAAAGATGAGGGCCAAGGGCCAATCAGGGAATAGGGAGGGAGTGGCTCAGGGACATAGGAACAGACATAGGAACAGGGAAAGGAGCAAATGGGGTCTAACAGCTTTTTGAGGGAAGCTTCTTGTATCTCCCTAAACCAGGGAAATGCTCCCCAGGGTACTCACATGCATTCAAAACAGATGAAGGCTACCTTTGTGTGACTCAATCTCCTCAACTATTTTCAATCAGACCTTCACTTGCTATTCAAGGTCTAAAAATCCTTATTGTCTTTAAACTACTTGTCCTGGTAGGCTATTAGTTTTTGAGGAAGTATCATTTCTAACCACTGGTATCCTATATTTTGTCTGTCAGGTTATTTAAAAGCATATCTTTCCTAAACATAGGAGACAAAATATACCATCCAGAAATTCTAATTAAGTTTTCAAGAAAGATCTCAAAACAGATAAAATTGGCAACAGATGAACAGAAATGGATGATACTTATTTAAGAGCTGTAGCTAGACCACAAAATCTAATGGATAACCTATTATTTAAATCAGCTTTAGGACCAGATGATTGGTAAATGAGCAAACATGATGCTAAGATTTAGAACTGCTGAAGACATAGAAGGCAGTAAATAGAATCTTCTGTATCACAGTAGTAGAAACCATTAAAAAAAATAGTTTATTGGGTTTTCATGGCCAGGTTTTCAAAGCCAATGCCAGATGGCTCCAGGACAGACCCAGAGCTGGCCAGAGCCAAGCGAATCAGAAATGGTGGTAACGCTTCTGTGGTAACATATTTAAGAAGGTAAAAATGTTATTGCATGGAGGTAAATGCACTCAAAGAAGAGAGGACTGAGAATATGTGAGATGAACTCTGCAGACACCAAGGTCAGTGGAGGAGCGGGAGGAGATGCTAGTGGGCCACACCCCCCTCAACCCAGCAGAACCTCTGGATGTCTTAGAGTATTGGACCCCTCAATCCAGCAGTGGCCCTGGGTGCTCTCGGGGTTAGGCCTGGTGCTGCCAGCCTAGTAGCCACACTGGGACCGGTCCGTGGGGCTTCAAATGGCAGCGGAGCTCTCAGTTTTAACCAGGACTCTTCTGTGAGCCCTCCAGACCCAAAAGGGCTTACCAGCTCTCTAAGAGCTAGAGAACGTCCCTTTCCCTTCTGATTGCACCCTGAAAACCCTTCCTGAGTTTTTCAGGCTTTACGTGTGTCACCCTCACAATCACAACACATTCACTTCCCCTTTGCCCGACCAGACCCCTTGCAGGATCTCGGAAATGCGGTCGCCGGGTCCGCTCTTGCGCTGTGAAAAATTCACGTCTCACACACGCGCAATCACACCACCCAAACACGTGGTACTCACTGGTCGTTTTCTTACGTGGATTCTTCAGTGCACTTCAGTTTTTACAGGTGAAAGCTTTACACCACGGCTCGGATGTCTGAGCTTATCAGGCCTTACTCTGATATTCCTGAGAGCTTTTTTGGGCCCACCTTTTATCCTCCTGACTGTGGTTTTGGCTTAGTTCGGGATCTGATTGGTCCCGTGGGTTCTCCAACTCCGGCAGGCCGCTAAGTCAGCGGAGCGCCTCCCACCTGGAGAAGGGGTTACCCTGGGTTCCCAAATTCAGATCACATCAGCGGTCACCAAATTGTTATAAATAGACACAAGCCAAACTGGATTAATAATTAAATTTATTTGTAATCGCGTAACAATTTAGAGTTTGAATTTGCCCACAGTCTACAGAGCAGCTCTGGGTGCAAACCGACAGAGTCAGTGCCTCCATCAAGTTTGCGCACCATTGTATTTCTGCAGAGGGTTTTTATACTTTTTATTCTGCCTTTGGCTATAAGTCATTGTGGCAAGCTGCATATTCACACAGTCTTCTCTCACAGAGAAGGCATTTTGGCCCATCTGTTGCTAAGAAACAATAACTACTGATACTTAAAAGAACAAATGATGTGGCTGGGAGGAGAAGGAGGGGGAAGGTGCAGCTGGCTACTCTCTTTACCTGGGGGTTTTTCTCTTTGGAAGGGCAAAGATATGGGGTCAGGCTGCAGTTGCTGTGGGGAGAATTCACCACCACTGTGAGTCTCAGTCTCCTGCTGTCTTCTACTAAGTGAAGCACTGTTCGTGGGAGCAGCCATTGCACTGGGACCTATTAACACCCTACCTCACTATGTGAAAAAGAGAATTCACTGCTTAGAGTTTTTTTAATAATAATAATAATAATAATAATAATAATAGCAATAGTAAAAGGATAAAAAAGGACAGTATTTACAGCGCTGAGGTGCTCCTGGCCAACAGCCAAAGAACACCCCGGGGTATACAGAAAATATTATCTTTATACTGTTACATCACTGAGATACATGCATATTCATGTATTTCATGCGTTATTCAAACATTCTTTCAAACTTTCTGATGTTTTGGGAACTCCTTTGTTTGACTTCTTCACACTCCAGCTTATCTTCATGACATCCTGGGCGTCAGGTCAATATATTTTATTTCTTCTTATGTCTCCGTCCTGCTGTTTCACATTCTCTGATAAGATTTTAGTATGCCCTCCTTAATTTTCACATGGTATTCTCTAATTGTCCTCCGCTGCTCTGGTTTGTGTCACGGTTATCTTATCACTTGGACAGGTTAGTCAGTGTGTTAAAAATAGGTTAGAAACTGTTGTAAAGGAGTTGATAATTGTCAAGCATGTACTCTTAGTTTGGTTATTGTTATAAACGCCAATCACTTGGTTTTTAAAATTTTAAAAGTTTAATAATAATAAAATAGTTATAAAAATAGTAATACAATTAGAGTAATGAAAATTTAGAGTTAGGACAATTACAAGACAATAAAAAGCAAAGAATTACGGAGGTCCGGATGCTCTCGGGCACTTAAGCCCAATAAGCATGCCTTGTGAACAAAGGAATAATCTTTAAAAGCAGTAGCCTGTTGCATATTCATACATTTCATACATGATGCATAAATTCCTTGCAAATTAAGAACTTTTCTGGTTTTTGTCAACTTCTTCCCCTTAATCCTGGTGGTTCCATAAAGACGGAGAGAAGGTGGAAGAATGTTTGTCTTTTCCGATAAGGAGGCAGTAATTCTTTATGGGCCCCCATCATTGTCATCTCTGTGTGAAGAGTTTCTTCATTATCTCATCTCTTGCTTGAGTTAGTAAAAAAAAACCCCACATACATAGGTTCTATTTTAACTACAAAACTACATTTACCATACTATTAAAATGTTAATACAGCACTTCTAATCAATATAACATAATACATATAGTATTCAATTTAATATTTGCGAAAAGCCAATCATAAAATATGCATTTTTCACAATCCCTCCTCTTATTCTTTATAAATCATTTGGCTTGAGCAATATTTCTTATCTAATTGCATTCTTTAGACTATGTTAGTAATCAAATTAAAGATGGGATTAAACAAGGAAGAAACATCAGAACAGTTGTAATCCTAATTTATTCCACTATCTATTCTTCAATAAATTACACCATCAGTTAGTTTTTAACATTGTTTTCCCACTTTTGGACCGGTATCTGGGTTATTTCTTTAATTCTAATGCCTGAGCGGCTTTGTTTGTTATCTTCTCTATGACTGCTTGGAGTCTTATAATATGATTCAGTATATAATTTGGGTTTAATACAGAGGTAGATTGCTGTGCTGGTTTCATTTTTTTTTTTTACTAATGGCCTTTTTGCCTAATCTTGGACTGTATTCCTGAAATCAAATGTAAAACAAATCCATCTCTCTCATTTTGGACATTCAATGCCCCATCTATTACCACTTTTTCCTAAGTTCCTTGTAATACAATATTTTTCCCCATTTTTCCTGCAGGTACTCAGTTTGGATGGGTTATGACAGTGGCTGTTGACATGGGGGTGTGTAACAAAAAAGGAACTTTGGTTTCTTTCCATGTAATATTTTTTGTAGCATTTGTGACACGATCTTGCCAGTATCTCAAAAGGTAAAAGACAACAAATGAGAGACAGAAACAGGAATAACAGAGGTCTGGTATGGCTTATACCCCCACCTCCCCTGCCTATGGAGTTGCTTCCCATAGCAGGTATGTGTGATCTTCTCGGTGGCGAGTACAGTGGTCAATCCAGGCTTGCCCTCTGTTTCCTTTGTTACTCTTTTTACTAAATATTTTTAGGCAAGTCCTTTTCAACACTCTTTAACTGAGGTTTCTTACCATTCCTCAGGTATCTCTCAGTCAACAGGCACTGATAATTCCCATCTACAAAACAAAGTTATTACCTCAGTTGCTTTGAGTTCTATCTCTATAGGGGATAGATTCAGTACTCAATACCTATTGCAATGAGAACATAGATTTTGTGAGCTCCAATACCAATCATTCTCATAATTTGGACATTTACTTATAACCCAGTTAGCGTGTCCAGCACTGGGATGAATCAAATAAAGTATACAGTGTAATAATTGCCAATCACTTGTTTTAAAAATTTATAAAAGTTTACTAAAAATAAAAAGGAAAAAAATTAATACAAGTATAGTAATAAAGATTAAACAATTAGAGTTAGGACAGTTAAAGAGACAATAACAGCAAAAAGTTACAGCTCGGGCTGGGTACCCCTCTCTGGACAAAAGTGAGCCAGGGGAAGGACCCCGATAAAAGAGAATTCCCTCCTTAAGAGGGGTAACCTGTTGCATACACAAATCACTTCATGAATATGCATATTTTTATTTAAAACAATAAATTCGTCCGGTACTTGTTGAGGAATTCCTGTTAATCCCAGGCGCCTTGAAGTCTAAGTCGAGTTTGGAGAAGTTCGGTTTTTTTGTTGATAAAGAAAGCCATAAATTCCTCTCCTCTGGAAGATTTTGGGGTTTCTGTAATTGTTATCTCTGTGTGAAGAATTTCTTCATTATCTTCTTCTTCTCTTGAGCAAAAAGAATACCACACACACATATTTTCTATTTTAACTACTAAAGCTTAATTTCAATTACAAAACTACATTTACTATATTATTAAAATGTTACTACAGCATAACTTTCCAACCTAGCATAATACATATAGTAAATATCTGCGTAGAGCCATATAATATGCATTTTTCACAACAGTATAATACTGATGGTAATTTCCCTTCTTCCTTGTACAAGTCACAGGCTAAGGCCAGAATGTGAGAACTCTGATTAAAATAATCTTGATCTTCCTGTTTGAAGTGGTAATGTTCCTCTCCTGAGGAGGTGTCGGAGGCGTCTGAGGACTTATTTAGGCAGTGCTTAAAACCAGTGATGTAAGCTTTGCCTTATTTCTCATTTAGGTGTTATTTTTTGTACTTTCCTTGGTTCATTTGGGTTTTCCCAGACTATTACCACCCAGTCCCAGTCGAAAGTCAATTTGATATCACCCGGTTTAGATGTGATAGTCCATTCTTCAAGGTTCTTCACAAGTTCTTTGATTTTGCTGTCGTGAATTCACCCTCTTTCCGTGGTTCAGATTGCTGCTTTAGTGGTACCTGGAAAGGACTTCTTAATAACACAGTGTTAAAAGAAAGACAATACTGCATTAACTTTTACCATTAGTTTTCTTCAAAACTTTCTGGGTTTAACTAAAAGCTTTTTCTACAGCTGCTTCTTCTTCTTGTATCCAGCTGTTTTAATAGCTGCAGAGGCCAATTCTTCTTGTGAGCTATAAGTAGTGAAATAGAAAGACCAGGCCAATTTTAACACCATGAATCACATCTCTTGTTTTTTACTTTTTGGGCAACATTTAACTCATTCTTCAGAACAAAAAGCCTCCTCTTCTTAACAACAAAAACCAGAAAGAGAAAAGAGTTCTTGCTTAAACAAATAAATCACTTCGTTAAAGTCAGCTATCTCTGACTTGATCTTATCTCTAGTGGTGGTCCCTTTTATTTATTTATTGATTTATTTTAACAGTCTTGCGTTTAACTCTGTCCTTCACCTCCCTCTCTCTTTTTCTCTCCCTCTCTTTCTCTCTCTTCACATTTTAACATCCACATTCCAGCATCAGTCCACCTTCTAACATCAGTCCACATTCCAATGTCTCAGAGGGATAAGTCTGCCAACCACCCCTCCCCCTTTTTCAACTTCTTTACAAATTAAATTACTTTTGTTATGTGCGTTTTGCAAGCATGCAATTCATGGCACTCTCCACCAAGGCTACTAGCCACTCACAGCTGACACAGTACTAAAACTAAAGACTTGTTTTTTTATCACAATTTTTTCTATTCACAAGCTCAAAAAGGTTGTAAGAACAAGGTAAACAACAACCCACTTCCAAAGTGACCCTACCTGCACCAAAAAATTTAAGACAATGTTAGTTAGTGCAATGCAATTTGCAACGAAGCCGAGGTTTGATTTGGGAAGGGCATCTGAGGACACAGAGCATGAGTTTTACAAATCCATATTTTGAAGACAGAATGGACAAAACATGAATACAGTGGGGGGAGACAGAAAGTAAGGAATTTGTCTCTGCAATACCTTCTCTTTGACTGCTAGGAAACGCTGTTCAAAGAGGCTCCTGTGGTACAAACAATAATTCGATGGAAAGAGGCACTCTTGAATTTAAGCTTTAATGTCACAATAGGAAACAGCACCTGAGCACTGCAGTGGTGAAGCACCCTGCCTGCAAACTCACTAGAGGCAAGCTACTGCTGCCACGCTGCAGGGCTACCTGCAGCACAGAAGGAATCACGACCAAGCCCTCCCTGCAGGCCTGGGTAAACCACACAAGGAACCCACAACTTTTTCATAGCTGTCTAACTCATTCCAGAAATAAAACTACAGCAAGCAGAGATTCCCAACCCACCATTTTTTTTTTTTTTAATGTGTGTGTGTCACACACCCACAGTGATGCTGAAAGTAACAAATTAATAGCTTACATTAGAAGATACTGAAACCTTTTCTTCATCCAGCTTTGTGTGTTCCCATTTATATATGTAGCCATCTCCAATTCGAGGTCAAAAAAATGAGCCTTATTTTTCAAAAGTGCTATGCATGCACAACTCTAGCTGCTGTTCTAGGTGCACTGCAAGTAGTCAGCACTTCCAGAAACACAAACAAAACAAAAAACTAAAAAAAGCAAAACACATTTGGGTACATGAAAAAGGACTGGCTGGAAGAAAAAATGTTTCTCATTGACCTGCCAAGTAGCTGGTGTTACCTTTAGTTTAACTTTACACACTGAGAACCATGTGATTGAACAGCTTCACATCGATTCAAAATAAATTAAAAGTAGGTCTGGCTATGTCACAGCTGTAAACTAGTTTCTCAACTTTAGAGTATAGCAAGTTACAAATTTCAAGATGAAAAATCACAATGCAAATTGGAAGAAATAATTTAAACTACTTGTACACAGTAATGGGAAAAGAATTAGCTGAATCAACAGCTCAATTAAGACATTTGCTCAGTATGAAGCATCCTTCCCTATTTCCTTCTCTAGCTCAAACTTCCTTGTTAATTTTTTTTTTCTTGTTACTTTTACAGTATCTTTGCTCACACTATAATATTTTGGAATATTTAACAGACAGGTTCTTTTTGCCCCTGTGTCTGCTACAAATTCTAATTCTTTTTTTCTTGGGGACCCACTTTTAAAGTTATCACAGACTCTAGATGTTATTTTTCCCTTAAAAAAATAGAGCCTCTAATATCCCTATTCTTCTTCTTTGCTCATCTCTCAGAAGATTTTCAGATCTGCTGCTCTCTTAGGACAATCTCTCTTATAATGTCCTTTGCTCTTACAGTAAAAGCAGACATTCCTGGAATGCTCCTGAGACTTGGTTTGTATTGGGGTTTTATTTTTTTCTGTTCCCCTGTCTCTACTACTGTCATATCTAGGAGTAGTGTTTGTGTGTTTTTGATTTTTTTCTTGTAATTGTTTTCTCACATGGTGACTGCCACAATCCTTGCTTTTAGTTTGGCTTTGGCCATAGACTTTCTGAGCCTCCTTTAATAAATCATCTAATGATTTGTCATGCCAATCTTCAATTTTTTCCATTATCTGGCCAAGCACAAAGTTAATCTTTAACAAAGCTTTTCTCACATCAGTCTCAGGATCCATTCTGGAATGTTGCCTTATATTTCTCCCAAGTCTGTCCAACCATTCAGTTGGAGCCTCCCCTTTCCCTTGTTGTGCCTCAAAAGTCCCTTCAGCATTTTGCCCTCGAGATGATGACCCTTTTTTTCTCTTGATTATTAAATTACAATACTCATTCATATGTTTTCTCCCCTCTTCATTATTTTGACCCCACTCAGGAGGTGCAGTTGGCATTTTGTCCTCTCCAGGGAAGGGATGTGGTTTTTCTTTACTCCCGGCTTCTTTGCTTGCAATTTTGATCATTTCCTTTGCTTCTGGAGAAAATAGTATCTTTATTATCGACCACATTTCTTCCCAGGTATAAATGCTTGAACCTAAAAATTGGTCTAATTGTTCAGCAGTGCTTATGGGA
The DNA here is from genome assembly GCF_031753505.1 of Anomalospiza imberbis. Lineage (NCBI taxonomy): Eukaryota > Metazoa > Chordata > Aves > Passeriformes > Viduidae > Anomalospiza > Anomalospiza imberbis. The sequence goes on from NC_089720.1 coordinate 4,346,407, forward strand.
TCCTTCAAAATCCCTTTGATTTCCTCTTTAAAATTCCTGACCTCAGAAGAAGTTAAAGGAGCATTTACAAACTCAGTTCCACCCTCTCCCATTGGGACCTCTCTTAGTGGAAATAGATCCCAGCCTTGTTCTAGAGCATTTCTCCCGTGTTGTGAGGAAGAGTCTGGAGAATGTTGTTTTCTAACTGAACTTCTCGTGTTCCTATAAGGGGCGTCCTCCAGGTGCGAGTTTTTTTGGGCTGCAGCTGCAGTTACCAGGGGAATAGAGCTCAGGGGAGCATGGGCAGGGCTCGCTGCCGGAACCGCCAAACGAGGGGGCATTTCCAGGGGATACCAGCCGGGAGCGTGGTTAATGACGGCTGGGTCAGCTGTTCCCAGCAGAGGCGAAGCAGCAGCGGCGGTGCCCAGAGCAGCTGGCACGGTCAGAGTCGCTGGGGATGGGGCAGAGGAAACAGCCGCAGGAGGAGCTGTCAAGGATGGGACAGACGGGACGGACAGGACGGACGAGAGCCCGCCAGGCGCGGCCGACTGAGCGGCCATGGACCAGCCGGGCGGGATGGGGGCAGGGACCGGTTGGGCAGCCGCGAGCAGCGAGACGGGGACTGGTACAGAGGCTGCGGGCGGCGAAACAGGCACCGGGACAGGCGCCGGCACCGGGGCAGGCGGAGCCGAAGCGAGTGGCTCGCTGGGACCTGGGACAAATGCCGGGACTGGGACAGACGGAGCTGAAACAAGCGGCGAGCCAGGGCCCGGGACAAGCGGCTTGGCTGCGAGTGGTGTGGTTCCCTCTTGTTCCACTCCCTTTTCCCCTTTTTCTTCCTTTTTACTGGTTTTCTGTCCCATTTTTTTTTTTCCCAAAATCTTATCTATTCATTCCATGCTCTTTTTTTTTTTTTCTCACATTTTCTAACAACCTAAATACTACCTTCTTTCAACTACCCATGCAAAAAATCCTTTCTCTCACAAACCATTCGACATAATACACCTCCCTCTAAAAAATAAAGCTCAAAATAAACAATCTACATTACATATCTTCCACTCATTTCCATTTACTCACCTTTATCTCTCGCTCACTCTCACTCACATTCACACCCTCAAGCCTGTTCATTCATACTTCTGGACTTCACAATACTGTTACATATACTTTCATTCGTGCACACTTACTCACTTTTATTTAGCTCAAAACAAACAATCTGCATTGCATATCTTCCACTAATTTCTATTTACTCACCTTTATTTTCCACTTACTTTCGCACACACATCTACACCCTCAGGCCTGTCCATTCATACTTCTACATTTCCCTTTATTTTAATGCACAGAGGAAGGAAACATTAGCAAACCTCTTAGACTTACACAAAGGGATTTCTGTTGCCAGAGAATCATGAATCGTGTAAGCCCCCACCCTGACCCCTTCCACCTCCCCGAGGTTTGGCTATCCCTCTTCCCTAGAGATAGCCTCAGAGTCAGGGGTTCGGACCTCCGTACCTTGCCCGATCTGGACTCCCCACACCCCCTCCCCCAGGGGGAATGGGTTAGACGACTACTTTACGCAGCCACGGTGCTAAAAGGTCCTACGATACTGAGCCATCCTTGCTTTGGGGGCAGCCTCTCTGGGTTTCAGTACCGCTGGGCCTCTGGGAAGTGCCCTGAGTTACTCAATCCTGGGTGCTCTCGAAGGTTAATATCTCAACCCAGCAGACTTTTTCACTCACGTTTTTGCAGGGTTTTGCCTAAGCTCCCACCCTCAGGGGACTTGTTGGTGCGGGACCCACCGTTGCGTACACAACAAGTAAAGGTACCTTTTGTTTGCTGTGGTTCCAATTAACCTTTGAGGCTGGCTGCAGTCACAACTTCCCCCTCACGCCCAGGGGAACAAGGCTAGTTTTGTGGGTTTTGCCTAAGCTCCCACCCACAGGGGACTTGTTGGTGCGGGACCCACCCTCGCGTACACAACAAGAAGGTAGCTTTTGTTTCACCTAATAGGTGTTACTGGCCAGTGTTGGTATTCTTGGATATCCCTCAACCTAGCTGTGTTGTCCAAAGCAGAATTTTTAGGGGCCCCTCCCACACATTTTACCTTTTGAAATTTTTTCCTCCAATTAATTATGCCAAGAAAACCCTCTTTTTACCTTTTATTCTTCTCTAATTAATTATGCCAAGAAAACCCTCTTTTTACCTTTTATTTTACCCCAATGGATTATACCAGGAACACCCTCAGCTTCTTCTCTCCAAGGGGTCCCACTCTTTCCCCGAGCAATCCCAATTTTCCCCGGGGGGGATTCTTTCACTCTTTTATCATTTGCTTCGTCTCTGTACTGGCCGCTTTTCTCGCGAAAAAGGCGGAAACGCAGCATGGGAGACTACCGCATCACTTAGCAGGTCTGGGGTAACCAGCTCACCTCTCATTCACACACATTCATCCCCCCTTATCCACCCCATCCCAACAAATACTTACCTATCTCTTGTCCTTGGGTCTTTGTTCTTCGTGTACACTTTGGTCTTAGGAGCTAATTACCGCGGTTTTAGGGAATCCTTTCCCTTTTCTTTGTTTTATTGTCTCCTTTTGTCCATCGGATCGTAACCTGCATCCCTCGGTAGCACCAGGGGAGCACAGTGAGGCTGCCTAATCAGGGCAGGACGCGTCTTCCTCACTCTGACTCTCCTAAGGCACCGGCAGAGAGGTGTTAGGAACCATCCTCTGCTACCATTTGTTATAACCGCCAATCACTTGGTTTTTAAAATTTTAAAAGTTTAATAATAATAAAATAGTTATAAAAATAGCAATACAATTAGAGTAATGAAAATTTAGAGTTAGGACAATTACAAGACAATAAAAAGCAAAGAATTACGGAGGTCCGGATGCTCTCGGGCACTTAAGCCCAATAAGCATGCCTTGTGAACAAAGGAATAATCTTTAAAAGCAGTAGCCTGTTGCATATTCATACATCTCATACATGATGCATAAATTCCTTGCAAATTAAGAACTTTTCTGGTTTTTGTCAACTTCTTCCCCTTAATCCTGGTGGTTCCATAAAGACGGAGAGAAGGTGGAAGAATGTTTGTCTTTTCCGATAAGGAGGCAGTAATTCTTTATGGGCCCCCATCATTGTCATCTCTGTGTGAAGAGTTTCTTCATTATCTCATCTCTTGCTTGAGTTAGTAAAAAAAAACCCCCACATACATAGGTTTTATTTTAACTACAAAACTACATTTACCATACTATTAAAATGTTAATACAGCACTTCTAATCAATATAACATAATACATATAGTATTCAATTTAATATTTGCGAAAAGCCAATCATAAAATATGCATTTTTCACAGTTATTATATTGTAAAAGGGGTTAAAAGGGTAGTTATAAGAAATACAGTACTCAACGTACCGTATTACACCCAAGTAAAGTGCATCACCCCCCCAAGCGAAATGAGCCAGCCAGGACAGAACTCTAATGGGCCAATCAAGCACCTTAAACCTTCATGCAAATGAAGGATCCAAACAGAAACCAATCCAAAGGAACAAAAAATAGGACAAAAAGGGGGCATCTGACCCAGTGAATCTGTGCTGCTCCACCTGGAACATCGGGGATATCGCTGCTCAAGAAAGAAAGAAGACCCAGCATAGGCGCTGCAGCATCCAGAACGGGAACGCTCCTGCTTAACCTCCAGGCCCCCATGCTTTAGGCCTTTTTTTTTAATAATAAATGCTGAAATCACTTTTAATACCGGGATTGTGGTCCCATTTTTAACAAGTGGATGGCCTTACACTGTTTTTAGTTACATAAAAGCCTTTTCCACATCTTATTGTGAAAAACACATTTACTGTCCTGTGAAAATTTAAAAAGTTTCATAAAGGACAATAGGAGACAATGACCATAGAGCAAAGGTAATTATAGCCGGCTGCATCTTGGCACTCAGCCAAGACCACATCCTAACCTTCGGGGATACCCCTTAAATACCTTTTCCCTTACATCAGCCTGTTGCATATTCATAGACCCTCTATGCATATCCATAAACTAGTTTACATTTTCCAGGAACTATTTTACATGGCCCCTCCTTGGATCCACCTTTTCAGAGCATGCGTGTTTCTTATCTGTGGTTTTGGCACCTTCTCTTTATCACCTCCAGTTTGGGCCTTGGTCCACACGGTCTTCAGACAGTGAGTGCTGATAGTTGGTATATCTGTAGCAGGTGTCCTCATCCTATGTTCATTGGATGTTATCCCATCCAAGCAGGCATTTTAACACAAGCATAGCTATTTCACAACTATGTCTAAGCTTAATTAACAACAGAAATAAAAACTATATAACAAAGTTACTTTAACATCACACATATAAAATACATTTTAACATTTGCAAAAAGCCAATATTATAATAAGTATCTATAACATTATGTTTTGTTAAGGCCTATAACACAGTACATTCATCACACTATTATTTCCATAAGTGATACATAGATATCATATATATCATATATGATATATATGATATATATATATATATAAAATATATCATTATATTCATTGCACTACTATTTCTATGAGCAATACAGTGCATACTTAAGCTGATAGATTATATTATACTAACATGCAGCTAAAAGGAATTATATTTGATACTATTTCTAAATAGTTATAATCACTAACAACATGCATAGGCTAATACATAAATGTGAAAGCCAATATTATCTGGTCATTTTTCACAACTAGAAGGAACCCTCACCATCTACTTGGATGCCTCAGAGGAACCTCCGAGACCCTGAGCCCCTTCCCACCTCTGAGGGAGCCTCTCCCGGCCATGTTCGGGAGCTGAGTTGCTGCTGCCCAGCCCCACTGCTACTCTCCCACCGCTCCGGGTTTTTCAGTACACTGCAGTTAAGCCAGTTAAACTACAATGGCAGCCTAAGCCAATAGCAGTCACCCCTGGGCCAAGACCAAATCCATTCACTCAGTGAATGACAGTGGGGAGGCAGGACCCTCACAGCCAGCAGAGGAATCAGAACCAGAAATAAGCACCAAATCTTTATCCTTAGAAAGTCTCTGCAATCTGAGGAAAGACCTCACTCAACAAACAGATGAGTCTATATTGAGCTAGTTGATCTGAGTCTGGGACTGTCTCAGTTTAGAGACAAGTTTAGGAGAACACACTCTGGAATGAGTGTTTCCTCTAAAACAGGGTTCCAACAATCCCTTTCTGCCAATGAGAGATTAACATTAGTGCATGAAAGTGAAAAAAAACCCTCAACTGTTTATTGTCAAAGAGTGCCAACATGGCACAGGAAAAAATGGTGAATAAATGCTAGATATTGAACTGTCAGACTATGTCCCCCCCACACACACATGCCCACACCAGAACCAAAAAAACCCAAAATTCCAGGGAAAGAGAAAAAAACCCCAAAAAAACCACAACAGCCACAACGTGATGGTGAGGAGAAAAAAAAAGGAGCCAGCTTTCGTCTCAGGGAAGGAAAAAAAAGGGTTCACACAGAAGCTGGGGCAAAACCAGATGGGAACCTGGTGAATCTCTGATGTTGGTATCCTCTTCACAGTAGATGAAGCTGGTCAGCTGGTCAATTTGGGTGTCCTTTCTCTTGTTGGCTCGGCTGTTCCGAGGTCAAGGGGTGGGACGGAGCAGCTCCTCGGCTCCCTGCCAGTCCACAGCTGATGCCTCTCCTGCCGACTCTCTGATCTTGGACCAAACCCAAACTGAACAGTTCAGAAAAAAAAAGACTGCTGATGGATTGCTGTCGCAGTCTCCAAGGCCAGGGAAAGGGAAAAAAAAACCTTCTTGCCAAAGCTAACAAAACCCAAGCTAGACAGGTAACAAAGTAATGCTGTCCACACTGCACCACAGATGCCTGAGAGTGAGACTTTGAAAAAGCCTGCACAACAGCCCCAAGGTTCCCCCCTCCCCTGGACCCACCTTAAAGCTACAGCAACCATTTTTGGCCATAGAGCAGATGATCAGAGAATAGGGTATCATCATAAAATCACCCCAAGACAGGGACGCTGCAGGTGATGGTACAGTTTTTGACAGTACCAAAGTGAGGCACTTGGGATCTTTGTTGCATTATATGACTATTGACCAGGGGACTGCCAGGAGGCCCAAACCTCTCAGCTTCTGGATGTGACTCTTAGCAAGTGAGAAGGAGAGATACCTTTGCCAAGATGATCTCCAGCTGCAGCAAGGCCCTTGGAAGACCATGGAGAAAAGAATCCGACACTTGTGTGAATTGGCGTCAAAAGAGATCCTTTTCTCAAATAATGACCAAACCACTAAGAGTCCAGACCTGGTAAAATGTACAACTCTGATGTGGCTCAAACTAGCACAACTTGGGACACAAGTATACTCCCTCTTCCTGTAGATGCTGCAAAAGAATGAGGGAAATGAGACAGTGGGCAGTATGACAAGAAGGCTCTCGACATACAAAGATACTGCCCACATCCTGACGTGACCCCGTCTTCACTGTGAAAATAGACTTGACAGAGCAGATGCAGAAATTGGAAGAGGCGATTGAAGAAAGCACTCAGAAACTCAGGAAGGAGCTTCAAGAGGACCTTCTCCAAGTTTTGCCAGTACAGACTAGAGGCCCTGTGTCATGGTTTGACACTGGCCCAACACCAGGCACCCACAAGAGTCACTCACTCACACCCCCACCCCCCCCCCCCCCGCCCCAATAGCTGGGCAGAGGAGAGGGAAAAAAAATTAACGAAGGCTTCAGGAATGAAATAAGGACTGGGAGAAAACACTTCCAGGGCAAAAAAGGCTCAACTTAAGGTTGTAAAGTGAAATTTATTGCTAACAGAATCAGAGGAGGATAATGAGAAGTAAAATAAGCCCTTAAAACACTCTTTCCCTCCCAGCCCCTCCCTCCTTACCACTGACAGTGCAGGGAGACAAGGCCTGGGGGTTTTGGTCAGTTCATCACTGAGATTTCTCTGGGAGAGGAGTTCTTCCCCTGTGAGACTGTGGGGTCCCTCCCACAGGACACAGTTCTCCATGAACTTCTCCGGCATAGGTCCACTCTCATGAGCAGCGGTCTTCCCAAACTGCACCTGCTGCAACGTGAGCCCCTCCCATAGGCAGACAGTCCTCCCAAAACTGCTGTGACATCGGTGTCTCTTTCCACGGGCTGCAGTCCTCCAAGGACAGGCTGCTCCAGCCTGGAAACTGGGGCTCCCTCTCTCCACCAGGTCTCCCACTGGATCACAGCCTCTTCCAGGCATCCACCCACTCTGGCATGGGCACCGCCCCCATGGGCTGCAGGTGGATCTCTGCATCCCCAGTGGACCCATGGGCTGCAGGGGAACAACCTGCTTCACCATGGTCTTCACCACGGCCTGCAGAGGAATCTGGGCTCTGGTGCCTGTAGCACTTCCTCCCCCTCCTTCTCCACTGATCTTGGTGTCGCCATGTTGTTTCCCCTCACATGTTCTCACCTCCTCCTCTTCTCTGACTAGAAGCAAATCTGTTTTGATTTTCTTCCTAAATATGTAATCACAGAGGCATTACCAACCTCTCTCATTGACCCAGTTTTGGCCAGCAGCATGTCCATCTTCAGGGCCATCAGCCATTGGCTCTGCTGGACATGGTGAAAGCTTCCAGCAGCTTCCCACAGGAGCCATCTTTGCAGCCCTCCTGCTGCCAAAAACCAGTCCATGCAAAACCAGTACACCCTGTTATCAGAAGCAAACATCCACCAGCTAGGGTGAGGGCATACACCCCACAAGCTGACCTGTGGTTCTTCCTGTGTGACCATGGGAAAGATATGAGAAGATGGGATGGAAAGCCCACTTCTGTCCTAGCAGCACAGGTGCATAAGATAAAAGAAGAAACTACTAAGAGAGGGAACTCTGAAGGAATGAATGTAGCTTCAGTTTCCTGTGACCGAGCTCCTAGGCATAACAGGAGGGAGGATGATATGTCTGATCCTCTCGAAGGGACCTCCAGAATGTGTGCTCAGGAAGGGAACAATAGTCAGAACTAGAGGAGCACTGCCTCTAGCCAGGTAGAGGCCAAGGAAAATCAGTCTATTGGACTGTGTGGATCCAATGCCCTGGCACATCAGAACCACAAAAATACAAGGCTTTGTTTGACATTGGCGCTCAATGGTATCATTCTGATACCATCAGGATATGTGGGGGCAGAATCTGTTTCCCTTGCTGGGGCAACAGGGAGGTCTCAGCAGTTGAGTCTTTTGGGAGCTGAGGTGATCTTGACTGTTACCGTGACTGGCAGGGGCCTCGCCCAATCACACCTCTCCCAAGGCTGCAACAAGTATATATTGTCCAACCCTTTCCCAAAAGGGTAAGTTTAAAGCAGTCCCTTTGGACACTTAGTTCATAGCTCTCACACCACGTGAGCAGAGTTTGCAGAGCCTGTTCATTGTAACAAATCCCACTTTTTTTAAGAAAGAACGTCCATACCTTCAGGATGGGGTATTCTGGTGAAGTCCAGGCTCCCATGGTCTCGATAATGATTCTAGTCCACAAAAACAGAGTTTGAAGCCACATAGCACTTTCCATTGTCTGCCGAGGGGATTTTTTTGCCACAGTTTTCCACTGCCTGCCTGATTCATTGCAATTCTGCTGTCTATCCAGAAAAGTCTTGGTTTTACACCGTGCCAGCTCTCCTGCCGTCGTATTCCGGTTCCCACACCAATTCCAGCTCTTACGCTGAATTGTATTCTGGTTCCTGCACCAATTCCAGCTCTCATGCTGCTTGTATTCTGGTTCCCACACCGATCCCAGCTCTAACTCTGTAATAATCCCATCTCTAAACACCATACCGGCTCTTACGCCATCTGTCTCCTTTGCTCTGTGCCAGGCTATGGCTGCTGAGTCCTCATCACTTTGGAGGTCACCATGTGTGAGTGTTACATGGGGGGGGGGGGGGAGTGGGCAGGAGACAACGACCACTCACCCCAAAGTTCATGTGGCAACAGAGAACGTCTGTTCCCAAGCCCTTCCTTATAAAGGGCATTTGAAAAACCTGGTCTGGATACTTTCATTGGCTATAACTCTACGCCCCTTCAGGTTCTGGTCAGTGAGATGCCTGCAGCCTTGGGAGAGGTGTGATTGGGTGAGGCCCCTGTCAGTCATGATAACATTTGACTGGGAAGGAGTGGAAGAAACACACAATTGTGACTGGTTCAGAAGCTCCATGTATTCCTGGCATAAATCACCTCAAGAGTAGGTGTTCCAAAGACCCAAAAGGACATCACTGGGCTTTTGGTATAGCTGATGTGGAGACAGAAGGCATTAGACAGTTGAACACCTAGCCTGGTCTTTCAGAGGACCTTTCTACAATAAGACTCCTGAGGGTGGAAAACAATGGGTACCTATTCCCACCACAACAGTGCATTATTGTCAATACAGCATGAACCAAGACTCCGTTATCTCCATCCATAAGATGATCCATGAACTGGAGAGCCAGGGAGTGGTCAGCAAGACTCACTCACCCTTCAATAGCCCCATATGGCCTGTGCATAAATTGGATGGAGAATGGAGACTGACAGTGGACTATTCTGGCCTGAATGAAGCCACACCATCACCGAGTGCTGCCCTGTTGGACATGCTGCCACTTCAGTATGAACTGGAGTCCAAGGCAGCAAAGTGGTGCCACCATTGACATTGTTATTGTATTTTTCTCCATTCCTTTAGCAGCAGAGTGCAGGCCACAGATCGTGTTCACTTGGAGGGGTATGCAGTAGATGTGAAATCAGATGCCCCAGGGGTGGAAGCACAGCCCCATCATTTGCCATGGACTAATTCAGACTGCACTGGAAAAGGGTAAGGCTCCAGAACACTTGCAGCACACTGATGACATAATCTTATGGAGGAACATGGCAGAGGAAGGTTTTGAAAAAGGGGAGAAAATAATCCGGATTATCCTGAAAGTGGGTTTTGCCATCAAACAAACTAAAGTCAAGGGACTTGTCCAGGAAATTAAGTTCCTAGGAGTGAAGTGGCAAGATGGATGCTGACATATTCCAACAGAAGTGATCAATAAGATAGCTGCTATGTCCCCACCAACCAGTATTATGGTCTGGGTTCCGGGGTCTGTCTTAACCCGTTTACCATAGGTGTCTCGGATAGCGATGTCCCGATAAGCACAATCTGTCCAGGTGTCCCAGGCAGGCTCCCAGCCACAGGCAACCTTAGCAAGCATCTCAGCTCTTTAAGTGAGATCAGCTCATTGGTGAATTCAGTTCTTTAGCGATTTCAGCTCTTTGCTTGCTAAGTGCCTTGGCAGATGCAGGGATGAGACAGGAGAAGAGCTGCGTGGGGTCCCACAGATGTGTGGATTGGCAGCCTCTGCGAAGGGTGACAGTGACAGCTCTTCTGCAGAATTGGGCAGAGGCAGCGGTTTATATAGGGTATGTGGGTTTTGGGAAACAGTCCAATAGTAAGGGTTAAGGTAAATATGACCTATGGTCTTACAGAGAGATAATGAGGGTCCAAGGGCGGAAGAGGGGCTTCTTTGGTCCAGTCATCATGACTAGGCATTTCTTATCTTAGGCAACTGACCGCCAGGGAGGCCTTGCAGGGCCTCTGGCTGCTACAACTCCACTTTCTGTATTTAGTAAAAAGGCGTTCCCAATAGTTCTTTTATAACAGTGAACAAGGCATGAGAACATAGCTAATACAATGACAATTACAATGAAAATCCACAAAATTCCCTTAACCAAAGATGCAACCCATCCTGTTAATCCCCATTGACCAAAAAGATCATTGATCCAGTCTGGGTTTGTGGATGCCAGCCTGGTCAGGGAGAGAGAAACATTAATTGTTTCTCACAGTGGCTTGTGAGAATTTTTAGGGAGTTGTAGGAATGTGGTACCTTGTTAGTATAAACAATCTGCAGGCAGTGTTTTTCCACTTTGTTTTTCTGTTCTTCTCAAGGATGGCATGTGAGAAAGATGTTTTTATTAACTAGCTAATCAAGTAGAATGTATCGTATTGGTCTATATAAACTGGAGAATCCTTTGTATTAAAGCTTCTTTTTCTCCTCTTGCAATTCAGTCTCTCCTCTCTTCTTGTGTCATTCTTGGAGCAAGGGTGACATCTGGTGACTCGATGTGTGTTTTGCACCGATCAGCCCTTCGCAGAGCACGCGGAGACGCTCGGGACCCCCGCCGGATCTCCACTGGGGCACGCGGCGCCCGCTTGGGTTTGCCCATGTTTGGACACCCTTTGTTTCCCCAGAGAGGTAACAACCTTTCCCCACTTCCTTTGGAATTGGACTCAGTCTGTGGGGCTGCCCAGATAATTTTGACCTGCGGGCGGGGATGAACTTCCCAGAACGGCGGACAATTCATGAATTGCTGGGGCTGGGTGCTGGTGTTTCCACAATGGGGGACCAGGCTTCTGAGGAAGAAGCCAATGGTTTTTTTTGTGTGGAGGGATCTCCTTTCTTATAGGGGGTTCTCAGTGTCGGACAAGTCGCTCTGCAAGCTGCTTGGGTGGGCCAAGGTTCATGAGTTCCCAGTGAGCATGGCCACTGCTTTTAGCCTGATCCATTGGCAGGCGCTGGGTGACCGGCTCACTGAAGAGTTTTTTGGAGGGGACTATACTGTGCTCCTGGCTGTGTGGAGGTCCCTGTTCGATGCCCTCGTGAACCGGGACAGTGCTTCGGAGAGGGGAGGCTTGACAGGCGGGGGTGGTGCCAGCACTTTGGAGGGACAGTCATCAGACCGACCGCCTTCTCTTTCTGCGACGACATTGCCAAAGAGGGTGGTCAACGCATCTTGGCCGCGCCTGGAAGGCCGCCGCTCTCCCTCCTTTCTCCCCCTCTGTGTCCCAGGGGCCGGAATTCTCCCAGCTGCCAGGAGCCCTGCCTTTCTCCCCCTCTGTCACCTGGGGGCTGGCATTCTCCCAGACGGCGGGAGCCGCAGTTTCCAGCCCAGCAGCCCCCCCCCCCCCTCCCTCCCCCCCCAAATTGCAGAAGCGGGCGGGGTTGGCTCCGCCAGCTTCCTTGTCATCAGCCATGGAGCCTGCGCAGCTGTACTGGCCACGCCTGAGGGTGGCTGCCCGCTCCAGCCGACATCGCGCTCCCGGCCGGTTTTCCCCTCTTTCGCCATGGCGCCTGTGCAGACGGCAATGGCTGTGACTGCGGCTCCACCACCATCTCTCCAAATGGTAAATCATGCAGCAGGAGCAGTGCCTCTTCCTCATTCCGGCGTGGCAGCCGACTCAGTTGACTTAATGTCTTTTGGGCCTCTGCCAGGGCAGCCTGCAGCAGTGGTGTTGTCGGCTGTGACTGTGCTGCCTGCTGCCCCGCCTCCGGTGCCGGCGGCCAGTCTGTCTGAGTCTTGGCTTGTAATAAGCCCTTCAGTCTCATGGCCCGCAATTGGCCTCTTGAATCTGGACCCTTTTATTAACATTCCACCCCCTGTTACCCGCTGGACATCCTCCCCGTCCTTGGGTGGGGACTTGGACAGTGATGACGACCAGCGGCCAGTCCCCCGGTGGGGGCATGCCTCAGTGGTAGACCGTCGGCACTAGCAGGCAGAGTCGGCGTCTGCTCATAACCTCTGGACACTGCCTCCCTGTAGGGTGACTGTGCGCCCCAACAATCCCCGCAGCTTTTGGGACACGGTTAAGGCACGAGTTTCAGAGGCTGAGGATGAGGATTCGTTGGGAGGGGCGGGAAGGTTACGGTATGCAGCCGATGATGTCATGCCTGCCTTGGGGGGAGGGGTGTGGGTGGTTCGGGAGGGCCATGTTCTGCCCCAAGGCGAGGTGCAGGCTCATCCTGTGTTTAAGGCTATCCTAAATTTGGGACAAGCCGACAAGCACGAGGTTCTTGCCTGGCAGGTGATTCAGGATCTGCGAGGTCAGGTTGCAAAACATGGCCTTGGCTCAGAGGAAGTCATGCGGGCTCTCAGGCTGATAGCCACAGATCTGCTCTCTCCATTCGACATCAATCATCTTGCTCAGGCGCGTTTCCAGCCTCTGCAATTTGTGATGTTCATGACGTTCTGGTCACAGGCTGCTGCGAATGTTGCAGCAAGAAACGGGCTTCTGCATCTGGAGGATCTTGGGTATGGGGTGGGAGTAGATAGTCTCCTTGTGGAGCATGCCTACTCTAATCCTGATTTTCAGGCTACCTGGGATGTTGATGCTTTTGAGCAGTGTCAAAGTGTGGGATTTGGTGCATTGTTGAAGACCATTGAGGCGGCCTCCCCCAGGCCCCAATGCACAACCATAATGCAGGGGTCGGGTGAGCCTTTTATGTCATTTGTCAAGAAGCTTATTGCTGCCCTGGAGAAGCAGACTGAGGATGCTAACCTAAGGGAATCCTTTTTAAAACAATTGGTCCGGTTCAATTTGAACAGCAAATGCCAGAGGATCATAGATGCTCTTCCAGGCAACCAGTTGGTGGTGGAAATGGCCATTGCATGTGTTAAGACTGGTGCTGTGGATCACAGGGTGTCCACTCTGGTGGTTGCTAAGTGGCCGGGCCACGAACCCTTATGCCTTGGTTTAGGGCAAATTTGGGAGAAAACCTCCAGAAGGAGCCCCCAGAAAGCAAACCCCCAAGGCCCCTCCCCCCACCTGGTTCGGGAAGAATTTCCTTGGAGAGAAGTGGGAAAAAATCCTGTTTATTTAACAGGCAAAGCACTCCCCAGCACAAAAAATGAACAACACCAGATGACAAAACTCTTTCACCGTGCTGAAGAGATGACAAATTCAGAAAGTCTCTCTTGGGAGTGGTCGCTCTGTTATCGGTCCCTCCAGTGCTGGGAATGGCTGCTGCAGGCCACAACATGCAAGCTCTCAGTGTTTTCCCAGGTCCCAGTCCGGAGCAGGTTTGAATGGTTCCAAGAAAAGGGAAAGAAAGGCAGTCCAGGGAAAATTCGGACTGCCCAGTGTCGTGGTTTGACATGGAAGTGATTTTTTCAGGAAGTTGGGTCAAATCAATCAGTGGTCAAGTTTGGATATTGGCACCTGAAGTGACCACTGAAGATAGGGATACGCCTCTGAGAACACAGGGGGTTAAAAGCAGGAACTCCCAAGATCTCGCTCTCTTTGGTTCCAGTCAGGGTGCTGTGCAGACCTCCCCTGCCCAGCCATGGGGCTGGGTGGGGGAGGGGAAGCCATGAGGCCTAGTCGAGGTGAGCCGAGGGGTAGAAGGGCTGGAACCGAGCCAGCTCCTGTGGACGGAAGGGTGGAGAGAAGCGGAGATGCCTTTGTCGTCACCCCCCCCCCCCCCCCCCCCCAGATGGGAGAGACAGAGAGTCCGGACGGCACCTGTAACTCCGGCGCGGAGGAGAAGGGGGGGGGGGGAAGGTGCCCAGCCTTGGCCTTGGGAATCGGCTGCTGGGCAGAGATATCAGCCGTCCAGGGAGTCTGAACTTTTAACCCTTTCCTGAGAAATGAGGGCTTTGTAAAATAGTACTCCTCCTTGATTTGAAGTAGAAGAGAGACAGTCTGGGATCCGAGATGATGGAAGAAGAAATTCTTGAGTTGGAAGGAGATGATGGAGTGGCTTGTGGCTGGACTTTTCTTGTTAGCCATAGACTGAACCAAATTCTCCTGACAGAAGCTGCACTTAGGGGGGTGCGTTGGTGTGCCAAGAGACCTGTTTCAGTGATTACCAGCAGAGGAGTAGAGAGAACAGAGGAGAGTTGGAGAAGGTGTGGAGAAGCCCTCCGTCTTTGAGGAAGAAGAAGAGGAGAAGAAGACCTCTGTTCTTGGACCCTCAGCCCCAGGGGAAAATGGGGGGGACTGTAGTCCCAAAAAAAAAAGGAGAAGCTGTTGGACCCTTGGCCCCAGGGGGAAATGGGGGGGACTGCAGTCCCAAGATGAGAAACTGAACTGTTGTTTTTCTTGGGTCCTTGGCAAAGCATCCTTAAAGGAGCCATATGAGCAGTCTGCCCATGCACGGTGGTGAGAGCACTGTGACATGGAAAGGAGAGTGTCACCATGGCAGATTTTCTCCGGGCGGTTGCCATGTGTGACATGGAGACACAAGGGTGGCAGTTGTGTTTCCTGGGGGGTCTGTGGCACAGCAGAGACTCCTGTCTCCCTTGATAGACTGAGTATTGATTATCTGAAGGGTGGCAACTTGATCAGGATCCTGGGTGGTGTCTCACTGTGGTTTGTTTGGAAATTAGGTGGGAGGAGGAGGAGTGTTTTGGAAGGTCTTCATCCTGGATTTAATGTTTGTAGTTTTTATAGTAGTAGTAGTTTAATAAAGTTTTTTCTTTGTTATTAAGCTTGGGCCTGCTCTGCTCTGTTCCTGATCACATCTCACAGCAATTATTTGGAAAGGTGCATTTTCATGGGGTCGCTGGCATTGCGCCAGTGTCAAACCATGACACATTCTAAATCACTTTCTTTCATTGCATTCTTCAGGTGAGCAGCACCTGCCTCGAGCAAAGGTCCAGATAGGGGATCTAACCACCAATAGGTTGGAAGGCCCGTACATGGGTACCTGCGAGGTGTGTCCACCCTGACTTGCAACATCAAAACCAGAATGTGGCCAACAGGCAGCCTTTGAATGACGACCAAGATGAGGGCCAAGATGACAACCACCAATCAGATGGCCCTTCCACAAGTGGGGACTGAACACTTCATCCTGTTTTCTGAAAAGGACTGTTTGGAATTAGAATAAGTATATGATTTAGGGCTGATAATGCATTTCATAAGAGACAATCACAAGACCCAATACATCACTGGCTGAGGGAGACTAAGTTTGTTGAGTTGAGTGGAAAGCCTTATACTTGTTAGTATAAGCAATCTGCAGGCGGTGTTTTTCCACTTTGTTTTTCTGTTCTTCTCAAGGACGGTGTGTGAGAAAGATGTTTTTATTAACTAGCCAATCAAGTAGAATGTATTGCATCAGTCTATATAAGCCAGAGAATCCTTTGTATTAAAGCTTCTTTTTCTCCTCTTGCAATCCAGTCTCTCATCTGTTCTTGTGTCATTCTTGGAGCAAGGGTGACATCAGTTATTTTCTACTTTTAAGTCCTTCACAAGTTCCTTCAGTTTCTGGATGTTTGTGTGGATGGATTCCGAGCATGAAGAGAGATTGAAGCAACACATCCCTTCGAAGTCTTGGCAGCTGTGTCCATGGGCAAGCAGTAGGAATTCAATTGCTGCTCGATTTGGAAGGGATGCATGTCTTGTGGTTTCCTCATCCTTTAAAAGATCGCTCAGGGCAGCAGATGTAGCGTTGGCTTGCTTACTAAGCCAGCACCTTAGGTGATTTATCTCACCAAGGGCTTTAGCCGCAGCTACCCATGGTAGGAATAGGGAGACAGCAACCCTTTATGGTTTATTCCAGTTGTATAATTGGTGATCCCAATTTTCATCAAATTCTGTGTAGGATCTTTTGTGGTGTTTTAATTCACTTTCTTTTTTCCAATTATGTAACAAGGTGATATTTGGGGTGAGGGTAGAAAGTTTGCCAAGGCTACAGGGACCTCCCTGGAGACGTGAGGGGATCCCAGCCCATACTCGGTCACCACAGATGAGAAATGTTCCTTTGGGTAATACTTTGGGGTGGAGAGAGGATACAGAGATCACCCGAGTGGTGTAATTACACCATTCTGGATAGTTATAGGCTTTGTTAATGGGTGATATGCCTTTTCTGCATGTGTTTTTTGTCTGGTCAATTTCTGGCCAATTATACTTCGGACGTCTAAAGTAAAATTTGACAGAGTATGTTGCTTTGGAGGACGCCAGCAAGTCCAATTCATGGGGTTCCTCTTGAGCACTGGGCAACATTTTTGTCTACTCATTGCAAGTATCTACCAGGTTGGGTCTCTTATCTGTGGTGCAGAGGAGCTCTGAATTCTAGATGGGCCAGTCATCTGCTAAGAAGGCAATCCCTACCAGACATGTGGAAAGTGGGTTATCAAGGCTTCACCAGTGAGCCAGGACTCTTGATAAATGATGGAGAGCGGCTTTGCAAGCTCGTCTGCCAGCTCCCTCATCACCCTTGAGTGGATCCCATCTGGTCCCATTGATTTATAAATATCCAAGTGCCCCAGCAGTTCTCTGACTGCCTCCTCCTGGATAACAGGGGGACCATTCTGCTCCCTGGCATCACCTACCAATCCCTGAGGACAGTTGTCTTGAGGACAAGCTGTCTTACCACTAAAAACTGAGGCGAAGAAGGCATTAAGCATTTCTTCCTTTTCCTCATCTTTAGTTACGAGGTTGCCTGCCTCATCCAATAAGGAACAGAGGTCAGTTATACCCTTCCTTTTACTATTGATATATTTGTAAAAACTTTTTTTATTATTTTTAACAGAAGTTGCCAAGTTAAGTTCAAACTGAGCTTTGGCCTCCCTAATTTTTTTTCTACATGCCCTGGCAGCTCCCTTAAATACTTCCTGAGAAATCAGTCCCTCCTTAAAAAGATGATATAACTTTTTTTTTATTTCTAAGTTTCTTCAAAACCTCGTTGCTCATCCAGACTGGACGTTTGCCATGTCGACTCATCTTTTGGCACACAGGGACAGTCTATTCTTGTGCCCTCAAGATCTCTGCTTTGAAGCACACCCATCTCTCCTGGACTCCTTTATTTTCAAGGGCTGTTTCCCAAGGAATTCTCTGAATAAGTCTCTTAAATAGGCCAAAGTCTGCCCTCTGGAAGTCCAATGTAGAGATCTTATTGATATTCCTCCTTATTTCACCAGTTATCGAGAATTCTATAATTTCATGATCACTGTGCCCCAAGCAGCCTCCAACCTCCACATCACCTACCAGTCCATCTCTATTTGTGAACAACAGGTCTAACATAGTCCCTCCCCTGGTGGGCTCACCCACCAGTTGTGACAAAAAAGTTATCCTCCACACACTCTAAAAACTTTCTAGACTGCTGTTTTTCTGCTGTATTAAGTTCCCAGCAGATGTCTGGTAGGTTGAAGTTGCCTACAAGAAAAAGGGCTGATGATCCTGAAATATTGTTCAGTTGCTTATAGAATAAGTTGGCCACCTCTTCATCCTGGTTGGGTGGACAATAGCAGACTCCCAGTAGGATGTTAGCCTTGTTGGCTTTCTCCTTAATTCTTACCCATAGGGACTCAACTTCATCATCATTAGTTTCAATACCTATGGCATCCAAAACTTCCCTAATATAAAGGGCCACCCCTCCACCTCTTCTCCCTTTTCTGTCTCTTCTGAAGAACTTGTAGCCATCTAGTGCAGTACTCCAACTATGTGAGTCATCCCACCACATTTCTGTGAGGGCAACTATATCATAGTTCTGCTGTTGCACCATGGCCTCCAGCTCTTCCTGTTTGTTGCCCATGCTGCGTGCATTGGTATACATGCACCTCAGCTGGGCTGCTGATTTTTCCCCTAACACAGTCTTACCATCCTTGGGCCTGCTTCCAGACAGCCCAGCTGCATCCTCTTCCCCCTTCAGACCTAGTTTAAAGCCCTCTCAACAAGGTCAACCAGTTCATGAGCTAAAAACCTCCTGCCCTTAACAGAGAGATGTATCCCATCTGATTCTAGTAGAGCAGGTGCTGTAAAGGTTGCCCCATGATCGAATAATCCAAAATTTTGCCAATGACACCAACCTTTGAGCCACTTGTTAATGATGCGACTTCTCCTATTTCTTTCATTATTTTTTTTCTGCCTCCAAAGGGACTGAGCAGAACACTACCTGTGCACCTGCCCTATCAACCACTTGACCCAGTGCCCTAAAGTCCCTTTTAATCACCTTGACACTCCTCTTTTCAGTCTCATCACTGCCAGCCTAGAGTATCAGCAGTGGGTAATAATAAGAGGGCTTAATCAGCCTAGGAAATCTCTCGGTGATATTTCGTACCTGGGCCTGATCTTTCGAGAGCTTGAACATTCTGATAAGGGCAGGTACATTTTGATGATAAAATGCGTGTGACAACTTTGCCTGGGCAAAGAAGTCAGGGATGTTAGCAGTCTCTATTGCCATGGCCAATGCGTCTGCTTTCCTGTTCCCTTCTGTGATGATACCTGGGAGGTCAGTGTGTGACCTCACATGCGTGATATGGTAAGGTTGCTTTCTGTGGGAGATTAAGCGTGTTAATGCCGAAATCAATTGGTGTAACTTTGGATTGGAAACTTCTTTGAGAAGACCATGTTCAGTCCTCATAGCTATACCAGCAACATAAGCTGAATCTGTGACCAGATTAAACGGTTCGTCTTTGAATTTCTCAAAGGCTCTGACAACAGCTGCTAACTCTGCAATTTGTGGAGATCCCTCCAGTATTTGGATGTCAGATTCCCATTTTTGGGTTTTAGAGTCATTCCAGGTCATTACAGACTTGTGGGATCACCCTGAGCCACCTGTAAAAATGATTAGAGCTTTGAGAGGTTGTAGCGAGCGCGGGACTCCAGGACGGTTTGGATGGATGAGAGATCTCTGAAGTCAGGTCTTAGAAAATGTGGTTTATTAAAAGGGGGAAAGGTCCTGCTTGGAGTTGCCAGGTGCAACTCGTGGCAGGCCCAGGGGGAGAGGGAGAGAGAGAGAGAGGGAGCAAGGGTTCCAGGTGAGGGTCCCAGGGGAAGGTCCAAGAGAGGAAGGTCCAAGAGAGGAAGGTCCAAGAGAGCGTCCGGTCCCTCGGGCACACCTTATCAGGGGGCTTCAAGGTGGGCTGGAACAGGACTTGGGCCAATGGGGTCACAGATACCTGATACTTCAGGGGAGGGTTACAGGTGTGGGATGAACCATACATTGGGCGGTGAGACAGAGCATTCCATTTGACCCTTGGACCTATCCGCAGGTAAAGGGCATTGTTTAATCAGGAAGGGGGATTGTTTTCAGCCTGGCTATACTATTGTTTTCTAGTTATTCAGTAGTCAAGGTTTGCTATTTCAAATCTAGTTCTCATCTCAATGTCTGTATTTTCCAAATCTTTTGCCAGGCAATCATATTTATAAGGTTTTCCTATCTCATCTTCCCCAACAAGCGTGTTTTACTTTGGACTAATTTTGGGGTCAGATTAAGGGCTGCATCACAATTTAAAAGTTTATGTTTTAGGATATGGATAGAAAATTGGCCTGTATAGCTATCTAGGGTGAACTGGAAATTTTCATTGGTCTGGAGCAAATGCTCCAGTGGTCAGTGGCAAGTATATGCATGTGAACTCACACCCTGCAAGAGAGCGGAGGCGAGTTCTGGCCTTTTTTATCAGATGTGCCATGATTTCTTGGAAGGTGGTAATTGTCTTTGAAGGTTGGTTGTTTGTAAAGATCCATTCCAGTATCAATAAAGGGTCTCAAAGCTGAGGATCCCATTGCAAAATCAGTCTGTAGAACCAGGGTGCTTTTCCCAGAACGACAAACTGGAAAGGTAGGCTGGGCTTAAAGCAATGGGCTTGACGTGAAGACAGGGCTTCTTGGACCTTGGTGATGGTGTCTCGGGCTTCTGTTGTGAGAGTGCGTGGAGAGTCTAGGTCTCTGTTGCCACGGAGAAGGTTGAACAGGGGAGTGACGTCTTCTGTTGTAATTCCTAGCAGGGGATGTACCCAGTTGATGGATCCGCACAGACTGTGTAAGTCTCTCAGGGTTTTTGGGTTGTCTCGGATGGTGAGCTGCTGTGGTACGATGGTCCTTTCCCGGATCTGGAATCCAAGATAAGTCCATGGGTTGGTGTACTGTATTTTGTCCTCATGGATCTCAAATTTTGCTTTTTCTATGATTTCGATGGTCTTTTTAACTGCTTTGTCCAAATAAGCTTTTTCTGATGCATAGACTAGGATATGATCCATATAGTGGTGGATGACTGAATCTGGGAATAGGTTCCAAATGGGAGACAG
This sequence comes from Anomalospiza imberbis, assembly GCF_031753505.1. NCBI lineage: Eukaryota > Metazoa > Chordata > Aves > Passeriformes > Viduidae > Anomalospiza > Anomalospiza imberbis. Next base: position 4,367,161 of record NC_089720.1, read on the forward strand.
AATGTGAGCAATGTACCACTGGCATATAGTGGGCGCATTTTTCATGCCTTGAGGAAGATAACACCAATGATATCTTTTGAGTGGAGCCTCTCTGTTAAGAGAGGGGACAGAGAAAGCAAACCGTGGAGCATCCTCGGGGTGCAGCAGAATGCTGAAGAAACAGTCTTTAATATCTCTGATGGCAAGTGTCCAGCCTCAAGGCAGCATTGATGGTTAGGGCAGGCCAGACTGGAGGGGGCCTATGTCCACCATGACCTCATTGATTTTGCGAAGGTCGTGGAGGAGCCTCCACCTGTCCGTTCCAGGTTTTTGCAGTATGAAGACCGGGGAGTTCCAAGGGCTGGTGGTCTCAAAGATGTGGCCTTTGGCAAGCTGTTCTTCCACAAGAGCTTGTAGTGTGAGCAGTTTTACTTAAGAGAGAGGCCACTGTTCGATCCAGATCAGGTCTTGGCATTTCCAGGTGAGCCACGGGGTATCTGGTAGTGCGCGCTCCTCAGTGGCCCCAATTAGAAATCCTGACTGGGAATACGTAGGGAAGCCCCCCACTGGGATAGAACATCCCTGCCCCAAGGGGTGATGGGGGCCCTTACCACAAATGGGTGGATGGTTGCAAACTTGCCTTCAGGCCCTTCGACGAAGATATTCTGCTTGCTTCGCATGGACACTGTGGCTCCACCGATCCCTGAAATCATGCCTGCTACCGGTTGTAGTTCCCAGTGTGCTGGCCATTCTGAGTGAGCGATGATGGTCACGTCCGCACTGGTGTCCGGCATCCCTGGTCAGTAGATCTTCTGTCCTCTGCAGGATAGACCACACTCGATGGTAGGCTTACTTGGACCCACAACTTGTGCCCACATTGCTGTAGGGTTGAGAGGAAGCTGTTCCATGTGGTTCTTTGGGAGTAGAAAGGCTGGTGCGATGGAAGTTCCCCGTGAAAGGAAAAATGGTAGGTCCGTGCAGCACAGCTGGACAGAGATTTCATGTCCTGGGTGCACTGTTTGTACTTCTGGAACAACAAAGATTTCCTCCGGGCCATGGAAAGTGTCACCTATAATTAAGATGTCAAAAGGACCACCTTTTGGCCCATGCTTGCCTGTGGGAACATGGTAAACATCCTTATTATTAAAGTCAATGGACAGAGCAGTTACCAGCTGGCACCAGGTTCCCATCTGTATCACTCCGTGTGTTGGATCCTCTTCATGTGACCTGGAATCTCCTGGGATGATGTGTGGTTGGGTATGGATGTCTTTTGATTTCTTGTCTTTGCATGGGGCCTGACCGTGCTCCACTGGAAGTTTCTCAAGCGATGCTGGTAGCACTGCTGACTCTGGGGTTTTTGGTGGGTGTTGCGGGAGTTTTGGGTAGGTGACCTATCTGGGCATTCTTTTATAAAATGCCCAAAGTCTCCATAGTGATAGCAGCGGGCCTGGTCTTTGGAAGCCACTACTGCAAATGCACCAGAAACTCCTTCTGCAATACCCTTAGTAACTGCTTGGGCCACTGTGTTTTCAGTGGACAAATGACGTGTACAGCTTTCTACCATTTGCTCTGTGGTAGGCTCTGTATCCAAGGGTAGGGCCCTCAGAATTGTTTTACATTGCTCATTAGCATTACTCATAGCAAGTTTACAGAACAGCTCCTTTCTTGCCTCTATGCTCTCTATCTGTTTTTCCAGAGCATCCTTAATTCTGTCCACAAACTTGATAAAGCTTTCATCTACTCCTTGTTTAATCTTAGAAAAGTGTTGGGTAGGAATAGAGTCATCTGGAGTAAGAAGTGAGGAGGTTTTTGCTGCAATAGCCAAGTCTTGTAGTGCTTCCTTAGGTAAGGTGTTAGCTTGGTCTGAGGGTTTCTGTAAATCCCCTTCTCCAGTCAGCTGTTCGACTGTAAAATTTTGCCTATTTGCATCTTGCGCATAGCTCTCTGATAATGTTTTTAATTGTCTTTTCCAATGCCTTTCCCATAGCATATATTCTGCCGGGGAAAGAAGGCAGTGGGCAATATTTTTAACATTGTGAGGCACTAAAACATGTGCCGAGAAGGTAGCTTCTAGGAAACTTCTAAAAATATGTGAACTTCTGACATGTTCTTTTGCCACTTTACAAAGTTGTATGAGCTCTTTGTTTGTGTTAGGTTCCCATGTTGTTTTAGTGGAGGCACCACTTCTTTTTCCCTTTATGTAAATTACTGGGAAGGCAGAAATTCTCTGAGACAGTTCCCAATCCCCTGCCTGAGTCGCTTCCATCTTGATTAAAGCCCATGGATCAATGTCCTCTGTATCAGAATTGGAATCGCTGTCACTACTGTCCTCAGATAAGGAGTGAGAGTGAGCAGGCGGTGCACTATGCCTTTTTGGGCGTGTTGGAGCGAGATTTTGCAGGGGTGTAGGGGACTGAAGAGGGTGTGGGGGAGCACATGGAAGAACCTGGCTACAGGGAGGTAGCAGCGGAGCGCCAATGGCAGCGTTATAGGTGGCGCAGCCTGCGCAGGACTGAGGTGTGTGGAGAAGGGGGGTGCCACCGTGGGGGGTCTCTGAGGTGCATTCGGGGGGCCCTGAGGGTGGGTGGTGTAATGAACAAAGTTTCCAGGTGTTCCCCAGAGAGGTGGGCAGGGCCTTCCTAGTTCCCATGGCAACACTGGGATGACTGCTGACTACCGATATTGAAATGTTAATTAGTTAATTGATCTGTTTGTTTTCTCTAAACTACCCAAGGGTAACCTGCCTTCCCCCTACCACACCGACATTCTGGGACTAACATGCAAATAAGAAAACCCCCTGGGATCATGGGAGTATTTTTAGGGGATAAAGACACCCCTAAATAGAGAACTAAACACAGTAGAGGGGGATAGACAAATGCCCTATCCGAGGAAGAGGGAAACACAACCTGTGATCGACTTTTGTCCATCACCATCACCTAAAGAGACTAGACTAGAGTGGGCTGAGGCAAGTGGAGACAGAAGAGACAGAGCCCCCTGGGCTGCCACCAGGGAAGAAGCGGGGACAGCTGTTGTTCTGGACTTCAGCAACGGACTCTGCACTCCACACCTCCTCACCCTTTGGTCACCGGTTGTGCCACAGGGAAGAAGGGACAGTTGCTGCTCTGGACTTCAGTGACAGACCCTGCACACCTCCTTTCTTTCGGCCTCCTGGGAAAGCTACAACAATGGGGGCAAGCTCTGTTTGGGACCCCTGCCCAGCTGATCTTTTTCATAGAGAGCTGAACATTAATAAAGGCATTAGTTCTGTTCATTTCAACTGTGGGCTCAGTCTGGCTACCTCCGGACCCTAGGGTCACCGTGAGAAGAGCAACGGATCCCCGAAGTGAGAGGGATCCGCTAGTACCGCGCGTTTCCGGACTCCTGCGAAGGGACCATCTGGGAATGGCAATGTCACCAGCAGGGCAGGTGGGATGTCCCTTGCATGTACGCAAGTCCCGCCAGGCAGAGGGCATGTCCCTGGAAGGCAGGACAGAATACCAGGGCAGGTGGGATATCCTTGGCAGGTAGGGCGGGATGTCCTAGCAGGCAGGAGCGGCAAGTCCCGCCAGGCAGAGGGCATGTCCCCGGCAGGCAGGATGGTATAACAAGGCAGGTGGGGTGTCCTTAGCAGGTAGGGCAGGATGTCCTAGCAGGCAGGAGTGGCAAGTCCCGCCAAGAAGAAGGCATGTGCCCGGCAGGCAGGACTGGATAACAGGGCAGGTGGGATGTCCCTGACAGGCAGGGCCAAAGGTCCCTGGCAGAGCAGGTAGAGGAATGTCCCTGGAAGGAAGGGCAGGATGTCCCCGGCAGAGCAGGCATGAACCCGAGTAAGCAGAAAGGCAGGAAGGTAAGCAAGCTAAGCCTAGTAGGAGAGTCAGGCAAGGGGGCTTGGCTGGAGTTCGAGTGTAAGGCTCGGCAGGATGTTCGACCTTACCTCGGCAGGGAGACCAAGCTTCCCAAGCCTAGTAGGGTTAAGCAAGGGTGGCTTGGCCGGAGTTCGAGTGTAAGGCTCAGCAGGACGTTTGACCTTACCTCGGCAGGGAGACCAAGCTTCCCAAGCCTAGTAGGAGAGTCAGGCAAGGGTGGCTTGGCCGGCGTTCGAGTGTAAGGCTCGGCAGGACGTTCAACCTTACCTTAGCAGGGAGACCAAGCTACCCAAACCTAGTAGGAGAGTCAGGCAAGGGGGCTTGGCTGGAGTTAATTTCCCTTTTTCAATAGTTTGCATGTTTTTCCCATCAACTACTGTATACCCTATATTTCTCTTTGTACAGGGATTTGTATTTCTGTTAGCTAACATAACCCCCCCCAAGGGCTACCTTCGGTATCTCGGCTGGTACCCTTTTACTCACTTTTTCTTATTTTTTACTTTTTTTCTGTCCCATTTTTCAAGATCTTATCTACTCATCTCATGCCTCTGTTTCCCACTTTCTCTAACAACCTGAATACCACCTTCTTTCAACTACCGACGCAAAAAAATCTTTTCTCTCACAATACCTTCAACCCAATACACCTCCCTCCAAGGAGATAAAGTAAAGCTCAAAATAAACAATCTACATAACATACACTTCCATTCATTTCCATTTAGTCACCTTTATTTTTCACTCACTCTCGCACACATTCACACCCTCAGGCCTGTTCATTCATACTTATACATTTCCATTTATTTTATTGCACAGAGGAAGGAAACATTAGCAAACCTCTTAGACTTACACAAAGGGATTTCTGTTGCCAGAGAATCGCGGATCGTGTAAGCCCCCACCCTGACACCTTCCACCTCCCCGAGGTTTGGCTATCCCTCTTCCCTAGAGATAGCCTCAGAGTCAGGGGTTCGGACCTCTGCACCTTACCCGATCTGGACTTCCCCCCCCTTCCCCCACCGGGGGAGTGGGTTACACTACTACCCTGCACAGCCGCGGTGCTAAAAGGTACTACGATACTGAGCCATCCTTGCTTTGGGGTCAGCCTCTCTGGGCTTCAGTACCGCTAGGCCTCCGGGAAGTGCCCTGAATTTGGTTGCCTCTTGTGCCAATTCACCTCTGAGGCTGGCTGCAAGCGACTCACACTTTGTAGTCACAGCTTCCCCCTCACGCTGGGGGAACAAGGCTTGTTTTGCGGGTTTTGCCTCGGCCCCCCACCTGCAGGGGAAACAACAGCTTGTTGGTGCGGGACCCACCCTCACACACACAACAAGACAACAAGGTACCTTTTAGTTTCAATTCACCTATTACACTTCTAGGTGTTACTGGCCAGTCCCAGTGTCCCGGTGCTCTTGGATATCCCTCAATCTAGCTGTGTTGTCCAGAGCAGAATTTTTAGGGGCCCCTCCCACACATTTTACCTTTTTTTTTTTTTTTTTTTTCCATCAATGGATTATGCCAGGAAACGCCTCTTTTTTACCATTTCCCCCCCCCCCCCCCCTCCCGCAAGGGGTCCCACTCTTTCCCTGATACCCAGTCCCAGTTTCCCGGGGGGGATTCTCTCACTCTTTATCACTCGCTTCATCTCTTCACTGGCCGCTTTTCTCCCGAAAAAGACAAACACGAAGCATGGGAGACTACCGCTCTCACTTAGCAGGTCTGGGGTAACCAGCTCACCTCTCATTCACACACATTCATCCCCCCCCTTATCTGCCCTGTCCAAACAAATACTTACCTATCCTTTGTCCTTGGGTCTTTGTTCTTAGTGTACACTTTAGTCTTAGGAGCTAAATACCACAGTTTTAGGGAATCCTTTCCCTTTTCTTTGTTTTATTGTCTCCTTTTGTCCCTGGATCGAAAGAAACCTGCGTCTGTCGAAACCCGCGTCTGTTTCTGTCGACAGCTGTCGGTAGCACCAGGGGAACACAGTGAGGCTACCTAATCAGGGCAGGACGCATCTTCCTCACCCTGACTCTCCTAAGGCACCGGCAGAGAGGTGTTAGAAACCATCCTCTGCTACCATAATTGTGAAAAATGCCAATCACCTGGTTTTTAAAATTTTTAAAGTTTAATAATAATAAAATGGTTATAAAAATAGTAATACAATTAGAGTAATAAAAATTTAGAGTTAGGACAATAACAAGACAATAAAAAGCAAAGAATTATGGAGGTCTGGATGCTCTCGGGCACTTAAGCCCCGACAAGCATGCCTTGCGAACAAAGGAATAATCCTTAAAAGCAGTAGCCTGTTGCATATTCATATATCTCATACATGATGCATAAATTCCTTGCAAATTAAGAACTTTTCTGGTTTTTGTCAACTTCTTCCCCTTAATCCTGGTGGTTCCATAAAGATGGAGAGAAGGTGGAAGAATGTTTGTCTTTTTCAATAAGGAGGCAGTAACTCTTCATGGGCCCTTTCGCTGTTATCTCTGTCCTAAGAGTTTTTTGATTATGTCATCTCTTTCTTGAGCTAGTTAAAAAGTATCTTACATATCATAGTTTCTATTTTAACACTGTGTTATGACCTAAAACTATATTTAACACACTACTTAAGAGAATTAATACAGCATAACTTTCTAACATTACACATATAATATTAATTGTAATATTTGTGAAAAGCCAATCATAAAGTATGCATTTTTCACAATGGCCTCTTTATCGGACCATGCCTGACTTCTAGACACCCCGAAGCCGAAAGGATTGATTTACAGGATGAGGGGAGAGTTGACAAAAAACAGAGAAATTCCTAGTTTGACAGGAATATTTGCATCATGTATGAGACATATGAATATGCAACAGGCTGTGGCTTTTAAGGCTTATTCCTTTTTTAGCGGACATGCTTTCAAGAGGAAAGTATCAGAATGTTTGTAATTCTTTGCTTTTTATTATCCTTTATTGTCCTAACTCTGTCTAAATTCTTACGACTCTATTTTTATTATCATTTTATTACTATTAAACCTTTTAAATTTTAAAACAAGTGATTGGTGTTTTTCACAGGCATATGTACACGCCCACCCTTCACAAGTCTTTCACAACCAAGGCTGTCTGGTGGTAACATTACCAAGAGGGGAAGGGGACTATGGGGAGAACAGAGGATGTCTAAACAACAAGACTATGATAACATAACTACATATCAATAAAACTTCTTTTAACATGTATACAATTTTCATCCCTTAATTGTGAGAGCCAATCCATCACATTACCTATCTATAATAAAAAGAAGTAAAAACATATTGTGGCTAACACAACGTGACAGAGTCCACGTGAAGAAATGGTTACCATATTTAGGTGTGATTTTGCTGCTTGCAGTTTTTCTGCTCTCAAAGTGTTTTCTTTATCTTTGATGCAGGGATGTTTGACATTCCTAGAAAAAATAAAAGAAACAAACTTCCCTGGAAAAATATGCCTGAGTTAAACAGTTAATTGCATTAACTTATTCAGGTGGAGTTTTAGCTTTTATTCTGTGAAGTGCTTGTTGCACCACTTTTGTTTTTCCTCACAGTTTTTCAGTGGAGTTTTGTCCAACAGATTGTTCAGCGGGGGGAGTGAGACTGCTTTTAAAAAGTTTTGCAAGAGTTGCAGGCTGTGAAGCAGGCTTCTCCTTTTTGCCTTGGAGCAGTTTGCCTTATCAGTTTGCTCCTTTTGTTCCAGTGATTTTCCTTTTAGGCATGACCGAGTTCCACAGGCAAGCAATGCCACTGCCTAAAGCCAATCACTTTTTTGCTCCCTATCCCAATTTTTTGCATCAAGTCCACTCCAGGGGTAGGGAGGCGACTAACAAATTAACCAAGGAAGGATAACAAAATATTTACCCCTAAATTTTTCCTATAGCCCCCACAGAGGAAGCTGCATGATAAATACCTAGGCCTGTATAGGGACAACACTATCCCCACAAGGCAGCAGCTGCAGAATTGGCCTCAGGATTAGAACTTGCCAATTCTAGTTCTCCACAACAAACCACAGACTGGTGGGGGATTCTCTACAAGATAGGAGTTGCAGAATTGGCTTCAGGACTGAAACCTGCTGTGAAAAACACGTTCACTCTCCTGTGAAAATTTAAAAAGTTTATTAAAGGACAATAGGAGACAAGGACCATAGAGCAAAAGTTATTATGGCCGGGCGCATCTTGGCACTCAGCCAAGACCACACTCTTACCTTTGGGGATACCCCTTAAATACCTTTTCCCTTACATCAGCCTGTTGCATATTCATAGACCCTCTATGCATATCCATAAACTAGTTTACATTTCCCAGGAACTATTTTACATGGTCTCTCCTCGGGTCTGCCTTTTTAGAGCATGCGTGTTTCTTGGCTGTGGTTTTGGCTCCTTCTCCTTATCACTTCCAGTTTGGGCCTTGGTCCATACTTTCTTCAGACGGTGAGTGCTGATAGTTGGCATATCTGTAGCAGGTGTCCTCATCCAATGTTCATTGGATGTTATCCCATCCAAGCAGGCATTTAAACACAAGCATAGCTATTTCACTACTATATCTAAGCTTAATTAACGGTAGAAATACAAACTCTATCTTTGTAACAAAGTTACTTTAACATCACACATATAAAATCCATTTTAATATTTGTGAAAAGCCAATATTATAATATGTATCTATAACACCTGTCAACTCTGGCTTTTCACAACAAAACACACAAAAGCACAGGGATGTGGGTGATGCCACAGGTTTTAGCTTTTATATTTTTCAGATTCTGTTCTGCTTTAGTGTGTAAGTCTAGGCTTCATATTAGGGGATAGTAAGCTCTCTTCACAGAATAGGTAGACAAAAGAATTTCTTCTCTAGCTGGGGACCCAAGGACAGCCGATCCAGATCTCAGGCTCATGAGCATAAACAATGGTGGACCGAAGAGAGAAAACAAGAAGGATGGGACTCCATGGGCTAAAGCTGTAATTGGACAATTCGCTCCAATATGCTAATGGATCAAAACATATAAAAGTGTGAGATCCCGTGACTGGTCGTCCATTTTGTGGCCATTTTGGGTTGTGCTGCCCAAGTTGGATCTATTGAGGCCTCTTAATATGTACTTTGTTCTCTAGCTCTGTCTAAGTCTCTGTTGCAGGTCAGGCTTCACAAGGCATCACAGGTCCCCTCCAAACAAGACCCTTTTTATCTCTGCACAAAACCCCATGTAGACAAAGGAATTAAATCCCCAAATTAATTTACCACAATTTCTACAATTCCCTCAGAGAAAGATGCTTTCAAACTTCTATGTCTACAGAAGAAAACACAATTTTCACAACTCCTTGAACAATCAAAGATATTTTTAACAATTTTCCTCCCTTAGGGATAAAATGCAAAGTTGATCGAGAGGCTCCTGTGTTTACTAGGAAACACACCTCCTCTCCATCTGGACTCACCAAAAAAGTTAGCAAGGGCTCCAGTGTGGTGGATCCCTGCTATAATAGGAGTCTCTTACACCCCTAGCAATCCATCTCCATTATCTTCTGTACTTCCTCCTCCTGAGGATCCAGCTGTCTCTGCGGACAGTCCTGCTTCCAGTGTCCCTACAGATTCCTTCCCAGCTCCTGTGTGGGTTGGCTCTCCCCTGTGGAGGAGGGAATGCCTCTGCCACATCCTTGTGGCAGACCTGGTACCCTCTGTTCTGGGGGACCCCTTGCACCCTGTGGCTTATTCCTCTGAGGCTGTAAAAATTCTGCCATCACCTTTGCCTTTGTTTTCCCCTTTTCCTTATCCCTTTTTACACACACTTGCTGTATCTTTCTAACCAGTTCATCCAGGGACTTATTTTGTTCTTCCTCTAATCCCTCCCCCCCCCCCCCCCCCGCTACTGCTTGTGGGTACTCATTTTCCCACAGCTCAAAAACATTCATTTTTCCAGTGAACCAAATAAAATCCTTAAAAGAATATCCCAATCTTTCTACCTGCTGTTATAAGTAACTGTGGAATTATTGGCTTTTGCTATTACGTGTTGACTTGCAAATTATTATTGATCAGAACAATTTTTATGTAGTACTCCTTGTAACCCATTTTAACTACTTCAATATAGTATAATCTGTCAGCTTTTGTATGCATATAAATAGTAGTGTGATAAATATATATTAGTTTAGGTTTTAGCAAAACATGTTAACTTTTTGCAGGATGCTTTCATTCTGTAACTAGCTAACAATAGTGAGAATAATTTAGAAATACCTGAAACTTTCTGTATGATTAGATAACATTGAAGGAACCACACTGATAACGTCAGAAAAAGGATGTGAAAAAAACTCGTTACTGACTCTGCATTCCCTGTCTGTAATTGTGAGGAAGTGGTATATACGTTGTGAGGAAATGACATACATGACTCCCGAAAATAAAATCAACAGTATTGAACGATGGGTCAAAGGTTGAACAAAGCTAAAAGAATTCCCGGAACAAGTAAAAGAACTCCCAGGAATTTTTGAACATGCATAACCTTATTAATATGTATGTAATCAGCGTACTGAAGATAGTATATAAGAAAATTGTTTTAAGCTAATGGTGTGCTTCTGGCATTTAGCCAAGGCACCCCAGCACTGGATATTGTCCCTTTTATCCCTTATTAAACCTTTAAAAGTTTTAAAGAGTGAGCTGTGTTTCTCACAGTACAATCTGCATTTCTCGGATATTCCTTCCTCCTTGTGCTCACTCTCTTTATCACACACCGTATTAAAGAGCCGGTCCCTGTCCTGCTGAAGTGTCCAAACGGCTCCTCCCCCCTCCGGCACTCTTGGTGAGCACGGCTGGCAGCACCAGAGGCGGCCGGGGCATCTTGCAGACTCATGGGGGCCAACAGCCACTGCACCCCCTTGCCCAGGGGTGGTGGGGTCAGGCACTGCCCGTGCTGAGTCCGTAGCAGCCCCACAGCCCCCACAGGCCCCCAGCCCGTGCTCCTGGTCTCACACCTCCACACCCGGTCCTGCCGCTCCTTGCCTCAACCATATCTCTCCACACTCCCCTTCAACTAATTCTGTTTCAACACACCAACACTATCCGTCTATCCCCTGTTGTCAAGACTCCTTCTCGACTTCCTTTATTGCCCCCCCCGGGCATGGATTGTCAAGACCCATTTTTGGCTTTCCCTTATTGCCCCCTTTGGGCATTATGTCCTTAATTACCTCTGCGAGAATGCGTAAACCAACTCAACATTCTTCGAAGGGATTCTTCAGAGATATTTGTGGATTGTCATCCCTTTTGCCAGGGCCCCTTCCCGTTTTTACCTTTGCTACCCTCCATGGGTGCCTTGTTTTACCTGTGCTACCCTTGAAAGGGTGCCCTCCCAGCTTTATTCCCTGAAGATCCCGTTTTACTCACTGGTGAGTATAGAGCAATTTCTGAGAGAAATGGGTCACGATCTGGATGTGCGTGATTTATATGTTTAGAGTGAAGGTTGAGCTACCCCAGCCTAGGCCTCAGATCTGGGCCTCAGAGGCCTGAAAGCCTGTGGCGCAGTTAAGAATAAGTTTGTGGCACAGTCAGAAATTATGTTAAGGTGTACCACAGTGTACTGAGCTATCTAGGTGTGAATTAGTATAGGTCTGCAGTGTGAAACTTTAGCCACCTTAAGACAGGAACAAACAATGTTTGCTTGCCAATGAGAGTGTGCTCACGATTGCAAACTATCTAGAAGTGTATAAAAACTACTGTCTGTAAACAATAAAGGGAGAACGTCTGATTAACCATATTGGTTTGGATCTGCGTTTGTTCCTGTCCAGCTCATCTTTTTATTTTTGGCCCCCGTTTCACTTGGCGCCCGTGAACAGGGGCAGGAAGACTCCGATGAGTTCCAAAAAGTCGTTCAATTAATAACAACTGTCGCTTCTGTGATAGCGACGGGGAAACGGCCCCCAAAACACTTCCAGGAGGGAGTGGCGAGGGGGGTCTCAGATCCCAATTCGCTTTTAAAAGCGATGGGGATTGGCATGCCGGAGCACTGAAGCCTCCTGTGAAAGGTCTCCAGGTTGTTTTTGTTTTTGCTTTTTTTTTTGCTTTTGCTTTTTTTTTACAAATTGAGACCGCTGATAGCCTCTGCAGTTTACACGGTGCCCGCGCGGCAGAGGTGCTATACCCTCCGCGGCGGACGTAGACGAACCAGAGCAAGGTGACTGGAGCGGGGTCGCGGCTGTGTCATGTGAGGGATTCGGAGCGCCCCGCAGAGGTTGGAAGGTAAGCCGCGAGCCGAAATAGAGAAAGGCAGTCATAATGGATATGGATTGGCATGCGGCTTTGCGACTCCTGATTTATGTCCTCTCAAAGAGAGGTGAAAAACTAGAGGACACTGACTTAGAGCAATTAGCCCTATGGGCGAGAGATAAGGGCAAATTACAGAAGCCTTCACTCCTCTTTAGCGAGACAGAATGGCAGGAAATAGGGTAACTATTGTGGAATTTGGCTGTAGAGGGCAGAGAGGACAAAAAATCTGTTATAGAGTTCGGAGCTGTTGTAAAGAAAGTCTTACGAACCTTGCAAAGTATGTCTGCGGAAAAGAGAGCAGCCGAGGCAGCAATTCAGGCGTTTGAAGGAGCCGGGGTTGAAAAAACAGAAATTACGAAGCCATCTCGGGTCGAGAAATTTTATGGTGTTCATAATATGCGGCCAGTGCACGGACAGAAAGCCCCGGTCAGCACCTCCGTGCAGGAAGTTGTAGCTCGCCTGGGGACGCGAGCACAGGCGGCGGAAGTGACTCAGCCAGCTGCCAGGCAGAATGAGGGACAACAGGAAGGGAGCCAGCCGCCCCACTCCTGGGGCAGGGTGAAACCCGAAGGGACAGGCAAAGTTGATGACGAAACAGGGCTGGCTCAGGTGTCGGAACACAGGGGTGGCGACCAGGGCGGAGACCAGGGCGACCAGGGCGGTGACAGGAGCGAGGCGGCGCCGCCCCTGCACCCCCCAGGAGGCGTGGCCGCTGCCGCTGCGGCGCGCGTGCGGGGAGGCCATCCCGCCGCCGGTGATGCCGGCAGAGACGTGCACGTGGCGAGCCCACCCCGCCGCCAGCGCTGTCGGCAGAGACGCGGGGGGGGGGAACGACTTTGAGTGTAGCCGCAGTGGCGGGACAGCAGAAGCCACAACGCAGACAATAGATACACAGCCTGCCACAGCCCGGTCACGTCACACAGAAGTAGCACAATGCTGTCCACTCCCTTCGAATTCTGATACAGATGAGTCAGAGTCAGACCGCCCCGATTTTAAAAAGCGTAACAGGAGGCGAACACAACATAAAGCATCGAAAACAAAGACTTTACAGCAAAAAATAGCCCGGCTTGCCAGTCTCTCAGCTCGACTAACTCGGTTAGCAGATTCTCCCTCTGAGTAGCACGAGAAGCAAAGCAATCAAACTGCAGCATTCATCGCAGCTGTTCAAGATACCATGTAACAGCAAGGACATATTACTGCAGCTGCTTCATTAAAGAATTCCCAATGATGATCTACAAGCATTTCTGCCTTGGCTTCATGGCAGTGATGCCAACAGTCCTCAAGTTTGTACCTCTGAACAGCAAAGAGTGCTGATTCTCTGATTTGAGTTTCAGAAGAAAAACACAAAAAAAAGATAATATTTTTTGTTCAAGGTGTCACACTTGCCATTGTTTTTCAATGGCAAAGGAAAAAGGGGAGTCCCAACCTGGTTCAGCAACAATTCTGCTTGAATGGGTGTTGTTTTTTACCTGTTCAATGCGAGAATCATGTACTGACAATGTCAGACCCCCCTGATTGATGCTCAAGGCCTGATTTAGGACTGGGCACAAATCCAAGGGGTCTGAAAGCTTTAGAATTGTGGCAGATGGATGTCACTCATATTCCAGAGTTTGGTAGACTGAAATATGTCCATGTCACTGTAGATACCTACTCAAAGTTTATTTGGGCAACAGCACAGACAGGGGAAAAAGCTCTCCATGTGAAAAGGCATTTGTTTGCCTGCTTTGCAGTTATGGGTGTACCTGTAGAAATTAAGACTGACAATGCCCCATCATATGTCAGTCAACAAATTGCCACATTTATGCAGAAGTGGGGGGTGAAACATACCACAGGGATCACTCACTCCTCTACAGGTCAAGCTATTGTAGAGAGAGCAAATCATACCCTGAAAGAATATCTAGCAAAACAAAAGCAGAATGATGAGATTGATGTATCTAATCGTTTGTCCAAAGTATTGTTTACCCTAAATTACTTGTGTTTAGCAGAAGGTAGAGAAGAACCTGTGGTTGTAATACACCACCAAGCAGTGAAAGAGGGAAGACCACAAGCAATTCCAGGACTTTATGTGTATCACAAGGACATGCAAACAGGTGAATGGCAAGGGCCAAGTCCTGTGTTGTTTAATGGTAGAGGTTATATGTGTGTTTCAACAGGTATTGGTCCAGTTTGGGTACCGAGCAAATTCACCCGTGCATGTCCACAGGCAGAGATTCCAGCCAACCATGATAACAATGCTGATGACAACGACTTACCTGGAACATCCCACGACAAGTCCAGTTCTGATGAAAACTAATTTTTTAGAGTATTAGAAATTAAATTAGATAATTATCAGTATAATTTTAAGTTTAGTATAAGTATCGTTTCTATTTAAAATTAAGTTTAGAAGTAAGCTTGTTTCTTTCATGTTAAACAGAACAATCAAAAATGGGAAAAATATGTGGTGGGTCACAGTGTTTTTGCTATGTAGTGTTTTTGTAACTAAAGTATCTGGAATCCTTGATATTGATAAAAGACAAAACATGTGGGTCACATGGGCCAATCAGACAGGGCAGGACTCATTCTGCCTGTCATTAAACACACCATCTAGTCCTTTTCGTACTTGTTTAATTGGAGTTCCACTGGGTTCCATGGCAGAATTCAAAAATTGGACCCAAGCCAAAATAGACCCAAAAAGTGTTCTAGAAGTGCAAGCTGCTGCAGTTGTGCAAAATCTTAAATTCATTAGTCTCCCACCTCAAGAATTCGATCTTTTGGGCTCTGTCCCAGGAAATTACTGTTTGATATTTGGGCCTCATGCCATGAAACCAAAACCAAATGAACATCAGCCACATGATAGCAACACTTGGTTGTCTCCCAGATCCCAATTGTATTATAACTATTCATAATATTGTAATAATCAGATACAATCTGTGATGCCACGAAAGGTGTGGCAAGAAAACTAGCACCAGGAACTTTCCTCATTTGTGGGGATCGAGCCTGGTCTGCAGTGCCTCACAAAGCTATGGGAGGCCCATGTTACCTTGGTAAATTAATTCTGTTTGCTCCCACCATCCATCCAGTTATAGGTTTGCCCCAGAAGCCTTGACGAACCAAACAAAGTGCTCTCCAACTAGAACCCCATTGTAATAACCATGTATCACTTTGGGGGCGCGCCTCTGTAGTAATAGCCTCAATTTTCGCCCCCGGGGTTGCGTCAGCACAAGCTCTCACACCATTAAGATCCCTGGCCTGCTGGACCTCAGAGCAAATTAATACCACATCTAACATGTTAAGTGATCTTGCCACTGACGTGAATGACATTCGTCATGCAGTTCTGCAAAACAGAGCTGCCATTGATTTCCTTCTTTTAGCACAAGGACATGGGTGTGAAGAATTTGAAGGCATGTGCTGCATGAATTTGTCTGACCACTCTCAATCAATCTATAGACAATTAACACAATTGAAGGACAATATGAAGAAAATTGTTGTAACCTCTCCGTTTACTGATTGGCTCAATTATTTAGGTTTCACTGGGTGGTTCATGGAATTAGTTCATTTTGGTATTATAATTTTTATTACTATTATACTTATCTTAGTCTTTATACCGTGCATATTACAAGGTGTATGAAAGGTAACTAGCCACGCCTTTGAATCAGTCTGGGTAGCTCAAAAGGAAAAAGGGGGAATTGTAGAGGAATTTCTGAGAGAAATTGGTCACGATCTGGATGTGCGTGATTTATATGTTTAGAGTGAAGGTTGAGCTACCCCAGCCTAGGCCTCAGATCTGGGCCTCAGAGGCCTGAAAGCCTGTGGCGCAGTTAAGAATAAGTTTGTGGCACAGTCAGAAATTATGTTAAGGTGTACCACAGTGTACTGAGCTATCTAGGTGTGAATTAGTATAGGTCTGCAGTGTGAAACTTTAGCCACCTTAAGACAGGAACAAACAATGTTTGCTTGCCAATGAGAGTGTGCTCACGATTGCAAACTATCTAGAAGTGTATAAAAACTACTGTCTGTAAACAATAAAGGGAGAACGTCTGATTAACCATATTGGTTTGGATCTGCGTTTGTTCCTGTCCAGCTCATCTTTTTATTTTTGGCCCCTGTTTCAGGTGAGATTTTCAGTGGTCCTTTTGTCCTCGGGTGACTTTATGATGCTTGTATCCCCATTCATCTGTTTAGCCCGAAAATAAGTTTTGCCCTTTTTATGCTGGTTCTGAAAGTGAAGGGGGGTAGAAAAGAAGCACGGAGCTTGTTATCAGAAACTGCACTTGCTCACTTGCATCCTTCTCCTAGACTGTGTTGGCTGCAAAACACAGATGCCAGGAGAAAGCTTTCCTTTGCTTTTAGCTAATTTTTAGCTAGCTGAGGCAGAGAAGTTCCCTAGGCTATAGTTTTTTCTTTTTCTTAAAACTATTTAAACCTACTCTAGACTGAAAACCCAAAAAAGCACCAGCAGCTCACACCTATAGCCCACCGGAGCCTAGCCTGAGCAACAGCATTTCCAGCGCTAAAGAGACTGATAACAGACTGAGTGAGCTGAGCTAGAGCCCACGAAGACAACTTTCTGAGTTTGTCATCTCTTCAGAGCAGTGAGAAGTTTTATTTTTTTAATATTGTTCATTTTTTGTGATGGTAAATACTTTGCCTATTAAATAAACAGGTTTTTTTCCACTTTTCTCAAAGGAAATATTTTCCCAAACCAGTTAGGGGAGGAGCCACCTGAAACTGCTTTCTAAAAGAACCCCTTTACAAGTTTTCTGCCAAATTTGCCCTAAACCAGGACAAATACATTTTTAGCGCCCAATGTGAGGCTTGAGAAAGTGGAAAAAAACCTGTACTTATTGCATTTTGGTTGTACTTACTCTGCATTGGGATAAAGCAGTCAGTAGCCATGTTGCTTGAATTCATACTGTCTCGCTGGGTGGAGGCCTTCATGTGTTTCTGGTCCCTAGGCTTTTTTGAGGTTTTAATAGCTTCTGGTCCCTAAGGCTTATTTTCTTATCCGGAAATAGCTCCGGTATTGCCCCTAACACATAGCTTTTACAGTAGAGGGGAACGGATTAAAATAGCTATTGTGCTGGGTTTGGTGATAATGATTTATAAGGAGTTTACAAAGGTACTACAGTCTGTTCAAAATATGTATAGTTTATGGTTTCTTTGTCCTACCCTGCATCCTAGTTCCAGTAGCATGTTTTGGGGGTTTCTTAGTAACTACACCCAATTTGTTAGAGGAGGAGCAGGGGATGAGGTTTTCAGCCTTTCCTTCTTTTCCTTTGAATCTGTTAAGTCACTTTTTGAGTATGTTCAGTTTCCCCTGAATGCCAAGGATACCACCTACCTGATATGTCATCTGGTAGGCTTCCTTTATATAGTCTTGTCTTAGGTTGGAAATGGGGGTGTGTATTCTATTCCTATCTGTTAATTGGGCAGTTTTCTTTATCTCTTCCACAACCAATCCTCCCTTCGGGGAGATATCTTCTGTTAATGGGCCATTGAGTGTCACTGCATGACTGATAAAAATTGCATCATCCCATTGAGAGAACCTCTGCCCAGAGGGAGGAGCCAAGCATTCCTACCTGGATATAATCAGAGATTTGGAAGACCACAGGCAGCCTTTTCCACTGGATTCCCAGAGGAGCAGCCCTTTCCCACTGGATTTCCAGAGGAAGACCAGGCCCATCTACACCACCACTGGATCTACAGAGGAAGACTACACCCTTCTACAGGATCACTGTTCCAACAGAACCATATCTGCCACTCCAGGAGGACTGCAGCCACCATTTCAATTGGACTGCTACCAACACCCTGACCAACAAGGTGTCAGGTCATATTCTGACTCTGTCAGTGTTGTTCTGTATTACTGCATTGTTTATTTTATTTTTTTATTTTCTTCCCTAATAAAGAACTGATATTCCTGCTCCCATATATTTGCCTGAGAGCCTCTTTAATTTCAAGATTGCAACAATTTGAAGGGAGGGGGTTTACATTTTCCATTTCAAGGGAGGCTCCTGCCTTCCTTAGCAAACACCTGTCTTTTCAAACCAAGACAAGTCTGCAGTGTGTCTAGAATAAGAGTTGATATGTCCAGAGGACCTGATGAGACCCCTGACCCAAAAGTAAACCCAAGTGTGAAAAATCCTAAGTAGTGTAGAGAATGGGAAAATATGGGCCAAACCCTGAAAGAATTTTCTGACCCTATAGCCTAAGACTTTCCACATGAACAAATACAAAACCCAGCTGAGATAGGGAAATAACTGAAAGAGAAGTGCCATGATGACTCTAAGGAGAAAAAGCTCATTGCAATAAACTGAGCCCTAACCTATGCTTATCACACACTGCTAGATACTGTAGAGCAGCAGATAGAGGCAGGGGGGGAGGGAGATAAATCAGCAGCTACCCCAGTCACTCAGGCTGCAGCCAACACCCCAGCTACTCCAGTTGTAGCTAAAACAGACAGTGAGCCTAAGCCATTGGCAGTCGCCGTGAGAAAGAAGCACACAAGCAAAACCGATTGGCCAGTGATCGACGATGATGATCCAGGGGAAGGACCCTCAACGCCAGTTCCTAACACAAAATTCAGAGTCAAAGCAACTTACACAAAATCAGAAGTCAAAGCAACTTACACAAGATCAGAAGTCACTATTAAGTCCTTTTCCCTAAAAGACCTTCGTAGCCTAAGAAAAGATTACACTCAATGACCTGATGAATCTATAATTAGTAAGTTCGTCTTCAGGATGCTACAAGTGAGGCTACAATTCTAGATGGTACTGAAGTGAGACATTTGAGATCCCTGTCACATGATCCGGTTATTGACCAAGGAATGATGAGGGGGGCTAATCCTCACAGCCTCTGGGCACGGGTCCTGGGAAGTGTGGCACAAAGATATCTGTGTGCAGACGATCTCTATATGCAGCAAACCCAGTGGAAGACTGTGGAACGAAAGATTCAACGCTTGAGAGAAATGGCAGTAGCAAAGATTGCCCTTTCAAATAACCTAAACACTATAAATCCAGACTTGGTACCATGTACATTCATGATGTGGCGAAAACTTGTACGACTTGGGCCACAAGAATGCACTTCTGCTTTAGCAATAATGAAGTGGGATGACAGGGAAGAGACCATGCTTGATATGGCAAAGCTCTGAACATATGCAAATGCTGTGCATGGCCCAACACATGCAAGAATCACAGCTGTAAAAACACGTCTGCAAAAATTAGAAGACAAAATAAAAGAGAATAACAAAAAGCTCAGAAGATGAAAGAGGGCTTTCTCCAAATCTCAGCAGTACAGATCAGAAGTTCTAGTACCAAACACAGACGCCCCCCAGATAGGGAGAGAAGGTACACCCCACGAGCTGAGCTGTGGTTCTTCCTACGTGATTGTGGAGAAAACATGAGGAAATGGGATAGAAAATCTACTGCTGCTCTGGCACAACAAGTGCTTGAATTAAAAGACAAGACTCAGAGAAGTTGTTCCACAAAAAAAAAAAAGCAGCTCCAGTAGCCCATAGCCGAACTGCCAGGTATGATGATAATGACATGTCCAATCCCCTTGAAGGAACCGCCAAGACATATACCCAAAGAAAAAAAGATAACCAAGCTTAGAGGGGTCCTGCCTCTAGCCAAGAAAAAGCTAGGGAAAACTATATTTTTTTAGACTGTAGATTCGTTAGCCTGGCACATCAAAACCACAAAAATATGAGGCCTTGGTTGACACTAGTGCGCAATGCACATTAATCCCATCAAGACATTTGGGGGCAGAATCTATTGCTGGCATGACAGGAGGATCACAGAATTTTACTTTAATAGAAGCTGATGTAAGCCTGACTAGAAATTAATAGAAAAAACACCCTACTGTGACAGGCCCAGAGACCCCATGCATTTTGGGCATAGCCTTCCTCCAAAGTAGGTATTTCAAAGACCCAAAGGAACTCAGGTGGGCATTTGGGATAGCGGCTATAAAGACAGAGGGCATCCAGTAATTGAACACCTTGCCTAAACTATCAGAAAACTAATCTGCAATAAGACTCCTGAAGGTAGAAGAGCAACAAATACCAATTACCACTTTGACAGTGCATCACCGACAGTACAGAACTTGAGATGCTGTGATTCCCATCCACAAAATAATCCATAAGCTAGAGAGCCAAGGGATGGTTAGCAAAACCCACTCACCCTTCAACAGTCCCATTTGGCCTGTGCACAAATCTGAAGAAAAATAGAAATTACCTGTAGACTATCATGCCTTAAATGAAGTGACTCCATCTTTGAGTACTACTGTGCCAAACATGTTAAAGCTCCACTATGAGCTAAAGTCCAAGGCAGCGAAGTAATATGCCACTATTAATATTGCCAATACATTTTTCTCCATTCCTTTAGCAACAGAATGCAAGCCTCAATTGGCTTTCACGCAGAGGGGAGTGCAGTACACCTAGAACCGATTGCCCCAGGGGTGGAAGCACAGTCCTACCATCTGCCATAGACTAATCCAGACTGCCCTAGAAAAAAGTGAGGCTCCAAAACATCTGCAGTACATCGATAACATCATTATGTAGAAGAACACAGCAGCAGAAGTGTTTGAGAAAAAAGAAAAAATCATCCAGATTCTCCTAAAAGCTTGTTTCACCATCATAAAGAACAAAATTAAAAAACCTGATCGAGAGATCCAATTCCTAAAAGTAAAGTAACAAGATGAACAGCATCAAATTCCCACCAATGTCACCAACAAGATCACAACACTGTCTCCACCAACCAACAAAAATCCTCCACAAGCTTTCCTAAGCGCCATAGGCTTTTAGAGAATAAATATTCCTAAGTACAGCCAAATTGTGAGCCCTCTTTACCTGGTCACCTGCAAGAAGAACACTTTCCAGTGGGGCCCTGAACAGCAACAATACTTTGCCCAAGTCAAGCAAGAAATCGCTCATGCAGTAGCCCTTAGCCCAATCAAGACAAGACCAAATGTAAAAAACACACTCTGCTCTGCAGCTGGGAGCCATGGTCTGTCCTAGAGCCTTTGGCAGAAAGTGCCTAGTGAGACTCAAAGTCAACCACTAAGATTCTGGAGCTGACGTTATAGAAAGTCTGAAGCCAATAGAGGAGGAAATTTTAGCAGCCTATAAAAAAATCCAAGCTGTCTCAAAGGTAATAGGCACTGAAATACTACTCCTCCGAACACCCCAACTACCGGTGCTGGGTTGGATGTTCAAAGCAAAAATTTCCTCTACCCACCATACCACCAATACCACATAGAGCAAGTAGATTGCTCTCATCATACAGTGCACCCATATATCAGAAAACTAAATCACCCTAAGATTTTAAAGATAATTACAAATTAACCTAAAAGTAAAAACTTTAGTTTCACTTATGAACATGTAACACATGCTGAAAAAGCTCCCCCATACAACCAACCGCCAACAAGAAAACCACGTTACACTCTTTTTATTAATAGTTCTTGTTGCATTATGAAAATGAAACAAAAGTAGAAAACAGCCATATAAAACCCAACACACCAAGTCACAGAAGCTACTGAAAAAGAAAGTAAATCAAGCCAATTCACTGAACTCAAAGTCATTCAATTAACCCGAGACATTGCTAAAAGAGAGGTGGCCAAAGCTCTGCCTCTAGACTAATTCATGAATAGTAGCCAATACTCTGTAAAAATAAGTAGAGAAGTAGAAAAAAGCTAATTGGAAGCATAAGAAAAAAAAACAATTTAAGCTGGTGAAGAGTAAAAAGCCATTGCTACCAGAGTAAAAAAACTACCTGTGGAAGTTTGCCATATAAATGCCCATATCCCCCCCCAAAAAGCAAATAAAACCCACCAAAATAACAAGCAAGTAAATCAAGCTGCAAAAATATTAATATAAAAATAAATGCAAATTAGCAACACAAAAAAAGTTATTCCTAGCTAAATAAGCACATAATACCTCAAGTCATCAAAGTAAAAATGCCACCTATAAGTAAACACAAAACCAGAGTAGATTTAACCATAGACAATATTTCTCAAGTTATCCATAACTATAAGACATGTGCTGCAATCAAGCAAGCCAAGCAGTTAAAACCCCTATAGTATAGTAGGCAATAGTCCAAATTTATGCATGGAGAGGTCTGGCAAATTGATTACATTACACTACCCCAAACACGCCAAGGTAAGCACTATCTGCTCACAATAATAAAAGCCACCACTATATAGTTAGAAACCTACCCTATGCCTCATGCTACAGCCTGCAACACCATTTAAGACTTAAAAAGCAAGTCCTTTAAAAACATAGCACCCCTAAAAAAATTAAGCCAAGCAACAAAACTCATTTCAAAAACAGCCTTATCAACACCTGGGCTCGGGAACATAGCATTAAGTAAGTGTGCCATATCCCCGACCATGCACCAACTGCAAGCAAAGTAGAAAAGTACAATAAACTGTTAAAAACCACATTGAAAACATTAAGTAAGAAATCTTTCAAAAATTGAGAGCAACATCTAACAAAAGCCACCTAGGTAGTTAACACCCAAAGTTCCACCAGCTGAGCAGGCCCTGCCCAATCTAAACCTCTACATACAATAGATAGAAACAAAGTCCCAATAATACATGCCAAAAATCTTTTAGAAAAAACAATTTAAATCTATTCTGCCTTAAATACAGACAAGCCCATCCATCAGGTTGTCTTTGCTCAAAAACCAAATTACACATAGTAGATAATGCAAAAAAATAAAACAACACAATATATACCTCAAAAAGATCTGGTTGTTGAGTGAGAACCATGTGTAAATATCACTATTTGCTGAACATTACTGCAATTGTCTATATATAACTGTATACTGTATAAATATATAACGTGTGTTTGTAGAATTAAAATATATATTAGTTTTAGTAGTTAGCTAACGAGATAAAAATAAAAAGTAGAATGTCCTAGAGTTACTTTATAATGCTTATATCCCCATTCGTCTATTTAGCCCAAAAGCAAGTTTTACACCTTTAAGGCTCGTTCCAAGAGCAAAGAAGAGAAGACAAGAAGGGCAGAGTTTATTATCAGAAACTGCACATGCTCCCCCACATCCTGCTCCTAGACTATGTTGTCTGCAAAACAGACAGATGGCAAAAAATAACTTTGCTTTTAGTTAATTTTCAGCCAGCTAAAGCAAAAAAGTTCCCAAGACTATAGTTTTTTCTTAAAACTATTTAAAGCTACTCTAGACTAAAAAACCCAAAAAAACACCAACAGCTCACACCTATAGTCCACCAGAGCCTAGCCTAAGCTACATTTCCAGTGCCAAAAAGACTAATAACAGACTAAGTAAGCCAAACTACAACCCATGAAGAAAACTTTCTAAGTTTCTCATCTCTTCAGAGCAAAAAAAAAGTTTTATTGTTTAATATTGTTCATTTTTTGTAATAGTAAATACTTTACCTATTAGATAAACAAAATTTTTCCACTTTTCTCCAAAAAAATATTTTCCCAAACCAATTGTGGTGGGTTTTAGTGTTGGTTAAAACTGTGACACCAATTAAAAGAAAAGCCACTTAAATCTGCCTCCTAAAAAAAAAAATGCTTTAGAAGTTTTCTCCCAAATTTGTCCTAAACCAAAACACCTTCTCTGTGGATTCTTTATGGACCACCCTGGTTGGCCACTCATCTGTCTACTGGACAGTCTCAGGAACTCTATCAATCGCCCGGTGTCAGCCACCAGCAAGGGGAGCTGATCACCAAACCTGGGTGAGGCACGCCTTCAGCTCTGCTCACTGTCCGCCACCCCCGGATGGTGGAAATATTCTGGACAAGAGCTCCCA
Source organism: Anomalospiza imberbis (assembly GCF_031753505.1). Lineage (NCBI taxonomy): Eukaryota > Metazoa > Chordata > Aves > Passeriformes > Viduidae > Anomalospiza > Anomalospiza imberbis. The sequence continues at coordinate 4,391,009 of NC_089720.1, forward strand.
AATTGTCAGGAAAATTAATCAACAAATACCAGAAGTTTATGTTCAAAAAGGAGACAGAGGAGTCCTGTAACTTTATTCGAATAAAGGGAAAGGCCATGGGGCATTTCCCCTGGGGTCTCTCAAATTTTTGGAGGATGCAGCTGCCTTTTTATCCAAATTTCCTGGCTGCATTTCCCTCTCTCCTTCTCCATTGGCTGAGTTACTTGAGAGGTACAGACTACCCAAAACGCCTAATACCTCAGACCCCCTTCTAATGGATACCCCTCCCCTTTTCTTTCCCTTGTGTCAATCAGTGGAATTCCTATGGAATTTATGGTTTTTCCCATTGTTTCTTTCATCTCTCAGTATCTAACTTTATTTATCATCAGACCTACAGTTTGTTTGTAAAGACAAATCCCTCTCACTCCTTTCATAAATTAGTGGAATCCTTCCCACTGTTTCTTTTATTTCTCAGTATCTAGCTTTATTTACCAGCAAACTCACAGTTTGTTTGTAAAGACAAAACTCTCATTCCTTTCATGAGGGTCATGGAGTGCCAGTTGGTGTGTTATTGTCAACAGTGCACTGTTGTGGTAGCAATTGGTATCTGTTCTTCTTTGACCTTCAGCAATTCCACAGCCGAAGTGTCCTCTGAGAGGCCAGGCAAGGTATTCATCTGTTTAATACCCTCTGTCTCCACAGCTGCTCTCCCAAAAGCCCAACAATGGGTCCCTGAAATACCCTCTCCTGAGGTAATCTATGCCAAGGATGCACGGGGCCTCTGGACCAGTCACAATGGGGTGTTTTTGCCATTTGTTCCCAGTCAGACTCACTACAGCTTCCAGTACAGTCAGGTGTTGTGATCCCCCTGGCACTCCAGAAATTGAGGTAGATTCTGCCCCTAGGTATCTCGATGGCATCAGGGTACATTGTGTGCTGGTGTAAAGTAAAGCCTTATATTCCTGTGGGTCTAATGTGCCAGGCCATTGGATCCACACAGTGCAATAGATCCGATTGCTCTTTTCCTCCACCTAGCTGAAGGCAAGGCCCCTCTAGTTCATATGAACTGGAGGTTCCTTCAAGAAGATTGGAAGTAACATCAGCCCTTTTATTTGTAGCAGGGCATCTTGCCACCCCACAAGAGCTTATCGATTGCTTGTTCACTGGTGAAATAACTCAAACAGGACAAGCTGTCTTGTAGAAATTTATTTTGGTGCCATGGGATTAACACTCTCAGCTGACAATAAACATCTTACTGTGGAAGTGAGATCTGGAAAAATAAGCTGTATTTCTGACTGACAGACACTTTATAAAAGCCACACCAAACTTTCATGAAGCAGACATCTGCACATTCCCCGGAAATGTGTGTAGCTTCTCCCCAAAGCAGGGATGCCTGCTCTGTGGTTACTCCTCTGAAGGTGGAGCGAAAGGACTCTGTGTACACTATCGTCATTTTGGTGGTAAGTTACATTTGACTCCTAATTAATACTATTTCTTTTGGTAGCTTTACAATAGGTATCTTGATCTCGTGCACTGTTTTATGTAATCTACTAGTAGTTCTTTTAGTTTTATGCTGTGTAGTAACTCCGATTAAGACCTTTTGTCTGTTATCTCCCATCTGCTCAATAAATAACTCATAAATAGACCTGATCTGCCATCCTTAGAACTTGCGGGCCAGAGTGATTTCTTAAATTTAAGCTGTTGCCAAAAATATGAGGCAAAGGCAGGGCTTGTCTGAAGTTCCCACACTCTGTGACACTATTCTGCCTGGGGACTTGCTCACTGGAAACTGGAGCAGTATTTATCCTTGAAGAATTTCCTGCAGTGATTGTTCTTCCTCTCAACTCATGTATTTGTGATTCCAGGCCAGAGGTGGGTTTTCCACCTGACTTCTTCATGTCCTCTCTGTGGTCATGCAGGTAAAAGCACCGGTAACCTTGTGGTGTCTCCTCTCTTGAGTGGGGTAGTGCTGTGAGAGATTAGAAAGATTAATGTCTTGAGATATTTTGGGGTGCATGTATGTGAGGGAAGGGGCAGGTTGGGCATTGCTGTGGTGAGGCAGTGCACTGCCCTACACCCCTGTATTGGTTTTGCACGGCCTAGTTATTGGCAGCAGGGGGGCCAGAAAGATGGCTTCTGTGAGAAGCTACTGGAAGCTTCCCATCATGTCTGGCAGAGCCAATGGCTGATGGCTCTGAAGATGGACATGCTGCTGGCCAAAACTGGGCCAATGAGAGAGGTTGGTAATGCCTCTGTGATGACATATTTAAGAAGAAAATTAAAACAAAATCACAGGTTTTTGCTCTTAGAGAGGAGGAAGAGGTGAGAACATGTGAGGGAAAACAACATGGAGACACCAAGGTCAGTGGAGAAGTAGGGGGAGGAGGTGCTCCAGGTGCCAGAGCTGAGATTCTTCTGCAGGCTGTGGTGAAGACCATGGTGAAGCAGGTTGTCCCCCTGCAGCCCATGGGTCCAGGGGGCATGCAGAGAGATCCACCCACAGCCCACAGGGGAGGTTCCTATGCTGGAGCAGGTAGATGCTTGGAGGAGGCTGTGATCCACTGGAAGACTCGGTGGAGAGAAGGAGCCCCTACTTCCAGGCTGGAGCAGTCTGTCCTTGGAGAACTGCACCCCGTGAAAGACTCACGTCACAGCAGTTTTGGAAGGGCCATTTGCCCGTGGGGGAGTTCACATTGCAGCAGGTGCAGTGTGGCTGCTGCTCATGAGAGTGGACCCACACTGGAGAAGCTCATGGAGAACTGTCTCCTGTGGGAGGGACCTCATGGCCTCACAGGGGAAGGACTCCTCTCCCAAAGCAGCAGAAGAAAATCTTGGTGATGAACTGACCAAAACCCCCATGCCCTGTCTCCCTGTGCTGTTGGTGGGAAGGGGGGAGGGGCTGGGGGGGAAACGATGTTATAAGGGCTTATTTGACTTCTCATTATCCTCCTCTGACTCTGTTAGTAATAAATTTACTTTGCAATTTAAGTTGAGCCTGTTTTGCCCTTGAAATATTTCTCCTGGTCCTTATCTCACTCATGAAGCATTTGTTTTTCGTTTTTTTTTTTTGTTTTTTTTTTTTTCCTTTTTCCCTCCTCTGCCCAGCTGTAGCAGGGGAGGGTGAGCAAGAGACTTTCATGTGTGCCTGGTGTTGGGCCAGTGTCAAACCACGACAATCCCCCACTCCTAGAGCCTGTATCCCAGCCCCACGGTGGCTGCCAATGACTGGCATCCTGGAGACAATGCTCCACACCTGCCCCTGGAGCCCTTAACCCAGCTCCTGAGTGGCCAAATGACAGGCAATCCCTCCTGGGGGAAGGGCCCAGGAAGGCCAAAGGGTATTTAAAGCTGAAAGTGAGGTGAGCATATGTCTTGACCCTACCTCTTCTTGGAATTTCTATCAGCTGAACCACTGGAACACAGGAGTTGGTAGCTATATGTGTCCTCTTCTATATCTTTCTCTCTTTTTTCTTCCAATTTTCTCTTCTCAGAATTTCTGAGTAACTTAGAATTGAATGAGCATAGAGTTTGCTAAGTTAAAGCTTTGAGAAGTATTTTGTGTTGATTGAATGTTGCACTAAACCTTTTGCCCAAGTTGTCTGATTTTCTAAAGTTGCCAGTAGTTTTTTTTTGTTGTTTTGACCTCTTGAGAATATGTTGTTGGTATTACTCCTGTACTTCTAACTCAGAGTACATGAACAACTTGCAAGCCTTTTAAAAAGCTTTGTTGAATGAGGTTTTTTTGGGCCTTACAGGTATTTGCTCCAAATAGCAGAGACTCTGGTCCATACTGGTGGGGCATGGGACATTTCCTCCTTAAATTTCTGGTAGCTCTCTTTAGATTTCTGCTGGTCCTCTTTAATTTCCTCTTTTAATTGCTGGAAGTCCTTGGACAGTCTTTCCACAGATGAGATGCGGGCCTGTATTGGGGTGGAGATAGTTTCTTCATATAGCTGGAGTCTGCTAAGAAAAGTGTCCACTTTTTGTTCTCCTTCTTTCCATGACATCACTCTCAATGAGTTGACATATGACACTGGCATGCTCTGTAGGAATTCCCACCACATGGTTTGTGTACACGGGATGTCATCCATATTTATATAGCATTGCTCGTTATTTGAATCCCTACAGACTATCTCCAGCACAGCTAATTCTCTGAGGTACTCAATACTTTTCTCCATGGTGTTCCACTTGTCTTAGCGCACTAATAGATCAACCTTGCAAAGATACCTTTCTCTCACGCTTGATAGGAATCACCTCCAGAGGCTGAGTGTTTCTGTCCTTTTCCCAATCCCCTTGTCAATGCCCATGTCCCAGGACATGTACCCAAGTTGCTTGGTTTCACTACCATCCAGTTCTAATAGTGTGGGCTGCAATATCCCAGCATTGGGGCAGCCAGGTCACCAGGGACTCACCTGACTGGTGGCTGAAATATTTTCGCATATCTCACAGCTTACCTGGGAACAGGGATCAGATCTCTGGCTCTGTCTCTTCCATTAGTTGTGAGGGCCCTGTTTCCTCTTCATCCCTCACTAAGCAAACTGATTTGGTCTTGGATTTTTTCTTCTGTATGGGGGTGACTGCTACTGGCACGGGTTATTTCTCTGGTTCAGCTGCAGAGTTTGAGTGCCTGTTGTTCTGTTTTCCTCCTCCTCCTTCCCCTGAGGGTGCTGTCTAGTATTGAGCAGTGTCTGATAAATAATAGACAGGGCCCAGCATGTTTCATAACTCTGTGCCTCTCTGGATCTGCCATAGCATTTTTTAAATCAAATATTCTGCCACTTTATCAGGGTCCTGTAGTTTTTCAGGGGTAAACTTCCAAATCATTGGAGCAGAATACTCCATCAAAAGCTGGTCCATTCTCTCCCACATTCTATGCCACTCATGACTATCCATCCCCTGGGGCAGGTCTTGGGACAACTTCCCTAGACATTTCTGTCCTGACTCTAAACATGGTGTGGACCACACTGAGGAGACCTGGCAGACTTAGCAACAAGAACATGCTTTCCTTAACATCCAAAGGGAATTCAAAATCCTCAAAAGCTGTTGTAACAGGCCTGAAGGAAGAGAAGGAGGTGAAAGGCTGGGAAAATCATCCTCTCCTGTTCCCACCACAGGCTGGGTAAAATTATTAATGAATTCTCAGAAGTAGTAGCCAAAGCCAGGACAGGAGAGCAACACTGAATACACATCCCAAATGACCCCCATTATCCTTGATGTTATCACGTCATAAACTGATATCACACAGTACAACAACAAAACAATCTTGATCTCTCTCCCTGCTCTGAAAAAGAGCACTGCTGTGGACACATAATGCATATATGGGAGTATATACAGGGTTAGGTACCACAACCATGTGGACAGACTGAGCAGCCTTGTAACCAGGGAGTTTTGTAGCTAATACACAAATGCATAGATGAAAGATGTTATCTCAACCCTATCATGCCTCAAGTTGGGCACCAATCGAATGTGGTGGTTTAACACCAGCTTGAAACTATACTCCAAATAAGGCACTCCCCTTCCCCCTACCCCCTTTGATAAGAGAGGGACAAAGGCAGAGACTGTGGGTTGAGATAATTTACTGAAAGCAAACAGCAATGGAATAAGAAATCCACAGTGACAGCAGCAATATTAATAACAAAAGCATGTAAAAAAAAAAAAGGTGCTTTACACACAAAAGTTGTTCATCACCTCAACTTAGTTCCGTGTGGCCACTGGGACAAAGACAAGAAGGCGGATGCTCCCCATAAGTCACAGGTATCAGTTGTGTCCATGTGGCCCCCTGGGACAAAGACAAGTTGGCAGGCACTCCCTGCACTTGGCTCTCCCCATCCCTGAGCTTGAGACAATGGAAAACAATTATGGGAAAAACCTCTAAAAGCTAGATCATCCACACTGCAACATGCTGCCACTTCAGACTGCTACACTGAGCTTGGCCCAACTCTTTTTCACCACTGCTTCAGACTGCTCCCCTGGGGTCCATTCCGTGGGGCTGTTGCTGCTTTTTAGTTACATCCCAGAGCCACATTTGCTGCTTTTCAGAACCACCTTCTGGAGCTGCGTCTCAGAGGAATAGGAAGGGAATGGGCAGCAGCTGTGGCAGAGGACAAGGTGCACAGAGCTGATCCCAGCAACTCCCTCCAATGAAGAGGGAGACAAACGGTGCCATTTCCAGGGGTGTGCTCACCTTTTCTTCTCCCCAAAGCTACACTCCCCAGCAATGATGTAGGTGATATAGAAGAGCAACATAGCCATGCCCACATGGCTCTAAACTCCACTTCCTCTCTGTAACCAGGACAAATGCATACTTAATTGCAAAAAAAAAAAAAAAAAAAAAAAAATTAAAGCAAAAACACAAGATAGAGAAAGCTATACCAAAGAAAACAAAGCTGGTTATTTTTTTTTTTAAAACCTCAACTTAAAAGAATATATTAAACACCCAGTACTCACTGTATTAGCAGATACACAAGTCATTTCACCAAATAAGTAAAAATTATTTACATGCATATTTATAACACATGCTCTTTACAATTGCCTTTTGGGAAATATTTCCCATTTGCTTTTGATAAGGGGTTCTACTCAGTCTAACCAGTAACAGGTAATAGGAGGAAATATAACTGAATTTGGCAACAACGACAACGGTATATCCTAGGAAGACTAACATGATTATATGGGTTCAAAAAACTAGCAGTTGACTTCAGAATGTCAACATTTATGAAATATGAGTTTACTCAAAATACAAACTTAAACTATATAAAATAATTAGAATAATGGAGAAAGTGACAAGGATTGCTGAGAGATTAGACATGTTAGATACTTTCAAAAAATATACCAATCACTGCACATACTCCTGGAGAAGCATGGGTTAAAACATAAATATATTCATGTAGTCTTGAAGAACACAGCAAATTACAGGATAGTTTTTGCTTGTAAACGTTGAAAATAAGCTTACCTGAACCAAAGGTCTTGAAATAACCTGATTTCCAAAACACTGTTTTTTCACATATCAACATGTAACATGTTTATTCTAGGAGAGTCCAGACTTCATATATATGTGTTTTGGAAGAGGAAGGAAAAGGAAAACGAAAACCAAAACTCCCCACAAAAATAATCCTTCACAAACCACTTATCACGATTTCATGATTGTGATCTACAGAAAAAAACCCAAAAAAGTAATTGATCATGTGCTCTTTAGTCAGAAAAAAAATTAAATACCATATCTTGTATATTGCAAAAAGGATATGTCCTAGTGTATACTAAACCAAGCAAGCAATTAAATTAAAATTGATTTATTTTTCCTCTTCACCCCCCCCAAAGGTAATCCTATGGGACAGCTCCCCATTACATTTTAATTTCCATTATGATACTTTTAAAATCAATTTTATTGCAGCCAAACATTGTTCATATACCTGTCCATAAAATAAATTGTGATATATACACAACACTAAGTTACAGAGCATAAGTTTACAACTTTTGGAAGATTCTGTTTAACAAAATGGAAATTGAGTAACTTGAGTACTTGAAGAAAGTGAACTTCCTTATTTTGTTACAAATGTTTTTTGCTTCCCTGTACTCTAACCAGACCTAAACTGGTTTAATAAACTAACGTTACTGTGTAACATCTCACTGTTTTCTCTTATGTTTTGATTCTAGACAGAATTTTTCATATGCTTCTTCAATTTCTGGATCCATCTTGTTATCAAGATCATTAAAATACCTAAAAAAAACCAAAAACAAACCCCCCCACCAAAACTGTTATGTTTATGTACAGATTTTCAGAAACAGTAAATAGGTGAAATATTTTACATAAACGTTAAGGATAAAACAGAGCTTATGGGCCCTAGGAAAAAGCATCATAGATATGTACAAATTACTACAGTGTTTGTCACCATTTAGGTCATCTTAGGCTGTCCACAGGTTAAAAGACAGAAATATTTCCAAGATGACAGAAAAATGCAATAATGTAATACAAGCTTTCAAAAATGTAATAACACATTTGCACAGATGCATTTACAAAAATATTATTAGCATCATATTAGCAAAATTTTAGTTGGTTAACATCCCAGTTCAAATACTGTGTCAACTCTCTTGGTTGCACACTAGTCAGAAAAATATATTTATATAGAAAACCTGTATTCCTATTTGTTGATATATGAAAGAAGGTGACCTTACTTCATCTCCCTTTTTTATCTGCATTATATTACCTTCTATTACATGTTAACCAGTCTTTTGGAAAATATCTGTCTTATTTAAGTCACAGAAAAGACTGTATCCCATCAATGATAATCAGTATTGTGCAGAGCGGAGACTAACAGTTTCAAAAAAATCAAGATTGGAAGTGATAGGGATCGCTTAACAGCTTTTTTTTCTCCTCACAGTTACTGAGAAGTAACTTGAGTGTTCCCTGTTTTCTCTAGGTCCAACTGGAGTTTTCATCACCATAAACTAGGACAACAGAGTTGTAGCTGGAACACGATAGTGTATATAATTCTAAACAGCCTTAAAAGAAATCAGCAGCTATTGACTCTCATAAAGGGTGCATTAGTTTCAGGTGCACAGTTTATTACCTTCTGTGATTTAGTCCCAAACAAGGGAATCAGCATGCACATTAAAGCAGATAACATATTTATTTTGTTTGTTCTTCCTTTCCTGTAGAAGTGTAGACTTGAGAAGAAACTCAAGAACCCTTCTCCCTGATGTCAGTCATGAGAAATAGATGATAGAGGATCAGGATAGATTTGTCTATGCTTTTCTTAAGCCTTCAAAGAAGGTTCCACAGTCACCTTGCATGAAGATTGACTCAGTCTTTCATATGCCACTTTTCAGATTTGCTGTGTTTAACTGCTGTCTGTATTAATTTTGCATTTAAGTTGTTCTAAACACAACAGTTAACAAGGGTAGTTTTTTCCACAATATGATCTTGTTGATTTCTGATGACATCACTAATTTATATTCCAAAGTTCCTGTAACTCCCCTCAGCTAATTACCATCTAAAAGTTTTCTAATTTACTAACAAAAACAATGATCCAGACCAGCACTCTTATCATACAAACACAACACTGAAAATGCTTTTGAGTATCAAATGATGATCTAAAAGTCCTCCTTCAACCAGTACAGAGTTCAGAGCAATTTATTTTAGACTTTCTTTCACAGATTTCCTATCAAATTCTTATAAATTGGTGTCAGAAGGTGAGACTATATTCCCATCTACTGCTTCCCCTTTGGCCATTAATTGAGGGAATACTACTTATCCTGAAGAGAAAACCTTAACAACCTTCTCCTTTTGAAAAACACTGAAAATTTTGTAATTATCTCTAGCTAGAATGAATTAAGGTTGTCTCACTACCAACACCTGAAGGTATGATGCATCATTTTGCTTGCAAATTTTTTTCTAAAATGCAGACAAGAGTATGTTTGCACATGGGCAAAAATATATGAATTTAATTGCCCTACTCAGTTGGATAAATATAAACTGTTTCAAACTTGTGTGATTACAAACCAACTTACATCTGAACAAACACATAATTTCCATTGTAAAACTAAATAATATTAATTATTAATTTCTTTTTTACAAGATTGGATTCCTAAATTTGCAGTAAAAATAACTAGTGTTAAAAAAAAACCCAAAACCACCCCACAACAACTATCACTCAAAAAGAAAACATACTGATCTCCAGGTCCTGATAAAGCCACACCATTTTCTTCATAATCTGGAAACAAATCCTCTCTTTCAAGCAGTTCTTGGTATTTTTCTTGGTAATCTGCCATAGTAAAAAATAGACCCAGTAATATATTAGTCCTCTAAATTAATGTACATCTATACAGTTTAAAAATAGCCTATTTAATGACGCCATAAATGGCATGAAACATTATCGAAAAAACTCCTACTACAGTGTTTTCTCAGGACATCAAATTCCAAGAATGATAACTACTTTCCCAAAGAAACAAAGGTAGTCACAGTTGTCTTTACCTCAAATGATGTTGTGCCATGTTGTGTTCAGATTATAGGAAACAAAGAAACAAATCCTTTTGCTACTAACAATGGACAAACAAAAGAGCTGTGGAAACCAAGTGCTGAGGACTATGGCACAAATTCTTCTGAACTATATGAACTCAACTGCACATTCTCCATTTCAAACATTTACCTTCTTTTAACACGGAATAAGGCATGTGTTACACAAAGCCAGGAGTTCAGCTACAGTTTTGTCTGTTAAGTTGTATGAGTTTCAAATATTTTAAGAACAACTTTTTATGTGCTTCAACAGGGCATAATTGCAACTTTTTAAAGATTGAGAAAACAGGGGACATACCCGGATCTGCTGTAGTGAAAGGAATGCCATCAGAAGTGTAAAATGTTGGTTCATTCTAAGAATAGAGTTATACAGTAAGTTATATGAGTTCAGAGACAGATGTTTGTAGCTTTTAGCAATATGATTGTCTATGAATCAAATTCATATTAAACTAAGGAACTGAAATACCAGTACATTCTTACCATAAAATAGTTAGGGTCATTTTCAGGAGTAGCTTTTGTATGTGGAGAAGTTTCATGAACTCTACCCCAGTAACTTGATCATAGTTCCACTACTTTCAGAAGCATATGTTTCACATCTCTGAAAAAACAAAAGCAGCACAAAGTTAGAATGATTTGTGCAAAACAATAATTCGGCTAATGGCTGGCAAATGGGGGAGGGGAAAGACTTAAACCAGACAAACAGAAAACAAACAGAAAGCAAACATATACAACCATCTCATTAAGTGGAACATTAATCTCTAGTAAAAGATAAAAAACAGAACAAAACCAAAATGGAAAGAAACACTCCCCCCACAATTGCTACATGAAAGTGACCAACATACCTTACTTTTTGTAAATGAAAGTTTTTAAGGAAATATTTTGGACATGGCCATTATTCTTGAAGATTTTTAAGATGTTCTGTTTAATATAAAAGCAAAACACTGCAAACAAATTTATCTTCTCACCTGTTACAGTTTGCATCCAACACATTTTCAATTCTCTGAATAGTTTCCTCCATATCATTATTTCCTTTTTCTTTCCAGGCATCTTCTAAAACTGAGCCTGTAAACTAAAGACAAGGTATTAGGTTTTGTTGGGGATTTTTTTGCTTAGTATTTTTTTCTCTTTTAAAGTGAATTATAAAAGTTTAAGAAACTGTCAACAGAAGTTTCTTTAGCAATCCACAGCATTTAGATGCATTATGTGACTACCTATTGAAGGTTCCAATCTTCAACATCTTTTTGTTGAACGGCTTAATGACCACATAAATAGTTCATTTTAGACTACAGACAGTATGGTAACTATGTCCAATGTTGCCTAGAATTTCACAGCCACTTCCCTCATTTCAGTCTTGAAATGTGATTTTGAAACAACTCTTCAGTGATTTAATTACACTGCGAAACAGTCACATTACAACAAAATATGTTTTTTAATATTGCAGTGATTTCTTGTAAAAAAGTGTTACATTTCATCATCTTTCTGAGATTGTGTATCAGTGGGACATGGACCATACTATTACTTGTGTCACATCGACACAAAAATATTACAACATTCTGAATCCTGCTGAAAGGACTAAAAGCATTTGTCAGATCTTAATTGCTTTAAATACATGCTATGAAAAAAGAGACCATATTTTTGCAGATGATGCCACAGACTTGCCTGATAATAACAATAGGCTAGTTAGCTTTAGAAAGACTTCAGTCAACATACCTAGAATCAGATATGCCACAGAATTTCACCTGGGTATGTGTAAAGAGGAGCCAAGAATTATCTGACCAAGCCAACTTGAGTTTTAATACATAAAATCTGTGAGACTGAAACTGTTGCTGAGAGAGTGTTAGCAGCAGACAGTCTAGAACTGCTATGGATGAAAGCTTTTTCTGTTAAGAACAGGTACTTAATTCATTGTCCAATAACTGTACACTAGGAGATAATATTTAAACTACAAAAAATTAATTTTCCTACTATGGTCAAACTTAACAGCAGTTCCTAATCTACTCAGCATAAATACTACATGATCTAAAAATGCTTGGAAAGGTGTCTGATGATACAAAGGAATAAAATGCAAAGATAAAAGCAAGCACTTGTTTCACATTCCCAGTTTTCTGCTGCGGTCCTGCATTGATCCTAGGTAATTAGATAACAACTCTAAGACAGTTTAATTAAAAATAAATATACCACAAAGCAAATAAGTGAAAAGCCCGTATCTACCACTATATTAAATGGAAAGGACAACAGGAGACATCTATTGCTTCAGTAGTGAATCTAGTGTTTGATGAGGTAGCCCAGTCTGGCTACAGATACACTTCAACATTTGTAGATACTTGGAGCTTCCTTCTTCATTCAGGACTATGATGACATATTAAAAAAAAAAAAAAAACAATCTTTTTCTTATTTAAAACTACTGTCTCACCTTGAGCAGTTTCACTGCACACATCAAATTATTATCCATAGGGTTAGAGAAGAGCACATTTAGTAATTCCTGAAGGCCTTCTTGAAGAATTTCTGCTCGTGTGACCTGTCCCTTTGTTCCTTTAATCTGCAAAATATATTTTAAAAAACCAAAACCCAACTACAGTTAAAAGACTTAAGTTTTAGAAATTAATTTAGTCACATTTTCTCTCTCGGATGCTGTATGATTTGGTTTGTGATTAACATAGTTGAGCTCTTCAGCTGAAAGAACATGTCAAATACCGTAACTATTTCTAGAATACAGAGTAGTATCCTTGCAATTCTGACATATACATAACAATGCTTGCCTAGCATTTTTTCATTGCTAATAAATTGCTAAGAAAAGCTGCAAAATGCCTGGCAAGTGATCCACATCATCCCAAATTCTCAGAATCCCATGCTCTTTTCCCATCCCACCTTATGCATTCTCTGCAGCTGTAGAGTACCTTACTTCTAGAAGGCATTCTTTATATATTTTAAAATTAGAAAAAAATGCTTTTAAAATAAATGTTACTCCAAACTGGGCAGCTTCCCCTTCCCCAAATCCTTTGGAAAGCTTCCTTTTTACTTCTAGTAAGTTAAAATTAGATTTCAAGGCCCACTTATGAATAAAAATGGAAGTGTCAGAGTTTTCTTTCCTCATGCCAGCAGAACATTTTTGTAGTGTCTGCTTAAATCAAACCTTTGAAATAATTCAGTGAAAAATATATTTTAAGGACACTACAGTAGTCCGTGAACTTACTGAACTCACGGGTATAAGAGTCAAAGAACTTTTATGTGTACATACATTTTTTTGTACATATCAGAAACAAAAAAAACTGATCTAAGTACAAAATTTCATGCTTCATGCATAAGCCAAGGACTCAACCTTCAGAAGAAATATCTTTCAAGGTCTGCATTTTTATTGTTCATTTTGAAGATTTCCATGCCTTCCTCAAGCATTTGAAAATAGCTCCTATTAGTGGCTGAATACTGAATTACAGGGGTAATTGATACCTATCTGCTTCTGCTAGGTTGTAACATTTTCTATGTTGTTTAAGTGTAGTAATCTGGTGGGTTTACCAGACAAAAACAAATACCAAAAAGTTCATTCCAAAGGTGATTTATGGCTGGTTCTTTTTAGGTATTCTTCCACCGTTTTTTAAATCTTTATATATTTCTCTTGTGATGATCTTGTCCTTTTTCGTTTATCTCTTTCTTGGACACACATTATAATTAAACCGTTCTTAAGTTCTTTTACTTTATTCCCTTTTCCCTTTAAAAAAACAAACTCAAAAAACTCACACCTTAAATGATATTCCATTTTAGTGTTTACTTAAACACAACAAAAATTAATGAATATGAATGACATAGAACTTTCTTCTTACCTCTAGGTTAAGGTAAAGTTCAGCTAAGAACAACACAAAGGAATGAAATTGTTTTTGAGCAGTCTCATCTCCTTTGGCAGCTTCATCTCTGTTTTCATACTCTGTTTGGCACCTGAAAACATTAAAGCAAAAATCATATAGTCTATAGACAAACCAACATATGCAGCATGCTACTTATTTAGTAGAATGCTAAGAACTTATTCACTGCATTAGAACTATTAAATGCTGAATAGTAGGAAGTTTGATTTGTGAAGTGTTGGGGAAGATGAAATAGGAAAACCTTATAAATATGATTGCCTGGCAAAAGATTTGGAAAATACAGACATTGAGATGAGAACTAGATTTGAAATAGCAAACCTTGACTACTGAATAACTAGAAAACAATAGTATAGCCAAGCTGAAAGCAATCCCCCTTTCTGATTAAACAATGCCCTTTACCTGCGGATAGGTCCAAGGGTCAAATGGAATGCTCTGTCTCACCCCCCAATGTATGGTTCATCCCACACCTGTGACCCTCCCCTGAAGTATCAGGTATCTGTGACCCCATTGGCCCAAGTCCTGTTCCAGCCCACCTTGAAGCCCCGAGGTGTGCCCGAGGGACCGGATGCTCTCTTGGACCTTCCTCTCTTGGACCCTCACCTGGAACCCTTGCTCCCTCTCTCTCTCTCTCTCTCCCTCTCCCCCTGGGCCTGCCACAAGTTGCGCCTGGCAACTCCAAGCAGGGCCTTTCCCCCTTTTAATAAACCATATTTTCTAAGACCTGACTTCAGAGATCTGTCATCCATCCAAACCGTCCTGGAGATCCGCGCTCGTTACAGTGAAGGAAGTGAGAGGACTTCACAAAGAATGCAGATTTTTGTTCTTCTAGGTGAGCACTGAGGTATCTGAGAAAGCAAAACGAAATAGGGAAAAGTACAACATGTAAAAATTAAAAGACAGCTACACAGTTTATATATTAGAATATGGGTCCAGGAAGTTGAACATGGGCAGACAAACAACAACAGAAATAAAATAGGTGTATTCTGAAAGATGTTTTCCCCCTTTCAGGGTGCTGCCCACATTGTTTTAGATGCCTTTACATTTATTTGATAAATTCTTTATCCTACCATTTTAAGTGACAGAAGCAAAATTTAGATATAAATGCAGTTAGGATTAAGATAACATCACAATGAGGTAATTTTTTAGTATTCAACAACTGTGTTCTTTTATCATGCATTTACTCCTAAACATAGGTGGACTAAGTGAAACTTTTAAAGTAAGAATCAAATCTGGAGCTTAGGAAGACAGAAGTCCTTAAAGAAAAAGAGTGATTTCTAAAGAATTCCAAATTATTAAAGTCTACTATTCCTTCAAGTGTCATACAGTAAGATTTAAAAGGAAATACATCCATTTAAAACATGTTGCATTTTTGTCAACTGTGAAGTCTAATCATTACTAAACCTTAATCCCCCAAATTCTGTAGTAAGTGAAAATTGAAGAAATTTATCCTTTGTGATTTTATGCATCATAGGTGTAAAGTCAGTGAGCAAACCAACAACTTTTCACAGCAACTTCAGCCAGAAAAGTAATTAAAGAAAAAACACAATGAAATAAGCCCTGGCGAGAGTCAAAGGACAAAGAGTACATATACATGCATTTAGTACACATTTAAAGTTGACTACTGGGGCAGGCACATTTGTCTCTCTCTTAGGATTTTTTTTATAGAGGAGCACAGAGAAGAAAGAGAAAACAATTTCTATTTCTGCTCCTTGTTTTTCCCATGTGGAATGTGTTTGGAGAATTGTTTACCTGGGATGATTGCTTGATTGGATTCTGGTGAGGATTGTTTGAGCCTGATGCCCAATCAAATCCACCTGTGTCTAGACTCTCACAAGAGGGTCACGAATTGTGCTTGAGTTAGATATGGTAGTTAGAAAAAGTAGGTATGTAGTTTTAGTATCTCCTTTAAATAGTATATTAATGTATTGTAGTATAGTTATAATAAAGAAATCATTCAACCTTCTGAACTAGAGTCAAACGTCATAAATTTCTTCCCACTGGGTTCACCTGCATTTACAATAGACTACCTTTTGAATTTACCCTATAACTTGGTATCAGTACAATATAGTCAACTTAAAGGAGCCTACAGAACTTGGAGTCCTATTTTCATATTAAAAATATATGTTAGATATCTAGTATGTACCTATGCTTTAATAATCCTCAATCTAAATTTCTATTTTAAATATGCACACTATGTTAAGAGTTACATACAGAAAAGGAAGACAACCTGAGAAAGCAACAGGCTTAAAATGACACACTGATACTGACCTTTGAAGTAACAACTGCCGAAAGCTCCCACTTTGTGTACTAATGGTTAGATTATGAGATAGTTACATAATCGTGCTCCCATGTAGGAAAAATTTGGGACAGATGTGGCCTTCCAAAATAAAAGTGGAAAAATAAATTATTCATAGCAGTCATGATTAGGTTATCAGGAAATATCTTTAAGAGATTTTTGAAAATGTCTTTTATAACAGTTGACTAGACAATTGCAGAACAGAAGATTAATAATTACTATTTCTCATGTTAATTTTTCTCTCATAAACACTTTGCTATATGCATTTCAGCACTTTGAAGTTCATTATATTGATTTTGTGGCTTTAAGAAAATAACCAGCATTGTGCCATTTGTTCTCAATTCTACTTCTCCATTGTGACCTACACCAAAGAGTATCAGAAAGTGACTTTCAAACTGTTAATAAAAAAAACAACCACCAAAAAACCAAAACAAACCCAAGAGTAGACATTAAGACTTTTTTTAAGGACCAAACAGTGTGTTAAAATAAATATATCACCTTCATTCAGTCTAAGAGCTATTTATCCCAGATTTTTATTTTTGGCAATAAGGAATGCTCAGGGAAAGAGTACAAGAACGTGGTAAATAAAGATAAATACTTTCTCCTGTACATGCTCCAGCAAACTTCTGATTCAGATATTAAAACTATATCATTACAGTTAATAGTTCTTGAAAAGTCATTTTTTCTAAAACAAGTCCTGTTACTTTGAATATTTATACTTTTACAATCTAAAAACAGGTGGTGGCAATGAAATTCCACAACATAAGTTATACACTGTCTGAAAAATATTTTGCTTTGAAACTGATACTTGAAAATTCCAAGAGGTGGTAAAAGTAATTTGGAATCCATTAGTGTTTACATTCAACCTCTCTTAGAACTTAAAGTAGAACATTTCCTTATTTTGGCAATTTATTACTGCTCATTTGTTTTGAGCTCTCTTCTAACAAGACTTGAATTTGATATCATTTCTCAGATATAGCTTCAGTGAGAAGAGGCTCTGGTCTAAGTAATTTTGTCAGCTCTGCCTAAACCCCCCCCCCCCCCCCCCCATGGATACTAAGAATTCATTAAACTTTTCCTTTGGCTTTATCATCTTCGAACATTCCTTTTACATCTATCAGTGCTATAAATGTGTTTGCATGCTTCTGCTTCTAACATGTTTGAAAAAGCATCTTGCCATTATCATGTCAATGTATTATAGCTACTTACCTTCTACAGTCAGAGGAAAATATGCACTAAACATAATTGTACTATGTGCATTACACTGCTGGAAAGAACTGAGATATCTTTGAAAGATACAACAAATTTAAGTAACTAAGAAATTCAAATCAACTTTAGTTTCCAGTAAGAGGCATATTAAATAGCTAATGAGCTTTTTGGTGCTTTAGTCCAATCAGTTGCTTGGACTTGAAGAGGTGGCCCCCTTTTTATAAGGCAAAATATGTCACTTAAATTACACTTCTCTTTCCTAAGGGAAAAAAAAAACAAACCCAAAACCAACCTTAACCAAAAAAAAAAAAAAGCCACAAAACCAAAAAAACCCCAAACCACCATAAAACACACAAAACAAACCAACAAAATCCCACCAAAACAAACCACCACACAGTCAAAACAAAAAACTACTTCAAACATCATCTGTATTTTTTTTAACCATTAGCTTCCCAATCAGTTGGTCTGTATTTTTGGTTGCATCAAATACTGAAACAATGCCATTTGGGGTATTCTGACCTGGCATAGCACACAGAGACTAAATAAATAAATAAATAAATCTCATAGTTTACTAACCACTCATTATAGTACAGTAATGTCTTTGCTGAATTATTGTTGCTTTGTAATCCCAGTTTATCTCCAACTCCAAAAAAGTCAAAATCTAAGCATGAAGGCTAGCCTACCAATACCTATCTTGAGAAATTTTACTTGCTGTAACAGCAACAGTACACCATACTAACTACACAATAGTCAAGACTTCTTAAGTTATGAAGTCAGAGTGTTCAACTTTTGGAAAACAAGATAACTGGCGCTTCACTCTGCCAAGACATAAATGGATTAGGAAGAACAGAGGGAAGTATATAATTAAGTCTTACAGACAGGCTAAGATACCTGATACCCAGATGAAGGGAAGATTGTACAGGATTTTGGTTTCTTTTATTTTAGCCTTTTTTCCTTCACAAACCATCTGTAGATCTGCTCAAACATCACTGATGGCAGATGCTTATAAACACACTTCAGCATATTTAAATGAAGTTTTGAGATAAACCAGGACAAGTAAAAACAAATACTTGAGCAGAGGTTCAAGACAGAAGAATAAGCATAGTTGACTCACACTCAAACACTGTCATATCCTGACATACAATGAAGCTGAAATCATGTGCTTTTGGATACTAGGACAGCATTTTGCACTGAGATAAGTTTTATTTTTCAGAAAAACTGTTATCTTTCAGACTGGTAACACTCAATGCTTCTCAGTTAAGGAAGGCACATCTAACCCTAACCCATTGGACTTGTTTTAAATAGGGGGAGAGAAAAAGAGGCAGCATTAAAATACTTATCCTAAACAAGAGTCAATTTATTAAACATATATGAAGATTCTTCAAATAAAGTTATATGGAATATTTTCATATTTTATTAATTTTTCTCCATGTGTTCAAATAAAGGATGGAAAAATTATGCTGCCAAACACAGCACAAGTAATCTTAATGTATAACTAAACTGTTCTTAATTAAATGTGTATCAATTCTGTATTATAGTAAGAAACATAAGACTCTACAGTTCTTAAGACTCTACACAATACATGACAATCACGTAGGTTCTACATACCCCAGATTATTTCACAGTAAAAAAATCTGCAAGTATCTGCACTTAGAAGGTGCATAAAGTTTACATTCTTCAATGTAGAATTTGAAAGCAACTCAGGATAATGGGAGATACCTAATGTAATAAATAGCAAGCAGAAGTGTCTTCATTTTCTGCAGCAAGCCCAGAAGACAGTAGCAGCAGCTCATTTGCTAAACAACACAGGTTAAGCTGGTTTTTCCAATAGCTCCCCCAATTAGTACAGAGTTCAGCTCAAGGTCTCTGTCCTTGTTTCCATGACCATCAATGGGACTAGACCGAGGTACCAGCAGACTAGCTTTCCTTTTTTCTAATTATGATGTTCTGAAATAGTTATAATACCAAATGAAGAACAAAGCCTGTCAGTAAAAAAGAGTATTTCCCAAAGTAGGTATCATTTTTTTAAAATACAAAAGAACAAAAAATATCTATTATGAAGAATATTTTTGTAGGATAGAATAAAAATGTACAACTGACAGTCCCTGCTATGTAAATCCAGCAATTCAAATATAGCTTCTTTAATGAGCTGCTGTAATTTCAACTCTAGTATGTGATCTGAGAGATTCAAATACACAACAAAGGAAACAGAGTAAATTAGGGAAATTTATCAATCAGCCAAGTATATCTCACTTGAGCTATCATTACAGTTTATTGAGAAAAATCTTTCGCTATACATTTCAGTCTAAAAAGAAAAATTCATACCACTAAAATACTATGTAGGCACAATGATACAACAAATAATACTAGCATGCATATCTTGCATACTAGGTAACAGAGGCATAACATCCATGTTAAGACAGAAAACACAGGCTACCTGTTGATATACGAGTTCAACAAGTTCTTGCAAAGTCTCATCCGCAGTGACCCAGCCATTCACTGTTTCAGCAAAATGCTCTATTTCAGTTTCAAAACAACCTGGTTGCTCAGCGAGGTGATTTAGAAAGTCTTGTACATATTCTGCCAAAGTCAGCCATCATATTCATCTTCAAAGGAAGAATCCTATAGCAGTGAAAGAATACACCAGCTATTTAAAATAAACCTTAAATAGTCACACTTACTATCTCCAGAAGTAACCAGAGCCCTTAGTCTTGAGTAATTCCTGATGCTCTGCATACTTGATAGTGATCTTTATTACACATTTCACTTAAACATTTTTAGCAAATATAGACCTCTGCATCAAAAAGCTCCAGTAGTCAAGAACTAAGTAACATGTTTTTATAGAGTTTAAGGTCTCCCAGCAAAACACATAAAAAGACATATTAAAAAGAAATTAGTTTGCCAAGTTGACTGTAAGATTAACTAACAAACTAACACTAAGTATACCTCCTAAGAATAAAATTACCAAACTGAGGCTCAACACCCTTTCCTGATGCACACACAAACTTTGCTACAGCTATATGAACTGTAGAAGAAAAAATAATTGGAAATTGGAAACAAAATATTTTGAGCTTACCTAGAGTACAAAAGTGGTCCAAAATATTCAGGAGGGGGAGAAATTACAGAAATACAATACAGTATAATGTTCCCATGTATAAAATACAGGCAGGAAATAATGCATACTTTATCAATGTTTATGCTCCTGCTGATGGAACAGAAAGCCGCCCTACTGGGTTTGTGTGGCCAGGTTTTGGTAGCGGGGGGAACTGCAGAGGTAGCTTCTGTAAGAAGCTGCTGGAAGCTTCTCCCATGTCTGGCAGAGCCAACACCAGCCGGCTCCAAGATGGACTTGCCACTAGCCAAGCCTGAGTCAATCAGAGATGGCAGTGATGCCTCAGGGATAACATAGTTAAGAAAAAAAGTTATTGCGCAGATGTAATTGGGACCAGAGGAGAGTGAAGTGAGAATATGTGAGAGGAACAACTCTGCAGACTCTAAGGTCAGTGCAGAAGGAGGGGCAGGAGGTGCTCCAGGCACTGGAGCTGAGATTCCCCTGCAGCCTGTGGTGAAAACCATGGTGAAGCAGCTGTGCCCCTGCAGCCCAGGGAGGGCCACAGGAATACAGAGATCCACCTGCAGCTTCTGAAAGAGCCCATGCTGGAGCAGGGGATGCCTGAGAGGAGGCTGTGACCCCGTGAGATACCTGTGCTGGAGCAGGGTCCTGGCAGGGACCTACAGACCCGTGGAGAGAGGAGTCCACACTGGAGCAGGTTTCCTGGTAGGACTTGTGACCCTGTGGGGGACCCACGCTGGAGCAGGCTGTGCCTGAAGGACTGACCCTGTGTAAGAGTGACCCATGGTGGAGCAGTCTGGGGAGAGCTGTTGCCTATGGGTGGACTCACACTGGAGAAGTTCATGGAGAACTGTCTCCCATGGGAGGGACTCCATGCTGGAGCAAGGGAAAGACTGACTCCTCTCCCAGAGCAGTGGCAGGAACAATGGGAGATGAACTGACCATAACCCCCATTCCTGTCTCCCTGTGCTGATGGGGGTGGAGAAGGTAGAGCTGGGAAAGGGAGGGAAGGTGTTTTTAAGGTCTTATTTTGCTTCTCATTATCCTGCTCTGATTTTGTTAGTAATAAATTCAATTATTATCTCTAATTCAAGCCTGTTTTGCTCATGGACAGTATTTGGTGAGTGATCTACTCCTGGTCCTTCCCTCAACTCATGAATATTTGTTATATTTTCTCGCCCCTGTCCAGCTGCAGAGGGGAGGGAAAGAGGGGCTTTGGTGGGTGCCTGGCATTCAACCAGGGGCAACCCACTAATTTTGTCCATTCAAAAATGAATGTATGTAAGTCTCTAAAGTCATTGCTGTCCTGGATAATTACAATGCTAGTATATGAGAGGAATAGCATAGGAAGCAACATACTTTGTGATGTAACTAGTAATAACACAGTACCAGTAATTCACCTTTTCATACTGTACAAAAGATTGTGAAAAGTATCTCATGAAATCTCAGAAGAGCAAGCAGGAACCTGAAGAGGGAACTGCTAAAGAGCTGACAATTAGTGATTCAAGACATAAGGGTAACATACAAGATACCAGAATTCTCAACTGATCTACTAGTTAATGTGAAAAATATTTAAATACATCTACTGTAATGAAAAATCAAGCTAAAAATATGTTATGGTTTGATACTGGCTCAATGCTAGCGCCCCATGAAAATGTACTTTCTTAAATAATGGTTGTGAGATGTGATTAGGAATTGAGCAGAGCAGGCCTAAGCTTAATAACAAAAGAAAAAACTTTATTAAACTACTACTACTACTATAAAAAAAACAGACACTAAATCCAGGATGAAGACTCTCTAAAACACTCTTCCTCTTCCTACTTAATTTCCAATAAAACTACAGTGAGACACTACCTAGGATTCTTGATCAAGCTGCCACCCTTCAGATAATCAATACTCAATCCCTCAAAGGAGAGAGAAGTCTCTCTTGCACCACAGACTCCCCCAGGAAACACAATTGTCACCCTTGTGTTTCCATGTCACACATGGCAACCGCCCGGAGAAAATCTGCTAGTGTGACACTCTCCTTTCCACGTCACAGTGCTCTCACCAATGTGCATGGACAGACTGCTCATAGAGCCCCTTTAAGGATGCTTTGCTACGGACTAAAAGAGATAACAGTTCAGCATCTCATCTTGGGACTACAGTCCGTCCCCATTTTCTCCCTGGGGCTGAGGGTCTAAGAACAGAGATCATCTTCTTCTTGAAGACAGAGGGCATCACTATTCTTTCCTCAGCTTTCTTCTGTTCTCTCCATTTCTGCACTGGTGGTTGGTGAAGCAGGTCTCTTTGGTTCACTACTGCATCCTCCTAAAATGCAGTCTCTATTGCAGGAGAATTTGGTTCAGTCTATGGCTAACAAGAAAAGTCCAGCCACAAGCCACTCCATCATCTCCTCCCAACTCAAAAATTTCCTCTTCCATCATCTCGGATCCCAGACTGTCTCTCTTCTACTTCAAATCAAGGAGGAGTAATATTTTACAAAGCCTTCATTTCTTAGGAAAGGGTTAAAAGTTCAGACTCCCCGGACGGCTGCAATCTCTGCCGAGAATTCCAACTCCACCAATGGGCATCTTCCCCCCCCTTTTCTCTTTCTCTTCCGCCGGCAAATTTACAGGTGTCGTCAGACTCTCTGTCTCCTTCCTGCTGGGGCAGGGGACAAAGGCATCTCTGCTTCTTTCTACCCTTCCGTCTACAGGAGCTGGCTCGGTTCCAGTCCTTCAGCTCCCTCGGCTCACCTTGACCAGGCCACATGGCTTCCCCTCCCCTACCCAGCCTGTGGCTGGGCAAGGGAGGTCTGCACAGCACTCTGACCGGAACCAAAGAGACAGCTCCCCTGGGAGTTCTTGCTTTTAACCCCCTGTGTTCTCAGGGGTGTGTCCATACCTTCAGTGGTCACTCCAGGTGCCAATATCTAAACCTGACCACTGATTGGTTTGACCCAACTTCCTGAAAAAAATTCACTTCCATGTCAAACCACAACAAAATGGTAACTGCTTTTTCTTTACTTAGTGGACATAAATACACTGATAAGGTTTATAATTGCATTCTCCCTCTCCCCACCATCCCTCCCTTAATGAGGGAATATCCTTTACTTTCTGTCTTCAAAATGCCTCATTCTTTTCTCTACTGCAAAGCAACATGGATCTGTGAAAGATAAAAGCTCTGGATACAAACTATGGAGATAGATACACATTGCTGAAAATCAAGTATTGGCATTAATTTCACACCCTGTAAAGAATGTGTGGGGGAAAATTCAGATTTTCCAAAATTCTTTAAAGACCTGTGTTGTAAGAGTATAAAACTTAAGCTAATGAGGGACACATCAATATAACAGAAGAAAAACTAGAAAGGTTTCATATGATGCTTAATTAAGTAGAATATTTGCCCAGTGAATAATACTGAAGACAAAGTTAATGTGGCCCAGCAGAAATAGGAAAAAAATGATGTATTTAAGGAAATGGTGGCAAATCATTACTCATAAGGATAAAGCCTTCAACAACCTGATCCAAGTTGATTTTGCTCTGAGTTGGGATCGGACCAGACGAACTTCAGAAGTCTTTTCCAACTGAAATTATTCTATGATTCTAATGGTTTAGAGCTTATGAAGCCAAAGAATAAAAGCTAACAAGCATCTAACTTGCTAAATATTCTATTTCTCTAAAGGAAATAAAATTTTACTAGGCAATTTCAAATAGCTCAGTAAAGGTTTTGTACAACTATTTTGGTCCACAGAACTATGACATTATTTGTGCAACAACTGCAGCTTAGTCACATACAGAACAACTAGTATCTCTTCAAACAACCTGTTTGAAAACTCTCCAGCCAAGTTGCAGGGAATGCAGCTGCTGTAGCTAGTAAAAGAAGCTGCTCTTTCTGAAAACCATCAGGTTGTTATGAGATCCTCATTTAGTAGAGAGGAAGGCATATTCCTCTCATCCTCACCTGATAAAAAGTCACTCTTGGAGGAAACATCTTTGTTCTGAAAGGGACTCCAATCCCATTTGGTATACTGGTGTCCTCATATTCATACTCCTCTTCCCATTTTGTAATTAAAAGACTAACCACAGAGGCTAAACTCAGCCCCACATTCATCTATCTCTACTAATTATGCAACTTCAAAGGCAGTCTAGGTTTTAGTAATTATGCCAGGGAACAGAACAAATGGGAGAGAAAAAAATCCAAACTTTATTATATGTTATATATTGTTAAATTAGGAGCTCTCAATACTTAAAACCTAATTAGATTTCAGTCCAGTAACTTCTAGACGTAAACCCCTCATGTTTCTCACTGGCAGATTTTAAGCTTTAACAAAGGAGATAGAACCACGTACTGTATCAACTAAGTTTTGGGTTTTTATCTTCAGATTATACCTACTCAGCCAGTATACAATAGTTAATGCAAAATTAGGTATAAAGACTGTTACAGGTACAAACCTCATAAGACATGAATAGGTAATTTAATTGGCACCTTAATGTTTGACTAAAAGTATAAACCCCACTAGTGAGGCTGCTTAACCTCCTTTTGGGAATTAGTTGAAGAAAAGAAAAAGGAGGTGGAGGAGAAATTCCACCTAAGATAATACAAATATCACTCATAAAACTATTAACTGAGATCATTATGCCCTTCTGATAGAGTAAGTCATATTATTCTCATATATCCATGTCAGAGAACAAGTCTGATATTTCCTACTGGCAATCCAAACCTAAATCTAGTCACCAGTTCTACTGCAGACATCCACAACTTCCAATGGGATGGACAGGTGTATGCAAACAGAATCCTGTGGAAGGGGCTCACAGCTGGCCTGTGAGTCAGAGCGGGTTAGTGAAAAGACGAAAAGCTGATAAGAGTTGCCTTTGCTCCTGAAAGGAGCCTTACCAATGCCATCAGCATGGAAACGAGGGAGAGAAAGAGAGATAAATGAGGGGCAGGTTGCTTTGCTCCAATGAATGTCGTATTGATTTATTTTGACCAATGTCTAAGTATAAACTTTGTGAAAGACTATAAAAGACAGCATGCTGTAAAATAAAGAGAGAAGCCTTCCTAAATACAGTGTGCTCCTCAGTCTGTTATGACCGTCTTGACAGTGACAGAATCCTACAGAGATCTTTCCTCCCCAAAGTCCTGGTAAAGTTTTTCTGAAAAATCTAGTATGCCCTGGATGCTGTAGCCCTTAAAGTATCTTCACAGGTAGCTGATATTTTTGAGTATCAGAACTAACTGGAGATTAAATAATCTAACAATCAAATGTTATATGGAAACACATAGTAATTACAGTAATGTACAATCAAACAAGGAATCAACCAACACATTATTTCTAAAACAATAAATATTTAATAAATAGCAAAAAACAACACGAATTTTCAGATCTAAAAATTTCAGGGAAAATTATAAATGAAAGCTAAGTATTACTTGTAAGAAAAACTGAATTTTCTCAAAACTGCTTTGTTTCAAATTTTAAAACCCATGGTGAAAATATGTGTAATAGTAAAGTGTGCTAAATTCCTTATTTTTATTGCAGGTGGATCCAGTTTACAAAATTAATTTAGCTATTAAAGTAAAAAAAAAAACCTCCAAAAAACAACAACAAAAACTAACAAACAAAAAATCCCCAAACTCAGTAATAGTGAAGAACTAACAAGTCTGAAACATCATTATTCTATCCCTAATATACTCTGATTAGATTAGGGTCCCTCCAACATACTTCCAAATAAATGTTCTAGGTTTTGCTACCATTTTAGGAGTTATTTTTGTTAACAGACGAGTCACTTGTATTCATAGCGTATTCCTACAACATGCCTGTGTGTTTTTGCAAAACAGCTGAAAAGCAACATTGCTGGACTCAAAACTTTGTAATTATACATATGAACACTCATGCCACCCCAAATGGCATTTTTTATTTATTCATAGAAACCATGTAACATGTACTGGGGCAAAGTAGTATTTTTTCCTCCTAGATGATCCATTCACAGAAGCATGTTTGTACTGACATTTGTCAGTGGTTGCATATGATTATGAGCTTTTATTATTCAGGACAGTGATTTTATTCAGTAAGCTGGTAACATCCAGATAACATCGATTTTACTGGTGAGAAAAATCCCTTCAAAATACCAAACCATCATGTTTAGCATTCAAATCAAGTATTTTTTCCCATAGTTATTCAAAATATATTTATTTCAGTATAATTGTTTATTATAATTTGATTGTATTTGTAAAAGCAATAGTTCCCACCTACTTATACCAGTATCAGTTTATCTGCCTGCATAACAAAAAGATATGCCAAGAATTCACATAGATCTTCCCTAGAGTAGAATTACTGTAGCAACAATATGGAAGACATGGAGAGTAGAAAATAAGAAGTACCAACTTTTATTATGTGGTGAATGTACAATATGGATCAGAGATTACCCTTAGCCTGGCTGCAAATATATTTCATATTAGGTATGCTGCTAGGAATGAGCCCAAACCTACTTTTTGCCCTCTGGTGATACAATATCCCTGAAGGAATTAAAAGACATATGACAGTACATAAAGTTAGGCAGTCATGGCAAATCATACCCATGGCATAGTAAATTTAGGAA
The DNA here is from genome assembly GCF_031753505.1 of Anomalospiza imberbis. Classification (NCBI taxonomy): domain Eukaryota; kingdom Metazoa; phylum Chordata; class Aves; order Passeriformes; family Viduidae; genus Anomalospiza; species Anomalospiza imberbis. The sequence continues at coordinate 4,418,013 of NC_089720.1, forward strand.
AGGTAAAGGCTATGCTTAGAAAAGCTAAAGCTCAAGTTTTCTCCCATACTTGCTTCAAAAACCCATGCAATCTGAATAAAAATGCAGCTAAGTTTTTAATGAAAATGTAGTGCAGATATAACTATAACAGAGGTAGTTGTGAAAAAGACAGCTTATGCTGATGTTGGGTGTAATCAATAAGGAATGTAGTTATCTGGAGCAAACGTCAAGCAAAATACTAAAAGCTCTCACAGTATAACATTTACTTATCACAACATTCTGACTGCGTCTCTGGAGGTTATCATCCAAATTTTTGAAATCTCTTCAGCAAATGAAGCATTCAATTTATCTGATACACAAGAGCACAATAAACATTGTTAAACTGAATTGGCATATACTAAGAAAAGACTAACACTCACTGCAAAGTTCTGGTTATATCCCGATGGATAAAACTCAGGTGCTTTAAAAGACAATTTTGATGTTACCACAGGAGCCACAGCTATCTGAGATTCAGCCATTTCTGGTCCAGAATCAGGAACTGAAACTTTTTCTTGTGATCCAGATGGAATTCTTGCCTGTTGCAGGTGTTCTGAAAAGTTTTTGATAAATGGTTTTTGTTAATGGTTTTTCTTATAAACCACTAAATTAGTATGTATTCACACAGAGTACACAAAAACAAATACATCACTTTTTGGACTTTAAATATACTTTTATTTATACTATAAATATACTTTCCTCCAAGCTCAGGAGGGATGCATCCCAATAAAGAGGAAGTCAGGCAAAATTGCCAGAAGACACCTGCATGGATGAACAAGGAGCTCCTGAACAAACTCAAACACGAAAAGGAAGACTACAGAGGGTAGAAGGGACAGATAGCCTGAGAGGGAGACAGATTGTCCAAGCAGCCAGGGATCAGGTTAGCAGAGCAAAAGCCCTGAGAGAATTAAAACTGGCCAGGGACATCAAGGGCAACAAGAAAAGCTTCTATAGGTATGTCCTACCTGACAAATTTGGTGGCCTTCTACGATGGAGTTACAGCAGTGGTGGATGAGGGAAGAGCAGCTACTACCATCTACCTGGACTTGTGCAAAGCATTTGACACTGTCCCACACAAAATCCTTGTCTCTAAACTGCAGAGACGTAGATTTGACAGATGGACCACTCAGTAGATAAAGAACTGGCTGGTCACACTCAAAGAGTTGTGGTCAATGGCTCAATGTCTAAGTGGAGACCAGTGACAAGTGACCTTCCCCAGGGGTCAGTACTGGGACCAGTGCTGTTTAACATCTTTGTTGGTGATATGGTGTCAGGGTCCGCAAATGCATGCAGGGTCCCTGATAGGTTCTTTTTGGAGATCTCAAAGCACAAAAGACACAGCAGGGGACACAACACTTTGCTTAAACAAAAATGCACTTTTATTTAGTGCCAACAACTGCGATAGTGGGAGAGAAATAAAGAGATAGAGTGAAAAATAGAGAAAGAGGGGAAGGGGATTATAGCTACCAGTCTGAAGAGACGAGGCCCTCGGAGCTTGACGAGATGCTCATAGGCTGTCTTCTCCAGGTGGGGTCCGGACAAAGTCCTCAAAACTCCTTGAGTCCTTTATAGGGTTCCTCAAAGCGGGTGGCATCTGGCCAAAGCGGCAGCTCTCCTGGCTACACGGTGGGTGTGGACTCGTTGTTTTGGGAACTAGTTGTAACCGTCGCGTCGGTGCAGGACCAAGAGTACAGGACCGAAGGTACAGGACGAACTGATTAGGGCTCAGTCCACCATGACCAGTCCATTGTTCTTGCACTGAGTTCCCATGGCATCACATACCAGTCCTTAAGGCTTGGCAGACTTTCCACCTCAGCCAGGCTAGAGCTACTTTCAGGGTCTGGGGTCTCAGTCCTTGGAGACAGTCATGAGGCAAACATGAGGGATTTTCGGACAGACCCTGACACCACCCCGTGACTCACGACTGGCGACGAGAGTACTCCATCAACAAGGTCTGCAGCGTTGTCACAAAGTCTTCAGGGCTCGACTCATCAGTGTCTGGCAGCATATATCCCAGAAAAACCGAAACAGAAAAAGATATCGAAGAGAAAGGGGGAAGAAGTAAAAGAAACAAGGACAGGGATTAAGAAAAGATAAAATAGGAAATAGTGATCAATATTGATTGTAACAATTTTTCTTATAATTGAAACAATTTCTTCGAAAACAATCAAAACAAAATCACAGTATAACATTATTGAAACAAACAATACTAATCAAAACAAACAATGAACAACTCTAATTAATTTGCTGTTATAAGCCTAATTTTTTACTGCTCGTGTAGTTCTTCTTGTGTCAATAACTCTAGGAATGTCTTTAACAAAAGGGGTTTTGACTAAACTGTGTGTATCTATAATTGATGTCAATCGGGTCAGCTGCCTCATCATTTTCCAATTCAAAATGTATAAAATGGCTGATAAACAAAACCAATTAAAACCAAGATCAAAAGAACAACAATGGGATGGCACACTTTATTCAGGATGCCTGTAGCAGTAGGTGACCACCCAAAAAGAGTATCCCACCATCTGTGTTCAGCATCCTTCTTTACTCTTTCTAAAACGTGATGTATCTCCTTCACATCATGATGGACTGTTACCAGGGTCTTTTGTCCATTTTTCTTGACCTTTTCTAAAATTTCAATTAAGTCCTGGTGAAGCAACAATTGCTTAATCAAAGTTAAATTCATTCTAATAGAGGCAGGCAATATCTGGTGAATTAGTGTAAAATTGGATTGTAAAAGGTAGTAAGACATAACTGGGACAGTATAAGAAAAATCACATCCCGTAATCGTGGTAAAGTTACAGACACAAAAATTTGAATGATTCTTGGGATTCACTGCTACATTTTCTATAAACACTACATCACAAGCAGTCCTTACACACACACACCCATTACCTATGTACACTAATATTGTTACAGGAGTCTCATCAGGGTGAACTTCAAAATGGCAAATATTCTGCTCTGTGTCCAAACAAATATCTTGAGCTACAATTGCATTGCTTTCACAAATAAAACCTTGTTGCTCCCCGACAATACAAGATTCTAAATTTACAGTTTGCCATTTCTTACCAATTTGACGGGCCCATTCTCTATGCTCGGAAGGATAGAGAATAGCTCCATCATGATTCAGTCCTAATGCAATGATAGGGAAAATCAAATGCACTGAAGCATTAGATATCGTTAACACAAAAGCTGTGGCTGTGTTTGTACTTGGACTGTAAGTGAAGTTCACCAAGTTCCACCAGGATTGGAATTCCTTTTCAAAATCATTTGCATTGTCCCAAATTATTTTTTGAATTTCAGTAGGGAAAATGCCTTCTTCACCTTCTCTTATAATTGAGGCAACAACTGTCTGCATCCAGAGCTGTGCCTGGATGCAGCTAAGGGCCAGGGAAATGTCGTTTTGTGCAACACTAAGTGCATCAATTATTAATTTGTGATCATTCACATTTACCTTTTCCCAATTTGGTAATATGTTCGATAACAACCACTGTTGTGTTCCCAGGGCGGATAAAGAGGACTGCAGGGGTTGTTGTAATTTTGTCAAGTCTCTTGTGGTGGCAACCAGTTTATTCATCAATACTTCTGAATCAATACTATTTAGGATTCCCAATCCTGTTCCCACAACACCGGTTATGTCTCTTGCCATCCATTTCTTGGAAGGGTTCCATTTTCGCAGCCAGGTGGTCCACCCTTGAAACGAAGTTTGCAAAAAGGGTGAACAGTTTGGCTGAATTTCTGAAACATTGTTCTGCATCAGTAATTAAAGTTGTTTAAGAGACCATGCCGGATTGAACAATATTTGTTGTTGGCCAGTTTTCTTTATTACATATGGTCCGATTTCAAAGATTTTCGGGGTGAGCATAACCGGTGGTTGGGTGGTAGGTGTCACAACATTAACATCAAGTCCTCCCCAGTATTTAAATCAATACTTTAAACTTAAAAGAAAGCACTTCAGTATATTTGGACCAAAACCAAATTACTTCTACAGTTTGTGTTAATGTGAAATTGTGCCAATAACCCTGTACGCTTGGGTGCGTACAAACCTTTTTGTGCTTAAAGAGATCCTTTCACCTTTTCGGCATGCTACTACAATTATTTCAGACCATGGCCACTCAGCTGGTTTCTGGCCATGGGGTTGTGGTAGGATGCAGAAAAGTATCACCAGTTTTATCATGGATTAGGTGGTCTTCATGTCCCTCGGAGTTCTTCTGTAAAAGTAAACACAACAGAATCCTGCCACTATAAGGCAGAAAAGGTTAGAATGATGGAATTATCCAGCGTGTTTTTATCCAGTGCTCTTTTCCTAGAGCATCAGAAGCTGTCCATGCATGTTTATTCAGAGAGGGTTTTAGCACAAGTGGTACTAGCCCTATAGTAAGGGAGGTCCACCAGAACAGGTTGGCCAGGGTAATGTGCTGGATTATTAGGATCATCTGGTACACAGCATAGGAGTCAGTGTAGTTACAGACAAGAGAGGTATTCTGTACCTCATGTTGGAAAACACTACAAACAGCTGTCAGCTCCCCAGCCTGAGCACTGCTTCTTTCTCCCTCAGTAATAATTAGTTCACCAGAGGAAATGTGGGGGGCTGCTGCCCTGTATCTCCACATCTTCCCCTCTCGTTTAGCAGAGGTGTCAGTGAACCAAAAACTTGCTGATTGTTCAGGGGAGAAAGGAGGGGCTACTTTGATTACAGAGGCAGGTTTGTCATGGCTGCTATCCAAGCTCTCAGTTTCTTGGATTGCTAAAGTTTTTACATCTCCTTCTGTCATTGAGAAAAAATTACAGTAATGTTCAACCTGAGCATACCACTTTCTAACTGAGGCCCTCTGAGCTCCCCGTCAGGAGGGGGGGTTCCACTAGTGACTGTCTTAATAACCTTGAAGGGGCCCCTTAGCACAATAGGTTGTTGACGTGCTATTTTTTCCACTTCAATGAGAGCCAAACTAACCACAAACAGCCCCTTTTCCCAGGTAGTGTATCTTTTCTCAGTGTCTCTGAAACCACGAGAATAGAAGCCCACAGGCCTTGTTGGACCCTCAGGTCCCCTCTGTCATATGTGTACTGACAGCCCTGAGGCAGCAAATCCCCATTCTACCTGAAAGGGATCTGTAGGATGGATGGGACCCAATGCTTGATAAGCTGTTGCTTCAAAAATCAGCAATTGCAATGCTTTCTCCTGAGAAGGAGTCCAATCCCATTTTACCCCTTTCCTCAACAAGTCATAAAGGGGAACAAATGGGTTGTTCAGGTTACTAGGAAATCTATCTGGTCTTCCTACGGGACATACAGCTGCTGTGGTTTTTTGAATTAAAATCACTGTAGGTTTGAGTGATTCTGGAAGCCCTTGAATTAAAGGGGTCATTATTTTGGGCTTCACAGGTAATTGCATCAGGGATTCAAAACCAGGAATTAATTTTTTTTCATGAATCATTTGCAAGCAAGCGGCTTTGTGCACACTTTCTAGGAGTTGGTCGAGGGTACTAATTATAGCTATGGGGTCTCCCCTGTCCAAGGGGCTCGTTCCCCCGGCCCAAAAAGCCGCACACTGTGTCAGGGACAATGTGTCACATTTATCTCCCGTTGTTAGGAAGACACCATCTCCCCAATACCCACTGGCTTCTTGTTCTGTTAATTTAATTTGATCACCACCAGTGAGGGACACCCGGAAAACATATTCTGTTTCTGATTCGTGAGGGAGACGTGAATATTCTTTCTTTAATTTGGCTAATTCAGTGGCAGTGTATGGTATTTCTTTGGTGGTAATGTGAGGATCAAAATCCTCTTCATTTATAAAATTGTATTCTGTTTTAATGAGAGGTCTCAAATTGGAACAACAAGATTCTCCACAATTTTGTATGTGTACCAATTCTTTCTGGGGATATATGTGTTTAATGTGGTGTGCTTCTTTCTCTTCTACTTCTTTTGGTGATTCTACATGTTTTAAGTTTTTATCTCTCTCCTCTCTAAGACTTCTTTCATATTCTAATTCTTTCTGCAAAACTTCTACTAGGGTTTGTAGGGAGCCTATTACTGCTTTTTCTTTACTCACACGTTTCTCTCCTCTCTAAGACTCCTTTCATGTTCTAATTCTTTCTGCAAGACTTCTACTAAATTTTGCAGGGAGTCTATGATAGCATGTTCCTCACTTCTTTGCTTGAAGCGAGTTTCTACGGCTGCCATAAGACAAGCTCCCAAAACTGAGCACAAGATGGTTTTATTTTTGCCCAGCTTGAATTTTGTATCATGTTGTAAAGCACATATTCTATCAACTACATTATCCAAAGTAAACCAGTTACTTTGTGCCCATTCCTCTTCTCCCGGAGAAGGTTTGGCATTGTGCTTAGCTAGCAAAGCATAAAGTCCAGCTTTAGTTTTGTCATTAAGGTTATCACTCATTTTGTGAAGGGACCAAAACCACTTTCAGGGAGGTACTCTTAAGTTACACACAAGCACAGCTAAAACTGTGTTTCCCTTCGCTTCCCTGGAGTGGGTGAGGGGACCAAAACTGCTTGGGAGGTACTCCTTAGTTACAAATAGTTGTCTCCTCAACTGCACCAAACAGCTCAAAAACACACACAAAAAATAAAACAACAGAGTCCCATCTTTTGTATAAATGAGATCTTCTTAAAAATCCTGAAGACAGGGGATGCTTTTCACATGGGTGTATGCAGTTTGCGGGAAATTCCACTCACCCCCCTTGCTTTCTAGACAGCGCTCACTGGACGTGGCGTGCTAGGTGCGGCTGAAGCGAGGGTCCTTCCCCTGTTACAAACTACATACAACCCGCAACCCTTAATCTGTCTATCAAGATCCTGCCTACTACGCCAATTTAATGTCAGGGTCCGCAAATGCATGCAGGGTCCCTGATAGGTTCTTTTTGGAGATCTCAAAGCACAAAAGACACTGCAGGGGACACAACACTTTGCTTAAACAAAAATGCACTTTTATTTAGTGCCAACAACTGCGATAGTGGGAGAGAAATAAAGAGATAGAGTGAAAGACAGAGAAAGAGGGGAAGGGGATTATAGCTACCAGTCTGAAGAGACGAGGCCCTCAGAGCTTGACGAGATGCTCATAGGCTGTCTTCTCCAGGTGGGGTCCAGACAAAGTCCTCAAAACTCCTTGAGTCTTTTATAGGGTTCCTCAAAGCGGGTGGCATCTGGCCAAAGCGGCAGCTCTCCTGGCTACACGGTGGGTGTGGACTCGTTGTTTTGGGAACTAGTTGTAACCGTCGCGTCGGTGCAGGACCAAGAGTACAGGACCAAAGGTACAGGATGAACTGATTAGGGCTCAGTCCACCATGACCAGTCCATTGTTCTTGCACTGAGTTCCCATGGCATCACATACCAGTCCTTAAGGCTTGGCAGACTTTCCACCTCAGCCAGGCTAGAGCTACTTTCAGGGTCTGGGGTCTCAGTCCTTGGAGACAGTCATGAGGCAAACATGAGGGATTTTCGGACAGACCCTGACATATGGACAGTGGGATCAAGGGCACCCTCAGTAAGTTCGTTGATGACACAGAGCTGTGTGGTGCAGTCAACACGCTGGAGGGAAGGGATGCCATCCAGAGGGACCTGGAGAGGCATGAGAGATGGGCTTGTGGGAACCTCATGAAGGTCAACAAGGCCAAGTGCAAGGTCCTGCACCTGGGTTGGGGCAATCCCAAACACAAGTACAGGCTGGGCAGAGAATGGGTTGAGAGCAGCCCTGGGGAGAAAGACTTGGGAGTGCTAGTTGACAAGAAGCTCAACATGAGCTGGTAATATGCACTTACAGCCCAGAAAGCCAACCCTGTCCTGGGCTATATCAAAAAATGCATGACCAGCAGGGCGAGGGAGGTGATTCTGCCCCTCTATGCTGCTCTTGTGAGACCACACCTGGAGTAATGCATCCAGTTCTGAGGTCTGCATCCAGTTCTGAGGTCTCCAACACAACAAAGATGTGGACCTGCTGGAGCAAGTCCAGAGGAGGGCCATGAAGATGATCAGAGGGCAGAATCACCTCTGCAATGGAGATAGGTTGGGATTGTTCAGTCTGGAGAACAGAAGGCTCTGGGGAGACCTTATGGTGGCCTTTTAGTACTTGGTGGGGGCCTACAAAAAAGCCAGAGGGTGTGGAAGAGGTTTTACAGCAACTTCTGTGAGCCAGAGAGAAGTTTGATAAGAAGATCCGTGTTTACCCCTGAAAGAATTTTCTACCAAGGTCGTTGACATAGAAACCAAGAAAGAAAGAAGGATAAATAAGAGAAACCTGCAACTGTCTATTCCAATAAGCACTTTGTCTTTCCTGACCAATGAGTAAAGTGTAAACTTATGAGTTTTGTAAGAATGTATAAAAAGCATGCATGCTATAATAAAACCAGGTGTGAAGCCTTCTGAAAATGGAGTGTTGCTTTCTATTGTGACCATCTCAACTACGACAAGAGGGGAAGTTTTTACAAGGTCATGGAGTGATAGGATAAGGAGGAATGGCTTCAAACCGAAAGAGTAGGTTTAGATTGGATATTAGGAAGAAATTCTTCCTTGTGAGGTTGGTGAGGCCCTGGCACAGGTTGCCCAGAAAAGCTGTGGCTGCCCCATCCCTGGAAGTATTCAAGGCTAGGTTGGATGGGGCTTGAAGCAACCTGGTCTAGTGGAAGGTGTCCTGGCCCATGGCAGGAGGGTGGAACTAAATGGTCTTTAAGGTCCCTTCCAACCCAAACCATTCTATCATCCTATCCTTCAAATATATATATATAATATGGATAAAAGCTTTCACTTGAGCAAACTCTAGGCACCTTTCTACATGACAGAAAGTGAACATAATCAATGTTCATGTGAAGATGACCAAAAAAAGGGTGAAAGACAGCCCTCTCTTTCCCCATGAAAACATGTTTTCTAAGAGCTAACCTGAGAAACTAGTACATTTTCTTATTATATTCTTGCTGCTTTTGGGTTTTTCTCATAGATTTTATATGTAAAGGCAAGAATCTAAAGGTCAATAAATGGAAGAAATCACTATTTTTTAACATAATCCTTAAAGACACTTAACTATCATTTTTGTACACAATTTTAAAAATTAATCCAATGAAATGGTGTTTTTTAAACCACATTTTCCTAATCCATGTTTATAAATTAGCTCCTAAATTTACTGAAAACATAATCTGGATCTAGCTGAAAAAGGTAACCAACAAATAATGCTTGATGTTACTGTTGGGTTGGGTTTATTTTTTTGTCAAACCTTTAGTCCACAGTTAGAGAATTCTTCTGTAAGGGGAAGAATGAGAACATCTGTAGTCAGATGAACAAATGGCTAAAACACATACATACAGATGTGTGGGCACAAAAAGTGAGGGAGGGACAGACAGAAAGATTGCAAGCAGGCTACAACGGTACATCATACCTTTACTTGGGCACAGGTCCATAGCTCAGAAACATGAGTGCTCATCTAAGGAAACGTGCGGTTGCCAGGCCCCCTACCCAGCTCATCTCCATGCGGTGGCCTCTAAGCCCCTAGGTGCGTGGGGTGGGAGAAAGTACGTGTCCCTGTGGCTAGGCCGAAGGGAGGTGTGTGAGGGAAGCCCCAGGGCTCCACTCTCAGTGGGACGGCGACGGGAATGGGGGTGGGGGGTGCCGGAGCAGCAAGCGAAGCAGGAGCAGGGCACTTTGCACAAAGAAGGGGAGCTCAGCGGACTTTAGGGGGCCACTCCTCGATACCTTCGGCACCGGGGGCCTCTGGAAGGGTGGGGAAGGGGCCATTGCACGGCGGCGGCCAGTACCTGCGTTTTCGGTGCTCAGCGGCGCTGCCTTCGGAGGTCGCAACGGTTCCTGCTGCAGCAAGAGGCTGCCCGTTTTATGCTGCTTTTCGGCCGAGACTGTACTGTGGGAACCACTACCCCCAAGACAGGCCCCACCACCGCTCTCCAACGCGTCCGCGCCGCTGAAAGCAGCACCACCTCGACCTCAGCCCCGACCAGCACCTGGAGTTCAGTCGAAACTATCCGACATACTCGGGTCGGGGTGGCTCAGGCACTCATGGGAAGGAGCCAGCGACTCAATCTCGCTTCTTCGCGACCGGAGCACTTCACTTTCAGTTTCACCCCCACACACACCGCCACGATGGTCGCAACCTAGGCCGGCTCACAGCGCCCCCTCGCAACCTCTCAAGAACTGTCGCCATAGCAACCTCGGTGGCACTGAGACCTAGCACCACCCGCCGCCGGGAGGGGGAGGAGCACGGCCCGCCAGGCGGCCAAGACGCCGGCCCGCCAGTCGCCATAGTGACACGCATGTTTGGGTCAGGCGTGGTATTTGTGAGAGTTGTCCCCATCAGCTCGGCTGCTCGGAGTTAAAGGCTCTCGCCTGGATGTCAGGCTGTGTATCCAACTTCATCTGTTCAGAATTGATGAGTCAGCTTGCCCCTCTTCTCCCCTAACAGGGGCTCAACTTCCAACAACAAACAAGTTTGTGGTTTGTTTGTGTCAGCAGCTGGTTCTGAGGCCTCGGGATGTATTTGAGTCACACCTCCCTCAAAAATCACAAAAGCTTGGAAATGGCATTTTCAAAAAGACAATATTCTCTTGTAATTGTTTCCTACAGGAACTAATAACATACTGTGACCGTAACAGGAACAAGATTGCAGCTACACATGCTAGGAAACCTGTAGCTACAGGTGTCTTCTTTTAAAAGCATCATACTACACTGTGCATATGCGGTTTTTCACAAGAAAGGGGTTTGTGTGGAAAAGTTGTAGGCAAGATTGTAAATTTAAGCCAATAAAGTTAACACATCAACTTTTATATATGTCAGAGTGTCTGGTTCCTCTTTTGGGAAGCGACCTGTTAAGTAAATTGGAGGCTCAGATTGTATTTAAAGATGGAGAAGTACAATTATTTGTACCAGAGACTAAAGCCATTGAGGCAAGGACTTTTATGTTGCAGGGAACACCAGAACCAGACAATTCTGGAGGAATACAGTAAGCAGTAGAAAATGCAGTAACACCCTTGGTTTGGGCCAGTGGAACTCCAGGCCATTCCCAACAAGCTCAGCCTGTAAGCATTACCCTAAAACCTGTATCAAAGCCAGTAAGGCAGAAGCAGTATCCTTTAAAATTAGAAGCTAGAAGGGGAATCAAGAGTCTAATAGAAAATTTCAGGGAATTTGTATTATTGATAGAATGTGAGTCAGAATATAACACTCCTATTTTGCCAGTTAAAAATCCTGGGATGAATAAATACAGGCTGGCAAAAGACCTAAGAGTGATCAATTAAATAGTTCAGGATATCCACCCTGTTGTAGCCAATCCTTATACCTTGTTAACAGCCCTTATGGAATATCACCAATGGTTTACAGTAACAGATCTGAAGGATGCTTTCTTTTGCATACCTCTCGATAAGCAAAGTCAGGGCATTTTTGCCTTTGAGTGGGAAAATACTCAAACTGGCCAGAAGACTCAGCTTACCTAGACTGTGCTACTGCAAGGATTTAGAAATCGTCCAAGGATTTTTGGGAAACCAACTGGCAAAAGAATTAGAGGTCTGGGAAAAGGACAATCCCAAAGGGTTTGTCCTGCAGTATGTTAATGACATCTTGTTAGCAACTGAAACTAATGAAAAGTGTATGGAATTGACTATCAGTCTTCTAAATTTCCTATGCCAAGTAGGCTACAAAGTGTCTTAGGAAAAATCTCAGACCATGAAGCAGCAAGTTACCTACCAAGAATTTGAAATAATACCGGGACAGTGGAAATTAGGAACAGACAGAAAAGAAGCCATTTTCCAGGTACCCCAACCTGTGACTGCCTGAGATTTAAGAGCATTCTTGGGTATGGCTGGATGGTGCAGATTGTAGGTTTCAAATTATGAACTTTTAGTTAAACTATTGTATGAGCTTTTAAAGGAGGCCCTGGAAGGACCTTTGATTTGGACTCCTGAGGGTGAACATGCATTCCGTAACTTAAAGCTGGCCTTGATGTCTGCGCCTGCCTTAGCACTTCCAGACTTAACAAAGCCCTTTGAGCTTTTTGTGCACAAACGACAGCACCTAGCCTTCAGAGTTCTGGCTCAGAAGGTAGAAGACTTCAAGAGGCCTGTGGGGTACTTTTCAAAACAGCGTGACAAGGTCAGCCAGGGATGGCCCAGATGCCTGCAAGCCTTAGTGGCGACTGTTCTCCTCATCTAAGAGGCCAGGAAATTGACTTTGGGACAATAGATAGCAGTGTATATTCCACATACTATAACCACTGTATTAGGACAAAAAGAGGAGCATTGGCTTTCCCTGAATCATATGCTGAAGTATCAGACTATTTTAATGGAGCAAGAAGATGTGGAGTTGAAATTAACCACAGTGTTAAATCCAGCCTAATTCCTGAACACCCTGATGCAAGGGAATGAACAGTTAACCCATGATTGCTTACAGACAATTTAGCAAGTTTATGCAAGGCGACCAGGCCTACAAGACACACCCACTGAAGATCCAGAGTTCTTTGTAGATGGAAGTAGCTTGGTGCAAGATGGAAAACGAAGAGCCAGCTATGCCATAGTCATGTCAACCAAGATAATAGAAGCTGCACTGCTGCCCACGGACACCTCAGCACAAAGGGCAGAGCTCATAGCCCTATGAAGAGACATGGAATTGGCAGCAGGAAAAAGACCAACTTGAAATATGCTTTTAGCATTGTGTATGCCCATGGAGCTATATGGAAGGAAAGAGGCCTATTAATAGGACAAGAATCTCCCATTAAATATAAACAAGAAATATTGTCCCTTCTCAATGCTATCCAACTGCCCAAAGAAGTGGCTGTACTACACTGCAAGGTACATCAGTGTGGAGATTCCCGAATTCATACAGGAAATAGACTTGCAGATAAAGTAGCACGAGAGGTAGCACAATAAGGCATCCTAGCATTAATACCTGATAAAGCTATGTCACTGCCAGAAGGTAGCCCTGGATATAGCCAAGCAGATTTAAAATTAGCTACTTATCTAAAAGCCCAAAATAAAGAGGGTAGATGTCTGGGAACTCCCAATAACCAGGTCATAGTCCCACCACAACTGATGTTACAAATTGTAAAAGATAAACACCAGCAAACCCACTGGGGAATTGATGCTATGATGACAAGTCTATGGACTCAGATACTCAGTGTTCGGATGACAAAAATTGTCAGGTCTATTACAGAAAAATGCCAGATATGTCTTAAAAATAATCATTTGAATTCAAAAAGACCACCTATGGGGATTACTAAAAGAGGAAACACTCCCAGGGAGTACTGGCAAATTGATTTTTCTGAGCTACCATGCCAACAAGGATACAGGTATCTCCTAGTATTGGTGGATACCTTTTCCAAGTGGCCAGCTTTCCCCTGCCTCACCAACAGGGCTAGAGAAGTTTCCAACATACTCCTCAAAGAGATCATACTCAGGTCCAGAGTGCCTATAGGGATGTTATCTGATAGGGGACCTCATTTTATATCTGAAGTGTTACATCAACTTAGTAAACAGTTGGGTATAAGTCAGGATTTACATACTCTGTGGAGCCAACAATCTAGTGGAAAGGTTGAGTAAATGAATCAAACTTAAAAGAGACAAATTAGCAAAATTTGTCAGGAAACTTTCTTGAAATGGCCACAGGTGTTACCATTAGCTTTGTTATGAATTAGAGTGCAACCCCAAACTAAACTGATGGCGAGCCTGTATGAGTTGATGTTTAGAAGACCGTATTCTGTTGCAACTTTCTCTGGATCTGAAGAAGAAACTGGGAATCAGGAAACAGAACAATATTTTCTTTCATTGGGGAAATCTTGAATGAACTAAATAGATTTATCATTGTCTCAGAACCTCTTACCCTAGACACCCCAGTTCATTCATTTCAGCCTGGGGATCACATATACATCAAGACCTGAAAATCTTAACCACTTCAGGAGCAGTGGAAAGGACCTTATCTAGTTCTGTTGACTACAAGAACAGCAGTGAAGGTGAAAGGAATTAAATCCTGGATACATTGCACCTGAATTAAGAGGGCTCCCAACTCAGAGTGGACAGTGGAAAACACCAGACCCCTGTGGCTGAAAATTTTGAAGACATCTGTAAACGAGCAGCAAAATGTACAGACTAATGTTTATGGGAATCTTTTTATCTTCAGGTGGAGGTGTTGAAGAAAATTAAATTTTGACTTTAATCCAAGGGTTTGGTAAGATTCTCAATCTGTCCAGCATTACAGCCTGCCTCCCTATCCCCAGTTCAGCAGGGAAACCTATTCCTTGGGGGATTATCCCTATAGATCTGTGAATAGTGATTCAATATGATAATCTGACTAATGCAATAGCAAAGGCCAATATCACCCATTATTTGGATGAGAAGGAGAGATGTAGGCAATGAGGAGATGGTATTCTTGAGGATCCAACAGCTTGGAGGCCAGGAGATAATAGAACTGTTTCTGGGAAAAAAAAGAAGTAAGGAGTGTCCAACAGGATCCCATAGTCTCAACCAGCATTTTTTAGAATTCGCCTTAGCAGCTTCAGGAGGAGGAACAACCCGGCTGTGAGATTTATGTTACTAAAAATCACACCCAAAATGTTTCAAACTTGCCAGAGTATCAAAGTCTCTGAACCAAGCCTCATACCTGGATGAAGCCCTTAGACAGACAATGGAATGTCCCAGATAAAAAGGCAAGATGTATTCCATTTGCCATCTGTATGGCAGTTGTCTTCTGTTAAGTGGGCAGTTTTCCTTATCTCTTCCACAGCCAATCCTCTCTCGGGGGAGACATCTGCTGATAATAGGCTATTGAATGTCACTGCATGACTAATAAGAATTATAACATCCCATTGTGAGATGCTCCGCCAAGAGGGAGGAGCCAAGCATTTCTACCTGGATATAATGAGTTTCTAGAACACCAGCACAGTTTTTTCTGCACTAGATTTCCCAGAAGAACAGCTGCCTCTTCCACTGCAGGAAGACTACACCCTTTTCTACAAAATCACTGCTCCAACAGAACCACACCTAACACTCCAAGAAAACTGCAGCCATAATTCCCAATTAGACTGCTACCAACACCCTGACTAACAGAGTGTCAGGTTGTATTCTGACTCTGTCAGTGTTGTTTTAGTTCACTGCATTGTTTATTTTATCTTTTTATTTTCTTCCCTAATAAAGAACTGTTATTCCTGCTCCCATATTTTTGCCTGAGAGCCCCCCTTAATTTCAAATTTGTAACAATTCAAAAGAAAGAGGTCTACATTTTTTTTTCCATTTCAAGGGAGGCTCCTGCTTTCCTTAACAGACACCTGTCTTTCCAAACCAAGACATGGAAATACTTGGGGAAGGTGGGATGTTGTCTAGATTGGGGAATCATATCTATGTATAATTTATGTAAAAATCAGTGGAGGTGTGGAGAAAAACAAAACAATGGAAGTCAGCCCAGCACTATAAGCTGGATGGCCAAATTACTTGTAAATTGAAGTAACCAACCTTTAAATTGCATGAAATCTCTGAAGTTCCTTCCCCAGGTTATACTGTTTGGGCTACCTCAGGCAGATATTGGGCCACCTGACTCCTGTTTGGACCCACCACCAGGCAAGTTACCTTAGAGTTATTAACCTTATGCCCAGCTTGGAAAAGAAGCCCCATAAAAGCCCAGTATTGGGGTATGGTAAAAAAGACACCAAGGATGAATGGACAGGGCCTTCAGCTTCCATACAGTTTGGATGGGCCATGTAGAGTTTGCTCTTGTCAGAAGCCATGGCTCTGGAAAACAGCATTTTGTTAGATAATCTAACTTGGCAAGTAAAGAAACTATCCTAAGCCACAGAAAGGGGATTTCAAATTATAAATTGGGAAATACAGGCAAATACTAAATTGACATTACAAAAAAGACTGACCTTAGATCTATTACTGGCCAAAGAACAAGGGGTCTGTGGGTATTTAAAACTGAATAGAGAACATTGTTGTGTACACATCCCAAATGTAACAGAAGATCTCCAGAAACAACTTGACAAAATGCGGCAAGTTGCTGAAAATAGCAGTGCTATCCAAATGGCCTCAGAAACTAATTGGTTCGATAAAATTCTTCAAGGAATAGGAGGATGGTCCCTGAAAGGATGGCTGGCTGGAATACTGGAAGCTATCATAATTGTGATTGTGATTGTAATAATTATTGGTCTTGCTATTGGTTGCGTTTGCAAAATGATCAGTCATAATCTTGCAGGAATATATGTGACTATAGATAAAACCTGAGTTGAAACTTGTCAAATGGCCTAAAGGAATTTGAGATGTTTCAAAGGGGGGAATTGATACGAAAAGGCTTAATCCAATTTCTACTGTGCCCATGTACTTTTAGCAATAAACAGGGTATGTAGCATCTGCTTTCTCAGCAAGAACAGTTGGAAGATAAGGGGAAGACATCTGTCTTAGGAATGCAGCTACAGCCAAAACAAGAACTGAACCTGGGAACTTCAGGAGGGTTTTATGGTAACAAGCAAATCATAATATGCATGTGGTGACTGCATATAAGCAACACACTTGTAGAAGATACTGTGCATGCAAGGCCCAGAGGCCTGTAATAAATAATGCCCTTCTTAACACTAAATTGGTGTTAAGGACTCTTATTTGACTGGTTTTCAGTTCATTTTGGTGACACTGCCAGGTTTGGGGCATCCACAATCTCCCTGGGCAAACTGTTCCAGTGTCTCACCCACCCTCACAGTAAAAAAATTCTTCCTAATATCTGACCTAAATTTCCCCTCTCTCAGTTTGTACCCATTACTCCTTGTCCTATCACTACAGTTCCTGATGAAGAGTCCCTCTCTGGCTTACCTGTAGGCCCCCTTCAGGTACTGGAAGGTTGCGATGCAACCTCCAGGCTGAACAGCCCCAACTTTCTCAGCCTGTCTTCATAAGGGAGGTGCTCCAGACCTCTTATCAACTTCAGGGCCTTCGTCTGGACTTGCTCCAACAGTTCCATATCCTTCTTATGTTGGGGACACCAGAACTGTACAGAGTACTCCAGGTGTAGTCTCATAAGAGTAGAGGGGGAGAATCACCTCCCTTGACCTGCTGGCCATGCTCCTTTTGATGCAGCCCAGGATTTAGTTGGCTTTCTGGGCCGTGAGTGCACACTGCCAGCTCATGTTGAGTTTTTCCTCAACCATCACCCCTAAGTCTTTCTCCACAGGACTGTTCTCAATCACTTTTCCACCCAACCTGTAGGTGCGCCTGGGATTGCCATGACCCAGGTGTAGGACCATACCTGAGGAAGCCTACACTAGAGGTTACACTAGTAAGATTGGGGATGAAAAGATCTCTTTCTGACCTTCTTCAGCAACTACTGTGTCTGTTCACTGCCTCTTTTAGTTGCTCCCATATGGTCACAGACTGGTGCCTGGTTGCTGTTTTGCTCTTACCTTGATTCTCCCACTGGGCTGGTGGAGTGGCCTCCTACAGAGAGGAGCCCTTCCTATGTGCCCTTCCTTGAAAACTGCCGTGCCATGCCCTGGCTGATGTGGCATGCCCTGTTTGCCAGCTGTCTTGGTTTTGCTGCGGGTTGCTCATGCTCTTTAGGGGCCCCTTATGAGCGAGTGGGAGTGGACACTGTTTCTGCTGGCTCCGCCCATGCGAAGTCACTGCTCTAGAGTGAACTGCCAACTATATGGATCTTGGTACTCCTACTGTTTCCCTGACTCTAGAAACTTGCCCCATTTGCAATGACCCCCCTGCTCTGCTGGGGGAAATGCCTGCACTGGATCTGTTCACCTTGATGAGTGATGGTGTTCAAGGCCAGGCTGGATGGGGCTTTGGTCATCCAGGTCTGTTGGAAGGTTCCCTGTCCATAGCAGAAGGGTTGGAACTAGATGATCTTGAAGGTCCCTTCCAATCCAAGCCTTTCTATGTTTCTGTGATTCAGGTAGAGTAAACAGGTGACTATTTCTACTGTATTGTGCTTTCATAAAACTGCTAAGAAGTTAATCACCAAAGAAGAACTCCCAAAGACAAAAGAAGTTGCTTAGCTTGTCAGCATCAGGGAATTTGAGATGTTTAAATATGACTCATATCTAGAAGTGAATATTGCAGAAGCTAGTGGATGATCTAATGTCCAGTTTTAGTATTATGGGCCAACACCTCCCCTTGCAATACAAAACTATAATTGTTCCTTCATATATAAATATGTTTTAAAGCACTTTCTGGGAATCTTTCACAATGGAAAACAGGATGGGTTATTTTAATAATTCCTGAAGTCACTGGGGTTCTCTTTAACATTTAGCATTCTCTGATTCTTGAACAGAGAAGGATACAAAATGCTGGCAATAATACTTGTCCAATAGCATATTCAGCTAGTAGTTTCTGATTTTAATTTTGGGTAGTTTACCTTTTATTAGGAAAAATCCTATCATCACTGCAAATTATTGGCCTACTGTCTATACAGTGCTGTCTGAAGGTCCCAACACAAGGTTTTCAGGAATATGCAGATCACAGTCATTTACAATCACATGAGATATTTGAGCAAAGTATCTTTTGCTTTGTCCTGAACCTTATATAAAAACTCTGGATAATGCCCTGAGATTTTTGACTTTTCATTAGAAAACAATAGTCTTCCTATGAAAGCCTCCTCACTTGTTTCTTGAACAATTAGAAATATTCATTGCATGCCTTGCCTGAAATAGGTGGGTAAAACAGAAAGTGGAATAACATTCTGCTGTAGCAGTTAAGCCATAAGCCAGACACAGCCTGAACACAAATTGTTCTCTGAATGACGTTATTACCCCTTTTTACTCTAAAAAACCCTATTGTTTCCCTTTCTCAACTCTTACCAAAAACCTCTAACCTTATACCCACTCCCCCATCCTTAGCTTATAGAGAGAGAAAAAAAAGGGGGGGGGGGGAGGAAAGGAGGAAAGGAACAAGGGAGAAAACACTCCCCTCCCACCATAAAGACAACAAAATTTACTTATATTCCCTATCAGAAGCCCCATGCTTAGATGAAAATTGCAATCTAAAATTATACGATCGGAACAAACAAAAAAAAAATTGCTGTCTCCCTATTCCTACCCTGGATAGATGCAGCTAAAGCCCTTGGTGAAATAAATCACTTAGGGTGCTGGCTCAGCAAGCAAGCCAACGCTACATCTGCCATCCCAAGTGATCTTTTAAAGGAAGAAGAAACCACGAGACATGCATCACTTCAAAATCGAGCAGCTATCGACTTCCTACTGCTAACCCATGGACATGGCTGCAAAGACTTTGAAGGGATGTCTTGCTTCAATCTCGCTTCATGCTCGGAATCCATCCACGCAAACATCCAGAAAC
This sequence comes from Anomalospiza imberbis, assembly GCF_031753505.1. Lineage (NCBI taxonomy): Eukaryota > Metazoa > Chordata > Aves > Passeriformes > Viduidae > Anomalospiza > Anomalospiza imberbis. The sequence goes on from NC_089720.1 coordinate 4,437,307, forward strand.
TGAAGGAATTTGTGAAGAACTTAAAAGTAGAAAACAACCCAGACTGGGTCAATGACCTTTTCGGTCAATGGGGATTAACGGGATGGGTTGCATCTTTGGTTAAGGGAATTTTGTGGATTTTCATTGTAATTGTCATTGTATTAGCTATGTTCTCATGCCTTGTTCATTGTTATAAAAGAACTATTGGGAACGCCTTTTTACTAAATACAGAAAGTGGAGTTGTAGCAGCCAGAGGCCCTGCAAGGCCTCCCTGGCGGTCACTTGCCTAAGATAAGAAATGCCTAGTCATGATGACTGGACCAAAGGAGCCCCTCTTCCGCCTTTGGACCCTTGTTATCTCTCTGTAAGACTATAGGTCATATTCGCCTCGACCCTTACTATTGGACCATTTCCTAAAACCCCTGCACCCTATATAAACCCCCATTTCTGCCCAGTTCAGCAGAAGAGCTGTCACTGAAATCCTTTGCAGGAGCTGCCAATAAAGACACCGCTGTGGAACTTCATACAGCCTTCTCCTCTCTCTCTCCCTGTGTCTGCCCAAGGCACTTAGCAAGCAAAGAGCTGAAATAACTGAAGAGCTGAATTCACCAAAGAGCTGATCTCACTTAAGAGCTGAGCTGCTCGCTAAGATTGCCTGTGGCTGGGAGCTTGCCTGAGGGACCTGGACAGGTTGTGCTTATCAGCCCAGTGCTATCCGGGACACCTACGTCAGCCGAGGTCGGATAGACCCCGGGAACCCCAGGCCGTAATAAAGAACCACAGTATATTAGCAACTGCAGTAGAACCCAAACCATGCTTGGCCACAAGCTGACGTAGTTCGCATAGAGCTGGCCATTGAAAAGGGGTATATTTATCAGAGCTAGTTCCATTGCCCATTATTACAGGATAATCTCCCGGTGTCTCATCCTTTGGTTCCCCGCCCCCAGACACAGGAACATCAATGAGTTCTGCTCCCTCATAATCTCCACTTGCGATAGCAGCAAGCTTTACATTTCCCAGACGCTTGCCGGATCTGGCAGGGCTGTCAGCAACAAGACAACTATGGTATTGTCATGGTGTTCTGCAGGGGGACGATGATCCCTTGTGTTCCTTGCCGGCGTGTAAGGCTGTAATTCCGGTAGAGGTGGGGCTGAGGAGATGGCTGCTCCGTTTCCAGGTCAGATGTCTGCTGGGGTTCCTGGTGGTGACGTTCCCAGACCCACCCTTGGGGGCAGGGTCGGAGGCAGGGCCACTCCCACTAGAGGCACGGCTGTGTTCCTCGGCTTAGGTGTTCCTGTGTTCCACCATGCTTAGGTGCGGGGCCCCGCCCCCTGACGCAGGCAGGATCGGGGGGGAGGGCACATCCCCCAATGTAGGCGTGGCCAGGCTCCACGGAGGCGTGGCTTTGCAGCCAGCCCACTCCGTCTCAGGAGGGGGCAGTCTTGACGCTTCCATGGTGATGGGAGGTGCAGGCGGTCCTGGTGCAAATGGTGGGGGGCCGGTCTCAGCGTCTGCGTGACACGGTATAATAAACGTGGAATTCCCCTTTATCCCAGGAGGGGTCTGAGCGGCCGCTATGTGGTCTGGTCCCCCAGAACAGGGTGGCATAGCGTGCCCGCCTGGATTGGCGATATATTGGTCCGAGGTGGCTGCATAGTGATTACAGCAGTCCGGAGTGGACACGGAGTTGCCGGGGCTGTGGCGGCTGCCATCTCTCCACGTGTCTGGATTGCGCAATCCAACCCCCCGCCTCCTTGAGCAATGCCGGCAGCCGCAGCTCAGGCAGCCTGTGGATAGTCGATGTTTCCTCGGATTGCGCCACTCCCCACGGTCGCTCCGCAGCGGTCAGCCGCAGTCCCATTGTAGCAGCATTTTCGCAGCAGCTGGGGCCGGCCGGCTCCCTGGGTAATGCCGGCTCCTGCGCGGGGTGGAACAAAGAAGCGGCTGCGCTGCTGCCCTTCCCCCTTTGCCTTTCATAATCCAGTTGTTTTAACAAGTCCAGAACGAGCGTCCATGGTTAGGTACCGATGGCTGCGTCATCACCAAATGAGGCTGCTGCAAATACATTTTGTCCAACTGTCATGGTTTGACACTGGCGCAATGCCAGCACCCCCATGAAAATGCACCTTCCCAAATAATTGCTGTAAGATGTGATCAGGAACAGAGCAGAGCAGGCCCAAGCTTAATAACAAAGAAAAAACTTTATTAAACTACTACTACTATAAAAAACACAGACACTAAATCCAGGATGAAGACCCTCCAAAACACCCCTCCTCCTCCCATCCAATTTCCAAACAAAACCAGTGAGACACCACCCAGGATTCCTGATCAAGTTGCCACCCTTCAGATAATCAATACTCAATCCCTCAAAGGAGAGAGAAGGAGAGAGAAGTCTCTCTTGCACCACAGACTCCCCCAGGAAACACAATTGTCACCCTTGTGTTTCCATGTCACACATGGCAACCGCCCGGAGAAAATCTGCCATGGTGACACTCTTCTTTCCATGTCACAGTGCTCTCACCACCGTGCATGGACAGACTGCTCATAGGGCTCCTTTAAGGATGCTTTGCCACGGACTAAAAGAGACAACAGTTCAGCATCTCATCTTGGGACCACAGTCCCCCCCATTTTCCCCCTGGGGCCAAGGATCCAAGAACAGAGATCATCTTCTTCCTGAAGACAGAGGGCGCCACCATTCCCTCCTCAGCTTTCCTCTGTTCTCTCCATTTCTGCACTGGTGGTTGGTGAAGCAGGTCTCTTTGGTTCACCACCGCATCCCCCTAAAATGCAGTTTCTATTGCAGGAGAATTTGGTTCAGTCTATGGCTAACAAGAAAAGTCCAGCCACAAGCCACTCCATCATCTCCTTCCACCCAAAAATTTCTTCTTCTAACATCTCAGATCCCAGACTGCCTCTCTTCTACTTCAAATCAAGGAGGAGTAGTGTTTTACAAAGCCTTCATTTCTTAGGAAAGGGTTAAAAGTTTAGACTAACCGGACGGCTGAAATCTCTGCCCAGAAGCCAATTCCCAAGTCCAAGGCTGGGCACCTCCCCCCCCTTCTCCTTTTCCTCCACTGGTAAATTTACAGGTGCCGTCTGGACTCTCTGTCTCTTCCCCCGGGGGATGTGGGGGGGGGGGGGGGGCAAAGGCATCTCTGCTTCTCTCCACCCTTCCATCCACAGGAGCTGGCTTGCCCAGCCTGTGGCTGGGCAGGGGAGGTCTGCACTGCACTCTGACTGGAACCAAAGAGAAAGCTCCCCTGGGAGTTCCCGCCCCCAACCCCCTGTGCTCTCAGAGGCACGCCCACACCCCCAGCGGCCACCCGAGGCGCCAACATCCAAACCCGACCACCGACTGGCCCGACCCAACCTCCTGAAAAAAAATCACTTCCATGTCAAACCACAACACCAACCCTCTCCCAAAAGGGCAAATCTAAAACAGTCCCTTCTGATACATCCAGCTCATGGCTTTCACACCACATGAGCAAAGCTTGTAGAGCTTGTTCATTGTAATTAATCCCTCTCCTTTTAAAGAAAAAGATCCATGCCTTCTATACGGAGTCTTCTGGTACTGACATCCAGGCTCTCATGGTTTCCTAGGTGATTCCAGTCCATAAAAACAGGGCTGGAAACTTCACAGCCCTTTCCGCTGTCTACCTAGCAAAGTCCCAGTTTTTCACTGTGACGGCTCTTCCACCTTTCCGGCTCTCATGCCAATTCATGTGACATTCACATTCTCTGGACAGCTTCTCTCAGGACAAGCACAGAGAGAAGAACAGAAAACAATCTTTATCTCTTCTCCTTTGTTTTCTCCATGTGGAATTTGGTATGGAGATTGTTTACCTGAAGTGATTGCTTGATTGGATTCTGGTGAAGGTTGTTTGGGTTCAATGACCAATTGGATCCAGCTGTATCTTGGACTCTCAGCAGGCAGTCACGAGTTAGTTAGTTGATGGTTGTTGATAGGTTAGTAAGAAGTATGTATGTAGAATAGGATAGTCTCTCTTTAAATAGTATGTTAATGTCTTATAGTATAGTTTTAATAAAGCAGATCCTTCAGCCTTCTGATCTGCAGCCAGACATCATCATTTCTTCCCTGTCGGGGTTGCCCTTTTTTAATATAGATTCCCAGCTTTTAAGCTGTCTTGGTTTTGGACTGATTTCCAGCTTTCACACCCTTCTGGCTATCGCGCCAATTCCCAGCTTTTACGCTATCTCCCGGTTCTGGACCGATTTCCAGCTTTTATGCTGGTCCAGCTATGATGCTGTAATAAATGAATGCTCCATTTTAATAATTAAAGAAATTTATTAAATGGTCAAAGTATAAATTTGGAAAAAAAAAAGCCACAAGTGATTCGACTCTGAGCCAGGTGATCAGTGTCGGGGAGACTTAGGACTTGGCCTCTATTGCAACAAAGTCCCTGTAGGTCTCCAAGGCTCAGTTCTAAGGGGTCCATTTTTATACTGTCTCTCGGGCTTTGGAAGGGGGTCTTCTTTAGCATATTATCGCGCTTTTCCTGGTGGAAAATTGCTGGACTCCTGTCAGGTGAAAATTTCCGGGATAAGCTTCTGATGATGCCTATCAGAATGCCTTCTGCTGGGGTCTAGTCAGACGAGAAATCCCTTGGAATATACACCTTTGGAGACAGTGTCTTCCTGGAGTTTTGAATTTCTATCACTTAGCTCGCTTGTTGCCCGACACTGGTTTTAGTACCCAAATGCTGTGGTTTTTAATTTCATTTAGCACAAATTATTTTATAACATATATTACATATAACAATCCCTCCCCTTTTATATTAATTTATTAATTCGTGCTTGTTATGGCAAGTTTCAGCTAGTTCGTTCATTACACATTTTCAAAATTAATTTCCAACATTTATAAAATCTAGCACCTACATTTATTAAATTAACAATCTTTGATGTGATAGATTATTCTGATTTTCATAATTTAAAACTTATATTGCTACATGTATCTTAGGATGTTAGTTTTATTACGAGGTAGCTTAAGGTTTACCATGGCTCCTTCCTAAGCAGGATATTGGTAAAAGACTCTACTTGTTTTCTATGTCTGCTAAAACTCATCCTTTTAGCTATCCCACAGCACCTGTGTTTTGTATATTTCATAATGATCTCTGAGTTGACTCATCTGGTCTTCAAACCTAGCTAAAGTTTTCGCGGCTCTGCTTTTCCTATCTTCTTCTCTTAGTTTCATTATTCTAGATGCCTTAGGTGCTTTTGCTAGTTCAGGATCTACTGGTGTTGTTGCTATCTGCATACTTTGGACAACAGAGTGGATTAACTGGATAAAACATGGTATTAAACAGGGTAGAAACAGCAATCCACCTATTGAACATAATATTAAAAACCCTATCTTCTTCCACCAAGCTGCTCCTCTGAACAATTGATCCCATCATGAAGCTTGGAGGATGGAATTCCACTGTTGGACTGGTACATGTGCTATTCTCTTAATCTCTGCAGCAAGGTTGTTTATAGCCTCCCTATAATCGTCAATTTCTACACAGCATTCTGATTCATTAAATTTTCCACAAACCCCTCCTTCTTCGGCTAACAAGTAGTCCAGAGCTATTCGGTTCTGGTATACAAAGGCTCGCATTTGAGAGTGCTGTTTGGCCAATAGTTGTAAAGCTTCTGAAGTATGATTTAACACAACTTCTACTACAGCCTAGAGTCTTATTCGTTGATTAAGTAGATAAATTGGGGTTCTAAATCCCCAGCTCCCATCTTGAGCCCAAGTGGCCGGGCCATAATAGGCGATTATCCTTTCTGCTGGCCATTCGTCCTCTCCCCATTTTTGGTCTCCTCCTGCTTTTGGGAATTCTAGTTTCAACTCTCTCTTTTCTCTATCCAGAGTCTCATATAGGGGTACTCCCAGTAAATTGCTCTCTGACCGAGATAGTACAAAGAAGGAGGGTCTTATCATACATAAAGTACAGGATCCTTTGCGTTTAGGGGGTAGTTCACTGTATGCCTTTTCCCCGCAAATCCAATATATTCCATTGAGGGCTTTCCATGGGTCTTTGACAGCCCCTGGTTTTTCCAAGTAATCCTTTAGGGCCTCCAAGGATTGGTAAGAGTTAGCTCCAGAGCTCTTGAACCAGCACAATTTAATTTGGTTATCCCAGTCACAATTTATTTCTTTGGTTCGACCCCAATACCCAGCGGGAGCCTTCGGCTGCCTGGTCTTGGTATTATTGTTTGAATTTACTGCTAAGGTAGATATACAAGCGGTATAACCTACCATTTGTGTGTATCTTTTCCCTTCCCAACTGATACAAATTATTCCAATTATTTTTCGATCTAGAACCCACCCTTCAGGCCGTATTACCGTTTTAGACATTTCGGTGTAATTCCACCTCAGAAGTTGCTCTGGACTTAAACCCTCCCCCTTCTATGGCCATTTCTCGGCTGATTTGAGCCCTCCACAAATCCAACAGTTGGATAATCCTAACTCTGTAGCAATCTCTTCCATCAGATCTATGAAGAGGTTTTCATTTGAATCGGTTGAACTCCAGCTGCTATATTGCTGTTCTAACTGCTCATATTGCTCGCTTAATTCTTTTAGCTTCTCCTGTTCGATCTCTTTTTTTCTTACTTCTGACTCCTGTTTCTTTAACTCTTGAGTTATTTGTTTCATTCTACTTTCAGGATCTGCACCTTTTTCATCTTTAGCAAAACAAAAAAATCTTATCATACCATAAACAAATTTGATCATCATTCTCTTTTACAAAATTAAGTAACAGAGGTTCCTTATCAAGAGAAGTTATTTTCCCGTATTTTGTATTCTCTCCTACCCAGTATATCTTTCCCCCTCTAGTACACATTCCATTTTTTCTGGGATCGTAGCACGTCGGACTAGCCTGAGCATGTGCCATAAAGGTGGATTCCATCCTTTCCCCAATCCATACTGTATGGTTACACTGATCACAGATGGGGATATTAGGTTTTAACCCAGCAGCCCTCTTATGTAATATATGTGTTAATGTTTTCATATTCTCTTTCATAGGTCACGCTGCTAACCACCGATCCTTAGGTGTCGCTCTGGGGTCATGACAAATTATTCCTCCTTCTGATTGACATACTTTATATCAAGTGCCATTATACATGCAGCTTCCCCTTTCGTTGCCATTCTTGCAGTCAAAGTTAGTCCGGTATGCCATGATTCTTGTAACTGTCAGTCCTTTTAAGGTGGTCTTAAGGCGTTGCTTCACAGTCTTGGGCTGGACTCTGCCCCTCAACATTGAGGTGTTTCTCAGTGATCAGGCTGACCGTCCTGCCCATCATTAGGCTCAGAACCATCAGAGTTCCCCACAGACGTACCCCTCTGCCTTTGCCTGCACCCACTGGGTTGCCACCAGTGACGAGGTAATCCATCTTCATGGCAGCGGGGGTATTCTTCAAAGGACTCATAAATGGAACGAGCTGCCCACCTCCTCTTAAAAGTGTCCCACCTTGACAGTTTGACTGCATCGGCACTACAAGGTACTTTGTTTAACCTGCGACACTCAATTGTAATGGCTTATGCTCTGGAGTTCAATTTACCTCTCATTCCCTCCTGGAACAACCTGTACCACTCTATAGACTCTAATTCCAATATGCCTGCGTTAGTGGTGACCACTTAGGCAAGGGTGGTTATAGCATGTTCCTCCTTCCAGCACGTTGGACAAAGTCCGTGAAGGCTATATCCTCTCCTACTATGTGCAAACCAAATTTCTTGACAATAATAGCATTTAAAATGAATGAATGGATAACATTCACACCCCTGTATCGAACAACTTATCCCCTTCAGTCATTAGTATGCCGGTGCAATTTTATCTTCAAAATCTCCTGGAGGAGAAGTCACTTTCCATTCTGGTGTCCTCTCCTGACGTTCAATCCTTTTTACTTGGGAAGTGTGAGTCCAACACTTCTCAGCTGTTTGTATTGCTGTGTCTGTGGTTAGAAGCACAATGAAAGGACCCTCCCAATGAGGAGTTAGGGAAATTTCTTTCCAAGCCTTAATCAATACCTCATCTCCTGGTTGTATTTTATGTATGGCAAACCCCAAAGGGGTGCTGTTAGAGGCTGTCTGAAGCCCCCTCATTCTCCTTTTGCCTTCCAATTGCCACGAGGAGAAACCCCTTCCCCCACTACAGTTCCGTCTTGGAGAGAGCAGCAGTGCTGTGCCATCACGTTAGCTGTTCCGAACAAGGCCTGGCAAGGACTTGGCAAGGAATCGGCAAAGACCTGGCATGGACCCAGCGAGATATGGCCTACTGCATATTTTCCCACTCTACTCCTTGAGGCCAAATGAACTTTTGGGGTGACTCTAGTGGCCTCTCACTAAAGACCCCTCATCTGCCCCGTTATCACCGTGATAGATGGAGATCGAGAACCCTCCTCCCAAGGACTAAGACTGAGACCACTACCACAGGGAGTGGGGAAACCACTAATGACATGACCTGTTCTTCAGTAATTCCAATGGACTTATTCTTCATTGTGTTCGTCCTGCCTTGGTGGTTTCAGTGGACTCACCTCTTCCCCCGCAGCAATTACAATAGACTCTCATTGTCCTGCATGTTCCCCCCCTTTTTCCTCTGTGGACTATAACTGGACCCCTGAGTTGACCAGAACTTCGAAGACTTCCCCAACACGACAAGACGGATCCATATCGTCCGGACCACTGAGGATCTCACCTGTGTTGGTAGCTATTCCCATTCCCCTCTTCTCTCTCTCTCTCTCTCTCTATCCTTTTATCTCCTTTCTGATCCCCACTATCGCATTTACTGTTTTGGTCCCTAATAAAGGTGCATTTGTTGTGAATAACTGATAGTCCCTTGTTGTTTGCCTTTTTGCACTTTTGGAATCGGTGAAAAGAACCATCACAATTCCTTTGCCCCTACCGGTGGATCGTGACAGGTGCTTTGCATTATTAATCCCTTCTTCCTTAGCTCTTGCAGATTCTTATTTATTGCTATTAAATATGGCTGAATTTGGCTGTCCTCCAGCTTGAGGTGTCCAACTGGCATCCCATGTTCATATGACATTCCAGAAAGCATTTCAAAGGGTGATAGCCCACTTTTTGAGTTAGGCATAGTTCTTATATTTAGTAGGGCTAAAGGAAGGCACTTGATCCATGACATTTTAGTTTCCAACATCAGTTTTGACAAGTGGGCTTTTAGCATCTGATTTATCCTTTCTACTCACCCTGAACTCTGAGGGTGCCATGGAGTATGATATTCCCAGCAGATTCCTAGAGCTTCGTCCAACTGCTTGATAATTTTTGATGTAAAGTGCATTCCCTGATCTGAATCTATAGAATCTACTATACCATATTGAGGTATAATATCTTCTAGACACTGTCTGAGCTGTAGCCTTGGTGCTTGGAAAGGCCTCCACCCAATGTGTCAATTGATCTACCATTACCAACAGGTATTTATACCTTCCCACTTTAGGTAGTTTAGTGAAATCTACCTGAATCTTTTCAAATGGATGATATGCCAATGGCCGACCTCCGAATTGAGTTTGTCGTGACCTGGCCTTATTTATCTTTTGACAGGACATGCATCCTTGTACCTCCTGTTTAGCTAACTCATAAATCCTTTTGCACCCAAAGAATTTCAAAAATTGTTCTGCAAGTGCTTGTGTCCCCCAGTGGGTCTGCTGGTGAAGCCTATTTAGAATTTTCCTTGCATACTCTTCGGATAATAATTGTCTTCCATCAGGCAGCTTCCATTTACCTTCCTCCCACTTGCCTCCTATTTTCTCGTACCATTCAATTTCCTTCGAGGAGGGACAGGAGGGATAGTCCTGGGTCTTATCCCCTCTAACTTCTGGAATATTCATTACCAATAATGCTGCCTTTTTAGCTTCCCTGTCTGCCAGATTGTTTCCCCGAGTCCAAAATTGCATCCCCAGCTGGTGTCCCTTAACATGTACTACAGAAATTGCTTCTGGTCCTCTAATAGCCTCTAGGATCTGTCTTATTAATTCTTCATGAACCAACCTTCTTCCACAAGTGCTGATCAAACCTCTTTCTTCCCAAATTTTCCCAAAAGTGTGGACTACCCCAAAGGCATATTTGGAATCAGTAAAAATTGTCCCCCTCTTCCCTTTTAAACTTTTGAGTGCTTGTAAGACCACATACAGTTCACAAGCTGGTGCCGACCAGCTGGCACCTAGAGGTCCTGACTCTACTACTTTTCCTGACTTCCCATCTACTATTGCATATCCTGACTTCCTTTTTCCTTCTATAACCCTTGCTGATCCATCTACAAACCATTTTCCCCCATCCTCTAACTCTTCTTCTTCCAAGTCCTGTCTTATCTTTCTCTGTAATTCCACCATTTCTGCACAATTATGATTACACTCCTCCAGTGCTTCTCCGAATAAGAATTATGCTGGATTTTGAGCAGCAGTTGTCCGTAACTCTAAATCAGGTGAATGCAACAATATAGCTTCATACTTCAAAAGCCTAGCATCCGTGAGCCATTTGTCTGCTTTCTGTTGCAAAATGCTTCTTAGATTGTGTGTAGTATAGACCACTAGTGGTGCTCTGAAGGTGACCTTTTTAGCTTCTTCTACTAGTAATGCTACTGCCACTATTGCCTGAAGACAAGTGGGCCAGCCTCTGCTTACGGGATCTAAGAGTTTTGACATATATCCCACAGGTTTCTTGGCTTAAGCCCAATCCTGCGTTAGTACACCATGGGCAGTGTGATTACTAACATCTGCTAACAACTGAAACTGCTTCTTTACATCAGGAAGGCTCAGCACTGGAGCGATTATGAGCATCTCCTTTAATCCTCTAAATCTCTTGTCATCTTGCTCTGCCCATTTTACCCTACCAGTAGTCAATTTTTCATACAGAAATTTCACCTTCTCACTATACCCTTCAATCCACTGTCTGCAGTACCCCACAAGTCCCAATAGCTGCCTAACCTCCTTTTTTGATCATGGAGGAGGTAATGCAATAATTCCTGCAACCCTCTCAGGGTCTAATTTCTTTTTCCCTTTCGTAATCTAGTGCCCTAGATACTTGACCTCTGTCTCAGTAAACTGAAGCTTTGATTTTGACACCTTTAATCCATTTTTTCCTAAAAAGTTCAATAAAGCTATTGTGCTTGCACTCACTTCCTCCTCTTTAGGACCTGCTATGAGTAAATCGTCAACATACTGCAATAGTTTGATTCCCTCTGTGGACACAAACTGATTTAATAGTTTCTCAAGAGCTTGTCCAAACAGGTTAGGAGAATCTACAAAACCCTGTGGCAGACATGTCCACCTGAACTGTTGTTTTCTATTTGTTTCAGGATCCTCCTGTTACAGGTAAAAATTGACCCAGCCAAATTAAAAAGAAAAAACAATTTTTATTATAGCGATCAAATTCTATCTAAGCCAGCCACAAAGAAAAGGACAGTGCAGAGGCCGGGATCGGCGCTGGGTGAGACACAGGTCCAACCGCTCTAGCAGAGGGTCTCCTATGCTTCACGCCATCCATCCTGCGCGAGCAGTTTTTATACAGTTTATTTTGCTTGAGGCCGGGATTTCGGGCGATCAGCCTTTTCTTTCTATTCAAAGTCCCACATATTCATAGTCTCTTTTCTCTGCGCCGGGTTGAACAATTCGAGGTCCAGGAAGTGATGTACATCGATGATTGAGTTACTGGAACCGGCATTGAGATGCATCTTCCGGAGGTTCCAGTGATCCCAATCTCAGGTAGTTGTCGGACGATCATCGTTTGGGAGTTCCTAGATTATCTCGAGAAACGGCCCATCTCCGAGCAAGCCACATGTATTAACTTGCAAATGACGCCTTATCGGCAATGGTTTCAACATACCTGAGGCAACCCCCTTGCCTTGGCTCACCTGCTTTATGTCTATATTTTAATCATATAAAACTTCTACCCATATGCTGTGGTGTGGTTTTTGCTTTGTGTTTGCCCACTATTCTCCTCCCTAATCCCCTCCCCTCCCGAGTTACCAATCTCCCCAAGCCCTTACCTAACTTCCTCCCTCCTAAGTTGTCAATCCTCCCTATCCCTACCCCTTTTTCCAGAGTGTTCCTTGCCTATCTTGTAGAATTTGATACCCCATTTGTTACTTTGTATTATCCCCCTCCCCTGCTCTCCCTGATAGCTTTATAGAATGTTAGTCCTGCCCTAGATTCCTCCCCTGCCATGCCCTCATTGGTTGGTTGCCCTATACCACTCCCCCTATAAAAACCTCTGCAGACCCCCTGGGCTTTGTCTTGGGGTCCCAGGTCGTGGACCTAATAAATCCATCCAGTTTTACCCCAAGTCCCGTGTCATCGTTATCTGTTCCTGCGCCGGACCAAGCAATAACTGGGAATAGCAGAGCTCACAGGGGGAAGGTCGCGCCCCTGCCATTGCTGCCCAGCACGATATGACAGCGCGCTGTGACACCCATATATCACTTTATAGGTGTGAATTATACATACTACACATAACAATCCCTCCCCTTCTATATTAACACCTTAATTCGTGCCTTTCCTAAAAACTCTACATTTAGTGATTCCCTTGTTGATCACGTGTAGTTACCTTCTAATACAAAAAAACTTCTTTAGTTCCTTGTGATCCCATCATCCCATTCCTCTCTTGAAATTTCCTGGTAAAACTTGTGTCTCCTTCTCCCTTTATTTGCCCTTCAAACCTGGCCAAGGCTTCTGCTGCTCTGCTGTGTGGGTTTTCTTCTCCTAATTTCATTATTTTTGATACCTGATTAAATTTTCCTGTTGCACATTCTGGATCCGTGGGCATGGCCGCCACCTGCATCCCCTGTACCACTGAGTGGATTAGTCTGATAAAACAGGGTATCAAGCAGGGCAGGAATATGATTCCAGCCACGGAACATACAATGAAAAATATTACCTTTTTCCATCAAGCCCTGTCAAACAAATGGTCCCACCACGACGCTTGGAGTATTGAGTTCCATTTCTGTATGGGAACGTGTGCTACACCTTTGATTTCAGTTGCTAGGTCTCTAATAGTTTCCCCATAATCATCAATTTCTATACAGCATTCTGACTCATTAAATTTCCCACAAACTCCCCCTTCTTTGGCCAGCAAATAGTTGAGAGCTATCCTATTTTGATATACAAAAGCTCTCACTAAGCTGCCAAAAACATGCCTTGTGAACAAAGGAATAACCCTTAAAAGCAATAGTCTGTTGCATATTCATATATCTCATACATGATGCATAAATTCCTTGCAGATTAAGATTTTTTTCTGGTTTTTGTCAACTTCTTCCCCTTAATCCTGGTGATTCCATAAAGACGGAGAGAAGGTGGAAGAATGTTTGTCTTTTCCGATAAGGAGCCTGTAACTCTTTATGTGCCCTGTCACTGTTATCTCTGTGCGAAGAGTTTCTTGATAATCTTATCCCTTTTCTTGAGCTAGTAAAAAAATATCTTACATCACAGAGTTTCTATTTTAACATTATGTTATGACCTAAAACTATATTTAACACACTACTTAAGAGAATTAATACAGCATAACTTTCTAACATTACACATATAATATTAATTGTAATATTTGCGAAAAGCCAATCATAAAAGATGCATTTTTCACAATGGCCAAAAGCCTTGAAGGACAACCAGACGCCAAGAGACCCTGCACAAGGACCGGGTTCATCCAGAGGACATAATGAGGATGACTACTTACTTCATCCAGACCACCAGAAGATAGTGCGCAAGCGCGGAACAATGAAAAGCTGATTAATATATGAAGTGAGAGTAGGTAGGGATAGGTAATGAGTATGTATAGGTGATGTTGAAACTTTTGTAAATATGTATGATCTTAAGTGTATATAAACAGAGCGTCTGCTCTGTTTGGTACACATGTTTGTGGTGGAGCGTTCCCCCCATGTGCCCAGCGCTGAATAAACATACCTACTTCACAAACCCGCTGGTTGTGGAGTCTCTATTCTGCATGTCATTGTTTGGAGGGGACCCACACCCCTGTGCTTTTGTGTGTTTTGTTGTGAAAAGCCAGAGTTGGCAGGTTTCAGTCCTGAAGCCAATTCTGCAACTCCTATCTTGTGGAGAATCCCCCACCAGTCTGTGGTTTGTTGTGGAGAACTAGAATTGGCAAGTTCTAATCCTGAGGCCAATTCTGCAGCTGCTGCCTTGTGGGGATGGTGTTGTTCCTATGCAGGACTAGGTATTTATCATGCAGCTTCCTCTGTGGGGGCTATAGGAAAACTTTAAGGGCAAATATTTTTTTATCCTTACTTGGTTAATTTGTTAGTCTCCTCCCTACCCCTGGGGTGGACTTGATGCAAAAAATTGGGCTAGGGAGCAATTGGTTAGTAAAAAAAACTGATTGGTTATTAAGAAAGGCTTTAGGCAGTGGCATTACTTGGCACCAAACTCGAACTCAGTCATGTCCAAATAGAAAATCACTGAAACAAATGGAGCAAACTGATAAGGCAAATTGCTCTAGGGCAAAAAACAGAAGCCTGCTAAAATCCTGAAATACAGGCAACTCACATGCCCAATTCACAGCCTGCAACTCCTACAAAATTTTTAAAAGCAGTCTCACTGAAGCATAGACAGATGATTCTCCAACTAATTAAAGATGAAAAGTGGTATGTTTATTACAGTGCTGAGCACAAGCTGAATTATTTCCAAAGGCATGTGCAGAAAGTCATAAGCTCCTGCTCTCTATTTATCCAGAAAAGGTTTACCACATTCAGATGGTTTCTATGATGCTTATTATATAAACATTAGTTCTTACCTAGTATTATAATTAGTTGAATATCCATTACGTCTCTGCAATTGTCCTCTTTAATTGGGTCGGTGGGCTCTGGAGAGGAAGTATAGACGTGTTCCACATGGTAAACTCTTCACCCATGTCAAGTTGTCAGGGCTCCTTGACTTGCTGGTCACAGTCCAAACCTCTTCTCATTCTTAGAACCTAGTGGTATGTATGGTTCCTGCACTCTTACAATACTTCATCTATCACCTGCCATTCCCAACTTTGTTTCAGTTATCCCCACCTGGTATCACAGTATATATTCCTTGCTAACTACATTTCTAAGTTAACCCCTTGACTCATCACTACCTCTGCTGAACAATCTATTGGAGGAAACCCCACTGAAAACCTGTGGGAAAAAACAAAAGCGGTGCAATAAGCACTTCATAGAATAAAAGCTAAAACTCCACCTGAATAAGTTAATGCAATTAACTGTTTCACTCAGGTATATTTTTCTGGGGAAGTTTGTTTATTTTCTCTTTTCTAGGAATGTCAAACATCCCTGCATTGAAGATAAGGAAGACAGTTTTAGAGCAGAGAAACTGCAAGCAGCAAAATCACACCTAAATGTGATAACCATTTCTTCATGTGGACTCTTGTCACTTTGTGTTAGCCACAAGAAGTTTTTACTTCTTTTTAATAATTGGTCTAGTCGGCCAAGTTTTCACTTTTCTTTTATAAGAACCTACCAACCCATGACATGGAGCTGCATGAAAACCAATGAAATTTTAAGTGCCAACATAAGTGCTTGCATTGTCAGTTTGTAACTTTTTGTAATTTGTTTGTGTTTTCACTGCAAGTGACTTGGTGGGACACCAAATATTAGTTAAAGAATTCTACATAATCTTGATTTTGATTTTTGTTTAACTTTTGTCTTTTTAGTAAAAAAAGGTGTGGCTAAAGGTCTTATGGATGTATAATTTGTCTCAACTAATTTTATCCTGAGAAATGGTATAAGAATTTATACATATTTGAAATCATACAAATAAGTACTAACTTTCTGTAGTAAACGCCAATCACTTATTTTAAAAATTTAAAAAAGTTTAATAAAAATAAAATGGAAAAAAAATAATACAAGTATAGTAATAAAGATTAAACAATTAGAGTAAGGACAATTAAAGAGACAATAACAGCAAAAAAAAAAATTACAGCCCGGGCTGGGTACCTCTTTCTGGACCAAAAGTGAGCCAGGAGAAGGACCCCGATAAAAGAGAATTCCCTCCTTAAGAGGGGTAACCTGTTGCATACACAAAGCACTTCATGAATATGCATATTTTTATTTAAAACAAGAAATTCATCCGGTACTTGTTGAGGAATTCCTGTTAATCCCAGGCGCCTTGAAGTCTAAGTCGAGTTTGGAGAAGTTAGGTTTTTTTGTTGATAAGGAAAGCCATAAATTCCTCTCCTCTGGAAGATTTAGGGGTTTCTGTAATTGTTATCTCTGTGTGAAGAATTTCTTGATCATCTTCTCCTTCTCTTGAGCAAAAAGAATACCACACACACATATTTTCTATTTTAACTACTAAAGCTTAATTTCAATTACAAAACTACATTTACTATATTATTAAAATGTTACTACAGCATAACTTTCCAACCTAGCATAATACATATAGTAAATATCTGCGTAGAGCCATATAATATGCATTTTTCACAATCCTTCCTCTTTCTTTTTATAATTACTTTGGCTCGAGCAATATTTACTGCTTTCTAGCCTTCATTTTTCGTTCATTTTCCTCATAAATCAATCTATCTTCTTGAAAGGGGTCTTCTATATTATTTTGTTTCTTTAATACCATAATATTTTCCACCGTTTTTGTTGTATCCAATTTTTGATCCATGGTCACTAATTGCATGCCTTGAACTACACTGGTGATGAGTCGAATGAAACAGGGGATCAAACAAGTAAGAAATATTAGACCAGCTGTAGCGCATAACAGGAAGAAACCTAGCTTTTTCCACCATTCTTTTCCCAAAATGTTATCCCTCCAGCTAGTATTCAGCATTGGTTCCCACCTTTGAACTGGTACATGGGCTATTTTTCTGATATCATTGACTATATCTAAGACAGCATCCCCGTTGTCATCTATTTTTAAACAGCAATCTGATGTATTGAATTTTCCACAAACACCCCCTTCTTCAGCTAATAGATAATCCAAAGCCAACCTGTTCTGATACACTGCTGCTCTGATTTGGGTCTGTTGTCTTGACATTAATGCCATTGCCCGACCAGTTTTGTTTGTTATTATTTCTACAGCAGCTTAGAGTCTTATAATGCGATTTAACATGTAAATTGGGGTTCGATATCCCCAACTGCCATCTTGTGCCCAGGTGGCTGGCCCAAATGTTTCCAATATACGTTCAGGGTGCCATTCCTCGTCTCCCCATGTTTGGAACCCTCCAATTAAGTCTCTCTTGTTTCTTTTTAGATCCTCATAAACTGGTATCCCTAAGTGATCCCCTTCAGGCCCTGGCAAAAGAAAACATCCTGGCTGTATGACTCCCAGAGTACAGCTCCCTTTCCACTGAGAGGGAAGTTTTGGGTATGCCCTTTTTCCACAAATCCAGAATAAGCCATCTGGAGCTTTTCAATAGTCAAATGTTTGCTCATCTATATTCTCCCAAAATTTAGAAATCTCTGGGATGCCAACGTAAGGATTTTTTCCCGTATCATTACACTGAAAAAGCCTGATTTTATTATTATACTCACAATTTCCTTTTTTTTTACTTTTTCCTGGGTCCAGTACATGGTAGGTTCTTCTGGGACCCACCATACAGAAGTTCCATTACTGACTTTATATCTTTTACAGGGAGTTTTTCCTACTTCATGAAGGAACTTTTTCCCATTGCGCCAAAGACATCCTTCCCCTATGACTACTGAACTCAAAATCCACCCCTCTGGTCGGTTTTCTCCCCTTATACTTGTCTGGTTCCACTTAAGGAGCTCAATTGGGCCTAAGCTGCTGCCTTTCCATGGCCATTCTTCTGACATCAGGGCCCCTCCACAGACCCAACAATTGGTTATGTTAAGTTCCTTACTTATTCTTTCCCCCAATTCTACAAACTGATTTTTACCCATCCTCGATATATCTATCTCTTTTTCTAATTTTTGTTCCAGTTTTGTATACAAATTGTCAAGTGAGATTGGTACAGGTTTAGGTGGTGGTGCCGGCTTAGCCTTTTTGTTTATCAATTGCTCTTTTACCAAATCCTGTGCTTTATTCCCAATAGCGTATGTGAAACAAATCCATCTCTCCCCTTTTGGGCATTCACTTCCCATCCTGTTACCACTTATTCCTAAATTCTCAGTAATCCAGTACTTTTGTCCATTGTGCATGCAGTTTCCTAATTTGGATGGGTTATAACAGTGACTGTTGACTTGAGTGTGCGAGATAAAAAAGGAGCCTCGGTGTCTTTCCATATACAGCTTCTGGCAACACCTGTAGCATGGCCTTGTCGAAATCCCAAAAGGGATTTGGGTGAATCAAACAGGGTATATGACGTGGCACTGATTGAGGTTGTAATTCGCCCTCCTCTTTGTATAAATCACAGGCTAAGGCCAAAATACAGGAGTTTTCTGTCCGAAACAGTCCCGATCCTCCTGTCGGTGGTGGCAGTATTCTTTCCCAAGGAGGGTACCGGAGGCGCCTCAAAGTTTGTCCAGGCGGTATTTGAAACCACTGATGTAAGCTCGGTCTTACTTCCCAGTCAGGTGTGATCCTGTGTATATTTCTTGGATCATTCGGGTCTTCCCAGTTCCTTACCAACCATTCCCCGTTTAAGAGTCAATTTTATATCACCTGGTTCAGATGCTATAGTTCACTCCTTAGGTTCTTCCACAGGTCCTTTGATTCTGCTGGCGTGGATCCACCCTCATTCCCTGGTCCGGATCGCAGCCTCGGTCGTCAGCAATACCTGAAAAGGACTTTCCCATTGTGGAGTTAAAGATTGTTCTTTCCATGTTTTTACCAACACCCATTCTCCTGGGTGAATATTAGGGATTTTAAAGTCTAAAGGTGTGGTTTGGGGGATTATTCCTTTTAACCTCAAATTTTCAAGAGTTTTTGCAATGGTGTTAACATATCCTTTAACACTCTTTTCCCCTGCCTCATAGGTAGCATTTTCATGTTGGGTGGTCAGAAAAGGTAATCCAAACATAATTTCATAAGGTGACACTCCCAGGTCTGACCTGGGTTGTGTTTGGATCCTCAGTAAGGCTAAAGGTAGGCATTGTACCCACGACATTCGGGTTTCAACTATTAATTTAGTTAAAGTTCTTTTTAGAGTCTGGTTCATCCTCTCTACTCGGCCGGAACTTTGTGGATGCCATGGGGTGTGTAATTCCCATTTTATCCCTAAGGTCTGAATTAATTGTTGTAATACTTTTGACGTAAAGTGTGTTCCTCTGTCTGAGTCTATCCTATTAACCATTCCATATCTTGGAATAATCTGTTCCAAAAGGGTTTTACTTACCACGTTGGCTGTGGCCTTGGCAGTGGGAACCGCTTCCACCCAATGAGTTAGATGGTCTGTTATTACTAATAAATACTTCAATCTTTGAACTTGAGGAAGTTCAGTAAAATCTACTTGGATACTTTGAAATGATCGAAGAGCTAATTTCCGACCTCCCAATGTGGTTTTCCTCATTACCTTTTTATTTATCCTTTGGCAAGTTATACATTTTTCAGTTACTTTCTTTGCTATCCCAAAAATCCCAATACACCCATAGTTCCTTAGAAAATGATCACACAAAGCCTGAGTACCCCAGTGAGTTTTCTGATGCATGTTTTCTAATATTCTTCTAGTAAGCATTTTATTAAGTAATTGTCTTCCATCAGGAAGTTTCCATTTCCCTGATTCATCTTGTTCAGCTCCTATCTCCTTTAATTCTTTTTCCTCTGCTTCACTATATTTTGGAATTTCCAGTTTCTCCTCATTTGGAGTTAATATTAGCATAACTCTTTCAGCTCTGTTTTCTGCTGCATCCTTAGCTTCCTGGTCCTCCAAGTTATTTCCTCTTACTTCTGGAGTCACTCCCTTTTGGTGACCCTTAATGTGTACTACAGCTATCTCTTCTGGTAATTTTAATGCTTCTAAAACCTCTAAAATGAGCCCCTCATGTACTAATCCTTTTCCCCTTGAATTAAGCAATCCTCTTTCATCCCAAATTTTTCCAAAGGTATGTACTACTCCAAAGGCATACCTTGAATCAGTATATATAGTTCCCTTTTTGTGTGCTAAATATTCCAGTGCCCTTTTTAGAGCATATAATTCACAGGTTTGAGCTGACCAGTTTGAAGGTAATTTTCCTTTTTCAATAGTTTGCATGTTTTTCCCAACAACTACTGCATACCCTGACATTCTTTTTCCTTGTAGACACCTGGAGGAACCATCCACAAAAATTATCTCCCCTTCTGAAAGGGCTTGTTCTTCAAGGTCTTCTCGAACTTTTGTTTGGTACTGGATAATTTCTAGACAATCATGTATTAGATTATCTGTTGGTACACTATAACCTTTTGGAATATTTAACAAACAGGTTCTTTCTGCTCCGGTATCTACCACAAATTCCAATTCTTCTTCTTGGGGACCTACTTTTAAAGTTATCACAGGCTCTAGATGGTATCTGTCCCCTAGAAAATAGAGCCTTTGACACCCCTATTCTTCCTCTGTGCTCATCTCTTTGAAGATTTTCAAATCTTTTGCCCGCTTAGGACAGTCCCTTCAATAATGTCCTTCGCCCTGACAGTAAAAACAGACATTCCTAGAATGCTCCTGAGGTTTGGTTTGTATTGGGGTTTTATTCTTTTCTGTTCCCCTGTCTCTACGACCTTCATATTTAGGAGTAATTGTTTTCTCTCATGGTGACTGCCATAATTTTTGCCTTCAGTTTAGCTTTTTCTTCATATCTCCGGACATAAACTTTCTGAGCTTCCTTCAATAAGTCATCTAATGGTTTATCATGCCAATCCTCAATTTTTTCTAATTTCTTTCTAATATCTGGCCAAGCGTTTGTAACAAAGTCAATCCTTAACAAAGCTTTTCCCACATCAGTTTCAGGATCTATTCCGGAATATTGTTTTATATTTCTCCTAAGTCTGTCTAACCATTCAGTTGGAGTCTCTTCTTTCCCCTGCTGTGTCTCAAAAGCCTTTTTAGCATTTTGCCCTCGAGGTGCCGCCCCTTTTATTCCCTTGATTATTGTATTGCGATAGTCATTCATAAGTTTTCTCCCCTGCTCACTATTTTGACCCCACCCCGGAGGTTGAATTGGCATTATTTCTTCTCCAGAGGGCCCCTGTGGATGTTCCTTATTCCAGGCCTTTATGCCTGCAACTCTGATCATCTCCCTTTCTTCCTGAGAAAATAGTATCTTCTTTATAGACTGCATCTCTTCCCAAGTGTAAATGTTTGGACCTAAAAATTGGTCCAGTTGTTCAGCTGTGCCAATGGGATCCTCTAAAATCCCTTTGATTTTTTTTTTTTTTTAATTTCTGACTTCGGAAGAAGTCAGGGGAGCATTCACAAATCCAGTCCAACCCCCTCCCATCGGGACCTCTCTCAGTGGAAATAGACCAATTTCTTTCTCCCCGTATTTTTCTGTAGCCTTATTTTCGTGTGGTGAGGAAAAATCAGGAGAAAGCTGCCTCTTAACTGCACCTCCAGTATTTTTATAAGGGGCATCTTCTAGGGACAGGGAGCTCCTTTGAACCGGAGCTGCGGTTTCCAAGGGAACGGAGCTCCGGGCAGGAAAGGCGGTGTGAGGAGGACATACCATAGAGGCCAGGTCCTCCAGAGGCGGAGCACGGGCGGGGTTTGCTGCCGGAGCTGCTGAAGGGGGAAGCATGTCCGGGGGATACCGGATGGGAGTGCGGTCAGCCTCCACGTGGCTAATGGCGGCTGAGCCAGCCGCTCCCAGCAGAGGCAGGGCAGCGGCGGCAGCGCTCAGCGTAGCCGGAATGGGCAAAGCCGCGGGGGATGGGGCCGAGAAAACCGCTGCGGGAGAAGCGGCCAGAGACGGGACAGCCGGGACTAACGGGAGCCCGCCAGGCGCGGCTAGCGAACCAGCCGCGGACAAACTGGGCAGGATGGGGGAGGGGGCCGGTCGGGCAGCCGCGAGCAGCGAGGCGGGGGCCGGTACCGACGCGGCAGGCGGCGAAACAGGGACCAGGGGGGTGGCTGCGGGCAGCGGGGCGGGAGCCTGCAGAGCCGCCGCTGCGGGCAGTGAACCCACGCCTGGGACGGGAACCGGGGCAGGAACACGCGGCGAGCCAGGACCCGGGGTAGGCGCAGGAACCGGGACAGGCACCGACACCGGGGCCGGCGGAGCTGAGGGGAGCAGCTCGATGGGACCCGAAACCGGTGCTGGGGCTGCGGGTAGGGCAGGCGTGAATGGGAAGGGAGGAGGTAACATTTCTAAAGGCTCCCATTCTTTTTCTTTTCCTCTTTTTTCCTCTTGCTCCCCTCCCTTCTCTTTCCCTTTTTTCCTTTCTTGTTTTGTTTCGGGGATTTCTGATACCTTAAAGATTTTTACTTTCCTAAAATCCCCTGTCCAACACGTGGCATATTCTCTTTCTCCTGAATTAAACGGTTCCTTTGAGTTTACAAATACATTTAAAGCCTGACAAATCCATTTCTCAAAAGAACCATATCTAGGCCAATAAACGTGGTCAGATCTTATTTCCTTTTTTGGCCATTCAAGCATACAAAATTGTATCATCTTTCTTGCACAAGGGCTTTTTTTTTTTCCCCAGTTGGCTAACATAACTCTCAGGGGACTATCCTGGGGTATCTCCACTGATAATTTCCCACTCTTTTTTTTTTTTTTTTTTCCTGCACTTTCCCCACTGGATTTCTGTACCATTCCTCAAGATCCCATCCACTCACCCCCTGCCTCTGTTCCACCTTCCTCCCCCTACCCAAATACCACTTTTACTACACTCTCAAAAAAAAAAAAACAAACTCCTTTTTCTCACACCGCCCCTCAACACAACACACTTTCCTCCAAGGAACTACAACAAAGCTTAAAATAAACAATCTGCATTACATATACTTTCATTCGTCCCCATTCACTCAAGTTTATTTTCCACTTACTCACACACACAACAAAACAACCACAACAACAAGGTACCTTTTATTTTTCAACACACCTATTACACCTTTAGGTGTCCCTGGCCAGTCCCGGTGTTCTTGGATACCCCTCAATCCGGCTGTGTTGTTCCCAACCCCAGATTCTCTCGGGTGTACCCTCACTCCGGCAAAATTTTACTCAGTCCTTGGTGCTCTCGAAGATTAATATCTCAACCCAGCAGCAACCCTGGGTGCTCTTGAAGATTAATATCTCAACCCAGCAGACTTTTATTCAACCCTGGGTGCTCTTGAAGATTAATATCTCAACCCAGCAGCAACCCTGGGTGCTCTTGAATATTAATCCCTCAACCCAGCCCATTCAATTCAACCTAGCAAAAAAATTTTAAAGGCCCCCCTTTTTACCTTCTTATTTTCCCCAATGGATTATACCAGGAACACTCTCGGCTTCTTCTCTCCAAGGGGTCCCACTCCTTCCCCGAGACCCAATCTAAATTTTCCCCGGGGGGATTCTCTCACTCTTATCATTCGCTTCGTCTCTGTACTGGCCGCTTTTCTCGCGAAAAAGACTGAAACGCAGCATAAGAAACCCCTCAATCGCTTAGCAGGTCTGGGGTACCCAGCCTGCCTCTCATTCACACACATTCATCCCCCCCTTATCCACCCCGACCCAACAAATACTTACCTATCCCTTGTCCTTGGGTCCTTGTTCTTCGTGTACACGTTGATCTTAGGAGCTAATTACCACGGTTTAGGAATTCTTTCCCTTTTCTTTATTGTCTCTTTTTGTCCATTGGATCGTAACCTGCATCTGTCGGTAGCACCAGGGGAGCACAGTGAGGCTGCCTAATCAGGGCAGGACGCGTCTCCCTCACTCTGACTCTCCTAAGGCACCGGCAGAGAGGTGTTAGGAACCATCCTCTGCTACCATTTGTAATAAACGCCAATCACTTATTTTAAAAATTTATAAAAGTTTAATAAAAATAAAATGGAAAAAAATTAATACAAGTATAGTAATAAAGATTAAACAATTAGAGTTAGGACAGTTAAGGAGACAATAACAGCAAAAAAAAAAATTACAGCCCGGGCTGGGTACCTCTTTCTGGACCAAAAGTGAGCCAGGAGAAGGACCCCGATAAAAGGGAATTCCCTCCTTAAGAGGGGTAACCTGTTGCATACACAAATCACTTCATGAATATGCATATTTTTTATTTAAAACAAGAAATTCGTCCGGTACTTGTTGAGGAATTCCTGTTAATCCCAGGCGCCTTGAAGTCTAAGTCGAGTTTGGAGAAGTTAGGTTTTTTTGTTGATAAGGAAAGCCATAAATTCCTCTCCTCTGGAAGATTTAGGGGTTTCTGTAATTGTTATCTCTGTGTGAAGAATTTCTTGATTATCTTCTCCTTCTCTTGAGCAAAAAGAATACCACACACACATATTTTCTATTTTAACTACTAAAGCTTAATTTCAATTACAAAACTACATTTACTATATTATTAAAATGTTACTACAGCATAACTTTCCAACCTAGCATAATACATATAGTAAATATCTGCGTAGAGCCATATAATATGCATTTTTCACACTTTCCCAGTTCCACCTTGGAAGGCTTCAAAATTATTAGAATTTGGCTAAATTTTTAATTTAGTGAAATAAATTTAATTAGTGAATTAAAGAATCTTAACAAAACACAAGCAAATGGTACATGAGAAATTATTGAATCCCCCTTCCTAAACCAGGAGGGGTAGCCATGGACTTCAAATAGGATGAATAAAATACAGAAAAGACTTCTACCAGCTCTCAAACTAATTTACTGTTGAATTTCATGCCATATGTTTTAAGAGAGTATTTGAATTTTGCCTCACTTCTCCTATTTATGCTAATCAGTGCAGTGACTATAGCACATTCTGCAATACACATGCTTCTCAGTTGTGGTTGCAGAATGTAATGAAGGCAATTTACTCACTAAAGTTCAAAAGAAAAAGCTACTTGGGATAATTGAATTAAGTTTGAAAGGTAATTAATTTCATGTTTAATCCCACCAATAATAAAGCCACCGTTTCTGGTTTGTGTCAAGATTAAATTACAACAGTGCTATAATCGGTCTCCCGGAAAACAGAGCATAGCCCTGTGTCCTAGCTTGTAAAATAAGCATGTATTCTATTTTTGCCATCTGTTGGGAGTTAGGCAGTTTTTTCTTATCTCTTTCAAGAACAATGACACTGCCAGGAAGATAATCTCCTGTCAATGGGCTATTGAATTACTCACTGTGGCTGGTAAGACTAGTTACATCATCCCATTGTGAGATGCTCCACCCAGAGGGAGGAGCCAAGCATCCCTGCCACCATAAAACAAGCATTTGTGAGACAACAGACAGCCTTCTTCGCCGGATTTCCCAGAGGAATCAAGAACCAGGCCCAGCTGCTCCTTCGCTGCATCTTCAGAAAGGACCTACACCCCTCTGCAGATTGCCGCTCCAGGAGGAGCAGCCACCATCTGGCTGGACTACTATCAACACCCTGACTTCTCAGGGTGTCAGGTTTTTCTCACTCTGCCAGTGGTTGTTTTTTTTGCTTGTGCTAAATTGCATTGTTATTTAGTTTTTTTCCTTCCTAGTAAAAAACTGTTATTCCCATTCTCATATCTTTGCCTGAGAGCCCTTTTAATTCTGAAATTGTGATAATTCGGAAGGAGGGGGTTTACCTTTTCCATTTCACAGGAGGCTTTTGCCTTCCTTCACAGACTCCTGTCTTTTCAAACCAAGACACCCTGATGTAAGGATATGTTTCCATGAGAGCATTTTGTATGAAAATGTTTTGTGTGTTAAATTTGTGTCATAATTTTTGCTGTTTCTATCTTTTCTCCTATTATCTTTCCTCATTATCTCCGTAGACAAGAGACAATGTTTGAGGCATGGGGTGGAGACTGAAATAGTTCATGCTTCAAACACTGATATAAAAGAGTTTTGCCCACTGTAAGAAAAACTGTATAAAGAAGCTGTAACCAAAGAAGCTTCACTGAAGATACATGACTGGGACTTTGGACTACAGGAAGCCCAGTTAGCACAGGCACTGCCTTTGGATTTTGGTATTCATAACATCCAACCACGAAATTGGATCCTAGTTAAGGAGTAGAAAGAAGCACCACTGGAAGTGAAGTGGCATGGACCTTTCCAAGTGTCACTAAGCACAAAAATATCCGTCAAGACAGCTGAGCACGGGGGACCCATCATACTTGGGTCAAGGTCTCTAAGGCCCTGGAGATTTGGACATCTCAGGTGGAGGAGAAGGATGGGAGGCCACAACTGACACTTTGCAGGAGTGGACCAGAGCAGTAGCCAGTGTGTCGAGACATCAGGGTGTTGTAGTATCCCATGAACTCCCTCCCCTCCCAGCCAATTCCCAACGGCATTGCACCATAGAGTTCTTTCCTCCTGGGGAAAAAGACAGACTCCTCCATAGACTTCTGTCTCACTGATCCCTGGTTTCTCCTTTCCCTGTTCCATCATTGGTTGGATACCCCTGGTGGCTGCGCCCTCTCCCCTGGAGACCAATCCCCCTTGCCGTACCCTTAGCTCCACCCCCCACCCCTTCCCCTTTTTAAGCTGCCTACACCACTTGGTTGCTCTTTCTTGCTGGGTTCCCTTCAGCTACTACATGAGATACTTCGCTGAAATAAAACTTTGCAAAAAGGAGCCTTCTAGCCTCTCTTGCTGAGCCAGCTGTGGTGAATGTTGTGTGTGGATCTGACTGCATTGCCTGAATGTTAACCCAACCTGCTTTTCTACAGGAGAGGCTTGTTGGGAACAGATAATAGGCAGCAGCACCCACCTTCTTACTCCTGCATTTTTATCTGGGGAAGACTCATGTGCCTACCCACAGACTGTCTGCTGAAATAGTCTGTATGGGCATCCCTCCTTTCAGATCTCCAGTCATTGGGGGGCTAATCCTTGCTGTCATTGTTTTCTTTAGGTTATTTCTGTGCCTTCACTCACCACAGGTGGTGCAGAAGACAACTGTGACAATTAGATTAGGAGATTAGATTACACCATTAGGATGTTTTTTTCTTAATAATCTTACCTTTACATTGTCAGTTAGGTTTGAGCAAGAGGTAGGAGAATAGTTTTTTTTTAATCCTAGGAGAAGTAGCAAAAACTTTTAACCTTAGCAATTGTTGGGTCTGCAGAGGGCCAGGAGGATAGTTTGAATGGCCATGGGTGGCCAGCCCAGTTAAACCTAAATGGGGGATCAGCACCCTGAGTGATGTCCATAATAGAACAGGATTTTGGGGTGAGGAAGTCCATGGCGACTTCATTTTTCTGAAAGAGGCATTTATTGTCTAAATAGAACAGGAGGTGTATACGTGGGAAAAAGTGTTTGTGACTGGTCTTTATCTTTGGATTTAAATATACGCAGAAGAAAGGGGAATGTGTGGAAAATTAAATTACTCAAACTGCTGTTTGCAAATAGATGACAATGGGAAAATGTTGAAACAAATAACAAAGGGAATAAGAAAGTTAGCTCATGTACCAGTCTAAATGTGGAAAGGATGGCAAGGGGATGTGTTTTTGTGGTTACCTGGTGGACTATGGGTTAAACAAATGCTTTTTTCCCTCTTATGTGCAGCAGCAACTCTAATCTCTTTAACATACATGATCCATTGCTAAGTGCAACTTATTCAACATGTGATCAAGGGGATGCAGGTAATAGCCATGCCTACTGATCCAGAGATGGCTACAAAAGGACAGAAATTGATGTTGCTGCAAATAATTGCAAAACCAAAAAAAAGACCCAGGAGCAGAAAATTAAGTCAATGATAACTAAAGTTTGTAAAGAGAATTATTTAGAAAATAAAAGAAGGAGGATTGAAAGTAATGAGAGCAATTTGTCTTTACAAAGAAACTGTGGATCTGCTGGTAAATAAAGCTAAATACTGAGAGATAAAAGAAACAATGAGAAGGATTCCACTAATTGATGAAAGGAGTGAGAGGGATTTGCCTTTACAAACAAACTGTAGGTCTGCTGATAAATAAAGTTGGATACTGAGAGATGAAAGAAGCAATGGGAAAAACCATAACTTCCGTAGGAATTCCACTGATTGACACAAGGAAAAGAAAAAGGGGGAGTATATATTAGAAGGGGGTCTTAGGCATTTTGGGAAGTCTGTACCTCTCAAGTAACTCAGCCAATGGAGAATGAGAGAAGGAAATGTGGCCAGGAAATTAGGATAAAAAGGAGGCTGCATCCTCTAAAAAATTGAGAGACCCCAGGGGAAATGCCCCATGGCTTCTCCCTTTATTTGAATAAAGTTACAGGACTCCTATGTCTCCTCTTTGGACATAAACCTCTGGTGTTTGTGGATTAATTTTCCTGACACCTTTTCCCATGCATTTTCCTCAGTAAAATCTGAGTCACAACATTCCAGATTTTCAGGCTATTTCTTCATAAAGCTGCAAGGAAAATGATGCCCATAACATGTAGAAGGATTTGACTACCTATAACCAGCTGCTATAGATACTATAAAGTTCTCTTAAAAAGACTGCATACAAATGAAGCACAAAGGGATAAATGCTTACAAGATGGGTACATTGCTCAGCGATAAGAGCAGGTGACAGGTTATGTTAAATATTGGGCTGTAGCCACATGCCATGGAAGGAATAATTGAGGTTTTTAAATGGCCATGGTTATATTTTTGCTCATGAGTTTGTACCACTCGAAGTATAGCTTCATAATTGCCATAATTATAAGGCTTATGACTGAAGCTATCTTGCTCCCTTAAGACATTCTCAAAATTCATATCTCTGATTCCCACTCACTAAAAAGGTAATTTGGAGTAGTTACCATACTAAAAAATCAACTCAAACAGCCAAAACAAGGAAATACAAGTTACACCATTCAGCTCCATATATACTCATTGGTTTCCTTTCCCAACTTCTATCCTGTCTTTCCAATCATCCATAGATGAACTATTGAATTCCCTCCACCTTGAAAAATCAATATACATTGGTTGTAGAATTAAGTTTTGGTGATTAGAATTACAGAATATTCTGAATTGTAAGGGACCCACAAGGTTCATTGAGTCCAACAGTTGAGTGAGTGGCCCATATGGGGATTGTACCTGTGACCTTGGTTTTAATTAACACCATGCTCTAACCAACTGAGCTAATCTCAGGGTCAGTTTAGCACAGTTAGTGTAGCTTGCATATGTTATAAATGAATAATGTGATGGTTGGCTTTCACGATTAAGAGATAGCTATTATGAGTATGCTAAGAGAAGTTTCATTGATGTATAGTAATGTTATTGTAATATGTCCTCCCACAGTCTTCTTTCCCCTCCCCCTTGTATAGCCTTGTTAGTCAAGGCATTTGGGGAGGGCCAGCTTATTACTAAGAGGCATGACATGACAACACCAGACCTCCAAATTAATAATGATTTTAAAGAGTTAAGATTTTAGCTCAGGGTTAGAACCAATTCATATTGAAGGTAGATACCTCAATGATAGGTTAATGATTATTATATGCTTAAGCTAAAGCTAATTGTAATATTATGAGCTCATTTGTAGAAATAAGTGGAACAAGTGAACCATTATAGGAACATATTGAAACCAGTAGAACAATGCCCAGCACCTGGACTCTGTGTTAATCCATTTCGAAGCAGTGGGCCTTGGATTGTGCCAGAGGGTCACAGAGACCTGACAAAGACCTTCCTGACTTCATCCTTAGAACCACTGACCCAATTCGAGACCATCGACCCAATTAAAGAGAAGAATTGCTCACACGTGAAGGACTAATAACCTCATTTTAATACAAAGCAGGGATGGGAAGTGCTGGGGTTATGCATATGTATTATTTTGGGCAATAAATAGAAGGGAAAGAACCTTGTGCAGTGTGGTCACACATTTCAGGGACAACCCCCCTCATGATGCCCGCCGGCATAGTAAACATACCACTTTCTAACGTTAACTAGTTTGTTGCAGTGTGATTTCATGGTTTACCCCCGAACCCCGGTTTTCTCCCCTGAAGATTTCCTCCAAGGTGTGTCAATCACCCTTCCTTTCTCCACCCTGACCCCTGCCAAGCACTGTCTGTCACTCCTGGAATTCCAGAAGGGAATTGGGCAGATTCAAAAGATGCCCTATACCCCTGGGGGCATTGGGCCATCCAGGTGTCCTTTGTCCCTTGAGACCTCCTCTCCCGTACCTGGTTGGTGGGCTCCCTATCCCTTCCCTCCTCCCATCTCCCAGGTAAAAGGGAGAGCAACCACGTGGTCCAGGAGTTCTGTTGGAGCAGTTGCTGGATTCAGAAGCCTGCGGGCCAGAATAAAAGCTCTGGATTAGAACCCTCCATCAGAACTGACTCCTTTCCTTCACTATAGCCTTAAAAGCCTCTCCGGCAGAGGGAAACCTGAGGGAGCAGACCCTCTACAAGAGGAAGATCCATCCTGCCGCCACCGGAGCTCCGGCATGTCTGGACTTGACTCCATGCGCCCAGCTGCAGCATCCAGCTAGCCAAAGGTGTCTCTGGGGTGAAACACCACAGTTGCTGCTATTTGGTTCAGCTGCAGGGGCCAGACAAGCCAAGGCACATCCCGTCCTCGATATTGGTAATACCAATACTAGTTAGAGAGTCTTTGTCCACGATTTTCAGTTTTAATGATTCACAATCAAGATGCAAAAAAGTGATCTCCACCAATAGACAGCAGAGAAGGAGTTGACTAACAAAACTTTGGAAGGGGCTAAGGGTAAAAAAGGCAGAGCATCCATTTTGTAAATGAGCACGTGGCTGCTAGTCACGGAGACTCCCAGTGATGTAATTTTTCCTTATTAAGTCCTTTGTTCTATTTTTTTTTTGTTAAGGTTTAATAAACCTTTAAAATTTTAAAAGTCAGGGTCATTTCTCACAATTGGGGACTCACCCAGGATAAAGAATTTGTCTCCGTGACCCTGGGAGATTTTGAGAGGGAGCTGCATCCCACCGAGTTCGGCGGCTCAATCGACTTCTCTTTGGATCACCGGAGATTAGCAGGTTAAGACACCAAAGACAGCAAAAGACTGAATAATGAAAAAGAACAGGGGGAAGGTAAGTACCATCCTCATGATTGTTTGGCCAGATTGTTCGTCCGTAATCTGAGTGTACAAACGTCAGCTCCAGGCAAGTAGTACACGGGATCCGTTCTGAGAGTCCGTTGGAACTTAAGGACAATTGGGTGGCTGTACATATAAGGCGAGATGTGTAGAGGAGGAAAGCAGGGACCCCGTGGCCAGCAGAACGTGTGTAGAGGAGGGGCAGAGAAGCTGCAAGTGAGACAAGTAGAAGAGGAAAGTGGGGACCCTGTGGCCGGTGGGACACATGTGATGGAGAGATATGAGATTTAAGGGGACCCAAGAGCATCTGGAAACGCTAGATTGAGGGTCACCAGATTTAGAGGGTGTTGGAGTGATGGTGAAAATCGCCATCCAGAGAGGAATTGCGGCAGCTTTCCCAATCCGCCGGTGCAAAGGGAGCCAGGGAGCTGCTCCACGTGGAGCAGCGACACGCGCAGTGCTCAGCACAGTGGGCTTCTGGTGCGCACTCAGCACGATAACTTCCAGAGCTTGCCAACCGAAGCTTAAGAGGGGGTGCTGCCGCTAGTAGTGGCGACTGGGGAACACTGAGCGCGGGGGTGTCCGGCACTGGCCCAGTGGTGCAGGGTTTCCCGGGCAGGGACCATGAGCGGACAAGGTTTCCTGGGCGGGAAGGCCGCGAACAATGGGCTGTACGGGGTCTCCCAGATGAGGGACGTGGAGAAAAGGGAGGTAGGAGACCTGTGACTGGCAAGATGCAAATGAGAGACGGGTAAAAAAAAGCTGTGAGCGAGGTCGCCGGCAGCGCAAACCACAAGCGGAGGCAGATTTGTGTAAACAGTGTTCGGTAGCGCTAAGCGCAGTAAAGCTCCGATGCCACAGGCTCACTTGCCTGCAGCAACTCAGGGACGCCAAACAGTGGAGCCCAGCAGGACTGACTCAGTGGCAGGGTACCCGGTTCCATAGAGCCGGCACCAGCGGCGAGGAAAACCGCTGCTCGGACAGAGCCGGGTGTATCAGGGGTTGTGTAGAGCCGGCTGCAACGGCGGCAAAACCGCCACTCAGAGGGTGCCGCGTGTTCGAGGCAGATGCATAGAGTCGGTGCCAGCAGCGGAAAAGCCACTCAGAGAGAACTGCACATGGGGTTTTCCAAGCGGGGACTGCGAGCAGAGAGGTTGTGGGGGGTTTCCCAAGCAGGAGCCACAGGCGGGGGCTGGTCTGTGTAAGTAGTGGCCAGCAGAGACCTGGCGTGGTGGTTCCCAGTTCTTGCTGCCCCAGCAGAGGCGGCAGCAGTGGTGCTGGGTGCAGTTCGTGCACAGCACTGCCAAAAGTCTGGGGAAGGCTCAGTTGTGCGAGGGTCTTATAAACTGCAGTGTTCGCTAGCTTGGCGGTGGCAGCACAGCTGCTGGGGACAAGAGCTGGCTTAGTTGTACCAGGGTCTCGGAAACTGCACAAGTCGCTAGCCCGGCGGCAGTGCGAGATGCAGTCTATATAAAAAGCCGCTGAGGGTCAAGAACTCCTGGTTGTGCAGGGGCTCCTCCACAACCCACCGGCATAAAGCCAAGCGGACGCCATGGCAAGGGGGGTGCGCGAACACGTGATACCTCTCCTGTAACACCCGCCAGCATGTAGAACAGGAGCGCCGAAGCCCAGTGCTGTTGTCCCTGGCACTGCCAGCTCAGCATGGAGGGGGCAGCGACTTGGGGGCACAGGGCACAGTTGCACGAGATGCAACTGGCAATCAGTGCCTCTTAGCGGGGCCCCAGCACTGTGAGCTTGCCTGTACAGGGCTGCCTGCGGCAACTCGGGGGTGCTAGGAGCAGTGGCACTGGGCAGGGGTGGCCTGGGAATGCCGGGCTGCGGAGACTTCTCTGCAGTGTCTGCCGGCATGGAGCCGTGTGAGCGTGGGGGACCATGTAGGCAGCTCGGCAGTTTCTTGTGCTAGTGTGCTGAGAAGGGGGGTCTGGGGCACTGACGCGCACAGGCTTCCCTGCTTTCCCATTGGCATAAAGTCGTGCAAACGTGAGACTAAGTGAGCAGCTCGGCAGCTGCTTGCGCTGGTGTGCCAAGGGTACAGGTTGTTTATTTGCTTGTGTTTTCCAAGAAGGCAAAGCTTCTTCTTTCTTTTTCCCTTTTTTTCCTCTCCTTCTTTCTTTCTCCTTCTAGCTAATCACAGAGGTGAGTTCTGTCTGGAAAGTCTGTAGTTAGACTATCAGGGAGGCTGGCTCTGTCTAGAGAGCCTGTAGTTAGACTGATTAAGATAAGACTGAGAGCAAGTAGAAAGTCCCCAAAGAGAGAAGGAGGAAATACAAAGATGTCAAACACTAGCTTAGAGTGTGCTTTGTTTTCCCCCTCCCTTTTACCACTTCCTGCCTTCTTGTCTTTTTCTCTGTGAATACTAATTTTCAATCTGCTCTTGAAGCATACTGTTGAGTAGTACTGGTAGGTCATTACTGCAGTCACTTTTATTTTAGACTCTAACCAATAATGCTTAATTCTGAATACTTAGATTCTCTGTGAGGGGACAGAAAGTTGGCAAAGCTTTGCTAAACTTCTGCTCTTCCATGAAAAAGGTGAGTCTTACAGTGCACTGTAATGCTCTGTTGCCCTCGGGCAGTTTAGTTTGTGTGCATCATCCTGAAAATGTGACTGAGAAATAGTGTTATTTTTTAAACACTTTACCTGAAATTGTTGTTTTCCAGTTAATTTTGATGTTGAAACCATTCATTGTAGCTGCTCTCCATACAAAGAAACCTTTAGACATGTTTACTCTTACTGCCACTAGGAGAGAATTTTCAATAATTTCTGCAGTTTGCAGAAATAGTCATGGTATTTGTGTGCTTCAGTAGTGTTCATCCAGCCACACTTCAAGTGGAAATAAGATTCCCAAAAGACAAATGTTTCAGGTTTAAACTAAAGTGTTTCTATATTTTATGTTCTTTTGCGTGTCAGAGAAGATTTAAGCTTAAAAGATGAAAATCTGCCACTGCTGAAAACAAAGAAAAATTTTACTTTTATGGAACCCTAATTTCACCTCAGATGTCTATGAACTTCCATGTAGTCTTTTACAATTCCTTATTTTTTTAGCCCCCTGTGAGAGACAACTGTTCACTTTAAAAATTTTAAAAGGTTTATTAAACCTTAACAAAAATTCAACAAAAGGACTAAATAAGGAAAAATTGCAGCACTGGGACCTGCCCTTATAGCTGCCCACCACGTGGCCAATTTGCCTTCAAGATGAATGCTCAGTCTTTTATACTCCTGGGGGGTTGCATCAGCCAACCCTGCCCCTTCCCAAAGTCTGTCAGTCAACTCTTCTTTGCCATTTATTGGTGGAGACTGCTTTCTTGTAACTTGATTGGAAGGTCAGATGTTGTCAGGCCGCGCCCCCTTAGCAACAAGCTTTTCCATTCCCATCTGCCCCATGTAAGGGGCACATGTGCATGCCTTCTTTCTACCTGCCCTAGACAACCCAGGCTGTCTGATGGCAACAATACAGAGGGGAGGAGGAAAAACGGAACTATGGGGAGAACAGAGGACATCTAAAGTACAATAACATGACTATACATCAGTAAAGCTTCTCTTAATATTCACACAATATTCATCCCTTAATTGCAAGAGCCAATCATCTCATCCATCTATAACAAACCCCCCCTTTCTTTTTTTATAAGTTATTCGCCTTGAGTAATTAACTCATTTTAATAGTATCTGTTGATGTGGGTGAGGACAGTGGAAAAGGGTTTTAAGTAAAATGATTGGTAGAGTTTGTGAACAGAGGTCCAGTATGGCTTTTACACCCACCTACCATGCCTACAGGTTTGCTGCCTGCAGCAGGGTTATTATAATCTTCTCGCTGGTGAGTACAGGGGCCAACCTGGTCTTGCCCTCTGGTTCTCACTATACTTCAGTTTTAAGTGAATAATTTTAATGTTTTCCACTGTTCCTCCCCTTAACAGATCCTTGTAATTTTCATAGGAAAATTATATTAGTGACTAATACAATTTAAATTCTCTGTTCAAAATGTTACTTGAACAGTTATCTAAAGCACCTAGAGTAGTCGTGAGGCTTTTACTTGTCTTTCACAAAGTACAGTAACAGGGGAGTAGTGTTAGTCTATCAGTATATGAGTTCACACATTTATATGTTATAACAAGTCTACAGCAAACTTAAGGCACGAGGTAAGAATATAAATAACAGCAGTTTGAATGGGTTGGTTTGTATCTCTATTATAAACCAAGTTGAACTCTACATATTGTACACAGGGAGTTAGGGGCTCCTCTGGTCAGTAGAGCTCAGTAGAGATACATACACATTGACGCGCACAAACACACACGTTTGTTTTCTCAGGCGAGACAGCAGCCGGATGCACGGAGCTGTGCATCCAGAGCCGTGTTTCTGGGCATGCTCAGCCCATGTCTGCACGTAAGGGTATGTGCAGAACCAGTACACACACACAGGTACTTGTTTATTTGGATAGAACCCTGGAGTACAGAGGTACCTATTAGCAGCACACACCTGCACACACCCACAGAGCTGTGCACACTCTACTTGCACACACTAGCACACGTGTGTCACAGAGACACTCATGTAGTTTCTACTAATGCACATGTGCTCACAAACACGAGACTTGCTCGTATGTAGAACTTGTGTACATTAACACAAGTATATAAATCTGTGCACACGAATATGTGTAATGTCATCAACATACATATCTTACACAGGGTTATGGTCACACTTGTAGAGCCTGTGCACACTTACAAACACAGGGTTGTACACAAACTTAGTCATACCTGAGAGGGGGTAATTTAACACATGTATATAGTAATGCACGCAACACGTGTACACCTTGGTACTTGTGTGTGTGTACCCAGAGTTGTGCACAGTGGTACACACAGGTATTATATGTGTAGACTTACACACCTTGGTACACACGTACTCATAGATACACACTGGTACATACGTGTAAAGCACTCCCTAGAGCTCCTCTGGAAAGAGAGTAGTAAGACATTTGTACTGCTTGCTGCCACCTTGCCACTTCTAGGTAGTATTTTACTCTCTGTGCCTTTGGGGTGAGATACAAACTAGAACCAGAGAGAAAGGTACTAAAAAGTGAGAGAACAGGGCATAGCACTGGCTGTCACCTGTTCTCAGAATGATGAAAATTCTGAGGGACTTTCCAGTAGATTAGACTGAAGGCTTTGAAATGAAGAGGTGCTAAATTTTCAAATTCTCAGTGTTCCCATGGCATATATTAATATGTCTCATCCAATGCCTCTATTCTTTTAAGGCCAAGTATAGATTTATTGCATCTTTTCTGAAGAGGGTAATACAAAAACCAAACCCAAGTCCCCTTCCCCCAGCTGCTTAAATAAGAAGCTATCTTTCCTCTCTTGTTAGGCAAAATTCAAGAGGATTTCTGATATAATGAACAGCATTTAGAAATACAATCCAAAAATTCTTATTAAACTAGCTTCTGAATTGCCCAAATTATTCAATACAATCAGGCAGTGTATCAAACTTCCCACACAGAAAGAACAGCTCAGCTCTTTATGATATCATTAAGATGTTGCATTGTTAACAGCATTTCTGTGCAAAGCCTCCACAAGGTATTTGGAAACTGCTTTCTCTGGAAGGCTTTGTAAGTTTGCAAATGAAGTGATTTCAAATGCACTAATGAAAGCAGAATGTTACTGTTCAAAGAGTAAATAAATAGGTTATGGTATTCTCCACTGTGAAAAATGCAGAATGTATGGCTCTACGCAGATATTTACGATATGTATTATGCTAGGTTGGAAAGTTATGCTGTAGTAACATTTTAATAATATAGTAAATGTAGTTTTGTAATTGAAATTAAGCTTCAGTAGTTAAAATAGAAAATATGTGTGTGTGGTATTCGTTTTGCTCAAGAGAAGAAGAAGATAATCAAGGAATTCTTCACACAGAGATAACAATTACAAAAACCCCTAAATCTTCCAGAGGAGAGGAATTTATGGCTCTCCTTATCAACAAAAAACCGAACTTCTCCAAACTCGACTTAGACTTCAAGGCGCCTGGGATTAACAAGAATTCCTCAACAAGTACCGGACAAACTTCTTGTTTTAAATAAATATATGCATATTCATGAAGTGATTTGTGTATGCAACAGGTTACTCCTCTTAAGGAGGGAATTCTTTTTATCGGGGTCCTTCTCCTGGCTCACTTTTGTCCAGAGAGAGGTACCCAGCCCGGGCTGTAACTTTTTGCTGTTATTGTCTCTTTAATTGTCCTAACTCTAATTGTTTAATCTTTATTACTATACTTGTATTATTTTTTTTCCCATTTTATTTTTAGTAAACTTTTATAAATTTTTAAAACGAGTGATTGGCGTTTATAACAAATGGTAGCAGAGGATGGTTCCTAATACCTCGCTGTGGATGCTGTAGGAGAATTAGAGTGAGAAGGCGCGTCCTGCCCTGATTAGGCAGTCTCGCTCTGTTCCCCTGGTGTGACCACAGACCGCAGGTTACGATCCGATGGACAGAAAGCGACAATAAAGCAAAGAAAAGGGAAAGAATTCCTAAACCGCGGTAATTAGCCCCTAAGACCAAAGTGTACACGAAGAACAAAGACCCAAGGACAACGGATAGGTAAGTATTTGTTGGGATGAATGTGTGAATGGGGTGGATAAGGGGGGGATGAATGTGTGTGAATGAGAGGCGGGCTGGTTACCCCAGACCTGCTAAGTGAGAGCGGTAGTCTCCTATGCTGCGTTTCCGTCTTTTTCGCGAGAAAAGCGGCCAGTACAGAGACGAAGCGAGTGATAAAAGAGTGAGAGAATCCCCCCAGAGAGATTGAATTGAATGGGCTGGGTTGAGGGATTAATATTCAAGAGCACCCAGGGTTGAATAAAAGTCTGCTGGGTTGAGGGATTAATATTCAAGAGCACCCAGGGTTGCTGCTGGGTTGAGATATTAATCCTCAAGAGCACCCAGGGTTGAATAAAAGTCTGCTGGGTTGAGGGATTAATATTCAAGAGCACCCAGGGTTGCTGCTGGGTTGAGATATTAATTTTCGAGAGCACCCAGGACTGAGTAAAATTTTGCCGGAGTGAGGGTACACCCGAGAGAATCTGGGGTTGGCAACAATGCAGCCGGATTGAGGGGTATCCAAGAACACCGGGACTGGCCAGGGACACCTAAAAGTGTAATAGGTGTGTTGAAAAATAAAAGGTACCTTGTTGTTGTGGTTGTTTTGTTGTGTGTGTGAGTAAGTGAAAAATAAACTTGAGCGAATGGGGACAAATGAAAGTATACGCAATGCAGATTGTTTATTTTAAGCTTTGTTGTAGTTCCTTGGAGGAAAGTGTGTTGTGTTGAAAGGTGGTGAGAGAAAAAGGAGTTGTTCTTTTTTTTTTTTTTTTTTTTTTGAGAGTGTAGTCGAGGGAAAAGTGGTATTTAAGTAGGGAGAGGAAGGTGGAACAGAGGCAGGGGGTGAGTAGATAAAATCTTGAAAAATGGGACAGAAATCCAGTAAGAAATTATCAACAGAGATACCCCAAGATAGTCCCCTAGGAGTTATGTTAGCCAACTGGGAAAAAAACCCTTGTACAAGAAATAAAGACAAAGTAAAGATGATACAATTTTGTATGCTTGAATGGCCAAAAAAGGAAATAAGATCTGACCACGTTTATTGGCCTAGATATGGTTCTTTTGAGAAATGGATTTGTCAGGCTTTAAATGTATTTGTAAACTCAAAGGAACCGTTTAATTCAGAAGAAAGAGAATATGCCACGTGTTGGACAGGGGATTTTAGGAAAGTAAAAATCTTTAAGGTATCAGAAATCCCCGAAACAAAACAAGAAAGGAAAAAAAAGGGAAAAGAAAAAGAATGGGATCCTTTAGAAATGTTACCTCCTCCCTTCCCATTCGCGCCTGCACCGCCTGCGGCCCCAGCACCGGTTTCGGGTCCCAGCGAGCTGCTCCCCTCAGCTCCGCCGGCCCCGGTGCCGGTGCCTGTCCCGGTGCCTGCGCCCACCCCGGGCTCTGGCTCGCCGCGTGTTCCTGCCCCGGTTCCCGTGCCCGCGGCGGCGGCTCTGCAGGCTCCCGCCCCGCTGCCTGCGGCGGCCCTCCCGGTCCCTGTTTCGCCGCCTGCCGCTTCGGTACCGGCCCCCGCCTCGCTGCTCGCGGCTGCCCGACCGACCCCCTCCCCCATCCTGCCCGGTTTGTCCGCGGCTGGTCCGCTGGCCGCGCCCGGCGGGCTCCCGTCAGTCCCGGCTGTCCCGTCTCTGGCCGCTTCTCCCGCAGCGGTTTTCTCGGCCCCATCCCCCGCGGCTTTGCCCGTTCCGGCTACACTGGGCGCTGCCGCCGCTGCCCTGCCTCTGCCGGGAGCGGCCGGCTCAGCCGCCGTGAGCCACGTGGAGGCTGACCGCACTCCCATCCGGTATCCCCCGGACATGCTGCCCCCTTCAGCAGCTCCGGCAGCAAACCCCGCCCGTGCTCCACCTCTGGAGGACCTGGCCTCTATGGTATGTCCTCCTCACACCGCCCTTCCGGCCCCGAGTCCCGTTCCCTTGGAAACCGCAGCTCCGGCTCCAAGGAACTCCCTGTCCCTGGAAGATGCTCCTTATAAAAATACTAGAGGTGCAGTTAGGAGGCAGCTTTCTCCTGATTTTTCCTCACCACACGAAAATAAAGCTGCAGAAAAACATTGGAATAAAGAAATTGGTCTATTTCCACTAAGAGAGGTCCCGATGGGAGGGGGTGGGATTGGATTTGTGAATGCTCCCCTGACTTCTTCCGAAGTCAGAAATTTTAAAAAGGAAATCAAAGGGATTTTAGAGGATCCCATCGGCACAGCTGAACAACTTGACCAATTTTTAGGTCCAAACGTTTATACCTGGGAAGAAATGCAGTCTATAATGAAGATATTATTTTCTCAGGAAGAAAGGGAAATTATAAGAGTTGCAGGCATTAAAGCCTGGAATAAAGAACATCCACAGGGGCCCTCTGGAGAAGACATAATGCCAACTGAACCTCCGGGGTGGAGTCAAAATAGTGAGGAGGGGAGAAAACTTATGAATGACTATCGCAATACAATAATCAAGGGAATAAAAGGGGCGGCACCTCGAGGGCAAAATGCTAAAAAGGCTTTTGAGACACAGCAGGGGAAAGAAGAGACCCCAACTGAATGGTTAGACAGACTTAGGAAAAGGCTTTTGAGACACAGCAGGGGAAAGAAGAGACCCCAACTGAATGGTTAGACAGACTTAGGAAAAATATAAAACAATATTCAGGAATAGATCCTGAAACTGATGTGGGGAAAGCTTTGTTAAGAATTAACTTTGTAACGAATGCTTGGCCAGATATTAGAAAGAAATTAGAAAAAATTGAGGATTGGCATGACAAACCATTAAATGACTTATTAAAGGAAGCTCAGAAAGTTTATGTCCGGAGAGATGAAGAAAAAGCTAAACTGAAGGCAAAAATTATGGCAGTCACCATGAGAGAAAACAAGTACAAGAAAAATCAAAACCACACAGACTCTACTCCTAACGGTCGTAGAGACAGAGGAACAGAAAAGAATAAAACCCCAATACAAACCAAACCTCAGGAGCATTTTAGGAATGTCTGTTTTTACTGTCAGGGCGAAGGACATTATAGGAAGGACTGTCCTAAGCGGGCAAAAGATCTGAAAATCTTCAAAGAGATGAGCACAGAAGAAGAATAGGGGGGTCAAAGGCTCTATTTTCTAGGGGACAGATACCATCTGGAGCCTGTGATAACTTTAAAAGTAGGTCCCCAAGAAGAAGAATTGGAATTTGTAGTAGATACAGGAGCAGAAAGAACCTGTTTGTTAAATATTCCAAAAGGTTATAGTGTAAGTAAAGATACTGTAAAAGTAACAGGAGCAAAAGGAGAGAGTTTCACTGTTCCTGTCATCAAAAATGTGGTAATGGAGGGAGAAACTAGATTTTGGATGGGGGATGTCTTGTTAGTCCCAGGAGCAGGTAGTAATTTATTGGGACGAGACTTTCAAGTGAAATTAGGGATAGGAGTTATACCAGAAGATGGGAGGATGACAGCTAAAGTGCTAAAATTAGACCAGGAGGATGAAAAGAAGATTAAAAAGGAAGTTTGGGCTGGTGAAGGAAATAGGGGAGGATTAAATATCGATCCTATAAAAGTTACAATTGAGA
This sequence comes from Anomalospiza imberbis, assembly GCF_031753505.1. Classification (NCBI taxonomy): domain Eukaryota; kingdom Metazoa; phylum Chordata; class Aves; order Passeriformes; family Viduidae; genus Anomalospiza; species Anomalospiza imberbis. The sequence goes on from NC_089720.1 coordinate 4,478,374, forward strand.
GAGAAGATTGTCCCATACGTGTGCGTCAGTATCCTATCTCATTAGAAGGACGAGAAGGTTTGAAGCCAGTAATAGAAGGGCTAATAGAGGATGGGACATTAGAACCTTGTATGTCTCCTCACAATACCCCTATTCTCCCAGTAAAGAAGTCTGATGGGAGTTACAGACTAGTACAAGATTTAAGGGAGGTAAACAAGAGAACTCGGACTCGCTACCCAGTGGTACCAAATCCCTATACTCTCCTAAGTAAGGTCCCTCCCCAGCATCAGTGGTTTAGTGTGGTGGATCTTAAAGATGCTTTTTGGGCTTGCCCATTAGCCAAAGAGAGCCGAGATATCTTTGCCTTTGAATGGGAGGATCCACAAACTGGGAGAAAGCAGCAATTAAGATGGACGAAATTACCACAAGGCTTTACAGAGTCCCCAAACTTATTTGGACAAGCCTTAGAAACAATATTACAAGCTTTCCCCACTCCCCCTGGGATACAAATTCTCCAATATGTGGATGATCTTTTACTATCGGGGGAAGTTGAAGCTGAAGTCAGGGAGGCTACTATAAAACTTTTGAATTTTCTTGGAGAAAAAGGATTAAGGGTGTCAAAAGGAAAGCTGCAATTTGTGGAACCAGAGGTAAAATATCTTGGACACTTAATAAGTAAAGGTAGTCGGAAGCTTAACCCAGAAAGAATTGCCGGAATTTTATCCCTTCCCCCTCCCTCTTCCAAGAGGGAGATCAGAAAACTACTTGGGTTATTGGGATATTGTAGATTATGGATTGAGGGATACACACAGGCAGTAAAGTTTTTGTATGAAAAATTAACAGAGGGAGATGATATAAAATGGACCAAGGAAGATGATGATAAATTAGGAGAACTGAAGTTAAAACTGGCCTCAATACCTGCTTTAAGCTTACCTTCACTAGAAAAACCCTTTCATCTGTATGTGAATGCAGAAAAGGGGGTGGCTCATGGAGTTCTGGTTCAGGAGTGGGGGGGAGTAAAGAGACCAGTGGCTTATTTATCAAAGATGTTAGATCCAGTGAGTCATGGCTGGCCAGTATGTATTCAGGCTATAGCAGCTACTGCAATCCTGGTGGAAGAAAGTCGTAAACTGACTTTTGGGGGCAAACTAATTGTGTGCACACCTCATGCAGTACGAAATGTGTTAAATCAAAAGGCTGAAAAATGGTTGACAGACTCTAGGATGTTAAAATATGAAGCAATCTTGATAGACAGTGATGACTTAACACTAGAAGTAAACAGAAGTTTAAATCCAGCTCAGTTTTTATATGGGGAACCAACAGATAATCGAATACATGATTGTCTAGAAATTATTCAATACCAAACAAAGGTTCGAGAAGATCTTGAAGAACAAGCCCTTTCAGAAGGGGAGATAATTTTTGTGGATGGTTCCTCCAGGTGTCTACAAGGAAAAAGAATGTCAGGGTATGCAGTAGTGGATGGGAAAAACATGCAAACCATTGAAAAGGGGAAATTACCTTCAAACTGGTCAGCTCAAACCTGTGAATTATATGCTCTAAAAAGAGCACTAGAATATTTAGCACACAAAAAGGGAACTATATATACTGATTCAAGGTATGCCTTTGGAGTAGTACATACCTTTGGAAAAATTTGGGAAGAAAGAGGATTGCTTAATTCAAGGGGAAAAGGATTAGTACATGAGGGGCTCATTTTAGAGGTTTTAGAAGCATTAAGATTACCAGAAGAAATAGCTGTAGTACATATTAAAAGTCACCAAAAGGGAGTGACTCCAGAAGTAAGAGGAAATAATTTGGCAGACCAGGAAGCTAAGGATGCAGCAGAAAATGGAACTGAAAGAGTTATGCTAATATTAACTCCAAATGAGGAGAAATTGGAAATTCCAAAATTTAGTGAAGCAGAGGAAAAAGAATTTAAAAAAATAGGAGGTTTACAAGATGAATCAGGGAAGTGGAAACTTCCTGATGGAAGACAATTACTTAATAAAATACTTACTAGAAGGATATTAGAAGACATGCATCAAAAAACTCACTGGGGTACTCAGGCTCTGTGTGATCACTTTCTAAGGAACTATGGGTATATTGGGATTTTTGGGATAGCAAAGAAGGTTACTGAAAAATGTATAACTTGCCAACGGATAAATAAAAAGGTAATGAGAAAAACCACATTGGGAGGTCGGGAATTAGATCTTAGGCCATTTCAAAGTATTCAAGTAGATTTTACTGAACTCCCTCAAGTTCAAAGATGGAAGTATCTATTAGTAATAACAGACCATCTAACTCATTGGGTGGAAGCGGTTCCCACTGCCACGGCTACAGCCAACGTGGTAAGTAAAACCCTTTTGGAACAGATTATTCCAAGATATGGAATGGTTAATAGGATAGACTCAGACAGAGGAACACATTTTACGTCAAAAGTGTTACAACAATTAATTCAGACCTTGGGGATAAAATGGGAATTACACACCCCATGGCATCCACAGAGTTCTGGCCGAGTAGAGAGAATGAACCAAACTTTAAAAAGAACTTTAACTAAATTAATAGTTGAAACCCGAATGTCATGGGTACAATGCCTACCTTTAGCCTTACTGAGGATTCGAACACAACCCAGGTCAGACCTGGGAGTGTCACCTTATGAAATTATGTTTGGATTACCTTTTTTGACTACTCTACATGAAAATGCTACCCATGAGGTAGGGGAAGAAAATGTTAAAAAATATGTGAACACTATTGCCAAAACTCTTGAAAATTTAAGGTTAAAAGGAATAATCCCCCAAACCACACCTTTAGACTTTAAAATCCATAATATTCATCCAGGGGAATGGGTGTTGGTAAAAACATGGAAAGAACAATCTTTAACTCCACAATGGGAAGGTCCTTTTCAGGTATTGCTGACGACCGAGGCTGCGATCCGGACCAGGGAACGAGGGTGGATCCACGCCAGCAGAATCAAAGGACCTGTGGAAGAACCTAAGGAGTGGACGATAACCTCTGAACCGGGTGATACAAAATTGACTCTTAAACGGGGAATGGGTGGTAATGAACTGGGAAGACCTGAATGATCCAAGAAATATACACAGGATCACACCTAACTGGGAAGTAAGACTGAGTTACATCAGTAGTTTCAAATACTGCCTGGACAAACTTTGAGGTGCCTCCGGTACCCTCCTTGGGAAGGAATACTGCCACCACAGACAGGAGGATCAGGACTGTTTTGGACAAAAAACTCCTGTATTTTGGCCTTAGCCTGTGATTTATACAAAGAGGAGGGCGGATTACAACCTCAATCAGTGCCACGTAATATACCCTGTTTGATTCACCCAAATACTGGGCATGTTGGTTGGGTTAAATGTAAATGTTTGAATTGTGGGAATAATTGGTATTGTAGTTCACACAAGTGACGCCCCCATTGCAAGAAGTGTCGAGTGTCAACTAGATCCCCCATCCAAGCAGAGCTTGAAACAACTGAAATAATAACTTTGTTTTGTGGATGGGAATTATTAGTGCCTGTTGAATGGGAAATAGCTGAGAGACAGTGGGAGACCACCGTTAAGGAGTGTCAAAAACGATTTGCCTGGAAATTAGCTAAGAGAAAGTGACAAAAGAAGAGAGGGCAAGACCAGATTGGCCGCTATAATCGCCACCAAGAAGAGCACATACACCTGCTGTGGGTTGCAACCCCATAGGCATGGGAGGTGGGAGTATAAGCCATACTGGACCTCTCCTTTTTCTGTCACTCATTTTCTGTCTTTTCCCTTTTGGGATATTGACAAAGCCATGCTACAGGTGTTACCAGAAGCTGTATATGGAAAGACACCGAGGCTCCTTCTTTATCTCTCACACTCATGTCAACAGTCACTGTTATAACCCATCCAAATTAGGAAACTGCATGCACAATGGACAAAAGTACTGGATTACTGAGAATCTAGGAATAAGTGGTAACAGGGCGGGAAGTGAATGTCCAAAAGGGGAAAAATGGATTTGTTTCACATACGCTATTGGGAATAAAGCACAAGATTTAGTAAAAGAGCAATTGATAACCAAAAAAGCTAAGCTGGCACCACCACCTAAACCTGTACCAATCTCACTTGACAATTTGTATACAAAACTGGAACAACAATTAGAAAAAGAGATAGATATTTCGAGGATGGGTAAAAATCAGTTTGTAGAATTGGGAGAAAGAATAAGTAAGGAACTTAACATAACCAATTGTTGGGTCTGTGGAGGGGCTCTGATGTCAGAAGAATGGCCATGGAAAGGCAGCAGCTTAGGCCCAATTGAGCTCCTTAAGTGGAACCAGACAAGTATAAGGGGAGAAAACCGACCAGAGGGGTGGGTTTTGAGTTCAGTAGTCATAGGGGAAGAATGTCTTTGGCGCAATGGGAAAAAGTTCCTTCATGAAGTAGGAAAAACTCCCTGTAAAAGATATAAGGTCAGTAATGGAACTTCTGTATGGTGGGTCCCAGAAGAACCTACCATGTATTGGACCCAAGAAAAAGTAAAAAAAGGAAATTGTGAGTATAATAATGAAATCAGGCTTTTTCAGTGTAATGATACAGGAAAAAATCCTTACGTTGGCATCCCAGAGATTTCTAAATTTTGGGAGAATATAGATGAGCAAACATTTGACTATTGGAAAGCTCCAGATGGCTTATTCTGGATATGCGGAAAAAAGGCATACCCAAAACTTCCCTCTCAGTGGAAAGGGAGTTGTACTCTGGGAGTCATACAGCCAGGATTTTTTCTTTTGCCAGGGCCTGAAGGGGATCACTTAGGGATACCAGTTTATGAGGATCTAAAAAGAAACAAGAGAGACTTAATTGGAGGGTTCCAAACATGGGGAGACGAGGAATGGCCCCCTGAACGTATATTGGAAACATATGGGCCAGCCACCTGGGCACAAGATGGGAGTTGGGGATATCGAACCCCAATTTACATGTTAAATCGCATTATAAGATTCCAAGCCGCTGTAGAAATAATAACAAACAAAACTGGTCGAGCAATGGCATTAATGTCAAGACAACAGACCCAAATCAGAGCAGCCGTGTATCAGAATAGGTTGGCTTTGGATTATCTATTAGCGGAAGAAGGGGGTGTTTGTGGAAAATTCAATACATCAGATTGCTGTTTGAAAATAGATGATAACGGGGATGCTGTCCTAGATATAGTCAATGATATCAGAAAAATAGCCCATGTACCAGTTCAAAGGTGGGAACCAATGCTAAATACTAGCTGGTGGGATAACGTGTTGGGAATAGAATGGTGGAAAAAGCTAGGTTTCTTTCTGTTATGTGCTACAGCTGGTCTAATATTCCTTCCTTGTTTGATCCCCTGTTTCATTCGACTCATCACCAGTGTAGTTCAAAGCATGCAATTAGTGACCATGGATCAAAAATTGGATACAACAAAAACGGTGCAAAAGATTATGGTATTAAAGAAACAAAATAATATAGAAGACCCCTTTCAAGAGGCTAGATTGATTTATGAAGAAAATGAACGAAAAGTGAAGACTAGAAAGCAGTAAATATTGCTCGAGCCAAAATAATTATAAAAAGAAAGAGGAAGGATTGTGAAAAATGCAGAATGTATGGCTCTACGCAGATATTTACGATATGTATTATGCTAGGTTGGAAAGTTATGCTGTAGTAACATTTTAATAATATAGTAAATGTAGTTTTGTAATTGAAATTAAGCTTCAGTAGTTAAAATAGAAAATATGTGTGTGTGGTATTCGTTTTGCTCAAGAGAAGAAGAAGATAATCAAGGAATTCTTCACACAGAGATAACAATTACAAAAACCCCTAAATCTTCCAGAGGAGAGGAATTTATGGCTCTCCTTATCAACAAAAAACCGTACTTCTCCAAACTCGACTTAGACTTCAAGGCGCCTGGGATTAACAAGAATTCCTCAACAAGTACCGGACAAACTTCTTGTTTTAAATAAATATATGCATATTCATGAAGTGATTTGTGTATGCAACAGGTTACCCCTCTTAAGGAGGGAATTCTTTTTATCGGGGTCCTTCTCCTGGCTCACTTTTGTCCAGAGAGAGGTACCCAGCCCGGGCTGTAACTTTTTGCTGTTATTGTCTCTTTAATTGTCCTAACTCTAATTGTTTAATCTTTATTACTATACTTGTATTATTTTTTTTCCCATTTTATTTTTAGTAAACTTTTATAAATTTTTAAAACGAGTGATTGGCGTTTATAACATCCACCCTTTACACAGCTACACTATTGTGTTTTGTCAAGGGATGCCTCTTAACTTTTAGTTAAAAGGGGGTGCTTGAGATCCCTATCATTGTGGAGGGCGGCTCACAGTTCATTTTAACTACAGGTTCTCCTGATAGAACCCGTCTCCCTGATTGGTTAAAAGGAAAGAGAAAGAAAGGAGAGGAAAAAAGAAAGAAGAAGCTCTGCCTTCTTCTTGGAAAATAAAAGCAAATCATTAGCTTATATTCTCGGAACATCACTGGAAGGATCTGCTGAGCCACTCACATGGTGTTATCGTGTTCGCGCGGCTCCACGCTGATGAATATCGCAGGGGAGTCTCCGCAGCTTGGTGCCCCAGGCCAGCCCCGCTGGGCGCAGCTGCCCCCCAGGAACTTCCGAGTCGCCGCGGGCTGCGGCCTCGATCACAAGGACTTGGGTCCTCCGAGAGCACCGCCGGGGAGGGGGGCTTCTGTACGCCACATGTCCCGCCTCTTCCTCGGCCCCAGGATTCGGCGAGACCTGCTGCCCAGGGGCTGTAACACCCGCCACCGCTGCTCACGCAGTGCCGGGCCATCTGCCTGCCGGAGGCCTTCCCAGCCGACCCGGAGCCGGTCGTGGCGCACCGCCTCGGAGAAAATTTGCCCGACCAGGGCCAACCGCCGGCCAGGCGGCGGTCCCCGCACTGGCCCGCCCTTGCTCCGCGTCTGCTTAGCCCCACACCAGTGGGCTTTAGAGAAGCTCCCGCACAACCAGGAGTTTTCGACTCTCAGCAGTCTCCACCAGCCGGGCTGGTGACCGCTGTGGTCCGCAAGGTGACACAACTCAGCCCGCCCCCGACCCTGGCGGTGCCACGCCTCCTAATCTCTCAGTCCACGAGAGTGCGGCTCCCCCCGCCGGCAACCCGCACCGATAGATCGGAGGCTCCGGGCTCCAACGCTCTGACCCCCGGCAGCGCCGAGCCCAAAGGCAATCGGCACCGGCGGTCCCACGCCTCCAAACTTCCCCGGTCCACGAGGGCGGCCTTCGCCACCGGCAGCCTCAGGCTGCAGTGCGTCTGATGGCCCCGGTCACCCTCACTTGGGTCGGAACCGCTAAAAGTTACCGCGCCAGACGCCCCTGGCCCGCTACCGCCCATTCGGGCTCCCGCGGTCCCTGGCTTGGAAACCCCGCGCATTTGGCGAAAGTTGCCGCCGACAGCCATCCCGCTGTCCACAGCCTCTCGCCGCCTACAGGCGCCATCACTCACGTGGTGTCTCGATCACACGGCTCCACAGGTGTTGTGGTTTGACAAGGAAGTGAATTTTGTCAGGAAGTTGGGGTCAAACCAATCAGTGGTCAGGTTTAGATATTGGCACTTGGAGTGACTACGGAAGGCATTGGACACGCCTCTGAGAACACAGGGGATTAAAAGCAAAGAACTCTCTTCTATTCTGGTCAGTGAAGAGTTCAGACCTCCTCTGCCCAGCCACAGGCTGGGTGGGGGTGGGGGAGGGGAAGCCATTAGGCCTGTGGCTGAGGTAGGCCGGAACCCCAGAGAGAGAGAGAGGGGGGTGAGGGGAATGGAACCAGGCCGGCCCCCCACAGGATGGAAGGGTGGAGGAACACTGAGATGTCCCAGGCAGCCCCCCCGAGAGAGAGAAAGGAAGAGAGAGCCCATTCCACCTGGAAATTTGATGTCATGTGCCGGCAGTACTCCACAGAGAAGACAGAGGTGGGGGGGGGAGGCAGGTGCCCAGCTGTGGGAGTTCGGCAGCCTGCTGTGAGATCTCAGCCGTCCTGGGAGCCCGAGACTTTTAACCCTTTCCTGGGAAAAGAAAGCTTTGCAAAACACTACTCCTTCTCGATTTGAAAGAGAAAAGAGACAGTCTGGGACCTGAGATGTTAGAAGAAGAAATCCTAGCTGGGAGGAGATGATGGAGTGGCCTTGGCTGGACTTTTCTTGTATAGCCGTAGACTGAACCAATTTCTCTGGCAACACTGAGACTGCATTTTTTTAGGGGGATGCAATGACTTGAGCCAAGAGAGTGCAGAAGTGGGAGTGACCTGCTTCAGCAACTGCAAGTGCAGGAGTGGAGTGAACAGAGAAAAGTTGAGGAGGGTGTGGTGATGCCCTCTGTCTTCAGAGGAGAAGAAGAAGATCTCTGTTCTCGAGACCCTCGGCCCCAGGGGAGGAGAAAATGGGGGGGGACTGTTGTCCTAAAAAGGAGAAACTGTTGGACCCTCGGCCCCAGGGGAGGAGAAAATGGGGGGGACTGTGGTCCCAAAATGAGAAGCGGTTTTTCTTTTGGTCCTTGGCAAAGCATCCTTAAAGGAACCCTATGAGCAGTCTTGGTCCATGCACAATGGTGAGAGCACTGTGACATAGGAGGGTGTTGTTGCGGTGTGTCTCCTCCCTCCCAAAGGTAAAGTCCTCTTTCCTGTCCCCCCACCCCCAGTCCCAGGAGCCCTGGCTGTGAGACAAGGTGTCGAATGATTGGTAGATTCAAAAGATACTCCCTGCCCCCTGTGGCCATTGGTCAACTCAGGTGTCTCTTCTCCCCCTGGGACCCCTCCCCCTCACCTGGTTGGTGGCTACCTGTCCCTGCCCCTCCCCTTACCCCCGGGTTAAAAGGACACTCCAGCCACGTGGTGGCACTTCTGTTGGAGCTGTGACAGGATTCAGAACTTTGTAGCTGGAATAAACACTCTGGATCAAACCCTCTGGCAGAAGTGACTCCTTTCTTCACCATCGCCTAAAGTCTCTCCACTGAGGAATACCATCTGCTGGGGCTTCTGGCAAGCTTGCAGCCGCCTGCAGCCTCTGGGTGAGCCAAACGGTGTCGCTGGGGTAAAACCACCCCAGCTGCCGCCTTTTGGACTCAGCAGCAGGACAAGTCCGGGCAGGTCTCCATCGGAATATTGGGAACCCCAATAGGGTGTCACAATGGCAGATTTCCTTCGGGCCGTTGCCATGTGTGACAGGGAAACACAAGAGGTTGCAATTGTGTTTCTTGGGGGTCTGTGGTACAGGAGAGACTCCTCTCTCCCTTGATGGACTGAGTATTGATTATCTGAAGGGTGGTAACTTGATCAAGAATCCAGGGTTGTGTCTTACTGTGTTTTGGTGGAAATTGGGTGGGGGGAGGAGGAATGTTTTGGAGGGTTTTTATTTTGGATTCAGTGTGTGTCTTTTATTACAGTTGTAGGGTAATAAAGTTTTTTCCTTTATTTTTACGCTCGAGCCTGCTCTGCTCTGTTCCTGATCACATCTCACAGCACTCATTTGGGGAAGGTGTATTTTCATGGGGACACTGGCATTGCGCCAGCATCAAATCATGACAACAGGAGAGCCATGGCAGACCCTGTGCCCCGGCCTGGGGGCACCCGCACCTCGGCTGGTCTCTGACTGCCAGCAGCGCCGCATGCAATCTTAACACCGTGCCTCTGTCGGTCCTCTCCCCTCCTCACTGGGTTGGTATGTATTGGAAACCTGCCGTGCTCGGCGCCGCTGCATACACCGCTCCACACAGACTCGGCCCCTGGCCTCGTTCGTGCCCGCGGGTCAAGAGAACCACCATGGCGGTCCTGTGAAACCCCGCTTGCCCTCTCCCACACTAAGTCACTGTGGGCAAGCACGCGCCTCGGCTGATAAGCTCTGGAGGTTATTGTGCTGCCAGCGCACCAGGAGCTTACTGCACTCAGTGCACCACTGCTCCACATGGAGCAGCCACATGGTCCTTCCTCCCTGCCACCCGTGGGCTGGGAAAGTTACCTCAGCTACCTGTCCCAACACGAGTGCCATTTCTGCTGAATGGTGACTTTCGCTATCACTTTAACACCATGCCTCTCAGCTTGGCGACCTCCAAGTGCTCTTGAGCTCTTACAAATCTTTTAATGTCACATGTCCCGCCAGGCCGGGGGTCCCTGCTTTTGTCTTTTACGCATCCCGCCTGCTGCATTTCTGCCCTTCTTCCACATGTGTCCTGCCAGCGACAGGGTCCTCCCCTTCTTCTCTTACACGTCATGCCCTGCTTCCAACAGTCCATTATCCTGAAGCTTCAACAGATCAGGACAGAACGATATATTACTAATGTGAAGCTCATGTTCATATACTGGAATTACGGAACTATATTCTGGCCAAAATAATTATGAGGATTGTGAAAAACGCCAATCACTTGTTTTAAAATTTTAAAAAGTGTAATAGTATAAAAACAGTAATAAAAATTAGAGCAATAAGAATTTAGAGAATCAGAGTTAGGACCATAAAGGACAATAAAACAAAAAATTACAGACGTACGGACGCTCTCGGACACTAAGCCACAAAAAGCATGCCTTGTGAACAAAGAATTAACCCTTAAAAGCAGTAGTCTGCTGCATATTCATATATCTCATACATGATGCATAAATTCTGTCGAAACAAAGAACTCTGTCTGATCAGTGTCAACGTCTTCTTAATGCTGTGGCATCTTCAGGACTGAGCGAGGCAGGAAGAAGTTAGTTTCTTCTGATAAGGGAGTCATAAATTCTTTTTCTCTGGAAGATTTAGGTGTCCTGTGGCTGCTATCTCGACGCAAGTACCTCATTCCTTTCTTCCCACGTACATAGTTTCTATTTTAACTATAAAAGCTCCATTGTAACTACAAAACTACATTTACTGTACTATTAAAATGTTAATACAGCACTTCTAATCAATATAACATAATACATATATAGTAAATATCTTTGTAGAGCCATATAATAAGCACTTTTCACAATCCTCCCTTTTTCTTTTTATATTTATTTTGGCTCGAGCAATATTCATTGTTTTCTAGCCTTCATAATTCGCTCATTTTTTTCACAAATCAATCTCACTTCTTTGAAGAGATCCTCTACATTATCTTGTTTCTTTAACACCATAATCCTTTGCACCGTTTTTGTTGTAGCCAACTTTTGATCCATGGTCACTAATTGCATGCCTTGGACCACACTGGTGGTGAGCTGAATGAAACAGGGGATCAAACAAGGAAGAAATATTAGACCAGCTATAGCGCATAAAAGGAAGAAGCCTTTTTCCACCATTCTACTCCCAACACGTTATCCCACCAGCTAGTATTTAGCATTGATTCCCATTTTTGAACTGGTACATGGGCAGTTTTTCTGATATCATTGACTATATCCAGAACAGCATCCCCATTGACATCTATTTTTAAACAACAATCTGATGTATTAAATTTTCCAAAAACACTCCCTTCTTCAGCTAATAAATAGTCCAAAGCCAACCTATTCTGATAAACAGCCGCTCTTGTTTGGGTTTGTTGTTTTGATATTAATTCCACTGCCCGACCAGTTTTGTTCGTTATTATCTCTACAGCAGCTTGGAGCCTTATAATACGATTTAACATATAAATTGGGGTCCAATATCCCCAACTCCCATCTTGTGCCCAGGTAGCTGGCCCATAGGTTTCCAATATGCGTTCAGGGGGCCATTCCTCGTCTCCCCATTTTTGGAACCCTCCAATCAAATCTCTTTTGTTTCTCTTTAGATCCTCATAAACTGGTATCCCTAACTGATCCCCCTCATGTCCTGGTAAAAGAAAAAATCCTGACTGTATGATTCCCAGAGTACAACTCCCTTTCCACTGTAAGGGGAATTTTGGGTATGCTCTTTTTCCACATATCCAAAACAAGCCACCTGGAGCTTTCCAATAGTCAAATTTTTGTTGATCTATATTCTCCCAAAATTTGGCAATTTCCGGGATGCCAAAATAAGGATTTTTGCCTGTATCATTACATTGAAAAAGTCTAATGTTACAATTATACTCACAATTTCCTTTTTTTACTTTTTCTTGGGTCCAGTACATGGTAGGTTCTTCTGGGACCCACCATACAGAAGTTCCATTACTAACCTTATATCTTTTACAGGGAGTTTTTCCTACTTCATGAAGGAACTTTTTCCCATTGCACCAGAGACATTCTTCCCCTATGACTATTGCACTCAAAATCCACCCCTCTGGTTGGTTTTCTCCACTTATACTTGTTTGGTTCCACTTTAGGAGCTCAATTGGGCATAAGCTGCTGCCTTTCCATGGCCATTCTTCTGACATCAAAGCCCCTCCATAGACCCAACAGTTGGTTATGTTGAGTTCCCTACTTATTCTTTCCCCCAATTGCACAAACTGATTTTTTTACCCATGCTTGAGATATCTATTTCTTTTTCTAATTGCTGTTCAAGTTTCATATACAAATCGTCAAGTGAGATTGGCACAGGTTTAGGTGGTTGTGCTGGCTTGACCTTTTTGTTTATCAATTGCTCTTTTACAAAATCTTGTGCTTTATTTCCAATCGCGTATGTGAAACAAATCCATCTCTCCCCTTTTGGGCATTCACTTCCCATCCTGTTACCACTTGTTCCTAAATTCTCCGCAATCCAGTACTTTTTCCCATTGTGCATGCACTTGCCTAATTTGGATGGGTTATAACAGTGACTGTTTACATGAGTGTGAGAAATAAAAAAGGAACCTCGGAGACTTTCCATATACAGCTTTCGGTAACACCTGTGGCATGGCTTGGTCAATATCCCAATAGGGGAAAGAGAAAAAATAAGTGACAGAAGAAGGAATGACAGAGGTCCAGTATGGCTTATACTCCCACCTCCCATGCCTATGGGGTTGCAACCCACAGCAGGTGTATTTGATTTTCTTGGTGGCAAATACAGAGGCCAATCTGGTCTTGCCCTCTATTTCCTTGTTACTTTCTCTTAGCTAATTTCCAGGCAAATCATTTTTGACACTCTTTAACTGTGGTTTCCCACTATTCCTCCGGTATCTCCCATTCAACAGGCACTAATAATTCCTGATACCGGGACCAAAATTAAAAAGGTGAGCTGGACAGGAACAAACGCAGATCCGAACAAATGTGGCTAATCATACGTTCTCCGTTTATTGTTTACAGACAGTAGTTTTTATACACTTCTAGATAGTTTACAATCGTGAGCACACTCTCATTGGCAAGCAAACATTGTTTGTTCCTGTCTTAAGGTGGCTAAAGTTTCACACTGCAGACCTATACTAATTCACAGCTAGATAGCTCAGTACTTTCTGTTATACCTTAACATAATTTCTGACTGCGCCACAAACTTATTCTTAACTGTGCCACAGGCTTCAAGGCCTCACCGAGGCCCACATCTGAGGCCTAGGTGGGGTAGCTCAACCTTCACTTTAAACATATAAATCACGCACATCTAGATCGTGACCCATTTCTCTCAGAAATTCCTCTACAAATTCCCATCCACAAAACAAAGTTATTATTTCAGTTGCTTTGAGTTCTACCTGGATAGGGGATCTTTTTGGCACTAGACACTTCCTGCAACGGGGGCATTGATTGTGCGAACTACAATACCAATTCTTCCTACAATTAAAACATTTACATTTAACCCAACTAGCATGTCCAGTATTTGGGTGAATCAAACAGGGTATATGAGATGACACTGACTGAGGTTGTAACTCATCCTCCTCTTTGTATAAATCAGAGGTTAAGGCCAAAATACAAGAATTTTGTATCCTAAACAGTCCTGATCCTCCTGTTTGTAGTGGCAGTATTCCTCCCCAAGGAGGGTACCGGAGGCGTCTCAAAGCTTGTCCAGGCGGTACTTGAAACCACTGATATAAGCTCAGTCTTATTTCCCAGTTAGGTGTGATCCTGTGTATGTTTCTTGGATCATTTGGGTCTTCCCAGTTCCTTACCACCCATTCCCCGTTTAAGAGTCAATTTTGTATCACCTGGTTCAGATGCTATCGTTCACTCCTTAGGTTCTTCCACGGGTCCTTTGATTCTGCTGGCGTGGATCCACCCTCATTCCCTGGTCTGGATTGCAGCCTCGGTTGTCAGCAATACCTGAAAAGGACCTTCCCATTGTGGAGTTAAAGATTGTTCTTTCCAAGTTTTTACTAGCACCCACTCCCCTGGATGAATATTATGGATTTTAAAGTCTAAAGGTTTGGTTTGAGGGATTATTCCTTTTAACCGCAAGTTTTCAAGAGTTTTTGCAATGGTGTTAACATATCCTTTAACACTCACTTCCCCACCTCATAGGTAGCATTTTCATGTTGGGTGGTTAGAAAAGGTCACCCAAACATCATTTCATACGGTGACACTCCCAGGTCTGACCTGGGTTGTGTTCGGATCCTCAGTAAGGCTAAAGGTAGGCATTGTACCCATGACATTCGAGTTTCAATTATTAATTTAGTCAAAGTTCTCTTTAAAGTCTGGTTCATCCTCTCTACCCAGCCAGAACTCTGTGGGTGCCATGGGGTGTGTAACTCCCATTTTATCCCCAAGGCTTGAATTATTTGTTGTAACACTCTTGACGTAAAATGCGTTCCTCTGTCCGAGTCTATCCTATTAACTATTTTGCCGTCGTACCTGCCCTGAAGCTCCCTGGCTTTGCCTGCCCCAGCCAAGGCACGGTCAGCAGCAGGGGACACTCCCCTGTTTCTCAACGAGATTTGGGGAGCAGCTAAGACAGAGCACTTTGCTGTCTGTCTTGGAAGGAGGAGAGGCAGCGTCCGAGGAGGTAATGAAGGAGTCGACTCCAGGCCGGGAAAAAGGTCTTAAGTTTAATGCAATCTCCAAGGAACTCCGAATGTCATTGTCGACAGCCGAAAGTGCTCTTGAGGCTCTTGCAATTGTCTTAAGTACCGGGGCGGTAACCAGGGGGAAGGGACGCCCACCACCCAATGGGGGGATTCGGCAGGGGGGGGAAGGCGGAGGGACAGACAGACACACAAACCAATGGGGGAAGTTCAAGGGAGGGACCCCTGGCCCTCGTCGACTCACTCGATGCCCAAGGTGGAAGATTCTGGGAGAGTGGGATGGGGAGCCGAGTGATGGACAGGGTACGGAGACAGGGGAATGCCTAAGCATTTTCAGGGAGATTGGCATTGAGGGAAAGGCAGGAAAGCTGGGGGTGGAACCATTGGGAGAAAATGGGGGGTGAAGGGGCAAACCATTACAGAACTGTTAAAAACACAATGCAACACTATTTCATATCTGGGAATAATCTGTTCCAAAAGGGTTTTATTTACCACATTGGCTGTGGCCTTAGCAGTGGGAACTGCTTCTACCCAATGAGTTAGATGGTCTATCATTACTAATAAATACTTCCATCTCTGATCTTGAGGAAGTTCAGTAAAATCTACTTGGATACTTTGAAATGGTCGAAGAGCTAATTTCCGACCTCCTAATGTTGTTTTTCGCATTACCTTTTTATTTCTCCTTTGGCAAGTTATACATCTTTCAGTTACTTGCTTTGGTACTCCAAGAATCCCAATACACCCATAGTTCCTTAAAAAATGATCACACAAAGCCTGAGTACCCCAGTGGGTTTTCTGATGCATATCTTCTAATATTCTCCTGGTAAGCATTTTATTAAGTGTCTTCCATCAGGGAGTTTCCATTTCCCTGATTCATCTTGTTCACCTCCTATTTTGTTTAATTCTTTTTTCTCTGCTTCACTAAACTGTGGAATTTCCAATTTTTCCTCATTTGGAGTTAATATTAACATGACTCTTTCAGCTCCATTTTCTGCTGCATCCTTAGCTTCCTGATCTGCCAAATTATTTCCTATAATTTCTGGGGTCACTCCCTTTTAGTGTCCCTTAATGTGTACTATAGCTATCTCTTCTGGTAATTTTAATGCCTCTAGAACCTCTAAAATGAGCCCCTCATGTACTAATCCTTTTCCTCTCAAATTAAGTAATCCTCTTTCTTCCCAAATTTTTCCAAAGGTATGTACTACTCCAAAGGCATATCTTGAATCAGTATATATAGTTCCTTTCTTGTGTGCTAAATATTCCAGTGCTCTTTTTAGAGCATAGAATTCACAGGTTTTAGCTGACCAGTTTGAAGGTAATTTTCCTTTTTCAGTAGTTTGCATGTTTTTTCCATCAACTACTGCATACCCTGACATTCTTTTTCCTTGAAGACATCTGGAAGAACCATCCACATAGATTATTTCCCCTTCTGAAAGGGCTTGTTCTTCAAGATCTTCTCGAACTTTTGTTTGATATTGGATAATTTCTAGACAGTTATGTATTAGGTTATCTGCTGGTTCTCCATATAAGAATTGAGCTGGATTTAAACTTCTGTTTACGTCTAGTGTCAGGTCATCACTGTCTATCAGGATTGCTTAATATTTTAACATTCTAGAGTCTGTCAACTATTTTTCAGCCTTCTGGTTTAACACATTTTGTACTGCATGTGGTGTGCACACAATTGGTTTACCTCCAAAAGTGAGCTTACGACTTTCTTCTACCAGGATTGCAGTAGCTGCTATAGCTTGAATACATACTGGCCAGCCATGGCTTACTGGGTCCAACATCTTTGATAAATAAGCTACTGGTCTCTTCACTCCTCCCCACTCCTATACCAGAACTCCATGAGCTACCCCCTTTTCTACATTCACATACAGATGAAAGGGGTTTTTTTTAGTGAAGGTAAGCTTAAAGCTGGTATTGAGGCCAGTTTTAACTTCAGTTTCCCCAATTTATTATCATCTTCCTTGGTCCATTTTATATCATCTCCCTCTGTCAATTTTCCATACAAAAATTTTACTTCCTGTGTGTACCCCTCAATCCATAATCTACAATATGCCAATAATCCAAGTAGTTTTCTGATTTCCCTCTTTGAAGAGGGAGGGGTAAAATTCCTGTAATCTCTCTGGGTTGAGCCTCCGACTACCCTTACTAATCAAGTGTCCAAGATATTTTACCTCTAGTTCTACAAATTGCAGCTTCCCTTTTTTATAGCCTTAATCCTTTTTCCCTGAGAAAATTCAAAAGTTTTATAGTAGCCTCTTCAAATTCAGCTTCCCCAGATAGTAAAAGGTCATCCACATATTGGATAATTTGTATCCCAGGAGGAGTGGGGAAAGTTTGTAGTATTGTTTCCAAAGCTTGCCCAACTAAGTTTGAAGATTCAGTGAACCCCTGTGGTAATTTTGTCCATCTTAATTGCTGCTTTCTCCCAGTTTGTGGATCCTCCCATTTGAAGGCAAAGATATCGCCGCTCTCCTTGGCTAATAGACAAGCCCAAAAAGCATCTTTAAGATCCACTACACTAAACCACTGATGCTGGGGAGGGACCTTACTTAGAAGAGTATAAGGATTTGGTACCACTGGGTAGCGAGTCCGAGTTCTTTGTTAACTTCCCTTAAATCTTGTAGAAGTCTATAACTCCCATCAGGCTTCTTTACTGGGAGAATAGGGGTATTATGAGGGGACATACAAGGTTCCAATGTCCCATCCTTTATTAGCCCTTCTATTACGGGCTTCAAACCTTCCCATCCTTCTAAGGATATAGAATACTGACGTACACGTATTGGACAATCTTCTCTCTCAATCGTAACCCTTATGGGGTCAATATTTAATCCCCCCTATTTCCTTCACCAGCCCAAACTTCCTTGTGAATTTTTTCTTCATCCTCTTGGCCTAATTTTAAAACTCTAGCTGTCATTTTTCCATCTTCCAGTATAACCCCTATTCCTAATTTCACTTGAAAGTCTCGTCCCAATAAGTTGCTACCTGCCACAGGGACCAATAAGACATCCCCCATCCAGATTTTAGTTTCCTCCTCAATTACCACATCTTTAATGACAGGAAATGTGAAACTCTCCCCTTTTGCACCTGTTACTTTTACAGTATTTTTGCTTACACTATAACCTTTTGGAATATTTAACAAGCAGGTTCTTTCTGCCCCTGTGTCTACCACAAATTCCAATTCTTCTTCTTGGGGACCCACTTTTAAAGTTATCACAGGCTCCAGATGGTATTTGTCCCCAAACAAATAAAGCCTATGACATCCCTATTCTTCCTCGGTGCCCATCTCTTTAAAATTTTCAGATCTTTTACCCACTTAGGACAGTGTTTTTTATAATGTCCTTCGTCCCCACAGTAAAAGCAGACATTCCTGGAATACTCCTGAGACTTGTTTCGTATTGGGGTTCTATTCTTTTCCTTTCCCTTGTCTCTACGACCCTCATATCTAGGAGTAGTGCCTGTGTGTTTTTGATTTTTCGGGAAATTGTTTTCTCACATGGTGGCTGCCATAATTTTTGCTTTCAGTTTAACTTTTTCTTCATCTCTCCGGACATAAACTTTCTGAGCTTCCTTTAATAAATCATCTAATGATGTATTATGCCAATCCTCAATTTTTTCTATTTTTTTTTCTAATATCTGGCCAAGCATTAGTAACAAAGTTAGTCCTTAACAAAGCGTTTCCCATATCAGTTTCAGGATCTATTCTGGAATATTGTTTCATATTCCTCCTAAGTCTGTCTAGCCATTCTGTTGGAGTTTCCTCTTTCCCCTGTTGTGCCTCAAAAGCCTTTTTAGCATTTTGCCCTCGGGGTGCTGCCTCTCTTATTCTCTTGATTATTAAGTTACGATATTCATTCATGTGTTTCCTCCCCTCCTCATTATTTTGACCCCACTCGGGAGGTGCAGTTGGCATTTTCTCTTCTCCAGGGGGCCCCTGTGGATTATCTTTATCCCAGGCTTTTATTCCAGCTGCTCTGATTAATTGCCTTTCTTCCTGAGAAAAGATTATTTTCGTTTTAGACTGCATTTTTTCCCAAGTATAAATGTTTGGACCTAAAAATTGGTCTAATTGTTCAGCTGTGCCTATGGAATCCTCCAAAATCCCTTTGATTTATTTTTTTAAATTTCTGACCTCAGAAGAAGTCAAAGGGGCATTTACAAATCCCATTACACCCCCTCCCACTGGGACCTCTCTTAGTGGAAATAGACCAATCCCTTTATCCCAGTATTTTTGGTTTTTATCATCTATAGCCTTTTTCCCGTGTTGTGAAGAATCAGGAGAGGGTTGTCTTTTAACTGAACTTCTAGTGTTTCGATAAGGTGCCTCCTCCAGGGAGAGAGAACTTGGAGCAGGAGCTGTGGTTACCAAGGGCACCGAGCTCAGGGCAGGGAGGGAGGTGAGGGGAGGGCATAGCGCCGAGGCTCGATCCTCCAAGGGCGGAGCTTGGGCGGGGTTTGCTGCCGGGACTGCCAGAGGAGGGAGTATTTCCGGGCGATACCAGACGGGAGCGCGGATAGCCTGCACGTGGCTAATGGCGGCTGACTCGGCGGCTCCCGACAGAGGCAAAGCAGCAGCGGCGGCGCCCAGCGCCGCCGGCACGGGCAGGGCTGCCGGGGATTGGGCAGTGGGGAAAGCGATCGGAGATGGGACGGCAGGGACCGACGGGACCCCCAGTGCGGTCGGAGCGGTGGTCATAGACTACGCAGCCGGAGGGACCCCCGGCATAGCCGTTAGGGCGGCTGCGGACCAGGCGGCTGGGACTGGGGCAGACGAATTCATCAGCGGGGCCGGGGCTGGGGTGTGGGCAGGGACCGGCGAAGCTGCCGCGGGCAGCAAGTCCACACTTGGTACGGGAACCGGGGCTGAAGCAGGCGGCGAGCCGGGACTCGGGACAGGTGCCGGGACCGGGAGAGGCACCGGGACCGGGGCAGGCTCTGGGACCGGGAGAGGCGGAGCTGAAGTGGGCGGCGAGCCACGACCCGGGAGAGACGGCTCAGCCGCGAGCGGTGGGGGCACGAGCGGAAACGAGGGGGGCGAGACCTGCAAAGGATCCCACTCTTTTTTGTTTCCTATATTTTTCTCTTGCTCACCTCCCTTTTCTTTCCCCTTTTTCTTTTCTTGTTTTATCTCGGGGGTCTCTGATACTTTAAAGATTTTTATTCTCCTAAAATCTCATGTCCAACATGTGGCATATTCTCTTCTAGATTAAACGGTTCATTTGAATTCACAAATACATTTAGAGCCTGACAAATCCAATTTTCAAAAGAGCAGTACCTAGGCCAATAAATGTGGTCAGATCTTATTTCCTTTCTTGGCCATTCGAACATACAGAATTGTATCATCTTTACCTTCTCCTTTTTTCTTGTACATGGGTTTTTTTCCCAGTTGGCTAACATAACTCCCAGAGGGCTATCTTGGGGTATTTCTGTTGGTACTTTTTTACTCCTTTTTTTCTTTCCTGTATCCATTTTACCGGATTTCTGTCCCATTTTTCAAGATTTTATCTATTCATCTCCTACCTCCATTCTTCACCTTTTTTTTTTTCTTCTTTTTTCTAACAACTTAAATACCACTTTTTTTTTACTACACTCACAAAAAAATAAAAGCCTCTTTTTCTCACAATACTATGTAACACAATACACCTCCCTCCAAGGAGATAAAGTGAAGCTCAAAATAAACAATCTACATTACATATACTTCATTCATCTCCATTTACTCACCTTTACTTTTCACTCACTCTCACACACATTCACACCCTCAGGCCTGTTCATTCATACTTCTCAACTTCTGCCTGGTCGAGTTTTGTGGTATCTCACCCACCTGGACTGTGTAAGGTTTTATACAGACAGGCATGGGCATGGGGAGCCTGGGGGCATACCTCGCAAACTTGGTGTTCCCCAGGTGCATTTTACCCCCCAGAACTTTGAGTACTGACACCCCTAAGTTTCCCACTGACTTAGGTTCAGCACTTCATACATTTCCCTTTATTTTATTGCACAGAGGAAGGAAACATTAGCAAACCTCTTAGACTTACAGGAAGGGATTTCTGTTGCCAGAGAATCACGGATCTCTGTAGGCCTCCACCCTGACCCCTTCCACCTCCCCGAGGGTTTGGCTATCCCTCTTCCCTAGAGATAGCCTCAGAGTCAGGGGTTCGGACCTCCGCACCTTGCCTGATCTGGATTCCCCACCACCCCCCCCCACCCCGGGGAATGGGTTACACGACTACCCTGCGCAGCTGCGGTGCTAAAATGTCCTAGGATACTGTGCCATCCTTGCTTTGGGGGCAGCCTCTCTGGGCTTCAGTACCGCCAGGCCTCCGGGAAGTGCCCTGAATTTGGTTGCCTCTGGTGCCAATTCACCTGTGAGGCTGTCTGCAAGTGACTCACACTTTGTAGTCACAGCTTCCCCCTCACGCCTGGGGGGACAAGGCTTGTTTTGTGGGTTTTGCCTCAGCCCCCACCCACAGGGGAAAAAACGGGTTGTTGGTGTGGGACCCACCCTCACACAAACAAGACAACAAGGTACCTTTTACTTTCAATTCAACTATTACACTTTTAGGTGTTACTGGCCAGTCCCGGTGCTCTTGACTATCCCTCAATACAGCTGTGTTGTCCAACCCCAGATGCTCTTGGGCATATCCTCAATCCAGCAGAATTTTGCTCAACCCCGGATGCTCTTGGAATGTTAATCCCTCAACCCAGCAGGTTTGAATCCTGGATGCTCTTGGGCACTCTTATCCCTCAATCCAGCAGAATTTTTAGGGACCCCTTCCACACTATTTCCTTTTTTTTTTTAATTTTTTTTTTGTCAGTGGATTATGCCAGGAAAACACTTGGTTTCTTTTCTCCACGGGGTTCTACTTCTTCCCTAAGACCCAGTCCCAGTTTCCCCGGGAGGGATTATTTCACTTTTTTTTTTTCACTCGCTTCGTCCCTTTACTGGCCGCTTTTCTCGCAAAAAAGACGGAAACACAGCATGGGAGACTACCGCACTCACTTGGCAGGTCTGGGATAAGCAGCCCACCTTTCATTCACACACATTCATCCCCCCCCTTATCCGCCCTGTCCAAACAAATACTTACCTATTTTTTGTCCTTGGGTCTTTGTTCTTCGGGTACACGTTAGTCTTAGGGTCCAATTACCGCGGTTTTAGGGACTCTTTTTCCTTTTCTTTGTTTTATTGTCTCTTTTTGTCCACTGGTTGCAACCTTTGTCTGCCGATCACGCCAGAAGAAATAGAGCAGGGCTGCCAAATGGGCAGGGTGCGCCTCCCCCACTCGGAATCCCCTAGGGCCCTGGCAGTGACGTGTTAATTCCCAGGTTTCGGTACCAAATTGTGAAAAACACCAATCACTTTTTAAAAAATTTTAAAAGTTTAATAGTAATAAAATAGTTATAAAAAACAGTAATTGTAGAGGAATTTCTGAGAGAAATGGGTCACGATCTAGATGTGCGTGATTTACATGTTTAAAGTGAAGGTTGAGCTACCCTGCCTAGGCCTCAGATGTGGGCCTCGGTGAGGCCTTGAAGCCTGTGGCGCAGTTAAGAATAAGTTTGTGGCGCAGTCAGAAATTATGTTAAGGTATAGCAGAAAGTACTGAGCTATCTAGCTGTGAATTAGTGTAGGTCTGCAGTGTGAAACTTTAGCCACCTTAAGACAGGAACAAACAATGTTTGCTTGCCAATGAGAGTGTGCTCACGATTGTAAACTATCTAGAAGTGTATAAAAACTACTGTCTGTAAACAATAAACGGAGAACTTCGGATTAACCATATTGGTTTGGATCTGCATTTGTTCCTGTCCAGCTCACCTTTTTTTTTGGTCCCTGCATCAAGTAATAAAAATTAGAGCAATAAGAATTTGGACAATCAGAGTTAGGACAATAAAAGACAATAAAAAGCAAAGAATTATGGACGCCCGGATGCTTTGCTCAAGAAAGCATGTCTGCTAACAAAGGAATAACCCTTAAAAGCCATAGCCTGTTGCATATTCATATATCTCATACATGATGCAAATATTCCTTTTGAACTAGGAATTTTTCTGTTTTCTTTCAACTCTCCCTCTCATCCTGTAAATCAATCCTTTTGGCTACGGGTGTCTGGAAGGAGTCTGCACGGTCCGATAAAGAGGCCATAAATCCTTGTCTTGAGATTTTTTTGGTGTCCTGTTGCTGTAATCTCTATGTGAAGAATTTCTTGGTTATTTTATCCATTCCTTGTGCAGGTCACAAAAAGGCATCTTACATCACATAGCTTCTATTTTAATATTGTGCCATTGCCTAAAACTGTATTTAACACACTACTTAAAAAGGATTAATACAGTACTACAAAATAACTTTCCAACATAACACATATAGTATTCTATTTAATATTTGCGAAGAGCCAATCATTTAATATGCATTTTTCACAATCCTCCCTCTTATTGTTTATAAATCATTTGGCTTGAGCAATATTTCTTGTCCACTTGCATTCTTTGGACTATGCTGGTAATCAAATAAAATATGGGATTAAACAAGGAAGAAACATAAAAACAGTTGTAACACATAAAAGGAAGAATCCTAATTTCTTCCACCATCCTATCCCAAATACATTTCCCCACCAACTAGTTTCTTAACATTTCTTTCCAATTTTGGACTGGTACCTGGGTTATTTTTCTGCTATCTTTTGCTTTTTCCAGGATGACATTCCCGTTGTGATCTATTTTCAACACTCTTATATATTAAACTTTCCACAAACACCCCCTTCTTTAGCCAATAAATAGTCTAAAGCCAACCTATTGTGATGCACTACAGTTTTTGTTTGGCTTTGCTGACTTGATATTAATTCCAATGCCTGAGCAGCTTTGTTTGTTATCTTCTCTATAACTGCTTGGAGTCCTATAATATGATTCAGTATATAATTTGGGGTTAATACAGAGCTAGATTGCTGTGCTGGTTTTACCTTTTTGTTTACTAATTGCCTTTTTTACCGAATCTTGGACTATATCCCTAAGATCAAATGTAAAACAAATCCATCTCTCTCCCTTTGGACATTCAACTCTTTGTCTATTACCACTTTTTCCTAAGTTTCTTGTAATCCAATATTTTTCCCCATTTTGCCTGCAGGTACTTAATTTGGATAGGTCATAACAGTGGCTGTTGACATGGGTGTGTGTAACAAAAAAGGAACTTTGGTTTCTTCC
The DNA here is from genome assembly GCF_031753505.1 of Anomalospiza imberbis. Classification (NCBI taxonomy): domain Eukaryota; kingdom Metazoa; phylum Chordata; class Aves; order Passeriformes; family Viduidae; genus Anomalospiza; species Anomalospiza imberbis. Next base: position 4,502,319 of record NC_089720.1, read on the forward strand.
CATGTAATACTTTCTGTAGCATTTGTGGCACGGTCTTGCCGGTATCTCGAAAGGGAAAAGACAACAAATGGGAGACAGAAACAGGAATAACAGAGGTCTGGTATGGCTTATACCCCCACCTCCCCTGCCTATGGGGTTGCTTCCCATAGCAGGTGTATATGATCTTCTCGGTGGTGGGTACAGTGATCAAATCAGGCTTGCCATCTTTTACTTTTGTTGCTTCTTTTTTACTAATTTTTAGGCAAATCGTTTTTGACACTCTTTAACTGTGGTTAAAGGGCTGTAAATCAGCGAACCATAATAAGGTTTCCAGTAGTAGCCAAGCCCTATATATTATTAAACCAAGTATCTCCGAAGAACACCTGGTATAGCGTAGTAGATTTGAAAGATGCTTTTTGGGCCTGTCCTTTGGAAGTAGGAAATAGGGATTACTTTGCATTTGAATGGGAAGATCCAGAAGCCAAACAAAGACAGTAACTTATGTGGACTGTGCTCCCTCAAGGATTTACAGAATCCCCAAATTTGTTTGGACAATTTTTAAATGTAACAAACACAGCTTTGCCTTCAGCAAGTTCTCAGAGCCCAGCGGGCTCTCAGAGCCAGGGGCAGACAGAGATTGCAGGAGAACAGGGACCACTCGGAACAAGCGAACAGGAAATCGGTTAGGATTCTGGACCGGGGGTTGGAAACACAGACCCAGAAATCACAATCGGTGATTCACTAATGCCCATAGCAGCGGCGCGGAGTCTCCCTTCCCTGCCTGCTTTCTCTCAAACACTGACAGACGGCATGGCAACAGCCGCGGTCTTCCCGGGTCCTTGGATGCCCTCAGGCATCTTGGCAGCAGTGATGGCCTCTCCCTTCGCACAGTCCAGTATTATTATGGCCTGGGGTTCCCGGGGTCTATCCGACCCCGGCTGACGTAGGTGTCCCGGATAGCGATGTCCAGCTAAGCACAACCTGTCCAGGTCCCTCAGGCAAGCTCTCAGCCGCAGGCAATCTTAGCAAAGCAGCTCAGCTCTTAAGTGAGATCAGCTCTTTGGTGAATTCAGCTCTTCAGTGATTTTAGCTCTTTGCTTGCTAAGTGCCTTGGGCAGACACAGGGAGAGAGAGAGGAGAAGGCTGTGTGAGGTTCCACAGATGTGTCTTTATTGGCAGCTTCTGCAAAGGGTTTCAGTGATAGCTCATCTGCCGAACTGGGCAGAAGTGGGGGTTTATAAAGGGTGTAGGGGTTTTCGGAAACAGTCCAATAGTAAGGGTCGAGGCGAATTTGACCTATGGTCTTACAGAGAGATAACAAGGGTCTGAAGGCGGAAGAGGGGCTCCTTTGGTCCAGTCATTATGACTAGGCATTTCTTATCTTAGGCAAGTGACCGCCAGGGAGGCCTTGCAGGGCCTCTGGCTGCTACAGTCCATCACATACCATGGTGTGGTACCGCAGGAATTCCTCAGAGACCTTTTGTTTCAGCTCAGAGATTGTGCGCAGGATGTGTCCTTTTCACAAAATAGTGGTGTCCTCCACCCATCTTCCGTACAACAAAATGGCGGAGCCTTGCACACAAAATGGCGGCCTCCTCGGCTGTTCCATGAACAATTCCTACATATTTCCTCTGATGCCATTTTGCGACCAACAAGATGGTCAATCTCCTGCTGCAGCGCCACCTCTGGCCGCTTCTTATATTGCACCTTCCAATTCTAATATGCAATAACAAATGCAACCACCAGTTCCTTATACAGAAGAAGGAATGCATACAGCCTCACAGCCTGAAGAAGGAGCATCTTTGCAGGACATAAACCCACAAGATACACCCACATATCTATGCAGGGGTTCTTTTGTCCACTTGTAGGGCTCTCTACCAAGCAACATACGATGCAAAATACCTAGAAACTGCTGCACACCCACCCTTGCAGACCCCCCAAGCAATAGAGGGCTTTTCCCCAGGGGCAGAAGGGCAGGGGCCATCGGCTCTACTACCTGGATTTCCAGAATCTTTCCCTATGGCTCATGACTCCCCGCGTTCACCCTCCCCGATCCTGGAAGAGGCCACTCCCCTTGGGGCTCCTGAAGAATCCCCCGGGGAGATGGGGGAGGAGGAGGAGGAGGAGTAGGAGGAGTAGGAGGAGTAGGAGGAGGGAGACGCGGAAGACCAGAACCTCAATGCGGAACCAGTTCCCAAATTTAAGTTACCCTCAGTGAAGAGGAGGAAGATGATATGTCCTTGTTTGAATTCCTTACACCTGCGCATGTCCCTGAAGTAGAAGAGGGGAAGTTTTGAGGAGCCTCCCTGTTCCCCACTGGTTTCCCCGCCCCATTCCCCACCCTGGGAAGTGTCTCAGGTGCCCGAGGCTATGGTGGCAATGCCTCCTATTTTCGACGGGCCACCAACAGCCCCTGCCGCTGCCCAGCCTCCGAAAATGATGTCAAAAGGGCCTGCCCAGCCCCGTTGCTCGGTAAGCGCGCTCTCGGGGCCAGCCAATGTCATCCAGGTCCCACCCCCTCCCGCATCCCAAGCCACCGCTGCTGCACACGGGCTGCAGGGAACCAAAACTACGGGTGTACCCCTGCATTCAGCACTGGCCACGGTCACAGAGTCAGCATTGCCTGCTGCAGCCCAAGCACAGGGCTGAACGGCACTGGCACTGGCGGCGGAGCCTCAACCTGGATCGGGATCCATGCAGCCACACCATTCAGCAACAGCACAACCAAGTGGACAAACAGCACCACTGCAGCCAATTCAACCATGTTTTAGAAGTTTTAAAGCATCTTTTCCAGTTCCCTTTTCAAAAGAACACAATACAATGAATATATTCCCAGGTGAATGGGAAATGTCAGAAGAAGACACAGCAGCTGCAGCACACTTTCCAAAGACTGATCAGGAGAACAGAGCTCAAGCCACAGGTGATCCAGGGGCACCATAGCCACCACCCCAAGAAATCGACGGCAAAAATACTACAACCATCATAGCTGGACAAGGCATTCCTATGCCATCACAGATCCCACCCTGCTTTTGGCCCACAACAGGCAAAACTCCAGCACCTCAACTGCCTGCCCCAGGAGCTTGGTTTCCAGGGCAACGGTCCAGCTCCATGATTCACCCACATGTTTTCCCATTTTTCAAAATACTTTTTACGACAACTCTTCCTCCAACTCAGCGAATGTCTTCAGGAATTCCTACCAGGACACAGTGCACACTTTCCTCAAACCTCCTTTCCAGGGCAAGATGGCAGCACCCTTTCTGCATCCTCTGTAAATACTCCCCATATGTCTACCTCGATGCCATCTGCAGTGCCATCAATGGCAGGTTCAGCCATTGCACCCTCATTTCCCCTGTGTGCACAACCACAGATGCCCTTCACCATGCCTCAGACAAAAGGGGGAGGGGTGCATGGGATGCATGCAACCTTCAGGTCAGAAGAAGGTGCATCCTGGCAAACTACAAATCTACCAAATATAGTCATGGATTTGGTTCCATTTAGCAGAAATGTCCCAAGAGACATGTCCGGTTCAACAAACTGGGCAGACATCAGGAAGAAAGCATTGAAAGGAAGAGACTTTGATATAGCAGACACAGATCACATTGCATTGTCAGTGAGATATGAGAGATGAAATGAAAATCCTAGATGGGAACCTCTGGATCGTGACGCCGTGAAAACTTTAATGAAAGCAGCGAAAATTAATGGCCTCAGTTCTCCATACTTCAAACAGGTTTTGAGAGGCACATTCAACAATTATGATTTGGTGCCTTTTGACTGTAGGTACATTGCCTCGACAATTTTTACAGATCCACAACTCCTGCTGTAGGATGCAAGATGGCGGAGAGCCCTCACTCAACTGAGAAATAGATATGCGGGAGGGCCACATGCAGCTCTCACACTGGCCCAATGAGCAGGAGATGAACCCATGACAGACCTGAAGATCAGTCAGTAGAGTTGCCTTGAGACGTGATTGCAGACATCAAAGAGGCAGAACAAGAGGCAATTTTGCAAATCCCACCAGCTGGAACTCCAAAAGGCATTTATACAGAAATAAAGCAAGATCTTTCTGAACCATTCACTTAATTCATCGATCGTCTCATGCAAGCAGTAGACAGACAAGTAAGCGACAAAGCGGCAAAGCCACACTTGCTTCAAAGTCTCGCTTTTGCAAATGCCAATGCAGAGTGCAAACGTATAATTAGTGCCATGCCTGGTCAACCAACCATGACTGAAATGATAGAGGCATGCAGTAAGGTGGGCACACCTCAGCATGTCGCAGCAATTCAAGCAGGCGTTTGGGGAGAACAGGTTGGGAAACTCCTCCAAGCGCAGGATAAAAAACTTTCAAGAACTCTCGCAGCGCTTTATCCAATTTTACAACAGGGCAACTGCACAGAAAACACAGCAGCACCGAGTTGTTGCCCAAGATGCAGAAAAGGGGAACACTATGCAAATCAGTATTAATCCAAATATTATATAGATGAAAGTCTTTTACCGTGAAAAATGCTTCCCAGGGAGGGAAACCACCATGTAAAGATAAAAGTATTAGTAATGATTTAACTACCCAAAATGTCTCTGAAGACAGAGCATTTGGGAAATGTCAATCAGATCCTATCTGCAGGGCCATCAGTTGATTCCCCAATGGGTCATAGTTTTGGGGATTGTTGGTACTGAGTTTGTAACATTTGTTATTTTTGTTTTCTATAAGTAATACTGATAAATAGTGATTGTTGTTAATGTTATATGACTGCTTAAAAAAGGTTGTCTTGACCCCTTCAAACACTTCCTGTTGATAAGTTGATTATATAATGTGAATTCTCTGATTTTTGTGATAAGAATTATTATTAAGGTATTGTTGTAGTATTTACAGCCGGCTTTTATGTGTTTTACTATCTCTTTGTGTGATCACCTACAAGACATATGTCTCTTCAGGCCTTTCTGTTTCTTAACTACTCATATGTTTTCTTTATCCAGACTGCTAGTCTCATGGCTTTCTTCAGTTATTGTTACAGAAGTACTCCAGCAGAGAGTCCAGCTGTTGTCAGGGCTCTCCCCCACATTGGGGTGACCCTGAAAGATGGAAAAGTCTCTCCTCCAACCCGTGCCTTCAAAGAAAGACTCAGTAGTCTTCAGTCGTCCGGTCTCAAGGTAGTTTATTGTATGTTATCTAAAAAATTTTCTTCCTGAACTGCTGCAGTCCGTTCAGCAGGTCAGACAAAGGCACGCACACTGACTCCCAGGGGGCTGGTGCCTTCTTTTATATCATACATTACGTGTTAAATGTTTATGGTTTTTCCCCAATGCCTATCACGTATATTGAATGGGGACTTTCTACTCTAAACCAATCTGTGAGTGCCATCACCATGAACATGGAGGTTAGGAAGGAGAAAGAAGGAGGACAGGGCACACCCAAATCCCTCCATCTTAGAACTTCTGACCCCCATGTACAAAACTCAGACCCCTCTTTACAAGGCCTAAAACCCCCCTGTACAGCACTCAAAAATTCTTCCCTTCACTTTGTGACTACTTCTACTATAATATCTAAACTTTTGTGATTTCTTGTTCTTCCTGCAAGGTTGGTAAATTGTTCCATGGATCAGGTTCAAAGCCACAGGGGTCTGTGGCTGCATGCCAGGGTCTCAAATGCTTCTGACCTGGGCCCGGAACATCCAAGAGTGTCCAAGGGACATTCTGGGTTCTGACAAGCTGTAACTTTAACTTCTTTTTTGGTTTTCAGTTTCGTACTAGGTAATTAGTCTCTCATGCAGAGAGGCTCATTCTGCATTTCCTCCACCTTCACACTCTCAGTATCCAGATCCTGGCTCACAATCCTGACTGTGACCATTTTCATATCTTTGAAGAAGAGGTTTGCTGTGTTTGAAGAATCTCTATCCCGAAGGAAATTTCGGAGGGATTCAATTATTTGATGGTTTGATTGGGTTTTGATCATAAGGTTTTTTGCTCATAACTGCTATTTTTAAGAGTCTTGTTTTAAAATGTGTTAAGTGGCACCTACCAATTAGAGTTCGGCTTCTGGCCAAGCTCTAGCTCTACTTGGATGGAGTGGTTGACAATCAACCCAGATGTTTTCTGCATCAAAAATTATTCAAGTCATTTTGGCTTGGCAATTTGACCATATATGACAGCTGAGCCTATTTGCAAAGGGAGTTTGGAGAAACATGAATCCACACATGATTTCTCCAATTTTCTGTTGTTTTAAGGTTTATCAGCTGCTGCAGACTCTGGGATGACAGTTCAAATTTGTAGTGCTTGGTAATTGTATGGTTTTGCATGTGTTATTGATTATGTGTATTATCTGATTGATTCCTAATTGCTGTTAGTGTCTTCTTTACTACATGCATTGTTTTGCTCTTTATGTTTTCTCATGCTCATAACCAAAGAATGTTAGTAATAGCAACTTATGTTGTTATCTTATATGTCTTTATACAATTTTGCAAAACAGAACTGATCAATGTTTTATTTTCACACCAGGGCCCATTCTTCACTTCCAGGATTTTGAGAAAATCCTCCAGTCCCTGTGGGGATGTGGATTTTTTTGTGATTTGAGCAGGTGCAAAGTCCAGGTGGATTTCAGTGAAGAATGTGAAATTCTACCAGATGCAAGAAAACGCTAACCTCTCCACAAGCAGAGAAGAAGACACATAGATGTGGACTGCACAGAGATTCCAACCCTTGTGTTTCGCCCACAGAAGATTGTGAACTTTGGGTTTCTTCATGGGCATGGGAATCAGTGGTGTTGTAGAATTTTGTTAGATGATAGCTTAAGCAAAACATGGGGTTCGGTCAAATGTGTGTCTGACAGAGGACTGACAAAGTTGTCAATGCAGTGTTCATGGTTCAGACAAGAGGGGGAGATGCTGGAATCCTGGGAATCCTGGATGCTGAGAATTTTAAACTTTCTGTGCTGAAAGGCACAGACTCGCAAGAGAGCACTGCATTTGACTTGAGGATGTGGAGAAGACTTCCAAAATTGGTTAATAGCACTGGGATTACAGGTGTGTAGTTGGTTAGAAGTGTATAATATCACAGGATGGAAAACTTAGAGTTTGGGGTTTTAGAATATAGAAATTAATATGAAGCAAGATGGAGGTTTTAGGGTGGAGGCAGGTTGTTCTTCTTCGCCTTCTTCTTCCTTCTTCTTCATGTGTTTGGGTGATGTTTTGTAATTGGACAGAAAAGTCTGCATTGCAGGCTTTGAGGGATGTTATTGGTTTAAAAGGGGAAATAATCTAGGTGTCATTTCTTAATTGGATAGTTTAGTTTTAAAAGACCTTGTAACAAGAGATAGTTGTCCATTTTATGACTTGCTAATGAAAGACTGAAGAACTCATGGCTGTGAGGCTGTTTCAGTGATAAGAAATGGTAAGCACCTGAGTCCGAACATGAACCACCGTCTCAAGTGCCTTCAATCCTGACCTCAACAGAGGTAGAAAAAACAAGCAGAGAACCCACATTGGAGAAACTTTTACAAGCTTTTGAACTTCCAGATAGAATTAAGTTATTACCGTATGTAGACGACTTAATAATAGCGGGAGAATCAGAGCAGACTGTCCAGGAAGGAGCCATTATGTTATTAAACTTTCTTGGAGAAAAAGGGGTTGAAAGTATCAAGATCAAAACTGCAATTTGTAGAACCAGAGGTTAAGTATTTGGGGCATTGGATTAGCAAAGGGAAAAAGAAACTTGGCCCAGATCGAGTATCGGGTATTATTTCATTACCCACACCAACTACAAAGAAACAAATTAGGCAGCTATTAGGACTATTGAGGTATTGTAGATAGTGGATAGAAGGATATAGTGAAAAAGCTACCTTTTTGTATGAAAAATTGACACTAAATCCTTAAAAATGGACCCTAGACGATGAAAGACGGCTTGAACAACTGAAAGATGCCTTAATGACAACCCCAGTTTTGAGTTTGCCTGATGTCAGCAGGCCATTTCAATTATTTGTGGATGTGTTGAACCAAATCACTTATGGGGTATTGACACAGGATTGGGCAGGAACCAAAAAACCAATAGGATACTTTTCTAAATTATTGGACCCTGTAGGTAGGGAATGGCCGACATGTTTACAAGCTTTAGTCACAGTAGCTTTATTAGTAGAGGAGGCTAGAAATGTCACCTACGCCGGATCACTGTGTACACTTCTCATGATGTGCAAAGAATATTGCAGCAAAAGGAAGAAAAATGGCTCATCGATAGCAGAATATTGAAATATGAGGCAATTTTGAGAAATTCACAAGATTTAGCGCTTAGAATGACCAGAGCCCAAAATCCGGCACAGTTTTTGTTTGGGGACACGATGAGGAAAATAGAGCATAATTGTGTAGAAGTTATTGAGCTTCAGACTAAGATCAGACCTGACTTAGAAGAAGAAGAATTAAAAGATGGCATGAGTGTTTATAGATGGATCCTCAAGAGTGGTAGAGGGAAAAAGAAATTCTGGATATGTGATTGTAGATGGGAAAAGGATGGAAATAATTGAATCCAGGCCACTTAGCACAGCATGGTCGGCCCAAGCATGTGAACTGTAGGCCCTCTACAGAGCATTGGAAATACTAGAAAGAGAAAATGGAACTATATAAATGTTGCCTTCTGCTAAGAAGACAGACGACCTGGTTTCAAGGGACAGCACGGCAACCCAGCCTCGCCCGGGTCACTCGGGCCATAGACACGCACAGACACTAATGTGGTGGATGGTCAAAATGGTGTTTATTACCTTACCTCGTGGAGTTATATAGTCAAGGGGGCTTCACTACGTCAGAGGGGGACGGTGAGACTAACTAGGGTTAGTAAGGAGTGGAAAATTACTGGAGTTAGGAGGGGCTGCATACCTTCAGGGGTGATAACATATCTTAGGATGAAAGGGGAAGGCTCTTGGATGAGGGGGGAAGGGTCCTGCTGCTTGCCGTTAAATCCCGAAATCTTCCGTCCGCCTGTCCCTATCTACCACATCTCCCCCCACCTTTTTCACAAATGAATGAAGTAGTTATACACATAGGCACTGAAATGAGGTATAAAGTAGTAGCTTGATAAGGGAAAAGGGGTTTTGGTAAACTTGAGTAACTTTCGCAAGGTGTGTTAGAAAAACTTGCAATTGGCAGTGTTCGCAGCTTGGTTTACAGCATTTGTTGCTGGCCTACAAACAGAATGTTGGCTCGTTCCAGGAGGGCCTGAACAAATGAGACCAGCTTGTTTAGCAGGCATGGTCCGAAGGTAAGAGTTAAAAGCAGTATTGCCAGTGGACCTATCAGGGTGGAAATTAAAGTGGTGAGCCATGGTGATTGGTTGAACCAGGATTCAAACCAACCCCGTTGGGTTTTCCTGTCTTTCTTCTCTGAGCTAGTCTATCTCAGAGTTCTGCCATGGAGTCTCTGACGACTCCCGTGTGGTCTGCATAAAAGCAGCATTCTTCCTTCAAGGCGGCACACAATCCTCCTTGTTGCATGAACAAGAGGTCTAGTCTTCGCCTGTTCTGCAGGACCACTTCTGAAAGCGAGGAGACTGATTTCTCTAGAAAGGAGATGGATTTCTCGATTCTCTGCAAGTCCTCATCGATGGTCACTTGCAGCTGGGAAAGTCCTTGGTGTTGGGTCGCGAGTGTTGAGACACCCGTGGCTGTGCCGGTTGCTCCCAGGCCGAGCAGCATTGCAATAGTTACACCTGTTATTATTCCTCTTTTGTGGAGTCGGCTGGGTTCCTCAAAATGGTGGTACACCTCTTTGTCTGAGTGGTACAGGACTCTAGGAACAATTAGAACTTGGACACAAAAGTCAACAGAGTCATCGAATTTGGCAAGAAACACACAAGGACTCACCCCAGATTGTTGACAGACCCACATTCCTGACGCGGAGGGGACCACCCACTTATTGATCTTTTTGTCGGGCTTGACAACTTCGGTGCAGATGTTACCTTTCTGCTTTGCTAGGGTTGCATTGCCAAAACATTTGCCCTGACCTGTGACTTGGCTCAGGGTGATTCCTCTGCGGGGAGTGTCCCACCTGCACTGGTTGGGGGCGTTGGCTGCAGAGTAACTGAAGGGGGTGTTTAAAGCAACTCCTTCGTAGAAGGGAGGTTTAACATCATAACAAAGCTAGCAGGAATCAGTTAGGTTCGGGTTGGATTCGTTTAAAGATAGAAAGGTAGCTTCTAGCATGCGAAAGATTGGGTTCGAGTTAGACTCAGCTAAGCGGCCTATCTGGAAGGCATCCGTATAGCCGGTCGGGATATTGGTGACTTTTGTGGGCAAGGCTTTAGGGTGGGTTATGTTTTTCCCTTTCAGCACGTTTTTAATAACTTTATTGGGTCCGACCGCTTGGGGCACTGGCAGTTGGAGCCTGATAATTCGTACATTCACCCACTCTTTTGGCGTTTTGAGGACCACTGTCCACGTTCTGCCTGTGGCCCAACTAGGGAGATCTGGCTGCAAAAAAGTTATGTTATAGTCAGTGCATCTCCGGAGTTTTGGGTCTTTATAATAGTTTCGAAAGAATCCTTTCTGGAAGGCGGGTTTTTTACAGCCGGTGGGTGCCCAGGTGAACTGTAAAAATTTGTCGGGCTCCTGCGGTTGCCACCCGTCCTCTGACGGTCTGGCATCTGTGACAATGGTTTCACAGCCCCAGTGCCCGCAATACCCCCACCCCGGGTAGTTGCAGTACTTTTTCCCTGGGTTGGAGGCTGGGCACCAGTAGGATAGGTACATGTGCATGAGATGTGGGTGATAGGGGCCTATTTTTGGTCGCCCTGGAAACAGGTCGGTAACGTGGAACACAAAGGATGGGGCGCTCGATGTGGTGATTTCTTTGAACACCTTATCACTTGAAAGATGTTGCATGACCCACCTGAATGGTTGATGGGGGTAACAGTCTGGGCTGGCTCGCCCTCTGGCGACAAGCCCTAACAGCAAAATCACAGAAAAAACACCGTTGATGTCTGGGTCTCACTGGTGCGGGACTCTTGGGTGCTGTCTGGCAGCTTGGTGATTTGTCGCTCTTCTCTGGAACAGGGGTGTACGCGTTACGGGGGCGCCCCATGAGCATGTCCTGCAAACAGAAACTCACAGTTTTTGTTAGTCTCATTCTGAAGGTCAGGCTTGATTGACTTAAGTGGGCACCACCTGATTCTGCCTTCTTTTCTAACAGCCGCGTAGCCCCGTCCTGTGAGGACCAGTCTCTAGCCCCATTCCCATTCGCCTAGCTCATTTTTAATTACAACCTGTGGGCCCTCCTCCAGTGCTCGGGTGGCCCAGTGCTTTCGAACAGGACTGTTTGTTTCATCTCCCCTAGGGAATTGATTCAGTGCTAGCAAAGTGGTTGCCAGCATACGCGCTTGCTCTCCTGGGGGTACGGAATTGGCAAAGCCCTCTGATTTTGCCAATACTTCTAACTTGGCTTTCAGGGTCTGATTTGCTCACTCAACAATGGCCTGCCCGGTGCTGTTATACGGGATACTGTGCACTAAAGTGATGCCCCATTTCAAGGCGAATTCTTGCACTGGTTTGGAAATGAAATTGGAACCGTTGTCAGTTTTAATTTGCTTGGGGATACTAAGCCATGCCATAGCTGTCAGCCAGTGCTGAATTGTGGCCTTAGAGTTAGTTTTGGGGTTCTGTGTGGCCACAATCACTCCGCTGTAAGTGTCCACTGTCACTGCAAGCCATGCTCATGGCTTCAGCAGTTGACATACAGTGAAGTCCAACTGCCAGATTTCTGAGGCCTTGAGACCTCTTGGGTTGACCCCACTGGTCCATAGGGGTGACTTTTGGCAGTGAGGGCAAGTGGCCACTATGTGTTTTGCATCCGCTGTCGAGATCCTGCATCTTTTTGCCAGTGCCTTGGCTCCGATGTGGAGCGACTCATGCAGCTGACGAGCTTCCTGCAGTGTCCACACTCCTTTTGCCGCGGCGTCCGCTTTGTCATTGCCGGTCTGGAAGTAGCCCTTGACTGGGTTGTGGCTGTTGACATGAATGACAGACACGGTGCCTTGTCGCGAGGATAGCGCTTCTTCAAGCATTGAGGCCGCTGCAGATGTTGACACACCTGGTCCCGACATGGCCAGGCAGAGCCTTGCCACGAATATAGAGTCCGTTACAATGTTGAGGTGTTCATCTTGGAAGAGTCCGCACGCCAAGACCACTGCTGCTGCTTCCAGTTGTTGCACTGACAGTGTGGGGTCACATGTTTTGACGCAATGCCATTGTTCTCCTGCCTGCCACACTGCCGCTGCAGTAGAAGTCGTGGAGGAGGCGTCTGTGAAGACCGTCGGTCCTGGCTGCGGTTGATCCATGACCTTTGGTGGCATGTCTATGTTGACAATGGCCAGTAGCTGAGTCCAAGGTGGTCTGGTGGCGTAGGAGATTTCTCCTCCGAAGCCAGTGAGAGCAAGGGCCAGGTGCTCCGATATTGCGGTTGATTCCATGGTCGGCCGCTTGCGGAAGGGAAGGTGGATTCTTGCCGGCTCGGTTCCCAGGTGTCTCAAGGCAAGTTTCCTGCCTTTCATGATGAGGTTAGCGACTCATTTGACTCCTGGGGAAAATGCACGAGCTGGTCTTCCGAGGACCACCCATTGGATTGGCTGGGACTTTTCGGAAGGTCCTTGGACCAGTGCTCCCACTCCTCCCTTCTGTGTAAAGTGGACGTATAGGTCAAGCGGTACGCCTGGGTTCCACCTGGCAAGTGTGCCAGTAGACATCTGATGTTCGATGAAGTCGAGGGAGCTCGCTGCTTTCAGTGTCAGGTCCTTGGGTTCCCAGGGGTGCTTTCCTTTCAGGAGGTCATATAAGGGGTCCATGACCTCGGGAGGAATTAGGATGATGTTGCGGAGCCACTGTAGAGATCCCACAAGGCGCTGCATGTCATGGAGCGTCTTGATGTCTCAGCGGACCTTCACCTTGGGGCGGGTCACGTAGGAGTTTGTGATTCCCACTCCCAGGAAGATCACACAGGGTCCTCTTTTGATCTTCGTGTTCACGATCTGAAAGCCGTTGGCTTGAAGAGTTTCCCTGATTGTGGACACCAAGTGATCCACTTGGCTTGCTGATGGTGCGGCGACGAGGACGTCGTCCATGTATTGAACGATGGTTGCAGCGGGGTAGGAGTGTCGGACTGGCATCAGTGCTCTGTCCACGGTGATTTGGCATATGGTTGGGCTGTCCACAAAACCCTGTGGTAGCACCTTCCATTGGAAGCGGAGGTTGGGTCGCTCGCCGTTTGGGAACACGACGGAAAAGGCGAACCGTTCCTTGTCCTCAGTGTGCAGGGGTATCGAAAAGAAGCAATCTTTGATGTCCAGCACTGTGCATGGCTGTCTTTCGGGAATGGCTGAGTTCGTGGGCAGCAGTGTCTGAACTGGACCCATAGGTTGGATTGTCTTGCTCACTTCCCTCAGGTCGTGGATGAGGCGATAACCTTCTCCAGACCTTTTGGGGATTACAAATACAGGGGTGTTCCACGGGCTGGTGGAGGGTTCTATGTGACTCTTTTGCAGCTCACGGTCGACCAGTTCCAGCAAGGCTGCCATTTGAGGCTTTGACAGGGGCCACTGCTCGACCCATACGGGGTCTGATGATTTCCAAGTCAGTTTGATCGGCAGCGATGGGTGTACGGCTGTGGCCCTCATGATAAATTTGTGATCCTGACTCCTAACATAGCAAGGATGTCCCTTCCTATCAAGGGTGGAGAGTTTTGCAAAATGTAGGGGTAGATTGCCACTGTCTGTTCTGGTCTCTTTTTCATGTGAAGTGTTATAGCCACCAACTGGGTGCTTTTCCACGCCAGGGACGGTCCTCCCACTCTGTTTACTGGGGGGACTTCTTTACATTGCCAATGTCGGGGCCAAAGCGCTTGGGGAAAAACTGAACAGTCTGATCCCGTGTCCGCCCAAAACTGAAGCCTTATGACGTGGGGATCCTGACTGTTATAAAGGCGGCATGTCCCCCACATCATCAGGGGCTCTTTCCCTATTTTCATGGCTAGGACCACCCAGGGGTCCTGCTCTGGGGCATCCCCTGCTGGCCCTGTGGCACAGGTGTGGCTTGTGGCGGCACTACGAAACTCTGCGATTGTGTCGCTGGCGGGGGTGCGAAGCTGGCTGCCTCCTGTGGGGGCATGGGGTATGAGGGTCCCCCGCCCCACTGGGGGTTGGCATGGATGGGCCGCCTTGCATTCGCAGCAGGAGGAGGCTGAGTGCGGCCCACACGCCCCCTAAAAAAGTACGTCTGGAGTAGTACTTACCTTTGGGAAGATTTGGGAAGAAAGGGGACTTGTAAATACCTGAGGGAGAGGACTTGTTCATCATGAATTGATTTTAAGAGTATTAGATGCTTTGAGGGGTCCATCAGCCATAGCTGTTGTCCATGTAAGAGGACATCAGAGGGGAACGGATTATCAGACTCGTGGGAATAATTTGGCCTATGCAGAAGCACAAAGGGCATCAGTATGCTTACCCGTGTCTTTAAATAATTTGAGTAAAAGTGATGATGAGATAAAGTATCAAAAATGCTATGCCATAAGGAAATGCAAGAGATGGAGAAACTAGGGGCTATGCTAGAAGGGGATAAGTGGCTTTTACCAGATGGTAGAGAAATGCTGTCTAAAAGTTATGCTCGAAGAATAATTAATCAGTTACATCAACGAACTCATTGGGGAACACAAGCACTAAGCTGTATCTGCACGCTGCGGTCACAGGGAAGATGTTCCCCAGCCAGCTCACTCCCTGAGACCGGTGTGCAGTTATGAGAGTGGCCGCCCCCGAATCTTCACTGAGTTCCCCCGGGTAGCACTGCTTACAGGGGACTCGCAGCTCCCTGCAGCAGACAGCTGTGGCATGGGTAACAGCAGCAGCACAGTACGAGAAACCGAGGCAAAGGAATAGAGAGGGGTCACTTTGAGTTCCAGGAAAGTTTTATTTCCCCAGAGGATTCAGGGACAAATGACAATAATTGGAGGCAAAAATCTGCTTTTAAGGAGAGGCGGGAAAAAGGGAAGGATACAACCTTTTACCATTAGGAAGGCATTAGGGGAGGGGTGCAGGGTAAGGGCTATCCAATAGAAGCCACCAAGGGGAAGGAGCAAGCCCTGCACCCCAATCTTGCTTCGAGGAAGGGATGAAGGACAGGGAACATTCCAGAAGGGAACAAGGAGATTGACAGGTGTATGGCGGGAGAATCTTGGGGTAAACAACTCAGGACTGAACCACTAGGGAAGCCAAATGGAGTACTTGGAATGAACCATTACAAACTTATAACAAGGAATATTTAAAAACTACTGCAGAAGAACAAACTGCAAAACAACAGACTACCACACTAAGCGACCACTTTTTAAAGTTTTTTGAGTGTATAGAAATATTTGATAGAGCAAAACAGGAGACACAAGGATGCATTAATTGCCAGAAAATTAACAAGAAGACATTTAGACAGACCCTGCAGGGAGGGAGAAAAACTGCATATAGGTTTTTTTAAAAGATACAAGTGGATTTTACCGAACTACTGAAAGTGGGAAGATATAAGAATTTGTTAGTAATAGTAGACCAAATAACTCATTGGGTAGCGGCCTACCCTGTGGCACGAGCAACAGCACATTTTGTTACAAAGATTATCTTAGAAGAAATAATTCCACAATTTGGGATGATTAGAGTAATTGATTTGGATCAGGGATCCCACTTTACCGCAAAAGTGTTAAAAGAAGCAATGAAAGCTCTAGGGATCTCTTGGGAATATTATACCCCTTGGCACCCTCAGAGTTCAGGGAGAGTAGAAAGAATGAACCAGACCCTAAAGCATCAGCTAACAAAACTAATGATTGAAACAAAACTATCTTGGATGAAGTGCTTACCATTGGCGTTGTTAAATATTGGAACAATGCTGAACTCAGAGCATGGGATCTCCCCATATGAGATGTTATATTGTTGTATTGTGTTTTTATATCTTTGTAGCAGTTCTGTAATGGTTTGCCCCTTCACCCCCCATTTTCTCCTAATGGTTCCACCCTGAGCTTTCCTGCCCCTCCTCCAATGCCACCCCTCCCTGGTGCCTTGTCCATCACACAGCTCCTAATCCCACCCTCCCAAAATCTTCCACCTCAGGCATCGAGTGAGTGGACGAGGGTCAGGGGTCCCTCCCTTGAACTTCTCCCACTGGTTTGTGTGTCTGTCTGTCCCTCCGCCTTCCACTCCCCCAAATTCCCCCATTGGGTGGTGGGCATCCTTCCCCCTTGCCTCCGCCCCGGTACTTAAGGTGATTGCAAAAGCCACGTGGCCACTTTCGGCTTCCGGGACATGGAATTCAGAGCTCCCCGGATCTTGCAATAAACCTGAGACTTTTTCCCCGGCTGTGAGTTGACTCCCTCATTACCTCTTCGGATGCCGCCTCTCCTCCATACAAGGCAGACAGTGAAGCACTCTGTCTTAGCCGCTCCCCGAATGTGCCACGAGAAACAGGGAGGTGTCCCCCACTGCTGACCATGCCTTTGCCGGGCAGCCGAAGCCAGGGGGCTTCAGGGTGAGCATGGCGGCAGGTTTGGTGCCCACGTGGGGGCTGAGGACATCGCCAGACCCCATGGAGGAGATGGCAGGACGTCCTGTTGGATTTATTCTGCAGCGGTGTTTGGACTCCGTGTCATGGCCGGCAAACTACCCCAGGAGTAGCAAACCCCTTTTTGGTGGGTAACACTCCTAGGGAAGGAACTGGTAGCCACAGGGCACCACGTAGTCAGTTCCACGAGGAGGATACTACTCAGGATTTTTCCTTTCCTGCTGCCAGCCTCAGAGCAGTGAGTATATTTTCTCCCTCCTTTGTTCTCCCTCTCGGTGTAGTGGGGAGCTTTCTTGGCCTGCTTTTTTCTGGTACTCTTTCCCTGCCTGTTTCTGGGAAGAGAGTCAACTTTTTCCACCTCTGGAAGATTTTCACTACTACAGTAGCTGGTATTTTGCTGCTCAGCACCTTTTAGCAGGCGGCCAGCAGCAGGAGTTTCTCTTTTCCTTTTGTTCTTTCCCTGAGTAATGTGTTTTTAAGAAACAGATTTAACATCAGCCACGATGGGTGCTCGGCTTTCTGTCTCTCAAAAGGGAGTCTATTGCCAAGTTGTGGGTGTCCTTTTTAGGAATGGGATTCCTTTTCAAAAAAGAGAAGTTAAAAAGTTTGTTTAGTGGTTGTTCCTGCATTTTTCTAATGTTTCGGCTGACCAAATTCATAAGTTGGAGTTTTGGAATCTAGTGGATAGTGAGCTGTTGCGGCTAGGGGATTCCTCCCTTTCTAGGTTCGCTTTCCTAGCCATGAAAATTAAAAATACTTTCAGAGCCTCTTCTAAAATGCAGGAACAGCCACATAGGAGCAAACTTGACCCTAGTTCTCCCCATCCTAACCCTTTTACCTCCCCTGTCTGCCCCAAACTGGGAATTCTAAAGGGAACAGCCCGGCAAGAGCCGCAGGGGTGCCTTTGTCCCCCTGGTTCCCCACAGTCCTGGCCAGACTGCTCGGGACCTTTCCTGTCCCCCTACTTCTCCGTGTTGTACAGCCCCGTCCCAAAAGTCCACTGTTCGTTTTAGTATCTCAGAAGAAGTTTCCCCTGAGGCACAAAATGGTGGACGCCACGTGGCAGGCCCTGCCATGCGCTTGTTATAAATGAAAAATGATCCAGCCAAATTAAAAAAATTAAAAGAATTTATTTTAGCAATAAAGATCTAACTTAGCCAGCCACACGGAAAAGGACAGTGCCGAGCCCGGGATCGGCGCTGGGTGCAAGACACAGAGATCAGCCTCAGCAGAGGTTTCACTCTATGCCTCCACACTACCATCCTGGTACAAGCGATTTTTATAGGGAAAATTTTGCCTGAAGCCAGGATTTCAGCATTCAGTCCTTTGTTTCATTCAAAGTCCCATAAGTTGATGAGATTTCCTTCTCGGAGACAAGGCAGAGAAATTCAAAGGCTGGTGTCGTGGAAACTCTTGATGAAATTTACGGGAACAGAGTATTCACATATATCGGCCCGGGGGGAGGATGTTCCTGATGGTGATCAGCGCCTGGGTGTCTCCATATCGCTTCAGATAAGGTCCATCTCCTGGTGAGCTACATCCCCTTGCTTGTAAATCAGGTTTCAACACACACTCAGTTTTGCCTGAGAAGGGAGGCTTTTAATGCCAAAGGGTACATCCTAACAATTATTTAACATTATATATATATATATATATATATATATAATGTAAAAAAAAAATGGCGCGAATTATACCTGTTACATATAACACGCTCTTCTTCTCCCCATGAGGCACAAGATGGCGGATGCCACGTGGTGGGCCCTGCCACATGGCCTTCTTCTTCCCATAATCCTTTGCCCGCCCCTCCCCTAAACCCGTTCCGCCCATCGACCAACCCCTTCCTGTCTCCTGACTCCTCCCCTCTTTTCGGCATCCCACCTTCCCTTCCAGCTCCTCCCATCTCCCCCCAAACCACACCCCCCAGTCCCGCCCACTCTGGGATATGCCAGTCATGTATCTCCTTCCCATGTCCTAGCCACACCCCCTCTGATGTCATCCTTTTTTCCCACGGTTCCCATGACCCCTCCCCCAGTTCCCACGTTCGGGCTTCCAGGGCAGGAGAGGGGCCTGTGAACCAGAACCCTGATTCTATCCCCGCTCTCGCCGCTGTTCTGGTCACCTATATCCCTGGGAAGAGTGGGGGGGGACCCAGGCCCCAATGGTCCCCACTTGATTACCAGATCAAAAAAGAGCTCTGCAAAGCTCAAAAAATTTTGGTAGGGACAGCGAATATTTCAAGGGACTGTTGAAGGCCACTCTATCGGGAAATGCCTTAACTCCTGCGGATCTCTGTGCACTTTTCTCATGCTTGCTATCATCAACAGAGTTTTTAGTATGGGAAGCAGTGTGGAAAAAGGAAGCACGGTCCGCTTTAACAACACTATGGGCTCAGGACATATCGGTGGATGAGGACGAGTTGCTGACCACTGATCACCTTTGCGGGGAGGGGGAATGGGAGGAGGGGGAAAAACAAGCCGGCAAAAATACCTCAGGAGGCTCTCCGGGAGAGCGTGAAGGTGGCGGAAAAGGTGTTTTTCGGGATGCGACTGGATGTCCCCATTGATAATTATCTGTTTATAACTCAGTTTCCCTCTGAGTCTTTTCTTAAGTTCGTTGAGCGACTTAGCAGGACGGTGGACCCTCAAGTACAGGACCCGGGAGTGCGGCAGGGAATCCTTATAGAAATTGCTCGGCAAAATGCCAAAGAAAAGTGTAAAGATGCAAACCTGAGCCTGGCCCTCGACCCACCGCTGACCCTGCAGTCCATGTTAGAAGTATGCACAAGGAAAGTCAAAATTACATCCGCAGATCAACATCACAAACAGAGGGAACTGAGGAGGGTGGCATCTGCCGATTTCCCTGACCTGCCATCCAGCAGCCAGCCGCCGCACACTCCACGGACATTTAAGAGACCTCCCCCAGCAGACCCGCGGTGTCATCTTTGCAGGGATCCAGGGCATTGGATGCACAACTGCCATTGAGGCAACAGTTTATTAACTTCCAGAAGTCCCAACAAAAACAAAAGGTTGCCTCTGAAGGAGGGCAATCACAAAACTAAAATCTAAGCGCAGTCCCTCCCTGCGCGATGATAGAAATGGGGTGGGGCCGAAAACATCGTCGGGGGGGGAGGGGAACCAAACATTAACATATCTTCTTCAGCGGACTTGACTCACTCACACCAACCAAGACCTATTTTAAACACTGATTCTCAAAATGTGCCTTTCAGGTTGGCTCTGACAGAGCCCCTCCATCTTCGTGATACCACGTGGCATTTTGTGTCAGTGAACCCCAAGGAACCTGGTACTTGGGGAAACAATCGTAGTATGTCATCCTTGGGGACACCAAATACACACCTTTAGATATTCACATTCTCCCAGGCCTTGTGACATCAGATCCGGGGAAACTCATCCTTTGGCTGCATTGTATTCACCCACCAGTGTACCTGCCCAAAGGCCAAGTCATCGCCCACGCCATCCCAGTGTCTGAGCCTTCGTGGAGCCAGGGACAGAGGAAAAACACATATCATACCATCGCCTGGACTCAGGTACTGGGGGCTGAAAAACCAAAGATCTCATGCAGATTACACCGGGAGGGGGGAGTGCAATACCTTTGTTGGACTCGTAGACATGAGGGCAGATGTGACTGTCATTCCCTCCCGGGGAGGGCCGTCACATTGGGAGTTGCAGGAGGTGGCTGGACATGTACAAGGTGTTGAGGGCATTCAATTATCAAAACAGTCAAGGAGTGTTGTCCAAATTGAGGGGCCAAATGGGCAATTAGCTTCTATATGCCCATTCATTTTAGATTACACAGAACCCTTGTGGGGGAGAGACCTGATTGCCCAGTGTGGGGTCAGAATTGACATCCCAGAGACCCCCCAGGTTTTTCGGGCAGCGGTCACTGAAAAGCACGCTACCCAGAAACTCAATTGGAAAACAGATTCTCCAGTCTGGGTAGAACAGTGGCCGCTCAATAAACAAAAATTAAAGGCGCTCGAGGAGCTCGTAGACGAGCAGCTAAAAAAGGAGATTATCCAGGAAACCACATCTCCCTGGAATTCCCCCATCTTTGTAATTAAAAAACCAGGCAAAGACGAATGGCGGCTCATCCACCATCTCTGTCAAATCAACAGCGTAATAGAAGACATGGGCTCTCTCCAGCCAGGGATGCCATCCCCAGCAATGCTCCCCCAAAATTGGAATCTGGCTGTGACTGACATTAAGAACTGCTTCTTTCAAATTCCCCTTCACCCAGACGATGCCCCACGCTTCGCATTCTCAGTTCCCACCATTAACCAAGAAGCCCCAAGGAAGAGATACCACTGGAAAGTTCTTCCTCAGGGAATGAAAAACAGGCCATGTATTTGCCAGTGGTACATCTCTTCCTTGCTGTCCCCAGTCCATGCAGCCATGAAGGATGCCATCAGCCTTCATTATATGGATGACATTTTAGTGTGTGCCCCAAATGAAGACATACTTACCCACGCGCTTGACCTGACAATCAATTCTTTGGTTGTTGTAGGGTTCGGGCTCCATGAAGAAAAGGTTCAGAGGATGCCACCTTGGAAGAACCTGGGCCTGGAGATCGGGAAGCGGACCATTGCTCCACAAAAATTAGCCATCAAGAATAACATCAGGACTTTGGCTGATGTCCAGCAACTAGCAACTATGTGGCTCTTATAACTGGGTGAGGCCTTGGCTGCGTATTTCCACCGAAAACCTAGCCCCCCTTTTCAATTTATTGAAAGGGGGAGAGGGGCCTAGTTCTCCTAGGACCCTTACCCAGGAAGCGAGGGCCGCACTGGAGAAAGTGCAGGACATGATGTCTGCCAGGCAGGCCCACCGTTACCAACCAGGCCTGCCCTTCAAATTCATCATTCTTGGTAAGCTACCACACCTCCACAGGGTGATCTTCCAATGGGAGGTCACCCAAATAGGGAAGAAGGACCAGGACTAGAAGGACCGACTCTTAATCATAGAGTGGGTCTTCCTCAGTCACAACAGGTCCAAAAGGATGACATGACCACAAGAGCTGGTGGCAGAACTGATCCGGAAAGCAAGGGTCTGGATCAGGGAGTTAGCAGGGTGTGACTTTGACTGCATCCACATTCCATTAAAATTAGAATCGGGCCATCTATCCAAAGCAATGTTAGAACATCTGCTTCAGGAAAACGAAGCACTGCAATTTGCATTGGACAGTTGCACTGGTCAAATTTCAATCCATCGACCAGCCCACAACATTTTCAATTTGGATGTCCAACTTACATTGGCACTAAAACCCATTCAGAGCAAAACACCTCTAAAGGCACTGACAGTGTTTACAGATGCATCAGGAGCATCTCACAAGTCAGTCGTGACCTGGAAAGATCCTCAGACTCAGCAGTGGGAGGCAGATGTTGCCAAGGTGGAAGGATCACCTCAGGTAGCTGAGTTGGCTGCTGTTGTCAGAGCTTTTGAGAGGTTCTCTGAACGATTTAATTTGGTCACAGATTCAGCCTATGTAGCAGGTGTAGTATCCAGAGCTGAGAATGCAATCTTGCAAGAAGTCTCCAACATTGCATTGTACGAGTTGCTCTCAAAACTGGTAAAATTAGTCTCCCACCGAGAGCAACCATTTTATGCAATGCATGTCAGGTCACACACCGACCTGCCAGGGTTCATCGCCGAGGGTAATCGAAGAGCTGATGCCCTCGCAGCGCCTGTACAGATGGCCTCACTTCCAGATGTATTCAGTCAGGCCAAAATCAGTCACCAGCTCTTCCATCAAAATGCACCTGGCCTAGTTTGTCAATTTCACATCACTCGAGAACAGGCCAGAGCGATTGTGGCCACATGTCCCAACTGTCAACAAAATTCTCTCCCTTCCCTGAACTCAGGGACAAACCCTAGGGGTTTGAAAAGCTGTGAGGTGTGGCAAATGGATGTGACTCACATCCAGTCATTTGGCAGATTTAAATATGTCCATGTCTCAGTGGATACTTTCTCTAGTGCAGTCTATGCTTCAGCCCACACAGGAGAGAAGGTTTCTGACACCAAAAAACACCTGGTGCAGGCCTTCTCCATGCTGGGCATCCCCAAAGTCATCAAAACAGACAACAGCCTAGCGTACAAGTCCAAGGAGTTCCGGAGCTTCCTGCAACAATGGGGAATAGAGCACAAAACTGGCATCCCCTATTCCCCAACAGGCCAAGCCGTGGTGGAGAGGACCCACCAGAGTCTAAAAAGGGTTCTGCATCAACAGCAACAGGCAGTGAAGGTGGAATCCCCTCAAGTACGGATGTCCAAAGCACTGTTTACTGTCAATATCTTAAACTGCACATATGAGAACTTGAATCCACCTATTACCAGGCATTTTCTGGAAAGCAGTCAAACCAGCCTTAAGGCTCGTCCACCTGTCTTGGTAAAGAACCCAGAAACGTGGGAGAGGGAGGGACCCTATGAAATGATAACCTGGGGGAGGGGATATGCCTGTGTGTCCACCCCCTCAGGTTTGAAGTGGGTCCCCTCCAAGTGGGTGAAACCTTACGTTCCCAAAGTATCCAGGTCCGGGACCACGGCACAGGTAGCCAGCGCTTGCTGGAGAAGGAAGAGACGTCGCACCCTTTAAACCCCTAACTCCTCCCTCTATCCTAATGTCTTTTGTTTACAAGATTCCGTTCAGATTTCATTGATCTGGACCCAGCCAGCATGAACATCAAGCTAAGCCCCATCCTGCAGCTGCTGCTCCCACTCAGTGCATTCCATCTCAGCAGGACTGCAGATTGAGACTGGCTGACTGGACTCTTTAAAAGATGGGACTCTTGGGCTGGGTCGGGTCAATTTTAAAAAACCAAACCTTTAGTTTCATTTAATTTTTTCCTCCTTCCTTTTTAAAACAAAAAGGAGGAGTTGTTGTATTGTGTTTTTATATCTTTGTAACAGTTCTTTAATGGTTTGCTCCTTCACCCCCCATTTTCTCCCAATGGTTCCACCCTGAGCTCTCCCGCCGCTCCTCCAATGCCATCCCTCCCTGGTGCTTTGTCCATCACACAGCTCCCTCCCTTGAACTTTTCCCACTGGTTTGTGCTTCTGCCTGTCCTTCCGCCTTCCACTCCCCCAAATTCCCCCATTGGGTGGTGGGCATCCTTCCCCCTTGCCTCCGCCCCGGTACTTAAGGTGATTGCAAAAGCCACGTGGCCACTTTCAGCTTCTGGGACATGGAATTCAGAGCTCCCTGGAGCTTGCAATAAACCTTAGACTTTTTCTCCGGCCGTGAGTTGACTCCCTCATTACCTCTTCGGATGCCGCCTCTCCTCCATACAAGGCAGACAGCGAAGCACTCTGTCTTAGCCGCTCCCCGAATGTGCCACGAGAAACAGGGAGGTGTCCCCCACTGCTGGCCGTGCCTCTGCCGGGCAGGCGAAGCCAGGGGGCTTCATGGTGAGCACAGTGGCTTTATATGGGATGCCATATTCTCAACAGATGCTGGTGGGAAATCCTATAGCAGACAATATGTTGATCCAAGGGTATGTCATGACTTTGGGGAAAAAAAATTGTTCTAGAACTTCGGAAGAAAGGAATAATGAATCAAACTCCTCCCCTAGGATTTGCAATTTTAAAAATACAACCAGATGATCAAGTATTGATCCATAGTTACAAAGAAAGTAGATTGGCTCCCCGTTGGGATGGACCTTTCCTTGTGCTCTTGACCACAGATACGGCAATCCGGGAAGCAGAGAAAGGGTGGACACACATCTCCCGAGTAAAATGACCTATAACAACAAAGGAAGCAGACTGGAAAATTACCTCTCAGCCAGCAGAACTGAAGGTGAAAATGACACAAAAATCAGATGCCGGGAGATAAAATAACCTGTATTGAAAAATATTGTAATTGCTCTCCCTTTGTAAGCACTGAATGCAACTATTGTAAGGAGAGGTGGTATTGTCATTGTCGCAGGTGTTATCCTCCATGTGCGTTGTGTCCAGAATGTAAACACATTGAACAGATTTTAACTGAATATATGTTAAAAAAGAGAATAGAGGAAGGAACATTAGAAGTAGATTCTTATGAGTGGCGGATGTTGTAGAAATACGGATTATGGGGGGGACTATCAAGTGAGGCAAATATAAAAAAGATTTAGTGTCGCTGTCCTGGTTTAGGACAAATTAGGGGAAAATCTCCAAAGGAGCCCCTTAAAGGAAACAAACCTCCACAACTCCTCCCCCCTCCCCACTACCGGGTTCGAGAGGAATTTCCTCGGAGGATAAGTGGAAAAAACTTGTTTATTAAGCAAGAACAAAAAAACACTCCCCAACACAAGAAAAAACAGCCCGAGATGACAACAAACGTTTTCACCAGTCCGAGAGAGGCCGAACGGCTTGGGCAGTCTGCTGAGGAGGGTGCTGAGCTTCTCTGTAGTGCAGACTCCGGAGGAGTTCCTTGACGTTCCCGAATCAAGGTCCGAAGCAGGTCCGATGTCTTCAGGGAAGGGGAGGAAGGAAGGGAAAAACAAAAATAGAAAAATGGCAAAATAAGGCAAGCAAAGAAAAAAACAAAAAAAGCAAGCGAGCAGAGCAAGCGAAGCAGGCCTAAAGCTAGCAGCAGCAAGCCATAGCAAGCAGCCGGGGGAGGGACACGGTTATAGACAAAACAAACTGAGAGCACGGGAACAGGAATACACGATTGGGATACAAAGCATGAAAATGTCCTGTCACCCCAGGACATTCCACCCCTTATCCCATATCGTGAACATGTTAATGAACACAATGTAAAACCTTTCATCTCACTTGCTCAAACCTTCCACACTTAACACATTTCCTTCCATCTTACTTGCTCAGACCTTTGACACTTTCACGTTTCCTTCTGTCTCATGTCTGTATGATGTAACGTACAGACAATGGTGGTAACGTTCAGCAAATAATGATATCATCCCACAATCAGATCTCCCTGAGGTACACAACGGGTTGTCCCATCTTTCTGCATTATCCACCAGGTATAACCTGGTCCTTGGGCAAAGACAATCCCACGAATGGGTTTGCCTGTACTCGAAGCAGGATTAATCCATACTGTCTTCCCCAACAAACCTCTGATATGGGCCACTGGGACTTTATCTCCATCGACTATATTAAGGGGCTCAGACTGGGCAGGACCTGCTCGGTTGGTGGAACCCCGAGTGTTAACTAACCAGGTGGCCCTTGCTAAATACTGCTCCCAGTTCTTGAAAGACCCCCCACCCAATGCTTTCAAAGTGGTTTTTAACAATCCATTGTATCTCTCCACTTTACCTGCAGCTGGTGCATGGTAGGGGATGTGGTACACCCACTCAATGCCATGTTCCCTAGCCCAGGTGTTAATAAGATTATTTTTAAAATGAGTCCCATTGTCTGACTCAATCCTTTCAGGAGTACCATGCCTCCAAAGGACCTGGTTTTCAAGGCCCAGAATGGTGTTGCGGGCTGTAGCATGAGACACGGGGTAGGTTTCCAACCATCCCGTAGTGGCTTCTACCATGGTTAGTACGTGGCACTTGCCTTGGCGGGTTTGAGGCAGTGTGATGTAATCAATTTGCCAAGCCTCCCCATACTTGTACTTGGACCACCGCCCCCCATACCAGAGGGGCTTCACCCGCTTAGCCTGCTTAATGGCGGCACACGTCTCACAGTCATGGATAACCTGAGAAATGCTGTCCATGGTTAGATCCACCCCTCGGTCTCGTGCCCACTTATAGGTGGCATCTCTGCCCTGGTGGCCTGAGGCATCATGGGCCCATCGTGCTAGGAACAGCTCTCCTTTGTGCTCCCAGTCAAGATCTATCTTCAACTCCCCTATCTTTGCGGCCTGATCTACCTGCTGATTGTTTTGCTGCTCCTCATTAGCCCTGCTTCTGGGGACATGGGCATCTACATGGCGAACCTTCACAGGTAGTTTCTCTAGCCGGGTAGCGATGTCTTTCCATTCTTCAGCAGCCCAAATTGGTTTTCCTCTGCGCTGCCAGTTCGCCTCCTTCCATCTCTTCAGCCATCCCCACAGAGCATTGGCTACCATCCAGGAATCAGTATAAAGTTTTGGCCACTTCTCTGCTTCAGCAATGTCCAGGGCCAATTGAACAGCTTTGAGTTCCGCAAGTTGACTCGATCCACCTTCTCCTTCGATAGCTTGTGCAACCTGTCGTGTGGGGCTCCATACGGCTGCTTTCCACTTCCGGTTCATTCCTACGAGGCGACAGGAACCATCGGTAAAAAGAGCGTAATGTATGTCTTCTGCCGGCAGTTGGTTATACGGTGGAGCTTCTTCGGCACGGGTCACTTGCTCTTCTCCCTCTTCACCAGTGAGCCTGAAGTTTTCACCCTCAGGCCAATTTGTAATTACCTCCAAAATCCCAGGACGATTTAGTTTCCCAATTTGGGCACGCTGTGTAATGAGGGCAATCCACTTGCTCCATGTAGCACTGGTGGCATGGTGGGTGGAGGGAACCTTTCCTCTAAACATCCACCCCAGCACGGGTAGTCGAGGTGCCAGGAAGAGTTGTACTTCAGTACCAATCACCTCTGAAGCAGCTTGGACTCCTTCATAAGCAGCCAAGATTTCCTTCTCCGTTGGGGTGTAGTTACTTTCAGACCCTCTGTAGCTCCGACTCCAGAATCCCAGTGGTCGGCCTTGGGTCTCCTCAGGCACCTTCTGCCAAAGGCTCCAGGACAGGCAATGGTTCCCGGCTGCAGAATAGAGCATGTTCTTCACATCTGGTCCCGTCCTGACTGGGCCAAGGGCTACTGCATGGGCAATTTCCTGCTTGATCTGGGCAAAAGCTTGTTGCTGCTCAGGGCCCCAATGGAAATCGTTCTTCTTACGAGTAATCAAGTAAAGAGGGCTCACAATCTGACTATACTCAGGAATATGCATCCTCCAGAAACCTATAGCACCTAAGAAAGCTTGTGTTTCCTTCTTATTGGTTGGTGGGGACATAGCTGTGATTTTGTTGATGACATCGGTAGGAATCTGGTGCCGCCCATCTTGCCACTTCACCCCCAGGAACTGGATCTCCCGAGCTGGTCCCTTAACTTTACTTTTCTTAATGGCAAAGCCGGCTTCCAGGAGAATTTGGATGATTTTCTCTCCTTTCTCAAACACTTCTGCTGCTGTGTTTCCCCACACAATGATATCATCAATGTACTGCAAATGTTCTGGAGCCTCACCCTTTTCTAGTGTAGTCTGGATCAGTCCATGACAGATGGTGGGACTGTGCTTCCACCCCTGGGGCAGTCGGTTCCAGGTGTACTGCACGCCCCTCCAGGTGAAAGCAAACTGAGGCCTGCATTCTGTAGCCAGGGGGATGGAGAAAAATGCATTGGCAATATCGATTGTGGCGTACCACTTTGCTGCCTTGGACTCCAGCTCGTACTGGAGTTCCAGCATGTCCGGCACAGCAGCGCTCAGTGGTGGTGTCACTTCATTCAATGCACGGTAATCCACGGTCAATCTCCATTCTCCTTCAGATTTACGTACAGGCCAAATGGGACTGTTGAAGGGTGAGTGGGTTTTACTAACCACCCCTTGGCTCTCTAACTCTCGAATCATCTTGTGAATGGGGATCACAGCATCTCGATTTGTTCGATACTGCCGGCGATGCACTGTCGAGGTGGCAACAGGTACTTGTTGCTCTTCTACCTTCAGGAGTCCTACTGCAGATGGGTTCTCTGACAATCCAGGCAAGGTGTTCAATTTCTTAATGCCCTCTGCCTCCACAGCAGCTATTCCAAAAGCCCACCTGAGTCCCTTAGGGTCTTTGTAGTAGCCACTCCTGAGATAGTCTATGCCCAGAATACACGGAGCCTCGGGGCCAGTCACAATTGGATGTTTGTGC
The DNA here is from genome assembly GCF_031753505.1 of Anomalospiza imberbis. NCBI lineage: Eukaryota > Metazoa > Chordata > Aves > Passeriformes > Viduidae > Anomalospiza > Anomalospiza imberbis. The sequence goes on from NC_089720.1 coordinate 4,530,683, forward strand.
CACTCCTTCCCGGTCAGGCTTACTTCAGCTTCCATCAGAGTCAATTCTTGTGATCCCCCCGTCACCCCGGCAATGGAAATACGTTCTGTTCCCACATGTCCTGAAAGCATTAAGGTACACTGCGAACCAGTATCAACCAAAGCTCTGTATTTCTGTGGCTCTGATGTGCCAGGCCATAGAACCCACACCGTCCAAAAGATTCGATTTTCCCTAACCTCTACCTGGCTAGAGGCAGGGCCCCTCTAAGCCTGGTTATCCTTCTTTCCAGAGACATATGTCTTGGAGGTTCCTTCCAGGGGATCCGACAAATCATCGTCATCATTATGCCTGACAATTCGACTACGGGCAACTGGAGCTGCTTCCCTTTTCTTACCTTCCTTCAATTCACGCACCCGTTGTGCCAGAGCAGCAGTAGACTTCCCATCCCATCTCCTCATGTTTTCTCCAGACTCACGTAAGAAGAACCACAACTCAGCTCGTGGGGTGTACCTTCTCTCCCCAACAATGGAACGTTTGCGTTGGATACCAGGGCGTCTAATTTGTACAGCTGAGATTTGGAGGAGGTCCTCTTTAATCTCTTCCCTGAGTTTCTTACGACTTTCCTCTATTTTGTCTTCTAATTTCTGCAGTCGTGTTTCCACAGCTGCAATTCTGGCATGAGTCGGGCCATGTACAGCATCCGCATATGCTCGAAGCTTCTTTGCCATATCGAGTACAGTCTCATATACCTCATCCCGCTTCATTATTGCTAGAGCAGAAGCGTATTCAGGTGGCCCAAGTCGCACAAGTTTCCTCCACATTACAGGTGTACACGGTACGAAGTCTGGATTCCTAGTTGTTATGTCATCTGAAAAAATGACCTCTACCACTGCCATCTCCCTCAGGCGTTGGATCCCCTGTTCTATGGTCTTCCACCGTGTCTGCTGAATATAGAGGTCATCTGCACACAGGTATCTTTGTGCTACGCTGTCCAGGACCCGTTCCCAGAGGCTGTGAGGGCTAGCCCCTCTCATCATGCCTTGGTCGATCACAGGATCATGTGACAGGGATCCCAAATGCCTCGCTTCAGTGCCATCCAGAATGGTAGCCTCCCCTGCTGCATCCCAAAGGCGGACTAGCCAACTAATTATAGATTCATCGGGCTGTCGCCTATAATCCTTCCTTAAGCCTCGAAGGTCCTTCAGGGAGAAAAAATCAATATTGGCTCCGGAATCTGTGCCATTTGGTGTGGTTTCTGATTTTGGTGATGGTCCTTCTCTTGGATCATCATCATCATCCTCCACCCTTCGGTCAGTCTTGCTTTTGCACTTTCCACCTCTTGTATTAGCAGCAACAGCCATTGGTTGAGGCTTACTCTCTGGTTTAACTACTGGCCTGGAGCCTGGGATGTTGGCTGCAGCCTGAGTGACTGGGATAGTAACTAACTTATCTCCCTGTTCCCTTTCCTCTGTCTGCTCCCCTACAGTGTCTAGCAGGGTGCGATAAGCATGTGCCAGGGCCCAGCTCACTGCAATGATCTTTTCCTCCTTAGTGTTACCATGGCACCTCTCTTTCAGGTACTTTACCACCTCAGCTGGGTTCTGAATTTGTTCAGATGGAAAGTCCCAGACTATAGGATCAGAAAACTCCTTTAAAATTTGGCCCATATCCTCCCATTTCCCACACCACTCAGGACTCCTCACCCTTGGTTTTACTCCTAAATCAGGAGTCTCACCAGCCCCTCTAGAAATTTCAGCCTTCATCTTATATAAACTGCAGACAGTATAAAGAAAGCTTACTAAATTAAATGCCAGAAAGATGGTGTCCTTGGCAGTCAGGGAGAACCAAACATTTTCTAATAGAGATGTAAATAATTCAGAGGAGAAAAAGGAAAGCAAAGGCTGAAAAGCCTCCTCCCCTGCTTCTCCCCTAACAAACTGAGTACACAGCCACAACCACAAACCATACATTCCTGGAACCGATAGCAACATTTTTATAAACCTCTTGCAAATCATCACAACCAAGCCCAGCCCGATAAATATTCTGGTTAGTGCCCCTCTGCTACAAAAGCTACGCATTAGGGACAATACCGGAGCTATTTCTGGATAAGAAAATAAACCTAGGGACCACAAAGGTATTAAAACTTCAAAAAACCCTAATGACCAGAAATAGAGGCAGGCTTTCAATCCAAATGACATTATAACTTCAAAAACAGACATACCAATGTACCCACTAAACAATTGAGACCAAAATATTATTTAGAATGAAGTTTTTTCCACTTTGTCTGGTCGATTTCCCCATACGGGCCACCAAAAAATATATTGTCCTGGTTTAGGACAAATTAGGGGAAAATCTCCAAAGGAGCCCCTTAAAGGAAACAAACCTCCACAACTCCTCCCCCCTCCCCACTACCGGGTTCGAGAGGAATTTCCTCGGAGGATAAGTGGAAAAAACTTGTTTATTAAGCAAGAACAAAAAAACACTCCCCAACACAAGAAAAAACAGCCCGAGATGACAACAAACGTTTTCACCAGTCTGAGAGAGGCCGAACGGCTTGGGCAGTCTGCTGAGGAGGGTGCTGAGCTTCTCTGTAGTGCAGACTCCGGAGGAGTTCCTTGACGTTCCCGAATCAAGGTCCGAAGCAGGTCCGATGTCTTCAGGGAAGGGGAGGAAGGAAGGGAAAAACAAAAATAGAAAAATGGCAAAATAAGGCAAGCAAAGAAAAAAACAAAAAAAGCAAGCGAGCAGAGCAAGCGAAGCAGGCCTAAAGCTAGCAGCAGCAAGCCATAGCAAGCAGCCGGGGGAGGGACACGGCTATAGACAAAGCAAACTGAGAGCACGGGAACAGGAATACACGATTGGGATACAAAGCATGAAAATGTCCTGTCACCCCAGGACAGTCGCGAACGTAATCAAGTCCCTTGCGGATCCAAGCCAGTCAAAGCAAAGAATTGGGAAGTATTTAAGAAACGGCACAAAATCCGGGAAAGCTCATACGGAACCCCTGAAAAATATCCTTGCTGCCGTGAAGATGGTACCCCTCGCTGCCAGAAGCACCCCGGAAGGCGAAGGAGACAGAGGGATAATAAAACTGTGGGGCCTTATGCTACTGTTGAGTCTTCCACGGAATGGGATAACTGATCCCTGCATAAAGTGCTACCAAAATGTGAGGTACGGCCGGACCATGGCCCGAGTGTTTGCAGCACGCACTCATATTAATGCAAGATGTTATGAGCCAGGAAAACTTGAAACCTGTACTATTGTACAGAGAGAAGAGTTATTGGGTGGCAACACATTTAGGAATGGGAGGATGGGCCCCTCGAAACTATCAGTTTTGTCCCTGGGGAAAACCATTCCTCTGTTTTACCAAAGGTGGAATGTAGCGATACTCATATAAAGGGGGAGTACAAGATAAATTCAAGGAAGAATTAGTGAAAAACATCACAAAGAATTTAGGGGAAATTCAAACTAAAAAAAAAAAAAAAAAGAAAAGAGCAAGAGCAGGAAGTGACCTGTATGAAAAAATTAAGAAAAAACTCAGTGACTGGGACCTCTCCACATTAGGAAAAAATTTGTTTATTGATTTGATGTAAAAAGTAGTTAAGGAATTGAATGTGACTAACTGTTAGATTTGTGTGGGATCCTAAATGACTGAGCAATGGCCATGGAGAAGAGAAGGGGTAGGGCCTGATCAGCTGATATTATAGAACAGGACACATAAATCTAATGAAATTCGACCTGAGGGGTAGATGTTGAGTCATGAAGTAGTAGGCCAAATTTGTATTTCTAGGGAAGGAAACAATTTTACTACATACTTAAGACATACCCCCTGCAAGATGATATATACCACCAACTCCACTTTTACGACCTGGTGGCCAAAACCACTAACAGGTCTATCAATTGTGCCAACAGAACTATTTGCTGGAAAAGTGTAACACATGCTAATCCTTGTAAAGAAGTAAAAGCTCTTAAGGGATATTAGGAAAATCTGGGGCAGACGGCTGAAAATTGGAAAGCTCCAGATGGATTATTTTAGATATGTGGTAAAATAGCATATAATGAACTATCAAGGAGATGGAAAGGTACCTGTACAATTGGAATTATACAACCTGCATTCTTTTTGCTACCAAAGAGCAAAGGTGAATATTTAGGACGATCTCTTTATGAAATTCTGTGCAGAATAAAACAAACTGAAATAGGAGGAAAACAGACCTGGAATAATGGAGAATGGACTTCCCAACAAATAATAGATTACTATGATCCTGCCTCCTGGGCCCAGGATGGCAGCTGGGGTTATAGAACTCCTATTTATATGCTTAACCGAATTATTAGATTACAGGCCACTGTAGAAATTACTTCTAATCAAACATCAGAGACATTGAAGCTTGTAGCTAGACAACTAACCCAGACCAGAGCAGCAGTATATCAGAATAGGCTAGCCTTAGATTATTTATTAGCTGAAGAAGGGGGGTTTTGTGGAAAATGTAATACATCTGAGTGCTATTTAGAGATTGATGATAATGGAGAGGCTATTACAAATTTGGCAGATGAAATTAAATGAGCTGCACATGTTCTAGTGCAGAAATGGAATTCCATATTAACTGACAATTGGTGGAATAATTTGTTTGAAGGAGCCTGGTGGAAGAAGTTTGGGTTCATGGTGCTTTGTTCTGCATTAGGCCTATTGTTTATACCATGTATGATTCCATGCTTTATTAGGCCAATACATTCAGTGATCCAGGGTATGCAGATTTCAGTAACGCCCATAAACCCTAAAATAACCACAGGAGAAAAACCTCACTTCCTTATGATAGTCAAGACCAAAGCAGAACTAAATAGAACTGCGATCCAAAAAGTATTAGCTCAATTTGAAGCAATGACAGAAATCAATAACATAAAGAAAATGGGTAGGGATTGTGAAAAATGTTTTTGTGATTCATGCCAATTGGCAATGGAATCAGCAATTGAAACTTTCTGACTGAATGGCCAAATACAGCATTGAAATAGAAGAAGTATAGCAGAGTAAAGAGATGAGGTAGCAAAATGACTGATACTTAGAAAATAATAGAGGAAGTTGTGGTAAAGCTAAGGGATATTGCAACAAAGAGACTAAATGCTCATGTATAATAAAAATTTTGATGCACTTCTGCCAGACTAAAATTATGTAGCAGACACGGGTTTAAGGCCTCCCTCCAGACGACCACAAGAAGGACAGGAAACCAACGACCACCTGGAAAGATTATGAAATTGCTGATTCCAGCTTATTGATATTTGCTGATTCGGACTAACCAAGCTCATTGGAAAATGCTTTGTAGGCTTAAAAACAGTATATATACTTTGCCGAACTTGTAAGTGGTGTGTGCTGTTAGTGGAGCGGTGACTCCCTGGCCACCCAGCGCTGCTTACTTGCTTTCTTTAAAATAAAATATATAGAAATAAAATTCGGTTTGGCTATTGAAATTTTATATCACTTGCAAACTTTCTGATGTTTTGGGAACTCCTTTGTTTGACTTCTTCAGACTCCAGCTTATCTGCATGACATCCTGAGTGTCAGGTCAATATATGTTATTTCTTCTTGTATCTCCATCCTGCTGTTTCACATCCTCTGATAAGGATTTAGTATGTCCTCCTTAAATTTAACATGGTATTCTCTAATTGTCCTCCGGTGCTCTGGTTTGTGTCACAGTTATCATATGTACAGGTCAGTCAGTGGATGGCCTTACACTGTTCTTAGTTAGACAAAAGCATTTTCTATAGTACAAAATGTTCATCACATTATTATTTCCATAAGCGATACATAGATATTATATTCATTACACTACTATTTCTATGAGCAATACAGTGCATACTTAAGCTGATTATATTATATTAACAAGCAGCTAAAAAGAGTTATAATTGGTACTATTTCTAAATACTTATAATCACTAACAACATGCAAAAGCTAATACATAAATGCAAAAACCAATATTATATGGCCCGTAGCAATGTATCTGAACCACTTAGGCATCATTGTGCCCCAGCCAAACTATCTCTAGTTATTCTTATCAGAGCCCTCTGGAATTCATCAAAGTTACTAAGACATAAACTGTGCTAAATTAAGAAAGAAAAGGCTGAGAAACAGAATACCAAGACTGCAAGAACTAGATAACAGAGGGTGGTGAACCACCTGGACTCTAAGCAATCACATACTCTGAAGAGGGCATGCAGAACGTATGGACAAGATAGGGTCACCAATGAAGAAATGCATGACTAGCATGTGCAGTAGTTTTAGAATGTATAAATAAGTGCATAACATAAACAACAAACGTCTTCTGCTTAATCATATTGGTTAGTTGTCCAGAAGTCCTGATTTCCTGCATATTGGTGAACCATGATGTGATACTGTGAAATACAAAGTTGTGTTTCATGTCAGATAAATAAAGGCAACCTGTGTAGTTGTGGTTATGAAATGTGTGGAACATGGCCATGGGACAGCTATAAAGATGAGTTCTAATAAACAACCGAGGAAAGCATGAAAGAAGGCTTTTGAACCAATCTTTTGTTTGCAAATAACAATTATATGTCTTAAGCTTGTTCTGTAATAAGAACTTTTGAATTATAACTTTAGAATGTTGCTTAGTATTAAGGATATTAAACTGTAGTTTTAGAATGTATAAGTCTTAAGCTGGTTTGTAATAAGGACTTTTGAATTATAACCTTAGAATGTTGCATAGTACTAAGGATTTTAAACTGTAGCTTTAGAATTTAAAAAGGATTTAAACAGAAAGGGAAGTATCCCTATCTCAAGCTCCTGGAGAAGGAAGATGGACATCAAGATTGCTGATTAGTGACTGAAAGGCAAAGCTGGACATCACTACCATAGATTAATGATCCCAGAAAATAGAAGTTGGACCTCACCATCTGGACACACATCCTGGGATATACACAATAGGGTATAGAAATTGGAAGGGAACCAAACACCACCATCATAGATTTACGATCCTCAAGTATAGAATTGTGATGTTAAAGGTAGAAAGGGAAACTGTCAAAAGCTCATGTAGAAACTGGGAAAATATTATGAATATGCATGAATATGATCAATAAATACCAGCAAGCCCAACAACCGGTGTGCAGCTGGAAGCGAAACCCCCACCACTGTACCCAGTGCTGTCTTTGCTCATATGTTACCATATTAATTAATAAATTGAATTGCTGCTTGATATATGGGCTGAGTCGAGCATCTCATTCCTAACAATACCGAGGAGATTACCATGTAATAATGAAGTAGACAGGACCCTTTGGACCCTCTGGACTCTGAAGACGGGTCTATGGAGTGAAAAAGTGGGAAGCCCAAGTCGGAGACCACCGCGATGTGACCATGGTGGGGGAGGAGTTGGAGAACGGCTCCACAGAGTCAGAAGACGGCTCTGGGAAAAATACCCTTATGCTGCAGTAGGACACCGGAAAAGGTGAGGGGCCAGGGGCTGAAGGATGGGGAAGGGACTGTCAAAAGAAGAACAGGCCACTCTAAGAGTCCTCCAGCATATTCTCTCTAAGGGAGAAATTAAATATGACTCAGAAGTCCTGAAAAGATTACTGAGGTAGGGTCAGGAAAGAGGATTTTTTGCCACCCCCAAAAGCGTATTCGACACCCCTGAGTGTGAAAAGCTTGGAATAGCCCTTTGGGATGACGGAAGTGACGGGTTAAAAGAAACCAAGGGGCTTAGTACAACTTGGAAACTCATGATAATGGTGTTGAAGCAGTTAAAATCAGAAAGAACAGCTGCAGCAGGGGCAGCAGCAGCCCTAGAGCCAGATGACCCCACGGCGGCTTTCCCGGCGTTTGCGCGAGATTTTTTCGGGGGAGTGGATCCAGTTTTACTCCTACCTTCTGCACCTGTGGGGCCGGAGCTGCAGGCTCAACAGGCGATTTCAGACCATAACAACGCGGTGCTGCAGCCCGCACTGGCTCTGCAGCCTTCACCGGAAACAGAGAGAATGGAGGTGGACGTGCTGCTCCCTCCTCCCGTACAGGGCCTACCCACAGGGTGCCCTGTGTTATCCCCTGAACCTGAAGAGTTAGCAATAGCAGCAGGGGAGTGCGTATTTCATTTCATATTTCCATATTTCCCTCTTGCTGCTAGCCATAGCAGTGGATATACAAATGCAGAGCGAGGCTATTCAAATGCAAAAAGCTTGTGCCGCTTTGAGGAGGAGGCAGGCGGCAGGAGAGAGAGTTAATGGAGCTTAGAGCTTTAATAAACCAACAAATAAGGGAAAGTGAAAAAATCAAATTGTTGTTGATGGCGGAAGCAAGAAGGAGTGATGAATTGATCGTGAGATCAGCTTATTGCATTCCCAATCCTCCAGACTGTAAGGGAAGAGAGGGTCGCCGAGCCCGGCTTTTCGGAGAAGGTAGCCCGGATAGAAGGTTTGCCCGCCCTATGATTCTTGAGGATGAGACAGACTGGCAGGCGGAGGAGAGAAGGAAACAGTGGGAGAGAAAAGCTGAAATACAGTGCAGCAGGACCAAGATTACCCTCGGTTGTGGAATGCGAAAAATGTCGAATGTCAGATCGCCTCCACCCCCCGACTCGACACAACAATCAGGAGCATATGCTACAGCTGACCGCGGACAGAAGCCTGGAACAAAGGAGAGAGAGTCCGGGGGATGGAGATCTACTAGCCACCAGTTATCCAACAACCCAGCCCGATGGTGGCAAGGCATCATACTAGAAGCTCTTATCAAGGGCAACTTTATCCCACAAATGTTTCCAGTAATCTCTGTCCCTGGTAATTCAAATCAACACCAATGTATGGGGCTAGACTGGAAGCTTGTTCAAGAGGGACAAAAAGCTGTCATGCAGTATGGACTATCTAATCCATAAGTGCAGACCTTGCTAGATGACATTTTTACGAGTGGTTTAATGGCTCCGTTTGATTGTAAAAAGCTGGCAGAAATCTTTTTAAAACCCACACAGAGGTTACTGTGGCAAGTGGACTGAGAACAGCGGGTAGACCTTGCCATGGTTGAAAATCTCAGGTTCCCTCAAGGGGACCCTAGGGAGCTCACCACCCCAGACATGATGTTGGGGACAGGGCCTTTTGCTGACCCGCAAGCTCAGGCACATTTACATACAGCAATTTTGCAGCAGTCTCAGAGGCTGGCACAGGAAGCATTCCATGCTGTCCCAGATATGGGACTTCCATCACCATCCTACACCATTATTAAGCAAGAGGCAAAGGAGACTTTCATGAGTTTCCTAGATCACCTTAGAGGGATAATAGATCGAGCTCTGGGAATGTTTCCAGATGTTAAAGCCGCACTAGGGATGCAATTGGCTGTGGAAAATGTGAACTCTACCTGTAAGAGGATCCTGCAGACCTTGCCTAGAACAGCCACCTTGGTAGACATGATAGAGGCTTGTTCCAGAGTGGGAACTCCAGATGAAATAGCCTCCTATCTAGCAGAAGCAATGGCAGTTGCTCTTAAACCACTAGTCCAACAAAGAAAAGGTAACTCTGACCATAAGTGTTTTAATTCTGGGAAGCCTGGACATTACAAAGCACAATGCAGAGATAAAACTGTAAAGAAAAGTAAGGCCACAGTGACATCTATTGGTTTCACAGGAAACTGCAACATGTGATAAGTTCGGGTATCGAACCAGCGAATGTAGAGCAAAATGCAAGAAAGATAGAACATCCTTGGGAAACAGGAAACCGAGCACAAAGGGGGGACATGCAATGACAAAAATGCTCCCCCACAACCAGGCGGCTGCCTGGACATCCTCCACTCAGCAACAGCAGGATCGGCAGGCGTGGACTTGGACACCACAATCAAAGTTACCCTGGAGAACACCGATGTACAGGTCATTCCATCAACAGCGGATGGACCCTTAGGGTATGGACTTAGTGCCCTGCTGATAGGGAGACCATCCACATCAAAGCAAGGCATTTTTATTTTTACCTGGACTAATTGATGCAGATTATTAGGCAATATTGGGATAATGGTGCAGACATGGAGACCACCCATCCATATTCCAAAAGGCACTAGATTGGTACAGTTGGTTCCCTTTGAGGCCAAGGTTCCTAGACAAGGGGTCACGCATAGGGGGGATGGAGATTTTTGGGTCCATAGGAACCCCTCAGGTAATGTTTACATTGTCATTATCAGGAGCAAAATCAACTAAACCCATTATTTTTCAGCACCCTGATGGAGGAACTCTTATGACAAAAGCTGCATTGCTGGACATGGCTTCAGATGTTACCATTGTTCCCTCGTTTGCATGGTCTGCAACATGGCCTCTGTATACACTGGGAACACCAGTTATGGGGCTGGGGGGCGTGCAAATGACTCGAGTTAGTAAGACACTCTTAACAGTGTGGGTTGATGATGATGCACTTTTGTGCTCAGGTGAGATCTTACGTGATGAATACAACAATCTGGCTGCTGGGACGGGTTGCATTGAGCCAGATGGGTTTTTGTCTCACCAATGAAGGTTTTTAGCAGAGGTCAATGAGGGGTGGCCAATCCTAAAATTCAAGTGGTTAACAGAGATGTCAATCTGGGTTGATCAACGGCTGCTCTCTAAAGAAAAGCTTGCCCATGTTAATGAATCGGTTGATGAGCAATTGAAAAGGGGGTCATACCGTACCCTCTATGAGCCCCTAGAACACACTCATTTTTACAATTCCTAAAAAATCCAGAAAATTGAGGTTATTACATGACCTTCAGGCTATTAATTCTGTAATGCAGGATATGGGACCCCTGCGGCCCATCCTACCCTCGCCATCAATGTTACCTGTCAATTAGCAACTGTTAATAATTGACATAAAATATTGCTTTTTCACACTTCCCCTGCATGAGGACGACAGTGAGAAGTTTGCCTTCTCAGTGCCATCCATTAACAAGGCAGAGCCAGCAAAAAGGTATCAATGGGTTGTATTGACACAAGGGATGCAAAATTCTTCCATGATGCGCCAACTGTATGTCGCCTGGGCGCTAGCCCCGCTAAGAAAACAGTACTCACAGTATCTTATCTATCATTACATGGATGATATTCTTATAGCAGGAGAACACATAGATGCAGCAACCCTGCTACCTGCCTTACAGCAACAATTGGAGAAGACAGGCCTTCAAATTGCTCCTGAAAAAGTCCAAAAAGAGGACCCATGGAAATATTTGGGTATGCTTATCACTGAAGCCCAAATTTGGCCCCAAAAATTAACTATTTGTATGGGAATTTGGACTTTGACAGATGTTCAAAAATTAATTGGAGACATACAGTGGATTCATAGTACCTGTGGCATTACTAATGAAGACCTTGAGTCCCTAATGCCATAATTGAAAGGGGGAAATCAGGCCAATTTACTGCGCGAACTGACTGAAAACAACAGAAGGCTCTGACTCAAATTGCCACTAAATTGGGTCATTCCTTTGCAGACTGTTGGTCCCCTACTTTGCCATTGTCCGTAGCTGTACTAAATAGAGAATAAAACGTGATGGCTATACTAATGCAATGGCATAGCCAGGTTAAACAGCCACTAAAAATCTTGGAATGGGTGTTCTTACCATTTAATTTGAGCAAATCCTTGACCACGTGAATGGAGGCTATAGCAAAAATTGTGATCAAGGCATGGAAGCGTGTGGAGGCTCTCAGTTCAGCTGAAGAGAGAACAGAGGATTCTCCCAGGCTTCAGGACTGGGAAACTTAGAGAGAAAGAATTTAAACAATTATTATCTCTCTTTCTGTCCATGTTGTTTATAGATATGTTCTACCACAGTGTGCTATTCATGGTGCACCAATAGTGTGAAAGGTTTTTACTTTGACACCAAGCATATTTCACCTTAGCGAGTCACATTATAAAAAGAGACGCGCTACTTTCATTAAATGTTCTTTTTCTCCCTCTATGATTGGAATAATTTCATCTCGTCCCTGACTCAACAGCATCAGAAACGGACACTGGAAATTGCGGGAATGGAACCACAAAATATTCTTCTCCCATTAACAAAAGATTCTTTACAAGGGCCATTACAGAATTCAGACACCTTACAATGGGCATTGTTGAACTTTCCAGGTCTCATTAGCACTCATTTTCTCCTTCATAAGCTTTTTTCTTTGCATCAACAGGTGGAAGAACTTGGCTATCAAACAACTTTGTGGATGGCTTCACAATTTTTACTGATGCCAGTTGAAAAACTACTAAAGCAGGCCTTACTTGGCAGGACAAAGGCCAATGGCTCGGTGAAATACTTGAAGGGTCAGGAGATTCTTTACAGGTTCTTGAGTTACTTGCTGTTATCAGAGTGTTTGAAAAATGGCCAAATGATCCTGTTAACATTGTTTCTGATTCTCTCTACATAGTAGGTATTGTTGAGCGCATGGAGCGAGCATTACTAAAGGGAATTCAAAACCGGCAGTTGTGGCAACTCTTTTTGCAACTATGGCAGTTACTTAATTCTTGCAAACAGGATTATTTCTTACTCATATACAGCGTCACTCTGGATTGATGGGAGGCCTGGCCTTAGGAAACAAGAAGGCTGACCAATAGATGAAACCACTTTGGTCCTCTGCTTCTCCTAACATCGATAAGTTTGGCCAGGCCAGAAGGGCTCACTAGTTTTTTCACCAAAGTGCAAAAGTTTTACACAAACAATTTAGAATATCGCTGCAGGATGCTCAAGGAATTGTTACAACCTGTCCACAATGCCAAAGAATGATTGACAGATTGGGTCCTGGAGTCAACCCTTGCGGCCTGGGGCCCTTGCAGTTATGGCAAACTGATGTGACTATCTATGCCCCTTTTGGTCGCTTTAGATGCATTCATGTAACCATAGATACCTTTTCTGCCATGCTTTGGACCACTCCTATGACAAGCAAAAGGTTTCGCTTTGTCATTCGACATTTGAAATGGCCACTTTACTGTAATGGGCTTGCCTCAGGAAATCAAAATGGACAATTGTGGATATTCTCAGTTCAGTCAGAGAGAAAAAGAGAAGTTTTTCTAACCAGGCGAAAGCCTGGGAGACAGTTGGGAAAGAATGTAAATAATTCTCTAATCTCTCTTGTTGTTCACATTGTTTATAGATATGTTCTGCCACTGTGCATCATTCACTGCACACCAATGGTGTGAGATGTTTTTACTCTAAGACCAATGAAATTAGTCTGCACAATGTTCTCTATATATAGAGCAGTGCATTTGAAATAAATCAGAGTTCATTCTCTTTGCCTTTGACTTGGAGTCTTCTCGTTACCGTCCTGCTCTACGGCGACATCTGGTGACACCCGTCGTGAACTGCACCTACCCTGAAGGAACAGGGTCTGGTGGACCCCCACTGTTACTGCAGCCTCTGCTGAAGACCCCAGTCCCGGCGCCTTGCAGGGGTTGCTCTGTGGCTGCGGCTGCTCACCAGTAGCCTGGAGGCTCTGGCCGGACACCTTTACCTTCCTGAGAGAGGTAACGCTGAAACCGCGTGCCTTCTGGAGAAGGCTTGGTCCTGTCTGGACTGCGGATCGGCTCTTAGAAGCCGAGGGCTGAGCGGGACGCTTTTCCCTGAAGTAGTGGACTGTCTGTCTCTTGAAGTGGACGTCTGCTAAGGGAGGGTTTCCTAACAATGGGGAACCAGTCATCTACGGCTGAACGGTTGGTCTTGACCGCGTGGCGGACTTGCGCCCCTCACATAGGGGTCCAGGTCTCTGATAACGAGCTCGTCACACTCTTGAGTTGGGCTCGGGACCATGGATTCCCTGCGGACCCTGAACGCGCCTTTGATCGTAAACTCTGGCGCGACTTGGGCCGGTGCCTCCTGAAGGAGATGCGCAAAAAAGACGCTACAGCGTCCGTACTGTTCGCAATCTGGGGGTGCATCTACACGGCCTTGAGTGGCAAGACCCAGAGAGGCAGCGGTTGCGACCGGAACATTTCGGGATTCTGGACACAGACCACGCCTTGAGCGAGGTGCCGGTGACATCATCCGCCTTCCAGGCGGCGGGGGTGCCTTTGCCGCAACTATCAGCTTCGGCACACCCGACATTGCAAGGACTGCACGGGGCGGCCCCGGACTGGTGGCCGCCGCCACCGCCCGCGGCTCTGCAGCCCCCCCCTTTCCGGACTGCATTCGCGGGGGGGCCGGCGCTGCCCGCAGTCCATGGCGCGGCGGGGGCTGGAGCCCCCCCGAATCCTTCGCGAATGGAGCCTGCGCAGATGTACGGGTCCTGCCCTCTTGTACTGCTGGGACCGGCAATGGAGACTCTGATCCATTCCCTGGCACGCGCCCCGCCGCACGCGGGGGCTTCTGCTTTGCCAACGGGACAGGCGCAACTGCCTCCCGGTCCGCCTCCCTGCGCGCCGTGCGGACCGGCGGATTTGATATCCTTTGAGATACCAGCGTCAGTTGTGCAGCAGCACATCCTGGGCGGGACCACCATCTTGTTCTCCGTCCTGCCCTCAGTGGGACTGGCTCCCACGCCGGGGGCGGGGGCTGCCCTCTCCGCCCCGCCTGCCATGGCGCCACTCCTGCTGGCAGCGGGGTTCGCCGCCCCGCCCGCCGCTCCGCCCACCGTTTCAGCGGCAGCAGCAGCCTTGCCTTTCGCTCCACCCTCCGCTCCGCCCGGAGCGAGCCCGCCGCCGCCGCCGCCGGGGCCGAGAGAAGCCGCCGCGCCGCCGCGGTCACCAGCGCCACTCCTGAGAGAGACGCCGCCGCCGCCGCGGCCCCCCATCCCGGACCGACATCGCCGCCGGCGCCGAACCGACCGCCGCCGACGACCCCGGGACTGGCAGAGTTATCGCAGCCGCCGCCGCGACCGCCAGCGCCGAGAGACGCCGCCGAAGCCGCGCCGCCCGCTCCGCTTGGCCTGGCGGCGTGCCACGGTGTGGGGGAGACTGCACCCCCCGCGCCGCTCGCTGCGGGCGGGGAGCTCCCGCAGGGCGCCGCGGCTCCCGCCCCCGCGCCGCCTGAAGCCGACTCATCAGCAGCGACTTCTCTCTGTGATTCGCCGCCGGCAACGGCAGGCAGCCCTGTGCTGGACAACACATCCAGCCTGTTTGTTTCAGAGCCTGCATCCAGCCCACCACTCCCTCTGCTTCCCCCAGACTGCCCCGAGCTCTGTCCCACTGAGGCAGAGGCAGAGGCAGCGGGAGGGAGCACCGGCTTGGTCCGCAGCAGCGTCCCTGCTGCTGCTGCTGCTACTGTGGCTGGGGATGGGGATGGGGCCGCAATCCAGTCCATTGTATTGCGGGGCAGCGCAAACACACCGGGAGCGAAGAGCAGCCCCTTGTACTGGGCAGGCATGGGCGGTGTCAAGGTCCCTAAAAACAGGGTGGAATTTTATATTCCCGGGAAAACCTCCTCTGCCCGCGCCCCGCGCGTCCTGCTCCTGTTCGCAGAGCGGGAGGAACGGGGTCGCGAGAAGCTGTGGTTTGATCCATGGCCGAGTGGGGCGGGGGGAGGGCGAAAAGCCGGGGGAATTACCAGGATTCTCGCAGCCTGGTGGGGGCGTGCACCGAAATATAAGGTTGGAATGGGTCGCCCATTTGCGGGTGGCCATGGAGTGTCCCAGGGACCCCAGATTCAGGGGCCCCAAGTGATACCTATGAGAAGCTGGGGGGAGGGACCGAGTCGCGTGGATCTTGGCTCGACAGAGAGCCTGGGCTCTCTGCCCCTCCGGCCAGATTTGGGACGCTTGGCCCGGCCCCCTGAACCGAGTCCTCCACCTCGCCGAGAACCGCAGGGTCCTAGAGCCCGCAGGTGCTGCTGGCTTTTTGGGAAAAAAATAAAAAAGGCAGAAAGAGCTGTGTTTTACTGACAGCTCAAACTACTGGAAAGCCACGACAGCCTCGGCCCAAGTGATAGAATTAAGGGCTGTGGCCATGGCATTTCTGAGATTTCATGGCATTTCAGAGATTTCGCAAGTGTTTCTGAATTGGGTCAATTTCACTCAATTGCTTTGAAAGCTTTGAGGATGCAATTTGGACCTGATTTCAAATTTGTCACTCAAGTTGTTAATTGAGGACATGATTGCATGGGCCAAAAGCCTTGCATGATTCTTCTATCAAGTGCACACACCTTGCAAAAGCAATTTGATTAATGCCACCCAAGGCTTGACCTGCTGCACCTTACTGGCTGGGATAAATCCCAGAGTCCTAAAGGCTTTGCAGCTGTGGCAAATCGATGTTACTCATCTTGCCAGGTTCTGAATTTGGCTGATTTGGGTATGTGCATGTGTTTGTTAATACCTTCTTTTCTGTCGTGTGGGCATCTGCTCACACTGGGAAATAAGTTTTCACAAGTTGGACTGCCAGTCCTTTGGCAGACTGACAATGAGTTGTTACTATCCTAGAGTTGGTAACTGATTTCTTGAAATTTATAATAAGAGTTTGGAATCTCTTCGACTGTTCTGAGTCAATATCCAAATTGAGGTTTTGATTGATTGGAGTTGGCAAAACTCTCGAGCTGTGTTTGCAAGGGTCCTGCAGGAGGGCACAAACACCGCCTTTTTATTTTTTTCTTTTTTTGTAAACAAAACGGAGGAAATGTGGATATTCTCAGTTCAGTCAGAGAGAAAAAGAGAAGTTTTTCTAACCAGGCGAAAGCCTGGGAGACAGTTGGGAAAGAATGTAAATAATTCTCTAATCTCTCTTGTTGTTCACATTGTTTATAGATATGTTCTGCCACTATGCATCATTCACTGCACACCAATGGTGTGAGATGTTTTTACTCTAAGACCAATGAAATTAGTCTGCACAATGTTCTCTATATATAGAGCAGTGCATTTGAAATAAATCGGAGTTCATTCTCTTTGCCTTTGACTTGGAGTCTTCTCGTTACCGTCCTGCTCTACGGCGACAGACAATGGGTCAGGATATATAGCTCAAGGGACCCAGGATTTCTTAGCTCATTGGGGGGTGAAGCATAGCACAGGTATTCCAGGTAACTCCACAGGACAAGCTATTATTGAAAGGACACATCAGATACTGAAAGGACTGCTTGATAAACAAAAAACGGGGAGGATGAGCTGAGCCCACAGGATAGAGTGCTGAAAGCAGTTTATTATGAATCATCTGCGGTTAGTAGGCACTCGTAGTGAACCACCAGCATTACCACACTACTCAGGTTTGCATCAAGATTCTGAATTGATACAGCATCAACCAAAAGTTCGTTTTAAAAATCCTATGACAGGGTTATGGGAAGGACCTACAGATTTATTAATGTGTGGAAGGGGTTATGTTTGTATCATTACAGACAAAGGACCCCGATGGATACCAGTGAAATGGGTTCATCCCTGGCTTAAGGACACTCTGATCCTTAATATCACCAATGAACCAACAACCAGCGCTACCTGAAAACATCAATTGCCCTCAGAATTGGGAACGCTTTTGCTATCCTTGGGTGAGATTAGAATGTGTGGGGTGTGGATTAGATAGGTGGGGTCACTACAAAGGAGGAAGCTTTCAGAGGTGTTTAGAGTGCAGACATCAGCGCACCCAAGAATTCAATACCTGGGTGGTGTTATCCCAAGGGACAGGAACAATGGTTAATTCCCCTGAAACCTGTCAAGAAGCGCTGAATTTGTTTGAGTCTTGGGAGCAATAGGGGCAGGCTATTCGGTGGTTTCATAACAAACTTTGTAAGCTCGAGCAAAAAGAGAGGGAGAATAAGATCAAGGCTATTGAATGTGGGAAAGGAATATTTATCACTGGGATTTGGGTAGTTAGACCGGATCAGTGGGAACAAACGAAGCGGAGGTGGGAAGAGAAGAAACAGAGAAGACAGAATAGGAGAAGAGTGTAAAGAGCAAGAGACTCCATCAGTTTGGATTTTATCGTTAATCTCATAGGGGAAGGTTTTTTTGTCAATGATAAGGATGAAGAATAGTCTCAAATTAGATAAATTAGATGCGCAGGTTTTTGAGGAGTCTCCCTCTGTTACTTGTGATATGTGGCAACATCTGTAGTGCAGAAGAAATTAACCTGCCAGGATGGCATGGACAGAATATGTGGCTTACTTGGGCCAATGCTACTGGGGTAGATTCCTTTTGTTTATTCTTAGCTATGACAGGAGATCCTTTCTGCACATGTTTAATTGGTATCCCAATAAGTAACTTTACTGGTTTCGCAAAATGGGTAGGAGTTGGAGGAAAACCATACATGGGAGCAAATAGATCAAGTGTGGAGAATCGCTGATGTAACATAACCAGAGGGGGTACAAAATTGGACATATGCAAAAGGTTGGGGATTAAGCCAAATGGCGAGGGCTTCCAAGCAGGTATGATAGCACAATCACCGAATTAAAACGGACTAGAACCCCAAGAACTAGACCTGCTAGGATCAGTACCTGGGAATTACTGCTTGATTTTAAACTATTTTTTAAACCTAAAATCAACTGATATGGGCAATGTCCTAGTCCCACGACCCAAAAATAATAGTCATCCTTAATCCCAGTTCTCCATGGTATAAGAACGTGACCAAATATTGCCACAATTGGACTTATCCTGGAAGTGCTGGTGCAAATGTCACTGTAAGAAAGCCTCCACCAGGTGTCTTTTTAATCTGTGGGGATAGGGCATGGCCTGCAATTCCAAGTAATTGGTTTGGTGGTCCTTGTTACTTAGGAAAATTAAGCATGTTTGCCCCTAGCAAGTGAGAAATGCTGAATCAAAATATTTGGAGAGCAGGACATGGCAAAAGAACTAAAAGAGCAATCACAAGCTTAAGACCTGATTGTGACAATCATGTAGAGTTTTGGGACGCTCCAGCACAAATAATAGCATCATTCCTTACTCCAGGTGTTGCTGCTGCTCAAGCTTTGGCTACGCTTAATAAGTTGGGATGCTGGACAGTCAAACAACTAAAAATAACTTCAGCTATTTTAAATCAGATGCTCTCTGACGTAGATAGTATTAGACATGGCACACTGCAAAATAGAGCTGCTATAGATTTTTTGTGGTCAGCACATGGGCAGGGGTGTGAGGATTTTGAAGGAATGTGTTTTATGAACCTTTCTGACCATTCTGCATCCATTCACATGAAACTCAAACAACTACAAGATAACATGAAAAAATTGATGGTGAATAATTGGGGTTTGGATGAATGATTTGAGGGATGGGGGATAGCTGGATGGTTGAAAGATATCGTAAAGGGAGCTTTATTATTACTAGTAGTCATTATTATATTGCTTTGTGTTATTCCATGCATAATGAAATTGGTGACTTGCTTGGTAGAAAATATAGTAAAAAGGGTTTGGCTGGTGCAAGAAGAAGAAGGGGGAATTGTAGCAATGTATCTGAACAACTTAGGCAACATTGTGCCCCAGCCAAACTATCTCTTGTTATTCTTATCAGAGCCCTCTGGAATTCATCAAGGTTACTAAGACATAAACTGTGCTAAATTAAGAAGGAAGAGGCTGAGAAACAATACCAAGAGCACAAGAACTAGATAACAGAGGGCGGTGAACCACCTGGACTGTAACTAATCGCATATCCTGAAGAGTGCGTGCACAACGCATGGACAAGATAGGGTCACCAATGAAGAAATGCATGACTAGCGTGTGTAGTAGTTTTAGAATGTATCAATAAGTGCATAATGTAAACAATAAACATCTTCTGCGTAATCATATTGGTTAGTCGTACAGATGTCCTGATTTCCCACAATGGCCATTTTTAACAGGCAGCTTTTTGGTTTGGTTTTTTTTTTTTTTTTTTCTATGGCCCGGGCAGCCTCGGTCGTTCCGAACCCTGGGAAGAGCGAGCCAGTGAAAGAATGGACATCAAAATCCACCAGTTTTGCCTTCTGTGAGGAGGAAAACCAATGCCAGAGGATCAACAGATTTTCCATCTGCTCTGTTCCCACCTGCTGTGTGAACTACTCTTCCCCTTCCCAGAGATAAAAGGGACCAGACACCATTTTTTTTTCTGGTCCACGCAGTCACCCCATGTATTTTTTCTTCCCTGGGCATTTTTGAGTTTTTGTTCTGCTGTGGGTGGGTGTGTGGGTGTGTGGGTGGAGGGTAAGTTTCTGGGAGTTCATATGTAGATATTTATTCAATCTTTTCTGTGTCTTGCGTGTACCTCCTCCCCTATTTTTGTTAATAAACAGTTCTTTTATTTTTTTCACTTTCACCCGCTGGTATCAATTTCTCTCACTGGCAGGGGAAAAGGGAGTTATTGAAGCCCTTTCCCTTTTAGCAGAAACGCTCATTCCAGGGCAATTTCTCCCAAAATTTGTCTCCAAAACTAAGAGAATCGGAAAAGACCTATGTGAACATCCATTTGTTATACAACTATAATTTGATACTCATAATACTGTGTCTTGGGGATGGTTTATATCCTGTGTGAAAAACACCAATCACTTGTTCTAAAATTTTAAAAGTTTAATAGTAATAACATGGTTATAAAAATAGAGTAATAAGAATTTGGACAATCAGAGTTAGGACAATAAAGGACAATAAAAACAAAGAAATACAGACAGTCCAGGTGCCTTCCTAGGGCAATTAAGCCCCGAAAGCACACACGCTAACAAAGGATTAACCCTTAAAAGCAGTAGCCTGTTGCATATTCATATATCTCATACATGATGCATAAATTCTTTTCAAACAAAGGGTGTTCTGTGGTTATTGTCAACTTTTTCCCCTTAATCCTGGTGGCTCCTTGAAGATGGAGAGGAGGTGGAAGAATGTTTGTCTTTTCCGATAAGGAGGCAGTAACTCTTTTCTTGGGGATTTAGGTGTCTTGTTGCTGTTATTTCTGTGTGAAGAATTTCTTGATCATCTCATTCCTTTCTTGAGCGAGTTAAAAAAAATTCTTACATCGCATAGTTTCTATTTTAACATTATGTTATAACCTAAAACTATATCTACCACACTACTTAAAAAAGGTTAATACAGTAATACTAATTAATACAACATAACACATATAGTATTCCTTTGCAGAGAGCCAATCATATAATATGCAGTTTTCACATCCGATAGCCATTTTTGGTTTTGTTTTTGTTTTGTGTCTGGAATGGTCACTGCCTCCCCTAGTTCCAGGAGTATTGCGATGGGTGAGGGGCAGCCCGAGATCCTGCGAGGGTTGGGGACCAGGGACTGCTGCTTCCTTCCAGTGGGGGTGATTGACTCAGGAGCCATGCGGCACGGGCGTCTGACTGGAGATCCCACTGCCCTGTGGTTTTTGCCTATTTGGTTTTTTTCTTTTCCTACGGCACTGTGACTATGGCTTGCCAGCTTGCTTCTCTGCTCCTCTGTTGCTTGGGAGCCCAGAGCCAGTGTGTGCTGTGACAGAAGCCAGGAGCTCCCAGCCGGGAGCTGGGCCACTCCCTCTGGCAGCCTGACCCCAGGACCAGTAATCGCTGGTGAGCTGTCCAAAGGAGTGAACCCCCGCCCAGCCCTGCTGTTTTCTGCTGCTGCTTCAGGGTTTTTTGCTACAGTTGAACTGGACACCCCGTGTCCACCCAGACCCCTGTGTCTCCTGACGGAGCTTTGGAGATTTTGCTACACTTTGTTTGCCACCCCCAGAAGTGCTCGCCTCTGCTGTTACAGCCTGTTGCTCCAAGGTCCCTGATGTACACTTTCTGTGCCTCCCTTAAGAGATCCCCCAATCCCCCTTCTTGCCAACTGTCCAACTTTTCTAATTTTCTCTGTATATCTGTGTCCGAGATTGAGAAGCAAGATGTTTTCTATTGCCATCTGTGTAGCAGTTGTCTTCTGGGCAGTTTTCCTTATCTCCTGTTAATGGGCCCATCAATTTTTTGCCACATGACTCAGAGAAAACTCCCTCCAGGAGCCTTTTCTGTTTAACAGGTGATCAAGGACCCACCCCAGGACTCAGAATGACATCAGCCCACTGCGAGATGCTCCGCCCAGGGGGGAGGAGCTAAGCATCCCCAGCTAGATATATTCTGGGGTTTGGGACAGAGGAGTCAGCCTTTCCACAGGTTCCCAAGAGGAAACAGCTGGGGTTTTCCACTGGACCGACTACACCCTTTCTACAGGACCACTGCTCCAACAGAACCACATCTGCCACTCCAGGAGTACTGCAGCCACTCCAATTTGGACTGCTACCAACACGCTGGCCAAAGGGGTGTCAGATTGTGTTCTGACTCTGTCAGTGGTTTTCCTTTTGTAGTATTGCATGTATTTTGTTTCTTTTCTCTTTTCCTAATAAATTGTATTTCTGACTTGGAGTCTTTCACTGGTTTTGCATTCAAACCAGAACAATCTGGCCATGCATGAGTGACAAAATATATCTTTAGCAAGGTCTGTCTGGCTGCTGTATCAGGGTTGATACCTGAATACTGCCTCATCTTTTTCCTCACTCTTTCTAGCTACCCTGTTTGGGTTTCTTCCCTCTTTTGTTGTTCATCAAATGCCTTATGAGTATTCTGGCTTTGTGAGGTCGCCTTTTTAATACCCCTAACAATTAGTGTTCTATAATCCTCCATGTTCTGCCTTCCCCCGAGGTTGCTGTGGTCCCAATTAGGGCATACAGTGGGCATCTTCAGGTCCCCAGGAGATCCTTGCATGTGCTCCCTTTCCCATATTCGCGTCCCAGCCATCCGGATCATTTGTCTCTCCTCTGGTGTAAATAATATAGTCATTATTGATTGCATTTCCTCCCACGTATAAATGCTGGGCCCCAAAAATTGATCTAACTGTTCTGCTAATCCAATGGGGTCTTCTAGTAATCCTTTTAACTCCCTTTTGAACATCCTCACATCAGAGGAATTGAGTGGTACAGTTACAAATTCAGTTCCCCCCTGGGCCCCACCTAGTGGTACTTCCCTCAGAGGATATAATCCCACTGCCTGGTTCCCATACCCTGACCCACTTTTCTCTTGCTGTGCCCTTCTGTTTCTAGTATTTTTGACTATTCCGTCAAAGGGCAAGGGAGGTGCAGTCAGTGCCGGTGGAGGTGGAGGGGGCAGATAGTCTAACGGGTCCCATTCTTTGCTATCTGTTACTTTTAACATGCCCACCCTTGAAGGCAAAATTTCTCCTTCCCAATATGCAGTGTAGTTGTTATCTTCCTGATTAAATTGTTTCTTAGCTCTTACATAGATGTTTAAAGCCCAACATATCCACCCTTCGTCCGACCCATACCTCACCCAAAGTGCATGATTGGATATGGGAATTTTTGAAGGAGTTTTGAATGAGTTAGAGGCAGGACCTCTGAGTTTTTTAGTTGATGCGATTTATTTTTCTTATCTTCTACATAGACCAGAAGAGTGAATTCGGCTCACATCTTTACCACATGGTGCAGAAGGTCACAAGACTTCTAGTTGCAAGACCTTTTAAGGATTTATTGACCAATAAAACACTGCCAACAAGGCTATTTCGTCTTATGGACTCATGCTACAGTGTAAGCTTTCTTAGCCAATCATGTTATGACACACAAATCTACAGTACTACATTCTAAACTTCTTGCTTACCTTTGTAACTACTTTTATTTTTTCTGTATCCTAAACTCTAAGACTCTAAAGTTTCCTCTTCTTAACTTAACGTCTCTGCTTTAAACTATAAATCCACATTCTCACTTCTAGCATTTAAGGTTAGAAGACTTTTCCAAGGTCTCAGATCAAATCCTGTGTTTAATTCTAAGCTTTGGCTTACAGGCCCAAAGTTCTGAGAATTCCCTGCATTTCAGATTCCAGCAATTGGGTCTAATTTACCCCTTAGTCCACTCTATCATATAGTACTGTACCATCTTGAGCTTGTCCTTATCTCTAGTATTGGGGTCATATTTCCATCAAGCTGTTTTGTTTCCCAGTGGGCTATCTGGGGATATGCCTGTTGATATCTCTTCACTTCCTCCTTCTCTCCTTGGGGATTCCCTACTTGCTCCCAGTCCCATCCCTACAGCCAACCACAGACCCTCCCGACAAGGCCCACCTTCCCAATCAGCTAGAAGGAAAAAGAAAGAAAAAGAGAGTAAAGAAAGGAAAAAAAAAAAAAAAAAGAACCTTGCCTTCTTCCCAGAAAACAAAAGCAAATAAACAACCCATCTGAGATCTGTGGACTCCCATCCACCCATGTGGTCTCACGGTCGCCCAGCTTTATGCCAGCGGATCGCAGGGAAGCCCTGGTGCCTTTTGGTGTACTAGCAAGGGCAACTGCCAAAAGTCACCCATGTGCTCCTATGGTTGCAGTTTCTGAGACCCGGGCACAAATGAGCTAGCCCTTGACCCTCGGCAGCGCTGTGTGTGAACTGTGTTTAGCACCACCGCCTCTGCTGGGTCAGCGAGCACCAGGAGTTACTGTGCCAGGTCCCCACTGGGCACTACCCACATGGTCTCCTGCCTGTGGTTTCCAAGATCCTGTGCAAGCGGGTCACCCCTGCCAGGCATTACCGCACTTGGCGCCTCCCAGTCTCCGCAGCACCTAGCGGCAGTATCTTGCCGCCCACAGCCCCTCTCCACCAGCCCTGCGTGCCCATAACCTTCCAGTACACGCGCAGATGCCACCTATCAGAGGTTCCCGCCGATCTAACACCCCCTAAATTTGGTAACTCAACCTGACGTTCCCAGGTACTCTTGAATCCCCCTAAATCCTAACTCTCAACCTGACATTCTCAGGTGCTCTTGACTTCCCTTTCGCTCACGGTTTAGTGCTTTTTTTCCCAAGTCTCACACACACACCCCAAGCACACTCCCGGACTCTGTTTCACACAGACTCCAAGCATACTCTGGGACTCCGTCACACACACACACACAATAGTCCCTTTTGTCTGCAGTTTTTTTCAGAGGGTTTTTTCTTCCCCCTCTTCTTTTTCATTATTCTGTCTTTTGTTGTCTCTGGGATGTCGACCTGCAAATCATCCATGGTCCCAGAAGAAGTTGTTCGAGCCACCGAACTCGCGGTGGGGCATGCCTCCTTTTTGAAATCCCCTAGGACCATGAAGACGAGGTTTTACATACCAGACAAGTCCCCATTTGTGAGAAATGACCACTCACTTTAAAATTTCAAAGGTTTATTAAACCTTAACAAATATAACAAAGGACTGAATAAGGAGAAAGAGCAGCGCTGGGAGCATGGAACTAAACCACCACATGCTCACCCACAAAATGGCTGCTCCACCTTTTATACCCCCTGGTGTTGCATCAGGTAACCCTAGCCCCTCCCAAAGTCTGCCAGTCAACTCTTCTTCACTGTCCATTGGTGGAGGCTACTTCCTTGCAACTTGATTGGAGTTCAGATGTTGTCATGTTGCGCCTCCTAGTAACAAGCCTGCCCCCCTTCCAAATGCCCTTACTACCAAGGCCGTCCGGTGGCAACCATACAAGGAGGAGGGGAAAGGGGACTATGGAGAGAGCAAATCACAATAATCCCAATACATCAATAAAACTTCTCTCAACATACACATAATACTCATCCCTTAATTGTGAGACCAAACCATTGCATTGCCCATCTATAACAGGCACTGAGACCAGTTGCTTCCTGTGAGTTTGCAAAGGAAGCTCTTTCTCGCTCTTCCATAGTCTTAGTTGCCATTAGTCACGTGGCTGACGCCACAGTGCTCCCTGCAGCTGCATGGGAATCATAGCACCTGCCCTGCCTGGCCAGAGCCAACAGCGCCCCTGCTGGCCGTTGACCATAACTACACCAAAGGGGAAAGCGCTTGATTGTGGAGAGAAGGCTGTTATTGGTATTCTGTTCTTTGTTGTTATTGCTGCCATTGTTTTGTTGGTTTGTCTTGTTATATATACATATATATTAGTAAAGAATTCTTATTCCTTTTCATAAATCTTTGCCTGAAAAAACCCGTAATTTCAAAATTATAATAATTCGAAGGGAAGGGGAGAGTGGTGTCATATTTTCTATTCCAAGGGAGAATCCCACCTTCCTTGGCAGACACCTGTCTTTCAAACCAAGACACTGAAAATGTATTCTGTCAGTTAATAGTAGTTTCAGGTGTTTCTTTACCTTGCATATGAGAATTATATGATATAGTGCCACCCCACTGAAGTTGAACACATATGTCTGTTGCTTCCTCCTATTCTTAATGCCCATTACTCTGTCATAAAAGAAAATTAGATTGATTTTTGATTATTTTCTCCAGTAAATTCATGTTGGCTGCTATTTATCTCTTTGCTGTCATTTGAGGCATATAAATACTTTAACTAATTAGTCCAGGATTGAAGTTAAGATGCCTGATCTGATTAGAGTTTCTCCTCTCTCACTCTTTGCCCCTTTTAGTGTTCTGGAACCTCAACTGTCATTTCAGTAGAGAATCACAGAATATTCCAAGTGGGAAGGGATCTACAAGAATCATCAAATCCAACTCTTAAGTGAGTGGCCCATATGGGAATCAAACCCTCAGCCTTGGCATTTTTAGCACCATACTCTAACCAATTGAGCTAATATCAGTTTGAATACATCTAATGCTATTCAAGTATCCAAGATTTTTTTTATGGCATGGAATATCCCTTTGGCCAATTTGAATATGCTGTCCTGGCTGTGTCGGCTCCCAATTTCTTGCCCATGTGCAGTCTACTCACTGTTGAGATGTGCAGGTCAGAGTGGGAAAAAGAGAAGGCCTGGACATTGTGCAAGCACTGTTCAGCGATAGCCAAAATATTGGTGCATTATCAACATTATTTTAGTTGCAATTTCAAAGCACAGCACCATAAAGATTGCTATGAAGAAAATTAACTCTACCCAGCAAGATCCAGTACATTTACCCTGCAATAACTTGTTCATGTGTCCATATCCAAAGGTGTCTTAGGTTGGAAATGGGGGTGTATATTCTATTCTATGACACAAAGTTGGCAGAAGGCTGAGTGGCATAAAGCATGCATCTTTACTTTGGACCGCTCCTTTTACACATTGTTCTGATACAGGTAGACCTGATTGGTCATTTAATCAATACATTTCACCTGATTGGCTAATTAACAAGATGCCCATTTATAAACAATTTTATGAGAATAACAAGAAAACAGATATTAGGAACACAACACCAGCAGGTTGTTTTTAATAATAAGCTATCATTGTTTATCTCCAGCTCCCTAAAGTCTCCCAGGCCGATTCTGGGAAAACTTATCTAGTTTTCTTGCTCTATGACCAGGATGTCATGTTCACATATTCCTATCTGTTAGAGGTGGGGCAGTTATCTTCTGTTGATTGGGCAATTTTCTTTATCTCTTCCCCAATCAATTCTCCCTCCGGGGAGATATCTTCTGTTAATGGGCCATTGAGTCTCACTTCATGACTGATAAAATTGCATCATCCCATTGTGAGAAGCTCCACCCAGAGGGAGGAGCCAAGCATTCCTAACTGGATATAATCAGAGATTTGGAAGACCACAGGCAGCCTTTTCCACTGGATTCCCAGATGAGTAGCCCTTTCCCACTAGATTTCCAGAGGAAGACCAGGCCCATCTACACTACCACTGGATCTTCAGAGGAAGGCTACACCCTTCTACAGGATCACTGCTTCAACAGAACCATATCTGCCACTCCAGGAGGACTGCAACCACCATTTCAATTAGACTGCTACCAACATCCTGACCAACAGGGTGTCAGGTCGTATCCTGTCTCTGTGTGTGTCATTTTGTATTACTGCATTGCTTATTTTTTTAAAATTTTATTTTAAATTTTCTTCCCTAATAAAGAACTGTTATTCCTGCTCCCATATGTTTGCCTGAGAGCCTCTTAATTTCAAAATTATAACAATTCACAGGGAGGGGTTTTACATTTTCCATTTCAGGGGAAGCTCCTGCCTTCCTTAGCAGTCACCTGTCTTTTCAAACCAAGACAAAAGGCAATTAGGCTTAACAGTGTGTGAATAGTGGAAATGAGAATGTTACTGTCCTGAAACTGAGACGAAGAACTTACCACCAAATCAAAATTTAAACTGTTTGCATAGTGAAAATCTGCTATAAAAAGAAATATATTGATGAATGTAAAGTAGGTTAATTCTAATTTTTCAGTTTGAAAACCCAAGTCATGTACCAACAAATTTAATTGAAATAATATGTCTTCATGACAGGTATATTCCAAAAAATGAAATGAAATGACCACACATCATTTGAAACAACTCGGTAATTTGCAGTTGCTTCTAAATTCAAAACAAACATAAGTGCATCATATAGGGATGAGATCTCCCATTCTCTTCAGTTTTTAATGTCTCATTAATAGCTAGAACCAGTTGTTTCAAATAAAAGTTCAAGGAGTCTTCCATTAATATGTATAGTAATGTGCCAATCTGTCTTTTTCTCACTTGTTTATTTTCAGATGGAGTGATTTTTGGAGTACACAAAACAAAGAGTACCTTAGCATGAGATTTGATAAACAAAATGCCTTGGCAAGAGCAAGCAGAACTTTGAGGATTAAATCAAGATTGCAAGAAGATTCAATCAGACGGGTTTACCGGAAAAAGAAAATTACATCAGACTTCTGCAAGCAAGAGATATTTAAAATGTCTAATTTTTTTATGTGGTCTTTAACCCAATCATTGTAGTAAAACATTACTAGTCTCCCTAAAATAGTATATAAGCATTTGTATCCCACAATAAAATCGGATTCTTTGACCACCTCAAAGTCTTCCCCGTCTCTCTTCATCGCCAATAAGTGATAAGCTGGAACCTGAGGTTTTATATCTCATTCTGTACATATTTGTTTTAGTTTAACTATTACAGTTTTGAATATTCTTTTTACTCATTGTGGTGGTCCATTCCCCCCCCCTTCAGGCCTCACTGTGATCTGAGAAATGCTCATTAGGCCTTGACCTTGACGAATAGCACCTAGGCTCAGCTCCTCTTGAGTTTATCAGAAGCACTGTCCGCTCCCAGGAACTGCTGTCTAACGAGCTCCTGCTTTCTTTATGAACAGCCTTGGAAATTATTTTTCTTGCCTGAATGGCATATCATCCCTGTTCTCACACTTTCAAAGAAAGTACTGACCCAAACTGTGGCCAGGATGAAACTGTTATCACTAAAGCCCACTCTCTCGCGAGCCTATAAACAGCAGTCCAAAATGAGAGCCTTTGAGCTCTTCTGGTCTGCAGTGGGCTGCAACCAGCAACCTCCCTCTGAGTGGGACATCTCTCAGAGTCAGTGAACTGTCAAGTTTGCTATACTTGGATGAGCACCCAACAATAAGTCCTGGGCTGATACCCCCACTCCTCGAGGTTCAATCCTTCTGCTGAGGAGATGCAAAGGCATCCAAAGTGAATATTTCATGACCTTCAAGGGGAATTTTTCACAGGTACCTTGCACTGACTCTTTGTGTGCACACACATGCACATATGCTATAGCAAATATGGGAGAAATGCTGCTCTTTTAGATGTTTAAGTACCTTAGATAGCTTAGTTAGGCCTATAAGTAAGTTTAATATAAGTTATAAGCTAAGTGAAATGCTGTTAAGTATTGTTCTTTTGTTAAATTATTAAATCATAGGTTATAATCTAGGTTAAATACCGTTAAGTGTTATTACTTTGTTAAATTGTTAAGCTTAAGGTATAAGTCAAGTTTAAGGTATAAGTTAAGCTTAAGTTATAAATTAGGTTTAAGTACTGTTAATTTTGAATGCTCTTAAGCTTTTTGGCCATATTCCTTTTCATCCTTGCCCTTTCTATCCTTTTGTCACACGCACCTAAACACACACACACACACACACACACACACACATTTCTCAGTTCATTTCTGTTTTGACTGTATTTTATTGTTGCTTCTTTTTCCTTAATATGCCTCAAATGTCTAGTAAGTAGTAGAGTGAATTTTGCCAACAAACTTTGTTATGCTATTAAATCTGTTTTTTACTGATACCCTTGCCAGTGATTTTTTAAAGTGATCTCAAACACTCATAGAAAAGAGTTTTTTCATGTACCTTGGGAAGTTCTTGACCTCAGTTACCTATTGCAGCAATGAGTTCTCTCATCTAAAATCATGCAACAGTAGCAAAGATTTATGTCAGGGAACCTCTTAGTGCAAACAAAATAGATATAGGTGTTTCATCAGAAGCATGGTATTAAATAGAAAGGCTGAATTAGGGTAAATGCAAATTATTGTTTGATGAGTATTAGAAAAGAATACTCAAATTTATTAATTAAAGAAAATTTATTAAATGGTCCAAATATAAATTTAGAGAATAACAACGAAAAGCCACTATCAAAAAAGGTCCGTGCCGAGCCCGGGATCGGCGCTGGGTGAGACACAGGTTTGACCACTACAGCATAGGGTCCCCTATGTTCACACCGACTGTTCTGTCTGAGCGATTTTTTATACGGTTTTTCTTGCCTGAGACGAAGTCCCTTTCTTCTTCTCTGGGCTGCACCTATTCATGTGGAGTTCTTTCACTGTGGCAAGTTGAACAGAACCCGTCTGGAGAGTGATGATCACCTGTGATCATGTTCCTGGAGTTGGGTATTCAGATGCATCTCCCTGATGGTTCTGGTTTTCTCACTCTCGGTACTTATCGCATGTTTGTAGTCTCCTCGGAACACCTTGGAGAAGCACCCATCTCTGAGCCGGCCATGTTCATTCATTTGCAAATTAGGTCCTTTTCTCCCTGCTGCCAGCTGTGGTTTTGAAATACTGTGAAGCAACCTTCGCGTCCCGGCTGGGGTGCTTAAAAAAACTTACAGTAATATTTCTTACCTATATAACATATTTCATACATCTATTTTTCACAAGCACAAATTATCTAAAATACACATAACAGTGAGTGAATGCTTAAGGTAGACAGTTCAGGGTACCACATGAAATTTTGATCTTGCTAAAGCAAATAGGAATTTTCTAACTGGTATTTCAGCGTTTTGGTTTCATGTAATTTATTGTTTAGAAAGAAAAGATGTAATCTTTGTATATGGGCATGTGTAACTTATCAAAGTGTTATCTTTTTTAGATAATGTACTAGTTTGGGCTGGGATACAGCTAACTTTCTTCATAGTAGCTTGTATGGTGCTATGTTCTGGACTTATGACCAAACCAGTATTGATAATACACCAATGTTTTAGCTATTGCTGTGGTGCTTATACAGTGTCAAGACATTTTCTGCTTCTCAGACTGCTTCCCCAACAAGTAGGCTAGAGGTGCACAAGAAGATGAGAGAGGACACAGCCAAGACAGCTGACCTCAACTGAACAAAGGGATATTTCAGACCATATGATGTCATGCCTAGATGAAGAGGAGAATTGGAGGCACAAAAAGGTAAAGATCATGATTTAAGAACAATTTATTAGAAACAGCAATGAAATAAGAAAATTAACAGTAACAACAACAATACTAATAAAAGCGTGCACAAGATAAGCTAACGACTCACATGCAATTTGGTGGAGGATGCTGCAGCACCAGCTCTGGGTTTTCTTTCTTTCTTGGGCAGCAATGTCCCCGATGTTCGGCACAGATTCACTGGGTCGGATGCCCCCTTTTATACGTTTTTTTTTGTTCCTTTGGATTGGTTTCTGTTTGGATTCTTCATTTGCATTAAGGTTTAAGATGCTTGATTGGCTCATTACAGTTCTATCCAGGCTGGCTTATTTGGCTTGGGGAGGTGGTGCACTTTACTTAGGTGTAATACGGTATGATGAGTACTGTATTTCTTATAACTACCCTTTTAACCCCTTTTACAATATAATAACCAAACTAACAGTACATGCTTAACAATTATCAACTATTTTACAACAGTTTCTAACCTATTTTTGACACTAGACATGAAGAGAACAGACTTCAGGCTGCTCAGGGAACTAGTTGGCAGGGACCACCGGGGAATATGATCTTGAAGTGACTGTTGGTCACTTTTTAAGCATTACCTCCTAAGAGCACAGGAGCAGACAATTCAAAAAAGCCAGAAGTCAAGCAGATAAGGTGGAAGGCTGGCTTGGCTGTGCAGGGATCTTCTTCTGGAGCTAAGGCAAAAAAAGAAAGTGTCTCCCCAGTAGAAGCAAGGTCAGATAATGTGGAAGGACCACAGAGATGCTGCTCAGCACTGTAGAGAGAAAATCCATGCAGCCAAATTCCAATTGGAGTTGAAGCTGGACAGAAATGCGGGGGACAATAAAAAGAAGGGTTTTTAAATAAAAAGAGGGGTTTTTAATACATTGATGGTGTAAGACATGAGGTTAGGAATTAACTTGGGTTAGAAATCAATTTCAGATTTAGGTGGAGTGTGCTGTTTTGAATTGTGTAACTTGTTTAGTCTGTAATTGCTGTGCTCCTAAAAAGCCTGTGCTCGCAAAAACCCTGTGCTTGCAAAAACCCTGTGCTTGCAAAACTGCCTCAAACACGGTGAAAGGAATGTGAACTTCCAAGCTAGAGGAAGATAAGAGGGGCCCCTTGGACCTTGAAATAAGAAGCAAGCCAAAACCGAGGCTGCAGGAGATGGTTATAGTAAATGGGATGACATCAGGCTGGTGAATGGTCACCAGTGAGGTTCTGCAGGGCTCCATATTAGGTCCAGTTCCTTTTAACATCTTTCAAAGGGGATGCAGGACTCAAAGGTATACCAAGTTTTCTAACAGCACTAAATTGGGAGAAACTGTGTTTGGGTTAAGGATTTTTCCTTTTGTTTCTTTCTGTCATGGAATTTTGTCCCATCAGTCACTAAGAAACCATAATGACTGATACTTAGAGAGAAAAAAGAAGTTTCCATGGGAAGAGTTCGGCTGGCTACTCTTTTAGCTGGGGGGTTTCTCTTGGAGGGACAGAGATATGAAAAGATTTGGGCTGGGGAAAAGGGGACTGGGCTCAGCTCCTAGGCCTCTTGCTCTCTCTTGCATCCAGAGGGGAAGCAGGCTGCAGTCCCTGTGGGAAGAGTTTGACAACACTCCATCTCCTGCTGACTTTTCCTACCCCCATCTGCCATTACCACATGAGGGACACGTGACTGAATTCACACCAAAGCGCTCCCTGCAGCCATGAGGGAATCATTACACCTGACCTGCCTACCAGCAGCCTGCCAGCGCCCCTGCCAGCTGTGACCCTAACTACACCAAAGGGGAAATTGCTTAAAGAGTGGGAAGAGAGTTTACTGGATTTTCTGTTCTTGCTTGTTGTTGTTACCATTGTTGTTGTTTGTTTGCCTTGTTATCCATACACATACTAGTAAAGAACTGTTTTTCCTTTTCCCATATCTTTGCCTGAATGCCCCTAAATTTCAAAGTTATAATAATTTGGCGGGAAGGGGATCATATTCTCCATTCCAAGGGAGAATCCCGCCTTCCTTGGCAGACACCTGTCTTTCAAACCAAGACAAACTGTCAACTCTCTTGAGGGCAGATGTAATGAACAAAGTTCCCGGTGTTCCTGGGGACGTGGGCAGGGCCTTCCTAGTTCCCATGGCAACACTGGAACGGCTGCTGGCTCTAGCTGAGTACCTATATTGAAATGTTAATTAGCTAATTGCTCAGTTTGTTTTCTTTAAACTACCTGGAGATAACCTGCCTCCCCCACCCATGCTGACATTCTGGGACTAAAATGCAAATAAAAACCCTTGGGACCATGGGAGCATTTTCTAAGGGATAAAGACACCCCTAAATAAAGAACTAAACACAGTAGAGGGGGCTAGACAAATGCCCTAGCTGAGGAAGAGGGAAATACATCCCCTGATCGACTTTTGCCCGTCGCCATCACCTAAAAAGAGTAGACTAGAATAGGCTGTGGGAAGCAAAGACAAGGAGATGGAATTTCCTGGTGTTGCCACAAGGGAAGGAGAGGGGACAGCTGTTGTTATGGACTTCAGCGACAGACTCTGCATGCCTCATCACCCTTTGGCTACCAGTGAGCCACAAGGAAAGGAGAGGGGTCAGCTGCTGCTCTGGACTTCAGCAACAGACTCTGCACGCCTCCTCCCCTTTTGGCTACCTGGGAAAGCTACAAGAGCAGGGGCCACCTCTGTGTCGGTCCCCCTGCCCAGCTGATCTTTTTAATAAAGAGCTGAACATTAATAAAGGCATTAGCCCTGTCCATTTCAGCAGAGACGCCCTGCAGAGAGACCTTGACAAATTAGAGGACTGGGCAATCGCCAGTCATATGAAGTTTAACAAAAGCAAGTGCTGCATTCTACACCTGGGACGGGACAACCCTGGGTGTATGGACCGACTGGGGAACAAGAGCCTGGAGAGCAGCATTGCGGAAAGGGATCTGTGGGTACTGGATGATGGAAAGTTGAATATGTGCCAGCAGTGCCCTGGCAGCAAGGAGGGCCAAACATATTGATGCCCCTTTCAACCTAGAAATGAAACAACACACACTTTTGAGATAATATTAATATAGGAGGTAATATAAAAGCAAATCTTTATTGGAGCTCCAGGGGCCATTATAGAAGAATGTCCACAAAAGCCCACTCCCACGGGGGTGAATACAGTTTTATAAGTTTGGAAAATTAGCATAATTGTCAAAAAAGCACCAATTAGGAGAACAAGTGGTGATGCAATTCCCCCCCAGGTCATGTCCCTTTTCTGGAGCCCCCCCTTGGTAACAGCTGTATTTTGTTTATGAAAATGTGTCTCAAAGAGCTCTTCTCAACCTTGGTAGCCAGGGAGAACCAAGCTAGTATAGGGGCCCTGGAATTTGTTTTGTCTTTCTGCCTAGAGAAAGGGCATGGAAAATTACTGGGAAAACTAGCCACTAATGCAATAGGCTACAAACATATGTGTAAAGAATACAGGGAATATATAAGAAAAAAAAAAAAAAGGCAAAAACCAAAATGGCATCAATATCCTGGGGGGCATAAGGCACAGCATTGCCAGCTGGTCAAGGAAGGGGATTGTCCCACTCTGCTCTGCACTGGTGCAGCCTCACCTGGAGTACTGTGTGCAGTTTTGGGCACCATGGTATAAGAAGGATACAGAGCTATTAGAAAGCATCCAAAGGAGGGCAACAAAGATGGTGAAGGGCCTTGAGGGGAAGCCATATAAGCTGCAGCTGAGGTAATTTGATTGGTTCAGCCTGGACAAGAGGAGACTGAGGGGAGATCACATTGTGGTCCTCCACTTCCTTATG
The DNA here is from genome assembly GCF_031753505.1 of Anomalospiza imberbis. NCBI lineage: Eukaryota > Metazoa > Chordata > Aves > Passeriformes > Viduidae > Anomalospiza > Anomalospiza imberbis. The sequence continues at coordinate 4,565,572 of NC_089720.1, forward strand.
AGGGTGTGAAAAACGCCAATCGCTTGGTTTTTAAAATTTTAAAAGTTTAATAATAATAAAATAGTTATAAAAATAGTAATACAATTATAGTAATAAAAATTTTAGAGTTAGGACAATTACAAGACAATAAAAAGCAAAGAATTACTGACATCCGGATGCTCTAAGGCACTTAAGCCACGACAAGCATGCCTTGTGAACAAAGGAATAACCTTTAAAAGCAATAGCCTGTTGCATATTCATACATCTCATACATGATGCATAAATTCCTTGCAAATTAAGAACTTTTCTGGTTTTTGTCAACTTCTTCCCCTTAATCCTGGTGGTTCCAAAAGGAGGCAGTAACTCTTTATGGGACCCATCACTGCCATCTCTGTGTGAAGAGTTTCTTGATTATCTCATCTCTTGCTTGAGCTGGTAAAAAATCCTTTATCGCAGAGTTTCTATTTTAACATTATGTTGTAACCTAAAACTATATTTAATTCACTACTTAAGATAATTATTACAGCAAAACTTTCTAACATTACACAAATAATATCCATTGTAATATTTGCGAAAAGGCAATCACAAAGTATGAATTTTTCACAATCCCTCCTCTTATTCCTTATAAATCATTTGGCTTGAGCAATATTTCTTATCCAATTGCATTCTTTGGACTCTGTTGGCAATCAAATAAAACACGGGATTAAACAAGGAAGGAACATCAAAATAGTTGCAACACATAAAAGGAAGAATCCTAATTTCTTCCACTATCCCATCCTCAATACATTACCCCATCAGTTAGTTTTTAACATTGTTTTCCCACTTTTGGACTGGTATCTGGGTTATTTATTTCTCATATTCTTTGTTTTTTCCAGGATGACTTTACCGTTGTCATCTATTTTCAACAATTTGATCTATTAAACTTTCCACAAACACCCCCTTCTTTAGCCAATAAATAGTCTAAAGCGAACCTATTCTGATACACTACAGTATTTGTTTGGCTTTGCTGATTTGATATTAATTCCAATGCCTGAGCAGCTTTGTTTGTTATCTTCTCTATGACTGCTTGGAGTCCTATAATATGATTCAGTATATAATTTGGGGTTAATACAGAGCTAGATTGCTGTGCTGGTTTTACCTTTTTGTTTACTAATTGCCTTTTTTACCGAATCTTGGACTATATCCCTAAGATCAAATGTAAAACAAATCCATCTCTCTCCCTTTGGACATTCAACTCTTTGTCTATTACCACTTTTTCCTAAGTTTCTTGTAATCCAATATTTTTCCCCATTTTGCCTGCAGGTACTTAATTTGGATGGGTCATAACAGTGGCTGTTGACATGGGTGTGTGTAACAAAAAAGGAACTTTGGTTTCTTCCCATGTAATACTTTCTGTAGCATTTGTGGCACGATCTTGCTGGTATCTCGAAAGGTAAAAGACAACAAATGGGAGACAGAAACAGGAATAACAGAGGTCTGGTATGGCTTATACCCCCACTTTCCCTGCCTATGGAGTTGCTTCCCATAGCAGGTATGTGTGATCTTTTCGGTGGCGAATGCAGTGGTCAATCCAGGCTTGCCCTCTTTTTCCCTTGTCACTCCTTATTACTAATTTTTTTAGGCAAGTCCTTTTCGACACTCCTTAACTGAGGTTTCCCACCGTTCCTCGGGTATCTCTCAGTCAACAGGCACTAATAATTCCCATCCACAAAACAAAGTTACTACTTCAATTGTTTTGAGTTCTATCTGTATAGGGGATGGATTCAGTACTTGATACTTCTTGCAACGAGAACATAGATTTTGTGAGCTACAATACCAATTATTCCCATAATTCGAACTTTTACTTATAACCCAGCTAGCATATCCAGCATTGGGATAAATCAAATAAAGTATACAGTATAATACTAATGGTAATTTCCCTTCTTCCCTGTACAAGTCACAGGCTAAGGCCAGAATATAAGAACTCTTTGATTAAAATTGTCCCGATCCTCTTGTTTGAAGTGGCAGTATTCCTCTTCTAAGGAGGTGACAGAGGCGTCTCAGGGCTTATTTAGGCAATGCTTAAAACCAGTGATGTAAGCTTTGCCTTATTTCTCAGTTAGGTGTTATTCTTTGTACCTTCCTTGGTTCATTTGGGTCTTCCCAATCCATTATCACCCAGTCCCAGCTGAAAGTCAATTTGGTATCACACGGTTTTAATATGATAGTCCATTCTTCAGGGTTCTTCACAAGTTCTTTGATTTTGCTGTCATGAATTCACCCTCTTTCCGCGGTTCGGATTGCTGCTTTAGTGGTACCTGGAAAGGACTTCTTAATAACACAGTGTTAAAAGAAAAACAATACTGCATTAACTTTTACCATTAGTTTTCTTCAAAACTTTCTGTGTTTAACTAAAAGCTTTTTCTACAGCTGCTTCTTCTTCTTGTATCCAGCTGTGTTAATAGCTGCAGAGGCCAATTCTTCTTCCTGTGAGCTATAATTAGTTAAATAAAAAAGACCAGGCCAATTTTAACACTAGATGTATCACATCTCTTGCCTTTTATTTTTTGAGCAACATTTAACTGTTTTAGGCTTACAGACCCATTCTTCAGAACAAAAGCCTCCTCTCTTAAACAACAAAAAACCAGAAAGAAAAATGAAATCTTGCTTAAAAAATAAACCACTTAGTGAAAGTCATCTATCTCTGCCTTGATCTTATCTCTAGCAGTGGTCCTTCTCTCCCTCTTTTTCACAGCCTTGCGTTTAACTCTGTTCTTTGCCTCTCTCTCTTTTTCTCTGTCACTCCCTCTCTTTCTCTCTCTTCACATTTTAACATCCACATTCCAACATCAGTCCACCTTCTAACATCAGTCCACATTCCAACGTCTCAGAGAGGTGAGTCTGCCAATCACCCCTCCCCCCCTGTCGGAACCCAGAATGTCCCTTGGACACTCTTGGATGTTCCGGGCCCAGGTCAGAAGCATTTGAGACACTGGAATGCAGCCACAGACCCCTGTGGCTTTGAACCTGATCCATGGAACATTTTACCAACCTTGCAGGAAGAACAAGAAATCACAAAAGTTTAGATATTATAGTAGAAGTAGTCACAAAGTGAAAGGAAGAATTTTTGAGTACTGTACAGGGGGGTTTTAGGCCTTGTATAGAGGGGTCTGAGTTTTGTACATGGGGGTCAGAAGCTCTAAGATGGAGGGATTTGGGTGTGCCCTGTCCTTTTTCCTTCTTCTCCCTAACCTCCATGTTCTTGGTGATGTTGGCATTCACAGATTGGTTTAGAGTAGAAAGTCACTGTTCAATATAGGTGATGGGCATTGGGGAAAAACTGTAAACATCTAATACGTAATATATGATATAAAAGAGGGCACCAGCCCCCTGGGCGTCGGAGTGTGCCCTTGCCTGACTACTGAACGGGCCGCAGCAGCTCAGGGAGAAATCTTTTAGATAACATACAATAAACTACCTTGAGACCGGATGACTGAAGACTACTGAGTCTTTCTTTGGAGACAGGGGTTGGAGGAGAAACTTTTCCACCTTTCCGGGCTCACCCCAACCAGGGGTGAATCCCAACACCCCCCTTTTTCAACTTCTTTACAAATCAAATTACCTTTGTTATGTGTGTTCTGCAAGCATGCAATTCACAGCACCCTCCACCAAGGCTACTAGCCACTCACAGCTGACACAGTGCCAAAACTAAAGACTTGTTTTTCTATCACAATTTTTTCCATTCACAAGCTTGAAAAGGTTGCAGGAAAAAGGTAAACAACAACTTCCTTCCAAAGTGACCCTGCCTGCACCAAAAAATTTAAGGCAATGCTATTTAGTGCAATGCAATTTGCAACAAAGCCAAGGTTTGATTTGGGAAGGGCATCTGAGGACACAGAGCATGAGTTTTACAATTCTATAATTTGAAGAGAGAATGGACAAAACATGAATACAGTGGGGGGAGACAGAAAGTAAGGAATTTGTCTCTGCAATACCTTCTCTTTGACTGTTAGGAAACACTGTCCAAAGAGGCTTCTGTGGTACAAACAATAACTGGATGGGAAGAGGCATTCCTGAATTTAAGCCCTAATGCCACAATAGGGAACAGCACCTGAGCGCTGCAGTGGTGAAGCACCCTGCCTGCAAACTCACTAGAGGCAAGCTACTGCTGCCACAAAGGGAATCATGGCCAAACCCTCCCTGCAGGCCTGGATAAACCAAACAAGGAACCCACAACTTCCTCACAGCTCTCTAACTCATTCAAGAAATAAAACTACAGCAAGCAGAGACCCCCCCCCCCCCACCCTCTTTTTCGTGTGTGCGTCACACACCCAGAGTGATGTTGAAAGTTACATATTAACAGCTTACATTAGAAGATACTGAAACCTTTTCTTCAGCTAGCTTTGTAGGTTCCCTTTTTTAATATGTAGCCACCTCCAATTCTTGGTCAAAAAAATGAGCCCTATTTTTCAGAAGTGCTATGCATGCACAACTCTAGCTGCTGTTCTAGGTGCACTGCAAGTAGTCAGCACTTCCAGAAGCAATAACAAACAAACAAAACAAAAACCAAGAAAGCAAAACACATTTGGGTACATGAAAAAGGACTGGCTGGAAGGAAAAATGTTTCTCACTGACCTGCCAAGCAGCAGGTGTTACCTTTAGTTTAACTTTACACACTGAGAACCACTTGATTGAACAGCCTTGCATCGATTCAAAATAAATTAAAAGCAGGTTTTGCTATGTCACAGCTGTAAACTAGTTTTTCAATCTTAGAGTACAGCAAGTTACATATTTCAAGATGAAAAATCACAATGCAAATTGGAAGAAATAATTTAAACTACTTGTACACAGCAAAGGGAAAAGAATTAGCTGAATTAACAGCTCAATGAAGACATCTGCTCAGTATGAAGCATCCTCCCCTATTTCCTTCCCCAGCCCAAACGTCCTTGTTAATTTTTTTTTTTTCTTTATCCTCTTGGCCTAATTTTAAAACTCTAGCTGTCATCTTCCCATCTTCTAGGATAGCCCCTATTCATAATTTCACTTACAAATCTCATCCCAATAACTTGCTACCCACCCCTGGGACCAATAAAACATCCCCCATCCAAAATCTAGTTTCTCCCTCTATTACCAAATTTTTAATGACAGGAACTGTGAAACTCTCTCCTTTTGCTCCTGTTACTTTTACAGTACCTTTGCTTACACTATAACCTTTTGGAATATTTAACAGACAGGTTCTTTCTGCCCCTGTGTCTACCACAAATTCTAATTCTTCTTCTTGGGGACCCACTTTTAAAGTTATCACAGACTCTAGATGGTATTTGTCCCCTAAAAAATAGAGCCTCTAACATCCTTATTCTTCTTCTGTGCTCATCTCTCAGAAGATTTTCAGATCTGTTGCCCTCTTAGGACAATCTCTCCTATAATGTCCTTTGCTCTTACAGTAAAAGAAGACATTCCTGGAATGCTCCTGAGACTTGGTTTGTATTGGGGTTTTATTTTTTCCTGTTCCCCTGTCTCTACTACTGTCATATCTAGGAGTAGTGCTTGTGTGGTTTTGATTTTTTTCTTGTAATTGTTTTCTCACATGGTGACTGCCACAATCCTTGCTTTTAGTTTGGCTTTGGCCACAGACTTTCTGATCCTCCTTTAATAAATCATCTAATGATTTGTCATGCCGATCTTCAATTTTTTCCATTATCTGGCCAAGCACAAAGTTAATCCTTAACAAAGCTTTTCTCACATCAGTCTCAGGATCCATTCTGGAACGTTGCCTTATATTTCTCCTAAGTCTGCCCAACCATTCAGTTGGAGCCTCCTCTTTCCCCTGCTGTGCCTCAAAAGTCCCTTCAGCATTTTGCCCTCGAGATGCTGCCCCTTTTATTCCCTGGATTATTAAATTACGATACTCATTCATATGTTTTCTTCCCTCATTATTTTGACCCTTCTCAGGAGGTGCAGATGGCAATTTGTCCTCGGGGGGGGGGGGGGGGGCACTGTGGATTTTCTTTACTCCAGGCTTTTATGCCTGCAATTCTGATAATTTCCCTTTCTTCTGGAGAAAATAGTATCTTTATTATTGACCACATTTCTTCCCAGGTATAAATGTTTGGACCTAAAAATTGGTCTAATTGTTCAGCAGTGCTTATGGGATCCTTCAAAATCCCTTTGATTTCCTTTTTAAAGTTCCTGACCTCAGAAGAAGTCAAAGGAGCATTCACAAATTTAGTTCCACCCCCTCCCATCGGGACCTCTCTTAGTGGAAATAGATCTCAGTCTTTTTCTATAGCCTTTCTCCCATGTTATGAGGAAGAGTCCAGAGAATGTTGCCTTCTAACTGAACTTCTTGTGTTCCTATAAGGGAAGTCCTCCAGAGAAAGAGAGTTTCTTTGAGCTGGAGCTGCGGTTACCAGGGGAACGGAGCTCAGGGGAGCATGGGCAGGGTTTGCTGCCGGAACCGCCAAACAAGGGGGCATTTCCAGGGGGTACCAGCTGGGAATGTAGTTAATGGTGGCTGGGTCAGCAGTTCCCAGCAGAGGCAAAGCAGCAGCGGCAGTGCCCAATGCAGCTGGAACGGGCAAAGTCGCTGGGGATGGGGCAGAGAAAACAGCCGCGGGAGAAGCGGTCAAGGATAGGACGGACGAGACCGACGGGAGCCCGCCAGGCGCGGCCGGCGGAGCGGCCATGGACCAACTGGGCGGGATGAGGGCCGGGGCCGGATGGGCAGCCGTGAGCAGCGAGACAGGGACTGGTACAGAGGCTGCATGCGGCGAAAAAGGACCTGGGACAGGCGCCGGCACCGGGGCAGGTGGAGCTGAAGCAAGTGGTGAGCCTGGGCCCGGGACAAGCGGCTCGGCCGCGAGTGGTGCGGACGTGAACGGGAACAGAGGGGGAAAAGCCTGTGAAGGATCCCACTCCTTTTCTTTTCCTCGTTTTCCCTCTTGTTCTCCTCCCTTTTCTTTCCCTTTTTCTTCTTTTTTTACTGGTTTTCTGTCCCATTTTTCAAAATCTTATCTATTCATTCCATGCCTTTGTTTCCCACTTTCTCTAACAACCTTAATGCTACCTTCTTTCAACTATCCATGCAAAAAATCCTTTCTCTCACAATACCATTCGACACAATACACCTCCCTCCAAGGAAATAAAGTTCAAAATAAACAATCTACATAACATATCTTGCACTCATTTCCATTTACTCACCTTTATCTCTCACTCACTCACACACATTCACACCCTCAAGCCTGTTCATTCATACTTCTCGACTTCACAATACTGTTACATATACTTTCATTCGTCCACATCCACTTTTATTTTTCACTCACTCTCACATATACATTTGCCCTGAGTGCTGTTGGAATGCTAATCTGTCAACCCAGCAGGTTTAATCCTGGATGTCTTTCAATCCAGCAGAATTTTAGGTGTTACTGGCCAGTCCCGGTGTTCTTGGATATCCCTCAATACAATTGTGTTCTTCAACCCCAGATCCTCTTGAACATTTTTATCCCTCAGTCCAGCTGTCTTGTTCAACCCCAGATTCTCTTGGGCATATCCTCAATCTCGCAACTCTGAGTGCTCTTAGAATGTTAATCCCTCAACCCAGCAGATTTAATCCTGGATGTTTCTCAATCCAGCAGAACAGTGGGCCTGCCTGGCAGACATCATGTCCTGCACTTTCTCCAGTGCGGCCCTCGCTTCCTGGGTAAGGATCCTAGGAGAACTAGGTCCCTCTCCCCCTTTCAATAAATTGAAAAGGGGGGCTAGGTTTTCGGTGGAAATACCCAGCCAAGGCCTCACCCAGTTCAAAGAGCCACACAGTTGCTGGACATCAGCCAAAGTCCTGATGTTATTCTTGATGGCTAATTTTTGTGGAGCAATGGTCCGCTTCCCAATCTCCAGGCCCAGGTACTTCCAAGGTGGCATCCTCTGAACCTTTTCTTCATGGAGCCCGAACCCTACAACAACCAAAGAATTGATTGTCAGGTCAAGCGCGTGGGTAAGTATGTCTTCATTTGGGGCACACACTAAAATGTCATCCATCTAATGAAGGATGATGGCATCCTTTATGGCTGCACGGACTGGAGACAGTAAGGAAGAGACGTACCACTGGCAAATACATGGCCTGTTTTTCATTCCCTGAGGAAGAACTTTCCAGTGGTATCTCTTCCTTGGGGCTTCTTGGTTAATGGTGGGAACCGTGAAGGCAAAGCGTGGTGCATTGTCAGGGTGAAGGGGAATTTAAAAAAACCAGCTCTTAATGTCAATCATGGCCAAATTCCAATTTTGGGGGAGTATTGCTGGGGATGGCATCCCTGGCTGGAAAGACCCCATGTCTTCGATTATGCTGTTAATTTGACGGAGATCGTGGAGGAGCCACCATTCGTCTTTGCCTGTTTTTTAATTACAAAGACGGGGGAATTCCAAGGAGATGTGGTTTCCTGGATTTTCCCCTTTTTTAGCTGCTTGTCTACGAGCTCCTCGAGCGCCTTTAATTTTTGTTTATTGAGCGGCCACTGTTCTACCCAGACTGGAGAATCTGTTTTCCAATTGAGTTTCTGGGTAGCGCGCTTTTCAGTGACCGCTGCCCGAAAAACCTGGGGGGTCTCTGGGATGTCAATTCTGACCCCACACTGGGCCATCAGGTCTCTCCCCCACAAGGGTTCCGTATAATCTAAAACGAATGGGCATATAGAAGCTAATTGCCCATTCGGCCCCTCAATTTGGACGACACTCCTTGACTGTTTCGCTAATTGAATGCCCCCAACACCTTGTACATGTCCAGCCACGTCCTGCAACTCCCAATGTGACGGCCCTCCCCGGGAGGGAATGACAGTCACATCTGCCCTCGTGTCTACGAGTCCAACAAAGGTATTGCACTCCCCCCCCCGGTGTAACCTGCATGAGATCTTTGGTTTTTCGACCCCCAGTACCTGAATCCAGGTGATGGCATGATATGTGTTTTTCCTCTGTCTCTGGCTCCATGAAGTCTCAGGCACTGGGATGGCGTGGGCAATGACTTGGCCTTTGGGCCGGTACACTGGTGGGTGAATACAATGCAGCCAAAGGATGAGTTTCCCCGGATCTGATGTCACAAGGCCTGGGAGAATGTGAATATCTAAAGGTGTGTGTTCGGTGTCCCCAAGGATGACATACTTACTACGGTTGTTTCCCCAAGTACCAGATTCCTTGGGGTTCACTGACACAAAATGCCACGTGGTATCACGAAGATGGAGGGGCTCTGTCAGAGCCAACCTGAAAGGCACATTTTGAGAATCAGTGGTTAAAGCAGGTCTTAGTGAACCATAAATTCCTCTTCTCTGGAAGATTTAGGTGTTTTGGGATTGTTCTTTCAAAGCGAGTATCTCATTTTTTTTTTTTTTAAACCCCACATACATGGTTTCTATTTTAACTACAAAGCTACATTTACCATACTATCACAATGTAAATACATCACTTCTAAGCAATATAACATAATACATATAGCATCCAATTTAATATTTGCGAAAAGCCAATCATAAAATATGCATTTTTCACACATCACAGTTTCTATTTTAATATAAGGCTATAGCCTAAAAACTATATTTACCACAATACTTAAAAGAGATGAATACAGCACTACTTAAAAGAGACTAATACAGCATAACTTTCCAGCATAACACATATCGTGTTCATTTTAACATTTGCAAAGAGCCAATCATATAATATGCATTTTTCACAATTCCCCCTATTATTCTTTGTAAATCATTTGGCTTGAGCAATATTTCTTGTCCACTTGCATTCTTTGGACTATGCTGGTAATCAAATAAAATATGGGATTAAACAAGGAAGAAACATAAAAACAGTTGTAACATATAAAAGGAAGAATCCTAATTTCTTCCACCATCCTATCCCAAATACATTACCCCACCAGATAGTTTTAAACATTGTTTTCCAATTTTGGACCGGTACCTGGGTTATTTTTCTGATATCTTTAGCTTTTTCCAGGGTGACTTCCCCGTTGTCTTCTATTTTCAACAATTTGATCTATTAAACTTTCCACAAACACCCCCTTCTTTAGCCAATAAATAGTCTAAAGCGAACCTATTCTGATACACTACAGTATTTGTTTGGCTTTGCTGATTTGATATTAATTCCAATGCCTGAGCAGCTTTGTTTGTTATCTTCTCTATGACTGCTTGGAGTCCTATAATATGATTCAGTATATAATTTGGGGTTAATACAGAGCTAGATTGCTGTGCTGGTTTTACCTTTTTGTTTACTAATTGCCTTTTTTACCGAATCTTGGACTATATCCCTAAGATCAAATGTAAAACAAATCCATCTCTCTCCCTTTGGACATTCAACTCTTTGTCTATTACCACTTTTTCCTAAGTTTCTTGTAATCCAATATTTTTCCCCATTTTGCCTGCAGGTACTTAATTTGGATGGGTCATAACAGTGGCTGTTGACATGGGTGTGTGTAACAAAAAAGGAACTTTGGTTTCTTCCCATGTAATACTTTCTGTAGCATTTGTGGCACGGTCTTGCTGGTATCTCGAAAGGTAAAAGACAACAAATGGGAGACAGAAACAGGAATAACAGAGGTCTGGTATGGCTTATACCCCCACTTTCCCTGCCTATGGAGTTGCAACTGATAGCAGGTGTATATGATCTTCTCGATGGCGAGTACAGTGGTCAATCCAGGCTTGCCCTCTTTTTCCCTTGTTACTTCCTTTTTACAAATTTCTAGACAAATAATTTTTGACACTGACTTTGGTTTCCCACCGTTCCTCGGGTATCTCTCATTCAACAGGCCCTAATAATTCCCATCCACAAAACAAAGTTATTACTTCAGTTGTTTTGAGTTCTATCTGGATAGGGGATAAATTTGGTACTCACCAGTGTTGCATCCTGGGTTTGGGTTCAAATTATGGGTTTTTTTCTTTGTTAGTTTTCCAGTTCTCTGTACCCTCGTGCATCTCCCGGGTTTTCCCCTACTCCTGCGGTTTCCGTGCCCGTCTCCCCGTTCTCGCAGTCCCACTCACCCCAAAGCCCTTGTCCACCCCTGCCATGTTCCCATTGGTCGCTGCAGTACACGTCATCACCACAATGTCTGTACCCATTGGGCGGGAGGGTCCCCATCCGCCCTGTCTCTCCCCTATTTCATCCCACTCCTCGGCATGCTCGAGGCCATTTGCGTCCATGCACAGCTGGGAGCGGGCTGCAGCTTTTCCACTGCAGCTCTCGCTGCCAATAAAGCATCCAGATGCCACGCAGACGGATTTGGATGAATTCCCTGCCTCTTTATTTCTTCCCTCGCGACAATGGTGAAGTGCAGCCAACAGCCCACCCCGGAGCACGGCAGCAAAAGTGCCCGGGAACTGTGGCGAGCCCCGGCCCCGATGAAAAGCTGAGACGCCCAAGCCGGGCGCTCGAGAGCTGACCAGGGCCGAGAAAAGTAACGTGAAGCCGCGCACCAGTTCCTGCAATGAGAGCATAGATTTTGTGAACTACAATACCAATTATTACTACAATTTAAACATTTACTTATAACCCAGCTAGCGTGTCCAGTATTGGGATGAATCAAACATAGTATACAGTATGGCACTGATTGAAATTGTAATTTCCCTTCTTCTTTGTATAAGTCACAGGCTAAGGCAAGAACATGAGAACTCTTTGACCAAAACTGTCCTGATCCTCCTGTTTGAAGTGGAAGTATTCGTCCCCAAGGAGGTGTCGGAGGTGTCTCCGGGATTTTTCAGGCAGTGTTTGAAACTAATGATGTAAGCTTGGCCTTATTTCCCAATTAGGTGTGATTGTACATTCTTTGGATCATTTGGGGGGTCCCAAACCATTACCACCCAGTCCCTGTTTGAAAGTAAATTTTGTATCACCTGGTTTAGATGTGATAGTCCACTTTTAGGTTCCTTCACAAGTCTTTTGATTCTGCTGGCATGAATCCACCCTCTTTCCCTGGTTCAGATTGCTGCTTCAGTAGTACCTGAAATGGACTTCTTAATAGCACAGGGAAAGTGATAAAAGGGAGACAAAACTACATCAGCTTTTTCCAAAACTTCCTAGGTTTAGCAAAAAGCTTTTTTCCTCAGCTGCCTCTTCCTCTTGTATCCAGATGTACTAACAGCTGCAGAGGCAAATTCTTCTTTTTTTTTTTTTTTTTGAGCCACAATTAGTTAAACAAGGAAGGCCAAGCCAATTTTAATATGAGATGAATCACATCTATTGCTTTTTACCCTTTTGGCAACGTTTAACTGTTTTAGCATTACAGACTCATTCCTCAGAACAAAAACTCCTAACTGCAAAAAAAAAAAAAGAAAAGAAACAGACAAAAAAAAATTGCTTTAAAAATGAACATCTTTGTGAGGTATGGAGAGCCAGCTAGAGATTAAGGCTATCTCTGCCTTGATCTTAATTCTAGCACTGGCCCCTCTCCCTCTTTTCACAGCAATGCTTTTAACACTGTCCCTTGCCCCTCCCCCACTGCCACCACTGCATCTCAGCTTCCCCGGCCAGGGCGGACCCTGCCCTAATGGGAACAGGGAGGGGAACTCACAGACAGCCATCGGCGAGGGGACGCTGGGGGCATACCTAGCCTCCCTCTTGCTCGTTATCTCTCTCTCTTTCTCTCTCTCTCCCTTTCTTTCTCTCTCTTTCTCTTTTTCTCTTTCTCTTTCTCTTTCTCTTTCTCTTTCTCTTTCTCTTTCTCTTTCTCTTTCTCTTTCTCTTCTCTCTCTTTCTCCCCCTGGAACCACTTGCCGGGTCTGAGTATACCATCCTGGACTCGGGAACTTAGCAAGCTGGGAGTCATCTCTGGTAGGTCCGCCAGTGAGCCAACCTGCTCCTCAGCGGCAAACCAGCGCGATCCACACCCAGCACCGCCACCGGGCCGGCGAGTGAATCCGGCAACCCTGCACCTTCCGGGACCCTGGCACAACCAAGCCAGCTCCCAACCCCCATGAATCAGCCCTTGCCGCAGCCCCCGAGACCTTGCCGCTCGCACAAGAGCGGCCAAACACCTCCTAACCTTGACAACCTTTAACCTGGCATCCCCAGGTGCTCCTGACATTCTTTTTCCTTAGTCAACATATCCTCTTTTCCCTTCAAGGAGGGCTTGTTCTGGTAAACCTTCCTGGATCCCAATTCGGCATTGAACAACCTCCAAATAACTATGTGTTAAGACACTTCCCTGCCCCTCATACAGAAACTGCATTCAAACTCCTTTCCTCCTCCAGCACCAAGACATCATCATCCCACATTCCAACATCCCAGAGTCTGCCTACCACCCCTCCCCCTTCTTCAACCTCTCTCTTTCTCTCTGTCCCAGACTGAAAAGCAAGATGCATTCTATTTGCTATCTGTATGGCAGTTGTCTTGTGTTAAGTGGGCAGTTTTTCCTTATCTCTTCCAAAACCTGTCCTCACTCAGGGGAGACATCTGCTGATAATGGGCTATTGAAAGTCATTGCATGACTGATAAGAACTATAACATCCCATTGTGAGATGGTCCGCCCAGAGGGAGAAGCCAAGCATTCCTACCTGCATATAGTCCTGAGATTCTGGCCCACCAGCATAGCTTTTTTTTCTGTGTTGGATTTTTCCAGAGGAACAGCTGCCTCTTCCACTGCCTCTTCAGAGGAAGACTACACCTTTTTCTACAGGATTGCTACTCCAACAGAACCACACCTGACACTCCAGGAGGACTGCAGCCACAATTCCAATTGTACTGCTACCAACACCCTGTCCAACAGGGTGTCAGGTTGTATTCGGATTCTGTCAGTGTTATTGTGGTTTACTGCATTGTTTATTTTATCTTTTTATTTTATTCCCTAATAAAGAATTGTTATTCCTGCTCCCATATTTTTGCCTGAAAGCCCCCCTTAATTTCAAATTTATAACAATTCGGAGGGAAGGGGTCTACATTTTTCCATTTCAGGGGAGGGTTCTGCCTTCCTTAACAGACACCTGTCTTTCCAAACCTAGACAGATTTTGGTGCCCAATGTGGGGTGTAGCAGCCAGAGGCCCTGCAAGGCCTCCCTGGTAGTCACTTGCCTAAGATAAGAAATGCCTACTCATGATGACTGGACCAAAGAAGCCCCTCTTCTGCCTTCAGACCCTCGTTATCTCTCTGTAAGACTATAGGTCATATTCACCTCGACCCTTGCTATTGGGCCATTTCCAACACCCCTGCACCCTATATAAAACCCCATCTCTGCCCAGTTCGGCAGAAGAGCTGTCACTGAAACCCTTCGCAGGAGCTGCCAATAAAGACACCGCTGTGGAACCTCATACAGCCTTCTCCTCTCTCTCCCTGCATCTGCCTTTGGCACCTTAGCAAGCAAAGAGCTGAAATCACTGAAGAGCTGAATTCACCAAAGAGCTGATCTCACTTAAGAGCTGAGCTGCTTTGCTAAGATTGCCTGTGGCTGGGAGTTTGCCTGAGAGACCTGGACAGGTTGTGCTTATCAGCCCAGTGCTATCCAGGACACCTACAGCAACTGGGGTAGGATAGACCACGGGAACCTCAGGCTGTAATACATGGCATATCGAACTTGCGTACTAGTATCCTGCACCCTAGAGAGCAGCATTCATCGTGAATTGTCACTGCCTCGGCTCGCTACGACCTCCTGAAGATAAGTTCTCCGTTATAGAAGAAGTTATCTGAAGAGGCGTTCGGCAAACCTGCATATTGCCATCTGGGACGAGATCCTCAGGAGTCGGACACGGAAGACCACCCACCCAGCAGTCCTTGGTCCAATTCTTGCTTGGGTGGGGGATTCTCGCCGGAGCTCGGGGCCCCTCACCCCTTCCGTTCGTGTTTGGGGGGCGGGGGGGATGAGTTCTGGACATGCTGCCGCTGGTCTTGTGCCCGGAGAGGGTGGGGGTGCTGCCGCCAGGGGTCAGAGAGCTGTGTGCTGGCCCAGCCGTGCCGCAGGTCCTGAGAATCAACATTTCTCTGGGGAAAACACCTTCTCTGCTGAGCCCTGGGGCAGTTCTTGTGTCATGCTCTCGTTTGAGGGGCGGAAGCAGCTGCGTCCCAAGAGGCTGTGGCTGCAGCCACGGCCAGGCACAGTGCGGGATGAACGGAATCCTGGGGGACTTGCCATGACACTGGCTGCATGGTGGGGGCGGGCTGTGAAGATGAAGACCCCGCCCCACCAGCCGGGCTGGGGCCAATTTGTCCAGCCCCCCGGCCAGAGGGCCCTGTGCCCCCCACGGCCAGGTTTGGGATCTTGGCTCCGCCTGCATGGACCGGGGCCGCCAACTGCACAGGGTCTTAAAGCCTGCAACTTGCTGGGCGTTCTGATTCCAAGATTTAAAAAAAAAAAAAGAAATTCATTGAAATTAGATTTAAGATTAATTAAATAGAGGTGGTTGAAAAGACAAAAAACCACAAAAAAAAGTGGTTGATTTAAGAGTTTCGGCCATGGCATTTCAGAGATTTTTTTCACGTTTTTTTTTAAATTTGGTGATGGTTTTTTGTGTCGCTGTAGAGCAGGACAGTAACAAGAATGACTCCAAGTCAAAGGCTAGAGAATGGACTGATTTATTTCAAATGTGCCGCTCTATTTATAGAGGACATCGTGCAGACTAATTTCATTGGTCCTAGAGTAAAAACATCTCACACCATTGGTGTGCCGTGAATGACGCATGGTGGCAGAACATATCTCCAAACAATGTGAACAACAAGATAGATTAGAGGATTATTTACATTCTTTCCCAACTGTCTCCCAGGCTCTCACCTGGTTAGAAAACCTTCTTTTTTCTCTTTCACTGAACTGAGAATATCCACATTTCCCCCTTTTTGTTTAAAGAAGGAGGCAGTGTTTGTCACCCTCCTGCGGGGCCCCTTGCAGGAAAGAGGACAATCACAACTCCGAGGTTTATCAGTTGACAGTCAAAACCCCCATCGGACATTGGTTCAGAAAAGTCAAAGAGATTTTAACTTATTCTTATACTATAAATTCTTTATACACTTAACTAATAATTCTAAAACCCATCACCAACCCCAAAACATTGTTAGTCTGCGTGTTACACAGGCAGCCTAACTCGTCAACAGTCTGTTTCTGGAAACAAAGCAAATGTTCACTCTCCACTCGTGGAGGGACCAGCTGGCTGATGGTTGGTGTCTTGATCATCATCTGAAGACTGCAATGGATGGTCAGCACCACGGTCACCGTTTGAAGGTCATCTGCTGACCACATTCTGTTTCTGCTGTCGCAGGTCAGGGCGAACACACCTCGCAGGTATCCACCGTACCCCAGTACCTGTGGAGACACATGCATACCCGCAGCCCCAAGTAATATGGTCACATGGGCCTTCCCACTTATTTGTGGCAAGGTCCCGCACCCAGACCTTTGCTCGGGGCAGGTGCGTCTCACCCGCTGGATGCAATGAGAGAAAATGATTCAAGATAACAGGAATCTCTGTGTTTTTTGGCACTGTTAAATGGTTGATTGTATATAAATCTTTCTCCAACCGACTGTGTGGGGTCTCCCCTGGCATTCCCCCTTTTTGTCTTTCCTGAACACGCTTTAGAGTACCATGAGCGTGTTCAACAATGGCTTGACCTGTTGGAGAATGCGGAATGCCAAATTTGTGAGAGACTCTCCACAAATGTAAAAGCTGACGCGTCTTCTGTGAGACATAGCCAAGGCCATTGTCAGTTTTCACATTCGAAGGTATTCCCAAAACTGCGAAAGCCATCCTCCAATGGGCAATCACGTCGCGACCCTTCTCCCCTGTGTGAGCAGATGGGCAATCACGTCGCAACCCTTCTCCCCTGTGTGAGCAGATGCCCACATGGCAGAAGAGAAGGTGTCAACAGACACATGCACATACTTGAATCGACCGAACTTGGCAATGTGTGTAACATCTGTTTGCCAAAGCTGCAAGGCCTTTAGGCCTCTGGGGTTCACCCCTGCCGGTAAAGGTGCAGCAAACCCATGACAGTCAGCGCAAGAACTGACAATGTCACGAGCTTCGGTTGAGGTCAAACCTAATTGCTTCTGCAAAGTATGTGCACTTTGGTGAAAGAAATCATGCGATGCCTTGGCTTGCGCAATTCTGTCAGGCTGAGGCGCCACCCATGCTGGGTTGACCAACCTGTCAGCCCTGGCGTTACCTTGTGTTATAAAACCTGGTAGCGTGGTATGACTCCGAATGTGCAGGATGTAGTACGGATGAACCCGGGCTGGAATTGCACACCACAAGGCTCTCAACAATTGAAACAAAACTGCACTGTTGATCTCTTTCAGCAGTGAGCAGTCCAACCGCTGGGTTATGTCTGCAACATAAGCAGAGTCAGTGACCAAATTCAAAGGCATCTGAGAAAATCTCTGAAATGCCATTGCAACAGCTTTCAGTTCCACCAACTGAGCTGAGCCGGACACGTGGCCTTCCAGCACTTGCCATCCAGACTCATCCTTCCAGGTCACAATGGCCTTTCCTGTTTTCCCTGAACCGTCGGTAAAGACGGTAGGTCCCCGCACTGGCACTCGACTGTTTTTTGGTCGTAAGGACAGACTAGTTGTCTTTGTCAGTTGCAGTAATTTATGACTGGGCAGATGGTAAACGATTTGCCCTAGAAAATTTTGCTGCGTGCTTTGCAAGGGAGCGTTGTTAATAAAACACCATTCAAAAGTGTTCCACTCCACTGGAAGAACGATCCTCGCGGGATCAGCTGCCATCAGTTGCAAACACCGATAACGGCCTTTGATTATCAACTGAGCAAATAAATCCATCAGCAAAGACGCTGTCTTTTTGAATTGATGGGGCAAAAAAATCCATTCCAAGATGTGCAAAGGATCAGGCCATTTGTCATTCCAGTGGCCAATGATACCTGTGGGATGATCGTCTGGACAAGTAATAAAAACAGTGATATCAATGGAAGGGTCTACTTGATAAACTTGACAAGCAGACAAAGCCTGTTGGACCTCCTCTAGCGCTTGTCGTGCTTTGGGAGTCAATTTCTGGGGTGAACTCATATCTGGGTCCCCCTTTAAAAGGTTGAACAGCGGGGACATCCACGCTGTGGTCAGTCCCAGATAGGGACGTAACCAATTGATCACCCCAAGCAATTTCTGAGCATCATTCAGGGTCGCAATAGACTTTGGGAATTGCACCTCTTGATGCTGAATAGTTCGTTCAAGAATCTTGACCCCTAAGTATTTCCAAGGAGGATGGCTTTGAACCTTTTCCGGAGCCACTTGCAGTCCATAAGAATGCAAGGCGGCAAACAACTGAGGCTGTACCTTCAGCAGTTCTTCCTGAGTGGGTGCCGCTACCAGGATGTCATCCATATAATGACAACAATACATGTCAGGGAACTGCTCGCGGACTCCGGACAAGGCTTGAGCCACATACCATTGACAAATAGTCGGACTGTTCTTGCAGCCCTGTGGCAAAACTGTCCATTGATATCTCCGCACAGACTCAGCATTGTTGATGGCAGGCACGGTAAAGGCAAATTTCGGCCTGTCATCGGGATGCAAGGGGATTGTAAAAAAACAATCCTTTAAATCAATGATTAAGATTTTCCATCCCGTGGGGGGCATGGTAGGTGAGGGCATACCAGGCTGCAATGCCCCCATACTCTCCATGACTGCATTAACTTTCCGGAGGTCCTGTAACAGCCTCCACTTCCCCGACTTTTTCTTGATTACAAAAACAGGAGTGTTCCAGGGACTGGTAGAAGGTTCAATGTGTCCCTGGCAAAGCTGATCGTGAACCAAATCATGAAGGGCGACTAACTTTTCATGTGGTAGGGGCCACTGATTTTCCCAGACAGGTCTGGTCACCAGCCACCGTAAAGGCAGCATAGGATATTCTGCGCCCTTCTGCGCAGTGACCCCTATCAAAAACCCGTTCTGATCCGCACCCCCCAGGCCGCCAGCACATCCCGTCCCCAGAGAGTGATTGGAGCTGCAGTAACATAGGGCCGAACCTTAGCAGTCTGCCCTTCTGGATTTTTGATCAACATGGCCTGCCGGCTCAAAAATGTCTCCGCCGCGCCCCCCAACCCTTCGATGGCTGCTCCCACAGAGTCCAGAGGCCACTTAGGAGGCCACGCAGAAGAGGAGACAACTGTCACGTCAGCTCCAGTGTCGATCAAACCTTGCAGCTGAATCCAAGGAGGGCTGGCACCTGGTAGAATCACAGAGCACGTCATCTGCGGACGGTCAGCAGAAATGACCGCAGACCAGAAGATTTGCAGCGGTCCCGTGGATCCAAAACGACCATCCCCACGCGTCCGTTGATCTGCCCTGGGAACATATGACTGGAAAGGCACAAGTTGAGCAATGCGGGTCCCTGCCGGAATAACGACAGGAGGAGAGGGTGTGGAAACCATGACACAAATTTGGCCCGTAAAATCAGAATCAATGACACCCGGGTGCACAAAGATTCCCAAAAGGGTAGCACTAGATCGTCCTATCAACAATGCACTCAATCCATGACCTAAAGGCCCGAATGCATTCAAAGGAATCTTATGCACCTTACTAGAATCTAAGATGACTGCTGCTGCGGTGTGTACATCCACCCTGGCAGAGCCGCAGGTGCTTGCGCTGAGTCGGCTGAGACACCCTGTACTGATGCTGTGCCCTGGGGGACCACTTGTGCGCTCTTTCCCCCGTTTCCATCAAATGCTTACCGTTGGTATGGTAAGCAGACTTGCATTTGTTTGCAAAATGACCTGGCTTCCCACACCTGGAACACAAGAAGTTAGAGTCTGGCCCTTTCCTCACTTTTGTCCCCTGTGCCTGCTTGCCCTTCTTTTTTTCCTTCTTGCGTCGACCAGTCCCTGAGAATGGCAGACCTGCCTGCAATGTTGCTGCCAAAACAGACATTTTATGGTCCACCATACTGACCCTGGAACAAGCTTCGACCATGTCTGTCAAAGATGGGTCACCTGGCAACGCATTTATAATTTTCCTGCAGTCATCATTTGCATTGTCCCTTGTCAAAGTCCTGCACAAAACATGCCTCAAATTTTCATCTTCGATCTGCTTTTCCAAAGCAGCTGCAAGCCTTTCAACAAATGGCAAGAACAATTCTTTGGCTCCCTGTATTATCTTTGCATATCGTTGTTTGGGAGCGGCTGTCTCCATAGTTTTCATCAATGCCGTAAAGCCCACCTTCTGGGCCTGCTCAAGTATGATGGGATGCCAAGTAGCCTGAACATCAGGATTGGCAAAGGCATTCTGCCCCATGAGCGCATCCACCCCCACACAGAATCTAGGGTCCATCTGGGGGTAATGCGCATTCTCATTTGCAACCCTTTCGGCCAGCCTCCTCCAGTTGTTCATAAAAAGGTCAAGCTGCACAGGTTGGAACAACACAGAGGCCAGATGTTTAATATCATAGGGAGCCAGCAGGTCAGTGTTTATCACTCTGAGGACTTGCATCAATGGAACAGAGCCCAACCCATATTTTGCCACCTTATCCTGTAAATCCTGCACAACCTTCCAGGCCATAACCTCGTGTCTATCCTGCTGTCCCGAATTCGGGTCAGCCTTGTGCACGGGAAAGACCAGAAGCTTACGTTGTGATGATGCCTCATCGCCCTCATCCTCTTGTGCCACTTCCAGAGAGGCCAGAGGAACCAACTGACTAGTAGCTACGGTCTCCTTGTCCTGGATCGGTGGGTTCAAGACCGCACCACCAGGCTTCCCCACCCGCTCTATCAAATCCCAATCACAAGCCTCCAAAGCCCGTTCTCTGACCGCTTCCCAGAAGCGGCGGGGATTTATCGGCCGCACAGACACCCGACAGGGGGGCAGCATCCACAGATCTCTGTGAGATACCTGTTGCCCCCGGCGGCGGCGGCGTTCCGACATCCGGTCACGCCCCCGTGGCGGAGTGGAGCAGGACAGATCATCGCTGTCACTGCCCGCCACCTGGGACGGGGGCAAGCAAGACAGGCTATGATCCGCGGGGGAGGGCGGACTGGTGGGAGGCACTGAGGCTGGAGAAGTGGCTGTTGACCATGAAACAGAAGGACCGGGCACAGCTTCCGAGCCCACAGCCTTCGAGAAGGGGGGGGGCAGCCGTCGGTAAAGGGGTGGGAACCGCAGCCGTGACCGGCAGTTCAGCGGATCATCCAATCGCAGGCGGCGGCATGAAGGGATCAGCCAGAGCCTGCGACACAGTGGGTGGGGCCTGCGCCAAGGCTACAGTCATTGGGGACACCAACGGTGCTGGCTGCTGGAACGCAGCAGGCAGTACAGGCACCGAAGCCGCAGCACTTGAAGCAGGACGCATAGCTGCTGCCGCTGCCGGACCAGCGAGAGAAACGAAGGGCAGAGGCAATGCTGTCGTTGCCACAGCGGGCGGGGCAGCGGGCGAAGCAACAAACCCCGCGGCCAGCAGGGGTGGTGCTATGATGGACGGGGCGGGGGGAACAGCCCCCGCTCCCAACGCGGGAGCCAGTCCCACAGAGGGTAGGACGGAGTACGTCGTGGTGGTCCCGCCCAGGATGTGCTGCTGCACATCTGATGCCGGCACTGCAAAAGAAATCAAGTCAGCCGGTGCTCCCGGCACGCCGTGGGGCATACCAGGAGGCGGTTGTGCCTGTCCCGTTGGAAGAGCCGGGGCCCCCGCAGATGGCGGGGGGCATGCCAGGGGATGGATCAAAGACTCCATCCCCGATCCCGGCGACACTTGGGGGTGGGACCCGTACATCTGTGCAGGCTCCATAGTTAATAATGAAGGAGTCAGGGGGGCTCTAGCCCCCACTGCGTGATGTGCCGTGGGCTGCGCCGCCCC
The DNA here is from genome assembly GCF_031753505.1 of Anomalospiza imberbis. Lineage (NCBI taxonomy): Eukaryota > Metazoa > Chordata > Aves > Passeriformes > Viduidae > Anomalospiza > Anomalospiza imberbis. The sequence goes on from NC_089720.1 coordinate 4,587,286, forward strand.
TCCCCCCACCTGCAGTTCAGAAAGGGGGGCCAGCAATGGCTGAATCAATGGAGCCGTCTGCTCCACCAACAGACAGGCTTCAGGCTGTCGCGGCGAAGACGGGACAGCCCCCAACAAGCCGTGCAGTGTCGGGTGTGCTGAAATTGATAGTTGCGACAAAGGCACCCTCGCCGCCGCCTGAAAGGCGGATGATGTCACTGGCACCGCGCTCAAAGTAGAGTGCGTCTGTGCAGCCGGTCCCAGTGACGAATGCTGCGCAATCAGCGACGGATCTGTTGGCAAAGAATATCTTGGCTGAACGTAGTGACAGGCATGGGAATATTTGGGCTTAGCATGAATTCCCGGTGACATATAAGGTCCGCGGGGCGTCCCAACATCTCTCACAGCCCCGCTGTGTGCCGGGGTGGGCCTGGGCACCACCCCGCCTGCCTGGCACTCACTGATTCCTGAGACGCCGCTGCAAACTGAGACGGCATCCTCATTTCCCGAGTGCTCCCATTCAGAGTCACTGCTCTTTGGGGTCTTGCCACACAAGGCCGTGTAGATGCACTCCGAGATTGCGAACTGTTGTAGATGTCGGCGAACCCAATGGGAAGAATGATGATGTCTAACTCCAGTTCAGAAGGCTGAATGATTTCTTTATTATAATTATGCTATGATACATTAATATACTATATAAAAGAGGATACTAAAAACTACATGCTACTTTCTCTAACTATCATATCTAACTAACTAACAACTTGTGACCCTGTTCTCCAGAGTCCAGACACAGGTGGATCTGATTGGTCATCAGGCCCAAACAATCCACCGTGGTCCAACCAGGCATTTGCTCTAGGTAAACAATTCTCCAAACACATTCCACAAGAGAAAAAGAAGGAGCAGAAATAGAAATTGTTTTCTCTTTCACTTCTCTCTGTGCACCTTTATAAAAATCCTGAGAGAGAGAGAAATGTGCTTGCCACAGCGAACAGCATGGACGCTGTAGCGTCCTTTTTGTGCATCTCCTTCAGGAGGTATCGGCCCAAGTCGCACCAGAGTTTACGATCAAAGGCGCGTTCAGGGTCCGCAGGGAATCCATGGTCCCGAGCCCAACTCAAGAGCGTGACGAGCTCATTATCAGTGACCTGGACCCCTGTGTGAGGGGTGCAAGTCCGCCACGCGGTCATGAACAACCATTCAGCCGTAGATAACTGGTTCCCCATTGTTAGGAAACCCTCCCTTTGCAGACGTCCACTGCAAGAGACAGACAGTCCACTACTTCAGGGAAAACCGTCCCGCTCAGCCCTCGGCTTCTAAGAGCCGATCCGCAGTTCAAACAGGACCAAGCCTTCTCCAGAAGGCACGCGGTTTCAGCGTTACCTCTCTCAGGAGGGTAAAGGTGTCCGGCCGGAGCCTCCAGGGTCCTGGCGAGCAGCCGCAGCCGCAGAGCAACCCCTGCAAGGCGCAGGGGCTCGGGTCCTTAGCCGAGGCTGCAGTAACAGTCGGGGTCCACCAGATGTTGCTGTAGAGCAGGACGGTAACGAGAAGACTCTAAGTCAAAGGCTAGAGAATGGACTGATTTATTTCAAATGTGCCGCTCTATTTATAGAGGACATCGTGCAGACTAATTTCATTGGTCCTAGAGTAAAAACATCTCACACCACTGGTGTGCAGTGAATGACGCACAGTGGCAGAACATATCTCCAGACAATGTGAACAACAAGATAGATTAGAGGATTATTTACATTCCTTTCCAACTGTCTCTCAGGCTCTTTGCCTGGTTTAAAAACCTTCTCTTTTCTCTTTGACTGAACTGAGAATATCCACATTTTTGCACTAGAAAGGTATGTTTGCATGGTTGACAATCAGCCCAGAGTTGGTTTTATCAGTTGTTGCAGTCTCTGGGATGACATTTAGTGTTTTGGTGTTTGATAATTATAAGATGTCGCATTTGGTTTTTTTTTAAATGGGTTTTTAATTGTTGTTTGGACTTTCTTCAGTTGTTTTGTTCCAGGATTCAGCAGTTCTCTGTTTCAGCATTGAGAAGGACTTTTGAGGATGTCAAGATCAATGTTTCGAATCAATGGACACCTTCTCCTGAGAATCAGCTGTTTGGACTTTGAAATTTGAGCATTCTTTTCATTGTTGTTTGGGTTTTTATTGTGGTGTTATATTTTAGTTAAATGGTATGCTCTGTCTCGCCCCTCGAAAATGTATGGTTTATTCCAAGCCTGTGATCCTCCCCTGAAGTATCATGTGTCTGTAATCCCATTGGCCCAATCTGTTCTGCACCCATTTTTAATCTCCCTGTTAAGTGTGCCGGGGGAACATTTCTCGCTCTCTTTGCTGGCTCTCCTGGCCGGGGCTCCCCCAGCCCCTCTCTCCCCCTCCCCTTTCCCCCCTCACTCCCCTTTCCCCCCCTCTCCCTCAGAAACCATGCTGCCTCCCGGGGGTAGGACCCCCAATAAACCCTCATCTAATTAGCACCCTCAGAAGCCGTGTGGAGTCTCCTTGCCTGCCTGCTGCTACCAGCGAACACGCAGCCTAGGGGGGGCCCCCCGGGGACACCCCCGGGGGGTCCCCCCCCGAAATTCACCACTACATTTTATGTTGTAAGTTTTTTTTTAGAGATTTGACAGATGGTTTGCAGGTAAAGGATCTCTTTGAACATTCCACATCAGCATCTGATTTGGCTTTTGATTGATAACTAGCAAAATTATAAGCGGACCTCTTGAGATGTGTTTGCTCTCTTTTGCAGGGCCCTGCAGAAGAATTGCAGATGAAGTTGTTTTTTTTTTTTTTTTTTTATTTATACTAAAACAGTGATATGTGACAAGCACATTTCTCTTTCTCTCAGGATTTTTATAAAGGTGCACAGAGAGAAGTGAAAGAGAAAACAATTTCTATTTCTGCTCCTTCTTTTTCTCTTGTGGAATGTGTTTGGAGAATCGTTTATCTGGAGTGAATGCTTGGTTGGATCATGGTGGGCTGTTAGGGCCTGATGACCAATCAGATCCACCTGTGTCTGGACTCTGGAGAACAGGGTCACAAGTTGTTAGTTAGTTAGATATGATAGTTAGAGAAAGTAGCATGTAGTTTTTAGTATCCTCTTTTATATAGTATATTAAAGTATTATAGCATAATTTTAATAAAGAAATCATTCAGCCTTCTGAACTGGAGTTAGACATCATCATTCTTCCCATTGGGTTCGCCAGAATCTACAACAATTCTGTTTCCGTTCTGGACAGTCCTTCTTCCAATGGCCCTGTTTCTTACAGTTTGCACATTGATTTCTGCCTAATCGAGGACGGCCTTGCTTGGATGGCCCCTGCCCGCTTTCACGTTTTTCTCTCCGCTCTTTCTGCACTATTGCTATTAAGTTTTTCATCCCTCGTTTATACCCCTCTTCCCTATTGCTAAAGACCTTCCAAGCCTCCCCCAATAAAGTTTCTAAATTCCGTGCATCTTCTTCTCGGATTTTTTGGAGTTTGCACCTAATATCCCCAGTGGACTGTCCAAAAATAGACTAATTAGTTGTTGTATCCCCACATCAGATGCAGCGTCCAGTGGTGTATAGCGCCACATTGCGTTTCTCAGGCAGTCCAGTAACTCTGTGGGGGATTCCGAGGGTCCCTGTTTAATAGCATATAAAGCTGACTAATTTATAGTTTTAGGCATTGCTCTTTCCACTCCCAATGTAATCCAATCCTGATACTTCTTTAGCCTCTGTCTTTCTTCTGGTTGGTTCGGGTTCCAGCCTGGGTCTTGAAGTGGAAAGTGTTCCCTTAGATCCACTTGTTGTTGTCTACAGTGGTCTGCTACCAGATCCCCTGCTGTTTTTAAAACCAACTGTTTTTCTGTTTCAGTGAATGCATCTAATGACAATTGAATATCACCCCAGTCTGGATTGTGCTGCTTCATAATGTATCAGAGACGTTTAGCAGTGTTTACTGGGTCATTTTGGTAATCTCCCAAAACCCTTTCCCATGCTTCCAAATCAAGGGTGGAGAAGGCCACCTTAACTAATATCTTTTCCTCAAGTGGTGTTACTGTCTCCTGTAGAGGGGCCTGTAATATTTGTCCTCTGTTTCGGGATGCAATTGGGTTGCTTGGAGGGGTTGGAGCAGGTGTCTTCTCCAAAGGAGGAGAAGGAGTAGGAGTAGAAGTAGTAGGAGGAATAGGAGGAATAGATAGAATAGATGGAATGGGGGGTGCAGGTGGGATAGGTGGAATAGAAGGTGGTGTAGGTGGTGCTGAAGTCCCTTCCAAGTCTCCACCCCTTCCCCCCTGCCCTCCCAAGTGAGGGCTAAATAGGTTGCCTAGATCTTGTTCTTGTTCCTCTAGTTCTGTGCGATAAACCTTATCTGTCCTGGTGTATCTCTGTCTTATGCTGCAGGCCGAGCAGCACCATTTAAGTTCTCCCATTTTGCTTCTGTTTTCTTTTTCAAGAGCCAGAATGAGGTGGTCAGAGGGGGCCCTGATGCCGCAGTCTCTTTGCCAATCAGGGTTATTTCGGAGGGAGAAGAACATATCACAATAAGAAATCTCCTCCCATTTCCCTTCCCTCCGTAGAAATAACATTAGCTGTAACAAGGTATTATATTCAAATGTACTTGTAGGAGGCCATCTGGCCCCCTCCTCTAGGCGATAGAGTGGCCACCAATGGGAGCAATATTTGATTAAACTTTTTTTATTTTCCACACCCCCTTTGCCTGCTATTTCTTTCCAGTGTGCTAAGACGCATCCTAGAGGGCTGGCCTTGGGTACTTCCTTACTCTGTTTTGCTCCCATTATGTCTTTTAGAGCAAACTTAGCTTATTCAGTTCTGAGTGTTCAAATATAAGTCACAGGTAAAAAGGAAAAAAACCACCCTTTTTTTTTTTTTTTTTTTTTTTTGTAAAAAAATTTTAATAATTATACAAATATTCAAATTAAAAATAATAAATACTTATAGTTATTCAAATAACCAAATTAAAATATTAATATCCAAATTAATGATTGATAATACATTTAATATTAAAATATTATTGTATTAATAAATTAACTACCAATTGTTGTTAATTTGTTGTTTGCCCAGTCCCACATAAATTTACGAACTCCTAAGGGTTCAATCCAAACCACTGGGGAGGAAAGAAAAGAAAAAAAATTTCCTTAGTTCTTCTTTTTAATACTAAGGCTGTGCCACTCCTTTATCCTTTCCCAATCTTCTTCAAACATGTCCCAGGTTTTAGGGACTAGGTGGCTTTTCCCACAGATTAAATTCACGATTTCACACCTTGCTTGTTCAACCCCTGGGTTATAGTATCTCGGTAATTCAGGGGTACATGCACGACACATGGATCTCCGTCTATATGAAACACAATACTACCTCCTCTGACACTTCAAGCATCGGAGGAGAACCCAAGCTGTGTGCCAGTCTGGCTTCCAGCAAAAGGTTGTCAATCCGCACATGAAACAGGGGATTACCCCTTCTAGACCCCACCTCAAGAGGTTCCTAAGCGCCCGTTCAACCAGCAGTTGTTTGCAGTCAAAGGCTGGATAGCAACTTGTTGAACTTTGATATATCCCGCCCAAGAACTCTCTGTCTCTCTCTCCGTCCTCCCGTTCTATGACTACCCAGTCCCCTGATGGATGAAGAGACTGGCTTGGTTCAAGATGAAACCACCTGTGTAGAGCTTGTCTCGGAGACTGGACTCTCCCAGCCTGGGCTTGAAGTTCTGCAGCCACTGTGGGCAGATCACCTCTCACTTGTAACAAGAACCAAGCAGCAAACCCCGTAATACAAAGGATCTCCCAGTGACAGCTTCTAACACTGAAGGGCAGTGTTATCGCACAACAAACACTTAACTCTTAGCCCAACCGGAGTTGCTGGCTACTTTTAGCTGGTCTCTGCCCCTTACTAACCAGCAATGCTTGTAAGTGGTGCTTGCAAGTCCCAACTTGTACCAGGCTCCTACTAGCTGCACTTATCTGCTAGCGGCGTTCAAAGCAACTCTACAAACTGCAGCTTATGCCCACGCGCCCACTGCGCTATCAGCTAGGCTGTGCCTAGAGCACTTTTTCAAGCCCCGGCTTAAGCCCCGCAGCGCGCTCCCCCCGCTCGCCAGAGATGGCCCGTGCCGCACATGTGCATTGCTTGTTCTATCAGGCAAATGCGCATGCCTGCTCTATCAGACAGTGTCGGCTGAGAGCTGCCCCGCGCCTGCGCTCTCCAGCACCGCCATGCCGCGTCTACATATCTTAGTAATGCTGCGCCGCGCTTGCACTTCCCAGCAATGCCACGCCACACCCGCGCTTCTTAGCAACGCCGCGCCGTGCTTCACCGTTTCACTCACACATACACACACATATGCACACAAGCACGCATGTCCAGATGTAACAGACATCACACTGAAATCGGGACACACCACACCGGAATGGTGATTTCTCTCTCCCGGAGCCACACTATCAGCTGGAGGGATCCCCTGCCCCCGGTCTCACCCCTGGTGGCGGTCTGCTTGCAATCCCCTGGGAAAAACTGTGCGCAAAAACATCTTAATGCGACTTATCAGTGCCAACCTTAAGAAAATAAATCAATACATACCGCTTCTGTCCACTTGTTGACGGGCCGTGGTCTGCTCCTCACAGTATACAGCCCCGTGGCACCTGAGGGCATCTGCCCCCAACTGGACCAGCAGGTGAGCAGAGCGGTCCCTTCATGGTCGCCAAATGAAGCAGTACGCAGAATAAATAAATAGACTCCACAACCTGGTGTAGTTATGAAGTGGGTATGTATGTCAGGGCCCGACACAAGTGAGATAGCTCTCCGAAAACTTGTGCCCCTAGCCTCAGTCTGACCCACACCTTTATTCACAAAGGTGTTCCATATGCAATACATTACACAACTTTTCCATGCATATTCAACCCCTGGTCTCACCTGTCCTCGCCTCTCATGCTAAATAGGTCCATGCCCTTCTGGCCATGCGTGGTTTGCTGTGGTGGTCCTGTGGGAGGCTTTGGTGGTCTCTTGAGGCTGAAGATTGTGGTCTTCCTCATGATTGAACTTTTGAACTTTTCTCCTTTGCGTGTGCACTTTTGGTCCTTTGGTGCTTATCTGAGTACGTCTGTCAGTCTCGATGGTCTTGGAGACAGAGGAGCCTCTTTATCTGGGTTCTTTGCATCCTTGATCCCCTCCGGTATCGTCCTTTATGCAAGAAGCTTCAGAAATTTGCATTTTCTTATGCCCTTTGTACCATGGCAGAGGTTTCTTAAGTAAAAGGTTAAAATTCAACACATAACTCTACAAGCTAAAATATAAATGCTTAATTCATTTTGTTAACTTAAGTGAACTCCAAAAATCTCTATTTCATTCCTTTGTTCACAAAACAGTCTTGTTGGGCCTTAAGTGCCCAAAAGCATCTGGACGTCCGTAATTCTTTGCTTTTTATTGTCTTGTAATTGTCCTAACTCTAAATTTTTATTACTCTAACTGTATTACTATTTTTATAACAATTTTATTATTATTAAACTTTTAAAAATTTAAAAACCAAGTGATTGGCATTTTTCACAATTATGTTATAACCTAAAGCTATATTTACCACACTACTTAAAAAGGATTAATACAGTACTACAAAATAACTTTCCAACATAACGCATATAGTATTCAATTTAATATTTGTGAAGAGCCAATCATTTAATATGCATTTTTCACGGGTTGTGGCAGTATGTGGATGATTTGCTTTTATCAGAGGAACAAGAAAAGGTGGTTGAGGAGGCTACTGTAAAGCTGCTTAATTTTCTTGCTAAAAAAGGACTTAGAGTGTCCGAAAAGAAGGCACAGTTGGTAGGAAAAACAAAAAGAAAAAAGGTCAAATATTTGGGACACATTCTGAGGGGTTACGGTGTATTGATCCAGAAATAATACAAGTGATTTCACAAGTACCATTACCCCATACAAGAAAAGGAGTTGCGATGGTTTTTGGTGTTGGTGGTGAAGTGATACGCAGAATAAGTAAAACACGGAGCTCACCCCCGCTGTTGTAACTTTCCCAGGTAGCCGGAAGGGAAGGAAGCATGCAGAGTCTGTTGCTGAAGTCCAGAGCAGCAGCTGTCCCATCTTCCTTCCTTGTGGCACACCAGTAGTCGAAGGGTAAGGAGGCGTGCAGAGTCTGTTGCTGAAGTCCAGAACAACAGCTGTCCTGTCTCCTTCCCATGTGGCCGCCTCTGGAAGTTCTGTCTTTCTGTCTCTGCTTCCCACAGCCTAGTCTAGTCTAGTCTTTTTTAGGTGATGGTGGTAGGCAAAAGTTGATTAGGGGATGTGTTTCCCTCTTCCTCAGCTAGGGCATTTGTCTAGACCCCTCTTCTGTGATCAGTTCTTTATTTAGTGGTTTCTTTATCCCCTAAAAATACTCCTATGATCCCAAGGGGTTTTTTATTTGCATTTTAGTCCCAGAATGGCAGCATGGGGGGGGGGGGGGTGGGGTGGGGTGGTGGGGTGGGAAGCCGGTTATCTCCAGGGAGTTTAGAGAAAACAGAGCAATTAGCTAATTAACATTTCAATATCGGTTCTCAGGTAGAGTTAGTAGTTGTTTCAGTGTTGCCATGGGAACTAGGAAGGCCCTGCCCAGGAGTATCAGGAACTTTGTTCATTACAGTAGATATAAGTGATGTATATTTGAAACAATATGTGGCCAGGATACTGTCTCTTGTGAAATCTTTTTGACAGGAAGCTTAGTTGGCACAGACCCTGCTTTTGGACTTTGCTGTTCACAACATCCTGCCAGGAGATTGGGTCCTAGTCAAGGAGTGGAAAGAAGCACCCCAGGTGGCAAAGTGGCGTGGACCTTTGCAAGTGTTGCTGACCTCAGAAACCGCCATCAAGACAGCTGAACATGGGTGGACCCATCACACTTGGGTCAAGGTCTCTGAGGCCCCAGAGATTTGGACATCTCAGCTGGAGGAGAAGGATGGGAAGCCGCGACTGACACTCCGCAGGAGTGGACTGGAGAAGTAGCCAGTGCATCGATCTCAGGGGAAGCCCCGTGTGCCTACGCACAGACTGCCTGCTGAAATAGTCTGTGTGGGCATCCCTCCTCTCGGGTCTCCAGTCATTGGGGGGTCAATCCTCGCTGTCATTGTTTTCTTTATGTTAAGCTGTTTCTGTGCCTTCTCTCACCACAGGTGGTGCAGAAGACAACGTGAAAGTGAAAATTAGGTTAGGCGCTTAGATTACACTGTTAGAATGTTTATTTTATTAATCTTACCCTTATATTGTCAGTTAGGTTGGGCCAAAAGTGGGAAAATAATTTTTTTACCTTGGGAGAAGAAGTAGCAAAAACCTTTAACCTTAGCAATTGTTGGGTCTGCAAAGGGCCAGGGGGATCTGAAAGCTGGCCGTGGCTGGCCAGCCCAGTTGAGCCTAAATGGTGGGTTAGCACCCTGAGTGAGGTCCATAACAGAACAGGATTTTGGGATGAAGAAGGAAGTCCATGACAGCTTCATTCTTCTGAAAGAGGCATTTATTGTCTAAATAGAACAGGAAATGTGGGGAAAAGTGTTTGTGACTGGACTTTATCTTTGAGTTTAGATTGTTGGACCCTGAACTGCTCCCCTTATGATTGTTCCAGATATCAAGGCAGATGGAATCAAACGCATGTTAAGCTCACTAATAGTAGCTGGGTAAGGTGTTCCTTCTGTAATTACTGAAACAATGGAAAGATGGTGGTCCAAACGTGGAAAGGATGGGAATGGGACATGTTTTCGTGGTATACCTGGTGGACTATGGGTTAAACAAATGCTTGTTTTCCTCTTATGTGTGCTGTAGATGTTGGAACATCTACAACATATGTGCTGTAGCAACTCTGATTTTTTACCGTGCATGATTCCTTACTTAGTACAACTTATTCAACATGTGATCAAAGGGATGCAGGTAATAGCCATGCCTACTGATCCAGAGATGGCTACAAAAGGAGAGAAATTGATGTCACTGCAAATAATTGCAAACCCAAAAAAGACCCATGAAGAGGAAATTAAGTCAATGATAACTAAGGTTTGTAAAGACAATTATTAAAAAGAGGAAGGATTGAGAGGAATGACAGATTTGTCTTTACAAACAAGCTGTGGGTCTGCTGGTAGATAAAACTAGCACTGAGAGATAAAAGAATCAATGGGAAGGATTCCACTGATTGCTAAATGGAAAAAGATATTTGTTTTTACAAATAAACTTTAGGGTTGCTGATTAATTAAATTGGACATTGAAAGATGAAAGAAACAATGGGGAAAACCCCTAAATTCCATAAGAATTAAAAATTAAAAGGGAAGGTTATACATTAGAGGGAAATCTTTAGTATCAGGTGTATCGGGAAGTCTGTACCTCTCAAGTACCTCAGCCAATGGGGAAAGAGAGAAGGGAAATGTGGCCGGGAAATTTGGATAAAAAGGAGGCTGCGTCCTCCAAAAATTTGAGAGAGCCCAGGGGAATGCCCCATGGCCTCTCCCTTTATTCGAATAAAGTAAAAGGACTCCTCTGTCTCCGTTTTGGACATAAACCTCTGATGTTTGTGAATTAATTTTCCTGACACTAATCAGGTCCAAAGTACATCACCATCCTGCTGTGGGAGAGGGCAGACAGGAGAATGATCGAGTAGTACATGGTTTGGAGTGTTTAGGTGGTGTTTTGCTTATTGATGTACTTAGCGAAGGAATGGGAACAAAATGACGACTTATTTAGAAATAAGCTTATTTATTACATGGATGATAAGCAAGTAACCAAAATAAGCATTGAAAGGCAATGTATCAGATCATTACTACAGGTTACAGCTAGTAATTAAGAAAAGATACATCACCAGTTTCCCTACTACATTACCATCATCCTGGTCTGTACTTCAGCTGACAAGCCCTGTTGCAGTGAAGGACCGGAAAAACCCTCTCAGTAACTGGGAAATCCTATGCAGTGGGTCCAGTTTTAGGTGAGGTCTCCAATCTTGATGCAAGTTGGTCCCACTTTTATATTCTTACTTGTATATGTGTATGTGACTAGATGTTTCCTTTGGAACTTTGTGTTCTGGCACACCTGTCTGCTGGCCAGGTGACCAGGTATGTCTGAGCACTTAGTTCCTGTTTTCCTAAAATTGCATATGTTGTTTTGAAAAGCTGCATATGTTTGAAAGTTCATAAAGTGGTCAACTTGAGAGTTCACATAGTAGTCACTATTGATTCAGGCTCTACATAGGTCCTACCACATCAGGGGGGACATTAAATTGGGGAATACCATTCCTAAACAATGACAGGCTCATTTGGGGCCCAATGTGAGGCATGAAGGGTTGAGATAACAACAGATTTGACCAGAGTGGGTTGGCAACAAATTTAATCTAAGTATTTTTGTATTGGGTAGAGAACCATTGGTCACAATGTTGCTTGGTCTGATCATGTGGTTGTGGTACCTAACCCTGTATATACTCCCATATATGAATCATGTGTTCTTCAGAGTGCTATTTTTTCAGAGCAGAGAGAGGGATCAGGATTGTTCTGCTGCGGTACTGTGTGATATCAGCTTGTGACATGGCAGCATCAAGGGCATCAAGGGTCATTTGGGATATGTATTCAGTGTTGCTCTCTTGCTCTGGGTGCTACCTCTGCGAGTCCATTATAATCATACCCAGCCTGTAGGGAGAACAGGGAGGATGATTTTCCCATGCTTTTCACCCCCTTTTTCTCCTTCAGGCATGTTACAACAGCTTTTGAGGATTTTGAATTCCCTTCAGATGTTAAGGAAAGTGTGTTCTTGTTGGTAGGTTTCCCAGGTCTCCTCAGTGAAGTCTACACCACATTTAGAGTCAAGAAAGATTTCTAGGGAGTTATTCAGAGATCTGCCCCAAGGGTGAATAGTCATAACTAGCATGCAATGTGAGAGAAAATGAGCAAGCTATTGAAAGACTGTGAAAGACTTCCAATGGTTTGTAAGTTCACCTCTGAAAAACTACAGGACCTAGACATAGTGGCAGAATATCTGAAAGAAAAATGCTGTGGCAGATCCAAAGAGGCGCAAAGTTATGCAGTGTGCTGAGCCCTGCCTCCTATTTATTGGACACAGTTCGATACTAGACAGAACCCTCAGGGGAAGGAGGACGAAAGCAGACCAACAGACACTGTGGTCATTCAAACTGCAGCTAAACCAGAGGAACAGCCCATGTTGGTAGAAGTCACCCCTATATAGAAGAAGAAATCCAAGACCAAATCAGCTTACTTAGTGAGGGATGAAGAGGCATGGACAGAGATAATCACCTGATCCCTAACCCCAGGTGAGCTGAGAGACATGCAAAAAGATTTTAGCCACCAGGCAGGTGATCCCCTGGTGACCTGGCTGCTCTGATGCTGGGATATCACAGCCCATGATATGAAACAACAGTAATGAAGCCAAGCAACTGGGATCCCTGTCCCAGGATCTGGGCATTGACAAGGAGATTGGGAAGAGAGCAGAAACTCCTAGCCTATGGAGGCAACTCCTGTCAAGCATGAGGGAAAGGTGTCCTAGTTTCGGGCAAATTTGGGAGAAAACCTCCGTGAGGAGTCCCCAGAAAGCAAACCCCCACAGCCCCTCCCCCAACATGGTTCAGGAAGAATTTCCTCAGAGAGTAGTGGAAAAAACCTGTTTATTTAACAGGCAAAGCGCTCCCCAGCACAAAAAATGAAAAACACCAGATGACAAAAACTCTTTCACTGCTCTGAAGAGATGACAAATTCAGAAAGTCTCTCCTGGGAGTGGTCGCCCAGTTATCGGTCTCCGGCGCTGGGGATGGCTGCTGCAGGTCACAAAATGCAGGCTCTCAGTGTTTCTTGGTGTTTCCCAGGTCCCAGTCCGGAGCAGGTTCGAATGGTATTCAGGAAAGGGAAAGAAAACAGTGCAGGGAAAAAGAATTGTACTGCCTAGCTAAACTAACTAATAAGCAAAAAGCAAAAGCAAGGGCAAAAGCAAAAAGCAGGAATGAGAGCAAAGCGAAGCAAGCAAGCAAGCCAGCAAGCCAGCAAGCCCTAACCTCTCTCCTAGACACCTACCGTGGGGGAAGGTGACCCGTCTGATAACAAGACAAAAGAAATCTTCACTTTTCGGAGCCAGTCCTGAAGGCACAAAACATAACATCAAGCATAAGCAGAACACACGATTGGGGATACAAGTACCCTAATGTCACCCTAGGACATTCCACCCCTTATCTCCATATCGTCAACATACTACCAAACATCATGTAAAAACTTCATCAAGTAAAAACTTCCATCTTTCACTTACTCAGACACATTTCCTTCTATATCACTTGCTCAAACCTTTGACACACATTTCCTTCTGTCTCATGTCTGTGTGGTTTTATGTACAGACAATGGCAGTAAGGTCCAACAAAGATATTTGCATATGAGTCTCACCCCACAATCAGGTCTCCCTGAGGTACACATCGTGTTGTTCCATCTCTCTGCATTATCCACCATGTACAACCTGGTCCCTGAGCAAAGACAATCCCATGAATGGGTTTGTCTGTACTCGAGGCAGAATTGATCCACACTGTCTTCCCTAACAAACCTCTGATATGTGCCACTGGGACTTTATCTCCGTCTGCTATATTCAGGCACTCAGACTGGGCAGGATCTGCTTGATTGGTGGAACCTCAGGTGTTACTAATCAGGTGGCCTTTGCTAAACGATGCTCCCAATTTTTGAAAGATCCCCCACCCAATGCTTTCAAGGTGGTTTTTAACAGTCCACTGTACCTCTCCACTTTGCCTGCAGCTGGTGCATGGTAGGGGATATGGTACACCCATTCAATGCCATGTTCCCTAGCCCAGGTGTTGATAAGGCTGTTCTTGAAATGAGTCCCATTGTCTGACTCAATCCTCTCAGGGGTACCATGCATCCAAACGACTTGCTTTTCAAGGCCCAGGATGGTGTTATGGGCTGTAGCATGAGACACAGGGTAGGTTTCCAACCATCCTGTGGTGGCTGCTACCATTGTGAGCACGTAGAGCTTGCCTTGGCGTGTTTGGGGCAGTGTGATACAGTCAATCTGCCAGGCCTCCCCATACCTGTACTTGGACCACCGCCCACCATACCATAGGGGCTTCACTCACTTGGCCTGCTTGATGGTAGTACATGTCTCACAGTCATGGATAACCTGAGAAATGCTGTCCATGGTTAGATCCACCCCTCGGTCTCGTGCCCACTTATAGGTGGCATCTCTACCCTGGTGGCCTGAGGCATCATGGGCCCATCGAGCTAGGAATAACTCTCCCTTGTGAGTTGCGGTGAAAAATAAAAACCTTACAATTCCAATAGATTTGTAAGATTTGGTATGTATTCTCAGCGCCGGGGGCACGCCAGGGTTTTCCCTTCAATGAGCATGCGCGCCCCTTGAGGATTCTCAATCCTTTTTATTACCCTGTACCAATTTGCATATACATTGGATCTCACAATAGGTTCATGCATATTCATTCTGCTGATTTCACCATCACAATTTGCAGTTGGCCCTTTGTACAGAGAACTCTTTAATCCCTTTGTTCATTTCTTGCAGACTTAGTTTTGGTTTTTTTCTTCTTAGTTTTCAGAGTTCAAGGGGCCCCTCTTATCTCTTCACCTTGGAGATTACATTCTTTCTTCTTGGCTGGGATGGTTTTACAAGCACAGCATAGCTAACAGACTAAACAGCATATTTTACCTATGTTATCAAGGTACTACACAGCACATTTCACCTAAATCCAAATGGATTTTCTACCCTGTTAAATTTTACTCTGTTTCACTTGTGCTCCCAGTTGAGGTCTATCTTTGACACCCCTATCTTTGCAGCCTGATTTACCTGCTGCTTGTTTTGCTGCTCTTCATTAGCTCTACTCTTGGGGACATGGGCATCTACATGGCGAACTTTCACAGGTAGTTTCTCTACCTGGGTAGCGATGTCTTTCCACTCTTCAGCAGCCCAAATTGGTTTTCCTCTACGCTGCCAGTTGGCCTTTTTCCACCTCTCCAGCCATCCCCACAGAGCATTGGCTACCATCCATGAATCAATGTAGAGGTAGAGCTTTGGCCACTTCTCCCTTTCTGCAATGTCTAGGGCCAGTTGAACAGCTTTGAGTTCAGCAAGTTGGTTTGTTCCACCCTCTTCTTCAGTGGCCTCTGCGACCCGTCGTGTGGGACTCCATACAACTGCTTTCCACTTCCGATTCATCCCTACGATGCAACAGGAACCGTCAGTGAAAAGAGCGTAGCGTGTTTCCTCTGCTGGCGGTTGGTTGTATGGTGGAGCTTCTTCAGCCCATGCCACTGGTTCTTGTTCTTCATCTGTGACACCAAAACTTTCACCTTCAGGCCAATTTGTAATTACTTCCAAAATCCCAGGGTGATTCAGTTTACCAATCCGGGCGCGCTGCGTGATGAGAGCAATCCACTTGCTCCATGTAGCAATGGTGGCATGGTGGGTGAAGGGAACCTTTCCTCTGAACATACACCCCAGCACTGGTAGTAGGGGTGCCAGGAGGAGTTGTGCTTCTGTACCAATCACCTCTGAGGCGGCTTGGACTCCTTCATAGGCGGCCAAAATTTCCTTCTCTGTTGGGGTGTAGTTAGCTTCAGACACTCTGCAGCCTCGACTCCAAAATCCTAATGGTCGGCCTCGAGTCTCATCAGGCACCTTCTGCCAAAGGCTCTAGGACAGACCATGGCTCCTGGCTGCAGAGTAGAGCACGTTCTTCACATCTGGTCCCGTCCTGACTGGGCCAAGGGCTACTCCATGAGCAATTTCCTGCTTAATCTGGGTGAAAGCTTGTTGCTGCTCAGGTCCCCAATGGAAATCTTTCTTCTTGCAGGTCTCCAGGTAAAGAGGGCTCACGATCTGACTGTACTCAGGAATATGCATTCTCCAAAAGCCTATGGTGCCTAAGAAAGCTTGTGTTTCCTTCTTGTTGGTTGGTGGGGACATCGTGGTGATCTTGTCGATGACATCCGTAGGACTCTGACACTGTCCATCTTGCCACTTCACTCCCAAGAACTGGATCTCTCGAGTAGGTCCCTTTACTCTTCTTGATGGTGAAACCAGCTTCCAGGAGGATTCAGATGATTTTCTCTCCTTTCTCAAACACTTCTGCTGCTGTCTTCCCCCACACAATGATATCATCAATATACCGTAGATGTTCTGGAGCCTCACCCTTTTCTAGTGCAGTCTGGATCAGTCCATGGCAGATGGTAGGACTGTGCTTCCACCCCTGGGGCAGTCGGTTCCAGGTATACTGCACTCCCCTCCACGTGAAGGCAAACTAAGGCCCGCATTCTGCTGCCAGAGGAATGGAGAAAAATGCATTGGCAATATCGATAGTGGCATACCACTTTGCTGCCTTGGACTCAAGCTCGTACTGGAGCTCTAACATGTCTGGCACAGCAGCACTCAGTGGTGGAGTCACTTCATTCAATGCACGATAGTCCACTGTCAATCTCTATTGTCCTTCCGATTTACGTACACAGGCCAGATGGGGCTGTTGAAGGGCGAGTGGGTTTTGCTGACCACCCCTTGGCTCTCCAGCTCTCGGATCATTTTATGGATGGGAACCACAGCATCGTGAGTTGTTCTGTACTGTCGGCGATGCACTGTTGAAGTGGCAATTGGTACCTGTTGCTCTTCTCCCTTCAGAAGTCCTACTGTAGTTGGATTCTCGGACAGTTCAGGCAAGGTGTTCAATTGCTGGATGCTGCAACACCAGATGACAAAAACTCTTTCACTGCTCTGAAGAGATGACAAATTCAGAAAGTCTCTCCTGGGAGTGGTCGCCCAGTTATCGGTCTCCGGCGCTGGGGATGGCTGCTGCAGGTCACAAAATGCAGGCTCTCAGTGTTTCTTGGTGTTTCCCAGGTCCCAGTCCGGAGCAGGTTCGAATGGTATTCAGGAAAGGGAAAGAAAACAGTGCAGGGAAAAAGAATTAGACTGCCTAGCTAAACTAACTAATAAGCAAAAAGCAAAAGCAAGGGCAAAAGCAAAAAGCAGGAATGAGAGCAAAGCGAAGCAAGCAAGCAAGCCAGCAAGCCAGCAAGCCCTAACCTCTCTCCTAGACACCTACCATGGGGGGAGGTGACCCGGCTGATAACAAGACAAAAGAAATCTTCACTTTTCAGAGCCAGTCCTGAAGGCACAAAACATAACATCAAGCATAAACAGAACACACGATTGGGGATACAAGCACCATAATGTCACCCTAGGACAAAAGGTATTCTCTCATGGATGATCTAGGATTGTGCCCAGTAGGTGGAACGCCATGGAGAAAGGTATCCAACACCTGAGAGAATTGGCTGTGCTAGATGTAATCCATAGGGAATAATGAACAGTCCCCTGTAGATCCAGATGAGGTTGAGTGTATACAATCCATGGGATGGAAGTTTATACAGAGAGCACCATCATCATATGCCAAGTCATTTGCTTTAATGTCAATGAAAGTAGGAGAATAAACAGGCCTACCATGTTTCAGGTGACTACCTGACTCCGGTAATATCAAAATCATCTTTTCCTCCCTACTGACCTGTGCCTCCGCTGTGGAAAGACTGTCCAAGACTGTGGAGAGAGTTGAAAGTCTCAAGCAAGCTAGAAAGGAAATGTCCCATGCCCTGCCAGTACAGACCAGAGTCTCTGCTATTGGGAGCAAGCACCACCCTGTGCAAGAGAGGGTACACACCATGAGGTGACCTGTGGTTTTATCTGCATGACCACAGTGAGGACATTAGGAAGTGGGATGGAAAACCCACCTCTCCCCTAGCAGCATGGGTACATGAGTTGAGAGGAAAGATAACCACCACAGGAAATTCTTCAAGGATAAATGTTGCTCCAGTTTCCAGTGGGCAAGTCCTCTAACATAATAGAAACACTGATGTTACTTCCAATCTTCTTGAAGTGACTTCTAGTTCATAGTTACAAGATGTGAGCAATGACTATTAGGACCAGAAGTAGAGAGGCAATGCCTCCAGCCGGGTACAGGAAAGGGACAATCTATTGGACTGTGTGGATCCAATGGCTTGGCACATCAGAACCACAAGAGTATATGGCTTTAGTTGACAGTGCCACACAATGTACCTTGATGCCATCAAGATATGTAGGGCCAGAATCCATCTCTGTTTCTAATGTGATGGGGGATCACAACAGCTGACTGTGCTGGAAGCTGTAGTGGGTCTGACTGGGAACGAATGGCAAAAACACCCCACTGTGACTGGCCCAGAGGGCCCCATGCATCCTTGGCATAGATTATCTCAGGACCCATCAGGGCATTGTTGGACTTTTAGGATAGCTGCTGTGGAGACAGAGGAAATGAGACAGCTGAATACCTTAGCTGGTCTCTCAGAGGACCCTTCTGATGTGGGACTGCTGAGGGTTGAAGAACAACAGATACTGATTGCTACCACAGCAGTCCACCATCAACAATACTGCACCAGTCAGGATGCCATGACCCCCATCCATGAGATGATTCATAAACTGGAGAGTCAGGGAGTGGTCAGCAAGACTCACTCACCCTTTCATAGTCCTCATATGGACAGTGTGTAAGTCCAATGGAGAGTGGAGACTGACAGTGGACTACCATGGTCTGAACAAAGTCACACCACCACCAACACTGTGCCCAACATTGTTGCAGTAAAGTAAAAAAATTATTAAAGAAAGGCCTCATAAAATCAGGCCTGCTCTGTTAGATCGACAGCTAGCCTGTCTTTTCTTCTAAGTGAAGCTAGTACTTTGCAAGTATGTGAAAACAATCCTGGTATGAATAGTTCTGTAACATAACAATCTATACCTGGGTAAAAAGCAACTAGCACCTGCATAAACATTAAATCTATCCCATGAGAATCAGTAAAGAAGATATGTAAACAATTTAAGAGTAGAGAGATTTGATGGACAAGTAAAATGCCTTTTACTAACCAATAGAATAATTAGCAAGAAAGCTACTAACCAATTAGAGTCACACACGAGGTCTAGAAACTGTATAAAAATAAGTTATGTGGATAAAGAAGGGCTTTCTCCTGCATGAAGAAAATCGAGTCTTGCGTGATTTATTCCTATACAGCATGCTGGAACTTCAGTATGAACTGGAGTCCAAGGCAGCAAAGTGGTGCCACCATCAACATTATGAATGTGTTTTTCTCCATTCCTTTAGCAGCACAGTGCAGGCCACAGTTTGCCTTTACCTGAAGGAATATCCTGTATATCTGGAACTGACTACCCCAGAGGTGCAAACACAGCCTCACTCTTTGCCATGGACTAATCCAGACTGTACTGGAAAAGGGTGAGGCTCCAGAACATTTGCAATACATTGATGACATCATCGTATAGGACAACATGGCAGAGGACATTTTTGAGAAAAGGGAGAAGACAATCCAGATCCTCCTGAAGGCCAGTTTTGCAATAAGCAAAGTAAGGTCAAAGAACCTCTCCATGAAATTCGTTTTTTAGGAGTAAAATGGCAAGATGAGCATTATCAGGTTCCAATGGATGTGGCCAACAAAATATCAGTGATGACCCACCAACCAGCAAAAAGGAGACACTAGCTTTCCTAGGTGCTGTGGGTTTTTGGAGGATGCATATTCCAGAATACAGTCAGATCGTAAGTCCTCTATCAAGTGACTTGGAAGAAGAACGATTTTAAGTGGGGTCCTGAACAACAACAAGCTTTTGAACAAATTCAACAGGACATTGTTCATGCAGTAGCCCTTGGGTCAGTCAGGACAGGACAAGATGTGAAAAATGTGCAGCACCCCTGCCCCCTCCTTCCCAACCAATCTCTTCTGAAAAGCTTGTAGCCCTTGATTGCAGTGTTCCAATTGTCTAACACATCCCACCATGCTTCCACTATAGCAATGAGGCCATAGTTTTCTAATTGCACTGTGGTTTCCAACTCCTCTTGCTTGTTAACCACGCTGTGTGCATTGGTATAGAGGCACTTCAGTTGGGCTTTCAATCTCTTCATCTTTTGGGAGGAGCCCTCTCTTAACTCCTGTGGGACAATTTACAGGTATTTCTCTGCTGCTTTCTAGAGCACTGCTGTTTTTTCCTCATTCCTCTCTTGTGGGGACCCAGGGCACAAGGAATATTTCTCTGTCTGCTCGGAGGAGACCTGACCCCAAGAGAAGCACTGACTTTGACCCTCATTCATGGAGAAAGCTTCCAAGACTTCAAGATAGAGTCCACAAAAGTGTGAAATAGATTATAGAGAGTAGTATAGAATGTCACTTAGGTAAGAAATTTAGGTTTTGGGATTTTTAGTATGTTGTAGATGGGAACAAGATGGAGGTTTTATGGCAGAGGCAGGTTGTTCTTCCTTGCCTTCTTCTTCCTTCCTCTTCATGGGTTTGGGTGATGTCTTGTAACTGGACAGAAAAGTCCGCATTGCGGGCTTTGACGGATCAGTTATTGGGTTAAAAGGGAAAATAATCCAGTTGTCATTTCTTAATTGGATAGTTTAGTTTTAAAAGACCTTGTAACAAGAGATTATTAGCCATTTTTGCGGTGCTTTTCTAGCGCACAGAGTCTGGTATAGACGGTGTGCAAAACTTTAGATAAGATAACAATAAACAAGAAGCTGAAGACCGAAAAAGTCCTGTGTGTCTCCTTTTCCTGACACAGAACTGCTCCAGGAGGGTTTCCCCTCGATAGGGGAACCCCCAGGGAGGGGCCCAACATGGGGCCAAGAAACCGATACTCTCTGACACTCTGAAGAACATCCCTTTCCCCTGCCACATCTAATTTAATGCTCTGCTAATAAGTCCAGCCAACTTTCTTCCCAGAACACTCTTATCCTACTTGGTCAGGTGCGTCCCATCCTGTGTTGTGGTGTTATATTTTAGTTGAATGGTATGCTCTCTCTCACCCCTCGAAAATGTATGGTTTATTCCAAGCCTGTGATCCTCCCCTGAAGTATCATGTGTCTGTAATCCCATTGGCCCAATCTGTTCTGCACCCATTTTTAATCTCCCTGTTAAGTGTGCCGGGGGAACATTTCTCGCTCTCTTTGCTGGCTCTCCTGGCCGGGGCTCCCCCAGCCCCTCTCTCCCCCTCCCCTTTCCCCCCTCACTCCCCTTTCCCCCCCTCTCCCTCAGAAACCATGCTGCCTCCCGGGGGTAGGACCCCCAATAAACCCTCATCTAATTAGCACCCTCAGAAGCCGTGTGGAGTCTCCTTGCCTGCCTGCTGCTACCAGCGAACACGCAGCCTAGGGGGGGCCCCCCGGGGACACCCCCGGGGGGTCCCCCCCCGAAATTCACCACTACACTGTGTCAACTTGCCTGGGCTCTCAAAGGTGTGTCCCAAATCATAGAATGCAAATCCCTGAGCATTGCACTAGGAACTGCCAGTCATTCACACAATCCATTTGTCTCCTCTCTGGGTCTCTGTCTCCAACTGAGAGGACAGAGAACACTCCCTGTGCTCCCAACTCTTCAACATCTTTCAGAGGGACATGAAGTTCACAGTCTCCTCATTTGCCCCCACATGAAAGAGTAGAAGTGGATGATAGTCCTCTGGTTTTACCAAACTTGGTAGTATCTTTGTGACATCACAAATATAGGTACTTGGTAGGCAGCAAAACTCTCTAGAGAGGTTGTCCTCGTGGCAAATAGATGCCTCAACGCCTCTCAGTGAGGAGTCTCCAATAACTAATATCCTTCATGCTTTTTTGGTGGCACTTGTTCTAATATGGGGGGTTGATTCTATCAACTTTGTAGCATCGTCCTTTTCTTCATCTTGTCTAATTATGAAAGAGTCTTCTCCTTCCATCTGCATAGCATCGTATTTATTATGCATGGTCACATTGGCAACAAGGGAGACACTCTTCCTTCTGCTCAGAGCAGAAATAAGTCCAGTCTCCCTTGTCTTGCAAATCAGCCAAGCTTGTCAGCTCATGTTTGGATGCTAACTTACCTTCTGCTCCCAAGGACTTAAGGCAGGACTGTTGCTCTGTCTGTGTATAATACCATGCATCAGTCTTGCTTGGATTCCTGGATAGTGCGCTGCCTGTTAAGCTCTTCATGTAACATGGCAACCTGCACAAAAAGATTATCTAGCTGGGCACACTTGCACCCATGACACCCACCTCTGCCTTCAGGCCCCAGGGGGACTTCCAGATTATGCAGTTCCCTGTAGCTGAGAGTCTGGATAGTGTCCATCCTTGGTAGTGTTCAAAAGGTGCTTGGATGTGGCACTTCAGGGTATGGTTTAGTGGTGAACATGATGATGCTTGATGATCTTAGAGGTCTTTTCCAACCTTAATGATTCTATGATTCAGTGATTCCATTCCCTTTTTCAGGACTCCATTTTGCAGCCATCTCTGTTTCAGCTACTCAAAGCATGACTTGATTGTCTTCACAGACATGCAATACTATCCTTCATTGGAAAGAAAAGCCACTTGCAGAGAAAGCAAGTAGCTTCAATCATGGGAACCCTTCTGACTGAGTTAGCAGATCTCACACTGGCCAAAACAAGAAGTCTCAATAGCTCAATCATTTCAGCTCCCTAAATAATATCAGCAGATTTGAACATGGGAAGCCTAAGTCAAGAAACCAGGTAGGAACATAGAATGAATAAGTTGTACTTTGATTCCTCTAGTGTAATAGTGTTTATAATATACAGTTGAAACAGGGATTGAATTTTCTTATAGAACTTTGTTCTTCATATCTCCCAATTATCCATGAGGAGCCAAGAATATAGACAAGGTAAGTTCTGCAGTGCATATTATCTGAAAGTGAGAAATAAAAAGATTCTGTGTGGCCCTTCGTTGGGCCCTTGAGGCTCCCCTGATGGGGGAAAACCTCTTTTTAACAGTTCTGTGCCAGGATTGAGAGACACATGGGACTTCTTTTGGTCTTCAAGTTGCTGTTTATTTTTATCTTATCAGAAGTCCAGCATATCATCTGCCACATACTTAGCGTGCAAGAAGGTACAGCAAAAATGGTCACAAGATGTACAGTTTCAAGGTCTTTTAAAGCTGTTTTATCTAATTAACTCTTAAAATGTACTTTATATCTACTTTTCTACCAATAACTAATCCTTTGTCCACGTAACTGTGGCTCCCCACAACCAATCATCCTGTGCCACCAACACTGCAGAAAATGGAGTAGATGAAGAAGAAGCTCAGACAACACCCAAGATCCTCCATCTGGTCTCCTATCTACCTCTATACTGAAATCCCAAAACTCTAAATTTCTCACCCTGTGACAAACTACACTACACTATTCTCTATTTCACACACTTGTAGACTCCAATCCATCCCAAAGTCTTAGAAGCCCTCTCCATGGGTGAAGGTTAAAAGCAGAGCTTCCCTGGAATTCAGGACCCCTCAGGACAGGCAGAGAAATATTCCCTGTTCCCTGGGTTCCAACAAGATTACACATACTTTTGTTTGGTGAAAGCCTGTGTGAAAAATAAGTGATAGCATATTTTATTTTTATTATCATTATCATTATCATTATTATTATTATTATTCCATATACTATGAATCATTTAAAATCAGTTTTTCTTGTTATAATCTGGATTTTTGAAAGGTTACATGGGTTATAGTCCATAATGCTTTTGTTTATATATGAGTCTGTGATCTCTTGAAAGTTTAAGACAAACAAAACATTTATAAGTCCAAATATCTTCAAATATTTTATACATCAGTAAGTTTATGAATTAATAATGCCGTGGTTTTCCTTTTTTTTACACTGCTAATTGTGAGCTATTAAACAATCATTCAAAACTGGTATACCTTTGTGGCAGCAGCTGTCTGGCCGTAGAGAGCAACACATAACTTTCCCAAGCCTTTCTGGGAAAGGCTGTGAGAAGATCAGAGAAAAGAATGAGAAACAATTCTTATCTTCACTTGCTGTACCTGTTATTGTGAACATGTGGAATGTGTTATGGAGATTTGTTTACCAAAGGGTGGTTTCTTAATTAGCCAATGGTGATGGTGTTTGGATTGAAGGACCAATTAGGTCCAGCTGTATCGTAACTGTCTATAAAAGCAATGGGATTCTTAATAATGATATAATATAATAAAGAGATTGATCAGCCTTCTGTGAATCATGGAGTCAATGTTAATTATTACCCGTCCGGGGGCGCATAGCGGCAACATACCTTTGATTCAGGATGTTCCTGTGTTTATCATCATCATCCTTTTCTTTGGCCTGAGGTCAAAACAATATGAAATCTTAGCCAGTTTTAAATATATATATTCTTGTTGTGGGTGGAGTGGAAGCTTCAGACAAATTTTATTAAAGAAGCCCTGCTGCTGAGTCACAAGCTACTCAGAAGACTCCCTTGCTTTCTAAACTCCTCAGAGAGAGGAATACAGGGGTGGCTGGACCCAATCTTAGCCTCAGACTGACAAATGGTTTAAGTTTTGCAAATTTGTCCTGCAAGTTTTAATGATGGCAAATCAGATAGATTTATAAAAGATGAGTTACTTATTAAGACAAATGAAAAGACAAAAGATAACAGACAAAAGATCTTAATCAGAATTACTTGCTAGACTGTATAAAAATAAAATTTCTACTAGTAGATTATAGCATAACATAAAATAGTGCACTATATCAAGCTACCTATATTAAAGCTAGCAAAAGAAATAGTATTGATTAGGAGTCAAATGTAACTTACCACCAAAACAACAATGTACACAGATTCCTTCACTTAATCCCTCGGGAAGTAATAGTTTAATGGGTGTCCCCACTTACGGGAGAATCTCCACACATTTCCAGGAAAATTTATAGAAGATTTCTGCTTTGCGGAAGCTTGATGTGGCTTTTTGTAGTGGGTCAACCTTGGCTGGACACCAGGTGCCCACCAAACCACTCTATCACTCCCTTTCCCAGCAGGACAGGAGAGAGAAAAATAAGATGCAAAACAACTAGCAGATTGAAATAAGGAAGTTCACTAAAGCAAGGAAAAAGCCAAAGTTTGCTCATGCATAAGCAAAGGGAAAAAAATTAATCACTGCTTCCCATTGACGAGTGATTTTCATCCACTTCCTCTGGAAGCAGGGCTTTAGCATGCATAGTGGTTTCTCAGGAAGGCAAACATTGTAAAATAACATATACATCCCTTCCTCCTTGTTCCCTTAGCTTTTATATATCAGAGCAGATGTCATTATGGTATGGAATACCCCTTTGGTTTGTTTGGGTCCACTGGCCTAGTTGTGTCCCCTTCCAGGATCTTGTGTGCACCCAGCCCCCTTGATGGGGGTGGAGGAAATGTTAGAGAGACAGCACTGCTGATGTACCAGCACTGCTCAGCAGTAGCCAAAACACTGGTACATTATCAACACCTTTCTAGCTACCAATGCAAAGCACAGCACTGTGAGGGCTGCTAAAGGAAAATGAACTCCAGCTCAGCCAAATCCAGTACAATTTCCATGCCTTATTCCATACCATTTGCATCATACTCAGATCCAACATAATTTATTTATCTTCCAACTGTTCCACTGTATTTATTTCTCATTACTGGAATCCATTCTTACCCACATATACAACTAACTACATCCTTAAACCTTCTCTATACCAACCACATATTTTCATTGACTACTATCCCTTGTCCTTTCACAGATAGATATTTTCCTATTTCATGGGCTTCCTCCACCCCTCCAGATCCATGCCTTGGGCTCCAGTCCATCAGGATGAATGGTCAGGGCAGGACAAGCAGCATACTTGATCGTTGGGCACCAACACCAGCCTGGCTCGGGTCATCATCACATTCTCCTTGCTTCTTGCAAAATTCATTCTTCATCAGTTTGTGTCATTCCTGCTACTTTATTTCTTGCAACATACAACTTACACCACAGATTATTTTTCCCCCAAGGTTAAATCTCCTTAAGGCACACACCAGGTCTTCCCTATACTTCCATGTTACCCACCAAATACACCCAGGTCCTTGGGCAGACAATCCCACAAATGGGTTTGCCTTTTGCCATGGGAGGAGAAATCCACACCGATTTCCCCAGCCACTTCCCTATGTGTAGTGCAGGGACCTTATCTCCTCCCACAGTGTGTAGGGGTTTTGTTTGGGCAGGACCAGGACGATGAGCAGATTCCCTAGTGTTAACCAGCCAAGCAGCTTCTGCTAAATTTGCATCCCAATGCTTCCATGCCCCATTACTTAACACTCTTAACATAGTCTTCAACAGTCCATTATACCTCTCAATATTTCCAGAGGCTTATGGATGATGAGAGATGTTATATATCCACTCATGTTTCTTTGTCCAAGAGTTTATGAGGTTGTTTTGAAAATGAGTCCCATTGATTGATTTGATTCTCTCTGAGGTACCATGTCACCACAAAATGTGTCTCTCAAAGCCTGAGATTGTGTTTCGAGCAGTGGCATGGTTTACTGGGTATGGTTCCAGCCAGCCAGTCATTGCCTCTACCATGGGTGAGTATGTAGCTCTTGCCTTGGCATGTTTGTGGCAGTGGTCCAATGCAGTCAATTTGCCAGGCCTCGCCATACTGGAAACTCAGCCACTACCTTCTGTTCCAAGGAGATTTCACACATGTGGCTTGCTTGATGGCAGCACATGTTTCACATTCATGAATAACCTGTGTGATGGCCTCTGTGGTAAGGTCCACCCTTCGATTGTGAGCCTATCTGTATGTTGCATCCCTTCCTAGACTTCCTGATGTTTCATGGGCCCATTGGGCTATAAATAGCTCACCCTTTTGCTCCCAGTCAAGGTCTACCTGAGCTATTCTGATCATGGCAGCCTTATCTGCCCATTCATTGTTCTGGCGTTCTTCAGTGGCATGACTTCTGGGCATGTGAGCATACCTTCAGAGTCATGTTTTCTACCCATCCAGAGATGTCTTGCACAATGCAGTAGCCCAGATGGGTGTACCCCTGCATTGCCAATTGGTCTTCTTTCATTGCTGCAGCCACCCCCATAGGGCATTAGCCACCATCGAGGAGTCAGTACAGAGATAGAGCACAGGCCACTTTTCTCATTCAGCAATTTCTAGAGCTGGTTGGATGTGTAATAAACTTTGTTCATCCAGACAAGCATGAAAGGAGACAGACAAGAATTTGAGCTGACTAAAGAATTTCAAAGTGATAGATAAAGGGGCTTTGTTTATCAAAGCAAACACGGAAGAGACAGATAAGAACTGACTAGAGAATTTTAAAATCTCAGGATGTGGGAGACCTAAGGAAAACACAGGTGTCTGGTTTAGGGGATTATGTAAATGTAGCACAGCAGGATGTAAATCCCAATATGTACAAGTTAACCTTTAGACCAAAGACATCCACAAGGAAGGTAAAGAGCCTTCCTCCCGACGACCACCAAGAAGCAGAGTACTACCACCTAGTGACCGGCCACACAGATGCAGAGCACCCCAGGAGAGACGCACCAACCGGAAGCAAACAGACTATAAGAACCAAGGGGTAAAGGGGGGGAGTGCACGCCGTTGGCAGAGCATAGACTCCCCGGCCGCCCAGCACTGTATTTTGCTTGTTACCGCTTGCTCAATAAATTTATGTTAGTTGATTAATCCCTAATTGGCCTCCTTAGTTATTTGACGATAACAGGATGACTTTCACTTCTGCAAATTGGCTTGACTCGCCTTCCCCTTCAGCAGCCTCAATGACTCATCATGTGGGACTCCACACAGCAGCTTTCCACCTCTGGTAGCCCACCACATGGCAGGATCCCTCAATAAATAGAGCATAGCCTCTTTTGTTTTCTGATAACTCATTATATGGTGGTGCTTCTTGGGCATGAGTCATCTTCTCAGGAAATGCTCCAAAATTTCTGCCTGCTGGCCAGTCCATAATCTCTTCTAGGATTCCTGGGAAACTGGGTTTTCCCATTCAGGCTCATTGTGTAATCAGTGCTACACACTTACTCCATGTAACACTAGTTGCATGATGTGTTGAGGGGATGTTTCTTTTGAACACCCAGTGTAGGATGGGCAATCGTGGTGCCGAGAGGAGATGCTTCTGTCCAAACAACTTCTGAGGCAGCTTGAACCCCCTCGTAGGCTGCTAATATCTCTTCCAGTTGGAATATAGTGGGCTTCTGACCCTCGATAACCCAGGCTCCAAAACCCTAATGGGTGACCTCAGATTTCTCCTGCGGTCCTTTGCCAAAAGCTCCAGGTGAGACCCTGCTCCCCACCTGCAGGGTAGAGTATATTTTGCATGGCTGGTCCTGTCCAAATGTAGGGGACAAGAAAAGTCTCATAGAATAAGTAGAAGGCCTTTGCTCACTTGGTTTGCTCTTGCTCTCTGAAGTGTACAGGTGGCATTAAAGACAAAAAGCAAGTTATATAACCAGAAAATAAGTTATATAACCAGAGTTTGGAAACATCGTGTTTGGGATAGTGATTGATTAGGGGTATGCATGAACACTGTGTGATCAGTAACCTTATTGGGTAAGAGAACGTGTGAACAGCAACACCTGCAGTGGCATGCAGCCAATGCATGTTTGCTTTGTTTCACAAGAATGTAAACAAATAAGAGCTTAGCATCTGAATACAGCATAAAAAGACCTGTTTTTTTTGCAATAAACAATTTCTCCTTGCAACTGCCAAGGGGAGTCCGTGTGTCTTCATTCATCATTGCTATATCCAAACAGGCCCAAGAGCTACTGCACAAGCTATTTCCTGTTTGATCTGCTCAAAGGCCTGTTGTTGCTCAAGGGCCCTCTCAAAATGGTTCTTTTTCTGGGTCACTCGATAGAGGGGGCCCACAAGCCGACTATAACCTGGAATATGCATTCTCCAGAACCTCACAAGGCCTAGAAAAGCTTGTGTTTCCTTCATGTTAGGTGCTGGAGACATATTTGCTATTTTGTTAACCACCTCCATAGGCACACAACAGCATCCATCCTGCCCTTTTATTCCCAAGAACTGGATCGCCTGTGAAGGTCCCTTTTCCTTACTTTGTTTTATGGCAAGACCAGCTTTCAGAAGAATTTGGATTATTTTCTTCCCTTTCTCAAAAACTTCTGCTGTATTACCCCACACAATGATATTGTCAATATATTGCAAGTGTTCTGGAGTTCCCCCATTCCAGTGCAGTCTGGATCAGTCTATGACAGATGGTCAGGCTGTATTTCCACCCCGAGGGCAATCTGTTCCAGGTGTACAGGACATCTCTCCAAGTGAAAGCAAACTGTGGCCTGCAATCTGCTGCCAGAGGGATTGAGAAAAATGCATCAGCGATATCAGTTGTTGCACCACTTGACTGCCTTTGACTCCAGCTCATATTGAAGTTGCAGCATGACTGTTACAGCAACACGCAGAGGTGGCGTGACTTCATTCAGGCCCTGATAGTCTCTTGTCAACTTCCATTCCCCATTAGACTTTTGCACTGGCCATATGGGGCTGTAAAAGGGTGAGGGTGTCCTGCTGAACACTCCTTTGCTCTCCAGTTGACGAATTAGTTCATGGATAGGAGTTACAGAGTCTCGGTTGGTGCGATATTGCCACTGATGCACTGTTCTTGACAGTAAAAGGGTTTTAAAACCATGGGAATTTGGGGAGTTAGAAGGAAAACTAAGCTTAGTAGGCCCTGGGAAAATACCCTGGGAAAGTATAGGCCTTGTACTTACTAGAACTGCACCTGTGTAGCTAGTATATGATAAATGATATAATTGTTAGATGTGATGATTGTTTAGTAAATAAATATAATTACTGTTTAATCATAAGAATAATCACGAGAAACTGTGGTCAGGGGCTTGAGAAAGATCATGAGAAATTAATGCTTGGATAAAGTCAGTGTATACAATAGAACAATATAAGTTTAATAATCAATATGCAAGTTATATAACGATAGACTATAAAATATGTTCAGCTCGAAAGCCATGTCGGAGTCAGATTTGGGTCTGTACCCCTGATTCCCAGAGCTCTGCAATAAAAGCACCTGCATATAATCATATCCCGTGATTATGTGTGTTCCTGAACGCTAACATTCTGGTAGCAATTGGTACTTCCTGGTCTTCATGCTGCAGCAATCCTCTAATGAAGGGATCTTCTGAAGGGCCAGACAGGGTAGATAACTGCTAGATCTTCTCTGTATTAACTGTAGCTACACCAAAAGCCCATCCATACCCTTTTGGATCCTTCAAGTACCTGCTCCTTAGGTAGTTGATGCCAAGGATACAAGGGTGTCGCACTACAACACAAAATGACTCACATGCTCACTCTAAGATGCAAAAGAAGAAAAAAAGAGGAAATTTTATTTCTGACCTCGCAATATATAGAATTCCAAAAGTGACAGTGGATTGGAGGATACAATTTCCACCTCTCCAACATCACTGGTCAAACCAACAGTCCATCAATTCTCTCCTCCCACAAAGAAGAATGCAAAACAATCATTATTTACATGAACAGTGCGTGAGAACTCCAATAGAAATATGTAAACATCAGAAGGTATAGAAAATTTTAAAAGAACTTTAAAACTTTTACAAGAACAGGGTGACACAAGGGACCTCTGAGCCATTCACAATGGGGTGCTTTTCTCACTTGTCCCCTGTTAAACTTACCTCAGCCTCTAATACAAATAACTCCTGGCATCCCCCTGTCACTCCAGAGATCCAGATGGATTCTGCACTCCTGTGCCTTGATGGCATCAGTGTGCACTGTGCACTAGTATCTACTAAAGCTTTATACTTCTGTGGATCAGATGTGCCAGACCATTGAATCCACGCAGTCCAGCATACCCGGTCATCCCTTTCCTCCTCCTGGCAGAAGGCAGGGATCCTCTCTTCCTGTTCCTGATCAGAGTATTCACTGTCTGACCTTTGCGGTGTGAGATCAAAAGTCCCCTCACCAGGGTCAAGGGCAGTGATTTTAGTTCTTTTATGTCTGGGACGTGGCTGATTACTGTCTTGTGTCTCTATGGCAACTACACTGGGTAGTTGGGTGGCCCCTTCTTAACAGCTTTCTTCACTCTCAGTTCACATACGCAGGCTTCCAGCTTAAAGGTGGGTTCACCATCCTACTGTGGGAGACAAGAAAAGTCTTATAGAATAAGTAAAAGGCCTTTGCTCACTTTTGTTCATGATTCAGGAAAAGCACTTTGGGAAATGTACAGCTGGCATGAAGACAAGAACAAGTTATGTAAGTTTCAGGTGGACAATGCCCGATCAGAGTTCTAACTGGTCAGAGGAATGCGTGGACAGCAACACAGTAGGTGGCATGCAGCCAATGCGTGTTTATTTTAGTTAGCAAGAATGCTAACAAGTATAATTTTAGACAGAGTATTTTTAGCACAGTATAAAGCTTTGCATAGTCATACAGTATAAGGCCTTGCATGATTGTAATAAATTATTCTCTTCAGAAGAAACAAGAGAGTCCATGTCATCATTGCTACAAATGGTGCCCGAACAGATCAGATTTATCAGAAAGCAGTGAAAGAAGTAGACCGCACCTGTAGCAAAGCCCACTGGACCAGGAGATTCAATCAACCAGGAAATTCAACCAGGGAACTCATACAGCGTGCCCATGACCTTGAGGTGAGCAGTGGGGAATCATGGGAGGAAAGATGTCCCTCAAGCAGAAACAGAGCCTAGAATCTTTGTGACAGCTCTTGCATCGACAGAATAGAGACATTTCAGATGCTAAGCTGAGTATCTTGCTTGACTGGGTGTCCACGCATGTGAAAGATTTTCCTTCTAATGGGACTTTTCAATTGGATGCCTGGCAAGCAGTAAAACAGAAACTCTTTGCAGGTCCCAACATAGTGGGCTATCCCAAGGTCAAGCCATCCCCTAGGGTGATGTCTAACTGATGGAAATCCTGACCCAGTCAATCCTTTCAACCCTCGGACCCATAGACCCTGAGCAAGAGGCAGATTTATACCCTCCTCAGGATGATGATGCTGCAGCACATCGGTGGCAGAGATGTAAGGAGGCCACTCCTGCTACTTCTAGAGGGGAGCCAGACCTGTGTTTTCCTTTGGAACAATCCTTAGCACCGTCTTTGGAACCCTCCAATACTCCTCCTCCGGTGCTTAGCAGTTAAATGTTTGCACTTCATGTACTCCACCAGACACCTCATCCTGGAGCCTGTTTGTTGGGGGTCAGGGCTGCTTCCTTCCCCCTTCCCTGGCATCTGCAGCGGCTCTGTCTGGGGCCCTGGCAGGGTGCCAGAAACAGCAGCAGCTCTGTCCCAGCACTTACGAGGCCCAGGTGTGGCATGCCCGCCCCCCCCCCCCCCCAACCGCTTTGTTCTCACTGTGTATCACCCAAACACAGAAGGTGGCAGCAGGGGCAGACAGACCCGGGCAGCCGCCCGACACTCGGCTTGGGGCTGGGAGACTCAGACACCTGCGCCACACAGGGGGGGCCCTCCACGGCTTCACGGCTCAATCCGTGAACGCTTTTTCAAATAACTTTTCTAATTAATGAGACTGAGTTGTATTTCCCTCTTTTCTCACTAGTACTGCTTAGTCTAAGACATTCCATAGGCTTTCTATTTTTGCTGAATTTTACTAGAACAGATTATTTCTCCTGAAGAGCCCATATTTTATACTCTGTCTCTTTTCTGAGGTTACAGGTTACAACAATTTTCAATCCAAATCTCTAAAAGGAAAACCCACTATATAGCTTGGAGGACTATCTTTTACAGGAACCACTTTTTTTTTCTGAGGCCATCCCAGAGTTAAAGATTTTTCTTCTGCATGCAGACTGCTAACATCACTGGAGTCACAGGCCTATGAATAAGAGGTGGACTTGATAACACCAACATTGAAATCACAGGGTGAAATTTATATTTTCTGTAAGTAGTTGTTCAAAAAGCTGAGCAAGGGTGACACCAGTCCAGCAAAGTATTTAGAGAATGGCTGGGACTCCTACTGTGCCAGAAGCTAATTAAGGTGAACCAGCTAGTACAAAAATAATTACAGGCAGCACACATAGCTCCTACTTGTCCCTGGAACACACCTATTTTTGTGATCCCATAGAAATTAGGAAAGCAGCATTTATTGCATGATTTTCAGGCTATCTCCTCAGAGCATAATTTTTCATTATGTGGATGATATTTTAGTTTGTGGACAGGATGATTCATGTTTGCAAGATACTACTTGACATCTAATTCTTAGTCAGCATGGGTTGCAGGTGGCCTCTTAGAAAATTCAGTAGATCCCTCCCTGAAAATATTTAGGGTGGATAATAACTGAACAAAATGTGAAACCACAGCAATTAACTTTAAATCCCAATGTCAAAACATTGAATGATTTACAAAAGTTACTAGGAGCAATTAACTGGGTAAGACCCATCCTAGGTTTAGCCACTCATCAAAGTGTTTCTTTGCTCACTTGAAAGCAAACCCTGACTTCCCCATGAATGTTATCTGCAGAAGCTATTTGAGAATTAGATATCATTAGCTCATGAATCTCCACTGCAAAAGCAGACAGAATTCTGCTAGCTTTACCAGTTCACTTGCTTTTATTCCCTACTGCAGCTTACCCCACAGCTTTAATAAGACAATTTAAATGTGACTGTTTTGCCATGAAGAAACATATGACAGCATTTCAAACAGGTACAGCTGTTCAGTGATTCAAGTGTATCTGTTCTTCCTTACTACTTTTAAATTGAAATTGAACTTGATATCAAAACAGTTTAAGTACAGTGATGGACCAGAAAAGTGACTGAAAGTGACACCACTTTATAAAACAGACTTGTCCAATGAGTATTGTGTTATCCGCTCAGTGACTGAGTTTCTAATATTCTTTATTCTTATGGAAGAAGGAAAATGGTGAAGTAAACAGTAGCTCATTCCTTTAGAATCAGCTGAAACCATGATTTTGCAGCTGCTTATATACATGCGTCAGTTTTATACACCCACTGACCTAACAGTTACATGTGCAAAATTCATGACAGTATTATATAATTATGTCCTTGATGTTTTGTCCTTAAATATTTATATCTCATTAGCTTTTGTGAAAAATGAGGTTCACTCTCCTGTAAAAATTTAAAAGTTTAATAAAGGACAATAGGAGATAAAGATAATAAAGCAAAGATTTACAGCTAGGTGCTTGGCATTCAGCCAAGAGTACGCCTGCTATTTCAAAGATGCCCTTTAAATACCTTTCCTATTGCATCAGCCTATTGCATATTCATAAACAATTATGCATATTTAAAAATTTCCCCAAACTAGTGTCCATGTTCCAAGAACTCTTTATCATGGCTCCTCCTCGGGTCTGCCTTTTTAGAGCATGCGCATTTCTTGGCTGTGGTTTTGGTCTGTTCTTATCACCTCCAGTTTGGGCCTTGGTCCACATTTTCCACAGACAGTGAGTGCCGATAACTTGGCATGTTGGCAGCAGGGGTCTCCATCATATGTTCATTGGATGTTATCACAACCAAGCAGGCAGTTTAACACAAGCATACTATATCAGCTATTTCACTACTACGTCTATATTTAGTTAACAACAGAAAAAAAATAATAAAAAAAAGAAACTATATCTTTATAGCGCAGTGCCAGTGCACCCATGAAAATATATTTTTCTCAAATGGCTGCTGTGAGGTGTGACCAGAGACAGAGCAGAGAAGGCTCAAGCTTAGAAATAAAGAAAAAAACTTTATTAACCTACACTATAATAAAAGAAACACACAAAATTCAGAATGAAAACCTTCCGAAACATTC
Source organism: Anomalospiza imberbis (assembly GCF_031753505.1). Classification (NCBI taxonomy): domain Eukaryota; kingdom Metazoa; phylum Chordata; class Aves; order Passeriformes; family Viduidae; genus Anomalospiza; species Anomalospiza imberbis. Next base: position 4,621,846 of record NC_089720.1, read on the forward strand.
CTCCTCCCCCCACCCTATTTCCACCAAAACACAGTAAGACAAAACCTTGCACCCTCGATCAAGTCGCCACCACTCAGATAATCAATTCTCAGTTCATCAAGGGGGAGAGGAGTCTCTCTTGTACCATAGTCCTCCACAGGAAACACAGTTGAAAGCTCCCATGTTTCCATGTCACACATGGCACCGCCCAGAGAAAATCTGCCATTGTGACATCCTCCTTCCATGAACAGTGTTCTCACCACCGTGCATGGACCGAAACTGCTCATAGGGTTTCTTTAAAGATGCTTCGCCAAGTACCAAAGAACAACAGTTTCTCCTTTTTTGGGACAACAGTCCCCCTCATTTTCTCCTCCACTGGGGCCAAGGGTCTTGAGAACAGAGATCATCTTCTTCCCTGAAGACAGAGGGCACCACCACACCCTCCTCAATTTTTCTCTGTTCACTCCACTCCTGCACATGACGTCACTCACTGAAGCAGGCCACTCTGACTCCTGCACTCTTGTCTTGGTTTGAAAAGACAGAAGTCTGTGAAGGAAGGCTAGAGTCTCTCGTGAAATGGAAAAAGGTAAACCCCCCTCCCTCCGAATTACCACAATGTCAAAATAAAAAGGCTCTCAGGCAAAGATATGGGAATGGGAATAACAGTTCTTTACTAGGAAAAAAACCCCTAAATAATAATAATAAAAAAAATGTAATTAGTACAAACAAAACTACTTATAGAGTCAGAAACCTGACACCCTGAGGAGTCAGGGTGTTGGTGATAGTCCAGTTAAGTGGTGGCTGCTCCTCCTGGAGTGGCAGATGAAATGCTGCTGAAGTGGTGGTCTTGTAGAAGGGTGTAGTTCTCTCTGAAGGTCTGGTGATAGAGTAGATGGGCCTGGTCTTCCTCTGGGAATCCAGTGGAGAAGAAGCTGCTCCTTTGGGAATCCAGAGAAGAGGCTGAGATCATGTCCCAAAAAAAAATGCTGATTTTATGCAGGTAGGGATGCTTGGCTCCTCCCTCAGGGTGGAGCATCTCACAATGGGATGATGTAACCCCATCAGTCACACAGTGAGTTATTCAATGGCCCATTAACAGAAGAGATCTCCCCGGAGGGAGACATTGTTCTTGGAAGAGATAAGAAAGCTGCCCACCTCCAAAAGATGACAAATAGAATATATGCTTATCTTACAAGCCAGGACATTATCCACCCCTTATTCTATTTCCATCTGCCCAACAATGAAATCTTACACCCAGTTCTCACTTAAGACCAGGTTTCCCTCTGGTACACAATGGGTTTCCCCATCTTTCTGCATTACCCACCAAGTGTAACCAAGTTCTTGAGCAAAAACAATCCCACGGATGGGTTTGTCTTTGCCTGAGGTGGGATTAATCCAAACAGTTTTTCCTAAAATACCTTTCATATGTACCACAGGGGCTTTATCTCCATCTACTGTGTGCAAGAGTTCTGACTGGGCAGGACCAGCTCGACTGATGGACACTCGGGTGTTGACCATCCAGGTTGGTTTTGCCAGGTTCATTTCCCTGTTTCTAAATGTTCCCCCACCAAGTGCTTTCAGGGTAGTCTTAAGGAGTCCATTGCACCGTTCAACTTTGCCGGCAGCTGGAGCATGATAGGGAATATGATATATCCATTTGATACCATGTTCTCTGGCCCAGGTGTTGATAAGGCTGTTCTTGAAATGGGTGCCGTTGTCAGACTCAATTTTCTCAGGTGTGCCATGTCTCCACAGGACTTGCTTTTCCAGGCCTAAGATGGTGTCAAACCACGACATCCGGGCAGTGGCATGAGGCACAGGGTAGGTCTCCAGCCATCCAGTGGTGGCTTCCACCATGGTCAGCATGTAGCGCTTGCCTTGGCATGTATGAGGCAGTGTGATGTAGTCAGTCTGCCAGGCCTCCCCATACTTGTACTTGGACCACCGCTCACCATACCATAGGGGCTTCACCCACTTGGCCTGTTTGATGGCAGCACACGTCTCACAGTCATGGATAACCTGAGAAATACTGTTCATGGTTAGATCCACCCCCCAGTCTCGTGCCCATTTGTAGGTGGCATCTCTGCCCTGATGACCTGAGGCATCATGAGCCCATTGAGCCATGAACAACTCCCCCTTATGGTGCCAATCTAAGTCTATCTTTGACACCTCTATTCTTGCTGCCTGATCTACCTGCTTGTTGTTTCGGTGTTCCTCGTTAGCCCGACTTTTGGGGACATGGGCATCTACATGATGGACTTTCACAGGTAGTTTCTCCACCCGAGAGGCAATGTCTTTCCATATATCAGCAGCCCAGATTGGTTTTCCTCTATGCTGCCAGTGGGCCTTTCTCCACCTTCCCAGCCAGCCCCACAAAGCATTGGCTACCATCCACAAATCGGTATAAAGGTAGAGCTTTGGCCACTTCTCCCTTTCAGCAATGTCCAGGGCCAGCTGAACGGCCTTGAGTTCAGCGAGTTGGCTCGATCCACCTTCTCCTTCGGTAGCTTGTGCAACATGTCGTGTGGGGCTCCATATGGCTGCTTTCCACTTCCAGTTCATCCCTACGATGCGACAGGAACCGTCAGTGAAAAGAGCGTAGCGTGTTTCCTCTGCTGGTAGTTGGCTATATGGTGGAGCTTCTTCAGCCCTTGTCGCTTGTACCTGCTCCTTGTCATAAGTGAGGCCAAAGTTTTCACCTTCCGGCCAGTTCGTAATTATCTCTAAAATCCCAGGGCGATTTAAGTTTCCAGTACGGGCGCGCTGGGCGATGAGGGCAATCCATTTGCTCCATGTTGTGTCAGTGGCATGGTGGGTAGTAGGAACCTTTTCTCTAAACATCCACCCCAGCACCAGCAGTCGGGGTGCCAGGAGGAGTTGTGCTTCCGTGCCAATCACCTCCGAGGTGGCTTGAACTCCTTCACAGGCAGCCAAGATTTCCTTCTCTGTTGGGGTGTAGTTGGCTTTGGACCCTCTGTAACTTCGGCTCCAGAATCCCAGTGGTCGGCCTCAAGTCTCATCAGGCACCTTCTGCCAAAGGCTCCAGGACAGGCCATTGTTCCCGGCTGCAGAGCAGAGCACATTCTTGACCTCTGGTCCCGTCCTGACTGGGCCAAGGGCTACAGCATGAGCGATCTCCTGCTTGATCTGGGTGAAGGCTTGTTGCTGCTCAGGGCCCCAGTGGAAATCGTTCTTCTTGCGGGTAACCAGGTAGAGAGGGCTCAAAATCTGGCTATACTCAAGAATGTGCATTCTCCAAAAACCTATGGCACGTAGTAAAGCTTGTGTTTCCTTTTTGCTGCTTGGTGGAGACATTGCCGTGATCTTGTTGATGACCTCAGTGGGAATCTGGCACCGTCCATCTTGCCATTTCACTCCCAGGAACAGGATCTCTTGGGCAGGTCCTTTGACTTTGCTTTTCTTGATGGTGAAGCCAGCTTCTAGCAGTATCTGGATGATCCTCTCACCTTTCTCAAACACTTCTGCTGCTGTGCTCCCCCACACAATGATATCATCGATGTATTGCAGGTGTTCTGGAGACTCACCCTCTTCTAGTGCAGTCTGGATCAGTCCATGGCAGCTGGTAGTACTGTGTTTCCACCCCTGGGGCAGTCAGTTCCAGGTGTACTGCACGCCCCTCCAGGTGAAAGCAAACTGAGGCCTGCATTCTGCTGCCAGAGGAATGGAGAAAAATGCAGTAGCAATATCAATAGTGGCATACCACTTTGCTGCCTTGGACTCCAGCTCGTACTGGAGGTCCAGCATGTCCAGCACAGCAGCGCTCAGTGGTGGAGTTACTTCATTTAAGCCACGATAGTTCACAGTCAATATCCATTCTCTGTCAGATTTGCACACAGGCCAGATGGGGCTGTTGAAGGGTGAGTGGGTTTTGCTGACCACCCCTTGGCTCTCTAGCTCCCGAATCATTCTGTGGATGGGGATCATGGCATCTCAATCCGTCTGATACTGCTGGCAGTGCACTGTCGAGGTCGCAATTGGCACGTGTTGCTCTTCCACCTTTAGGAGTCCTACTGCAGATGGGTTTTCTGACAGTCCAGGCAAGGTGTTCAATTGCCTAATGTCTTCTGCCTCTACAGCAGCTATTCCAAAAGCCCATCTGGCTCCCTTTGGGTCTTTGTAATAGCCGTTCTGGAGGAAGTCTATGCCTAGAATACACGGAGCGTCTGGGCCAGTCACTATAGGATGTTTCTTCCACTCCTTCCCAGTCAAGCTCATCTCAGCTTCCACCAGGGTCAATTGCTGCGATCCCCCTGTCACACCAGCAATGGAAACAGGTTCCTCCGCCACATGTCCCAATGGTATCAGAGTACACTGCGCACCAGTATCAACTAAAGCATCATATTTTTGTGGTTCTGATGTGCCAGGCCATCGGATCCACACCGTCCAGAAGATCCAGTTTTCCTGTGCCTCTCCCTGGCTAGAGACAGGGCCCCTCGAACCCTGGTTATTGTTCCTTTCCTGGGCATACATACTAGAGGTTCCTTCAAGGGGATCTGACAGATCGTACCCGACAGCTTGGTCATGGGAGGTTGAGGCTACCTTCACCTTGGTGGAACTCCCCCTGTTAGAGTTTCCCTCCTTGAGTTGGCGCACCCGTGCTGCCAGGACAGAAGTGGGTTTCCCATCCCACCTTCCCATGTCTTCCCCATGGTCACGCAGGAAGAACCACAGATTAGCCCTTGGGGTGTACCCTCTCTCTCTAGCTGGGGAATGTTGGGCTCTGACTTTGGGGCCTGTGACTCGCGCGGGTGCTGCATTAACCTTCCTCATCTCCTCCCTCATCTCCTCTTTGAACTCCTTAATCACAGCTGAGATATGAGCTTGCATTGGGCCATTAATCATACTCTCATAATTCCTAAGTGTGTTGGCAACAGAACCCACTGTCTCTCGGTTAGTGTCAGCATCAGTTGTTGCAATGAAAGTGGTGTACTGAGATGGCCCAAGATTTGCTAGACTCCACAGCATTTGGCCCATGCACCTGACCTTGTCGGGGTCATAATCATGCTGTCCATCCCTCCCAAAGAGTACCTCCAATACTACCACTTCTCTCAGCTGTTGGATCCCTTCCTCAAGGGTCTTCCAGCACATTCTATGATGGTGCTCCTGCATTCCCTCCCTGTGGACAAACCTCTCTCTGACACTCATTAAAAGACGCTCCCAGAGAGAAAGGGAACCTGGCTCCCTTACAAAAATCTGGATCATACCTGAGTCCTGGGGCAAGGGTCCCAAGTTCCTTGCCTCACCACCGTCCAGCTGCACACCTGTACCCATAAGGTCCCAGACCTGGAGTAACCAGGTAGTATAAGCCTCACGCCCTCGTCGCACAATGTCTTTGTGCAGATTACAGAGACTTTCGTACGTCAGGGACTCGGTGATGATCGCAACCTCTGGCTCCCCTGTGGGTTGTGAGGTTCCTCCATTCCTATCCCTATCTGGGTGTGGTAAGTACAACATCTGGGTGCTCTGCTTTCATCTTAGACCTCCTTGTTTCTGCTGGGGCAACTGTTTCTACTGGTTCAGCTGGAACCTGGACAGTTGTAACATCTGTGGGTTCCACCTTACCAGGGGGTCTCCAGGCTTTCCCTGTGCTCAGGGGTGTTGCTAAAAATGCCCATCAGCCATTACCATTGAAAGCTTTGACGGAACTCCGTGATAAGGCTGGAAAGTATGGTCTGTGCTCTGTGGAAGTCATGCAGATGCTTTGAGTGTTTGCTGATGATTTGCTGACACCTTATTATATTCGAAGCTTGGCTCGTGTTCTTTTGTAGCCTGTAGAATATGACCTTTTTGAGTCTAAATGGACTCAGCTGGCAGCTAGAGTAGTGGAGTGAAATGTTGCGGTGGGCCAACAGGATCCCAGACGTGTGATTGGTACTGATGTGCTGCTAGGCACAGGCAATTATGCTGATCCTCAGGGGCAGGCTGGCTTTGCTCCCCTGGTGCTGGATCAGTGCCAGACAACAGGCATGGCAGCATTGATTCAGACCATAGAAGTGGCTGCTCCAAAGAAGTCATTTGTGACTATTGTCCAGGGAGCTGATGAGTCTTGCCTACGATTTGCAGACAGGCTGTCTGCCTCTGTGGAGAAGCAGGTAGGAGATCCTGAGGCAAGGAAGCTTTTGATTAAGCACCTTGCGAGAAGTAATTGCACTGCTGACTGTAGGAGAATCATAGAGGTTCTTCCTGGTGATCCTTCTGTCCCTCAGATGGCAGAGGCTTGTGCAAAGGTAGGCACCTCAGGTCATAAGATGGCTGCCTTGGCTACTGCTGCGCAGCCTGCCGTGGCTACTGCTGTGCAGCCTATCTGGATAATGCCACAGAGTGGGCAGCGATGGCAGGGGAATGCTCAGGCCAGCAAAAAATGGAGAAAGAAGGTACAGCAGGTCACAACTCCCTTGTTTTTGTGTGGTCGGTGTGGAAGGCCAAGCCTTGCTGCAAATGTCTGCAAGGCGAGTGTTCATGCTAATGGCCAGGCTATGCTGGGCTTGGGAAACGGGAAGCAGAGAGCGAAGGAGAGACGCACCCAGACACAAGCTTCTCTTCAAGCCCCAGAACCCATGGAGGTCTGCTTAGCCAGCTTGCAGCCAGCACCCATGGCTCAGCAGGTGTTGATGTCTGCACAGCAGCAGCAGTTGTCATAGATTCTGGCAAAATACACAAGGTTCCCCTGGATGCTGTTGGTCCCTTGGGTGAGGGAATGAGTGCTATCCTTATGGGGAAATCTAGTGCCACCCTTCAGGGCATCATTGTGCATATGGGACTCATTGATGCAGATTTCACAGGAGAGATTTGTGCTATGGTTTCCACACCCACCCCCCCCATCACTATCCCGAAAGGGATACAAATTGCTCAACTTGTGCCTTTTAAGTCTTCTGTTCACAGGACAGTTGATCGGTTGCAAGGTGATGGCGGCATTGGATCCACTGGGCCGCCTCAAGTTCACTGGTCTGCTGTCCTGACTGAAAAACGTCCCGAGATGCTGTGTACCCTGTCCATCCCTGGCACGACGCTGCCAGAGATTCATCTCTGCGAGCTTCTTGACAGCAGCACAGACGTCACAGTTCTCTCCCTTGCCACTTGGCCCCAGAGTGGCCCTTGGATCCGGTGGAGACGCCTATCGCAGGATTGGGAGGAACAGCGCATTGCTACATGAGCCAGCAGCCCGTGATGATCGCGAACTCAGAGGGTCAGACGGCCATGATTTGGCTTCATGTTACTTCAACTAGTGTTAACCTCTGAGGGTGGGATGTTCTGTCCTCGTGGGAGCTGCGCATCGGTACGGATTTTTGATGGGGGCCACTGTGATGAAGGGCACAGAGTGTCCCACGCCTCCTTTACGGTGGCTGGGGGGACAAACCCGTCTGGGAGAACCAGTGGCCTCTCCCTCAAGGCAAATTAGTCGCCCTTCAAAACCTGGTGCAGGAGCAGTTGGACCAGGGTCATCTGCAGCCTTCTACCAGTCCCTGTAACACTCCTGTCTTCTGCATCAAGAAAAAATCTGGGAAATGGAGGTTGTTACAAGACCTCTGAAAGGTCAATGCTGTGATGGAAAGCATGGGGACATTGCAGGTGGGCATGCCATTGCCTACCATGCTTCCCGCAGATTGCCTGATCCTCATTATGGATTTGAAGGATTGTTTTTTTACAATTCCTTTGCATCCTGATGACAGACCAAAATTTGTCTTCTCAGTGCCAGCAATCAACAGTGCTGAGCCCGCAGAGCAATATCACTGGAGATTTTTGCCTCAGGGCATGCAATGTTCTCCTTCTATATGCCAATGGTATGTGGCCCGTGCCTTGTCTGGAGTTTGCAAGCAGTTTCCCATTGCCCATCTCTATCATTATATGGACGACATTTTGGTGGCTGCATCCACCCAGGATGAGCTGCTGAGGATACAGCCTGAGTAGCTCGATGCTTTGCATTCTCATGGGCTGCAGATGGATCCAGAAAAGGTTCAACAACAGCCTCCTTGGAAGTATTTGGGGGTCAAAATTCTGGAACGGACAATCTGACACCAGGAGGTGCAATTTGTGCATTCGGTGAAGACACTGAATGATGCCCAGAAATTGGTAGGTGTCATCACTTGGTTACATCTGTCTCCTCTGTTTGATTTGTTAAAGGGAGACTCTGATTTAAAGTCGCCTCGCACATTGACCCCTGAGGCACGTCAGGTGCTGGAGGAGGTTAAGCAAGCTGTTTCTGCTTGCCAGGTTTATTGCATTGATCCTTCCACTGATGTCACTGTGTTTATTACCACTCCAGATTTGCATCCCACAGGCATCATTGGCCAATGGAGTGACAAATGGTCTGATTCTTTGCACATCCTGGAATGGGTTTTCCTGCCCCATCATCTGCAGAAGACAGCAACTGCATTGTTTGAGCCAATTGCTCGCTTGATAATCAAATGCCAGCTATGGTGTTTGCAATTGATGGGTGTGGATCCTGCAAAGATCATACTCCCAATACAGTGGGAGGATTTTGACTGGAGCTTTGCACACAGTGTGTCCCTGCAAAGTGCTCTGGAAAACTTTTCAGGGCAGATCACTGATCATCTGCCCAGCCACAAGCTACTGCAGGTGGCAAAATTCACACAAATCTCTTTGCGGCCCAAAAATAGTCAGGAGCCAGTGCAAGGACCCACCATCTTCACTGATGGTTCGGGGAAAATAGGAAAGGCCATTGTTACCTGGCGGGATGGATCTGAGTGGCAGGTTCTGGAAGGTCATGAGGATGAGTCAGCCCAATTGGTTGAATTGAGGGCTGCTGTCATGGCATTTGAGAAATTTGCCCCGGAACCTTTCAATTTGGTCACGGATTCTGCTTATGTGGCTGACATCGCACAGCGGTTGAGTTATTCAGTCTTGAAGGAGGTCAGTAATCCTGCCTTGTTTCATTTACTGAAGACCTTGTGGTGCACCATTCAGGCCCAGGTTCATCCCTACTACGTTCTGCATGTAAGGAGTCACACCAGTTTGCCAGGGATTGTAGAGGAAGGTAACGCAAGGCCTGACAAGTCTGCTAACCCAGCGTAGGTAGCACTTCAGCATGACACACTCGCGCAGGCCGAGGCATTGCATGGGTTTTTCCATCAGAATGCACATACCTTGCAGAAGCAGTTTCAGTTGACGTCTACTGAGGCTCGAGACATTGTCAAGTCATGTGACAACTGTCATGCGCTTGCTGCGCCTTTGCCGGCGGAGGTAAACCCCAGAGGTCTTAGGGCCTTGGAGCTTTGGCAGACCGATGTCACCCAGATTGCTGAGTTATGCCGGCTCAAATATGTGCATGTCACTGTGGACACATTCTCCTCTGCAATATGGGCTTCTGCTCACACTGGAGAAAAGGCCTGCAATGTCATTGCCCACTGGAGGCAGGCCTTTGCCGTTCTGGGCATACCTTCTGCTCTGAAAATCGACTATGGTCCTGCTTATGCATCGCAGAAGGTGCAGCAGTTCCTGCAGTTGTGGGGTGTGTTACACACGTTTGGTGTCCCTCATTCTCCATCTGGTCAAGATATTGTAGAACGTGCTAATGGTACTCTGAAGCGGGTTCTTCAAAAACAAAAACAGGGAATGCAATGTGAAACCCCGCACAGTCGGTTGGCAAAAGCTTTGTATACCATCAATCATCTTACTGTGCCGCAGAATTCAAATAACCCTGTCATTTTGAATCATTGCCTTCTGTTGCAGGCTTCGGATGAGACACATCAGCCTCGAGCGAAGGTTCGGGTGCGGAATTTAGTCACCAAACAGGGGGAAGGTCCCTATGACCTTATCGTTTCAGGGTGTGGGAATGCGTGCGTATCCACAGGTACTGGGGTGCACTGGGTACCTTCGAAGTGTGTTCGTCCTGACCTGTGACCACAGAGACAGAATCTGGCCGACAGGCAAAATGGAAACTGTGACCAAACCAAAAGTCATCAAGTGGGTGAATCATTGAGTGATGACTCAGATGCAGACAACACGAGTGATCACTCTGATGATTTCTCCGCAAGTGGACATTGAACATTTTTCAAAATTTTCCCTTTTAACATTGATCATTTTTTTTTTCTTTTTCTTTTTTTTTTTATGGAAAAAGGGTGAGATGTCGCCCTGTTCTTTTGAGAGTTTTAAAGTTCTTCTAACAGTTTCTTATGCCTTCTGATGTTTACATATTTCTATTGCAGTTCTCACAAACTGTTCATATAATAAGTGATTGTTTTGCATTCTTCTATGTGGGTGGAGAGAATTGATGGACTATTGGTTTGACCAGTGTGGTTGGAGAGGTGGTAATTTCACCCTCCAATCCACTGTCACTTTTGCTATTCTATATATAGTGGAGTCAGAAAATAAAGTTTGCCTTTTTTTGGTTCTTTTCTTTCCCCTTTTGCATCTAGAGTCCGTGTGTGAGTTATTTCGTGTCGTAGTGTGACAAACGTGTTTTTCACGGAGGCGTGTACAGCTTTCTAGTGGCTGGAAGCTTTGCATCACTTCTGTAAATGCCTCCCATGCAAAACCACCACAACTAACAATCACAAAAAGTTTTCTTACCATCTGTGAACTGAGCAGGTTTTAAGTGTAGTTTGCCAAGACATACAAAGAGCCTGAATGAGAGATGCGGGACTTCAGGCGTCTCTTCAAAGTGTAATTTATTGTATCCAAGATGTTACAGCAGTCCAGGGTCATGGGTGACAGAACCTGTGCCTACAGCTGTCAGCTCCAGCTGCAGACAGGCCTGAAGACACTTTACTTTTGGTTACAATGCATTATATACTTTTCTTTGCTGAGCAATTTAATTCAGAGGAACCAATCAATACCTTAACTTTTACCTATAGCCGATCATAACTACTATAATTACCATATTCTTGTTACTATTCTCCAATCACTCAAAATTAGTACGGTACAGTTTAACCTAGAAGTTGTTTTTCAGTTTTCTTGCAGTGGAAAATTCAGAGACCTTTTTTCTGCTCTCAACATCGGCGGTCTTGTTTGCCTATGCTATCTTTTTGCTTGGTAAAAACATCTTGTTTGAGGTGGGTTTATCCTTTGTTCTAAGCCATAAAAACCACTTCTAACTAACATACCCTTTGTCTTCTTAGTTATCTAGTAAGACTGGCTCAGCAATTCTTTTCTTCTGTATCAAAACTTGCTTCCATCTCTATTTCATTCTCAGGTTCTACATTCAAAAATCTTTCTGCCAAGCATACATATCCATGAGACTTTCTTGTCAAACTTTCATCCTTCCCAACAATACAATATTGTCATTTTTCTGAGTAAACCTGCACTTTGAAAAATGCTGGTAAACTTATGCTTATACCAGAAAAGTACTGACCATGACCAAGCATTTTTCAATAATGTTTATAGTTAACATAAGCTATTCTCAAAACAAAATTATGTAAAATCACAACGTATTTTGCCACACATTTTAATCTTCCCAGTAAATCCTGTGGAAACTCTACCCTCTACAGTTCTATGTTGCTGCCATTTCATTTACATAAACAGTTGTTTGCTTGCATATTGTTCATTGATATTTAACTACTGACTATATGACAAATTATCAGTAGGTGTCTTGTAATGCTGGAGTCAAAATGAGTTAAATTATGTTGTATCTGAAACTTTTAAAGGGACACTCTCAGCTTTGGATCTAGTCATTGGAGAAGAAGTGAACTCCGAACTCTCTGGCTGCTGCCTTTAACTTCCACTAACTTTTGTCCTCCAGCAACTAATGCTTTTTCAGTGTTGCTATGCAAGTTACTCAAACTTAAGAGTACTAGTGCCTAGAGAGGGCCTTGTGCTTAAAGTAGCCATGTGCACAAATTGAACCTAAAATGTGCTTTTTCCAATGCTTAATCAATAAATTTGTTGTCCAGACAAAATAGTTTAGCTTGTAGTTGATAATGTCCCTTTTAAATATCATATACTGGGAGTTGTGATTTTTGTTTATCTGTCTAGCAATACATAATGCTGTCAGAATGTGTCATTCCTGTGTTGCTAACTGATTCTGTTACCTCAGATACTTCTTTATAATTACTTCAGTAACTTCTGAAAGTTAAAACTCTGACCATCTGGCTTGCTGTGTGACTTTAGTAAAGAAAATTCTCAGCTGACAGTCGATGTATAGGGAGACAGAATGATCTACTTTGAATGGATTTTTTTTTAACCAAGTACACCTGAGAAAACTGTCACCACCCTAAGAGACCTTTGTGCATCTTTCATTAAGATTGATTTACCACTGTTATAAATAACTACGTAGTCGTTGGCTTTCACTATTATGTATTGGCTTTTGATATAGTACAGTTTGTAATCACTTTTAACTGCTTTTGATATAGAATAATTTGTCAGCTTTTTGTGGCCAATGCCCTGGCCCCTGTGTAGCTTGTATCCTCAGAACATGATTTATGGATGATATTTTAGTTTGTGGACAGTGTAATAAGCATATATTATAGTTTTGGCTTTTGCAAAATATTAAAGTGAATGCTATGTGTTGTGCATTATAATGTTAACTTTTGCAGAAGTAGCTGTAGTTGTGAAATAATAACTAATGCTTTTATTTTTGTAACTAACTGACAATAATGAGAATAACTCAGATATGTTTATGAAATAGCTAATGTTGATTTAAAGTACTTGTGGAAATAGCTAAAACCATCTGTGTGGTCAGAAAACATTTAAGGAACAGATGTGATGAAGACCCCTGCCACTGACACTTCGACTATCAATAGCTGTCACCTGCTGAAACCATGGAACAGGGGGCCGTTGGGAGGAAGTGGCACATGACCCTCAAAAAAACAATCCACATTACTGCACGTACTCTAAAAAGGTGGGTCAGGGGTCGAACCAAGCTAAAGAATTCCTGGAACATGTAAATGAGTTCAAAGAAATGTTTGAATATGTATAATCTTTGTGAATATGTATTTGACCAGTGCAATGGAAAAAGTATCTAAAAAGAGTTGTTATGGTTAACTGGCGTACCTCTATGACTATGGACCCATAACTATTATTGTCTCTTTTATCCCTTATTAAACTTTTAGAAATTTTAAAGAGTGAGGTTCATTTCTCACACCACTATCTCTTGATAAAATTCAGATCCCCTTTTGGGGCAAACTTAGAAACCTTTCCTGGGAAAGGTTCTCAAGGTCCTCACTGTGAAACAGGGCTCCCCAGCAATTGCAGACCCTGGGTGATAGTAAAGTATTTAGGCAGTTGATGATGTATCTTTCTATATCACTATCCTTTCTCTTGTGTACTCATAATTACGTGCATTACCTTGCTTATTTTTGCTAGGTGCTAAAGGTGAGCATGTAGTGAGTTTATTGTTTTATTAAATGTATGCTTTTACTTTTGTGTTGCCTTCATGTTCATAGTAAAAGAAGCATGTTATTGTCCTAGGGTGACGTTACAATGCTAAATTAAATCCCCATTCATCTGTTTAGCCCAAAAAAAGTTTTGCACCTTTAAGACTAGTTCCAAGAGCAAAAGAGGGGAGAGAAGAAGCACAGAGTTTGTTATCAGAAACTGCACTTGCTCCCCTGCATCCTTCTCCTAGAGTGTGTTGTCTGCAACACAGACAACGAGAAAGAGCTCTTCTTTGCTTTTTAGTTAGTTTTTAGCTAGCTAAGGCAGAGAAGTTCCCTAGACTGTAGTTTTTCTTTTTCTCTAAAACTGTTTAAACCTACTCTACACTAAAAACCCAAAAGAACACCAACAACTTGCACCTATAGCCCACCAGGGCCTGGCCTGGGCCATGACATTTCCAGCACCGAAGAGACTAATAACAGAGTGAGCCGAGCTGCAACCTACAATAAAAACTTTCTGAGTCTGTCATCTCTTTAGAGCAGTGAGAAGCTTTATTATTTAATATTGTTCATTTTTTGTGCTAGTGAATACTTTGCCTATTAAATAAACAATTTCTTTCCACTTTTCTCCAAAAATATCTTTTCCCAAACCAATTAGAAGAAGAGCCACTTAAATTTACTTTCTAAAAAAAACCCCTTTAAAAGTTTTCTCCCAAATTTACCCTAAACCAAGACAAATAGTTATCAAAAAAAAAAAAAGGGGGGGGGGTGGGGAAATATAGCTCCTCAAGACCAATTAGACAATGCAATATTTGCACTAAATTATTTGAATGCAGATCGTCAGTCTTGATTCCCAGCAGAGCAATACTGCTCTGAAGGTTTGTGTGTGCAGCATCAATTTCCAAAAGTTTTATTTAAGGATCTGCAATGGCAAGGCCCAGCTGATTTACTAACCTGGGGGAGAGGGTTAGCATATGTTTTATTGCCAGCAAGTCCAAAGTGGTTACCTGCTCGTCTGGTAAAACTGTACCATGAGTTGGAAAGACCAGCCCAACAACCCAATTTCCTGGCTTAAGAGACTCTCAATAGTGACGAAGAGGTGCCACACAATCCCAGCCATCAACTGAAATACTTACCCCTGCAGCCCCCTGGAGTTATTAGGCTAGCCCAGATCTGAGAGAGCTTTGGGGGAAATATTTCAGGGTTAAGGCAAAAGATTCCAAAAGAGGCTTTAACCCCTGATGTGGTCCAAGGCATTTATTCCTGGAGGTTTCCAGGGAAGAAAGAGGGAAAGAGAGTGAACAAAGAAGGAACAGGGCATTATCTAGACTCCTGTTCAGGAAGAGATAATTGGCTCCCAGCCAATTGGGTCCATAAAGGAAGGAAGGCTTAGACTAACATGGTTACAGCTACAGGGCTCTCTGGGGGGGGGGGGGGGGGGAAGAAACCATTTCCCAGAGCAATGCAACACCTCCCCCTTTTTTGTTTAACAAGGTTACAAGAAAAACATTAGGTTCATTTTGACACTGAGTGTGGGGTTTTCCCACCACCTACAATTGGTGGGGAAATCAGATTGCTTTAGGTTTGCCAACTCTATGTGGTTGACTTCTGCGGTAGAAGGTATGAGACCTTTGATAGCTTTGAAAATCAAACAATGTATGAACCCGAACGCTATAGTTCCAAAGAAAAGAATAACAAGAAATGACACAATTGTTTTAACTAAAAAAGTCCACCACCCTGTGAATCCCCAGCCCTTGAACAGTTCTTTGACCCCAATCCTCAGATTCTTGCTTCACTTGTCTGATCAGGTTGTTAACGCTTCGAAGGGCAGCATGGGTGTTTGGAGCTTTTGCAGTCAGGTTCATGCAACAGAGTCCTTCAAATTCCTGGCATTCATGTCCATGCAGTAACAAAAGGAAATCTATAGCAGCACGATTTTGAAGCGTGGCCTGTCTGGTAATTTCCTTGTCTTCTAGGAGAGAGCTGTTGGCAGTGGATGTCAAGTTTGCCTGTTTGACCACCCAGCACTCTAGATGGCCCAATTCACCAAGAGCTTTGGCTGCTGCCGACCCATGGAAGGAACAGGGACACAGGAACTCTTTTTGACTTAGCCCAATGAAAAATTTCTGAATTACAATTTGGGTCCAAATTGTCCGCACTCCTCTTTTGAATTTTGTTTGCCGATTTGTTTTTGTGAATCCATTCACCAATTAAAGTTTGGTTGGGTGTCAATACGGACAACCACCCTATGGTACATGGCCCTCCTAAAAGCCAAGACGGAATTCCTGCCCATGCCCGATCCCCACAAATCAAGAACAATCCCTTAGGGAGGCTTTTGGGACTTGAGTGAGATGGATTGTCTGCCACAATATGGCTTATATTATGCTTATATTACCTCTTTGCAGTAAACTCCCCACTATATTGTCTTATGATGTGATACTCGTTAATGTTAGAAGGTTTTGGGAGAATGGAAAAATGTATGCAGTAAGATGCAGGGGAAGAACCCAATAACTAACTCTTGGGGTTCCTGAGCTATCTTGGGCAAACTCCACAACCGCTCCTCTAAGGGGTTCATGATCACAACAGCTTGCTTCTGATGATCTTTGTGTGGTCGGGGTGTGTGTGACTCCGGAATTTTGTTGGACCTATATTTGTCCATACCTGCTGGAAATTCTCCAGCCTGCAATGGAATTCCTACCAGACAGGTGGCCATAGGATTCTTTGCTGCTGCAGTGGACAGACATATGTTTTCCTGCTGAAGTGTCTGTGCCAGGGTCACCCAGACGTTTTGACGTGGCTGAGGGACGATCCATGCAGCTGTCAGACTGTTCAACATTAGCAAGATGACAACTTGGATGGGGTTCAGCACAGGGTTGAGTGGGAGGTAGGTTTTCTCTAGAAGGGAAAAACAAACATTTTAAAAGCCTGTTAAAAGTTTCTATTTCTGCCAGAAGGAATTCACACCTAGGAAAATTCTCTTTCCTCCATCCGGTGGCATCTTCTCTTTGAAGCATTGGCTACTTGCTTCTCATCCCCTTCTGCTTGTGCTGGATTTTTGGGGACAAAAGGTTTCACCCACTTCTGGGGAATCCACCGAGGGCCTGAGGGAGTAGCCACACACACATAGCCATGACACCAGGTCACAAGCTCATAGGGACCCTTGGTTTTCCAAGTTTCTGGATCCCTAATCAAGACTGGTGGATGCTGAGACAATTTGAACTGATTGCCACTGTTAAAATGATGTACCACTGGTGGACTCATGTTTTCAAATGAACAGTTCGGAAAATTGATAGTAAACATGGCTTTGCAGACCTTCTGCTGCGGAGACATCCACACAGTTGAGCTGCTCTGTCTATCCAAGACCTGCTTGAGCATCTGGTGCGCACACTCAACCACAGCTTGACCTGTGGGGGAGTGAGGGATGCCAGCTTTATGTTCCACTCCCCACTGCTGGACAAATTCCAGGAACTCCTTGGACACATACGCTGGGCCGTTATCAGTTTTGATTGTTTTGGGGATCCCCAACACTGAAAAAGCTTGTACTAAATGTTTCTTGGCATGCTCAGACTTTTCTCCTGCATGGGCAGAGGGATACACTGTGCCTGAATATGTGTCAATACTTACATGAACATATTTGAGGCGACCGACACTAGGAATGTGTGTGATGTCTGTCTGCCACACTTCACAGCTGCCAATGCCCCGGGGGTTAACCCCCATGCCCATCGATGGCATGGCCTGGAGCTGGCAGTTGGAACAGGTGGCCACAATGGCTCGAGCCTGACTCTGTGTTAGCTGGAACTGCCGGATCAGACCTGGCACATTTTGATGGCAATGTTGGTGACTCAGCTTTGCCTGTTGGAAGACGTCAGGGAGACGTGCTTTTTCGACTGGCGCAGCAAGGGAGTCTGCTTGGCGATTCCCCTCTGCAATCTCACCTGGCAAATCAGTGTGTGACCTCACATGCATCACATAAAACGGATGCTCTCGGTGAGAAATCAAATAAATTAGCTTTGAGAGCAATCTGAAGAGATGTTCATTCTCTATTTCTTTGAGCACAACCTGCTCCGCTCTGGACACTACTCCCGCCACGTAGGCAGAGTCTGTTACCAAATTAATTGGTTCTGAGAACCTCTCAAAAGCTCTTATCACTGCAGCCAATTCAGCCACTTGGGGGGATCCCTCCACAAACTCAACATCAGCTTCCCAATGCTGAGTCTGTGGATTTCTCCAAGTCATCACCAACTTGTGGGAAGCCCCTGATGTGTCCGTGAACACTGTGAGAGCCTTGAGTGGTCTCCGACTCCTCTTCTCCTGAGGAATTAGGTGGAATTCCTCATTGAACAACTTGTGAGACGGGGCATGGACTGATATTTGTCCCCTGTAGCTGTCCAGAGATAACTGGAGACTGGCACTGCTCTGGAACAAATGCTCAAACATCTCTTTGGTCAATCTCTCAGGAGAGTTCTTTCCCTCCTCAGAAAGTCTGACCGGAAGGTGAATACATGCAAAGTCACAACCCGCCAATTCACACAATCTCACCCTGGCCTTCCCAATCAGCTGAGCTATTAGCTCTTGTGGCTCAGTGGTGGTCTTGGATCTTTGATGGGAGAGGAAGACCCACTCTATAATCAAGAGCGAATCCTTCTGCCCCTCGATCCATTGGAAAATCAAACCATGCAAATGTGGCAGCTTTCCTAGAACAATGAAATGGAAAGGCACATTTGGCTCACACCGATGAGCCTGCCTCTCTGACAAGGCCTTCTGTACCTTTTCGATTGTCGTCTTTGCCTCTGGGGTCACTTCCCTGGAAGAGGCCAGCCCCCTCTCCCCCTTCAATAACTTGAAGAGTTGGTCTAGATCCTCATTTGTGAGGCCTAGCCAGGGTCTTACCCAATTCAAAGACTCACACAAAGAGTGGAGATCTGCTAGTGTTTTGGGATTGCCATCAATTTCCAATTTCTGCGGAACAACGGTCCTTGCAGTGATTTCCAAACCCAGGTATTTCCAAGGTGGCATCCTTTGAACTTTGTCTTCCTGCAACTGAAATCCAGCACAGGTTAAAACCTTAACCACTAGGTCAAGCGTGTGTTGGAGTATAGAGTCATTGGGGGCACACACAAGCACATCATCCATGTAGTGAAGGATGATGGCATCCTTTCTCTCTGTGTGTGCGTACTGGAGACAGTAATGAGGCTACATATTGTTGGCATATGAAAGGCCTCGATTTAAGACCCTAAGGCAAGACCTTCCAGTGATAGCGCTTCATTGGGGCTTCCCGATTGATGGTGGGAACCGAGAATGCAAACCGTGGGGCATCTTCGGGGTGCAATGGAATTTGGAAGAAATAGTCCTTCATATCTAGGACAGCCAATTGTCAATCTTGAGGGAGCATTTGATTTATTAAAGAAATATGGATATTGATCTAGTACCGATATCCAACTGTGACGGACAAAAACTCTCTAACAGTTTAGAGTTAGAAAGTGTATGTTTATTACGACGCCGGGCAGCCTGCAGGATACAAATACACACTGCGCCTTTCAGATGATTACAGAGTCCTTTTATCCATACAAGTATTGACTACCCAAAATACAAATACATATTCAGAATTTTGGTACATCCCATTCCTCACTTCGTATGCTAATAATTTCAAAAGCTATTAAGCACGCGTAGTTTGTTCCTTGAAATGGGTCGGTGGTGCCTTTCATGGGGAAGGGTCCCAAAATGAGGAAGTAAATGAAGTCTTCCTCATTCTGACCTTTCTACCTTTTCAATGTAAATATGACAAATGAACTCTTGGTAGAACTCCCATTCCCTGTCTTCAATTGGCTTCAGAACAGAGGAGGCCCACAATTGTCTTATGTTCCTAAAAGCTATTTGTCAGTTTCTATATTCTTCATTACAAACCCAGCTAACTAAACATTGTGTTGACAAGCAATCAATTATTAGTTAACTACTAACTCTTAACTTCATCGAGGCCTACTCATTTATTTTAATTAACTCTAGTAAGGCTTATCTCCAACTAAAATCTTAACTCCTCTAAAATCTCTAAATTCCTTAAAGTTTATGTTTCACATTGTTGGACTAGTGTTGTGGTTTAACACAGAAGTAAATTTTCTTAGGAAGTTAGTAGTTAAACTAATTAGTAGTTAAGTTTAGATATTGGCACTTGGAGTGACTACTGAAAGTATAGACACGTTTCTGAGAATACAGGGGGTTAAAAGGAAGAACTTCTAGGGGAACTGACTCTCTTTAGTTTTAGTCGTCAGAGAGTGCAGACTCTCCCCTGCCCAGCCACAGGCTGGGTGGGGGAGGGGAAGCCATGAGGCCTGAGAGAGGTAGGCCAAGGGGGGCCGAAAGACTGGAACCAGGCCAGCTCCCGTGGACCGGAAGGGTGGAGAGAAACAGAGATACCTTTGTCCCCCTTGCCCCCCCTTGCCCCCCCCCCACTAGAGGGAAAGAGACAGAGTCCAACAGCACTTGTAAATTTGCCGGCAGAGGAGAAGGAGAAGGGGGGGGGGGGGGGGATATGCCTAGTTGTAGGAGTTGGCATTTTAGGCAGAGATTTCAGCTGTCCGGGGAGTCTAAACTTTTAACCTTGTTATAAATGAAAATTTGTCCAGCCAAATTAAAAATGAAATAAAAATAATTTTATTTATGATTAAAATCTATCTCGCCAGCCACAAGGAAAAAGGCAGTGCTGAGCCGAGGATCGGCGCTGGGTGAGTGACAGACAGGACGCATCACAGCAGAGGTTCCTCTAGACACCCACACCACCCTCTAGACACCCACACCACCCTCTCGGCCCCCAGGCCCCCACGGTTCTCATAGGAAATTTTCCGCCCGAGGCGAGGATTTCAGCCATCCGCCTATACTTTGCATTCAGAGTTCCCCATATTCATAAAGTTCTTTTCTCTAGGCCAAATCCAAACAATCCAAGTCCAGGTGTGGATGATCTTGCTGATGAAGTTACAGGAACTGTGGCTTTCAGATGTTTCAGCCCCAGAGGTTTCCCATTTCAATCTCGAGTCGTTACCAGGATGATCAGCTTCCAGGTGTCCCGGTATCAGTTCCTGGAACAGCCCACCTCCGGGCAAGCCACATGTATTAGAATGTAAATGAGACATTGTTTGGCTTAGGTGGAACCCGAATATGGGTGGCTGGCTGTGGCACTGGCATGTGCTTTTACATTAAACTAAACATTTTATATAGTGAAACATATTTAATATAACAATATTCCAGAGGCGCAAATTATAACCATCTATATCAACCTTATCCTGGGAAATGAAGGCTTTGTAAAATATTGCTCCTCTTCAATTTAAAGTAAAAGAGAAACAGTCTAAGACCTGGAATGTTAAAAAAAGAAATGTTTAAGTGGAAGGAGATAATGAAGTGGCTTGGAACTAGACTTTTCTTGTTAGCCATAGACTAAACCAAATTCTCCTGCAATAGACTACATTTTAGAGGGAATGCAGTAGTGAACCAAGGGACCTGCTTCAGCAACTACCAACACAAGAATAGAGAAAACAGAAAAAAACTGAAGAAGGTGTAGTGATGCCCTCTGTCTTCAAGAAGAAAATGATCTCTCTTCTTAAGACCCTCGGCCCCAGGGGAGGAAGAAAATAGGGGAGACTGTGGTCCCAAGATTAGAAGCGGAACTGTTGTCTCTTTTAGTCCGTAGCAAAGCATCCTTAAAAGAGCCCTATGGGCAGTCTGTCCATGCACAGTAGTGAGAGCACTGTGGCATAGAAAAGAGAGTGTCACACTGGCAGATTTTCTCCGGGCAGTTGCCATGTGTAACATAAAAACACAGGAGGTGGCAACTGTGTTTTCTGGGGTGTCTATGGTGCAAGAGAGCCTTCTCTCTCCTTTAAGGGACTAAGTATTAATTATCTGAAGGGTAACAACTTAATCAAGAATCCTGGGTGGTGTCTCACTGTAGTTTTGTTAGAAATTGAGTAAGAGGAAGAAGAGTGTTTTAGAGGGTCTTCATCCTAAATTTAGTGTGTGTATCTTTTATAGTATTATTAATTTAATAAAGTTTTTTTTTCTTTTGTTATTAAGTTTAGGCCTGCTCTACTCTATTCCTAATCACATCTCACAACAATTATTTAAGAAGGTACATTTTCAGGAGAGCGCTAACATTGTGCCAGTGTCAAACCATAACAACTAGGCATCCCTGGTTGGAGAGGTCCCATGTCCTCTATAATTTTGTTTATTTCTCGGAGATCATGGAGCAACCTTGACTTGTCCTTTCCCAGTTTCTTTATTATAAAGACTGGGAAATTCCAAGGGCTATCTGTCTCTTCTATGTGTCCTTGAGGCAATTGTTCCTCCACGAGCTCCTCAAGCGCCTTGAGCTTCTCTTTACTCAAAGGCCACTGTGCTACCCACCTTGGGATGTTATCCAACCACTTTAACTTGTGGGTAGGGCACTCCACAGCGGCTATTTCCAAAAATCCTGGGGTGTCTTAGGAATGACCAATTGGACTCCCCACTAGGACACGGTGTCTCTCCCCCATAGGGGAGCCTTATAGTCTGCAACGAATTGACGGACACTTGCCAGTTTTCCATCGGGTCCCTCAATTTGCACAACGCTTTTTGAAATCTTTGCCAATGTGGTTCCTCCTATGTCCTGAAGTTTGCCAGCCACAGGTTGCAATTCCCACTGTGATGGCCACATGGTCTTAGGTATTACCGTGATGTCTGTGCCCATGTCTAGGACCCCCTCCACATGGAGGTGCTCTGACCCACAGGCTAGGTTGCATGCCATTGAGGGTTTATTCTCTCCCACCACCTCTGACCAGTAGACTTCCGGTGATTTTCCTTCTGCTGTGATTTCTGCTGGAACGGGAATGGCCTGGGCAAGAATTTGCCCCTTTTCTAGGTAGAATTATGGGTGCATGCAATGTGCCAACAACATAAGGCCTGTTATCTTTCCCTTAGTGGTCATGGGAGCTACCTCGATCTCCAAAGGTGTGTGTGCTGTGTCCCCAATAACAAAATACTCACTGTCCAGTCCCTTGTGGTAAACCATCAGGTCCTGTGAGATGTTTGACAGGTCCACTATAATGACTTCCCAATCAGTAGATCTGAAATGAAAATCTTTGGTAGTCACCAGCCTAAATCGGCCTAGCGGCTGCCAAACCTTGTTAGTTGAACATTTGACATTTTTATTCCCCCCCCCCCCCCCGTGGGTCCCATCCTCCCCCTTTTTTGTTGAGAGAGAGGCATTTGCCCATGTGGGTCCCGCTATATTTATATCTTTGCACGTAGTTGTATTAACAGCAGGCACGCGCTGTAAATTCATTTTTTTTGTTTGTTGAACTTTTTCTGTTTCTGGTTTAGGGGGCAGGTTCTGGTGAAATGTCCTGGTTTCTTGCAATGGAGGCAGATGATGTGCTGCAGCTGGTCTGATGACATTGGTTGCCTCCTTGGACCTGGTACCACAGCTGCCGTAGGCTGTGGGTATGGCAATCCTGTATTTCTGTCAGGAGTACTGAACAGTTCTGCTTTCCTGGAACAGGCTTCTATCATCTGTGAGAGACTAGGTGATGGGTCGAGGGGAAGGCTGAGAATAATTCTATGACAGGTCTCATTAGCATTCCGCTGAGCCATTTCTTTAATCAATTCTGCCTGCACCACTGGATCTTGTACTTGTCTCTCCACTTATGTTCTCAGACGGTCCACAAACTGCAAGAAATTCTCTGAAGGAAACTGTTTAATGTTAACATAACTGCCTTTAACTTCAATTGTTGGTAGCTGATAAAATGTTTTTTTCTGCAACATTACAGATTTTATCTAAAACTGACTTAGATAACACTCGAGTTTGTTTTTCTGGGCAGTGCCAATCACCTTCACCACACAGGTGGTCCTGTGTAGTAGGGTTCCCATCATTGTCATTTGCTTCACCAGTTTGTTGAATCTCCTGTAATAGTGCTGTTAAAGCCCTTTTCCACCTGCCTTCCCACAGATCATACTCTGAGGGAATTAACAAGCATCTAAACAAATCTTTTATATCATTAGGTACCATCTCAGTTGAATTAAAGGTTGCCCTTATCATTCCTTTGAAAATCTCACTCGAGCTCCCAAATTCCCTCTGAATTTTGCAGATTTCCTTCTTATCTTGATAGGATAACGGCTGGCAAGCCCTGGTGCCATTTCTCTTACCAAGATAAGTGACAGGTGCTACCGAGGGTATGCTTTCATCAACATTTTTCTGAGTTGCTAAAAATTCTGCTGCTCTTCCAGTGCCCAGAGAGGCACGGGGTATAACTTCCCCCACCACCTGGGGTCTGGCAAGAGGCAGCTCTGGTCCCCTTGCCGCAGGGCCGCCCCCTCCCCCATTTCCGTGGCTCCGAGAGAGGCACAGTGAGGAAGGATGGGGCTGGACTGCCGAAGGCACAAAGGGATTGGGCAAGGGATATGGAGTGGGGGATGGGATTGGGAGGAAGAAAGGATTATGGGAAGAAGAAGGAAGGACATGGTGTTCTCCATCACTGTCCAACATGTGCTTGGCAGTTCTCAGGGACCCTGCTGAAACATGGGGTTAGAACTAGAAGATATTAATCATAGAAATTAGAAGGTATTGAATAGTAATAGGCATATAAAATAATGGATATTGCTTAGGGCCACATCCTTATGTTACGTGAGAATATACCGTATCCTGGCCTATGGGAAAGGAAGAGACTACGTGCAGAGCAGCAAGGAGAGACCTGATAAGGAGAAGGAATGTATATGGAAAACAGGATACAGGGTGTAAAGACAACTGAAAATGCTCTGGAAACAGATGGATCCTGGCTCCTGGCTTGGACCGTGGCCAAGGAATCAATGGGCATGTGCAAAGCAGTGGGGTCAAAAAGTCAGCCTGAAGAAGACCATTCTTACTTCATCCCTTTTACGACCCCCGAAGCCTGGGACGACCACCAGAGACAGCTGCGCAGGCGCAGAGGACCGACAAGCTGATTAGCATACAGAGCGGAGAGGGAGGGGAGCCAGGAAATGACCCATGGGGAAACTTAATGCATATGTAACACTCCAGGGGATAAAAGAACACGTGTGTAAGCAAGGGGCACGCATGTATTTGGGGAAATGTCCCACATGCATCCGGCCGAATAAACATAACTACTTTAAAACTCACTCTGTCTCTGAGTTTTAGAGTCTGGCTCCGCGTGTCAATTGGCGACCACGAAGGGACTTCTCTGCCAGCCGTGGGACCGGCTCGGGGGCGGACTTCCTAAGGCGCGCCCCAGGATTTCTCTGGAGGAACTCCGCTTCTCGTGTCGCTTACTGCGGGGGCAGAGAACGACCTCCTAACCAGCGGAGAAACAGTAAATATCTTTTAAAAAAGGGGGGGGGGGGGGCCCGTAGTGACCGCTGGTAAGCCGATCAGAGACGTCTGACCGCACAGAGCATGGTCTTGGTTTGGTTTGGACTTGCAAGTAACCGGTAGCTGAAAGGGCAGCTATCGGTAAGGGCCGCTGACCGACGGAAAGGCAGCGGGGGAGGTTTGGTTTGGTTTGGACTTGCAAGTAACCGGTAGCTGAAAGGGCAACTATCAGTAAGGGCCGCTGACCGACGGAAAGGCAGCGGGGGAGGTTTGGTTTGGTTTGGACTTGCAAGTAACCGGTAGCTGAAAGGGCAGCTATCGATAAGGGCCGCTGACTGACGGAAAGGCAGCGGGGGAGGATTCACTGAATCCTTGGTGTATGGTTGCTGTCTGGGTGTGTGATGTGTGTGTGTGAGTTTTGTCCGTCTAGGTGTATGTGAGTTTAGTCTGCTATGTGTATGGGTTTTACACTGTCCAGGTGTGTGTGAGTTCTCTCTGTTTATGTGTGTGAATTTTGCACTGATGTGTGTGTGAGCTTTGTTGCTGTCTGGGCGTATGTGTGAGTTTTAAAGGTTTTGTGTGAAGTAACTCGTGTTTGGGAAACTGTGGCATATTTCTGATGCTTGTGTCAAAAGTTATAATTGTGGCAACTTTGTGTGGACTCTTTGAACTCCTTGCATCGTTTTTGGATATTGCATTTTGTTTGAAGCACTATTGGTGCTGTTTTGATGCTTTTGCTGTGAGTATTAGGTTTGCTTAATGCTGTCTAAGGTTTTGTTGTGAGTATTTTGTGTAAAGTATTTCGTTGTGAGGCCTGCTCTGATAAATGTTGTTCTCAGCTACTGCTATTTGTTTGATGTTTTTGCTGTGAGTATTGTTTTTAGGGTTTGTTTAGTGTACTTTACTAGCCGTGGCAGGACAGCTGGAGGGGATCCTTTTCCCCCAATGGTTTTGGATTTGAACCTTAGGACCCTCTGTTTTGACAAGGGCAATATCTAGAGTGGGAGCTGGTTGAGTGCAGGACCTGCAGGGAGTGGTGGTATTGCCCGTCATGTATGAGACACAATTACTGTGCTCAGTATAAGCTGCAGAGTCAGGAGAATCCAGAGCTAGAAATTTTAAAGGGTGTTTTGTTTTTTTTTAGGATCTATTTAATTCCAGAGATCTGGAGCTAGGAGAAAGGGATTAAGAAAAGACTGTGCAAGAGTGTGAGAAAGATCTGGATAAAAGCCATAAGATAAGAAAATAATGTGATTGGGAGAGAGCAGAGAAATTCCCAAGGCAAGACCTCTGGGCTGCATTTTAGCTAATTGGAAGAAGATTGCAGGCTCGGGGGGTGTCGAGTCCAAACGCACCCTGGTAAAATACTGTAGCCAGTGGTGGCCTTTGTATCATCTGGAAAACGGAGCCAGATGGCCCCCGACTGGGAGCCTAGATTATGATACCTCATTGGAACTAATGCTATTTCTTAGATGTGAGGGTAAGTGGACTGAAGTTTCATATGCAGATATGTTTTTCTCCCTCCGAAATCACCCTGAATGGCAGAGGGATTGTGGGATCAGGGCCCCTTCTGACCCCCTGGTATTAGCCCTAGAAAGGGAAGGCAAAGCTAATAGGAAGCAGCCTAAACAATGCTGTAGCACCTGCTCAATAAGCCAGCGTTGCACACATCGTGATAAGGTTTATCAAGAAGAAACACAAAAGCAGGAGTTGTTGTATTTATTTGTGTCACCCCCTGAGGAGCAAAGGGGACTAAGGGGAGGAACAGGTTCAGCCCCCTTGGAGGAGAGACAGGCTGGACCATTTGCTCCCCCACCCACCTCTGAGTTACAGACTATATCGTATCCACCATTGCCTGAGAGTGATAGTGATGAGAGTGCAGGCAGTCCCATAGCATCTCGGACTAGAAAACAAACAAAGGAAATCATACAAGCCCCTTTAAGGGAAACAATAGGACCTGAGAAGAAAAGGGTGTTGATAAAAGTCCCCTTCTCTACAATTGATTTAGAAGGTTGGGAAAGAGTTGCCAAAAACTATAGAAGTGACCCAATAGGAACAGCTAAAAGGTTAAGATACATGATTAAGCAGCATAACCCAGACTGGTCAGATATTCAGTTATTGTTGGATGCATTGACAGACACAGAAAGACAGCTAGTTTTAAAAGCAGCAGGAGACTTGGCAGAAGGCTTTTGCAAAGCAAAAGAAGTGGATGTTAAGAACTTCTTTCCCCTCCAAGACCCAAAATGGGACCCAAATGATGAGGGGCAAATAAAAAAAGTTACGTCACTACCAAGAATGGATAGCAAAGGGGGTGGAGCGGGCCATCCCCAAGACTATAAATTGGTCAGCTTTATATGCAATTAAACAGAATCCCTCTGAAAGTCCTTCTGAGTTTTTGGATCGCTTAAGAGACACAATGCGTCGTTATACATCATTAGATCCTGAATCAGAGGTAGGGATACAGCAGCTAGCAAGTTTATTTTTAGGGCAATCTAGTCAAGATATCAGGAGGAAACTTCAGAGACTCCAGGGGGGAGAGGAAAGGAAGTTGGAGGTCTTGCTAGAAGAAGCATGGAGGGTTTTCAGCAATCGAGAAGAAGGATATAGGCAAGGAATGAGAAAATTAATGGCTGTAGTAAAAGACAAAAATAAAGGAGGGCAGAGACAAAGACCACCTAGGCAAGGACCACCCCGGTTGGGTAAAAATCAGTGTGCAAATTGCAAAAGACTTGGACACTGGAAAAACGAGTGCCTTGAACGAAAAGGAAATGGGAAAGGGAACCGGGGAAGGGAGGTGGTGGTTGCTCACACAGAAAGTAATTGAAGGGGACCGGGGGACCTTACCCCAGGAGATCCGCTGGTTATAAAAATGAAACTGGGGGAGGAAGGGAAAGAGGTGGAATTCATGGTGGATACAGGAGCAACATTTTCAGTTTTAAACAAAGCTCTGGTGCCAGTAGGGAATGATTATGTCAGGGTCAGGGGAGCAACTGGCCAACCTGAGATAGCATATTTTTGCAAGCCACTCAAATACAAATATGGAAAACAGTGGGGCATCCATAAATTCGTATACATGCCCAATTCCCCAGAATCTCTCCTAGGGAGAGACTTATTGGAGAAACTGGAGGCAACTATTTCATTTAAAAATGGGGAAGTTATTCTGGAGGTGAATGAACAAAAATATGTAGAAGTGCTGAGCTTAATACTGACAACCATTAAGGCTAAAGAAGAAATTAGTGAAGAGATTCTGAATCAAGTCTTCCCGGGAGTATGGGCCTCCAATGTACCAGGGAGGGCAAAAAATGCACCACCAATACAAATCAGGCTCAAGGAAGGAAAACAACAAGTTAGAATTAAGCAGTATCCCTTGAGGAGAGAAGATAGAGAAGGAAAATTTCTTACAGCTGGGGTTATTGAATCTCTACCCTGTGGTAGCCAACCCCTACACCTTGTTGACATGTTTAACACCAGAACTAACTTGGTTCACTGTTTTAGATTTGAAGGATGCTTTCTTTTGCCTCCCTCTCCATGAAACCAGCCAGAAAATTTTTGCATTTGAATGGCAAAATCCCAAAAGTGGACGCAAAACTCAGCTCACATGGACAGTTTTACCACAAGGCTTCAAAAACTCGCCCACCCTGTTTGGAGAACAACTCGCAAAGGATTTGGAATCCTGGGAAGCCCCACCAGGAGAAGGCAAAATGTTGCAGTATGTAGATGACATCCTCATAGCCACCCCCACAGAAGAAGGGTACGTGGCTTGGACGGTAAGCCTTTTAAACTTTTTGGGGCTCCAGGGATATAGGGTGTCAAAGAAAAAGGCTCAGGTGGTAAAACAGAAGGTGATCTACCTGGGGTATGAAATCAGTGCTGGACAACGGACTTTGGGGAAAGAACGCATAGAATCAATATGCCAAACCCCAAAACCTCAGACGATAAAGGAACTGAGAACATTCCTGGGTATGACAGGATGGTGCAGACTATGGATATACAACTACGGATTGCTCGTGAAACCTCTGTATTCACTCATTGCAAATGGAAGCAGAGACCTTCAGTGGACAAAAGAAACCACACAGGCCTTTGGTCAGCTGAAAAAGGCCCTCATGTCAGCTCCAGCTCTAGGACTTCCAGACGTGAGTAAACCATTCTTTCTCTTCTCTCATGAGAAACAGGGAATTGCCCTGGGAATACTGGCACAGGACCTGGGCCCATACAGAAGGGCAGTTGCTTACCTTTCTAAACAGCTAGATGCAGCAGCGAAAGGATGGCCAGGTTGCCTCAGAGCAGTGGCCGCAGTTGTACTGAACATTCAGGAAGCCCGTAAGTTCACCCTGGGCCAGAAGATGACTGTGCTAGTGTCTCATACAGTATCCTCAGTCCTAGAAACCAAGGGTGGCCACTGGCTCTCCCCACAACGATTTCTGAAATACCAAGCTATCATGGTAGAACAAGATGATGTTGAGATAGTGGTAACTAACATTGTCAACCCAGCTTCCTTTCTCAGTAGGAACCAAGGAGAACCAATTCATCACGATTGCCTGGAGACCATCGAAGCCACTTATTCCAGCCACTCAGACCTGAAGGACACCCCTCTAGATGATGCGGAAACCTGGTTCACTGATGGAAGCAGCTACGTCATCAATGGAAAGCGACATGCTGGGTATGCAGTTACCACATCAAGGGATCTAATCGAATCAGGACCATTACCAGCAGGTACCTCCGCACAGAAGGCAGAAATAATTGCCCTGACTCGGGCATTAGAGTTATCAAAGGGAAAAAGAATAAACATTTCTACAGATTCAAGATATGCATTTGGAGTGGTGCATGCCCATGGGGCTATCTGGAGAGAAAGAGGACTATTAAACTCACAGGGAAAGAACATTAAACATGCGCAAGAGATACTACAACTATTGGAAGCAGTCCAACTGCCTGAAAAGGTGGCAATCATGCACATTAAAGCACATCAAAAAGGAAACTCAGAATTGGAGGAGGGAAACGAGCTGGCGGACAGAGAGGCAAAAGAAGCAGCAAAAGGTGAGGTAACAGTGGAGGGACCCTTAATTCCTGATGGCCAAATCTCCCTAGAAGGTAAGCCAGTGTATGATAAGAAGGACAGAAAGCTAATTGAAGATGAAAAGGGAGCGTATAACCAAGAGGGATGGGCTGTTACAGCAGAAAAGAAACTAGTTATCCCCTCCCATTTATTATGGTCATTAGTAAAAGAGGAACATCAGAAAACACACTGGGGAATTGATGCCCTGCATAACTACTTGACTGGAAAAATCATTGCTAGGAACTTATATGCCACTGTCACTCAGGTAGCCAGGCAGTGTGAACTTTGCCTCCAGACTAACCCTAAGAATACCCCTAAACCAAAACTTGGCCAAATTGGAAAGGGCCATGGACCTGGTCAGCAGTGGCAAATTGATTTTTCAGAATTGCCAAGAAAAGGGGGGTATCGATATTTGTTGGTACTAACAGATACCTTTTCAGGATGGCCAGAGGCTTTCCCCACCAGGACTGCAAAAGCTCGGGAGGCAACCAAGGTGCTGTTACAAGAAATAATACCACGCTTTGGAGTTCCAGCCACAATATCCTCAGACAGGGGACCTCATTTTATTTCTAAAATAGTACAACAGGTCAGTCAGCTTCTGGGCATAGATTGGGAACTTCACACACCATATTGCCCCCAGTCAAGTGGCCAAGTTGAAAAAATGAATCATTTGATTAAGCAACAAATTGTGAGACTAGGGCAAGAAGTTAATTTGCCTTGGCCCTAGTCTCTCCCACTAGCATTGTTGCGACTCCGAACTAAGCCCAGAACCAAAACAAAGCTGAGCCCCTTTGAAATGCTCTATGGGAGACCATATGGTGTACAGAAAGGAATATCCACCCAAATTGGGGAAGAAAGGCTGGCTGTTTACATGGTGGCCTTAGGTAAGCAGCTCAGAGAAATTGAAAAACACGTGGCTGGAACTCAGAGCAGAGGGCTAGATGGACCAGTGCATGACATACAGCCTGGGGATTATGTGTATGTCAAGTCTCTTACAGAAAAGACCTTGGAGCCGCAGTGGGAAGGACCGTTCCAAGTGCTTCTCACCACTTTCACTGCGATTAAGATCCAAGAGCAGAACAACTGGATTCACCACTCTTGAGTAAAGAAAGCTCCTGAGGCCCCTTGGAAAGTAACATCGAGTGATAATGAACTGAAACTAAAATTCACTCGAACAAAATGAGTATATTGTGGTCGGGGGTGTTTAGCAATTTAGGTTGCAAAAGTCTAATCAGGAGAATTGTTTTGTTAGCAACCCTAATCACAATCCTAGAACTAAAACCCACCTCTAGCCAGAGTAATGCTGAATGGCCTTGGTCCCAAGCCTTTACTTGTTACACTGGATCCATGGGAAAATACTCTGACATAAAAAGTCTGAATCTATCAACTGTAGTCATGCACAGAAACCAAGCATACAAAAGACAAGAGTGGCAGAGACAAAGAATATGGTCACTTCAAGGAACCATAGGAGAAGAAATTAGGATAGGGTGTCGGATGATCAATGGAACCGATCATAGGAGAGCAACCCAAATTAGTGTTTTAACATCTCCCACGGACGGAAACTGGGAGGTTTGTAGTCGTTCAAGTGAAATAGACTGTTGGTGTAACTTTACATTAATACAGACTGTTGAGGTAGTTTGTCTCTGGGCCCGGGATACCATTGGGCTCTCCTTCAAGTTTAAAATAAATGCCACAACTGAGCCCATGACCCCAGCCCAAACCCAAATCACACCTCTTGGGCCTGGACCTGAAATTTACAACATCGGCCCATATGTAATAAGAAATACAGGCCAACAGCAGTTATTGTTTAACCCAGAATGGTCTCTTAAGCGTGTTGAATTACTAATGCAAACTAACATCTCTGAAATTCAACCAGTCTGCTCTCCCTTTTTAAAAATGTCCTTTGAGGGTTGGATGACCTGGCTGCAGAAACAAGCATATACTGGAAGCAGAATGCGAAGAGATCTGACTGGAATATTAGGGACAGGGCTGGGAGTCCTAAACGGAATTTATTCTGAAATATTAATGAACAAATTGGCCACTGCAACAAGTGATTTAACTAAATTAAAACAACCTTTACAGTCATCTTTGTTAGCATTGGGAACCAGTCAGTGGCAGGTCTCGAGAATACTGCCAAGGTTGAAAAAGGCAGAGGACCAAGACCATGGGTCAATCATAGATGCACTTGCTGTGGTTCAGGATAATGTGTCTCTGGCCTTTAGCTGTATACAGGCACAATTATGGTTGCAATCAACAGCTGCCTCAATTATAAGGGAAGGAAGCGAAGGAGCCTTTCCAATTGAGATTCGAAAGGCCGTGTGGGACAGTGCTACGGATTTTGAGAAGAAATTTCAGTCTTGGTGGACTTTGGTAAACTTTACCTATGACTCGACTGACAACGTAGTTACTGCCTTTGTGCTCACCATACGCAATGCCACAGTTTATGTTATTCATCCTATTATAGCACTGGGACTGAATCATGAGCAGTCAGTGCTCTACCCTTCAGAGCACAGGGCATGGGCACGGAGAGTGGGTGAAAAATGGCAAACTGTGAATCTAGAATCTTGCGTTACCCGGGAACAACAGGGGTTCATTTGTGAGAGTAACACAATCGATGCTCAAGATATATGTCTTGATACTGAACAAGGTGTTTGTCACTTTGAGATTCATCCGGATACGAATCAAAGGACTGTACTTGTATATATTGGTCAAGGTTGTGTATGTTTGAGAACTGCGTGCACTTTTATAGAAATAGATAAGGGTAATGTAACTTTGCTCGGTAAGAATTATCTTAACTTTTGTATTTGTAACTTTGTTAGGATTTCAGGGTGTGACTTTCTGTATTTGGCACCAGTTGTGTCTCATCAGCTAATTAATGCCAACAATAAGATGTACCACAGGTTGTCACCCACGCCTATTGGAATGAACCTCACTTTAATTAGACAATTAATCAAACATCAGGACCTTGTCAAAATTCTAGAGAATATTCAAAAAACTGGGGAGAAAACCTTAATTACTGTCCATCATGACATAAAAGAAATAAGCAAGGTTCTGCAAAGAGTGAAACAGGATGCAAGTCACAGTTGGTGGGATTCACTTTTTGGATGGTCACCCACTGCAACTGGAATCCTAAATGCATTATGTCACCCCATTATTGTTTTACTAATATTAGAAGGTATAAGTTTAACACTATCCTTTGTGATACTCATTTGGAATTGCAAATTGCTACAACGAATAACAATACTAACCTCTTTATCCCAGATACATGGTAAAGCATTGGGAGACACATATCGTAGAGATTGGAGCTTGTACTAAGTAAAAGAATTTACTATTTTGCTGAAAAGGGGGGACTGAAACATGGGGTTAGAACTAGAAGATATTAATCATAGAAATTAGAAGGTATTGAATAGTAATAGGCATATAAAATAATGGATATTGCTTAGGGCCACATCCTTATGTTACGTGAGAATATACCGTATCCTGGCCTATGGGAAAGGAAGAGACTACGTGCAGAGCAGCAAGGAGAGACCTGATAAGGAGAAGGAATGTATATGGAAAACAGGATACAGGGTGTAAAGACAACTGAAAATGCTCTGGAAACAGATGGATCCTGGCTCCTGGCTTGGACCGTGGCCAAGGAATCAATGGGCATGTGCAAAGCAGTGGGGTCGAAAAGTCAGCCTGAAGAAGACCATTCTTACTTCATCCCTTTTACGACCCCCGAAGCCTGGGACGACCACCAGAGACAGCTGCGCAGGCGCAGAGGACCGACAAGCTGATTAGCATACAGAGCGGAGAGGGAGGGGAGCCAGGAAATGACCCATGAGGAAACTTAATGCATATGTAACACTCCAGGGGATAAAAGAACACGTGTGTAAGCAAGGGGCACGCATGTATTTGGGGAAATGTCCCACATGCGTCCGGCCGAATAAACATACCTACTTTAAAACTCACTCTGTCTCTGAGTTTTAGAGTCTAGCTCCGCGTGTCAGTGGAGCCGAGCTCCGTCGCTGCAGGGCTTGCAGGGGAGGGGAGAGAGCAGTCTCTCAGGGAGTCGCGACAACCCGAGAGTAGCACGGGGCTGGCAGGGGAGACCATTGGGGTTAGTGAAGCGGCGTCTGTGCTGACGGGCGCGGAGGGGCGCACTGGGGATACTCGCACGACTGATACTTCGGCGGCAGGTTCTGGCCAGCCGCCTGAGACAGCGGCGGGCGACGAACCGAGCGGCGCCAGGAGGAAGGCGGCGGGAAGACCGAGCCGTGCAGAGCCGTGGGTCGCGGGACGTGCGGACATGGCCGGAGCACGCGCCGTAGCATCCGCGCCGCCAGCAGATCGCAGGCGCGCGTTGGTGACGTCAGACCGGGAAAAAGATGCGGGGAAAATACTGTCCTGTCTCGTTGATGCACTGGAAGCCCTGGCGGGGCGGGACGTGGCCACGGGACCCGGGGGGGTCAGTTCCGAGGAGGAAGGCGGCGGGACGGACCCAGAATGGGATCGAGGCGACGTCAGTGTCAGCGAGGGGGAGGAGGAAGGCGTTCCTGAGGGCGTGGTTACGCCGGAATGAGCAGAGGTGGGGCGTGGCCACGAGGGGGGCGTTCCTTTCCACACCCCAGTGACATCGCGGGCAAAGACGAGGCGTGGTGTGGGCGTAGACGTGTCTCAAGGCACCACCCAGTCCCGGTTGCCACGGGAGGCAGCAAGACCACGGACAACAGCGCCACCTGGTGACAGGACGTCAGTGTTACAAGCAGTCAGATCCAGCCGAGCAGGCAACAGCGCTACCCAGTGGCAGAACTGCAACATCGCAGCAAACATTACAACAGTATTTCCCGATTTCTTACAAAAGGAAAACTACTTCAGAAAAAGTGTGTCCTCTGCAGCAAATGGAACAATCGTCAACTTCTGAAAGTGATGAAGCTCAGGCAGTTCTACTGAAGAGCAGAAACAGGATGACATAATACGTATCACAACTTCAAAGTGTCTTCCAGCCTGGATGTTTTCAACGTCAAAAACTGCTGGCTCATATCGCCAGAGACAGTCAACCCGAAAATCAAGGGATGCTCTGAGACAGTCTCTTTTGCAATATCTTGATGCAGCTTTGAAGTCTCGTCCAAATTTGTCAAGTCTGATCTCAGGGGATGTCGTGAGACAGCTTCTTTTATATTATATTGATTCAGTCCTAAAGTCTCGTCCGGATTTGGCGATTCAACTTTCACTGACTTTTCATCCAATGCAAAGCAGCAATGCTTTGCCTTCAGCTGCAGATATTCCTACTGCTCCTTGTCCAAGATCAAGGAAAACATTAAAACTGTCAACATTTTTTGAAGATGCAACAGATGCAATCCAACAAAGTATGGAAATGCCACTGATGCCTGCAAATCCCAGGATGAAACAGGTTGCTGTACCACAGCAAGAACAACAGTTAACTCCACTTTTCAACCAGATATTTAAGGAATTACAAATACCTAGATCACTTCCAATGACAAATTGGACGGAAATCCAGAAAAAGGCTTTAAGAGAGAAGGATTTCCACATGACTCGTATAAGGGACATTGCTATGCCTGTAAATTATGATGCACAGGGACAAAATCCAAGATGGGAATGATTGGAACATGAAGTTGTCAAAGACCTGATCAAAGAGATAAGAGATAGTGGTCTTGGATCTTCATATTTCAAACAACTGCTAAAAAGTACTTTTAATATATATATGATTTGACACCGTATGATATCAGATCTCTCATTGCAATGATTCTCACTGATACACAAATTATCGTGTGGGACACAAAATGAAGAAGAGCTCTTGTTGAGCTGAGAACCAGATACCAGGGCAGACCAAATGCAGCTCTCACTGTGGCACAATTGGCAGGTGATCCTCCAGATGATAATCCAGCTCAACAAGCAGCGTGACTTCCACGAGAGGTGCTGAGTGACATCAAAGAGGCTGCAAGGAAAGCAATCATACAGATTGTACCGGCAGGAATTCAGGATACCATTTATACAGACATTAGGCAAGGTCCTTCTGAACCTTTTTCCTCATTCACTGACCGCCTCACACAAGCAGTGGACAGACAAGTAACTGAGGAGGCAGTGAAACCACACTTGCTCCAAAGCCTTGCTCTTGCAAACTCCAACCCAGAATGCAGGCGAGTCTTCAATGCAATGCCAGGCCAACCTTCACTGGTGGAGATGGTAGAAGCGTGTAGCAAGGTGGTAACACCTCAAAATGTTGCATCCATCTTTGGAGAACAGATGGGGAAACTCATCCAAGCACAAAATGAGAGCTTCAAGGCACAAAATGAGAGCTTCAAAGAGGTCCTCTCAACACTTCAAAAGAAAAGCAAATCAGAGGGACAGTGCTACAAGTGTGGGGCCCATGGACATTTCAAGAGAAATTGCCTAAAACTTGTGAAGACTGGACAGTCAATAGACATTTGTCAAAGATGCAGAAGAGGGAAGCATCTCCCAAGTGAATACTATTCGCAAACAGACATAGACAGAAGACCTTTACCTCATCCAGGAAACTCAAAAAAGAGCGTGAATCGTCAGCACACGACAACACAAGTTATGGCGATGACTCAGACTCAGATTCCACAAACAGGACAACCATTGGAGAGCATCAAACAGACTCTCTCAGCAGGACAATCAGCAGGATCCCCAATGATCCAGAATTATTGCCACCAGGAGCACAATGCATCCTGGCAGCTTCCAAAATGACATGCTTCATGGATGAAAATCATGCAGTGATACACACAGGTGTCACTGGAACAACCTCAAAGAGACAAGACTTTTTAATAATAGGCAAAGATAGAAGCAGCATCCTTGGACTTATCATTTATCCTTCTATAATTTCAGCAAATCGCAGCGAAGAGCTGACTGTTTTAGCTAAGCCTCTTCGACCAACATTGATCGTTCCGGAAAATACTCCAATAGCTAAAGCTATTGCTCTACCACCTCATGTAATGGAACAAGTTATGCCAGTGTTTGATTATCAGGACTTTCCTTCTGGCGACCATGTGGAAGTTCATGCTTCCTGGGTGAAGCACATAGGACAAGATCGACCCATCGTTGCCTGTCAATTGACCTATGGCGAAAGATCAATCATCATCCAAGGGATGCTCGACACAGGAGCCAATGTTACAGTGATATCATATATCTTTTGGCCCCAGGAATGGAAGTTAATTGCACCCTTGGATCCTCTCTCAAGCATAGGAGGAAGCTCCATATGTCTGCAGAGTGCAAATGCAATTGTCGTCTCAGGACCAGGAGGGAAAACAGCAATCATTCGCCCTTTTGTTGTGGAAAAGCCCATCACAGTTTGGGGAAGAGACCTCTTGGCACAATGGGGCGTGAAACTGGAAGTGGATTTTTAGTCGGGGTCACTGCGGCGCTCACCACTCTGAAACTGACCTGGAAGACAGACAATCCTGTCTGGGTGGATCAGTGGCCCCTTGAGCAAAAGAAATTGAGTGCTCTGAAAAACTTGGTCAAAGAACAACTTGAAAAGGGACACATCAAGCCTATGAACAGCCCCTGGAACTCTCCAGTGTTTGTCATTTGCAAAAAGGCTTCAGACTCATGGAGACTGCTTCATGACCTCAGGAAAATCAACGAAGTCCTTGAGGACATGGGACCGCTTCAGTTGGGACTTCCCTCTCTCTCAATGATTCTGAGAGATTGGCCGCTTGTGGTCATTGATCTCAAGGATTGTTTTTTCAGCATTCCAGCATTCCACTCCATCCAGATGATGCTCCTCGACTTGCATTTTCCATCCCAAGCATTAACAGACAAGAGCCTCTGCAAAGATACCATTGGACCGTTCTTCCGCAAGGCCTCAAGAATTCACCAAGCATCTGCCAATGGTACGTGGCTCGAGCTTTGTCTCCAGCACAAGAAAAATATCCGGGAGCAAAAATTATTCATTATATGGATGATTTGCTCATTGCAGCACCAACGCAACAAGAACTGCAAAAAGTTCGTGACTGTGTGATTGCAGAAGTGCGAAAGGCAGGATTGGAAATTAGCGCTTCAAAAATTCAGGAAATTGCACCATGGAAGTACTTGGGATGGAAGATCACAGAGCAGACCATCGGACCTCAAAAAATAGAAATCAATTCAGAGATCAACAACCTGCAGGATTTACAACAACTTCTAGGAGAAATCAACTGGATGAGGCCAATTTTGGGAATCACGAATGACGATCTTGAATCATTGTTCAAACTTCTGAGAAGAGACAACAATATTAAATCTCCCAGAACTCTCACACCAGAAGCACAGAAGACCCTTGAAAAGATTGCAGACATCATTCAACAAAAACAAGCACATCATTTTGTGACCTTTCTGCCCTTTTATCTAGCAGTGTTGGGGGAGAAAATACAGTTGTATGGCTTGATTTTTCAATGGGACTAATCTCAAAGAGATCCTCTCTTGATCATAGAGTGGATTTTTTTATCTTATAGATCACCAAAGACAATTCTCACGGACCTGGAGATGACAGCTCAAATTATTATAAAGGCAAGGACACAGTTGCTGACAATGGCAGGCAAAGACTTCTCAACAATCTACCTTTGAAAAAACAATATTTTGACTGGGTATAACAGAAATCAAAAGATTTACAAATTGCATTGTTAGAATACCCAAGTGTTTGCTCAATTCACCTTCCAAAACATAGATTATTAAACGCAAAAGTAAGTTTCAGGGAAAAGCCAAAAATAAGTGAGGAACCATTGGATGCGATAACTGTGTTTACCGATGGTTCAGGAAAAACTCACAAGTCAGTCATCACGTGGCAAAACTCAGATTCAGAGGAATGGGAATCAAACGTAAAAATTGTACAGGGTTCACCACAAATTGTAGAACTGGCAGCAGTGACCAGAGCTTTTGAAATATTTCAACAACCCTTCAATTTGATCACAGATTCAGCTTATGTTGCAAATGTGGTCAAAAGACTGGAAGGTTCACTTTTGAGAGAAACAAACAATGATATTTTGTATTCATATTTACTATGCATGGAAACATTACTAGAGAACAGAAAACATAAATATTTTGTAGCCCACATTAGAGCACATTCCTCTCTTCCAGGGTTTTTGGCAAAGGAAACGCCCATGCAGACAGATTAACTATGCCCATTTCACAGACTTTGCCAGACATTTTTGAGCACTGATGGAATCCTTTCACATTTCCAAAAGCCAAGCCAGGGAAATCATTAATGCTTGTCCAGACTGTCAGCTTGTGCAACCACCTGCATCTACAGGACTTGTCAATCCAAGAGGATTGCAAAGCCTCCAGTTGTGGCAAACTGACGTCACAAAATATCCATCTTTTGGGAAGCTCAAAAATGTACATGTCTCAGTTGACACCTTTTCGGGAGCAATTTTTGCATCATTGCACCCAGGGGAAACCGCACAACATTCCTGTTGACATTTTTTACAAGCATTTGCATCATTGGGAGTGCCTCAAGGAATAAAAACAGACAATGTTCCAACTTATATAGGGAAGGTGCTTGACAAGTTTTTGAAAAAATGGGGAGTCAGACACACTTCTGGTATTCCCCACTCTCCCACAAGTCAAGCAATCATTGAAAGAACACATCTGGTATTCCCCACTCTCCCACAAGTCAAGCAATCATTGAAAGAACACATCACACCCTGAAATCCCTTTTGGATAAACAGAAAAGGGGGGAGGCAGAGTCAACGCCTCATATGCGGTTGAACAAGGCTTTGTATGTGCTGAATTTTCTAAATGGCTCCTTTTCAGAGCCCACTCCACCAATTTTTAGGCATTTTTCAAACAGTACACAGGCAAAACTAAGGGAGAATCCTTTAGTTTTGATCAAAAATCCAGAATCGGGGCAAATTGAAGGGCCTTTCAAATTAATAACTTGGGGCAAGGGTTTTTGCTTGTGTCTCCACAGGGCGAGGACCGAAGTGGGTTTCGGCAAGATATGTGAAACCCTATCGGACTCAGACGCAAGCAGACACTGAATCTGAAAACAAAGAGGCGAGCACACAGACGTGAGCAGACGTCCACGAACATCTCTTCAATCAAGAATTTTGGGACTTGGGTGTCATTGCATTGCAATGTCAAAATGTTGCTTTTGTGTTTCATTCTTTTGTCAATTGC
The DNA here is from genome assembly GCF_031753505.1 of Anomalospiza imberbis. Classification (NCBI taxonomy): domain Eukaryota; kingdom Metazoa; phylum Chordata; class Aves; order Passeriformes; family Viduidae; genus Anomalospiza; species Anomalospiza imberbis. Next base: position 4,661,615 of record NC_089720.1, read on the forward strand.
CTTAGGCAATTACATTGCCTTGGGTAATTCGGCAGACATGCCCATGGTCCAACCAAAAGAAAATGTTTGGAAAACTTTGGCCAATGCAGCAGGTTTGGACACCATCTGCTTGACACATTCAAGACTGAGAAAACCATTTTCAACATTTCTGGTGGGTTTGCCAGTTAGTGAATGGCCAATTCCGAAGAACATCCCTCCAAAGGTTTCGCAGGTCATTTCAAATCCTGTGGACGGATGGGAGGTTTGGACACAATTTCTCCTAGTGGCTCCTTTTGAGCCTCAGGAATTGGAAATTCTTGGTTCAGTGAAAATGAATTTTTGTATAGAATTTGGCATTTTAGGAGTGATGCAAAAAAACCCCAAAATTATAGATGTCACCCCAAACCATTTCATTTATAGAAATACCTCTTCTTGGTGTAAATACACCAAGGTGTCAAACAGACCATTCCACCAAGTTCCAGTGCAGTTGCCACAAGGAATCTTTTTCATTTGTGGGGACAGGATTTGGCCTGCTATCCCTGCGAATGTCACAGGCAGTCCATGCAGCACTGGAAGACTTTCACTGCTAACACCCGGTTTGACAATCTTGAGAGAGACAAAATGTAGGGGGAAAAGAAATATTAAAAAATATGACCTAAATTGTGATGATAGTGTTCATACATGGAACAAGGCTCAAAGAATTGTGGCTGCAATATTCTCGCCACAAACCGTGTCAGGGGTAGCCTTGACTCAATTGGACCGAATGGGGTGCTGGTTGAGCAAACACGCTCGTGCCATCTCTCCTGCACTGAGTGACATGTTTGTTATATTGTGTTTTTATATCTTTGTAACAGTTCTGTAATGGTTTGCCCCTTCACCCCCCATTTTCTCCCAATGGTTCCACCCTGAGCTCTCCCGCCCTTCCTCCAATGCTACCCCTCCCTGGTGCCTTGTCCATCACACAGCTCCTAATCCCACCCTCCCAAATTTTTCCACCTTGGGCATCGAGTGAGTGGACAAAGGCCAGGGGTCTCTCCCTTAACCCTCCTCCATTGGTTTGTGTTTCTGTCTGTCCTCCTGCCTTCCACTCCCCTGAACTCCCCCATTGGGCGTTGGGTGTCCTTCCCCCTTGTCTCCGCCCCGGTACTTAAGGTGATTACGAAAGCCATGTGACTCACTTTCGGCCGCAGGGACATGGAACTCAGAGCTCCCCGGAGCTTACAATAAACCTGAGACTTTTCCCGGCCGTGAGTCGACTCCCTCATTACCTTCTCAGACGCCGCCTCTCCTCCATACAAGGCAGACAGCGAAGCGCTCTGTCTTAGCCGCTCCCCGAATCTGCCACGAGACACAGGGGAGTGTCCCTCGCTGCTGACCGTGCTTCTGCCGGGCAGGCGAAGCCAGGGGGCTTCAGAGTGAGCACAGTGGCACATGTTAACGGATGTCAACAGTTTAAGACGAGCAACTCTTCAAAACAGAGCAGCAATCGATTATTTATTACTGACACATGGGCATGGGTGTGAAGAATTTGAAGGAATGTGTTGCATGAACTTGTCAGATCATTCAAAATCGATTCATGAAAATAGAAAGCAATTGCAAGAAGGTGTTGACAAACTTGGAGATGTTACTGGGTCTTGGTTGAATGATGTGTTTGATTTTTTTGACCTCTCACCACTGTGGAGGGAACTTTGAAAATGGCTTTTTATGTTTTAGTAGGGCTTGTAATTCTTCTGCTTATTTTGCCATTCCTTTTTCAATGCATACGGCGGGCCATGAACAGAGCTGCCAGAGAGGTGTTTTTGGTGCAACGAGAAAGGGGAGATATCGGAGTCCAGAACATCCCTTTGGCTGCTCTGGATGCCTCGAGACCCTGGCAGGGGGCTCAGGGACCTTGGCAGCAAGTCAAAAACACCTGTGGCTTTGATTTTAGCCCATGGGAGAGGCTGCCAACCTTATATGAGGAATTACAAGCCAAAAGGGCTCGAGTAGTGTAATAAGGGAATTGACACAGGGTGAAAAAGTAGACTTTTGGGGATTTTTATAATGTAATTTGGGGATACAATATGGAGGAATCTGGGCGTGCCCTAGCCTTTTCTTCCTTCTTCTTGTCCTACATGTCTCGGTGTGATAGTGACACTTTTCTATTGGTCTAGGATAGGGACATGCTGTCCAACATAGATTTTAGGTATTGGTACGGGAACTGTAAACATGGTACACGTAATTTGGGTATATAATGTGGGAGTCGCCCGGGACTCACATCAGACTGCCATGGCTTCTGTACTAGCTGGACCTTGGCGGGTCAGAAAGAAAATATTTTAGATAAGAAATAACTGTGAAAACTCAGCTTCACACCTTCCAGATGTCTTCTTTGGCTGCTGGGCTAGGGAAAAAGGACTTTCACACTGCTGGGGTCTTGCCAACCTGACCCCGACACACAGGCAGTAAAATTTTTATATGAAAAATTGACAGAGGGAGATTAAAAAAATAGGACTAGGGTTGATGACAATAAATTAGAAGAATTGAAGTTGAAGCTGGCTTCGGTACCAGCATGAATTTACCTTCATTAGAAAAGCCCTTTCTTCTGTATGTAAATGTGGAATGTGGAGTAGCTCATGGAGTTTTAGTCCAAGAATGGGGGGAAATAAAAAGACCAATAGCTTATTTATCAAAATTATTGGATCGAGTGAGCTATGGCTGGCCAGTTTGTATTCAGGCTATAGCAGCTACTTCTATTTTGGTGGAGGAAAGCCATAAACATACTTTTGGAAGTAAACTAATTGTGTGTACACCTCATGCAGTCTGAAATGTGTTAAATCAAAAAGCTGAAAAATGGTTAACAGATTCTAGGATATTAAAATATGAAGCTATTTTGATAAACAGTGATGACTTAACGCTAGAAGTAAACAAAACTTTGAATCCAGCACAATTTTTATATGGGGAACCAAAAAGCAATTTAACACATAGTTGTTTAGAAATTATACAACACCAAAATAAATTTTGGGAAGATCTAGCAGAGCAAGCCATCCCAGAAGGGGAAAGAATATATGTTGATGGTTCATCCAGATGCATACAAGGAAAAGAATGTCATGATATGCATTGGTTGATGGGCAAACAATGCAGACCATCAAAAAAGGAAAATTACCTTCAAATTGGTCGGCTCAGTCTTGTGAATTATATGCTCTAAAAAGAGCCCTGGAATATTTGGCACACAAGAAAGGAACCATATATACTGATTCAAAGTATGTTTTGGGGGTAGTACACACCTTTGGAAAAATTTGGGAAGAAAGAGGGTTACTAAACTCAAGAAGAAAGGGACTGATACATGAGGGACTCATTTTAGAGGTTTTAGAGGCATTAAAATTGCCTGAAGAATTAGCTGTAGTACATGTTAAAGGACACCAAAGGGGAATGACTTTAGAAACAAGGGGAAATAGTTTGGCAGATCAAGAGGCTAGAGATGCAGCAGAAAATGGGACCAAAAGGGTTATGTTAATTTTGACCACAGATAAGGAAGAATTGGAAGTTCCAAAGTTTAGTGAGGCAGAGGTGAGGGAACTAAGTAGGACAGGAGGAGAGAAAGATCACTTAGGGAAATGGAAACTCCCTGATGGGAGACAATTACTTAATAAGCCACTTACTAGGAAAATATTAGAAGACATGCATCAAATAACTCATTGGGGTACTCAAGCTCTGTGTGATCACTTTCTAAGGAATTATGGGTGTATTGGGATTTTTGGATTGGCAAAACAAGTAACTGAAAGGTGTATAATTTCTCAAAAGGTAAATAAAAAGGTAATAAGGAAAACAACATTTGGAGGCCGTGAGTTAGCTCTTTGACCATTTTAAAGTATCCAAGTGGACTTTACTGAACTTCCCCAAGTAGAGAGATGGAAATTTTTATTAGTACTAATAGACCATCTAACTCATTGGGTGGAAGCTATTCCTACTGTCAGAGCCACAGCCAATGTAGTATGTAAAACCCTTTTGGAACAAATTATTCTCAGGTATGGAATGGTTAATAGGATAGACTCAGAGGAACACATTTTACATCAAAAGTCTTACAGCAAATAACTCAAGCCTTGGGAATAAAATGGGAATTACATACCCCATGGCATCCACAGAGTTCAGGCCAGGTAGAGAGGATGAACCAAACTTTAATGAGAATTTTAACAAAATTAATGATTGAAACCCAAATGTCATGGGTAAAATGCCTATCTTTGGCTCTGCTGAGGGTCTGAACACAACCCAGGTCAGACCTGGGAGTGTCACCCAATGAGATGATGTTCAGGTTACCATTTCTGACCACCCAACATCAAACTGCTACTTATGAAGTAGGGGAAATGAGTGTTAGAAAATATGTCACCACAATTGAAAAAACTCTTGAAAATTTGTGATTGAAAGGGATAATCCCTCAAACCACACCTTTAGATTTTAAAATTCATAATATCTATCCAGGGGAATGGGTACTAGTGAAAACGTGGAAAGAACAATCTTTAACTCCACAATGGGAAGGTCCTTTTCAGGTACTACTGACAACTGAGGCAGCAATCCGGACCAGGGAATGAGGGTGGATCCACGCCAGTAGAATCAAAAGATCTGTGTAAGAACCTAAGGAATGGATGATAACATCTAAACCGGGTGATACCAAATTGACTCTCAAGCGGGGACCGGGTGATAATGAACTGTGAGGACCCAAATGATCCAAGGAATCTATGAAGAATTACACCTAATTGGGAAATAAGGCCAAGCTTATATCAGTGGTTTCAAGTACCGCCTGGACAAGTCCTGAGACACCTCCTATACCCTCCTTGAGGAGTAATACTTCCACTTCAAACAGGAGGATCAGGACTGTTTCAGACAGAGAGTTCTCATATTCTGACCTTAGCCTGTGACTTATACAAAGAAGAGGAGGAATTACAACTTCCATCAGTGCCATATTGTATACCTTGTTTGATTCATCCAAATACTGGACAAGCTAGCTGGGTTAAATGTAAATGTTTAAATTGTGGGAAAAATTGGTATTGTAGTTTGAACAATTGACACTCTAGTTGCAGGAAATGTCGAGTGCCAAATGTATCCTCTATCCAGGTAGAACTCAAACCAACTGAAATAAAAACTTTGTTTTGTGGATGGGAATTATTAGTACCTGTTGAATGGGAGATACGTGAGGAATGGTGGGAAACTACAGTTAAGGAGTGTCAAAAACAATTTTCCTGGAAATTAGTAAAAAGGAAGTGACAAGGAAGAAGAGGGCAAGACTAGATTGGCCGCTGTACTTGCCACCGAGAAGATCATATACACTTGCTATGGGTAGCAACCCCATAGGCATGGGAGGTGGGGGGTATAAGCCATACCAGACCTCTGTTATTCCTTTTTCTGTCACTCATCTTTTGTCTTTTCCCTTTCCGGATACCAGCAAAGTCGTGTCACAGATGTTACCGAAAGCTGTATATGGAAAGACACCGAGGTTCCTTTTTTATTACACACACCCATATCAACAGTCACTGTTATAACCCATAGGCCATTGTATACAAAATGGGAAAAAGAACTCGATTGCAGAAAATTTAGGAACAAGTGGTAACAGGTTGGGAAGTAAATGCCCTAAGGGAGAGAGATGGGTTTGTTTCACTTTTGCTACTGGGAGTAAAGTCCAAGATTTGGTTAAAGAACAACTGCTAAGCAGAAAGGCAAAGCCAGTACAGCAATCAAAATCATTGCCAATTTCACTTCAAGATTTATATACAAAACTTTAACAGCAATGTAATGGTTTTGGTTCGCCAATTTAAGATTTCCCCAATTTTGAGATTTTACCGGCCAACACACCAAAGACTGTGGCGGGTTTGGTGCTGGCCAATCACCAATACACTCACTTCCTGCTGTGAGACAGGATTAGGAGAAAGGCAAAGCAGGCTCAAAACTTTAAAAGGGTATAAAGAAAATTTTATTAAAAGTGACTAAAAGGGAAAAAAAGTAGTTAGAATCAAAACAAATCCTTCAGAACACTTCTCCTCCCCCCACAACCTTTTCTTTCCCACTGACAATGTAAAGAAAACAAACCTAAGATTTCCAGTCAGTTTACCGCCTCTAAAATAGTCTTTCTTCAGTTCACTTAGGGAAAGAAGTCCCTCTTGTTAAGGTTATGGAGACTTCTCCACAAGAGGAAAAAAACAGTCCTCCTGTGGTTCTCAATTTTGTCATGAATAGCAGCCGCCCGGGGAACCCTGCCATCGTGAAATCCTTCCCATTTCCACAAGTCTTCCCACAGCTTGTCAATGGGCCATGTCGACTTATGGGGTATTGTTTTAAAGATGAGCTGTTCAAAGGCAAAAGTTCTCATTATCTAGCTCTAAAATCATCTCCATCCCTGGGAACAGAAATCTTCTTCTTCTCCTGAAAGCACAGGACTACTCTTCTCTCCTCCTCTGTTCAAACTTCTCATGGGATCACAGCTTTTTCAACATCTGCTTATCTTAGCATGGAGGCTTTTGCTCAATATCAATTTGAACACTTTCATCTTCCCATAGTTTCATGCGTTATAAGGAAAAAGAGTCCTTTCTCCATAGCTTACACAAGGATTTCAGCTCCAAAACAAGGCATCTCCTCCTTCCTCCCATCTGGGACTTAACTTCTTCCTCACTGACCTCGATGCCTTCATGCTGTTCCTTTACATGCTTGCATCTTGGTCCTTTCTCTCACTAGAGGGAAGATTGAAGCACTGAAAGGGTTAACATCCCGCCTAGGGCCTACCTGACCTGCCAGTAACTTGTGGCGGGGAGCTTCGGCTGCGCTGTGTCAGGATCGGCCTCATGGTTGGTCTTTGGTTTTCTGCACGGACTGCAGGGGTCTCTGGTCTCAGCTGCCCTGGGGGGAGGGGGCCTGACAGCAAGACCTTCACAGCCGTGGCCAGTCCTGGTCTGGTCAGGGCTCTGCAGCCTCCCCTGTCTTCCTGTCCGTCAGCTGCTGGGGCCCGGCCCAGCCAGACTGGAGCTGCCCTGGGGGGGGTGGGGGGGCGGCGGGCGGCGGGTGGCCCAGGGTGGGGGAATGGGGCCCGGCCCGGCCTGGTCCAGATGGGGGGCGGGGCCGGGGCCTGCAACCTCCTCACCAGAAAGGAAAGAGAAAGTTCCCAGGTTTTTTGGTCTTTAACATGTGTATTTCACAGAGGCATGTCCAGCTTCCCAGTGGTTGAACAGACTGTCAGTTACACAAAAAGCTTTGCATCACTTCCCTGAATTTCCTCCCATTCCACACCATGACAATTAAAAAAGGAAATAGGTGTCTCGAGACTGGGGAAAAATCTGTTTGTCCAATCAGGGGAAAGAATAAGTAAGGAAGTTAACTGTTGGGTTTGTAGTGGAGCTTTGATGTCAGAAGAATGGCCATGGAAAGGCAGTATCTTAGGCCCGGTTGAACTCCTTAAGTGGAACCAGGCAAATACAAGGGGGGAAAACCGATCAGAAGGGTGGATTTTAAGATCAACAGTGATAGGAGAGGAATGTCTCTGGCGCACTGGGAAAAATTTTCATAATGAAGTCGGAAATACTCCCTGTAAGAGATATAAATTTAGCAATGTGCGAAAAATGCCATTCACTTGTGTTAAAATTTTAGAAGTTTAATAGTAATAAAATAGTAATGAAAATAGTAATAAAAATTAGGACAATAAGAGACCATAAAAAGCAAAGAATTACAGACATCTGGGTGGGTGCCTGGCATTCCGCCAAAAGGCACACCTTACTAACAAAGGATTGCCCCTTAAAAGCAATAGTCTATTGCATATTCATGTATCTCATACATGATTCAAACATTCCTTTCAAACTAGGGTGTTTCTGCTTAATTTCAGCTTCCCCCCCTCATCTTGTAAATCAATCTTCTTGGTCCCTTGAAGTCTGGGCCTTCCTGATAAGGAGGCAATAATTCTTTTGTTAGGATCTTGTTGTCTGTTTGCTGTTATCTCTATCCAGAGAAGAATTTCTTGATTATCTGTAGCAGCCACAGGGCCTGCAAGGCCTCCCTGGCAGTGACTTGCCTAAGATAATGAAATGCCTAGTCATGATGACTGGACCAAAGTAGCTCCTCTTCCGCCTTCAGACCCTCGTTATCTCTCTGTAAGACCATAGGTCATATTCGCCTCGACCCTTACTATTGGACTGTTTCCCAAAACCCCTACACCCTATATAAACCCCCGTTTCTGCACTGTTCAGCAGAAGAGCTGTCACTGAAACCCTTTGTAGAAGCTGCCAATAAAGACACATCTGTGGAACCTCACACAGCTTTCTCCTCTCCTTCCCCATGTCTGCTGAGCCACTTAGCAAGCAAAGAGCTGAAATCACTAAAGGGTTGAATTCACCAAAGAGCTGATCTCACTTAAGAGCTGAGCTGCTTGCTAAGATTGCCTGCGGCTGGGAGCTTGCCTGAGGGACCTGGACAGGTTGTGCTTAGCAGGACTTCGCTATCCAGGACACCTATGGCAGCCGGGGTCAGATAGACCCCGAGAATCCCAGGCCATAATAATTATCTTTTCCATTCTTTGAGCTAGTTACAAAAAGTATCTTACATCACATAGTTTCTATTTTAATATTATGCTTGTCCTGGGGTGACAGGACATTTTCATGCTTTGTATCCCAATCGTGTATTCCTGTTCCTGTGCTCTCAGTTTGTTTTGTCTATAGCCGTGTCCCTCCCCCGGCTGCTTGCTCTGGCTTGCTGCTGCTAGCTTTAGGCCCGCTTCGCTTGCTCTGCTCTCTTGCTTTTTTTTTGTTTTTTTCTTTGCTTGCCTTATTTTGCCATTTTTCTATTTTTGTTTTTCCCTTCCTTCCTTCCTCCCCTTCCCTGAAGACATCGGACCTGCTTTGGACCTTGATTTGGGAACGTCAAGGAACTCCTCCGAAGTCTGCATGACAGAGAAGCTCAGCACCCTCCTCAGCAGAGTGCCCAAGCCGTTTGACCTCTCTTGGACTGGTGAAAACGTTTGTTGTCATCTCGGGCTGTTTTTCTTGTGTTGGAGGGTGTTTTTTGTTCTTGCTTAATAAACAAGTTTTTTCCACTTTTCCTCCAAAGAAATTCCTCCCGAACCCAGTGGTGGGGAGGGGGGAGGAGTTGTGGAGGTTTGTTTCCTTTAAGGGGCTCCTTTGGAGATTTTCCCCTAATTTGTCCTAAACCAGGACAAATATTTTTTGGTAGCCCGTACGGGGATGGTCGACCAGACAGAGTGGAAAAAACTTCATTCTAAATAATATTTTGGTCTCAATTGTTTTGTGGGTACATTGGTATGTCTGTTTTTGAAGTTATAATGTCATTTGGATTGAAAGCCTGCCTCTATTTCTGGTCATTAGGGTTTTTTGAAGTTTTAATACCTTTGTGGTCCCTAGGTTTATTTTCTTATCCAGAAATAGCTCCGGTATTGTCCCTAATGCGTAGCTTTTGTAGCAGAGGGGCACTAACCAGAATATTTATCGGGCTGGGCTTGGTTGTGATGATTTGCAAGAGGTTTATAAAAATGTTGCTATCGGTTCCAGGAATGTATGGTTTGTGGTTGTGGCTGTGTACTCAGTTTGTTAGGGGAGAAGCAGGGGAGGAGGCTTTTCAGCCTTTGCTTTCCTTTTTCTCCTCTGAATTATTTACATCTCTATTAGAAAATGTTCGGTTCTCCCTGACTGCCAAGGACCATCACCAAAATCAGAAACCACACCAAATGGCACAGATTCTGGAGCCAATATTGATTCCTTCTCCCTGAAGGACCTTTGAAGCCTAAGGAAGGATTATAGGCGACAGCCCGATGAATCTATAATTAGTTGGCTAGTCCGCCTTTGGGATGCAGCAGGGGAGGCTACCATTCTGAATGGCACTGAAGCGAGGCATTTGGGATCCCTGTCACATGATCCTGTGATCGACCAAGGCATGATGAAGGGGGCTAGCCCTCACAGCCTCTGGGAACGGGTCCTAGACAGCATAGAACAAAGATACCTGTGTACAGATGACCTCTATATTCAGCAGACATGGTGGAAGACCATAGAACAGAGAATCCAACGCCTGAGAGAGATGGCAGTGGTAGAGATCACTTTTTCCGATGACATAACAACTAAGAATCCAGACTTCGTACCGTGTACACCTGTAATGTGGAGGAAACTTGTGCGACTTGGGCCACCTGAATACGCTTCTGCTCTAGCAATAATGAAGCGGGATGAGGTATATGAGACTGTACTTGACATGGCGAAGAAGCTTCGAGCATATGCGGATGCTGTACATGGCCCAACTCATGCCAGAATTGCAGCTGTGGAAACACGACTGCAGAAATTAGAAGACAAAATAGAGGAAAGTCGTAAGAAACTCAGGAAAGAGATTAAGGAGGACCTCCTACAAATCTCAGCTGTACAAATTAGAGGCCCTGGTATCCAACGCAAACGTTCCATTGTTGGGGAGAGAAGGTACACCCCACGAGCTGAGTTGTGGTTCTTCCTACGTGAGTCTGGAGAAAACATGAGTAGATGGGATGGGAAGTCTACTGCTGCTCTGGCACAACGGGTGCGTGAATTGAAGGAAGGTAAAAAAAGGGAAGCAGCTCCAGTTGCCCGTAGTCGAATTGTCAGGCATAATGATGACGATGATTTGTCTGATCCCCTTGAAGGAACCTCCAAGACATATGTCTCAGGAAAGAAGGATAACCAAGCTTAGAGGGGCCCTGCCTCTAGCCAGGTAGAGGTTAGGGAAAACCGAATGTTTTAGACGGTGTGGGTTCTATGGCCTGGCACATCGGAGCCACAGAAATATAGAGCTTTAGTTGATACTGGTTCGCAGTGTACCCTAATGCCTTCAGGACATGTGGGAACAGAACGTATTTCCATTGCCGGGGTGACGGGGGGATCACAAGAATTGACTCTGATGGAAGCTGAAGTGAGCCTGACCGGGAAAGAGTGGCACAAACATCCGAATGTGACTGGCCCTGAGGCTCCGTGTATTCTGGGCATAGACTATCTCAGGAGTGGCTACTACAAAAACCCTAAGGGACTCAGGTGGGCTTTTGGAATAGCTGCTGTGGAGGCAGAGGGCATTAAGAAATTGAACACCTTGCCTGGATTGTCAGAGAACCCATTTGCAGTAGGACTCCTGAAGGTAGAAGAGCAACAAGTACCTGTTGCCACCTCGACAGTGCATCGCCGGCAGTATCGAACGAATCAAGATGCTGTGATCCCCATTCACAAGATGATTCGAGAGTTAGAGAGCCAAGGGGTGGTTAGTAAAACCCACTCACCCTTCAACAGTCCCATTTGGCCTGTACGTAAATCTGAAGGAGAATGGAGATTGACAGTGGACTACCGTGCATTGAATGAAGTGACACCACCTCTGAGCGCTGCCGTGCCGGACATGCTGGAACTCCAGTACAAGATGGAGTCCAAGGCAGCAAAGTGGTATGCCACAATCGATATCGCCAATGCATTTTTCTCCATTCCCCTGGCTGCAGAATGCAGGCCTCAGTTTGCTTTCACCTGGAGGGGCGTGCAGTACACCTGGAACCGACTGCCCCAGGGGTAGAAGCACAGTCCCACCATCTGCCATGGACTGATCCAGACTACACTAGAAAAGGGTGAGGCTCCAGAACATTTACAGTACATTGATGATATCATTGTGTGGGGAAACACAGCAGCAGAAGTGTTTGAGAAAGGAGAGAAAATCATCTGAATCCTCCTGGAAGCCAGCTTTGCCATTAAGAAAAGTAAAGTTAAGGGACCTGCTCGGGAGATCCAGTTCCTGGGGGTGAAGTGGCAAGATGGGCGGCGCCAGATTCCTACCAATGTCATCAACAAAATAACAGCTATGTCCCCACCAACCAATAAGAAGGAAACACAAGCTTTCTTAAGTGCTATAGGTTTCTGGAGGATGCATATTCCTGAGTATAGTCAGATTGTGAGCCGTCTTTACTTGATTACTCGTAAGAAGAACGATTTCCATTGGGGCCCTGAGCAGCAACAAGCTTTTGCCCAGATCAAGCAGGAAATTGCCCATGCAGTAGCCCTTGGCCCAGTCAGGACGGGACCAGATGTGAAGAACATGCTCTATTCTGCAGCCAGAAACCATGGTCTGTCCTGGAGCCTTTGGCAGAAGGTGCCTGGGGAGACCCGAGGCCGACCACTGGGATTCTGGAGTCGGAGCTACAGAAGGTCTAAAAGTAACTACACCCCAACGGAGAAAGAAATCTTGGCTGCCTATGAAGGAGTCCAAGCTGCTTCAGAGGTGATTGGTACTGAAGTACAACTCTTCCTGGCACCTCGACTACCCGTGCTGGGGTGGATGTTTAGAGGAAAGGTTCCCTCCACCCACCATGCCACCAGTGCTACATAGAGCAAGTGGATTGCCCTCATTACACAGCGCGCCCAAATTGGGAAACTAAATCGTCCTGGGATTTTAGAGGTAATTACAAATTGGCCTGAGGGTGAAAACTTCAGTGTCACTGGTGAAGAGGGAGAAGAGCAAGTGACCCGTGCCGAAGAAGCTCCACCGTATAACCAACTGCTGGCAGAAGACATACGTTACGCTCTTTTTACCGATGGTTCCTGTCGCCTCGTAAGAATGAACCGGAAGTGGAAAGCAGCCGTATGGAGCCCCACACGACAGGTTGCACAAGCTATCGAAGGAGAAGGTGGATCGAGTCAACTTGCGGAACTCAAAGCTGTTCAATTGGCCCTGGACATTGCTGAAGCAGAGAAGTGGCCAAAACTTTACCTTTATACTGATTCCTGGATGGTAGCCAATGCTCTGTGGGGATGGCTGAAGAGATGGAAGGAGGCGAACTGGCAGCGCAGAGGAAAACCAATTTGGGCTGCTGAAGAATGGAAAGACATCGCTACCCGGTTAAAGAAACTACCTGTGAAGGTTCGCCATGTAGATGCCCATGTCCCCAGAAGCAGGGCTAATGAGGAGCAGCAAAACAATCAGCAGGTAGATCAGGCCGCAAAGATAGGGGAGTTGAAGATAGATCTTGACTGGGAGCACAAAAGAGAGCTGTTCCTAGCACGATGGGCCCATGATGCCTCAGGCCACCAGGGTAGAGATGCCACCTATAAGTGGGCACGAGACCGAGGGGTGGATCTAACCATGGACAGCATTTCTCAGGTTATCCATGACTGTGAGACATGTGCTGCCATTAAGCAGGCTAAGCGGGTGAAGCCCCTCTAGTATGGAGGGCAGTGGTCCAAGTACAAGTATAGGGAGGCTTGGCAAATTAATTACATCACACTGCCTCAAACCCGCCAAGGCAAGCGCCATGTACTAACCATGGTAGAAGCCACTACGGGATGGTTGGAAACCTACCCCGTGTCTCATGCTACAGCCCACAACACCATTCTAGGCCTTGAAAAGCAGGTCCTTTAGAAGCATGGTACTCCTGAAAGGATTGAGTCAGACAATGGGACTAATTTTAAAAATAATCTTATTAACAACTGGGCTAGAGAACATGGCATTGAATGGGTGTACCACATCCCCTACCATGCACCAGCTGCAGGTAAAGTAGAGAGATACAATGGATTGTTAAAAAACACTTTGAAAGCATTGGGTGGGAGGTCTTTCAAGAACTGGGAGCAGCATTTAGCAAGGGCCACCTGGTTAGTGAATACTCGAGGTTCCACCAACCGAGCAGGTCCTGCCCAGTCTGAGCCCCTTAATATAGTCGATAGAGATAAAGTCCCAGTGGCCCATGTCAGAGGTTTGTTGGGGAAGACAGTATGGATTAATCCTGCCTCGAGTACAGGCAAACCCATTTGTAGGATTGTCTTTGCTCAAGGACCAGGTTATACCTGGTGGATAATGCAGAAAGATGGGACAACCCGTTGTGTACCTCAGGGAGATCTGATTGCGGGATGATATCATTGTTTGCTGAACGTTACCACCATTGTCTGTACGTTAGATCATGCAGACATGAGACAGAAGGAAACGTGAAAGTGTCAAAGGTCTGAGCAAGTAAGATGGAAGGAAATGTGTAAGTGTGGAAGGTTTGAGCACGTGAGATGAAAGGTTTTACATTGTGTTCATTAACATGTTCACAATATGGGATAAGGGGTGGAATGTCCTGGGGTGACAGGACATTTTCATGCTTTGTATCCCAATTGTGTATTCCTGTTCCCGTGCTCTCAGTTTGTTTTGTCTATAGCCGTGTCCCTCCCCCGGCTGCTTGCTCTGGCTTGCTGCTGCTAGCTTTAGGCCCGCTTCGCTTGCTCTGCTCTCTTGCTTTTTTTTTGTTTTTTTCTTTGCTTGCCTTATTTTGCCATTTTTCTATTTTTGTTTTTCCCTTCCTTCCTTCCTCCCCTTCCCTGAAGACATCGGACCTGCTTTGGACCTTGATTTGGGAACGTCAAGGAACTCCTCCGAAGTCTGCATGACAGAGAAGCTCAGCACCCTCCTCAGCAGAGTGCCCAAGCCGTTTGACCTCTCTTGGACTGGTGAAAACGTTTGTTGTCATCTCGGGCTGTTTTTCTTGTGTTGGGGGGTGTTTTTTGTTCTTGCTTAATAAACAAGTTTTTTCCACTTTTCCTCCAAAGAAATTCCTCCCGAACCCGGTGGTGGGGAGGGGGGAGGAGTTGTGGAGGTTTGTTTCCTTTAAGGGGCTCCTTTGGAGATTTTCCCCTAATTTGTCCTAAACCAGGACAATGTTATAGCCTAAAAACTATATTTTCCACACTACTTAAAAGCGATTAATACAGCACTACTTAAAATAGATTAATACAGCATAACTTTCCAACATAACCCGTATAGTATTCATTTTAATATTTGCGAAGAGCCAATCATATAATATGCCTTTTTCACACAATGGAACTTTTACATGGTGGATCCCAGAGGAACCAATTCAGTATTGGACTCGAGGAGAAACGAAAAAGAAGAATTGTAAATATAATAATGAAATTGCACTTTTACAATGTAATGATACAGGCAAAAATCCTTATTCTGGAATCCCAGAAATATCCAAATTTTGGGAAAATATAAATCAACAGAAAAATGATTATTTGAAGGCACCAGATGGCTTATTTTGGATATGTGGAAAAAGAGCATACCCAAGACTCCCCTCTAGTTGGAGAGGGAGTTGCACTTTGGGAATTATACAACCAGGATTCTTTCTTCTACCAGGACCAAATGCAGATCAGTTAGGAGTACCAGTTTATGAGGACCTAAAAAAAGAAATAAAAGGGACTAGATTGGGGGATCCCAAAAATGGGGAGATGAGGAGTGGCCCCCAGAATGCATAGTCAAAACATATGGGCCAGCCACCTGGGCACAGGATGGGTGTTGGGGATATCGGACCCAAATTTATATGCTGAATCATATTATAAGACTCCAAGCAGTTGTGGAGATAAACAGAACTGGTTGGGCAATAGAATTAATATCAAGGCAACAAACCCAAACAAGAGCTGCAGTGTATCAAAATAGGTTGGCCTTAGACTACTTATTAGCTGAAGAAGGGAGTGTTTGTGGAAAATTTAATACATCATATTGTTGTTTGAAAATAGATGACAACAGATATGCCGTCCTAGATATAGTCAATGATATCAGAAAAATAGCCCATGTACTGGTCCAAAAGTGGGAATCAATGCTAAAAACTAGCTGGTGGGAGAAGGTATTGGGAGTAGAATGGTGGAAAAAACTAGGCTTCTTCCTTTTACGTGCTACAGCTGGTTTGATATTTCTTCCCTGCTTGATACCCTGCTTTATTCAGCTAATCACCAGTGTAGTCCAGGGCATGCAGGTGGTAGCAATGCCTATAGACCCAAAATTGACTACATCTGGGACTGCACAAAAGATTATGGTGTTAAAGAAACAAAATAATATGGAAGACCCCTTGGAGGAAGCAAAAATGATTTATGAAAAAAATAAGCAAATAATGGAAGATGGAAAACAAGACATACTGCTCAAGCCAAATAATTTGTAAAAAAGGAATAGGAGGGATTGTTATAAATACATATTATGTTGTTGGCTTTTCGTAAATATTAGGATGAATGTTATATGCATAATATTAAAATAACTTCGCTTTTATTTCTGCTATTAACAAAAACTTAGACATAGTAGTAGTGGTAGCTTATAGATATGAGTGAACGGTCTGTTTGGTTGGTATAACATCCAGTGAACATGTAATGAGGACCCCGCTATTGATATGCCAACTATCAGCACTCACTGTCTGCAGAAAGTATGGACCAATGCCCAAACTGGAAGTCATAAGGGGAAGGAGCCAAAACCACAGCCAAGAAACACACATGCTCTAAAAAGGTAGACCCAAGGAGGGGCCACTGTCGCCCTGATTTCTTAGGATTTTCTAAAGCCTTCTGAATTTACATTCTTGTAGAGAACTTTCTCATGCAACTTTCTGTAAACAACCTATTGTTTTGCATTCTTTCATAGAGGCGGAGAAATTTGATAGACTGGTAGTTTGTCCAGTGTCGTTGGAGAGGTGGCACGTTCACCTTCCAATCCACTGGCACCTTTTGAGAACTATAAATGATTGGAGTCAGAAAAAATAAATTAGTCTCTTAATGGTGACCAAAGCTGTGGTGCGTCGTTTTTCCTTGTGTCCTCTGGTGACAGGCCACATAAAATAGTTCCTGGAAAATGTAAACTAGTTTATGGATATGCATGAGGGTCTATGAATATGCAACAGGCTGAAGTAATGGGAAAGGTATTTAAGGTGCATCCCGAATGGTGATGGCGTGCTTTTGGCCAAATGCCAATCTTTACTGTCTTTGTCTCCTATTGTCCTTTATTAAACTGTTTAAATTTTCACAGGACAGTGAATGTGTTTTTTGCATCAATCTCTCTAAAATGGCTCCAGTTTTACCTGCTCGTGCTGTAACTAATATCACACAATATCCTGCAGGCATCTGCACATAAATGGATGGCAGTTTTGGATATAAAGTGTAATGAACAAAGTTTCCAGGTGTTCCCCAGAGAGGTGGGCAGGGCCTTCCTAGTCCCCATAGCAACACTGGAATGACTGCTGGCGGCCGATATTGAAATGTTAATTAGTTAATTGATCTGTTTGTTTTCTCTAAACTACCAAGAGATAACCTGCCTAACCCCCACACACCAACATTCTGGGACTAACAGGCAAATAAGAAAACCCCCTGAGATCATGGGAGTATTTTTGGGGGATAAAGACACCCCTAAATAAAGAACTAAACACAGTAGAGGGGGATAGACAAATGCCCTAGCCGAGAAAGAGGAGAAACACAACACCTGGTGGACTTTTGTCTGTCACCACCACCTAAAAGCGACTAGACTAGAGTGGGCTGGGGCAAGTGGAGCTGGAAGAGTCAGAGCCACCTGGGGCTGCCACCAGGGAAGCAGCAGGGACAGCTGTTATTCTGGACTTCAGCAACAGACTCTGCACACCATGCCTCCTCACCCTTTGGCCACTGGTTGTGCCACAGGGAAGAGGAAGGGACAGCTGCTGCTCTGGACTTCAGTGATGGACCCTGCATGCCTCCTTCCTTTTGGCCACCTGGAAGTGCTACAACAACGGGGGCAAGCTCCGTTTGGGACCCCTGCCCAGCTGATCTTTTTAATAAAGAGCTGAACATTAATAAAGGCACAAGCCCTGTTCATTTCAGTTGGGGGCTCATCCGGGATAGCCACGGCCGAAGAGGACTCCAGGACAGAAAAACCGGGAGACGAGCGAGTGATTGAGATGTGGGCCGGCAGCACGGACCCCCGAAGTGAGAGGGACCCACTAATACCGTGTTTCCAGACTCCTGTGAAGGGGCCGGCTGGGAACAGGGGGAAGCGAGTGGAATAGAGGAATGACTGAGGCGTCTCCTTAGAACTAAAGCAGGCCCTCCTCCGGGCTTGTGGGGATCCCCTAGGGGCAAAGTAAGTCCCTGGCAATCAGGGCACGAGGAATGTCACCAGCAGGGCAGGTGGGATGTCCCTGCCATGTAGGGTGGGATGTCTTAGCAGGCAGGTGTAGCAAGTCCTGCCTGGCAGAGGGCATGCCCCCTGCAGGCAGGACTGGCTAACAGGGCAGGTGGGATGTCCCCGGAAAGGCAGGATGGTATAAGAAGGCAGGTGGGGTGTCCTTGGCAGGTAGGGCAGGATGTCCTAGCAGGCAGGAACGGCAAGTCCCACCAGGCAGAGGGCATGTCCCCTGCAGGCAGGACTGGCTAACAGGGCAGGTGGGATGTCCCCAGAAAGGCAGGACGGTATAAGAAGGCAGGTGGGGTGTCCTTAGCAGGTAGGGCAGGACGTCCTAGCAGGCAGGAGCAACAAGTCCCACCAGGCAGAGGGCATGTCCCCGGCAGGCAGGACTAGATAACAGGGCAGGTGGGATGTCCCTGGAAGGCAGGGCTGGGGGTCCCGGGCAGAGCAGGTAGAGGAATGTTCCTGGAAGGAAGAGCAAGATGCCCCCGGCAGAGCAGGCATGAACCCGAGTAAGCAGAAAGGCAGGAAGGTAAGCAAGCTAAGCCTAGTAGAAGAGTCAGGCAAGGGAGCTTGGCTGGAGTTCGAGTGTAAGGCTTGGCAGGACATTTGACCTTACCTCGTCAGGGAGACCAAGCTTCCCCAAGCCTAGTAGAGTCAGGCAAGGGGGCTTGGCCGGAGTTCGAGAGTGAGGCTCGGCAGGACGTTCGACCTTACCTCTGCAGGGAGACCAAGCTTCCCAAGCCTAGTAAGAAGGTTGGGCAGAAGGCCAAGTAAGAGTTTAGGCAAGACTTAGCAGGGGTCCAAGCCTAAAAAGTCCAGGAGGAAGTCCAAAACTTAGACCAAAGAGCAAGAGAACAAAAGACAATATATGTGAGTGTGACTAGTGATTGTCCTAGCCAAGAGACAATGCAAAGTATCAAGAGGGTAGTACCAAGAGTGGGAGTTTAGTTAAAAGAGATTAAATTCAGTCAAGAGATTCAAAATACTAAGTTGTGGGAAGGGACCAGATGAGCTTTAATTGCCTGTCTGTATATTCTATTTTAAATAGAGGCACCATTTAAAGTATATTTTTTTTCTTTTTTTTGAGGCCTGAAAATGGGAAGAGGTTATAGTAAAGGAGCAGATCCTTCCAAAGAGAAAGCAAAGAGAATTCCCCCTAACAGCCCCTTGGGGCAACTGTTAGACCAGTGGGATTCTTGGGAGACCATAAAGGGTCTAGACAAGAGTAAAATGATACATTACAGTATAGAAGTATGGCCGAAGTTAGAACTACAGGGAGAGTGGCCATGGTATGGAACCCGAAATCAGTGGATGTGTAATCAGTTAAACCAACACCTACAAACCCGAGAGGACCTTGATGTAGAACAACTGTCTTATGCAGCTTGCTAGCTGGAGAATTCTATAAATAATGAGACTGAGAATATGCAAGTTACAAACAAATAGAGAAGAAGACAGAGAGAATGGAGAAGAAGAGACTAGAAAAAGAAAAAATGGGACCCCCTCGATTTCCTACCCCCTTCTACTCCTGTTACCTCTCCAACAGTTTCCCCAGCTAATCCTTCAGCCCCTCCTATTCCTTTCCCCAGTTTTCCCACCTCTGTTCCAACCATCTCCCCAACTCCCTCTTCCCCTTCCCCAACTGGAATTTCCTTGCCTCCTCCCACTTGGGAGCTGAGACCACCCTTGCCCAGTGTTAGTTCACCACTTAACATGCCCCCTAGCCTCCAACAAGCGTCTGTCTCCACTACTATCTCCCTACCTGGTGTCTTAGAATAAGGGCCATATTGCAACACCCGATCCAAAGCACCAAGGGTAGAAAGGCTCTTTCCTCTTAGGGAAGTTCCTATGGGTGGAGCAGCTGGAGGAGTTGGGTTTGTAGATGCACCTTTGACAGCTTCCGAAGTCCGGGGGTTTAAGAAAGAGCTAGGAAATTTAATAGAAGACCCTGTTGGAATATCTAACCAGATAGACCAATTTCTAGGGCCAAATATTTATACCTGGGGAGAGCTGAACTCTATTCTAAGCATTCTGTTCTCTCCAGAAGAGGTCCGGATGATCCGAACAGCAGGGGTGAGGATATGGGAAAGAGAAAATAGATTGGGGCCCCCAGGGGACCAAAAGATACCCTTAGTAGACCCCAACTGGAATCCCAACCAGGGAGAAGGAAGCAAAACATGAGAGACTATCGGTCCCTCATGATAAGAGGGATCAAAGAGTCTATCCCTAGGGGAAGCAACACGAAATTGGCCTTTGATAGTATTC
This sequence comes from Anomalospiza imberbis, assembly GCF_031753505.1. NCBI lineage: Eukaryota > Metazoa > Chordata > Aves > Passeriformes > Viduidae > Anomalospiza > Anomalospiza imberbis. Next base: position 4,681,742 of record NC_089720.1, read on the forward strand.
AGGAGAAAGATGAGACCCCAGCAATTTGGCTTAACCGACTAAAACGAAATTTCCAGTTATATTCAAATATAGACCCAGATAGCCCAGAGGGTCAAGTCCTCTTGAAAGTCCAGTTTGTCACCAAATCCTGGCCCGATATTAGACGGAAGCTAGAAAAGATGGAGGACTGGCAAGAAAAGAACATGAATTATTTGCTCAAAGAAGCCCTAAGAGTTTATTTAAGGAGGGAAGAAGAAAAAGCCAAAACTAAGGCTCGAATTATGGTTGCGGTTGCTCGAGAAAGTGTAAGGGGCAGACAGATCACCAGCACTGCCATCTAAGCCAAGTGAGAATAGACCAGGGTCGTTACCTAAAAAAGGTAGAGACCAACCAGCACCATCATATGGAGCAAATAAGAACTTTAATGAGTTCAGGAAACCTGAGGCTTCATAAAGCAACAGGAGGTACTATTACTGTGGTGAGATAGGACACCTTAAAAGAAATTGTAAGAAGGTTCAGTTTGATGAGGCAATGCATAAAGAACAAGAAGTCTTAGAAGAGATTTCAAGGGGAGACGACTAGGGGTGTCAGGGGCTCTATAAGTTAGGGGATCCAATGAACCATCAAGAAGAGCCCTTGGTAAACTTTGAGGTAGGTCCCCACTATGAAGAATTTGAGTTCTTAGTTGACACAGGGGCAGATAAGTCCAGTATAAACAAGTTTCCAGTAGGAGTCACCATTGGGAAGAAGGTCTGTGAGGTTTTAGGGGCAGAGAGAAGACCATTTAAAGCGTCTATAGTTGAGAATATAGAAATCACGGGGAATTCAAGACAATGTTTGGCGGACTTTATCTATCTGCCAAATTTAGGAAGTAACCTCTTGGGAAGAGACTTGCTAGTTCAATTGGGGGTAGGGATCATCCCAAGAGATAGGAGGATGGTAGTCCAGGTCATGAGGCTGACCCAGAGAGGCATAGAGGAAATAGACCCCAGAGTATGGGCAGAAGAAAGTAAGTGTGGATACTTGAACAGCACACACACAAAAAAAATAGAAATGTAAAAAGATACATCCCCTATCCGAGTCAAGCAATACCCAATATCTCCTGAAGGCAGGAGAGGATTAGCCCCAGTGATCAAATGACTATTAGAGCAAGGTATTCTAGAATCATGCATGTCCCCCCATAACACCCCTATACTAGCTGTAAGAAAAGCAGAAGGGAAATACAGGCTAGTTCAAGACTTAAGGGAAGTAAACAAGAAGACTGTTACCAGACACCCTGTGGTATCCAACCTCTATACCTTTTTAAGCCAAATTCCAAGGGAGCATGCCTGGTTCACAGTTATAGATTTGAAAGACAACTTCTGGACATGCCCGTTGGCAGAAGAATGTCATGACTGGTTTGCATTTGAGTGGGAAGATCATGACAGAAGGAGAAAGCAACAGCTAAGGTGGACACGCCTCCCACAGGGGTTTACAGAATCCCCAAACCTCTTTGGGCAAGCACTAGAGGAACTATTAGGGCAGTTCACTCCTGAGGAAAATGTTCAGATCTTACAGTATGTAGACTACTTATTCGTATCTGGGGAAGAGCGAGACCAAGTCAAAACCACCAGTGTTCAACTCCTAAATTTCCTGGGAGAAAACGGCCTAAAAGTATCCCAAGAAAAACTACAATTTGTAGAATCTGAAGTGACTTACCTAGGTCACATAATTGGAGAAGGGTATAAGAAACTAAGTCCTGAGAGAATCTCAGGTATCCTGTCTATCCCAGCTCCCAAGACCAAGAGAGACGTAAGGAAGCTACTAGGCCTGTTTGGTTATTGTAAACTGTGGTTAGATCAATACACCAAAAGCTTGAAGTTCCTTTATGATAAATTAGTAAACTCTGAGCCTGTAAAGTGGACAAAAGAGGATGAGGAACAGCTAAAAGGTTTGAAAGATAAACTATCCTCGGCACCTGTTCTAAGCCTGCCTGACCTTAAGAAAGAGTTTAGCCTGTTCGTGAGCACAGAAGGGGGAATTGCATATGGGGTATTAACTCAGGAATGGGGAAGACATAAAAAGCCAATAGCCTACCTCTCAAAACTACTAGACCCAGTAGCCAGAGGATGGCCAACTTGCCTGCAAGTAATCGCAGCAGCAGCTATCCTGATAGAAGAAGCCCAAAAGTTGACCCTGCAAGGGAAAATCAAAGTCCACACCCCCCACGATCTCAAAACAGTACTAAGCCAAAAGGCTCAGCAGTGGTTGTCTGACTCTAGAATACTGAGGTATGAGATCATCTAAATGAACACAGGTGGCTTAGAGTTAGTTACCTCCAAATGTCTAAACCCTGCACTATTTCTTGCCAGAGAACCCCTGGCGGATCTAGAACATTATTGTATTGAACTCATAAATCTATAGACCAAAGTGAGAGAGGAGTTAGAGGATGCACCCTTGCCATACGGGAGATCCCTTTTTATAGATGGGTCCTCAAGAGTAATAGGAGGGAAAAGAGCTTTAGGATATGCTGTCATAGATGGGGAAGACATGAAAGTCGCGGAAAAAGGGAAACTGCCCTCAAACTGGTCAGCCCAATGTTGTGAAGTCTATGCTTTGAAAAGAGGATTAGACCTGTTAGAGGGAGACCAAGGAACTATTTACACAGACTCGCAATATGTGTTTGGGATCATCCATACCTTCGGAAAAATTTGGGAGGAGTGTGGCTACCTAAACTCCAAAGGGAAGAACCTGGTACATGAGAAACTGATAAAACTAGTATTAGAATCCTTACAAAAGCCCACAGAGATAGCTGTGGTGCATATAAAGGGACATCAGAAAGGACACACCCGTGAAGAAAAGGGAAACCGATTAGCAGATCAGATAGCTAAAGAAGCAGCCTTAGACTCAAGAATTCCAGTAAAAGCTTTTAAAATAGAAGTAGGACCAAGTAGAGAAAGAAAAGAAGAAGAGCCAAGGTTCAGTGAAAAAGAATTAAAAATAATAAAGGAACTAGAATTACATCAAGGGGAACAAGGAGAATGGTTAACTCCTGATGAGCATAAGTTCCTAAATAAAGCCCTAGCTCGAAGAGTGCTAGTAGAGCTACATAAATTGACCCACTGGGGAATCCAAGGTTTGTGCAACCACTTTTTATGGGAAAATTTATGCCTTGGAGTATATGGTCTGGCAAAGACGGTCACAAGAGGGTGTGTGATTTCCCTGAAAACTGACCAAAAGGTAATGAGAAAAACAGCACATGGGGGAGGAAAACTTGCTTTGAGACCTTTCCAAAACATACAAGTAGATTTCACTGAAATGCCCTCTGTGCAGAGGTACAAACATTTACTAGTGATCATAGATCATCTCACCCACTGGGTGGAGGTTTTCCCAACCAGAAAAGAGACCGTGCAGGAAGTTGCAAAAATAATCTTAAAAAACATCATACCACGATACGGGCTAGTGTATAACAATGACTCGGACTGAGGTCCACATTTTGTCGCTCAAACTTTACATCAAGTAACAAAAGCCCTGGGGATAAGGTGGAGATTGCACACCCCATGGCATTCTCAAAGCTCTGGAAGAGTGGAGAGGATGAATAGGACTCTTAAAAATGTGTTAACTAAATTAATTGAAGAGACAAAGATGAATTGGCTCAGGTGTTTACCTCTCGCTCTCTTGCGCATCAGAACTGGACCTCGGTCCGACATAGGGGTCTGTCCCTATGAAATGATGTTTGGGCTCCCTTTTTTAATCACCCCTTTCAGTACAGCAGATTATCTGGGAGGCAGCAACTCAGTAATATTTAGAGGTCATAGGAAAATCCCTAGAAGGCCTCAGAAAGTAGCGGTATCTGCCCCAAACTTCCCCTCTGGACACCAATGCCCACAACATCAGTCCCGGGGATTGGGTGTTGATAAAGTCCTGGAACACCACCACTCCATTAACCCCCAAATTTGAAGGACCTTTCCAGGTACTACTCACTACACACACTGCGGTGCGAACCCAAGAAAAAGGCTGGACCCATGTCACCAGAGTCAAAGGACCAGTGCCATGCCCAGATGCCGGACCAGACCCAACAGTGTCACCTGCCTCCTCTTGTGCATGGACAGTAATTAAGAGACCCGAGGACTTAAAGTTAACTTTAAAGAAGACTTGCTAGAGACTGATATACAGTAAGGTGTTCATAAATGTTTCTGAGTTAAAGTGCCATAGTAAAGGTTTAAGTACTTTGTAAATGTTTAATAAGAATAAGTTTCCTTTAGCCAAAGGAGTTAACTGAAGAATGTTTTTTAATTAGAATATTATTAAGTCTTAGTTTCTAAAGAGTGGGAGAATTACCATCAGACATAAGTAAAAGCATACAAATGCCAAAAGAAGTTAGCCCTCAAAAACCAAAGACTGTAAATTCATGCGGGCTTAAGCCCGATCAAAGAAATAGAGGAGGGATTTGTAATGAACAAAGTTTCCAGGTGTTCCCCAGAGAGGCGGGCAGGGCCTTCCTAGTTCCCATGGCAACACTGGAATGACTGCTGGCTGCCGATATTGAAATGTTAATTAGTTAATTGCTCTGTTTGTTTTCTTTAAACTACCTAGAGATAATCTGCCTTCCTTCCACCACACCAACATTCTGGGACTAACATGCAAATAAGAAAACCCCCTGAGATCATGGGAGTATTTTTGGGGGATAAAGACACCCCTAAATAAAGAACTAAACACAGTAGAGGGGGATAGACAAATGCCCTAGCCGAGAAAGAGGGGAAACACAACACCTGATGGACTTTTGTCTGTCACCACCACCTAAAAGTGACTTGACTAGAGTGGGCAAGTGGAGCTGGAAGAGTCAGAGCCACCTGGGGCTGCCACCAGGGAAGGAGTGGGGACAGCTGTTGATCTGGACTTCAGCAACAGACTGCACGCCATGCCTCCTCACCCTTTGGCCACTGGTTGTGCCACAGGGAAGAGGAAGGGACAGCTGCTGCTCTGGACTTCAGTGACAGACTCTGCACGCCTCCTTCCTTTTGGCCACCTGGGAGAGCTGCAACAATGGGGGCGAGCTCCATTCGGGACCCCTGCCCAGCTGATCTTTTTAATAAAGAGCTGAACATTAATAAAGGCATATGCCCTGTTCATTTCATAAAGGACATGATTTTATGGTCCCAATTCAGGAGGAAGATAAACCCAAATTTGCATTCACTTGGGAAGGAACACAATACACCTTCAATTGGCTGCCCCAAGGGTATAAGCACTCACTCAGGATAGCACACAGTGCTTTAGCTGAACTCCTTCAACAAATACACATTCAGGAAGGAGTACAAATCTATCAATATATTGATGTGTTCATAGGATGTGTGGAGGAAAGTGCAGAAAGAACATCAGCACAGGATATATGGAATTAATTAAACGAGGAGGGTATAGAAATGCCCTTGGCTAAATGCCAAGGCCCGTCTAACGAGGTAAAATTCCTGGGAACCTGGTAGGCAGCAGACGAATCTGTAATTCCAGATGAAAGCATTTAAAAATTAGACTATCTATCTACCCCTAGTACTAAAAAGGAATTTTAAAAGATCAGGGGTACTTTGGGATAGTGGATGTTATCTGTATTTTAGATAATTCGTGCTTGTGAGAAATAGATGTATGAAATATGTTATATTGGTAAGAAATATTCCTGTAAGTTTTTTTAAGCACCCAAGCCGGGTCGGGAAGGTTGCTTCACAGTATTTTGAAACCGCAGCTGGCAGGCAGGGAGAAAAGGACCTAATTTGCAAACGAATGGACGTGGCCGGCTTGGAGATGGGTGCTTCTCCAAGGTGGTCCAAGGAACACCCAGACGATGAACACGCGATAAGCAGCCGAGAGTGAGATAACCAGAACTATCAGGGAGATACATCTGAATACCGAACTCCAGGAACACGATTGGACGGGTTCTGTTCAACTTGCCACAGTGAAGGAACTCCACATGAATAGGTGCAGCCCAGAAAAGAAGAAAGGGACTTTGCCTCAGGCAAGAAAAACCGTATAAAAATCACTCGGACAGAACAGTCGGGGTGCACATAGGAGACCCTATGCTGTAGTGGTGTCAGGGTCTGTCCGAAAATCCCTCATGTTTGCCTCACTACTGTCTCCAAGGACTGAGACCCCAGACCCTGAAAGTAGCTCTAGCCTGGCTGAGGTGGAAAGTCTGCCAAGCCTTAACGACTGGTATGCGATGCCATGGGAACTCAGTGCGAGAACAATGGACTGGTCATGGTGGACTGAGCCCTAATCAGTTCGTCCTGTACCCTCGGTCCTGTACCCTTGGTTCCGCACCGACGCGACGGTTGCAACTGGTTCCCAAAACAACGAGTCCACATCCACCATGTAGCCAGGAGAGCTGCCGCGTTGGCCAGATGCCACCCACTTTGAGGAACCCTATAAAAGGCTCAGAGTTTTGAGGATTTTGACCGGACCCCACCTGGAGAAGACAGCCTATGAGCATCTCGTCAAGCTCCGAGGGCCTCGTCTCTTCAGACTGGTAGCTATAATCCCCTTCCCCTCTTTCTCTGTCTTTCACTCTATCTCTTTATTTCTCTCCCACTATCGCAGTTGTTGGCACTAAATAAAAGTGCATTTTTGTTTAAGCAAAGTGGTGTGTCCCCTGCTGTGTCTTTTGTGCTTTGAGATCTCCAAAAAGAACCTATCAGGGACCCTGCATGCATTTGCGGACCCTGACAAGTGGTCAAACCTGTGTCTCACTTAGTGCCAATCCCGGGCTCAGCACTGACTTTTTTGATAGTGGCTTTTCGTTGTTATTCTCTAAATTTATATTTGGACCATTTAATAAATTTTCTTTAATTAATAAATTTGAGCATTCATTTATAACAATCTTGGTGGAGAATGTGGGCATCTGATTTGGGGGTCCAGGGAAACCCTTTTTTTGTCCGGGTGGTGCCCCGCCGATAGCAGCCCTGTCTCAGCCGCGGTACCCCTTCCTGGGGTGGAGAGCAGGGGAATCGCGGCGTCCCCACCCACCCTCCCTGCACTCGCGGGGTCCGTGAAGCCCGCCCATCCCTCCGCCCCTCTCCCGGACGCGGCAACCGCGAACCCAGCTCCCTCGGTTATGCAATGCGCGACACGGTGCTCGCACTGCCCGCCCGCCTCATGCACGAGGGTAATCGCGTCGGTCTCGATGGGGTCCGCCCCGCCTTGCTCCAACACCGCCGTGCAGCCCGCCGCGCCCCCCGCCGCGTCTCCTCCTACCCCCGCAGCCGTTCCTCTCCCCCCCGCCGCCGTGCCCCTCACCCCCGCCGCGTGGCTCCCCACCCCCGTTACCACCCCTGCCTGCCTGCCTGCCGCAGCCCCAGCGAATCTCTCTGCACCCCCCGTGGTGCCCGCGGCAGCAGCTCCCCCCAACCCCACCACCTCCTCTCCCCCACCTCTCCCTTGCCTGCATTCCCAAGCACTGCATCCACCCACTCACCCCCAATGCCCCCCTAACGGCACCTCCAAGACTCCCCATGGTGTCACCCCACTCCTCCACGCGCCGCAGCCCTGCACAGGCTGTACCACACGTGGCGCTGCCATTACCCCCCCACTGCTGCCTCCTTCTAGCCAAGCCCAGCCAGCTGCCCCCCCACACTCTCTCCAGTCCCCCACACCCCTGCAAAATCTCGCTCCAACACGCCCAAAAAAGCATAGAGCACCTCCTGACCACACCTCATCAGAGGACAGTGAGTTTGAATCTGACATAGAAGAAATTGACCCATGGGCTCTAATTAAAATGGAAGCGACTCAGGCAGGGGATTGGGAACTAGCTCAGAGAATTACTGCCTTCCCAGTAATTTATATAAAGGGGAAAAGAGGGGGGACCGCTAGAACAAAGTGGGAACCTAACACAAATAAAGAACTGATACAACTACGAAATATAGCTAAAGAACATGGTAGAAGTTCACATATTTTCAGAAACTTCCTTGAAGCGTTTTTTTCCTCGCATATCCTTGTCCCTCGCAACCTTAAAAACATTGCCAAGTGCCTTCTTTCCCCGGCAGACTATATGCTATGGGAGACAGTGGAAAAGGCAATTAAAAACATTATCAGACACCTATGCTCAAGACACAAATAGGCCAGATTTTACAGTCCAACAGCTGGCTGGAGAAGGGGATTTACAGAAACCCTCTGACCAAGCTGAAACCTTACCCAAGGCAGCACTACAAGACTTGGCTATTGCAGCAAAAACCTCCTTGCTTCTAACCCCAGATGACTCTATCCCTACCCAACACTTCTCTAGTATTAAACAAGGAGTAGATGAAAGCTTTATCAAGTTTGTAGACAGAATTAAAGATGCTCTGGAAAAACAGATAGACAGCACAGAAGCAAGAAAAGAACTGTTGTGCAAGCTTGCCTTGTCAAATGCAAATGAACAATGTAAAACAATTCTGAGGGCCTTACCCTTGGATACAGAACCCACCATAGAGCAAATGGTGGAAAGCTGTACACGTCATCTGTCCACTGAAAACACAGTGGCCCAAGCAGTTGCTAAGGGTATTGCAGAAGGAGTTTCTGCTGCATTTGCAGTAGTCACTTCCAAAGACCAGGTCCGCTGTTATCACTGTGGGGAATTTGGACATTTTATAAAGGACTGTCCAGACAGGTCACCTACCCGAAACCCCCGCAACACCTACCAAAGACCCCAGAACCAGCAGCGATACCAACAGCGTTCGGAAAACTTCCAGCGGAGCGCGGCCAGGCCCCGCGCAAAGACAACAAATCAAAAGCCGTCCAGATCCAGTCACGCGTCATCCCAGCAGATTCCAGGCCACATGGAGAGGAACCAACCCACGGAGCGATACAGATGGGAACACGGCGCCAGTTGGTAACCGCTTTATCCATTGCCTTTAATAATAAGGATGCTTATCGTGTACCCACAGGCAAGCATGGGCCAAAAGGTGGTCCTTTTAACATTTTAATTATAGGGGACACTCTCCATGTCCCAGAGGAAATCTTTGTTGTTCCAGAGGCACAAACAGTGCAGCCAGGACAAGAAATCTCTGTCCAGTTGTACTGCATGGACTTACCATTTTTTCTTTCAAAGGGAACTCCTATCTCACAAGCCTTTTTGCTGCCAAAGAATCACAGGGAACAGCTTCCTCTCAACCCTACAGCAATGTGGGCACAAGTTGTGGGACCAAGTAAGCCTACCATCGAGTGCGGTCTATCCTACAGAGGAGAAAAGATCCACCTACCAGGGATGCTGGACACCGGTGCGGACATGACCATCATCGCTCGCTCGGAATGGCCAGCACGCTTGGAACTACAACCGGTAGCAGGAATGATTTCAGGGATCAGTGGAGCCACAGTGTCCATGCAAAGCAAGCACAACATTCTCATTGAGGGGCCTGAAGGCAAGCTGGCAACCATCCGCCCGTTTGTGGTAAGAGCCCCCATCACCCTTTGGGGCAGGGATGTCCTATCCCAATGGGGAGCTTCCCTACGTATTCCCAGTCAGGATTTCTGACTGGGGCCACTGAGGAGCACGCACTACCAGATACCCCTCGGCTCACCTGGAAACGCCAAGACCCAATCTGGATCTATCAGTGACCCCTTTCTAAAGTAAAACTGTGCGCACTACAAGCCCTTGTGGAAGAACAGCTCGCCAAAGGTCACATCGTCGAGACCACCAGCCCTTGGAATTCTCCAGTCTTCGTACTGCAAAAACCTGGGACGGACAGGTGGAGGCTCCTCCACGACCTTCGCAAAATTAATGCAGTCGTAGAGGATATGGGCCCCCTCCAGCCTGGACTGCCTTCACCATCTATGTTGCCTCGAGACTGGACACTTGCCATCATAGATACCAAGGACTGTTTCTTCAGCATTCTGCTGCACCCCCAGGACGCTCCACGGTTTGCTTTCTCTGTTCCCTCTCTTCACAGAGAGGCTCCACTAAAAAGATACCATTGGTTGTATCTCCCCCAAGGATTAAAAGTCTCGCCTACTATATGCCAGTGGTACGTCGCTCACATCCTGTCTCCTGTTCAGAATCTATTCCCAGAGGCAATCATCTACCACTATATGGATGATATCCTGGTCTGTGCATCAGAAAAAAGTTACTTAGAAAAAGCAGTCAAAGGGACAATCAAAACCATAGAAAAAGCAAGGTTCGGGATCCGTGAGGACAAAATACAATACACCAATCCATGGACTTATGTTGGATTCCTGATCCGAGAAAGGACAATTGTACCCCAGCAACTTGCCATCCGAGACGACCCAAAAACCCTGAGAGACTTACACAGTCTGTGCGGATCCATCAACTGGGTACATCCCCTGCTAGGAATTACAACAGAGGACCTCGCTCCCCTGTTCAACCTCCTCCGTGGCAATGAGGACCTAGACTCTCCACGCACCCTCACAGCAGAAGCCTGAGACACCATCACCAAGGTCCAAGAAGCCCTGTCTTCACGCCAAGCCCATCGCTTCGAGCCCAAGCTGCCTTTCCAGTTCGTCATCCTAGGAAAAGCACCTCGGTTCTATGGACTGATTTTCCAATGGGATCTTCAACTCCGAGACCCTTTATTGATACTGGAATGGATCTTTACAAACAACCAACCTTCAAAGACAATTTCTACCTTCCAGGAAATAATGGGACATTTAATAAAAAAAGCCAGAACTCGCCTCCGCTCCCTTGCTGGGTGTGAGTTCACATGCATATATTTGCCACTGGGGATCTGGAACATTTGCTCCAGACCAATGAAAACCTCCAATTTGCCCTAGACAGCTATACAGGCCAAATTTCCATTCATATCCCAAAACATAAACTTTTTAATGCAGTCTTTAATCTGACCCCAAAATTAGTCCAAAGTAAAACACCACTCAAAGCTCTTACAATTTTTACAGACGGCTCAGGGTCTTCCCACAAATCTGTAATGACACGGAAGGACCCTAGGACTCAAAATTGGGAATCTGACATCCAAATAGTGGAGGGATCTCCACAGATTGCAGAATTAGCAGCTGTTGTCAGAGCCTTTGAGAAATTCAAAGACGAACCCTTTAATCTGGTCACAGATTCTGCGTATGTCGCAGGTATAGCTATGAGAGCAGAACACGCTCTTCTCAAAGAGGTTTCCAATCCAAAGTTACGCCAATTGATTTCGGCAATAACACGCTTAATATCTCACAGAAAGAAACCTTACCATATAATGCATGTGAGATCACACACTGATCTCCCGGGTTTCATCACAGAAGGGAACAGGAAAGCGGACACATTGGCTATGGTAATAGAAACTGCTAACATCCCTGACATCTTCACCCAGGCAAAGTTCTCACATGCATTTTACCATCAAAATGTACCTGCCCTTATTAGAATGTTCAAGCTTTCAAAAGATGATGCAAAAACTATTGTCGCCACTTGCCCAAACTGTCAAAATTACCAGATACCCTCTATGGGGACAGGAGTCAATCCCCGAGGACTGAACAGCTGCCAGCTGTGGCAGACAGATGTAACTCACTTCCCACCTTTTGGAAGGTCAAAATATGTGCATGTATCGGTCGACACATTTTCAGGAGCAATATTTGCATCAGCTCATCCAGGAGAAACTACACAGCACACCATAAAGCACTTCCTCCTTGCATTTGCTACCCTGGGAGTACCAAAACAAATCAAAACAGACAATGGACCTGCCTATACCTCTCGAAAGTTAAAAGAGTGCTTCAGTGAATGGGGAATAGAACACAAGAAAGGCATACCAGCAAATCCCACAGGACAATCAGTCGTGGAAAGAACACATCAAACCCTCAAAAGAGTCCTCAATCAGCAGCAAAGAGAAACAAAAATCATATCTCCAGTTGAAAGACTTTGCAAGGCTCTCTACGTCATCAGCTTCCTAAATGGTACAACATCAGAGCCTGACCCACCAATACTTCGGCACTTTGCAAATACCACCCAAGCAAAGCTCACAGAGAAACCACCAGTGCTAGTGAAGGACCCGGAAACACATCAAATTTCTGGGCCTTTCAAGTTGATTACTTGGGGTAGAGGGTATGCATGTGTTCTACTACCATCTGGTCCAAGATGGTACCCAGGAAAAAACATAAAACCATACCTAGGCAATGCAAACACTACTCCCAAAAACAGTGACAAGAATTCCCTGGAGTCAAATGCAAGACCTCCTCAAAATCAGACAAGTTCTGCCTGGAGACGAAGACGTCGCCTAATGTCCACATACAGAAGAAAAGACAATCCTATCACACGACAGCAGACAAAACAGAAAGTGGGCAACATTCTGCTGTAGCAGTTAAGCCATAAGTCAGACACAGCCCAAACACAAATTGTTCTCTGAATGATATGTTATAACCCTCTATTACCCTTGTTTACTCTAAGAAACCCTATTGCTTTCCTTTCTTAACCCTTACCAAAAACCTCTAACCTTATACCCACTCCTCCATCCTTAGCCAATATAGAAAGAAAACAAAAAAAAAAAAAAAAAAGGGGGGGGGGGGCAGGAAAGGAGGAAGGGAACAAGGGAGAAAACCCTATCCTCCTGCCATAAAGATAACAAATGTTGCTTATATTCCCTATCAGAAGCCCCATCCTTGTCCAAAGATAAAAATTATCCCTGTTGGTGCTGTCCTCACTGCTGCCTGGATGTCCTTCACTGTACCGTATGCCTTCGGCTGGATTAGCCCACAGCCTAGCCACAATGTCTGGGTAACCTTAGCGAAAACATTAAAACAGGATAACATGTGCTTATCCATGGGAAGCCTTGATAACCCACTTTCCAACTGTTTAGTAGGGATTCCATTCGCAGCAGATGAATGGCCCGTCTATAATTCGGAGCTCCTCCGCACCACAGGTAAGAGACCCAATATGGTAGATACTTGGGACGAGTGGACAAAAATGTTGACCAATGCTCAAGAGGAACCCCAAGAATTGGACCTGTTGGGATCCTCCAAGGCAACATACTGCGTCAAATTTTACTTTAGACGTCCAAAGAACAATTGGCCAGAAATTGACCGGACAAAAAACACATACAGAAAAGACATATCACCCATTAACAAAGCCTATAACTATCTGGATTGGTGCAATTACACCACTCGGGCGATCTCTGTATCCTCTCTCCACCCCAAAGTATTACCAAAGGGAATGTTTCTCATCTGTGGTGACAGAGTATGGGCTGGGATTCCCTCCCGCCTCCAGGGAGGTCCCTGTAGCCTTGGAAAACTTTCCACCCTCACTTCAAATATTTCCTTGTTGCATAATTGGAAAAAAGAAAGTGAATTAAAATGCCACAAAAGATCCTACACGGAATTTGATGAAAATTGCGATCCAAAATTATATGATTGGAACAAACCAAAAAAGATTGCAGTCTCCCTATTCCTACCCTGGGTATCTGCAGCTAAAGCTCTTGGTGAAATAAATCACTTAGGGTGCTGGCTCAGCAAGCAAGCCAATGCTACCTCTGCCACCCTAAGCGATCTTTTAAAGGAAGAAGTAACCACGAGACATGCATCAATTCAAAATCGAGCAGCGATCAACTTCCTACTGCTAGCCCACGGACATGGCTGCCAAGACTTTGAAGGGATGTGTTGCTTCAATCTCTCTTCACGCTCAGAATCCATCCACGCAAACATCCAGAAACTGAAGGAACTTGTGAAGGACTTAAAAGTAGAAAGCAACCCAGACTGGATCAATGACCTTTTCGGTCAATGGGGTTTAACGGGATGGGTTGCATCTTTGGTTAAGGGAATATTGTGGATTTTCATTGTAATTGTCATTGTATTAACTATGTTCTCATGCCTTGTCTACTGTTTTAAAAGAACTATAGGGCACGCCTTTTTACTAAATACAGAAAGTGGAGCTGTAGCAGTCAGAGGCCCTGCAAGGCCTCCTTGGCGGTTACCCACCTGAGACAAGAAATGCAGAGTCATGATGAGTGGACCAAAGTAGCCCCTTGTTGGGGAAGATGAAATAGGAAAACCTTATAAATATGATTGCCTGGCAAAAGATTTGGAAAATACAGACATTGAGATGAGAACTAGATTTGAAATAGCAAACCTTGACTACGGAATAACTAGAAAACAATAGTATAGCCAGGCTGAAAGCAATCCCCCTTTCTGATTAAACAATGCCCTTTACCTGCAGATTGGTCCAAAGGTCAAATGGAATGCTCTGTTTCACCCCCCAATGTATGGTTCATCCCACACCTGTGGCCCTCCCCTGAAGTATCAGGTATCTGTTTCCCCATTGGCCCAAGTCCTGTTCCAGCCCACCTTGAAGCCCCCTGATAAGGTGTGCCCGAGGGACCGGATGCTCTCTTGGTTCCTGTTGTCCCCCCCTCTCTCTTGGTCCCTGCTCCTTGCCCTGGCTCCTTTGTCCCGTTTCCCCATCCTTCTCTCCTCCCTGCTACCTCTCTTTGGGGCCTGCTCCGAGCTGCAGCTGGCAGCTCCAAGCAGGGCCCTTGCACCCATGCCCTTTATAATAAACAGCATATATCAACCCGACTTCAGAGATCTTTATCTTCAACCGTCCTGGACACCACCGCTACCCGCAGCCCCTCTTCCGTCTTCGGACCCTTGTTATCTCTCTGTAAGGCTATAGGTCGTATTCTTCTCAACCCTGGCCATTGGACAATTTCCAGCACCCCAGTAGCCTACTTAAACCCCCATCTCTGCCCAGTTCAGTGGAAGAGCTGTCACTGGAACCCTTCGCAGGACCCTGATAATAGAGACACCGGTGCGGAACTCTACACAGGCTTTTCCTCTCTCAATCCCTGTGTCTGCCGAGGCACCTTTGCAAGCTCAGAGCTGAAATCACTAAGAGCTGAACTCACAGAGCTGAAATCACTCAATAGTGCTCGCTTAGGTTGCTTGCGGCTGGGAGCTAGCCCGAGGGACCCAGAGAGGTTGTGCCTCATCCGCACAGCGCTATCCGGGACACCTATGGCAGCAGCTGCCTGGGGGGCCAGACGGACCCCCGGGGCCCCAGGCCTTACAGAGAGATAGCAAGGGTCCTAAGACGGAAGAGGGGCTACTTTGGTCCACTCATCATGACTCTGCATTTCTTGTCTCAGTTGGGTAACCGCCAGGGAGGCCTTGCAGGGCCTCTGACTGCTACAACTCCACCAGCAGGCACTGTCCCTTCAAATGCTAATTCGCCAGATAACAGCCCTGTCTCAGCCTGCTTCTTAATGCTACACTGGCGTTAAGGAGTTTTTTTTATTTTTACCAAATTTTTGGTAACAAAAGGGCTACCTTAGACCACATGAATCTGAATGGGATAAAAGGTTACCCTCTGTGTTATATCAGAAAAAAACAATATGGACCAATGGCTAGTTGTGTTTCACAAGCTTTCTTGAGCCCTATATCTTTTGAAACAGCTCCAAATGATAAAATATAGGCTTTTTAGGACAACCAAAAGGTGGGCCAACCAGCCACGTTCAAATTGATGTGAACCATTTTATAATGCAGGCTTCCATGGCCATTGCTCATCCTTATGTAAGTTGTTTAATACTCTTAATAATATTAGCTAAGATTGTTGGTACACTATGGAATTCATGGAATCTGGCATCATTCTGGTGAAAGAGAAAACAAATTTTAGGTGAGGAGATATTGAAATCTGCCCTGAGGTGTCTGGTTCCTTGGTGGCAGTGTGTGTAGAAAGATTTGGATAGGTTTTTTAGGTGGTTATCACCTCCCATTACCTGTGGCTTTCCACCTGAACAGGTAATCAAGCCTGACAAACTGGCCCATCAACTGATAGAGAAGTGCCTTTCCTACCCCAATGAAAACCATCAGCTTCTGGCCCTGTACTGGGGCCTGGCCTGTGCCTACTGAGCCACTGTTCAGTACTCTCAGAGGATTGTCGTTGAGGCAGGAACCCAAACTGTGTTCTAGGACACTATAGCTGAGACAGGGACTCGAGCCACAGCAACTACAGTAATTGCCCCAGTAGTGAAAAAGGAGAAATGGACAAGGCAAGTTACAGGACCATACCATCAATTAGTAAGGGAAGAAGTGATGCCTTAAGGAGCTGGAACAGAGGCTAGATAGAGTTAAGAGGAATAAAGAAGATATTTATTGAAGTGCCTTCAAAGGCCACACCCTGGCAGTATCGGAGCCACAGTTGTGGCTCTGCCTGGATGGCTCCAAGATGAAAGCAAAAGAGAGCTTGGTCACAAGATCTCAAATTTTTTATAAGTTTTGGTCTATTAGCATATTGATGCTAATTGTCCAATTACAGCTCCAGCCCATGAAGTCCCATCCTTCTTGTTTTTCTCTCTTCAGTCCACCATTGTTTATGCTCTTGGGCCTGAGATCTGGATCAGTTGTCCTTGGGTCCCCAGCTAGAGAAGGAATAGTTTTGTCTACCTACTCTGTGAAGAGAGTTTACTATCCCCTTATATGAAGCCCAGACCCACACACCAAAGCAGCACAGAATCTGAAAAAAAAAAGCTAAAACCTGAGGCATCAGTAGAAGAAGTTTCAGTAGGAAAGGAGGGATTAGATCAAGAAGCAGGTCTTTCAACAAAGAAATTGAAGAAAGGGGTGAAGCAAATCAAACAGGAAACCAAAGTTACCGGACCCCTGACCTCATTAGAACTTTGAGACTTGAGAAAAGATTACAGCTGCCAGCCAGGTGAGCAGATTTCTGCCTGGCTGCTTCAATGCTGGGATAATGGGGCCAACAGTCAGCAATCAAAAGGTCACAAAGCCCAACCATTGGGATCCCTTGCTAGAGATCGGGAAATTGAAAGAGAAATTGGAACAGAAGGAACAATTTGCAGTCACTGTAGATGTCTCCTCTCAAGTGTGAGGGCAAGATATTCATTTAAGGAAGATCTTGTGAACTCCCTAGGGAAGTGGACCACTGCAGATGAAGGTATGCAGTACTTGCAAGAATTAGCAGTGCAGGAAATCATCTATAGTGATCTAAAAAGTGACAGGGTCCCTAAAGATCCAGATGATGCCCCTTGCACAATGGCCATGTGGAGGAAGGTGGTTCAAAGCACTCCTGTATCATATTCCAGCAGCTTGGTAGCATTGTATTACCCACAAATGGATATACCAGTGGTAGAGATCACATCCTCCTGGCTCTGAAACTTAGAATAAACTCTGGGTACTTCCACATTCCTATGGACCAGAACCTCAGCTGTCAGGGCAGCCTAAGAGATGGGTCCTCTCCTGGCTGGGCAGAGGGAAAGGAAACCCCAAGCACAGGCCACATGTAAAATTCTGGTTCTTTCTGTGTGACCAAAGAGAAGACATGAGGAAGTAGGATGTAGCAATGATGACATGGACTCCCTTGTTTCTTCCAAAGAGAATCATTTATTACCACCATTCAAGGCCTTATATACTGTATGACTATGCTAGGCTTTTATACTGTGCTAAAAATATGCTATGCAAGGCTTTATATTGTGCTAAAAATACTCTGTCTAAAATTACACTTGTTAGCATTCTTTTTAACTAAAACAAACAGACCTTGGCCACATGCCACCTCCTGTGTTGCTGTCCACACATTCCTCTGACTGTTACATATAGGTAAAACCTTACAAAAGAAAGGCCTTGTAAAATCAGGCCTAATTACTTCAGCTAATCTGACAGCTAGCCTGAGATGTTCCCGTGAGAAAAGAATTGTAACAGTGAGAATCAGCATAACAATATTTTCTTATGAGAAGACAGTTTGCACCTGTGAAAACAATCCTAGATCATTGAAAGAGGAATGCAAACATCTCTAAAGAAGGAAACTAGCAAGCAGGTAGCCACCACTAATGAACTAACCAATCAAAGGGGGTAACAACTTGTTACCAACCAGAGAGAGGCACAATACTTTTAGTAAACCCTATAAATTTAGGTTGAGAATAATAAAGAGATCTTTTGCTGCTTGAAAAACAAGTATATGTCTCGTCCATTTCTAATGTGAGGTCATAGCAACATCTGACCAATTAGAACTCTGATCAGGTGTTGTTCACCCAAAACTTACGTAACTTCTTGTCTTCATACTGGCTGCACATTTCCCTAAGTGCTTTTCCTGAATCATGAACAAAAGTGAGCAAAGGCCTTTTACTTATTCTATAAGACTTTTCTTGTCTCCCACATCTCCTCTTCTTTGTTCATGTATTCTAATGCTAAAACAGCCTGCGCCTGTAAAGCCATTCTCTTATTAAGACTATTATTGATCATCTGTTGCACACAAAATAAGATACATGGTATGCATATCATAATCCATAAAAACACACCAAAAAACTATGCCACTGACAAAGAGACTCACAGCATAGGAAAACAAAAAGATGGTGTCCAATGCTCCCAGAGAATTGCTTCTTCTGCATTTGGAAATAAATGGCTGCTGTTCCAAAGCTCATATAGCCAGAGCTTGGGGGCCATGCTGTTTAAGCAGGAGGGAGTCCATTGGCTGGAAATGCTGACTTTGACATTACTGAATGTCCTTATGTAAGCATGGAGCAGGGAATAACTGAATGTCTTGGTTTGAAAGACAGGTGTCTGCTAAGGAAGGCAGGAGCCTCTCTTGGAATGGAAAATGTGACCCACCTTGGCTCCAAATTATTATAATTTTGAAATTAAGGAGCCTTCAGACAATGATGTGAGAAAAGGAATAATAGTTCTTTACTAGTATGTATAACAAGGCAAACAAACAACAATGGCAGTGACAACAAACAGAACCAGAAACCCAGTAACAGCCTTCTTGGTTGCAGGCACTTTCCCCTTTGGTGTAGTTATGGTCACAGCCGGCAGGGGTGCTAGCAGGTTCTAGGTGGGCAGGGCAGGTGCAATGATTGCCCCACAGCTGCAGGGAGCCCTTCGGTGCAAGTTTGGGGACCACACAGTAATGGTGGCTTGACCGAGACAGGAAGGAATGGATAAAAGGGCTTGCTTTACAAACCCCCCAGGGGCAGTTGATGCCAGTGCCCCAGCAGGACTCTCAGAAGCAGTAAGCTGGAACGGCAGGAATAAGCAAAAAAAACCCAGGGTGGTAGACGAGATACATCAGAAGCTCCACAGCTGTAGCTGGAACTGAGGGGCATCAGGGAAGGGTTGGAACTGCTGGGCATCCTGGCAGGGGTGGAACCATGGGGCATCCCGGCAGGGCCGGGGGGTGCAGAGCTACAATGTAGCAAAAACTTGGAGCAGTAGCAAAAGAACGGTGGGTGTGGGGCTGCAGCAGCCTAGCTCCTGAGCAGATGGTGAGAGTTTTTTTTTCAGTGAGGTAGGGTGGTAAGGTAATAAGGTCCCAGTTCAGTGATTGCTCTCACAAGCAGAGGCTCACCCTATGGCAGAAGAAGCAGGACCAGGCTGGGCTAAGGCAGTGGCAGCAAATTCCCTTCCTGAAGCAGCAGCTCGACTGTTCTCCTCTGAAGCCGAGAGAGAGAGAGCGCGCGAGAGAGAGAGAGCTAGCAGCTACCTCAGCCCCTTCTTTTACCAACCCAATTCTCGAGGTATCTCTGATACCTCTGCCCCTCTGAGCAATACTTTAGATAAGAGAAGTGCAGCCAGATGCCCTCATCGTCTGAACTTGGCCACTCTTAAGTACCCAGTCATTATTGTTTCCTAGTGACTTATGGGACAAAATTCTGTGAGAAAAAAAAAAAAAAAAAAACAAAAGGAAAGATCCTAAACCTCAACACTGAAGAAGGTCACCAGGAACCAAACAAAATTATGTTGGGTGCAGTGGGACACAAGGTCTCTGTTTGCAGGCTGCCTCCATAAGCTTCCAGGCACAGCCATGTTCCTGGCAGCCCTATCCCTGCTCCTGCCTTGGCCACAAGGGCTGGATGGTGATTAGATCATTTTTCCTCTCACTATGCTTCGTGTCCTCAGAGGCAACCAATGTTTGTCCAGACGAGTCACAGAATTCTTACGGTGCTGTTGCTAGCTACTATTGCTAGGTAGGCCAGGAAGGTGTTCTCTGGGGCTAGTGCAGCTCCTACACTGTGCATCAGGATTTCAGTTCTTTGTTGTAGTTGCTTCAACATCCTCCATGTCATCTCCAGGTTCATCTGCGTGCTAATTGTTGCATCACTCTGGGAAATGGTTTCTTCCCCCCCCCCCCCCCCCCCCCCAGAGAGCCCTGTAGCTGTAACCATGTTAGTCTAAGCCTTCCTTCTTTTATGGACCCAATTGGCTGGGAGCCAATTATCTCTTCCTGAACAGGAGTCTAGATAATGCCCTGTTCCTTCCTTGTTTGCTCTCTTTCCCTCTTTCTCCCCTGGAAACCTCCAAGAATAAACGTCTTGGACTACATCGGGGGTTAATGCCTCTTTTGGAATCTTTTGCCTTAACCCTGAAATATTTCCCCCAAAGCTCTCTCAGATCTGGGCTAGCCTAATAACTCCAGGGGGCTGCAGGGGTAACACGTTGGCTCCCAACGTGGGTGTTTTATGAAATATTAAAAGCCCACGCAGAAGCTGGAGCCCCTGAGAGTCTCAAAAGCTCTTTGGGAAGTTCAACTACCCTGTTACTTATTAGCTGCTTTTTGCATGGCTGTAAGTGATGGGTGTGAGGTCGGGAGCTTGCTGGCACTTGAGGCAAGTCGACCCAGGGCAAGGATTCCTGACGCTGCTACGCACGACAACCACGGTCCAATAGGAGCGGTAAGACCTCTCTGTGTTATCCCGGGAAAAATTCCTAGCTGTGAGGGGAAACTTTACCATTGTGGCCGTGGAAACGGTGACTGCCGGGGAAGCTAGGACCCAGCGGGCACAGCTTGTGTTACAAGCGGGCTTGTGTGGTTTTTTTCTGCCGGTCGGAGCTGCCCCGAGCCGACAGAGCCCGCATTTCGGGGGCGGGGACGGCACGGAACTGGTACCTGAAGCCAGGAAGGCGGTGGGACACCCCCCGTGCCTCCGGGAGCCGAGAAAAAGCGGCGGGAGCCTCCCTTCTCGGCGACGCGGCTTCTCCCCCCCGCCCGCTCCCTGTGCTCTCTGTGTAGGCGGGGATTCGTGCTGCGTTGTGTCTGGAGGTAGATATTGAACAAATAGCTTTTAAAACATCAGAATGGGCGCAAAGCTTACTGTTCAACAAAAGAGTATATTAAAACACCTTAACAATATTTTAATTAATGTTACATTCCCAAATAAGCAACTAGTCAACTTAGTCTGCTGGCTGACAGCTGAATTACCAAATTATACCATTCAGGATATGAATTCTGTTTCATTTTGGGATAAAATTGGACAGTTACTAACCTTGAAAGCCGAAAAGGGGGATCAAAAAGCCTCTCTATTTATTCCAATATTTTTACAAGCATGAAAGCAGCTTTTAAAAGCGAAAAAAAACCACACAGCCACAGACAAATTTTCCAAATAATCCTTTTCCTGATTCCTCTGTTCCCCCACGGTATCCTAGTTCTGAAATCGGACCATCTTCCCTCTACCCTTCTCTCACAACTGTTTCCTCTCAAGAATACTGTTCTGACTGCTCCAAAGGTGAAATGCTCTCCTCCCAGAGCCCTGGTGATGTGGCAGTGACACGCGGAGCCAGACTCTAAAACTCAGAGACAGAGTGAGTTTTAAAGTAGGTATGTTTATTCGGCCGGACGCATGTGGGACATTTCCCCAAATACATGCGTGCCCCTTGCTTACACACGTGTTCTTTTATCCCCTGGAGTGTTACATATGCATTAAGTTTCCCCATGGGTCATTTCCTGGCTCCCCTCCCTCTCCGCTCTGTATGCTAATCAGCTTGTCGGTCCTCTGCGCCTGCGCAGCTGTCTCTGGTGGTCGTCCCAGGCTTCGGGGGTCGTAAAAGGGATGAAGTAAGAATGGTCTTCTTCAGGCTGACTTTTCGACCCCACTGCTTTGCACATGCCCATTGATTCCTTGGCCACGGTCCAAGCCAGGAGCCAGGATCCATCTGTTTCCAGAGCATTTTCAGTTGTCTTTACACCCTGTATCCTGTTTTCCATATACATTCCTTCTCCTTATCAGGTCTCTCCTTGCTGCTCTGCACGTAGTCTCTTCCTTTCCCATAGGCCAGGATACGGTATATTCTCACGTAACATAAGGATGTGGCCCTAAGCAATATCCATTATTTTATATGCCTATTACTATTCAATACCTTCTAATTTCTATGATTAATATCTTCTAGTTCTAACCCCATGTTTCAGTCCCCCCTTTTCAGCAAAATAGTAAATTCTTTTACTTAGTACAAGCTCCAATCTCTACGATATGTGTCTCCCAATGCTTTACCATGTATCTGGGATAAAGAGGTTAGTATTGTTATTCGTTGTAGCAATTTGCAATTCCAAATGAGTATCACAAAGGATAGTGTTAAACTTATACCTTCTAATATTAGTAAAACAATAATGGGGTGACATAATGCATTTAGGATTCCAGTTGCAGTGGGTGACCATCCAAAAAGTGAATCCCACCAACTGTGACTTGCATCCTGTTTCACTCTTTGCAGAACCTTGCTTATTTCTTTTATGTCATGATGGACAGTAATTAAGGTTTTCTCCCCAGTTTTTTGAATATTCTCTAGAATTTTGACAAGGTCCTGATGTTTGATTAATTGTCTAATTAAAGTGAGGTTCATTCCAATAGGCGTGGGTGACAACCTGTGGTACATCTTATTGTTGGCATTAATTAGCTGATGAGACACAACTGGTGCCAAATACAGAAAGTCACACCCTGAAATCCTAACAAAGTTACAAATACAAAAGTTAAGATAATTCTTACCGAGCAAAGTTACATTACCCTTATCTATTTCTATAAAAGTGCACGCAGTTCTCAAACATACACAACCTTGACCAATATATACAAGTACAGTCCTTTGATTCGTATCCGGATGAATCTCAAAGTGACAAACACCTTGTTCAGTATCAAGACATATATCTTGAGCATCGATTGTGTTACTCTCACAAATGAACCCCTGTTGTTCCCGGGTAACGCAAGATTCTAGATTCACAGTTTGCCATTTTTCACCCACTCTCCGTGCCCATGCCCTGTGCTCTGAAGGGTAGAGCACTGACTGCTCATGATTCAGTCCCAGTGCTATAATAGGATGAATAACATAAACTGTGGCATTGCGTATGGTGAGCACAAAGGCAGTAACTACGTTGTCAGTCGAGTCATAGGTAAAGTTTACCAAAGTCCACCAAGACTGAAATTTCTTCTCAAAATCCGTAGCACTGTCCCACACGGCCTTTCGAATCTCAATTGGAAAGGCTCCTTCGCTTCCTTCCCTTATAATTGAGGCAGCTGTTGATTGCAACCATAATTGTGCCTGTATACAGCTAAAGGCCAGAGACACATTATCCTGAACCACAGCAAGTGCATCTATGATTGACCCATGGTCTTGGTCCTCTGCCTTTTTCAACCTTGGCAGTATTCTCGAGACCTGCCACTGACTGGTTCCCAATGCTAACAAAGATGACTGTAAAGGTTGTTTTAATTTAGTTAAATCACTTGTTGCAGTGGCCAATTTGTTCATTAATATTTCAGAATAAATTCCGTTTAGGACTCCCAGCCCTGTCCCTAATATTCCAGTCAGATCTCTTCGCATTCTGCTTCCAGTATATGCTTGTTTCTGCAGCCAGGTCATCCAACCCTCAAAGGACATTTTTAAAAAGGGAGAGCAGACTGGTTGAATTTCAGAGATGTTAGTTTGCATTAGTAATTCAACACGCTTAAGAGACCATTCTGGGTTAAACAATAACTGCTGTTGGCCTGTATTTCTTATTACATATGGGCCGATGTTGTAAATTTCAGGTCCAGGCCCAAGAGGTGTGATTTGGGTTTGGGCTGGGGTCATGGGCTCAGTTGTGGCATTTATTTTAAACTTGAAGGAGAGCCCAATGGTATCCTGGGCCCAGAGACAAACTACCTCAACAGTCTGTATTAATGTAAAGTTACACCAACAGTCTATTTCACTTGAACGACTACAAACCTCCCAGTTTCCGTCCGTGGGAGATGTTAAAACACTAATTTGGGTTGCTCTCCTATGATCGGTTCCATTGATCATCCGACACCCTATCCTAATTTCTTCTCCTATGGTTCCTTGAAGTGACCATATTCTTTGTCTCTGCCACTCTTGTCTTTCGTATGCTTGGTTTCTGTGCATGACTACAGTTGATAGATTCAGACTTTTTATGTCAGAGTATTTTCCCATGGATCCAGTGTAACAAGTAAAGGCTTGGGACCAAGGCCATTCAGCATTACTCTGGCTAGAGGTGGGTTTTAGTTCTAGGATTGTGATTAGGGTTGCTAACAAAACAATTCTCCTGATTAGACTTTTGCAACCTAAATTGCTAAACACCCCCGACCACAATATACTCATTTTGTTCGAGTGAATTTTAGTTTCAGTTCATTATCACCCGATGTTACTTTCCAAGGGGCCTCAGGAGCTTTCTTTACTCAAGAGTGGTGAATCCAGTTGTTCTGCTCTTGGATCTTAATCGCAGTGAAAGTGGTGAGAAGCACTTGGAACGGTCCTTCCCACTGCGGCTCCAAGGTCTTTTCTGTAAGAGACTTGACATACACATAATCCCCAGGCTGTATGTCATGCACTGGTCCATCTAGCCCTCTGCTCTGAGTTCCAGCCACGTGTTTTTCAATTTCTCTGAGCTGCTTACCTAAGGCCACCATGTAAACAGCCAGCCTTTCTTCCCCAATTTGGGTGGATATTCCTTTCTGTACACCATATGGTCTCCCATAGAGCATTTCAAAGGGGCTCAGCTTTGTTTTGGTTCTGGGCTTAGTTCGGAGTCGCAACAATGCTAGTGGGAGAGACTAGGGCCAAGGCAAATTAACTTCTTGCCCTAGTCTCACAATTTGTTGCTTAATCAAATGATTCATTTTTTCAACTTGGCCACTTGACTGGGGGCAATATGGTGTGTGAAGTTCCCAATCTATGCCCAGAAGCTGACTGACCTGTTGTACTATTTTAGAAATAAAATGAGGTCCCCTGTCTGAGGATATTGTGGCTGGAACTCCAAAGCGTGGTATTATTTCTTGTAACAGCACCTTGGTTGCCTCCCGAGCTTTTGCAGTCCTGGTGGGGAAAGCCTCTGGCCATCCTGAAAAGGTATCTGTTAGTACCAACAAATATCGATACCCCCCTTTTCTTGGCAATTCTGAAAAATCAATTTGCCACTGCTGACCAGGTCCATGGCCCTTTCCAATTTGGCCAAGTTTTGGTTTAGGGGTATTCTTAGGGTTAGTCTGGAGGCAAAGTTCACACTGCCTGGCTACCTGAGTGACAGTGGCATATAAGTTCCTAGCAATGATTTTTCCAGTCAAGTAGTTATGCAGGGCATCAATTCCCCAGTGTGTTTTCTGATGTTCCTCTTTTACTAATGACCATAATAAATGGGAGGGGATAACTAGTTTCTTTTCTGCTGTAACAGCCCATCCCTCTTGGTTATACGCTCCCTTTTCATCTTCAATTAGCTTTCTGTCCTTCTTATCATACACTGGCTTACCTTCTAGGGAGATTTGGCCATCAGGAATTAAGGGTCCCTCCACTGTTACCTCACCTTTTGCTGCTTCTTTTGCCTCTCTGTCCGCCAGCTCGTTTCCCTCCTCCAATTCTGAGTTTCCTTTTTGATGTGCTTTAATGTGCATGATTGCCACCTTTTCAGGCAGTTGGACTGCTTCCAATAGTTGTAGTATCTCTTGCGCATGTTTAATGTTCTTTCCCTGTGAGTTTAATAGTCCTCTTTCTCTCCAGATAGCCCCATGGGCATGCACCACTCCAAATGCATATCTTGAATCTGTAGAAATGTTTATTCTTTTTTCCCTTTGATAACTCTAATGCCCGAGTCAGGGCAATTATTTCTGCCTTCTGTGCGGAGGTACCTGCTGGTAATGGTCCTGATTCGATTAGATCCCTTGATGTGGTAACTGCATACCCAGCATGTCGCTTTCCATTGATGACGTAGCTGCTTCCATCAGTGAACCAGGTTTCCGCATCATCTAGAGGGGTGTCCTTCAGGTCTGAGTGGCTGGAATAAGTGGCTTCGATGGTCTCCAGGCAATCGTGATGAATTGGTTCTCCTTGGTTCCTACTGAGAAAGGAAGCTGGGTTGACAATGTTAGTTACCACTATCTCAACATCATCTTGTTCTACCATGATAGCTTGGTATTTCAGAAATCGTTGTGGGGAGAGCCAGTGGCCACCCTTGGTTTCTAGGACTGAGGATACTGTATGAGACACTAGCACAGTCATCTTCTGGCCCAGGGTGAACTTACGGGCTTCCTGAATGTTCAGTACAACTGCGGCCACTGCTCTGAGGCAACCTGGCCATCCTTTCGCTGCTGCATCTAGCTGTTTAGAAAGGTAAGCAACTGCCCTTCTGTATGGGCCCAGGTCCTGTGCCAGTATTCCCAGGGCAATTCCCTGTTTCTCATGAGAGAAGAGAAAGAATGGTTTACTCACGTCTGGAAGTCCTAGAGCTGGAGCTGACATGAGGGCCTTTTTCAGCTGACCAAAGGCCTGTGTGGTTTCTTTTGTCCACTGAAGGTCTCTGCTTCCATTTGCAATGAGTGAATACAGAGGTTTCACGAGCAATCCGTAGTTGTATATCCATAGTCTGCACCATCCTGTCATACCCAGGAATGTTCTCAGTTCCTTTATCGTCTGAGGTTTTGGGGTTTGGCATATTGATTCTATGCGTTCTTTCCCCAAAGTCCGTTGTCCAGCACTGATTTCATACCCCAGGTAGATCACCTTCTGTTTTACCACCTGAGCCTTTTTCTTTGACACCCTATATCCCTGGAGCCCCAAAAAGTTTAAAAGGCTTACCGTCCAAGCCACGCACCCTTCTTCTGTGGGGGTGGCTATGAGGATGTCATCTACATACTGCAACATTTTGCCTTCTCCTGGTGGGGCTTCCCAGGATTCCAAATCCTTTGCGAGTTGTTCTCCAAACAGGGTGGGCGAGTTTTTGAAGCCTTGTGGTAAAACTGTCCATGTGAGCTGAGTTTTGCGTCCACTTTTGGGATTTTGCCATTCAAATGCAAAAATTTTCTGGCTGGTTTCATGGAGAGGGAGGCAAAAGAAAGCATCCTTCAAATCTAAAACAGTGAACCAAGTTAGTTCTGGTGTTAAACATGTCAACAAGGTGTAGGGGTTGGCTACCACAGGGTAGAGATTCAATAACCCCAGCTGTAAGAAATTTTCCTTCTCTATCTTCTCTCCTCAAGGGATACTGCTTAATTCTAACTTGTTGTTTTCCTTCCTTGAGCCTAATTTGTATTGGTGGTGCATTTTTTGCCCT
Organism: Anomalospiza imberbis; assembly: GCF_031753505.1. Lineage (NCBI taxonomy): Eukaryota > Metazoa > Chordata > Aves > Passeriformes > Viduidae > Anomalospiza > Anomalospiza imberbis. The sequence goes on from NC_089720.1 coordinate 4,708,899, forward strand.
CCCTGGTACATTGGAGGCCCATACTCCCGGGAAGACTTGATTGAGAATCTCTTCACTAATTTCTTCTTTAGCCTTAATGGTTGTCAGTATTAAGCTCAGCACTTCTACATATTTTTGTTCATTCACCTCCAGAATAACTTCCCCATTTTTAAATGAAATAGTTGCCTCCAGTTTCTCCAATAAGTCTCTCCCTAGGAGAGATTCTGGGGAATTGGGCATGTATACGAATTTATGGATGCCCCACTGTTTTCCATATTTGTATTTGAGTGGCTTGCAAAAATATGCTATCTCAGGTTGGCCAGTTGCTCCCCTGACCCTGACATAATCATTCCCTACTGGCACCAGAGCTTTGTTTAAAACTGAAAATGTTGCTCCTGTATCCACCATGAATTCCACCTCTTTCCCTTCCTCCCCCAGTTTCATTTTTATAACCAGCGGATCTCCTGGGGTAAGGTCCCCCGGTCCCCTTCAATTACTTTCTGTGTGAGCAACCACCACCTCCCTTCCCCGGTTCCCTTTCCCATTTCCTTTTCGTTCAAGGCACTCGTTTTTCCAGTGTCCAAGTCTTTTGCAATTTGCACACTGATTTTTACCCAACCGGGGTGGTCCTTGCCTAGGTGGTCTTTGTCTCTGCCCTCCTTTATTTTTGTCTTTTACTACAGCCATTAATTTTCTCATTCCTTGCCTATATCCTTCTTCTCGATTGCTGAAAACCCTCCATGCTTCTTCTAGCAAGACCTCCAACTTCCTTTCCTCTCCCCCCTGGAGTCTCTGAAGTTTCCTCCTGATATCTTGACTAGATTGCCCTAAAAATAAACTTGCTAGCTGCTGTATCCCTACCTCTGATTCAGGATCTAATGATGTATAACGACGCATTGTGTCTCTTAAGCGATCCAAAAACTCAGAAGGACTTTCAGAGGGATTCTGTTTAATTGCATATAAAGCTGACCAATTTATAGTCTTGGGGATGGCCCGCTCCACCCCCTTTGCTATCCATTCTTGGTAGTGACGTAACTTTTTTTATTTGCCCCTCATCATTTGGGTCCCATTTTGGGTCTTGGAGGGGAAAGAAGTTCTTAACATCCTCTTCTTTTGCTTTGCAAAAGTCTTCTGCGAAGTCTCCTGCTGCTTTTAAAACTAGCTGTCTTTCTGTGTCTGTCAATGCATCCAACAATAACTGAATATCTGACCAGTCTGGGTTATGCTGCTTAATCATGTATCTTAACCTTTTAGCTGTTCCTATTGGGTCACTTCTATAGTTTTTGGCAACTCTTTCCCAACCTTCTAAATCAATTGTAGAGAAGGGGACTTCTATCAACACCCTTTTCTTCTCAGGTCCTATTGCTTCCCTTAAAGGGGCTTGTATGATTTCCTTTGTTTGTTTTCTAGTCCGAGATGCTGTGGGACTGCCTGCACTTTCATCACTATCACTCTCAGGCAATGGTGGATACGATATAGTCTGTAACTCAGAGGTGGGTGGGGGAGCAAATGGTCCAGCCTGTCTCTCCTCCAAGGGGGCTGAACCTGTTCCTCCCCTTAGTCCCCTTTGCTCCTCAGGGGGTGACACAAATAAATCCAACAACTCCTGCGTTTGTGTTTCTGCTTGATAAACCTTATCATGATGTGTGCAACGCTGGTTTATTGAGCAGGTGCTACAGCATCGTTTAGGCTGCTTCCTATTAGCTTTGCCTTCCCTTTCTAGGGCTAATACCAGGGGGTCAGAAGGGGCCCTGATCCCACAATCCCTCTGCCATTCAGGGTGATTTCGGAGGGAGAAAAACATATCTGCATATGAAACTTCAGTCCACTTACCCTCACATCTAAGAAATAGCATTAGTTCCAATAAGGTATCATAATCTAGGCTCCCAGTCGGGGGCCATCTGGCTCCGTTTTCCAGACGATACAAAGGCCACCACTGGCTACAGTATTTTACCAGGGTGCGTTTGGACTCGACACCCCCGAGCCTGCAATCTTCTTCCAATTAGCTAAAATGCAGCCCAGAGGTCTTGCCTTGGGAATTTCTCTGCTCTCTCCCAATCACATTATTTTCTTATCTTATGTCTTTTATCCAGATCTTTCTCACACTCTTACACAGTCTTTTCCTAATCCCTTTCTCCTAGCTCCAGATCTCTGGAATTAAATAGATTCAAAAAAACAAAACACCCTTTAAAATTTCTAGCTCTGGATTCTCCTGACTCTGCAGCTTATACTGAGCACAGTAATTGTGTCTCATACATGACGGGCAATACCACCACTCCCTGCAGGTCCTGCACTCAACCAGCTCCCACTCTAGATATTGCCCTTGTCAAAACAGAGGGTCCTAAGGTTCAAATCCAAAACCATTGGGGGAAAAGGATCCCCTCCAGCTGTCCTGCCACGGCTAGTAAAGTACACTAAACAAACCCTAAAAACACGTAACATAAGGATGTGGCCCTAAGCAATATCCATTATTTTATATGCCTATTACTATTCTATACCTTCTAATTTCTATGATTAATATCTTCTAGTTCTAACCCCATGTTTCACCAACTCTGCTGTTTCCTGCGCAGTTTGCCTTTGCGTCTCCCCCCCCCCCCCCCCCCGCATTCCCACCCGTATCCCTGGGAAAGGAGGTGTGGGGGGTTTTGGCTGTGAGGTAGGATTTGCTATTGGTCTCTGTGACTCGGGCGAACACGCCTCAAAAGATGCAAAATCCCAATCCTCTAATTGACTGGGAAATATATATAATTTTAATTTTCCTGGTATTAACTGTGGTGTTCGAGGAGACTCACTGGTATTTTTGATTGGTGTCAGGTCCTTTTCATCCCCTGAATTTTCAGGGGTGTCTGCCGCCTGCAATCCGCAAGGCGGTTCCTGCTCCGCTTCTTTAGTGGGCTTATCCCTCGTTTGCTGTTCGCAAGACGGAATCCCTCCCCCTCCCCTGGTGGGAGTAAGTCCCGCGGGTTTTTTGTTTGAAATTGCCTCTAGCATAGTTCTCTCTGCAGCTAAACGTTTCACAGCTGTTTTATCTTTTTGTGTTGCTAAATGATATAATCGTATATTAACATCCTGACAAAATCCTGGCTGGAAAATCACATGGGATTCAGTGTGAGGATAATTACAGCGGACCCATTGCAAAAGATCTTTGAGTTCCCTGTCGGCTAAGGTCAAAGGATGAGTGGCCGCCACGCTCCTTAGAGCGGATAAGATATTAAGATGGTCCTGGGAACAAGCCCCCCCCCCCCCCCCATGTTCTTAATTTTGACCGGTCTCAACAATTTGTTGAATCGTCTGCAAAATCGGTCCGGAAGCTTTTCCTGGTCTCTGGCCAGCAGATAACAGGAGGAGAACACCCAGGGCCCTCGGATCTTCTCCTTTTCCGGGTCAAGTTTGAAGAAGCTTGCTCTCTGCAGGGGTTCAGGCTGTTCTCTTCAGGAAGTTTTGTTCTCGGGCTAAGGTTCGATGTCTGATGCTCTGTCCGGCTGGTGAAACAGTGCCTTGGCTGGCTCTGTGCCCACCCAAGGGACACCAAAACTGTTGGGGTCAGGTTGGCAAGACCCCAGCAGTGTGAAAGTCCTTTTTCCCTAGCCCAGCAGCCAAAGAAGACATCTGGAAGGCGTGAAGCTGAGTTTTCAAGGTTGTTTATTTCTTCCTATCTAAAATATTTTCTTTTTGACCTGCTGAGGTCCAGCTAGTACAGAAGCCATGGCAGTCTGATGCGAGCCCCGGGCGTCTCCCACATTATATACCCAAAATTACGTGTACCATGTTTACAGTTCCCGTACCAATACCTAAAATCTATGTTGGACAGCATGTCCCTATCCTAGACCAATAGAAATGTGTCACTATCACACCAAGACATGGAGGACAAGAAGAAGGAAGAAAAGGCTAGGGCACGCCCAGATTCCTCCATATTGTATCCCCAAATTACATTATAAAAAACCCCAAAATTCTATTTTTTCACCCTGTGTCAATTCCCTTATTACACTACTCGAGCCCTTTTGGCTTGTAATTCCTCATATAAGGTTGGCAGCCTCTCCCATGGGCTAAAATCGAAGCCACAGGTGTTCTTGACTAGCTGCCAAGGTCCCTCAGCCCCCTGCCAGGGTCTCGAGGCATCCAGAGCAGCCAAAGGGATATTCTGGACTCCAACACCTGTGTATACCCTTCTCTCCATAATCTACAATATCCCAATAATCCAAGAAGCCTTCTAACTTCCTTCTTTGTAGAAGGAGGGGGAAGAGATTAAATCCCTGTGGTCGTCTCAGGATTAAGCTTTTGGCTACCCTTGCTTATTAAATGGCCGAGATATTTTACTTCTGGTTCCAAAAATTGTAGCTTCCCTTTTGATGCTCTTAATCCTATTTGCCCAAGAAAATTTAAAATTTTATACTAGCCTCCCTTATTTCAACTTCTCCTGATAGTAAGAGATCATCTGCATAATGGGTAATTTGTATTCCAGGAGAATTGCAGAAAGTTTGTAATATTTCTTCTAAAGCTTGTCCAAACAGGTTTGGAGATTCAGTAAATCCCTGTGGTAACTTTGTCCATCTTAGTTGCTGTTTTCCCCCAGTATTCGGATCCTCCCATTCAAAGGCAAAAATATTTCGGCTTTCCTCTGTGTGAAAAATGCATATTTCATGATTGGCTTTTCGCAAATATTAAAATTGAATACTCTATGTATTATGTTATATTGATTAGAAGTGCTGTATTAACATTTTAATAGTATGGTATATGTAGTTTTGTAGTTAAAATAGAGCCTATGTATGTGGGGGTTTTTTTACTAGCTCAAGCAAGAGATGAGATAGTGAAGAAACTCTTCACACAGAGGATGACAATGATGGGGGCCCATAAAGAATTACTGCCTCCTTATCGGAAAAGAGAAACATTCTTCCACCTTCTCTCCGTCTTTATGGAACCACCAGGATTAAGGGGAAGAAGTTGACAAAAACCAGAAAAGTTCTTAATTTGCAAGGAATTTATGCGTGTTATAAACGCCAATCACTTGGTTTTTAAAATTTTAAAAGTTTAATAATAATAATAAAATGGTTATAAAAATAGTAATACAATTAGAGTAATGAAAATTTAGAGTTAAGACAATTACAAGACAATAAAAAGCAAAGAATTACGGAGGTCCGGAGGTCCGGATGCTCTCGGGCACTTAAGCCCAATAAGCATACCTTGTGAACAAAGGAACAATCTTTAAAAGCAGTAGACTGTTGCATATTCATACATATCATACATGATGCATAAATTCCTTGCAAATTAAGAACTTTTCTGGGTTTTGTCAACTTCTTCCCCTTAATCCTGGTGGTTCCATAAAGACGGAGAGAAGGTGGAAGAATGTTTGTCTTTTCCGATAAGGAGGCAGTAATTCTTTATGGGCCCCAATCATTGTCATCTCTGTGTGAAGAGTTTCTTCATTATCTCATCTCTTGCTTGAGCTAGTAAAAAAACCCCCCACATACATAGGCTCTATTTTAACTACAAAACTACATATACCATACTATTAAAATGTTAATACAGCACTTCTAATCAATATAACATAATACATAGAGTATTCAATTTAATATTTGCAAAAAGCCAATCATAAAATATGCATTTTTCACTGCCCGAACAGGAGAACTGGCATCCTGGAACTCCTGAGAGCAGCATCTCTTGCGGATAGTTACTGCCTTGGGCCCGCCACGACCCTCGGAGGGTAACTTCTCCGTTATAGAAGAAATTATCTTGAAGAGGTGTCCAACGAACCTGAATATCACCATCTAAGACAACGTCCTCAGGAGCTGGACAAGCAGACCACCACCCAGCAGTCTTGGACCCACACTCGCCTGAAAAAAAAGTGTAAGTTTAAAACAGCCTTTCTGCACGCTTTAATCTTGGGTCCCTTTTTGTTTTGTGGGTTTTTTTTTTTTTCTTTTTTTCCTCCTTTTTACTGCTGGGGAAGGCAAGGGAACTTACAGCAATGGGATCAAAATCCAGCAAATTAAAACAATCCCAGAACGAGAGAGATTTATATTTACAAATCCTAGAAGTCCTAACTGCTAACAACTTTTCTTTCTCTAAAGGCAGTCTTTCAAAAACTAACTTGAAAAAATTTATAACATGTATACTTTCCCAATTTCCAGATGCTAACACAAATATGACCGCTTCAGACTCTTTTTGGAATTTAGTAGAGACAAGAATATATGCTTTCCAAACTAAAGAAAAATTTTCGGTAACTAAATACTTGCCTCTGTTCCACTCTATCACTAAATCAGTAGAAAAAACTAACACAAGCAGGTCAACAGTAGGTGAGGAAATTCCATTCTTATCTCTATCACCGGCAGGCACTGTCCCTTCAAATGCTAATTCGCCCGATAACAGCCCTGTCTCAGCCGCGGTACCCCTTCCTGGGGTGGAGAGCAGGGGAATCGCGGCGTCCCCACCCACCCTCCCTGCACTCGCGGGGTCCGTGAAGCCCGCCCATCCCCCTGCCCCTCTCCCAGACGCGGTAAGCGTGAACCCAGCTCCCTCGGTTATGCAATGCGCGACAAGGTGCTCGCACTGCCCGCCCACTTCATGCACGGGTGTAATCGCGTCGGTCTCGATGGGGTCCGCCCCGCCTTGCTCCAACACCGCCATGCAGCCCGCCGCGCCCCCCGCTGCGTTTGCTCCTATCCCCGCAGCCGTTCCTCTCCCCCCCGCCGCCGTGCCCCTCACCCCCGCCGCGTTGCTCCCCACCCCTGCTACCACCCCTGCCTGCCTGCCTGCCGCAGCCCCAGCGAATCTCTCTGCACCCCCCGTGGTACCCGCGGCAGCAGCTCCCCCGAACCCCACCGCCTCCTCTCCCCCACTTCTCCCTTGCCTGCATTCCCAAGCACTGCATCCACCCACCCACCCCCAATGCCCCCCTAACGGCACCTCCAAGACTCCCCATGGTGGCACCCCACTCCTCCACGCGCCGCAGCCCTGCACAGGCTGTACCACACGTGGCGCTGCCATTACCCCCCCACTGCTGCCTCCTTCTAGCCAAGCCCAGCCAGCTGCCCCCCCACACTCTCTCCAGTCCCCCACACCCCTGCAAAATCTCGCTCCAACACGCCCAAAAAAGCATAGAGCACCTCCTGACCACACCTCATCAGAGGACAGTGAGTTTGAATCTGACATAGAAGAAATTGACCCATGGGCTCTAATTAAAATGGAAGCGACTCAGGCAGGGGATTGGGAACTAGCTCAGAGAATTACTGCCTTCCCAGTAATTTATATCAAGAGGAAAAGAGGGGGGACCGCTAGAACAACGTGGGAACCTAACACAAATAAAGAACTGATACAACTACGAAATATAGCTAAAGAACATGGTAGAAGTTCACATATTTTCAGAAACTTCCTTGAAGCGTTTTTTTCCTCGCATATCCTTGTCCCTCGCAACCTTAAAAACATTGCCAAGTGCCTTCTTTCCCCGGCAGACTATATGCTATGGGAGACAGTGGAAAAGGCAATTAAAAACATTATCAGACACCTATGCTCAAGACACAAATAGGCCAGATTTTACAGTCCAACAGCTGGCCGGAGAAGGGGATTTACAGAAACCCTCTGACCAAGCTGAAACCTTACCCAAGGCAGCACTACAAGACTTGGCTATTGCAGCAAAAACCTCCTTGCTTCTAACCCCAGATGACTCTATCCCTACCCAACACTTCTCTAGTATTAAACAAGGAGTAGATGAAAGCTTTATCAAGTTTGTAGACAGAATTAAAGATGCTCTGGAAAAACAGATAGACAGCACAGAAGCAAGAAAAGAACTGTTGTGCAAGCTTGCCTTGTCAAATGCAAATGAACAATGTAAAACAATTCTGAGGGCTTTACCTTTGGATACAGAACCCACCATAGAGCAAATGGTGGAAAGCTGTACACGTCATCTGTCCACTGAAAACACAGTGGCCCAAGCAGTTGCTAAGGGTATTGCAGAAGGAGTTTCTGCTGCATTTGCAGTAGTCACTTCCAAAGACCAGGTCCACTGCTATCACTGTGGGGAATTTGGACATTTTATAAAGGACTGTCCAGACAGGTCACCTACCCGAAACCCCTGCAACACCTACCAAAGACCCCAGAACCAGCAGCAATACCAACAGCGTTCGGGAAACTTCCAGCGGAGTGTGGCCAGGCCCCGCGCAAAGACAACAAATCAAAAGCCGTCCAGATCCAGTCACGCATCATCCCAGCAGATTCCAGGCCACATGGAGAGGATCCAACCCACGGAGTGATACAGATGGGAACACGGCGCCAGTTGGTAACCGCTTTATCCATTGCCTTTAATAATAAGGATGTTTATAGTGTTCCCACAGGCAAGCATGGGCCAAAAGGTGGTCCTTTTAACATTTTAATTATAGGGGACACTCTCCATGTCCCAGAGGAAATCTTTGTTGTTCCAGAGGCACAAACAGTGCAGCCAGGACAAGAAATCTCTGTCCAGTTGTACTGCACAGACTTACCATTTTTTCTTTCAAAGGGAACTCCTATCTCACAAGCCTTTTTGCTGCCAAAGAATCACAGGGAACAGCTTCCTCTCAAACCTAAAGTAGTGTGGTCACAAGTTGTGGGACCAAGTAAGCCTACCATCGAGTGCGGTCTATCCTACAGAGGAGAAAAGATCCACCTACCAGGGATGCTGGACACCGGTGCGGACATGACCATCATCGCTCGCTCGGAATGGCCAGCACGCTTGGAACTACAACCGGTAGCAGGAATGATTTCAGGGATCAGTGGAGCCACAGTGTCCATGCAAAGCAAGCACAACATTCTCGTTGAAGGGCCTGAAGGCAAGCTGGCAACAATCCGCCCATTTGTGGTAAGAGCCCCCATCACCCTTTGGGGCAGGGATGTCCTATCCCAATGGGGAGCTTCCCTACGTATTCCCAGTCAGGATTTCTGACTGGGGCCACTGAGGAGCACGCACTACCAGATACCCCTCGGCTCACCTGGAAACGCCAAGACCCAATCTGGATCTATCAGTGGCCCCTTTCTAAAGTAAAACTGTGCGCACTACAAGCCCTTGTGGAAGAACAGCTCGCCAAAGGTCACATCGTCGAGACCACCAGCCCTTGGAATTCTCCAGTCTTCGTACTGCAAAAACCTGGGACGGACAGGTGGAGGCTCCTCCACGACCTTCGCAAAATTAATGCAGTCGTAGAGGATATGGGCCCCCTCCAGCCTGGACTGCCTTCACCATCTATGTTGCCTCGAGACTGGACACTTGCCATCATAGATACCAAGGACTGTTTCTTCAGCATTCCACTGCACCCCCAGGATGCTCCACGGTTTGCTTTCTCTGTTCCCTCTCTTCACAGAGAGGCTCCACTGAAAAGATACCAGTGGTTGTATCTTCCCCAAGGATTAAAAGTCTCGCCTACTATATGCCAGTGGTATGTCGCTCACATCCTGTCTTCTGTTCAGAATCTATTCCCAGAGGCAATCATCTACCACTATATGGATGATATCCTGGCCTGTGCATCAGAAAAAAGTTACTTAGAAAAAGCAGTCAAAGGGACAATCGAAACCATAGAAAAAGCAAGGTTCGGGATCCATGAGGACAAAATACAATACACCAACCCATGGACTTATCTTGGATTCCTGATCCGAGAAAGGACAATTGTACCCTGTTGGGGAAGATGACATAGGAAAACCTTATAAATATGATTGCCTGGCAAAAGATTTGGAAAATACAGACATTGAGATGAGAACTAGATTTGAAATAACAAACCTTGACTACTGAATAACTAGAAAACAATAGTATAGCCAGGTTGAAAGCAATCCCCCCTTCTGATTAAACAATGCCCTTTACCTGCAGATAGGTCCAAAGGTCAAATGGAATGCTCTGTCTCACCCCCCAATGTATGGTTCATCCCACACCTGTAACCCTCCCCTGAAGTATCAGGTATCTGTGACCCCATTGGCCCAAGTCCTGTTCCAGCCCACCTTGAAGCCCCCTGATAAGGTGTGCCCGAGGGACCAGACGCTCTCTTGGATCTTCCCCTGGGACCCTCACCTGGAACCCTCGCTCCCTTTCTCTCCCTCTCCCTTTCTCCCTGGGCCTGCCACGAGTTGCGCCTGGCAACTCCAAGCAGGGCCTTTCCCCCCTTTTAATAAACCACATCTTCTAAGACCTGACTTCAGAGATCTCTCATCCATCCAAACCGTCCTGGAGTCCCGCGCTCTCTACAGACTGGCGACCAACGCGGAAGAGCGAACCCTGCAAATAGGCATCCACACGTGTCTGAAGGCCTCTTCAGCTTCTCTACCTGTGGGAGACTTCTCCCTGGACGGTAACTAAATAACCAGTTGTAGCCTCCTATTCGGTGTCGTGAGCACGGCATATCGTTGCTGGGCAGCGTGAAAGCCGGAGCTCTATAACTTTGCCGAGGCAATCCTTGAGCACGGGGATTCATTACCAAGTAGCGAGTACCTGGAGCTCTCAGAGGAATTTGCCTGGCAATCCTTGAGCACAGGCGGCCGCTGCTGCGCGGCAGCTACTTGGAGCTCTCTGAGGAACCTTGCCGTGGCACCCTGCCACGTGCACCGAGCACAGGCGAGCACTGCTCTGCACTGCCCGCCCTGGAGCTCTGAGTAGAGTCTGGAGGCCCCGAGCACGGACAGCCGTCCCTGAGCGATGCCTGAAACCGGAGCTCTGAGGGGGACCTCAAGCAGAGTCCTGAGCGCCGACTGGAGTGCCTGGCCAGCCCCCCACGTCGGAGTTCTGAGTGAGGACCCTGCCTCTGCGACATCGAGGTGAGCCACACTGGTGTAAAAATGGGACAATCCCACTCCGACCTTGATCGAGATCTCTATAAGCAAATTAAGCATTTATTATGCTGCAGTAACAGTACTTTACCTAAGCAAGAGCTAAAAAACCTTTTAGAATGGACTTTAGTTAACTTTCCTAATGCTGACCGTTCAGCCGTCTTTACCAGAGACTTTTGGGACTCAGTTGGAAATAGACTCTTTAATAATATTTCACGCCGGGATTTGGCAGCCGCTGAGATTGTCCCGGCGTGCAGGGCCTTGGTTGAACTGTTTGCTGCACAGAAGAAGCCCGCAGCAGCCTCTCCGCCTGGCCACGCTGTTCCTTAAAATCCTCTCCACGCTGCCGTGACTCTGCAGCGGGGCTCGCCTCCTGCCTCCCCCCCGCGCCACGCGGCTTCGGCATCCGCAGCCGCTCCCCCTGCCCCCATGGTCGCGGCACCCATTCCCCCGGCCCCCCCACCAGCAACCGCAGCCCCTCCCACCACTCCCTCCATCCCCGCGCCCTCAATTCCGTTCACCCCTGCCGTCCCGGTTACGGTGGTTCCCCCTCCCCGCTCCAGAGCCATCATGTTGGGCCCCTCCTTCGCTTCCACCCCTGCAAACCCGCCCACCGGTGTCACCGCGGTGACACCTCCCGCCGCTGCCACCGCGGCGGCCCCGCCCCCCTCTTCCCCTGCAGCTTTGGCTGTGCCCCCCCTCCCCCTTGTGAGTGCCGCTGTGTGTTCCGCCGCTCCTCCAGCCACGTCTTGCGCGGCTGTGGCCGCCGCTGTCGCTGGCATCCTGCAGAGTCAGGCGGCCACACTTTTGCAAGCAGCGCAGGTCCCCCTCGCGGCCGCCGCCACAGCTCCTTGGCCGCCGCTGCCTTTTGCCGATTCCGGATCTCCAGTAGCCGCGCTCGCATCACCAGTTCCCCTTGTACATGCTGCCGCGGGAATGATGCCCCCCACTTCCCCTGGTGTTCAGGTGCGTGCAGCGCGCCCCATCTCCGCGGCAAGAAAAATACCGGAGCCCGTTTTCAACCCTGCCGACACACCGACAGGACCCCGCGGCCCCACCACAGCATCATTTGCACCGCAGCATGGAGCGGTCCAGCCCGCCAAGCCACCCCGTGCCTCCCGCGCCGTACCTCCACCTGTGTCACCACCCCCCTCCAACACCCCCAGTGCAACGGTCCCGTGCCTCCCCGCCTGCCTAGCCCCTGCCCCAGCCCAGCTTGCGAGCTACCAGCAGCTGAGTCCCGCGGCACAGGCGCCGGTTGGCCCGCCGCACCGCATCCCTGCTCCGCGACGAGCCCTGGCCAGCCCCCCCGTCCCTGCCGCCGCTGCGGCCGCGCTGGGGGCTCCGGCCACCACCGGGCTCGCAATGGCGGCCCAGCCCTCCGCTCTTGGATCCTCTGGTGCACCCCTGTCTGTTGCGATGCTGCCGCCGCGGACCACCGCAGCGCCGCCACAGCCCGACCCGTCCCCGTCGCGCAATGATGCTCCGGGGCTCCGTAGCGTGGCGCTGCCATCTCCTGCAGCCAACGATGTCCTGGCATTCCCCTCTATGGCCACAGCCGCGGTCCCTGCTGTGGCCCCCGCCGTGGAGGCAACCGCAATGATGCCTTACCACGCGGACCTCGTGACGCACCCCCCGCATGCGCAGCCCCTGCGACCCTCGGCAGAGCCATCTCACACCGTGACACCGCTGCCAGCCTACACCGCCTCCGCCACGCCTTTGATGCAGCCTCCTGGTTCCCACACGTTCCATGCTGCAGGCTACCCCCAGCCGACATCCCTGTGCCCTCCCAGCCCAGCAGCACCGCTCCCAATTCCAGCCGCAGGACACCAGCCCAGGCCACCAAGACTTCCGGATTTCTCGAATCTGCAAGTGTATCCGCCAGCCCAGCCGGATACTGTTACGGCCTCATCACACATAGTCCCCACTGCAGCGTGTCCTGCACAGCTTCTGGAAACCCCAACACTACAGCCACCCGCGGTTCCTGCGCGACCACAGCCTCCGGCCGTCCTTCACCTGCCTCCACTGCCACCGAGTCTGTACACAGCACCACAGCAGCATGCTGCAGCGTCTCACATGTATCCTTCCGCAGCTCCCGACTCCATTCGTATGCCTCAGCTGACAGGTGCCATGCCTCCTCCCCCTGTGCCCCTGCCTCCGCCGCCGCACCCTGCACCCAGCCCGAGCAGGACTGGACCACAGCCAAGCACACAAACCATGCAACGAGAAGGGGGAGGGTGGAATGTGACAGCCACTTTGGCAAATACAGGACAGACAGAGAACTGTTTTGCCTTTACAAATGCCAACCCTCTTAATCCTGAAAATTCACTGCCATCAATCCCAAATTTAGAAACTTCTCAGAAATGTTTTGATAACCTTCAACTGACAGACTGGCATAAAATCAGACATGAAATTTGCAAAGAGGAAAGTCTAAATCCTCTAGCTATGCCTGTGATATTCAGCCAGCAAGCTGGTGGTCCCAGAACATGGACAGCTCTCCCATCTCAGGAGGTGAAAGAATTGCGAAAAGCAATAAAGGACAATGGTATCTGCTCTCCATATTTTAAACAACTGCTCAAAAGTATCCTGGAAGCACATACACTCACACCAAATGACTGTAAAAATCTTGCTGGTATACTTCTTACAGATTCACAGTATCTGCTATGGGAACTTAAATGGAAGAGACTGCTTACAGGGGTACTAAACACTTACAGACAAGGTACCGATGCAGACCTTTGTGCCCTCACTGTGCCTAAGCTAACAGGTGAACCACCTGATGACCAGAATGAAAATCAAGTGAATTTACCCAGAATGGCATTAGATGACATCAAAAAGATGGCTCGCAGAGCTTTTTTGCAAATTCAGCCTGCGGGAAGCTTTGAAAAGGCCTACAATCTAGTTAGCCAAGAGTCATCTGAACCATTCACCACATTTGTGGACCGAGTAATCCAAGCAGCAGAAAGGCAATGCGGAGATGATATAGCCCGTCCAATAGTGATACGAGACGTCGTTGAAAATAACGCAAACGCAGAATGCAAGAGAGCTATGAAAGCCCTGGGAAAGGAAAGACCTACAGTGCCTCAAATGATTGATGCCTGCAACAAAGTCGAGAGTCCACAGCACGTAGCAGCAATTCAAGCAAATGAACTTGGAAAAACTCTAGGAGAAAAAATTGAAAGGGCTCTTACAGTACAGGCAGCACAAGCAGAAGCACAGGCAGCACAAGCAGAAGCACGAGACCAAAAACTTACTGAAATCCTGACTGCCTTACATCTAAGCTCCCAGCAACGAGACAACACTATGGCTGTTATGCAAGCTGCTGTACCTCCAGGACCTTGCTACTTCTGCAAAAAACCTGGCCACATCATGAAGAATTGCCCAGAGGTTGGACGAAGTGCACAAGCCCCAGATCGTTGCTCTATCTGCAAGAAGGGAAAGCATCTTGCCTGGCAGTGTTGATGCAGACGTGATATGAGCAGGAACTACAATCCAAAAAACTCCAAGGTGAGCGCGCCACGCCATCACGTGATGAAACAAGTAGTGGCACCCCAAGCTCCCGAGGTAAAATTTGTGAATACCCCGACCCAAAAGCTCTTCGCTTCATCACCAGCACAATCCCAAGTAATGACCCAAGCCTATTACCCCCAGGGACCTGGTGCACCTTGGTAACCTCCAAGCCAACAACCTTTTTAAAGGATGATGGCTATGACTATATTTCAACAGGGATCACTGGGCCTTCACAACAAAGGCAAGACTTTTTAGTTGTTGGTAAAGAGAGGAATAGTATCCTAGGACTGCTTGTTTTGTCTTGTGTAATGTCTGTTAACTGCAATGAAGAATTACTGGTGCTAGCCAACGCCTGCAACCCCCATTGCATATTCCACCTAGAACCCCTATAGCTATTGCCATAGCACTGCCTATGGGGACTATGGACCAAATGCCACCACGCTGTTTCCCAGTTGCTCCTGAAAATCCTGAAGTTCTATGGGTTCAACACATAAGTCAGCAACGACCAATGCTAACTTGTGAATTGTCAAATGGTGGGGTTCAAATTAACATCAAGGGGATGATTGATACAGGGGCAGATGTTTCTGTGATCTCCTCTTACTGTTGGCCAGCAGATTGGAAGTTGGTCACTCCCCCAGGTACTCTCACAGGCATCGGAGGTGTCACCCCATGCTTGCAAAGTGAGTCTCTAATCAACATTACAGGGCCTGACAAGAAGAAAGCATGGATCCGTCCCTATGTAGTGCAGAAACCCATCACAGTGTGGGGAAGGGACTTACTTTCTGAGTGGGGAGCAAAAATTGAACTGGGTTTTTCGTAGGGGCCACTAAAGCACTCAGCACTCTAAAACTGACCTGGAAAACTGACACCCCTGTCTGGGTCGACCAGTGGCCCCTGCCAGACAATAAGCTGAGTGCCCTCAAGAATTTAGTGGCTGAACAACTGCAAAAAGGCCACATTAAACCCACTAACAGTCCTTGGAACTCACCTGTGTTTGTTATCCATAAGAAAACTTCTGACACCTGGCGATTGTTACATGATCTCAGAAAGATCAACACTGTGATTGAGAACATGAGCCCTCTCCAACCTGGCCTGCCCAACCTTTCCATGATCCCAAGAGATTGGCCACTTGTAATCATAGACCTAAAAGACTGTTTCTTCAACATCCCATTGCACCCAGATGATGCCCCTCGTTTTGCCTTTTCTGTTCCGAATATAAATTTACAAGAACCACTTCAAAGGTATCATTGGCTCGTCTTGCCACAAGGAATGAAAAATTCGCCGACCATCTGCCAATATTTTGTGGCCCGCGCACTGTCCCCAGTCTGTGAACAGTTCCCACGGTCAGTTATTCTCCACTACATGGATGATTTGCTCATCACAGCACCAACACGAAAACAAATGGAAGAGACTCGTAATTGTGTTGTTGCTGAAATCAGAAAGGTGGGACTGGTGATCTCTGAATCAAAAATACAAGAGACTGCTCCCTGGAAATATTTAGGTTGGAAACTAACTGAACAGTCTATCACTCCTCAAAAGATACAAATTCGAACTGATGTTCGCACCTTGCAGGACTTACAACAGCTTTTAGGGGAAATTAATTGGGTTAGGCCTGTCCTGGGAATCCCTGCTGATGAACTTGCTCCACTTTTTGATTTGTTGAAAGGGGACAATGACATCAGATCCCCTAGATCTCTCACTCCTGAGGCTTACAAGGCCTTAGAAGACATTACTGATGCTCTGCAGAACAGGCAGGCCCATCGCTGTGTTCCTGATAAACCCTTTTTTCTTGCGATTTTAGGAGAAAAGCTGAGACTATGTGGTCTCATTTTTCAATGGGATTCTTCTCACAAAGATCCGTTGTTAATAATCGAATGGGTTTTTATTTCCTACAGGTCGCCAAAGACAATCCTCACACCTTTAGAAATGATATCTCAAATCATCATCAAAGGCAGAGCAAGGCTTCTTTCAATAGCAGGTTGTGAATTTGCGATGATCTATTTGCCCATGAAGAAAACCTATTTTGATTGGGCAATGCAAAAATCTGAAGACCTGCTGTATGCCTTACTCTATTTCCCAGGTGCTTGCTCTATTCATTATCCAGCACACAAAATGATCAAAGCTAAATTATGTTACAAAGAAAAACCCCTGATCAGTGAAGAACCTTTAGATGCAGTCACTATCTTCACTGATGTGTCAGGGCGAACACACAATTCGGTTGTTACATGGCAAAATAAATATACTAAATCCTGGGAACAAGATGTTCAAAAAGTTGAAGGTTTTCCTCAGATTACTGAACTGGCAGCAGTTGTAAGAGCATTTCAGCTCTTTCCAGAACCCTTCAACCTAATTACTGATTCAGCATATGTTGCTAATATGATTAAGAGAATTGAAGGATCAGTTCTAAAGGATGTGAACAACGACAAGTTGTGTCTTTGGCTCACCTGTCTCTATCAAATGTTAACACACAAAACTAATCCTTATTTTGTTTCTCACATTAGAGCTCATTCAGGTCTTCCAGGATTTATGGCAGAAGGAAATGTGCGAGCTGACGCACTGGCATCAGCAGCATCTGATGAGGAAGGTGCAGCAAGCATTGAAAATTCCACCTCATTGCTTGTTGCAACCACCTTACCTAATACTATAGAACAAGCCAAATTGAGCCATGCATTTTTTCACCAAAATGCACAGGCAATCAAACGAGATTTTCGCATTACCTTAGAACAAGCACAAAATATTGTACGGGCTTGCCCAAATTGTCAGCATGTTCAACCTCTCCCTTCTTCAAGAGCCACCAACCCACAAGGGTTGGAGAGCTTACAGAAATGGCAAACAGATGTTACTAAGTACCCCTCTTTTGGGAAACTTAAAAATATTCATGTCTCTATTGATACATTTTCAAATGCAGTGTTTGCTTCCGCACACACAGGAGAAACAGCTAAGCATGTCTGCCAGCATTTTTCACAAGCCTTCTCCTATTTGGGTGTCCCCCAAGAAATTAAAACTGATAATGGCCCTTCATATGCCTCACAGGAATTAGCTGCATTCCTGAATGATTGGGGTGTTCGCCATACATTCGGCATCCCTTACTTTCCTACAAGTCAAGGTATGATAGAAAGAACACATCAAACTCTAAAATGCATTTTAGATCAACAGAAAGGGGGAGGAGACCAGACTGCACCTCAAAGGAGGATGAATAAGGCTTTGTATGTTTACAATTTTCTAAATAGCTCTGCAGAAGAGCCTGACCCCCCCATTTACAGACATTTTTTGAACAACAAAAAAGCAAAACTAAAAGAGCATCCCCCAGTTTTGATTAAAAATTTAGACTCAGGACAAATAGAAGGACCATACAATCTTATAACATGGGGGAAGGGGTTTGCGTGTGTTTCCACAGGTGGAGGACTCAAGTGGGTCCCGGCAAAGAACGTGAAGCCCTACCACGCATCGAAGCCCGCTGACACCCCCACATCAGCCAGTACTTCCATAAGTACAAGCCAGGAAGCAAGCACCCAAACCTGAGCTGCGTAGAATCATCAGGAGAAAGTGATCTGCCGGGAACAGCTCAAGAAAAGAATGGAGTTCTGTCGCTTGCGCGCGTGCATGCTACTTTTGTTCTCTTGTTTTAGCTTTTCCAGTGAGGCTTTACCTGTAAGTCAACCAAAGACGAATGTCTGGGTTGCTTTAGCCAAGTCTGCAGGCTCTGACACCATCTGTCTATCTGACACAAGTCCTGACAAACCTTTTTCAACCTGTTTAGTTGGAGTACCTTTTCCAGAAGGTTTTGATAATGTTACTCTTGACAAATATTGGCCATATGACGATCATCACATATCTCCAACTCCCAGCCAGAGACACCAAACTTACATTGATAATTCCTAAGTTGATAAATCTGACCTTCAAGAGCTAGAAATCCTAGGCTCACTAACCATGGACACCTGCTACTTCTTTCATTTTCTAGGTGAAGATGGCCCTTATTTAAATGTTACCCCTTATCACCCAGTTTATAGCAATATAACTTCTTGGTGTAATCAAACTAAGCTTCTCATATATGATGAGCCTCACGCAGATCGTTTTAACAAACTTCCTATTCGATTTCCTAAAGGAATCTGGCTCATTTGTGGAGACAGGGCCTGGCAAGGTATACCTTCAAAAATAGATGGTGGCCCTTGTGCCATGGGACAACTGGGATTGCTCCCAGTGTAAAAAGGGTAGTCAAAAAGAAAAGCAGGAGGATTAGATCCTCCTGGGGACATACTTATGAGAGCGACTATGATAGTGATTTTCACCCTTGGAACTCATGAAAATCAACTCTTCTAAGCGTTTTTATACCTCAGATAAGTTCTTCAGTTGCATTAAAACAATTAAACAAGTTAGGGTGTTGGCTCAGTAAAGAAGTAAATGTCACCTCTACTATGATCAGTGATTTGCTAACAGATGAAGAAGCGGTGAAACATGCCACTTTACAAAATAGAGCTGCTATTGACTTTCTTTTACTAGCACATGGACATGGCTGTGAAGATTTTGAAGGATTATGTTGTATGAATCTATCTGATCATTCCGTTTCCATTCATAAACAGCTACAAAATCTGAGAGATTTAGCTAACCAAATTACAACAGATGACCCATCTTGGCTAGACAATTTATTTGATGGTTGGAGCTTTGCACCTTGGTTGAAGGAACTCTGTAAAATAGGTTTGATTATTCTGATAGTAATAATTGCAGTTTTAGTAGCAGTATCCTGTATACTTCAGTGTGTGCAAAAATAATGAGTAAGACAGTATCTAATATCTTAGTTGTTCATCAGAACGGGGGAGATGTTGGGGAAGATGAAATAGGAAAACCTTATAAATATGATTGCCTGGCAAAAGATTTGGAAAATACAGACATTGAGATGAGAACTAGATTTGAAATAACAAACCTTGACTACTGAATAACTAGAAAACAATAGTATAGCCAGGTTGAAAGCAATCCCCCCTTCTGATTAAACAATGCCCTTTACCTGCAGATAGGTCCAAAGGTCAAATGGAATGCTCTGTCTCACCCCCCAATGTATGGTTCATCCCACACCTGTAACCCTCCCCTGAAGTATCAGATATCTGTAACCCCATTGACCCAAGTCCTGTTCCAGCCCACCTTGAAGCCCCCTGATAAGGTGTGCCCGAGGGATCGGACGCTCTCTTGGACCTTCCCCTGGGACCCTCACCTGGAACCCTCGCTCCCTTTCTCTCCCTCTCCCTTTCTCCTTGGGCCTGCCACGAGTTGCGCCTGGCAACTCCAAGCAGGGACTTTCATCCCTTTTAATGAACCACATCTTCTAAGACCTGACTTCAGAGATCTCTCATCCATCCAAACCGTCCTGGAGTCCCACGCCCTCTACAGTACCCCAGCAACTTGCCATCCGAGACGACCCAAAAACCCTGAGAGACTTACACAGTTTGTGCGGATCCATCAACTGGGTACGCCCACTGCTAGGAAGTACAACAGAGGACCTCGCTCCCCTGTTCAACCTCCTCCGTGGCAATGAGGACCTAGACTCTCCACGCACGCTCACAGCAGAAGCCTGAGACACCATCACCAAGGTCCAAGAAGCCCTGTCTTCACGCCAAGCCCATCGCTTCGAGCCCAAGCTGCCTTTCCAGTTCGTCATCCTAGGAAAAGCACCTCGGTTCTATGGACTGATTTTCCAATGGGATCTTCAACTCCGAGACCCTTTATTGATACTGGAATGGATCTTTACAAACAACCAACCTTCAAAGACAATTTCTACCTTCCAGGAAATAATGGGACATTTAATAAAAAAAGCCAGAACTCGCCTCCGCTCCCTTGCTGGGTGTGAGTTCACATGCATATATTTGCCACTGACCACTGGGGATCTGGAACATTTGCTCCAGACCAATGAAAACCTCCAATTTGCCCTAGACAGCTATACAGGCCAAATTTCCATTCATATCCACTCTGCTAATGGGCAAGTCCAAAAAGCATCTTTATGATCCACCACAATAAAACACTGATGCTGGGGTGGGACTTTACTTAAAAGAGTATAAGGATTGAGTACCACTGGGTAATGGGTCCGAGTTTGTAGCAGTCAGAGGCCCTGAAAGGCCTCCCTGGTGTTTACCCGCCCAAGACAAGAAATGCAGAGTCATGATGAGTGGACCAAAGTAGCCCCTCTTCCGTCTTCGGACCCTTGTTATCTCTCTGTAAGGCTATAGGTCGTATTCTCCTCAACCCTGGCCATTGGACAATTTCCAACACCCCAGTAGCCTACTTAAACCCCCATCTCTGCCCAGTTCAGCGGAAGAGCTGTCACTGGAACCCTTCGCAGGAACCTGATAATAAAGACACCGGTGCAGAACTCTACACAGGCTTTTCCTCTCTCAATCCCTGCGTCTGCCGAGGCACCTTTGCGAGCTCAGAGCTGAAATCACTAAGAGCTGAACTCACAGAGCTGAAATCACTCAATAGTGCTCGCTAAGGTTGCTTGCGGCTGGGAGCTAGTCCGAGGGACCCAGAGACGTTGTGCCTCATCAGCACAGCACTATTCGGGACACCTACGGCGGCAGCTGCCGGGGGGCCAGACGGACCCCCGGGGCCCTAGGCCGTGATATGAGTTCTCTTGTTATCTTCCCTTAGGTCTTTATTAATCTGTAACTCCCATCAGATTTTTTTACTGGGAGAATCTGAGTATTATGAGGAGACATACAAGGTTCCAATGTCCAATGCTTTATTAATTCTTCTATTACCAGCTTTAAGCCTCGTCTTCCTTCTAAGGATATAGGGTACTGATGAACACATATGGGACAATCTTCTCTCTCAATCGTGACCTTTATGGGGTCAATATTCAGCCCTCCCCTATTTCCTTTCCCAGCCCAAACCTCTTTGTTTATCTTTTCCTTACCCTCTTGGCCCAGCTTTAACACTTTAACTGTGATCTTTCCTTCTGGTATGACCCTGACTCCTAGCTTCACCTGTAAATCTCTCCCCAATAAGTTGCTGCCTGCTCCAGGAACTAATAAGACATCTCCCATCCCTATTCTGGTTTCCCCTTCAATTACTACATTTTTAATGACAGGGACTTTAAACCCCTCTCCTTTTGCTTCTGTTACCTTCACAGTGTCATTACTGACATCACATCCCTTAGGGATATTTACCACACAAGTTCTCTCTGCCCCAGTATCAAATATAAATTCTAATTCCTCCTCTTGTGGGCCTACTTTTACAGTTATCAAAGGCTCTAGATGGTACTTGTCCCCCAGAAAACAGAGTCCATGATCTCCCTATTCCTCTTCTGGGTGTATCTCTTGGAAAATTTTCAGATCCTTTTTTAGGTGAGGGCATTCCCTCTTATAGCGCCCTTCTTCCCCACAATAATAGCAGGCAGTTCTAGATTGCTCCTGGAATTTTGATTGTGCCAGGATTTCTTCCCTTTTCCCTTTCTCTAAAACCCGAATGTTTGGGGGTGGTACTTGGGGGATTTAGATTCCTATGGAATTTGCTTTGTCTCATTGTCGCTATCATAATCTTTGCATCCACTTTGGCTTTTTCTTCATCTCTCCGTACCTCAGGATCATGGCATCATGAAAAGTTTAATGAAAGCAGTGAAAATTAATGGCCTCAGTTTTCCATACTTCAAATAGCTTTTGAGAGGCACATTCAACAATTATGATTTGGTGTCTTTTGACTGTAGGTACATTGCCTTGACAATTTTTACAGATCCACAACTCCTGCTGTAGGATGCAAGATGGCGGAGAGCCCTCACTCAACTGAGAAATAGATATGTGGGAGGGCCACATGCAGCTCTCACACTGGCCCAATGAGCAGAAGATGAACCCCATGACAAACCTGAAGATCAGTCAGCAGAGTTGCCTTGAGACGCAATTGCAGACATCAAAGAGGCAGCACAAGAGGTAATTTTGCAAATCCCACCAGTTGGAACTCCAGAAAGCATTTATACAGAAATAAAGCAAGATCTTTCTGAACCGTTCACTTCATTCATCGATCGTCTCACGCAAGCAGTGGACAGACAAGTAAGTGACGAAGTGGCAAAGCCACACTTACTTCGAAGTCTCGCTTTTGCAAATGCCAATGCAGAGTGCAAACATATAATTAGTGCCATGCCTGGTCAACCAACCATGACTGAAATGATAGAGGTATGCAGTAAGGTGGGCACAACTCGACACATCGCAGCAATTCAAGCAGGTGTTTGGGGAGAACAGGTCGGGAAACTCCTCCAAGCACAGGATGAAAAACTTTCAAGAACTCTCACTGTGCTTTATCCAATGTTTTAGCAGGGCAACTCAACAGAAAATGCAGCAGCACCGAGTCATTGCTCAAGATGCAGAAAAGTGGAACACTATGCAAATCAGTGTTATTCCAAATATGATATAGATGGAAATCTTTTACCGTGAAAAATGCTTCCCAGGGAGGGAAATCACTGTGCAAAAATAAAAGTATTAGTAATGATTTAACTACCCAAAATGTCTCTGGAGACAGAGCATTCGGTCAATCAGATCCTATCTGCAGGGTCATCAGTTGATTCCCCAATGGTTCAGAGTTTTGGGGATTGCTGGTACTGAATTTGTAACCTTTGTTATTTTTGTTTTTATAGGTAAAACTGATAAATAGTGATTGTGGTTAATGTTACATGAATACTTAAAAAAGGTTGTCTTAACCCCTTCAAACACTTCCTGTTGATAAGTTGATTATATAATGTGAATTCTCTGATTTTTGTGATAAGAATTATTATTAAGGTATTGTTGTAGTATTTACAGCCAGCTTTTATGTGTTTTACTATCTCTTTGTGTGATCACCTGTGGATATTCTCAGTTCAGTCAGAGAGAAAAAGAAAAGGTTTTCTAACCAGGCGAGAGCCTGGGAGACAGTTGGGAAAGAATGTAAATAATTCTCTAATCTATCTTGTTGTTCACATTGTTTATAGATATGTTCTGCCACTGTGCGTCATTCACTGCGCACCAATAGTGTGAGATGTTTTTACTCTAAGACCAATGAAATTAGTCTGCACGATGTTCCCTATAAATAGAGTGGTGCATTTGAAATAAATCAGAGTTCATTTTCTCGCCTCCGACTTGGAGTCATTTTCATTCCCGTCCTGCTCTACGGCGACATCTGGTGACACCCGTCATGAACTGCACCTACCCTGAAGGAACAGGGTCTGGTGGACCCCGACTGTTACTGCAGCCTCGGCTGAGGACCCGAGCCCCAGCGCCTTGCAGTGGTCGCTCTGCGGCCGCGGCTGCTCGCCAGTAGCCTGGAGGCTCTGGCCGGACACCTTTGCCCTCCTGAGAGAGGTAACGCTGAAACCGCATGCCTTCTGGAGAAGGCTTGGTCCTGTTTGGATCGCGCGTCGGCTCTTAGAAGCCGAGGACTGTGCGGGACGGTTTTCCCTGAAGTAGTGGACTGTCTGTCTCTTGAAGTGGACGTCTGCTAAGGGAGGGTTTCCTAACAATGGGGACCCAGTCATCTACGGCTGAACGGTTGTTCTTGGCCGCTTGGCGGAGCTATGCCCCTCATATAGGGGTCCAGGTCTCTGATCATGAGCTCGTCACACTCTTGGGTTGCACTCGGGACCGTGGATTCCCTGCGGACCCTGAACGCGCCTTTGATCGTAGAGTCTGGCGCGACTTGGGCCAATGCCTCCGGAAGGAGATGCGCAAAAGGGACGCTACAGCGTCCGTACTGTTCGCAATCTGGCGGTGCATCTACACGGCCTTGCGTGGCAAGACCCAGAGAGGAAGCGGTTGCGATCGGGACATTTTGGGATTCCGGACACTGACCGCGCTGCAGCCCGCACCGCGGCTGGCCGGGCAGATGCACCTCGCCTTGGGCGCGGTGCCGGTGACATATGCTGCCTTCCAGGCGACGGGGGTGTCTTTGCCGCAACTATCAGCTTCGGCACACCCGACATTGCAAGGACTGCACGGGGCGGCCCCGGACCGGCGGCCGCCGCCACCGCCCGCGGCTCCGCAGCCCCCCCCTTTCCAGACTGCATTCGCGGGGGGGACAGCGCCGCCCGCAGTCCATGGCGCAGCGGGGGCTGGAGCCCCCCCGACTCCTTCGCTGATGGAGCCTGCGCAGATGTACGGGTCCCACCCGCTTGTACTGCTGGGACCGGCAATGGAGCCTCTGATCCATCCCCTGGCACGCGCCCCGCTGCACGCGGGGGCTTCGGCTTTGCCAACGGGACAGGCGCAACTGCCTCCCGGTCCGCCTCCCTGCGCGCCGTGCGGACCGGCGGATTTGATATCCTTTGAGATACCAGCGTCAGTTGTGCAGCAGCACATCCTGGGCGGGACCACCATGTCGTTCTCCGTCCTGCCCTCTGTGGGACTGGCTCCCGCGCCGGGGGCGGGGGCTGCCCTCCCCGCCCCGCCTGCCATAGCGCCACTCCTGCCGGCAGCGGGGTTTGCCGCCCCGCCCACCGCTTCGCCCACCATTTCAGCGGCAGCAGCAGCCTTGCCTCTCGCTCCACCCTCCGTTCCGATCGGAGCGAGCCCGCCGCCGCCGCCGGGGCCGAGAGAAGCCGCCGCGCTGCCGCGGTCACCAGCGCCACTCCTGAGAGAGACGCCGCCGCCGCGGCCCCCCACCCCGGGACCGACATCGTCGCCGGCGCTGAACCGACTGCCGCTGCCGACCCCGGGACCGGCAGAGATGCCGCAGCCGCCGCCGGGACCGCTGGCGCCAAGAGACGCTGCCGAAGACGCCCTGCCCGATCCGCTTGGGCTGGCGGCGTGCCACGCCATGGGGGAAACTGTACCCCCCGCGCCGCTTGCTGCGAGCGGGGAGCGCCCGCAGGGCGCCGCGGCTTCCGCCGCCGCGCCCCCTGAAGCCGACTCATCAGCAGCGACTTCGCTCTGCGATTCGCCGCCGGCAACGGCAGTGTGAAAAACGCCAATCACTTGGTTTTTAGAATTTAAAAAGTTTAATACTAATAAAATAGTTATAAAAATAATCATACAATTACAGTAATAAAAATTTAGAGTTAGGACAATTACAAGACAATAAAAAGCAAAGAATTACGGACGTCCGGATGCTCTCGGGCACTTAAGCCCAATAAGCATGCCTTGTGAACAAAGGAATAATCTTTAAAAGCAGTAGCCTGTTGCATATTCATACATCTCATACATGATGCATACATTCCTTGCAAATTAAGAACTTTTCTGGTTTTTGTCAACTTCTTCCCCTTAATCCTGGTGGTTCCATAAAGATGGAGAGAAGGTGGAAGAATGTTTGTCTTTTCCGATAAGGAGGCAGTAATTCTTTATGGGCCCCCATCACTGCCATCTCTGTGTGAAGAGTTTCTTGATTATCTCATCTCTTGCTTGAGCTAGTAAAAAAACCCCCACATACATAGTTTCTATTTTAACTACAAAACTACAATTACCATACTATTAAAATGTTAATACGGCACTTCTAATCAATATAACATAATACACATAGTAACTATCTGCGTAGAGCCATATAATATGCATTTTTCACAATTCTCCCTCTTTCTTTTTATAATTAATTTGGATCGAGCAATTTTCATTGTTTTCTAGCCTTTATTTTCCGTTCGTTTTCTTCACAAATCAATCTTGCTTCTTGAAAGGGGTCTTCTATATTATTTTGTTTCTTTAATACCATAATCCTTTGCACAGTTTTTGATGTATCTTATTTTTGATCCATGGTCACTAATTGCATATCTTGGACTACACTGGTGATGAGCCGAATGAAACAGGGGATCAAACAAGGAAGAAATATTAGACCAGCAGTAGCGCATAAAAGGAAGAAGCCTAACTTTTTCCACCATTCTATTCCCAACAGGTTATCCCACCAACTGGTATTTAGCATTGATTCCCACTTTTGAACTGGTACATGGGCTATTTTTCTAATATCATTAACTATATCCAAGACAGCATCCCCATTGTCATCTATTTTTAAACAACAATCTGATGCATTGAATTTTCCAAAAACACCCCCTTCTTCAGCTAATAGATAGTCCAAAGCAAACCTATTCTGATACACAGCTGCTCTTGTTTGGGTCTGTTGCCTTAATTCCATTGCCTGACCAGTTTTGTTCGTTATTATCTCTACAGCGGCTTGGAGTCTTATAATTTGATTTAGCATATAAATTGGGGTTCGATATCCCCAACTCCCATCTTGAGCCCATGTGGTCGGCCCATATGTTTCCAGTATACGTTCAGGGGGCCACTCCTCATCTCCCCATTTTTGAAATCCTCCAATCAAGTCTCTTTTGTTTCTCTTTAGATCCTCATAAACTGGTATTCCTAAGTGATCCCCCTCAGGTCCTGGTAAAAGAAAAAATCCTGGCTGTATGATTCCCAGAGTACAACTCCCTTTCCACTGAGAGGGAAGTTTTGGGTATGCTCTTTTCCCACATATCCAGAATAAGCCATCTGGAGCTCTCCAATAGTCAGGTTTTTGCTGATCTATATTTTCCCAAAATTTGGAAATTTCTGGGATGCCAACGTAAGGATTCTTGCCTGTATCATTACATTGAAAGAGTCTGATTTTATTATTTTACTTACAATTTCCTTTCTTTACTTTTTCCTGGGTCCAGTACGTAGTAGGTTCTTCTGGGATCCACCATACAGAAGTTCCATTACTAACCTTATATCTTTTACAGGGAGTTTTTCCTACTTCATGAAGGAACTTCCTCCCATTGTGCCAGAGGCATTCTTCCCCTATGACTATCAAACTCAAAACCCACCTCTCTGGTCAGTTTTCTCCACTTATACTTGTCTGGTTCCACTTCAGGAGCTCAATTGGGCCTAAGCTGCTGCCTTTCCATGGCCATTCTTCTGACATCAGTGCTCCTCCACAGACCCAACAATTGGTTATGTTAAGTTCCCTACTTATTCTTTCCCCCAACTCCAAAAATTGATTTTTACCCATTCTTGAAATATCTGTTTCTTTCTCTAATTGCTGTTCAAGTTTTTTATACAGATCATCAAGCGAGATTGGCACAGGTTTAGGTGGTGGTGCTGGTTTAGCCTTTTTGTTTATCAATTGCTCTTTTACCAAATCTTGTGCTTTATTCCCAATACTGTATGTGAAACAAATCCATCTCTCCCCTTTTGGGCATTCACTTCCCATCCTGTTACCACTTATTCCTAAATTCTCCGCAATCCAGTACTTTTGCCCATTGTGCATGCACTTGCCTAAATTGGATGGGTTATAACAGTGACTGTTGACATGAGTGTGAGAAATAAAAAAGGAACCTCGGTGTCTTTCCATATACAGTTTTCGATAACACCTGTAGCATGGCTTTGTTGATATCCCAAAAGGGAAAAGACAAAAAATGAGTAACAGAAACAGGAATGACAGAGGTCCAGTATGGCTTATACTCCCACCTCCCATGCCTATGGGGTTGCAACCCACAGCAGGTGTATTTGATCTTCTTGGTGGCGAATACAGAGGCCAATCTGGTCTTGCCCTCTATCTCCTTGTCACTTTCTGTTAGCTAATTTCCAGGCAAATAGTTTTCTACACTCCTTAACTGTGGTTTCCCACCATTCCTCAGGTATCTCCCATTCAAGAGGCACTAATATTTCCCATCCACAAAACAAAGTTATTATTTCAGTCGCTTTGGGTTCTACCTGGATAGGAGATCTATTTGGCACTCGACACTTCCTGCAATGAGGGTGTCGATTGTGTGAACTACAATACCAATTTTTTCCACAATTCAAACATTTACATTTAACCCAACTAGCATGTCCAGTATTTGGGTGACTCAGGGTATATTATGTGGCACTGATTGAGATTGTAACTCACCCTCCTCTTTGTATAAATCACAGGCTAAGGCCAAAATACAAGAGTTTTCTGTCCGAAACAGTCCCGATCCTCCTGATTGTAGTGGCAGTATTCCTTCCCAAGGAGGGTATCGGAGGCGTCTCAAAATTTGTCCAGGCTGTGTTTGAAACCACTGATATAAGCTCGGTCTTATTTCCCAGTAAAGTGTGATCCTCTGTATGTTCCTTGGATCATTTGGGTCTTCCCAATTCAAACATTTACATTTAACCCAACTAGCATGTCCAGTATTTGGGTGACTCAGGGTATATTATGTGGCACTGATTGAGATTGTAACTCACCCTCCTCTTTGTATAAATCACAGGCTAAGGCCAAAATACAAGAGTTTTCTGTCCGAAACAGTCCTGATCCTCCTGATTGTAGTGGCAGTATTCCTTCCCAAGGAGGGTATCGGAGGCGTCTCAAAATTTGTCCAGGCTGTGTTTGAAACCACTGATATAAGCTCGGTCTTATTTCCCAGTAAAGTGTGATCCTCTGTATGTTCCTTGGATCATTTGGGTCTTCCCAGTTCATTACCACCCATTCCCTGTTTAAGAGTTAGTTTTGTATCACCCGGTTCAGATGTTATCGTCCACTCTTTAGGTTCTTCCACAGGTCCTTTGATTCTGCTGGCGTGGATCCACCCTCGTTCTCTGGTCCGGATCGCAGCCTCGGTCGTCAGCAATACCTGAAAAGGACCTTCCCATTGTGGAGTTAAAGATTGTTCTTTCCAGGTTTTTACCAGCACCCACTCTCCTGGGTGAATATTATGGATTTTAAAGTCTAAAGGTGTGGTTTGAGGGATTATTCCTTTTAACTGCAAGTTTTCAAGAGTTTTTGCAATAGTGTTAATATATCCTTTAACACTCCTTTCCCCTACATCATACGTAGCATTTTCATGTTGGGTTGTCAAAAAAGGTAACCCAAACATCATTTCATAAGGTGATACTCCCAGGTCTGACCTGGGTTGTGTTCGGATCCTCAGTAAGGCTAAAGGTAGACATTGTACCCAGGGCATTCGGGTTTCAATTATTAATTTAGTCAAAGTTCTCTTTAAGGTCTGGTTCATCCTCTCTACACGACCAGAACTCTGTGGATGCCACAGAGTGTGTAACTCCCATTTTATCCTCAAGGCTTGAACTATTTGTTGTAACACTCTTGATGTAAAATGCGTTCCTCTGTCCGAATCTATCCTATTAATCATTCCATATCTGGGAATAATCTGTTCCAAGAGGGTTTTACTTACCACGTTGGCTGTGGCCTTGGCAGTGGGAACTGCTTCCACCCAATGAGTTAGATGGTCTGTTATTACTAATAAATATTTCCATGTTTGAACTTGAGGAAGTTCAGTAAAATCTACTTGGATACTCTGAAATGGTCGAAGAGCTAACTCACGACCTCCCAATGTGGTTTTCCTCATTACCTTTTTGTTTATTCTTTGGCAAGTTATACATCTTTCAGTTACTTGCTTTGCTACTCCAAAAATCCCAATACACCCATAGTTTCTTAAAAATGATCACATAAAGCCTGAGTACCCCAGTGGGTGTTCTGATGTATGTCTTCGAATATTCTCCTGGTAAGCAGTTTATTAAGTAATTGTCTTCCATCAGGGAGTTTCCATTTCTCTGATTCATCTCGTTCTCCTCCTGTCTTGTTTAATTCTCTCTTCTCTGCTTCACTAAACCTTGGAATCTCCAGTTTTTCCTCACTTGGAGTTAATATTAACATAACTCTTTCAGTTCCATTTTCTGCTGCATCCTTAGCTTCCTGATCTTCCAAATTATTTACTCTTATTTCTGGGCTCACTCCCTTTTGGTGGCCCTTAATATGTACTATAGCTATCTCTTCAGGCAATTTAAGTGCCTTTAAAACCTCTAAGATGAGCCCCTCATGTATTAATCCTTTTCCCCTTGAATTAAGTAATCCTCTTTCTTCCCAAAATTTTCCAAAGGTATGTACCACTCCAAAGGCATATCTCGAATCAGTATATATAGTTCCCTTCTTTTGTGCTAAATATTCCAGTACTCTTTTTAGAGCATATAATTCACAGGTTTGAGCTGACCAGTTTGAGGGTAATTTTCCTTTTTCAATAGTTTGCATGTTTTTTCCATCAGCTACTGCATACCCTGATATTCTTTTTCCTTGTAGACATCTGGAGGAACCATCCACATAGATTATTTCCCCTTCTGAAAGGGCTTGTTCCTCGAGATCGTCTCAAATTTTTGTTTGGTATTGAATAATTTCTAGACAATCATGTATTAGGTTATCTGCTGGTTCTCCATATAAAAATTGAGCTGGATTTAAACTTCTATTTACTTCTAGTGTCAGGTCATCACTGTCTATCAAGATTGCTTCATATTTTAACGTTCTAGAGTCTGTTAACCATTTTTCAGCTTTTTGATTTAACACATTTCGTACTGCATGAGGTGTGCACACAATTAGTCTACCTCCAAAAGTCAGTTTACGACTTTCTTCTACCAGGATTGCAGTATCTGCTATAGCTTGAATACATACTGGCCAGCCATGGCTTACTAGATCCAGCATTTTTGATAAATAAGCCACTGGTGTCTTTACTCCTCCCCACTCCTGAACCAGAACTCCATGAGCTACCCCCTTTTCTACATTCACGTACATATGAAAGGGTTTTGCTAGTGAAGGTAAGCTTAAAGCCGGTATTGAGGCTAGTTTTAACTTCAGTTTTTCTAATTTATCATAATCTTCTTTGGTCCATTTTATATCATCTCCCTCTGTCAATTTTTCATACAAAAATTTTACTGCCTGTGTGTATCCATCAATCCATAATCTACAATATCCTAATAATCTGAGTAGTTTTCTGATTTCCCTCTTTGAAGAGGGAGGGGGAAGGGAGAGAATTCCTGCGATTCGGTCTGGGTTGAGCTTCCGACTACCCTTACTAATCAAGTGTCCAAGATATTTTACCTCTGATTCTACAAATTGCAGCTTCCCTTTTGATACTCTTAATCCTTTTTCCCCAAGAAAATTCAAAAGTTTTATAGTAGCCTCTCTAACTTCAGCTTCAGCTTCCCCAGACAGTAAAAGATCATCCACATATTGGATAATTCATATTCCAGGAGGAGTGAGGAAAGTTTGTAGTATTGTTTCTAAAGCTTGTCCGAATAAGTTTGGAGATTCAGTAAACCCCTGAGGTAATTTTGTCCATCTTAATTGCTGTTTTCTCCCAGTTTGTGGATCCTCCCATTCAAAGGCAAAGATATCTCGGCACTCTTGGGCTAATGGGCAAGCCCAAAAGGCATCTTTAAGATCCACTACACTAAACCACTGATGCTGGGGAGGGACTTTACTTGAAAGAGTATAAGGATTTGGTACCACTGGGTAGCGAGTCCGAGTTCTTTGTTAACTTCCCTTAAATCTTGTAGAAGTCTATAACTCCCATCAGGCTTCTTTACTGGGACAACAGGGGTATTATGAGGAGACATACAAGGTTCCAATGTCCCATCCTTTATTAGCCCTTCTATTACTGGCTTCAAACCTTCCCGTCCTTCTAATGAGATAGGATACTGACGTACACGTATGGGACAATCTTCTCTCTCAATTGTAACCCTTATGGGGTCAATATTTAATCCCCCCTATTTCCTTCCCCAGCCCAAACTTTCTCGTTAATTTTTTCTTCATCCTCTTGGCCTAATTTTAAAACTCTAGCTGTCATCTTCCCATCTTCTGGGATAACCCCTATTCCTAATTTCACTTGTAAATCTCATCCCAATAAGTTGCTACCTGCCCCTGGGACTAATAAAACATCCCCCATCCAAAATCTAGTTTCTCCCTCTGTTACCACATTTTTAATGACAGGAACTGTGAAACTCTCTCCTTTTGCTCCTGTTACTTTTACAGTATCTTTACTTACACTATAACCTTTTGGAATATTTAACAGGCTGGTTCTTTCTGCCCCTGTGTCTACCACAAATTCCAATTCTTCTTCTTGGGGACCCACTTTTAAAGTTATCACAGGCTCCAGATGGTATTTGTTCCCTAAAAAATAGAGCCTCTGACATCCCTATTCTTCCTCTGTGCTCATGTCTCAGAAGATTTTCAGATCTGTTGCTCTCTTAGGACAATATTTCTTATAATGTCCTTCGCTCTTGCAGTAAAAGCAGACATTCCTGGAATGCTCCTGAAACTTGATTTGTATTGGGTTTTTATTCTTTCCTGTTCCCCTGTCTCTACAACTGCCATATCTAGGAATAGTGTCTGTGTGTTTTTAATTTTTCTTGCAATTGTTTTCTCGCATGGTGACTGCCATAACTTTTGCTTTTAGTTTAGCTTTTTCTTCATCTCTGCAGACATAAACTTTCTGAGCTTCCTTTATTAAATCCTCTAATGATTTATCATGCCAATCTTCAATTTTTAAAATTTTTTTTCTAATATCTGGCCAGGCATTAGTAACAAAGTTAATCCTTAACAAAGCTTTTCCCATATCAGTCTCAGGATCTATTCAGGAATATTGTTTTATATTTCTCCTAAGTCTGTCTAACCATTCAGTTGGAGTTTCTTCTTTCCCCTGCTGTGCTTCAAAAGCCCTTTTAGCGTTTTGCCCTCGAGGTGCTGCCCCTTTTATTCCCTTAATTATTAAATTACGACACACATTCATATGTTTTCTCCCCTCCTCATTATTTTGGCCTGTTATAAACGCCAATCACTTGGTTTTTAAAATTTTAAAAGTTTAATAATAGTAAAATAGTTATAAAAATAGTAATACAATTAGAGTAATGAAAATTTAGAGTTAAGACAATTACAAGACAATAAAAAGCAAAGAATTACGGACGTCCGGATGCTCTCGGGCACTTAAGTTCAATAAGCATACCTTGTGAACAGAGGAAAAACCTTTAAAAGCAATAGCCTGTTGCATATTCATACATCTCATACATTCCTTGCAAATTAAGAACTTTTCTGGGCTTTGTCAACTTCTTCCCTTTAATCCTGGTGGTTCCATAAAGACGGAGAGAAGGTGGAAGAATGTTTGTCTTTTTCCGATAAGGAGGCAGTAATTCTTTATGGGCCCCCATCACTGCCATCTCTGTGCGAAGAGTTTCTTGATTATCTCATCTCTTGCTTGAGCTAGTAAAAAAAACCCCACATACATAGGCTCTATTTTAACTACAAAACTACATTTACCATACTATTAAAATGTTAATACAGCACTTCTAATCAATATAACATAATACATATAGTATTCAATTTAATATTTGCGAAAAGCCAATCATAAAATATGCATTTTTCACAATCCCTCCTCTTATTCTTTATAAATCATTTGGCTTGAGCAATATTTCTTATCCAATTGCATTCTTTAGACTATGTTAGTAATCAAATAGAAGATGGGATTAAACAAGGAAGAAACATCAGAACAGTTGTAATCCTAATTTCTTCCACTATCTATTCTTCAATACATTACCCCATCAGTTAGTTTTTAACATTGTTTTCCCACTTTTGGACCGGTATCTGGGTTATTTCTTTAATTCTAATGCCTGAGCAGCTTTGTTTGTTATCTTCTCTATGACTGCTTGGAGTCTTATAATATGATTCAGTATATAATTTGGGTTTAATACAGAGGTAGATTGCTGTGCTGGTTTCACCTTTTTGTTTACTAATGGCCTTTTTGCCAAATCTTGGACTGTATTCCTGAAATCAAATGTAAAACAAATCCATCTCTCTCCTATTGGCCATTCAATGCCCTATCTATTACCACTTTTTCCTAAGTTCCTTGTAATTCAATATTTTTCCCCATTTTTCCTGCAGGTACTCAGTTTGGATGGGTTATAACAGTGGCTGTTGACATGGGTGTGTGTAACAAAAAGGAACTTTGGTTTCTTTCCATGTAATATTTTTTTGTAGCATTTGTGACACAATCTTGCCAGTATCTCAAAAGGTAAAAGACAACAAATGAGAGACAGAAACAGGAATAACAGAGGTCTGGTATGGCTTATACCCCCACCTCCCCTGCCTATGGAGTTGCTTCCCATAGCAGGTATGTGTGATCTTCTTGGTGGCGAGTACAGTGGTCAATCCAGTCTTGCCCTCTGTTTCCTTTGTTACTCTTTTTACTAAATATTTTTAGGCAAGTCCTTTTCCACACTCCTTAACTGAGGTTTCTTACCATTCCTCAGGTATCTCTCAGTCAACAGGCACTGATAATTCCCATCCACAAAACAAAGTTATTACTTCAGTTGCTTTGAGTTCTATCTGTATAGGGGATAGATTCAGTACTCAATACCTATTGGAATGAGAACATAGATTTTGTGAGGTCCAATACCAATTATTCTCATAATTTGAACATTTACTTATAACCCAGTTAGCGTGTCCAGCACTGGGATGAATCAAATAAAGTATACAGTATAATACTAATGGTAATTTCCCTTCTTCCCTGTACAAGTCACAGGCTAAGGCCAGAATGCGAGAACTCTGATTAAAATAGTCTTGATCTTCCTGTTTGAAGTGGCAGTATTCCTCTCCTAAGGAGGTGCTGGAGGCGTCTGAGGGCTTATTTAGGCAGTGCTTAAAACCAGTGATGTAAGCTTTACCTTATTTCTCAGTTAGGTGTTAACTTTTGTACTTTCCTTGGTTCATTTGGGTTTTCCCAAACCATTACCACCCAGTCCCAGTTGAAAGTCAATTTGGTATCACCCGGTTTAGATGTGATAGTCCATTCTTCAAGGTTCTTCACAAGTTCTTTGATTTTGCTGTCGTGAATTCACCCTCTTTCTGTGGTTCAGATTGCTGCTTTAGTGGTACCTGGAAAGGACTTCTTAATAACACAGTGTTAAAAGAAAGACAATACTGCATTAACTTTTACCATTAGTTTTCTTCAAAACTTTCTGGGTTTAACTAAAAGCTTTTTCTACAGCTGCTTCTTCTTCTTGCATCCAGCTGTTTTAATAGCTGCAGAGGCCAATTCTTCTTCTTGTGAGCTATAAGTAGTTAAATAGAAATACCAGGCCAATTTTAACACGACATGTATCACATCTCTTGCTTTTTACTTTTTGGGCAACATTTAACCCATTCTTCAGAACAAAAAGCCTCCTCTTCTTAACAACAACAACAAAAAAAAAAAAAACAGAAAGAGAAAAGAATTCTTGCTTAAACAAATAAATCACTTTGTGAAAGTCAGCTATCTCTGCCTTGATCTTATCTCTAGTGGTGGTCCCTTTCTTTTATTTATTTATTTATTTATTAACAGTCTTGCATTTAACTCTGTCCTTCACCTCCCTCTCTCTTTTTCTCTCCCTCTCTTTCTCTCTCTTCACATTTTAACATCCACATTCCAGCATCAGTCCACCTTCTAACATCAGTCCACATTCCAATGTCTCAGAGAGGTAAGTCTGCCAACCACCCCTCCCCCTTTTTCAACTTCTTTACAAATTAAATTACTTTTGTTATGTGCGTTCTGCAAGCATGCAATTCATGGCACTCTCCACCAAGGCTAATAGCCACTCACAGCTGACACAGTGCCAAAACTAAAGACTTGTTTTTCTAACACAATTTTTTCCATTCACAAGCTCAAAAAGGTTGTAGGAACATGGTAAACAACAGCTTACTTCCAAAGTGACCCTACCTGCACCAAAAAATTTAAGACAATGCTAGTTAGTGCAATGCAATTTGCAACGAAGCCAAGGTTTGATTTGGGAAGGGCATCTGAGGACACAGAGCATGAGTTTTACAAATCCATATTTTGAAGAGAGAATGGACAAAACATGAATACAGTGGGGGGAGACAGAAAGTAAGGAATTTGTCTCTGCAATACCTTCTCTTTGACTGCTAGGAAACACTGTTCAAAGAGGCTCCTGTGGTACAAACAATAATTGGATGGAAAGAGGCACTCTTGAATTTAAGCTTTAATGTCACAATAGGAAACAGCACCTGAGCACTGCAGTGGTGAAGCACCCTGCCTGCAAACTCACTAGAGGCAAGCTACTGCTGCCACGCTGCAGGGCTACTTGCAGCACAGAGGGAATCATGACCAAGCCCTCCTTGCAGGCCTGGGTAAACCACACAAGGAACCCACAACTTCTTCATAGCTGTCTAACTCATTCCAGAAATAAAACTACAGCAAGCAGAGATTCCCCCCCACCATCTTTTTTTTTTTTTAATGTGTGTGTGTCACACACCTACAGCGATGCTGAAAGTAACAAATTAACAGCTTACATTAGAAGATACTGAAACCTTTTCTTCATCCAGCTTTGTGTGTTCCCATTTATATATGTAGCCATCTCCAATTCGAGGTCAAAAAAATGAGCCTTATTTTTCAAAAGTGCTATGCATGCACAACTCTAGCTGCTGTTCTAGGTGCACTGCAAGTAGTCAGCACTTCCAGAAACACAAACAAAACAAAAAACTAAAAAAGCAAAACACATTTGGGTACATGTAAAAGGACTGGCTGGAAGAAAAAATGTTTCTCATTGACCTGCCAAGTAGCTGGTGTTACCTTTAGTTTAACTTTACACACTGAGAACCATGTGATTGAACAGCTTCACATCGATTCAAAATAAATTAAAAGTAGGTCTGGCTATGTCACAGCTGTAAACTAGTTTCTCAACCTTAGAATATAGCAAGTTACAAATTTCAAGATGAAAAATCACAATGCAAATTGGAAGAAATAATTTAAACTACTTGTACACAGTAATGGGAAAAGAATTAGCTGAATCAACAGCTCAATTAAGACATTTGCTCAGTATGAAGCATCCTTCCCTATTTCCTTCTCTAGCTCAAACTTCCTTGTTAATTTTTTTTTTCTTGTTACTTTTACAGTATCTTTGCTCACACTATAATATTTTGGAATATTTAACAGACAGGTTCTTTTTGCCCCTGTGTCTACTACAAATTCTAATTCTTTTTCTTGGGGACCCACTTTTAAAGTTATCACAGACTCTAGATGGTATTTTTCCCTTAAAAAAATAGAGCCTCTAACATCCCTATTCTTCTTCTCTGCTCATCTCTCAGAAGATTTTCAGATCTGTTGCTCTCTTAGGACAATCTCCCTTATTATGTCCTTTGCTCTTACAGTAAACGCAGACATTCCTGGAATGCTCCTGAGACTTGGTTTGTATTGGGGTTTTATTTTTTTCTGTTCCCCTGTCTCTACTACTGTCATATCTAGGAGTAGTGTTTGTGTGTTTTTGATTTTTTTCTTGTAATTGTTTTCTCACATGGTGACTGCCACAATCCTTGCTTTTAGTTTGGCTTTGGCCATAGACTTTCTGAGCCTCCTTTAATAAATCATCTAATGATTTGTCATGCTGATCTTCAATTTTTTCCATTATCTGGCCAAGCACAAAGTTAATCTTTAACAAAGCTTTTCTCACATCAGTCTCAGGATCCATTCTGGAATGTTGCCTTATATTTCTCCCAAGGCTGTCCAACCATTCAGTTGGAGCCTCCCCTTTCCCTTGTTGTGCCTCAAAAGTCCCTTCAGCATTTTGCCCTCGAGATGATGCCCCTTTTTTTCTCTTGATTATTAAATTACAATACTCATTCATATGTTTTCTCCCCTCCTCATTATTTCGACCCTGCTCAGGAGGTGCAGTTGGCATTTTGTCCTCTCCAGGGGGGGGATGTGGTTTTTCTTTACTCCAGGCTTCTTTGCTTGCAATTTTGATCATTTCCCTTTCTTCTGGAGAAAATAGTATCTTTATTATCGACCACATTTCTTCCCAGGTATAAATGCTTGAACCTAAGAACTGGTCTAATTGTTCAGCAGTGCTTATGGGATCCTTCAAAATCCCTTTGATTTCCTCTTTAAAATTCCTGACCTCAGAAGAAGTTAAAGGAGCATTTACAAACTCAGTTCCACCCCCTCCCATCGGGACCTCTCTTAGTGGAAACAGATCCCAGTCTTTTTCTAGAGCCTTTCTCCCGTGTTCTGAGGAAGAGTCTGGAGAATGTTGTTTTCTAACTGAACTTCTCGTGTTCCTATAAGGGGCGTCCTCCAGGTGCGAGTTTCTTTGGGCTGGAGCTGCAGTTACCAGGGCAACGGAGCTCAGGGGAGCATGAGCATGGTTCGCTGCCGGAACCGCCAAATGAGGG
This sequence comes from Anomalospiza imberbis, assembly GCF_031753505.1. Classification (NCBI taxonomy): domain Eukaryota; kingdom Metazoa; phylum Chordata; class Aves; order Passeriformes; family Viduidae; genus Anomalospiza; species Anomalospiza imberbis. The sequence goes on from NC_089720.1 coordinate 4,747,029, forward strand.
GGCATTTCCAGGGTGTACCAGCCGGGAGCGTGGTTAATGGTGGCTGGGTCAGCTCTTCCCAGCAGAGGCGAAGCAGCAGCAGCGGTGCCCAGCGCATCTGGCACGGTCAGAGTCGCTGGGGATGGGGCAGAGGAAACAGCCGCAGGAGGAGCTGTCAAGGATGGGACAGACGGGACGGACGGGACGGACGAGAGCCCGCCAGGCGCGGCTGGCGGAGCGGCCACGGACCAGCCGGGCGGGATGGGGGCAGGGGCCGGTTGGGCAGCCGCGAGCAGCGAGACGGGGACTGGTACAGGGGCTGCGGGCGGCGAAACAGGCACCGGGACAGGCGCCGGCACCGGGGCAGGCGGAGCCAAAGCGAGCGGCTCGCTGGGATCTGGGGCAATTGCCGGGACTGGGACAGACGGAGCTGAAAAAAGGGGCGAGCCAGGGCCCGGGACAAGCGGCTCGGCTGCGAGTGGTGTGGTTCCCTCTTGTTCTACTCCCTTTTCCACTTTTTCTTCTTTTTTACTGGTTTTCTGTCCCATTTTTCCCCCCCCCAAAATCTTATCTATTCATTCCATGCTCTTTTTTTTTTTTGCTCACATTTTCTAACAACCTAAATACTACCTTCTTTCAACTACCCATGCAAAAAATCCTTTCTCTCACAAACCATTCGACATAATACACCTCCCTCTAAAAAATAAAGCTTAAAATAAACAATCTACATTTCATATCTTCCACTCATTTCCATTTACTCACCTTTATCTCTCGCTCACTCTCACTCACATTCACACCCTCAATCCTGTTCATTTATACTTCTGGACATCACAATACTGTTACATATACTTTCATTCGTGCACACTTACTTTTATTTAGCTCAAAACAAACAATCTACATTGCATATCTTCCACTAATTTCCATTTACTCACCTTTATTTTACACTTATTTTCGCACACACATTCACAGCCTAAGGCCTGTCCATTCATACTTCTACATTTCCCTTTATTTTATTGCACAGAGGAAGGAAACGTTAGCAAACCTCTTAGACTTACACAAAGGGATTTCTGTTGCCAGAGAATCGTGAATCGTGTAAGCCCCCACCCTGACCCCTTCCACCTCCCCGAGGTTTGGCTATCCCTCTTCCCGAGAGATAGCCTCAGAGTCAGGGGTTCAGACCTCCACACCTTGCCCGATCTGGACTCCCCAAACCCCCTCCCCCAGGGGGAATGGGTTAGACGACTACTTTACGCAGCCGCGGTGCTAAAAGGTCCTACGATACTGAGCCATCCTTGCTTTGGGGGCAGCCTCTCTGGGCTTCAGTACCGCTGGGCCTCTGGGAAGTGCCCTGAGTTACTCAATCCTGGATGTTCTCGAAGGTTAATATCTCAACCCAGCAGACTTTTTCACTCAAGTTTATTTTTGGTTGCCTCTGCTGCCAATTCACCTTTGAGGCTGGCTGCATGCGACTCACACTTGGTGCGAGTCACAGCTTCCCCCTCACACCCGGGGGAACAAGGCTAGGTTTGCAGGGTTTTGCCTAAGCTCCCACCCTCAGGGGACTTGTTGGTGCGGGACCCACCCTCGCATACACAACAAGGAAAGGTTCCTTTTGTTTGCCTCTGGTTCCAATTCACCTTTGAGGCTGGCTGCAGTCACAACTTCCCCCTCACGCCCAGGGGAACAAGGCTAGTTTTGCGGGTTTTGCCTCAACTCCCACCCACAGGGGACTTGTTTGTGCGGGACCCACCCTCGCGTACACAACAAGAAGGTACCTCTTAATTCACCTAATAGGTGTTACTGGCCAGTGTTGGTATTCTTGGATATCCCTAAATCTGGCTGTGTTGTCCAAAGCAGAATTTTTAGGCACCCCTCCCACACATTTTACCTTTTAATTTTTTTTTCCTCCAATTAATTATGCCAAGAAAACCCTCTTTTTACCTTTTATTTTACCTTTTTTTTTTTTTTTACCCCCCCCCCCCCCCCCCCCCCCCAAGGGGTCCCACTCTTTCACTGAGACCCAGTCCCGGTTTTCCCCAGGGGAGATTCTCTCACTCTTTTTATCACTCGCTTCATCTCTTTACTGGCCGCTTTTCTCGCGAAAAAGACGGAAACGCAGCATGGGAGACTACCGCACTCACTTAGCAGGTCTGGGGTAACCAGCCCGCCTCTCATTCACACACATTCATCCCCCCTTATCCACCCCATCCCAACAAATACTTACCTATCCCTTGTCCTTGGGTCTTTGTTCTTCGTGTACACTTTGGTCTTAGGGGCTAATTACCGCGGTTTTAGGGAATCCTTTCCCTTTTCTTTGTTTTATTGTCTCCTTTTGTCCATCGGATCGTAACCGGCGTCCGTCGGTAACACCAGGGGAGCACAGCGAGGCTGCCTAATCAGGGCAGGACGCGTCTCCCTCACTCTGACTCTCCTATGGCACCGGCAGAGAGGTGTTAGCAACCATCCTCTGCTACCATAATTGTGAAAAACGCCAATCACTTGGTTTTTAAAATTTTAAAAGTTTAATACTAATAAAATAGTTATAAAAATAGTAATACAATTAGAGTAATAAAAATTTAGCGTTAGGACAATTACAAGACAATAAAAAGCAAAGAATTACGGACGTCCGGATGCTCTCCGGCACTTAAGCCCAATAAGCATGCCTTGTGAACAAAGGAATAATCTTTGAAAGCAATAGCCTGTTGCATATTCATACATCTCATTCATGATGCATAAATTCCTTGCAAATTAAGAACTTTTCTGGGTTTTGTCAACTTCTTCCCTTTAATCCTGGTGGTTCCATAAAGACGGAGAGAAGGTTTGTCTTTTCCGATAAGGAGGCAGTAATTCTTTATGGGCCCCCATCACTGCCATCTCTGTGTGAAGAGTTTCTTGATTATCTCATCTCTTGCTTGAGCTAGTAAAAAAACCCCACATACATAGTTTCTATTTTAACTACAAAACTACAATTACCATACTATTAAAATGTTAATACAACACTTCCAATCAATATAACATAATACACATAGTAACTATCTGCGTAGAGTCATGTAATTCGCATTTTTCTCAGCAGTCAGCCCTGTACTGGATAACACATCCAGCCTGTTTGTTTCAGAGCCTGCATCCAGCCCACCACTCCCTCTGCTTCCCCCAGACTGCCCCGAGCTCTGTCCCACTGAGACAGAGGCCGAGGCAGCGGGAGGGAGCACCGGCTTGGCGCGCAGCATCGCCACTGCTGCTGGTACCGTGGCTGGGGATGGGGGTGGGGCCACGGATCAGTCCATTGGATCCCGCGGCTGGGCAAACACACCGGGAGCGAAGAGCAGCCCCTTGTACTGGGCAGGCATGAATGGTGCCAAGATTCCCAAAACCAGGGTGGAATTTTATATTCCCGGGAAAACCTCCCCTGCCCGCGCCCCGTGCGTCCTGCTCCTGTTCACAGAGTGGGAGGAGTGGGGTCCCGAAAAGCTGTGGCTTGATCCATGGCCGGGTGGGGTGGGGGGGAGGGCGAAAAGCCGGAGGAATTGCCCGGATTCTCGCAGCCTGGTGGGGGCGTGCACCGAAATATAAGGTTGGAATGGGTCGCCCATCTGCGGGTGGCCATGGAGTGTCCCAGGGACCCCAAGTGATACCTATGAGAAGCTGGGGGGAGGGACCGAGCCATGTGGATCTTGGCTCGGCAGACAGCCTGGGCTCTCCACACCCCCGGCCAGGTTTGTGAAGCTTGGCTCGGCCCCCTGGACCGGGTCCTCCACCTCGCCGAGCACTGAAGGGTCTTAGAGCCCGCAGGTGCTGCTGTTTTTTTTGAAAAAAAAAAAAAAAAAGGCGTAAAGAGCTGTGTTTTACTGACCGCTCAAAGTACTGGAAAGCCACGACAGCCTCCGCCCAAGTGATTGAAGTAAGGGCTGTGGCCATGGCATTTCAGAGATTTCATGGCATTTCACAGATTTCTCAAGTGTTTCTGAATTTGGTCAATTTCTGAATTGGGTCAATTTCACTCAATTGCTTTGAAAGCTTTGAAGATGCAATTTAGACCTGATTTCAAATTTGTCACTCAAGTTGTTCATTGAGGACATGACTTTATGGGTCAAAAGTCTTGCATGATTCTTCTATCAAGTGCACACACCTTGCAAAAGCAATTTGATCAATGCCAACCAAGGCTTGACCTGCTGCACCTTACTGGCTGGCATAAATCCTAGAGTCCTAAAGGCTTTGCAGCTGTGGCAAACAGATGTTACTCATCTTGCCAAATCCCGAATTTGGCTGATTTGGGTACGTGCACATGTTTGTTAATACCTTCTTTTCTGTCATGTGGGCATCTGCTCACACTGGGAAATGGGTTTTGACAAGTTGGGCTGCCAGACTGACAATGAGTTGTTACTATCCTAGAGTTGGTAACTGATTTCTTGAAATTTATAATAAGAGTTTGGAATCTCTTTGACCGTTCTGAGCCAATATCCAAATTGAGGTTTTGATTGACTGGAGTTGATAAAACTCTCGAGCTGTGTTTGCTCTCTTTCCTGCAAGGGCCCTGCAGGAGGGCACAAACACCACCTTTTTCTTTTTTTTCTTTTTTGTAAACAAAATGGAGGAAATGTGGATATTCTCAGTTCAGTCAGAGAGAAAAAGAGAAGGTTTTCTAACCAGGCGAGAGCCTGGGAGACAGTTGGGAAAGAATGTAAATAATTCTCTAATCTATCTTGCTCACATTGTTTATAGATAGGTTCTGCCACAGTGCGTCATTCACTGCACACTGATAGTGTGAGATGTTTTTACTCTAAGACCAATGAAATTAGTCTGCGCGATGTTCCCTATAAATAGAGCAGTGCATTTGAAATAAATCAGAGTTCATTTTCTCGCCTCCGACTTGGAGTCATTTTCGTTCCCGTCCTGCTCTACGGCGACAATCACCTACAAGACATATGTCTCTTCAGGATCCTGCCTTTCTGTTTCTTAACTACTCATGTGTTTTCTTTATCCAGACTGCTATTCTTGTGGCTTTCTTCAGTTATTATTACAGAAGTACTCCAGCAGAGAGTCCAGATGTAACTTTACTTCTTTTTTGGTTTTCAGTTTCATACTAGGTAATGTCTCTCATTCCGAGAGACTCATTCTGCACTTCCTCTGCCTTCACACTCTCAGTGTCCAGATCTTGGCTCACAATCCTGTCTGTGACCATTTTCAGATCTTTCAAGAAGAGGTTTGCTGTGTTTGAAGAATCTCTATCCCGAAGGAAATTTCACAGGGATTCAATTACTTGATAGTTTGATTGGTGCTTAATCATAAGGTTTTTTACTCATAACTGTTATTTTTAAGAGTCTTGTTTTAAAATGTGTTAAGTGGCACCCACCAATTAAAGTTTGGGCTCTGGCCAAGCTCTAGTTCTACTTGGATGGAATGATTGAAAATCAACCCAGACGTTTTCTACATCAAAATGTATTCAAGTCATTTTGGCTTGGCAATTTGACCATATATGACAGCTGAGCCTATTTGCAAAGGGGGTTTGGAGAAACATGAATCCGGACATGATTTCTCCAATTTTCTGTTGTTTTAAGGTTTATCAGCTGCTGCAGAGTCTGGGATGACAGTTCAGAGTTGTAGTGCTTGGTATTTGTATGATTTCACATGTGTGATTGATTATGTGTATTATCTGATTGATTCCTAATTGCTGTGAGTTTCTTCTTTGCTACATGCATTGTTTTGCTCTTGATGTTTTCTCATGCTCCTAACTAAAGAATGTTAGTAATAGCAACTTATGTTCTCATCTTATATGTCTTTATGCAATTTTGCAAAACAGAACTGATCAATGTTTTATTTTCACACCAGGGCCCATTCTTCACTTCCAGGATTTTGAGAAAATCCTCCAGTCCCTGTGGGGATGTGGATTTGTTTGTATTTGAGCAGGTGCAAATTCCAGGTGGATTTCAGTGAAGAACATGAAATTCTACCAAATGCAAGACAATGCTAACCTCTCCACAAGCAGAGAAGAAGACACACAGATATGGACTGCACAGAGATTCCAACCCTTGTGTTTTGCCCACAGAAGATTGTGAAGTTTGGGTTTCTTCATGGGCGTGGGATTCAGTGGTGTTGTAGAATTTTTGTTAGATGATAGCTTAAGTGAAACATGTGGTTCGGTCGAATGTGTGTCTGACAGAGGATTGACAAAGTTGTCAATGCAGTGTTCATGGTTCAAACAAGAGGAGGAGATGCTGGAACCCTGGATGCTGAGAATTTTGAGCTTTCTGTGCTGGGGGGCGCAGACTTGCAGGAGGGCACTGCATTTGACCTGGGGCTGTGGAGAGGACTTCCAGAATTGATTAGTGACACTGGGATTGCGGGTGTGTGGTTGGTTGGAGGTGTGTGGTATCGCGGGGTGGAGGGCTTGGAGTTTGGGGTTTTGGAATGTAGAGGTAAATGTGAAGTGGGATGGAGGTTTTAGGGTGGAGGCAGGTTGTTCTTCTTCGCCTTCTTCTTCCTTTTCTTCATGTGTTTGGGTGGTGTTTTGTGGTTGGACAGGGGGATCCGCTTTGCGGTATTTGAAGGGTCAGTTGTTGGGTTGGAGGGGAGGGTGATCTGGGTGTCATTTCTTGGTTGGATAGTTTGGTCTTGGAGGACCTTGTAACAAGAGATAGTTAGCCATTTTATGCCTTGCTAATGAAAGACTGCAGAACTCACGGCTGTGAGGCTGTTTCACTGATAAGAAATAATAAACACCTGAGTCCGAACATGAAACACCGTCTCAGGTGCCTTCAATCCCAACCTCAACAGAGGTAGAAAAAACAAGCAGAGAACCCACATGATACCTATGCTTGTGCTAGCGTATCTGTTTGTGGTGCTGTCCAAGCAGGGGTAGCTAGCATATCTGCTCTGGCATTGCCCTCTGTGATAAAACCTGGTACATTTGTGTGGCTTCTGATGTGTAGGATGTAATAAGGGCAAGTTCTGGCTTGAATAATAAGGCTTAGAGTTTTTAGTAATTTAAATAGCTGTGCATTATCAATTTCCTTTAGTAGAGCTCGGTCTAATCTTTGTGTGATGTCAGCCACATATGCAGAATCAGTTACAACATTTAGAGGAGTATGGGAAAAACGTTGGAAAGCCATAGCTACAGCCCGTAGTTCTACTATTTGAGATAATCCACTCTCATATCCCTCCAATGTTTGCCACTCACCTTCCTCTTTCCATGTCACAATGGCCTTTCCTGTTTTTTTCAGAACCATCAGTAAACACTGTAGCACTTTTTAAGAGTGTTTGGCTATTTAGGGGTGTCCTAGGTTGACTGTATAATGCTTTTATCCCCAATCGTCTGTTCTGTTTATGCTGAATAATAAGTTTTGCACCTTTAAGAATTGTTCCAGGAGTGAAGGGGGGGAGAAGAAGCACGGAGTTTGTTTTCAGAAACTGCACTCACTCCTCCACAGTCCTGCTCCTGGACTGTGTTGTCTGCAGACAGACAAACAGCGAGACAGAGCTCTGCTTGGCTTTTTAGTTAGTTTTAGCTAGCTGAGGCAAAGAAGTTCCCTGGACTGTGGCTTTTCCTTTTCTTTGGACCTGCTCAAACCTGCTCTGGACTGAACACAAAGAAGAGCACCGGCAGCTCACACCTGTGGCCCAGCGGGCTGGGCCTGGGCCGTGGCATTTCCAGCGCCGGAGGGACTGATAAGAGACTGAGTGAACCAAGCTGCAGCCTGGGGGGCAGGATTTTTCTGAGTTTGTCCCTCTTTTGGAGCGGCAAGAAATTTCATTGTTTAATATTGTTTAGGTTTTCTTGTTTAATAAACAGTTTTTTCCACTTTTCTCCAGGGAAGTTTTTTTTCCTGAACTGGTTGGGGGGAGGGGCCAATTGAATCTGCCTTCTAGAGGAACCCCTTTGGGGGTTCTCTCCCAAATTTGCCCTGAACCAGGACAAGGGGTTTCAGAGATAGTGCAGTTTCGCCACTTAACTTTAGCAAGGCTGTACAGTTAGCAAAATACCATTCAAACTGCTCTTGTGTCACAGGAATAATAATTTGTGAAGGCTCTCTAGCATTCAATTTCAAACACTTGTGATGACATTCGATGATTAACTGTGCAATTAATTCAAAGACTGTAGGTGCCATCTTTTTTGGTTGGTGAGGTAAAAACACCCACTCTAGAATGTGCAAAGGGTCAGGCCAGTGTCTGTTCCACTGTCCAATAATACCAGTAGGATGAGAATTAACAATGAGAATGAACACAGTGGTACACACCTCTGGGCATATCCGGTGGACTTGTCTGTTTGTGATAGCTTACTCTACAGTTTTGAGAGCAGCTTTTGCATCTTGGGGTTGTTTTTCTGGGAGAAGTTAATTCAGGATCACCTTTTAGGAGGTTAAATAAGGGTGCTAATTGTGAATTGGCTAATCCTAGATATGATCTGACCCAGTTGATAGTACCCAAAAGTCTCTGTGCATCATTTAGAGTCTGAATTTTGGTTGAAAATTGAATTGATTGTGGCTGTACAGTTTGATTCATTATTTTGAGTCCCAAATATTTCCAGGGTGCTTGCTGCTGCACCTTCTCTGGTGCTACCTGCAGCCCAAATTATTTTAATGCTTGCAACAGGTTAGGCTGAATCTTTGAGAATTCCTTTTTTGTTTGGGTTGCAATCAAAATGTCATCCATGCACTGATAACAGTATGCCCCTGGAAACTGTTCTCTCACTGATGAGTGCTTGTGCAATGTACCATTGACAGATTGTGGGACTGTTTCTCATGTCTTGAGGAAGAACTCTCCATTGATAACATTGCACTGGTGCAGCGTTATTAATGGAAGGCACTGTAAAAGCAAACTTTGGGGTATTGTCTGGGTGCAGTGGAATAGTGAAAAAAATTATCCTTCACAATCAGGATGTCCCAGGAGGCAGGTATCATTGTAGAAGGCATACCATCTTGCAAAGCCCCCATGCCCTCCATCACCAAATTGATTTTTCTTAGGTCATAGAGCAACCTCCATTTACCGGAATTTTTTTACAACAAGTACAGGGGTATTCCAAGGGGTCATAGATGGCTCTATGTGTCCTTGAGCTAGCTGTTCTTGTACTAATGTTTTTAGGGAGTCTAGCTTCTCTTTCTCAAGGGGCCACTGTAGTATCCACACAGGCTGAGTAGTAAGCCATTTCAGAGCTGGTGTGGGATACCTTGTGCCCTTTGACACAGAGGCCCCTGTCAAAAATCTGTCCCCACCTGAACTCCCCATGCAGACAAAACATCCCTCCCCCACAGGTTCAGTGGTGCAGCAGTGATGTAAGGCCAGATTGTAGCTGTTTGGCCCTCAGGATTTTTGATCAACACAGGATTGCTGCTCAAGCAGCTCTGTGTGGTCCCTAAGATGCCAGCAACAGCAGATCCTGCAGGTGTGGTAGGCCACGATGAAGGCGATATGATGGCAGAGATGATAGTGACGTCTGCCTCTGTGTCAATCATCCCACTGACCTTTATCTGCAAAGGCTTTGGCTTAGGCATCGTAACAGTACAAACCGTTTTAGGTCTTTGATCACCCATGACCTGAGTCCAGTTCACCTGGGGCTGTCCTGTTGATCTGAAGCTTTGGTCTCCTCACTCCCTAGAATCTGCTTTGGGGACACAAGACTTAAAAGGGATAAGTTGAGCAATTCTGTTTTTTTTCAGGGATACTCACGGGTGGAGTAGGGGTGGAAACCACTGTATGTATTTGTCTGGTAAAATCTGTGTCAACAACACCAGAGTACACAGTGATACCTTGCATTGTGGTAGTGGACCTTCCAATTAACAATGCACTCAATCCTGTCCTGGTAGGCCCCTGAGCCTAAAGAGGGACCTTATGTACCTTTGAGGTGCTTATTGTTACTGCAATGGAGGTGGACACATCCATTCCAGCTGCTCCTCAAATCCTTCCTGTGAGCTGATCACAAAGGCTTGTACCAGAGGGTGGGAAATTACTTGTGTCGCCATGTGTTTCCCATTCGCGCTCAGTTTCCTGTTCCCCTGGTTCTTAAGAGAGTGACCATTAGCATGAAATTTGGACCTGCATATCTTGGCCACATGTCCAGTCCTTCCACATTGGTTGCAGCTTGCATTTGTTCCCTTCTGTCAATGAAATGTCCCCTTTGGAAAGGACTTTTGGGGACAGTTCCCTCTTAGGTGGCCTTGTTGTCTACACCTATAGCATTGAGGCGTTACCCTTACAGTGGCTGTTATGGAATCTGCTAACATAGTCATATTATGAGAATTAGATCTAACCTTAGCACAGGCATTTATCAAGCTATTTAGTGATGGGTTTTCATCAGGTAGCAGTTCTATGACCCTTCGGCAGTCCTCATTGGCATTGTCCTTTGCCAAGTGTAAAATTACATTATTTCTGATTTCAGCATTAACAATTTGTTTTTCAGTAGCATCTTGTAATCTCTCTATGAACTGTAAATATGGTTCTTTGACTCCTTGTCTTATTGGTATTACCAATATCGAGGACGGGATGTGCCTTGGCTTGTCTGGCCCCTGCAGCTGAACCAAATAGCGGCAACTGTGGTGTTTCACCCCATAGACACCTTTGGCTAGCTGGATGCTGCAGCTGGGTGTGTGGAGACAAGTCCAGACATGCCAGAGCTCTGGTGGTGGCGGGATGGAGCTTCCTCTCATAGAGGGTCCACTCCCTCAGGTTTCCCTCTGGCGGAGAGGCTTTTAAGGCTATAGTGAAGGAAAGGAGTCAGTTCTGATGGAGGGTTTTAATCCAGAGTTTTTCTTCTGGCCTGCAGGCTTCTGAATACAGCAACTGCTCCAACAGAACTCTCAGACCATGTGGTTGCTCTCCCTTTTACCTGGGGGAGGGGAGGAGGGAAGGCATAGGGAGCCCACCAACCAGGTACGGGAGAGGAGGTCTCAAGGGACAAAGGACACCTGGATGGCCCAATGCCCCCAGGGGTATAAGGCATCTTTTGAATCTGCCCAATCACTCGACGCCCTTCTGGAATTCCAGGAGTGACAGACAGTGCTCGGCAGGGGTCAGGGTGGGGAAAGGAGGGGTGATTGACACAGCTGAGAGGAAATCTTCAAGGGAGAGACCAGAGGTTTGGGGGTAAACTATGAAATCACACTGCAACATTGTCTGATTTTGGAATATGTTTGGGTTGGATTTGCGATGTTAGTTACTTTAAATAGTGCCTGCAGACCCAATTCCTTCACCTTTGCCAGTATTAATAGATGCAGCCAGGCTTGGAGTCTTGTATCTCTCACTGGTGGTAGACCCAGAAGCTGAGGGACCCCTGCCCCATAATGTGGGTCCTCTCATGGAACCTTTAGATTTTTTAACTCCTGTTTTTCAGCACTGCTGTTCCATGCTGATTCAAAAACCATATATTGGGCAGTTGGAAAAATTAGTTTTGCCAGTTGCTTTATATCAAAGGGAGTTACCTCCTCAATGGTTAAGAACCATAGCATATTAGCAACTGCAGTAGAACCCAAACTGTCCTTGGCCACAAGCTGATGCAATTTGGATATAACTAGTCATTGAAAAGGAGTATACTTGTAAGAATTAGTTTCATTGCCACTTATTACTGGATAAGCTCCCAGTGTCCCATCCTTAGGCTCCCAGCCCCCTGACATGGGTACATCAATGAGTTCTGCCCCCTCATAGTCTCCATTCGCGATAGCGGCAAGCTTTACCTTTTGCCAGACACTCGCAGGTTTGGGCAGAGCTGTTGGCAGCAAAGCGACTGTGGCGTTGTCATGGTATTCCACAGGGGGACGATGGCTCTGGCTTTCTCTGCTGGTATCCCTTGTGTCCTTTGTCAACATATATTCCAGGGAAGGCCATAACTCTGGCAGAGGTGGTGCGGTGGGGATAGTGGCCCCACCCCGCAGGGGTGGAGGCAGGGCCACACCCACTAGAGGCTGAAATTGGGGCAGGGCCATGCCCACCGGAGGTGCAGCCATGCACCATGGATGTTGGTCTGGGGACCAGGCCCTACCCCTGACAGAGGCGGGATTGGGGGTCCAGGCACACACCCCAAAGGAGAGGTGGCCAAGCTCCATGGAGGTGTAGCTTTGGAGCCGGCCCACTCGGTCTCAGGAGGGGGCGGTCTTGGCATTTCCATGGTGATGAGAGGTGTGGGCTGCTCTGGCACAACTAGTGAGGGGGTGGTCCCAGTGTGGCCGCATGGCATGGCGCCATGCTTGGTGGTGCAGAGAGGCTTTGCGCAACATTTTGGAGCGAACGCCACATGGTCTGTCCCTGCAGAGCAGCGCAGCATGGTGTGCCCCCCCCAAGGCAACGACATGGTCTGTCCCCACACAGCAGCTTGGGTCAGGCAGTGGGGGTGAAATAGAGATTTTTGGAGTTCACTTGAGTTAACAAAATGAATTAAGCATTTAAATTTTAGCTTGTAAAATTATGTGTTGAATTATAACCTTTTACTTAAGAAACCTCTACCATGGTACAAAGGGCATAGAAAAATGCAAATTTCTGAAGCTTCTCGCATAAAGAACAACACCAAGGGATGCAAAGAACCCAGATAAAGAAGCTCCTCTGTCTCCAGGCCTATTGTTCTGGTTTGAAAGCAAAACCAGTGAAAGACTCCAAGTCAAATACAATTCATTGGGAAAAGGGAAAAGAAAGAAAATACATGCAATAATACAAAAGGAAGACCACTGACAAAGTCAGAATACAAACTGACACCCCTTTGGCCAGCGTGTTGGTAGCAGTCCAAATTGGAGTGGCTGCAGTCCTCTTGGAGTGGTAGATGTGGTTTCTGTTGGAGCAGTGGTCCTGTAGAAAAGGTGTAGTCATCCAGTGGAAACCCCAGCTGTGTCCTCTTGGAAACCTGTGGGAAGGCTGCCTTTCTGTCCAAAAATCCCAGAATATATCTAGGTGGGAATGCTTAGCTCCTCCCCCCTGGGCAGAGCATCTCACAGTGGGCTGATGTCATTCTGAGTCCTGGGGTGGGACCTTGATCACCTGTTAAACAGAAACGGCTCCTGGAGGGAGTTATCTCTGAGTCATGTGGCAAGTCATTGATGGGCCCATTAACAGGAGATAAGGAAAACTGCCCAGAAGACAACTGCTACACAGATGGCAATAGAAAACATCCTGCTTCTCAATCTCGGACACCTATGAAGACTGACAGACATACTCAGATAAGCACCAAAGGACCAAAATTACACACGCAAAGGAGAAAAGTTCAAAAGTTCAGTCATGAAGAAGACCACAATCTTCAGCCTCAGGACCACCAAGAGACCCCCATACAACCACCACGGCAAACCACGCATGCCCAGAAGGTCGTGGGACTATTTAGCATGAGAGGCGAGGACGGGCGGGGCCAGGGGTTGAATATGCATGGAAAGGTTTTGTAATGTATTTCATATGGAACACCTTTGTGAATAAAGATGGGGGTCAGACCGAGGCTCGGCACACAAGTTTTCGGAGAGCTATCTCACTTGTTCTGGGCGCTGACATACATACCCACTTCATAACTACACCAGGTTGTGGAGTCTATTTATTTATTCCGCATATCGCTTCAGGGGGGGCGGCCTCGGGGGACCGCATGGCACTGCAGAATGGTCCTGGGTTGTTTGGCCACTGCAGTGGCGCAGCTCGACCCAGGACTGCAGTCTCGCACAGTTGTGTGGGGGTCTGGAGCCCCACAAATAAAGTCTGCGGCACAGCCACAAGGCAACTCAGCCCTGCACAATGGCTCAGTGTGGGCACGGAGCATCCCAGCACTGCCGGAGCTGCATGGCTCTCCTGGGCCATGGTGGCCGCCATTAGTCCACGTGTCTCAGTTGCGTAATCCATTTCTGCACCTCCCTGGGCATTGCTGGCAGCCATGCAGCAGCCAGTCACCGTCCTGCTGCAGCAGGGTGCATTCTTGCATCAGCTGGGGCTGGACGAGGCTAGCACAGCCAGGCACAGAGAAATGGCTGCGCTGCTGCCCAGCGTGGCTTGGCAGCACACCGTCTCCCTGCCACCTTGCCCTGCGGGGGAACAACCCTCCAGCAGCCTGTCCCGGTGTGGGGTGGTCCGCGGCTCTGTACAATGGCAGAATATGCCAATCGGCATATCGTCCCTGTCCAGGCCAGCTTTCCAGCTCCCTGTGGCAGTCTGTGTTGTTTTTGCCCATTCTTCTTCCCCATTCATTATTTAACTGTTTTAATAAGTCTAGGACGATCCTCCGTGGCTATATAACATCGATGGCTGTATCATCACCAAAGGAGGCTGCTGCAAGTATATTTCGTCCAACCCACTCCCAAACTGATAGGTCAAATGAGGTCCCTTCGGCTACATTCAGTTCACGGCTTTCACACCATGTGAGCAGGGCTAGCAGAGATGGCTTGTCATAATTAATCCCTCTGTTTTTAAGAAAGAAAGTCCATACCTTCAGAACAGGGCCTTCTGGTGTAGAAATCCAGGGCCCCATAGTCCCGACAGTGACTCCACTCCACAAAAACGGGGTTTGAAACCACACAGCACACTCTGCTGTCTACTGTCGGGATCTCACACCAATTTTCCACTGCCTGCGGTAATTCCACGGCTATACTGCTGTCTTAGCAGCATTTTGCAGTAATTTTTTCCACTGCCTGTGGTAATTCCACGGCTATACTGCTGTCTTAGCAGCATTTTGCAGTAATTTTTTCCACTGCCTGTGACAAAATCCGTCACTCTCCCGCTGTCTCAGCAACCTTTTTGCAGCTATTTTCCACCACTTGTGACAAAATCCGACGCTGTATTTTTATACAACCTAATGGCTGTCCTGTCTGTCCCGCAAATTCCGCAGTTGTTTACTGTCTGTTCCTCACACGCGGTGGGTCACCATCTATAATGCGGGGGGGGAGTGGGTCGGAGACAGAGACAACACACACTCCCCAAGTTCATGTGGCAAAAGAGAGAGATTGTTGTTTGAACCCCTCTTTATAAAGGGGGTTTGAAACTCCCGGTCTGAATAGCTCAGTGATCTGATCTTTAATACTGCCCAGCTCCCGGACCAGGGAGATTTCTGCAGCTTAGGATGGAATGGAATTGGTTGAGGTTCCTGTCTGTCAACCCAGGGGCCCGTTTATGGAACCGGCTGGGTTTCTTATTTATAGCTGAATTAATTGCCCAGTACAAGCCAGCTTGTACTGACATACTGTGACAGTAGATGGCATCAGGGAGCAGAGTGGTTCCCCTGTTATCCAGGACGAGGAAGTCAGAGAACTGCTGAGCCGCTTGGATGTTCATATATCTATGGGACCAGATGGAATCCATCCCAGGGTGATGAGGGAGCTGGCAGATGAGCTTGCGAAGCCACTCTCCATCATTTACCAACAGTCCTGGCTCACTGGTGAGGTTCCAGATGACTGGAAGATGGCCAACATGATGGCCATTGACAAAAAGGGTAGGAAGGAGGATCCTGGTAATTATAGGCCAGTTAGCCTGACCTCAGTACCCAGGAAGGTAATGGAACAGTTTATATTGAGTGTCATCACACAGCACTTACAGGATGGCAAGGGACACAGCCAGCATGGGTTTAGGAGGGTTAGGTGGTGTTTGACCAACCTGATCTCCTTTTATGACCAGGTGACCCACCTGATTGGTGCGGGAAAGGCTGTGGATGTTGTCTATTTGGACTTTAGCAAGGCCTTTGACATATGCCCTATGCCCATAGCATACTCCTGGAAAAGCTGGCAGCCCACAGCTTGGACAGGAGTGTCACTGTTGAGTCAGGAATGGGATTGAAAGCAACACAGGTCCATGCATTTTCAGAAGGCATAGAAACTCTCTTTATTACAAACCTTCACATTTTTATAAGCAACATCATTCACACAGAACCTGATTGGTTCTTAACAACACCTGTCACCCCATTGGCTAATTAGGAACATCTCTTTGTAAATATCTTTCCATAACATCACGTATAACACATTCCACATGTTCACAAACACCAGCTGCAGAGACTTAGATAAGAATTGTTTTAATACTTTTCTCTGAACTTCTCACAACTTTCCCAGAATGATGCCTGGGAAAGTTATCTGCTTTGCTCTCTGACCAACTTGTCGCATCCACAGAGGAGCACTCATTGCTGGATTAAGAATTGGCTGGATGGCCTGGCCCAGAGAATGGTGGTGAACGGTACTGCATCCAGCTGGAGGCCAGTCACTAGTGGTGTCCTTCAGGGATCAGTGCTGGGGCTATTTCTGTTCAATGTTTTTATTGGCGACATGGAGGAGCAGATTGAATCTTTCATTAGTAAATTTGCAGATGACACTAAGCTGGGAGCATGTGTCAATCTGTTGGAAGGTAGGAGGGCTCTGCAAAGAGACCTGGAATGGTTGGATAGATGGGCAGAGTCCAATAAGATGATGTTAATAAGTCCAAGTGCTGACTCCTGCATTTTGGCCACAATAACCCCCTGCAACGTTATTGGCTGGGGATGGTGTGGCTGGACAGTGCCCAGGTGGAAAGGGACCTGGGGGTACTGGTCGACAGTTGACCGAACATGAGCCAACAGTGTGCCCTGGTGACCAAGAAGGCAAACAGCATCCTGGCCTGTATCAGGAATAGTGTGGCCAGCAGGACCAAGGAGGTCATTCTTCCCCTGTACTTGGCACTGGTGAGGCCGTGCCTTGAGTACTGTGTCCAGTTCTGGGCCCCTCAGTTTAGGAAGGATGTTGAGATGCTTGAGCGTGTCCAGAGGAGGGCAAGAAGGCTTATGAGGGGCTTGGAACACACACAAGCCCTATGAAGAATGGCTGAGAGCTCTACTGATGGGTTTTCTCCTCAAGCCAGGTCTTATGAGCTCTCTTCCAACCTTGTGATTCTGTGATTTGCTTATCATCGTAGCCCCTTCTTGGGCTAGGCTTCTTGTTTTGCAAAAGCGGTTGCGATCGAGCACAGCAGCCAACACACAACTTTTATTAATCTACACTTTATACTAAGGTTCTTGTGTTTAAGGAGTCCTGCGTTTCATCAGAGAGAGAAGTTCAGGGGTGTCTGGGGTCAATTTTAGCCTCAGACCGTCAACAGTTTTAAGTTTTGCAAATTTGTTCCGGAAGGTTTAATGATGGCAAATCAGATAGATTTATAAAAGATGAATTATTTATTAAAACAAATAGACAAGATCTTAATCAGAATTACTTACAACACAGTATAAAAGCTAAAACCACTTGTAGTCGACTATAGCATAACATAAATGGTATAGTGCACTATATTAAAGCACTTAAATTAAAGGTAGCAAAAGAAACATTAAGTAGAGGTTGATGTTGCACCACACTCCATTAGTGGGGTACTTCTTCCTCTTCCTCTCAATCCCTGGGAAGTAACTGTGGAGAGGCACCCCAAACTCCATGGGAGAAACTTCACACACTTCAAGAAAAGGATGTGGACGAATCTAACTTTATGAAAGTAGACTGGACTTTTATTGTGTTGTCCTAGGCTGACATTATGATGCTTGTATCCCCAATCATCTGGTCTGTTTATGCTGGATATTATACTCTGTGCCTTCAAGACTGGTTCTGAGAGCAAAGACAGGGAGAAGAAGAAGCACGGAGTTTTGTTATCAGCCTGCACGCACTCCTCCACATTCTACTGGACTGTGTTGTTTGGGCACGGATGGGGCAGAACAGGGCCCTCCTTTGCTTTTTAGTTAGTTTAGCTAGTTGAGGCAGAGAAGTTTTCCCTGGACTGGTTTTCTTTCCCTTTTCTTGGAACTGTTTGAACCTGCTCCGCACTGGGACCCGGGGAAGCAGCGAGAGTTTGCACTTTGTGGCCTACTGGGGCCTACTCTGGGCAGCAGCCTTTCCCAGCGCCGGAGGGACTGATAACAGAGTGACCACCCACAGGAGAGATTTTCTGAATTTGTCATCTCTTCAGAGCAGTGAATGAGTTTTGTCATCTGGTATTGTTCATTTTTTGTGCTGGGGAGTGCTTTGCCTGTTTAAATAAACAGGTTTTTTTCCACTTCTCTCTGAGGAAATTTTTCCCAAACCGGTTGGGGGAGGGGCCATGTGGGTTTGCTTTCTGGGGGGGCCCCTTTTGGAGGTCTCCCAAATCTGCCCTAAACCAGGACAAGCATAAAGTAGTTGACTGCCAGTCATATGCCTCCAGGTCAGTTTAGCAGCTTATCTGTCAAGTCTTACTTTAAGGGGACAGATGTGTACTTGAACATGCTAAGTGAGGCCAGCCTTTCAGCATATTCAACACTAAAAATATCACTATGGCACTACCAGTAGCTCACCACAGATAGTTTGCATTGTTTGTCTCCTGACCATATTCCAGGCCAAGCAGATAAGCTTTATCAGGGCAAAGCATCCTGCTAGAATTCTTAACTGAACATGAAAACTTTGAATATTTTGTAAAAGTAGAAGAATCAAATGCTCAAATGTTGGTGTTAAAAGCAAATTAAATAAACATTCAGATATCAGAGTTCACTTACATATTCTGTACTTCTCAAGAAGAACAAGTCAAAAGATGAATTTATTTTTCTGTGATTTTTGGGATCTAGAAAAATCAGCTCCTTTGCATAAAAGCCCATAATGCAGGCTGAAATGATCTTCACCTTCCCTGGGTTATACACATCAAAGAAGGCAGAAAAGCTCCACAAGGCTATTATATGTTTCAAGGTATTGATATTACACAGCTGATGTAGTACAGCACTGGGACGTTATTTAATTTACCATTATGTGCTAAGTAAATATGTGGACAGATAGAGATTCATCTTTTATATTAAGTATGAACATTTAATAATTAAGAGCTATGGGGGAATTGAACATCACATGTATTTGTTCTATAGCGATGTGTAAAAGTTTGCAAAGCTGTACCCAGTATGATAGCTTTGGCGATTTATTTATGATGTCTTCATTTTGAGTATTACTGCTTGCTTTAGAATATTTTTTAATGAACAGATATTAATAAATGTAAAAATCTTGAGAGCTCTGAAGAGGTTAGTTGCCCTAGTAATGATTAATTACTGGTTAAAGTCAAACTCTTCCTTTGATACACCTGTACAACCCCAGATCCATGATATGTAACCTCATAGTTTCATAAAATTCCATTTTGCCTAATCCCAAAACCAAAAGAAACAAATGACTACCATGGTAAATAAGCCTCTTGAAGTCAACAGCAGTCTGCAGATGTCAAACTAACTCAAGAATAACCAGCTACTCCATATTGGCGTCATCCTTTCCCTGTAACATTGCTGAGTGGAGTGACCCCGAAAATAAAAGCAATTTTGATTCTACTAATGTTTTTTCTGTTTTTTTTGGTTGGGTTTTTTAGCATAGCAGTAGAGGGAGCTAAGGCACCATAGCAATAAAGCAATTGCCCACAAATTGGCATCCAAAGGAGGGCTATGTCGATGGTGAAGGGTCTGGAGGGGAAGCCATAAAAGCTGCAGCTGAAACTACCTGGTTTGTTCAGCCTGGAGAAGAGGACAATGACAGGACACCTCATTCCAGTCTACAGCTTCCTCATGAAGGGAAGCGGAGGGGCAGGGACCAATCTCTTCTTTCTGGTGCTCCGTGACAGGACCCAAAGGAACAGCATGAAGTTGTGTTGGAGGGGTTAGGTTGGATACTAGGAAAAGTTTCTCCACCCAGAGGGTGATTGGGCATGGAAACAGGCTCCCCAGAGAAATGGTCACAGCACCAAGCCTGACAGAGTTCAAGAAGCACTTGGACAATGCTCTCAGGCACATGGTATGATCCTTGGGGCTGTCCTGTGCAGGTCTAGGAGTTGGATTTGATGATCCTTGTGGGTCTCTTCCAACTCAGTATATTCTATGGTTCTATGAGTCTATGAAATCCTTGTGCCCACATGATGCAATAATAGACCTGCCCATGCAGAGCTTTGTGAAGGAATGGGGTTCAATTTAAAATAACATCCTCCTGATGAAGCACCTATATTCCCAGTTTTCCAGCTGGGATGGTTTGTTGTTGTTTTTCCCCTAGTCTTTGGTACATACAGTGCTCAGAATCACATTCCTCATGTGACACATCATTAAACCACCAATGGTAACTTACATCTATCCTTCCAGTGATTAATAAGTGAGGCACATGTACTATTTTTTTGCAAATTTGGTTTATGGAAATGTATAGTTTCAGTCAGAGAGCTTAAAACACTCAAAGCAGCTAGACAAACAGTTCAAGCCAGCTCCAAGATTGATGTGCTGCTGGACAAAGCTGAGCTAATCGGCAACAGTGGTGGCGATGCCTTGGAGTGACTACCTAGAACAGAAGCTAGACAAGATTAAGAGAGTAAAAGGGGATATTTATTAAAGGCCTTCAATAGGTACACCTTGGGCAGTGAAAAGCCTATGAGGGGCTACACCCAAGATGGACGATAGTCACAAGTTTTTCAATCAAAAGCTTGGTCCATTTACATATCAGGGATTAATCCTCCAATTGCAGCTTCATGTAATGATGTCATATACCCCCAGTTTGTTCCTCTCTCCATCTCACTTTTGTTCATACTTTTCGGGGCCTGAGACAGTAGGGTGTCCTTGAGATTCAGGCTGAGAGAGAAATTGTTTTGTCTGAATAAAATGGGAGAACAGTAGCTGACAGGCTATTGAGTTTTAGAGTTATACACTAAAAGCAGTACAGGATCTGAAAAATATAAAAGCTAAATTCTAAGGCATCAGTGGCAAGTTTGTGATAACATAAATCAGGGACTAATAAAAAGAAGGTGAGCTGGACAGGAACAAACGCAGATCCGAACCAATGTGGCTAATCATACGTTCTCCATTTATTGTTTAAAAGACAGCAGTTTATATACACTTCAAGATAGTTTACAATCGTGAGCACATTCTCATTGGCAGGCAAACATTGTTTGTCTTTGTCTTAAGGTGGCTAAAGCTTCACACTGCAAACCTATACTGATTCACACCTAGATAGCTCAGTATATGGTGGTACACCTTAACATAATTTCTAATTGCGTCACAAACTTATTCCTAACTGCGCCATAGGCTTCAAGGCCGCACCGAGGCCCAAATCTGAGGCCTAGGCTGGGGTAGCTCAACCTTCACTCTAAACATATAAATCATGAACATGCAGATCGTGACCTCTTTCTCTCAGAAATTCTTCTACAATTCCCCCTTTTTCCTTTTGAGCTACCCAGACTGATTCAAAGGTGTGGCTAGTTACTTTCTGTACACAATGTAATAAACACGGTATAAAGACTAGAATAAGTATAATAGAAAGAAAAATTGCAATACTAAAACGAACTAAGTGTATGATTCAACCAGTAAAACCTTGAATTGAACCAGCTGGCAAACGGAGAGTCTACAAAAGCAAGTTTCTTAATATTGTTCTTCAGTTGCATTAACTGTTTATAGATTGACTGAGAGTGGTCAGACAAATTCATGCAACACATGCCTTCAAATTCTTCACACCCATGTCCTTGTGCTAAAAGAAGGAAATCAATGGCAGCTCTGTTTTGCAGAACTGTATGACGAATGTTATCTACATCCGTGGTAAGCTCACTTAACATTTTAGATGTAATATTAATTTGCTCTCCTGTCCAGCCGGCCAGGGTTTTCAATTGTGTGAGAGCTTGTGCTGAAGTAACTCCTGGGGAGAAAATTGAGAATAGTATTATAGATGTGCACCCCCAAAGTGATACTTGGTCATTACAATGGGGGTCTAGTTGGAGACAACTCCGTTTGGCTCGTCGAGGCTTCTGAGGGAATCCGAATACTTGATGTGTTGCGGTGTGTCTCCTCCCTCCCAAAGGTAACCCTCTCCCCCCGCCCCAACCCCCATGAGCCTTGGCTGTGAGACAGGGGGTCCAGGGGGTCGAGTGATTGGCAGATTTGAAAGATACCCCCTGCCCCCTGTGGCTATTGGTAGACCTAAGTGCCCCTTCTCCCCTGGCACCCCTCCCCCTCACCTGGTTGGTGGCTACCTGTCCCTGCCCCTCCCCTTACCCCCGGGTTAAAAGGACAATCCAGCCACATGGCCGGCCCTTCTGTTGGAGCTGCCACCAGGTCCACAACTCTGTAGCTGAAATAAAGACTCTGGATCAAGCTCTAGCAGAAGTGCCTCCTTTCTTCACCATCGCCTGAAGCCTCTCCACTGAGGAATATCGCTCGCAGCCTCTGAGTAACCCAAGGGTGTCACTGGGGAGGAAACATCCCAGCTACCGCCATTGGACTCAGCAGCAAGGCAAGCCCGGGCAGGTCTCTGTCGGAATATTGGGAACCCCAATATTGATGGATTGTGGGAGCAAACAGTGTTAATTTACCAGTGTAGCATGGGCCTCCCATAGCTTTTTGAGGCACTGCAGACCAGGCTCGATCCCCACAAATGAGGAAAATTCCTGGTGGCAGTTGTTTTGTGACACTTTTTGACGGTATCACGGATTGGGTCCAATTATTACAATATTCTGAATAGTTATAATATAATTGGGATCTGGGAGACAACCAAGTGTTACCATCACTTGGCTGGTTTCCTTTTTGTGTTGGTTTCATAGCATGAGGTCCAAGTATCAAACAGTAATTTCCTGGGACAGAGCTCAAAAGATCAAATTCTTGGGGCAGGATACTAACAACTTTAAGTTTTTGCACAACTGCAGCAGCTTGTGCTCCCAGAACACTTTTTGGGTCTATTTTGGCTTGGGTCCAATTTTTGAATTCTGCCATGGAACCCAGTGGAACTCCAATTAAACAAGTATGAAAAGGACTGGATGGTGTGGTTAAAGACAGGCAGATCAAATCCTGCCCCATTTGATTGGCCCAAGTGACCCACATGTTTTGTCTCTTGTCGACATCAAGGATTCCAGATACTTTAGTTACAAAGACACTACTTAACGGAAACACTGTGACCCACCACATATTTTTCCTGTTTGTGATTGCTCTGCTTAACATGAAAGAAACAAACTTACTTCTAAACTTAATTCTAAATACAAACTATAACTTATACTAAACTTAATATTATGATTATCTAACATAATTTCTAATACTCTGAAAAATTAATTTTCATCAGAACTGGACTTTTCGTGGGATGTTCCAGGTAAGTCGCTGTCGTCAGCATTGTTATCACGGTTGGCTGGAATCTCTGCCTGTGGACACGCACGGGTGAATTTGCTCAGTACCCAAACTGGACCAGTACCTGTTGAGACACACATATAACCTCTACCATTAAACAACACAGGACTTGGCCCTTGCCATTCACCTGTTTGCATGTCCTTGTGATAAACATAAAGTCCTGGAATTGCTTGTGGTCGTCCCTCTTTCACTGCTTGGTGGTGTATTACAAACGCAGGTTCTTCTCTACCTTCTGCTAAATACAAGTAATTTAGGGTAAACAATACTTTTGACAATCAGTTAAATACATCAATCTCATCATTCTGCTTTTGTTTTGCTAGATATTCTTTCAGGGTACGATTTGCTCTCTCGACAATAGCTTGACCTGTAGAGGAGTGAGGGATCCCTGTGGTATGTTTCACCCCCCACTTCTGCATAAATGTGGCAATTTGTTGACTGACATAAGATGGACCATTGTCAGTCTTAATTTCTACAGGTACACCCATAACTGCAAAGCAGGCAAATAAATGCCTTTTCACATGGAGACCCTTTTCCCCTGTCTGTGCTGTTGCCCAAATGAACTTTGAGTAGGTATCTACAGTGACATGGACATATGTCAGTCTACCAAACTCTGGAACATGAGTGACATCCATCTGCCACAGCGCTAAAACTTTCAGTCCCCTTTGATTTGTGCCAAGTCTGAAGTCAGGCCTAGCGCATCATTCAGGGGGATCTGAAATTGTCAGTGCATGGCTCTCACATTGAACAGGTAAAAACACCTATTCAAGCAGAATCGTTGCTGAACCAGGTTGGGACTCCCCCTTTTTCTTTTGCCATTAAAAACAATGGCAAGTGGACAGGCGTCACTGTTGGAGAAGAACAGTGACAACTTCAACCAGGTAGTAATTTTTTTTTTTTTTCTGAAACTCATATCAGAGCTCTCAGTTGTTCAGAGGTACAAACTTGAGTGCTGTTGGCATCAATGCCATGGAGCCATGGCAGAAATGATTGTAGATCATCCTCGGTAATTCTTTGACAAAGCAGCTGCAATGATGTGTCCTTGCTGTTGCATGGCATCCTGAATGGCTGCTGTGAATGCTGTTGTTTGATTGCTTTGCTCTGCTTGTGTGTCTCTGACAAGCATCTCGTCGACTGGACAGCCTTGAGGAAGGGTGGCTAAAAGAGTTCTCGTGTGTGAGTTAGCATTTTCAAAAGCAAGTGAGCAAAACAAATGATCTCGAACATCTGCTGGTACATCAGGAGCATCTTTTAAAGCAGCTGACAACCTATCAATGAACTGTCCATATGGTTCTGTGGTTCCTTGCTTTATGGTTGTATAAGGTGCTGGCTTTTTCTTATCTGGTACTGAAAGCAAGGCTTGCTGCGCCAGCTGTTGTGACAATTGATGCATTTCAATTGGGTGAGTTGTGCTCTGCTTGTCTCATATGGTCCATGCCCAGTCATCATATCTGGCTGGATTCCATACAAAGGATCTCCCACAACTGCATGTTTGTTGGCTTCCTCAACGGCCAGCCTCCTTCATTCCCTTTCAAACATGAGAAACTGTGAAGGTGTCAGCAACAAGGATGCAATGCTAGATGAATCAGCAGGACAAAGGACATCTGCTGTAAATATATACTGAATTATGTTCCTTGCAGCCTCTGATCTGATACCATAATTGGTGACTGTCTGTTTGGCTGACTGGAGAATTTTCCATTGATGCGGCTCCCAAATAGCATTATTATTTCTGACAACAACAGGACAGGCTAACGATTTGGCAGCGTCCCAGTCCCCATCTAAAATAGCATTTTTCACCACTGAAGCCCACCGGGACCGCATTGGATTTTGCAAAACAGCTGGTAATGTCAATTGTTGCTCAGAGGAAGGGTCCTCTGAGTTGGCTGAGTTGGGAGATTAGCAAGCTGGGCTATTTTTTGCTGTAAAGTATTTGTTTTCGGTATCTTATGTTGTGATCCCCTCCTGTTACGATTATTAAAATTGGGAGGGTCTGAATCCGATTCGTCTGTGTCAGAGTTTGAGGGAAGTGGGCAGTGTTGGGCAACCTCTGTGTGAAGTGAACGGACTGCTGCGGGCTGTATCGCTACTGTCTGTGTGGTTGCTTCTGCCGTCCCGCCACTGCGGCCAGGTTCAAAACAGCCCCCTGTCCTGGCTTGTAAAATAAGCATGTATTCTATTTTTGCCATCTGTTGGGAGTTAGGCAGTTTTTCTTATCTCTTTCAAGAACAATGACACTGCCAGGAAGATAATCTCCTGTTAATGGGCTATTGAATTACTCACTGTGACTGGTAAGACTAGTTACATCATCCCATTGTGAGATGCTCCACCCAGAGGGAGGAGCCAAGCATCCCTGCCACCATAAAACAAGCATTTCTGAGACAACAGACAGCCTTCTTCACTGGATTTCCCAGAGGAATCAGGAACCAGGCCCAGCTGCTCCTTCGCCGCATCTTCAGAAAGGACCTACACCCTTCTGCAGATTGCTGCTCCAGGAGGAGCAGCCACCATCTGGCTGGACTACTATCAACACCCTGACTTCTCAGGGTGTCAGGTTTTTCTCACTCTGCCAGTGGTTTTTTTTTGCTTGTGCTAAATTGCATTGTTATTTAGTTTTTTTCCTTCCTAGTAAAAAACTGTTATTCCCATTCTCATATCTTTGCCTGAGAGCCCTTTTAATTCTGAAATTGTGATAATTCGGAAGGAGGGGGTTTACCTTTTCCATTTCACAGGAGGCTTTTGCCTTCCTTCACAGACTCCTGTCTTTTCAAACCAAGACACCCCCCCGCACGTGGGTCTCTGCCGGCAGCTCTGGCTGCGGGGGGGGCCCCCCCCCGCATGCGCGTGGCTGCGACGGTGGCCACGCCTCCTGGGGGGTGCAGGGCCGGTGCCGCCTCACTCTCGTCACTGCCCTGGTCTCCACCCTGGTTTCCGCCCCAGTGTTCCATCACCTGAGCCAGCCCCGTTTCGTCATCAACTCCGCCTGTCTCCTCGGGTTTCACCCCGCCCCAGGAGTGGGGCAGCTGGCTCACTTCCTGTTGCCCCTCATTCTGCCTGGCAGCCGGCTGAGCCACTTCTGCTGCCTGCTTGTGGCTCTCCATGCATGCCACTACTTCCTGCACGGACGCACTGACCGGAGCCCTTTGTCCACGCATTGGCCGCATATTATGGGCACCAAAAATCTTTACGACCTAAGATGGCTTCTGAATCTCTGTTTTTTCGATCACGGGTCCCTCAAACGCTTGAATCGCCTCCTCGGCTGCCTGTTTTTCGGTGGACATACTTTGCAAAGTACATAAAACTTTCTTTGAAACTTCCCCGAACTCTAACATGGTTTTCTTATCCTTTCCGCCCTCCACGGCCAAATCCCAAAGCAGCTGCCCTAGTTCTTGGCACTCCGTCTCGCTAAAGAGGTGTGAGGGCTTCTGTAATTTGCCCTTATTTCTGGCCCATAGGACTAATTGCTCTAAGTCAGTGTCCTTTATCTTTTCACCTCTCTTTGAGAGAATATAAACAAGAAGTCACAAGCCGCATCCCAATCACCTTCCATTCTGACTGTCTTTCACTGTCTCGGCCCGTGGCTTACCTTCCAACCACTGCGGGGCGCTCCGTATCTTTTAAACGACACAGCCACGACACCGCTCCATCCCTCCTGCTCCGTTCCATCCACCTCTGCCGCGCAGCTCGTCCACCTCTGCCGCACGGGCAATGCGTGAACAACGGAAACTA
Organism: Anomalospiza imberbis; assembly: GCF_031753505.1. NCBI lineage: Eukaryota > Metazoa > Chordata > Aves > Passeriformes > Viduidae > Anomalospiza > Anomalospiza imberbis. The sequence continues at coordinate 4,773,739 of NC_089720.1, forward strand.
CCGCCGGTTTCCCATTGCGAACAAGCAAACAAATGATCTGGAAACCTTTCTCAGGAGGCTTCTGTGCTCCGGCACGCAATCCCCGTGGCTTTTAAAAGCGATTTGGGATCTGTGCCCCCCGTCGCGCCCTCCTGCATGCGTTTTGGGGCCCGTTTCCCGTCACTATCATAGAAGTGACAGTCACTATTATTACAGTGACTTTTTGAAACTCATCGGAGACTTTCTATCGCTGTTTCACGGGTGCCACATAAAGCAGGGACTAATAAAAAGAAGGTGATCTGGACAGGAACAAACGCAGATCCGAACCAATGTGGCTAATCATACGTTCTCCGTTTATTGTTTATAAGACAGCAGTTTATATACACTTCAAGATAGTTTACAATCGTGAGCACACTCTCATTGGCAAGCAAACATTGTTTGTCCTTGTCTTAAGGTGGCTAAAGTTTCACGCCGCAGACCTTCACTAATTCACACCTAGGTAGCTCAGTATATGGTGGTACACCTTAACATAATTTCTGACTGCGCCACAAACTTATTCCTAACTGCGCCATAGGCTTCAAGGCCTCACCAAGGCCCATATCTGAGGCCTAGGCTGGGGTAGCTCAACCTTCACTCTAAATATACAGATCATGACCTCTTTCTCTCAGAAATTCTACTACAATAACATATTTAAGAAGCGGTAAAAAAACTACATGACAGCAGTGAGAGAGAGGAGTGAGAATATCTGAGAAAAACAAGCCTGCAGATACCAAGGTCAGTGAAAAAGGAGGGGGAGGCCTGCTCCAGGCACAAGAGCAGAGATTCCCCTGCAACCCATGGAGGTCCATGGCAGAGCAGGTGTCCATTTTGCAGCCCATGGAGGACCCCACACCGGAGTAGGTGAATGTGCCCTGAAGGAAGCTGTGACCCTGACAAGAACTGCAGCTCGTGGAGAGGAGTTCACGCAGGAAAAGACTTTCTGAAAGGACCTGTGACCCCATGATATAAAATTTCAACAGCCAAACCGAATTTTATTTTTTTATCTTTTATTTTAAAGAAAGCAAGCAAGCAGCCCTGGGTGGCCGGGCAGTCACTGCTCCACTAATGGCACACACCACTTACAAGTTCAGCAAAGTATATATACTGTTTTTAAGCCTACAAAGCATTTTCCAGTGTGCTTGTGTTAGTCCAAATCAGCAAATATCAATAAACTGGGATCAGAAATTTCATAATCTTTCCAGGTGGTCGTTGGCTTCCTGTCCTTCTGGTGATCGTCTGGAGGGGGATCTTTCACTGGTGTCTGCTACATAATTTTAGTCTGGTACAAGTGCATCAAGCTTTTTATTATATATATGCATTTAGTTGCTTTGCAATATCCCTTAGCTTTACCACAACTTCCTCTATTTCATTCTAAGCATAAGTTGTCTTGCTACCTCATCTCTTTACTCTGCTATACTTCTTCTATTTTTTTTGTTCAATGCTTTATTTGGCTGTTCAGTCAGAAAGTTGCAAAACCGGTCTTTGTCGTTATGCCAGGGAATGCATCCATTTTCAACACAGCAGATACAAGCATTTGCTGATTCCATTGCCAATTGACACAAATCACAAAAACATTTTTTCACACCCCATGCTTCACCCATGCTGTAGCAGTCTGTTCCCGAAGGACTGAAGCTACTCAGGAAAATGACCCATGCTGGAGCAGTCCTTGAAGAACTGCTGTCCATAGAAAGGACACACATGGGATAAATTTGTAAAGGACTGCCTCACATGGGAGGGACACCACACTTGAGCAGGGGAAGAGTATGAGGAGGAAGGAGCAGCAAAGTCAAAGGGTCATGAGTTGACCACAACCCCCATTCCCCATCCCTTCTGTGCTGCTCGGGAGGAGGAGGTAGAAGTCTTGAGTGAAGTTGCGCTCTGGAGAAAGGGAGACATGGGGTGTTGTGAATGAGTAGTTAGACTGCTTAAAGAATTAACATCAACGGTATTGACAAATTTTAATATGAATCTGTGAAAGTGCAACAACAGAGTTCGCTGGCAAGGTTCACTCTACTACTTACAATGTAGATAAAGTATACTGTCACGGTTTGGCACGGGCCAAACACTGTCACACTATGACACGAAATAACTCACACAAGCAGGCTAGATGTAAAAGGAAAGAAAAAGAAGCAAAAAAGCAAACTTTGTTTTCTGACTCCACTATATACAGAATAGCAAAAGCAACAGTGGATTGGGGGGTGAAATTACCACCTCTCCAACCACACTGGTCAAACCAACAGTCCATCAATTCTCTGCACCCACAAAGAAGAATGCAAAACAATCATTATTTATATGATCAGTTTGAGAAGATTCAGCAGAAATATGTAAACATGAGAAGGCATGGAAAACTTTTAGAAGAACTTTAAAACTCTCAAAAGAAGAGGGTGACATCTCACCCTTTTTCCATTAAAAAAGAAAAAGAAAAAAGAAAAATGAACAATGTTAAAAGGGAAAATTTTTGAACAATATTCAGTGTCCACTTGTGGAGGAAGCATCGGAGTGATCACCCGCATTGTCTGCATCTGAGTCATCACTCAGTGCTTCATCCACTTGATGACTTTCAGTTTGGTCATGGTTTCCATTTTGCCTGTCGGCTGGATTCTGTCTCTGCGGCCGCAGGTCAGGACAAACACACTTCGAAGGTACCCAGCGTACTCCAGTATCTGTGGATACGCGTGCATACCCGCGCCCCGAAGCGATAAGGTCATAGGGACCTTCCCACTGTTTGGTGACTAAATTCCGCACCCGAACCTCCACTCGAGGCTGATGTGCCTCGTCTGAAGCCTGCAACAGAAGGCGATGATTCAAAATGACAGGGTTAAGGGTTATTTGAATTCTGCGGCACAGTAAGATGATTGATGGTATACAAAGCTTTTGCTAACCGACTGTGCGGGGTTTCACATTGCATTCCCCATTTTTGTTTTTGAAGAACCTTCTTCAGAGTACCATGAGAGCGTTCTACAATAGCTTGACCAGTTGAAGAATGAGGGATACCAAACTTGTGTAACACACCCCACGACTGCAGGAACTGCCACACCTTCTGCGATGCGTAAGCAGGACCATTGTCAGTTTTCACAGCAGAAGGTATGCCCAGAATGGCAAAGGCCGGCCTCCAGTGGGCAACGACATTGCAGGCCTTTTCTCCACTGTGAGTAGAAGCGCACATCACAGAAGAGAATGTGTCCACAGTGACATGCATATACTTGAGCTGGCCAAACTTGGAAATCTGGGTGACATAGGTCCGCCAAAGCTCCAAGGCCCTAAGGCCTCTGGGGTTTACCTCCGCTGACAAAGGCGCAGCAAGCGCGTGACAGTCGTCACAGGACTCAACAATGTCACGAGCCTCAGTTGGCATCAACTGAAACTGCTTCTGCAAAGTATGTGCGTTCTGATGGAAAAACCCATGCGATACCTCGGCCTGCACGAATGTGTCAGGCTGAGGTGCTACCCACGCTGGGTTAGCCAACTTGTCAGCCCGTTACCTTCTGCCACAAACCCTGGCAAATTGGTGTGATTCCTCACATGCAGAATGTAAAATGGATGAACCCAGGCCTGAATGGCACACCACAAGGTCTTCAGTAAATGCAACAAGGCAGGATTACTGACTTTCTTCAACACTGAATGACCCAATCTCTGTGCAATGTCGGCCACATAGGTGGAATCCGTGACCAAATGGAAAGGTTCCTGGGAAAATCTCTCAAATGCCATGACAGCAGCCCTCAATTCAACCAATTGGGCTGAGCCATCCTGATGACCTTCCAGAACCTGCCACTCAGATCCATCCTGCCAGGTAGCAATGGTCTTTCCTGTCTTCCCCGAACCATCAGTAAAGACGGTGGGCCCTTGCAAAGGTTCCTGACTATTTTTGGGCCGCAAAGAAATTTGTATGGATTTCGCCACCTGCAGTAGCTTGTGGCTGGGCAGATGATAAGTGATCTGCCCTGAAAAGTTTTCCTGAGCACATTGCAGGGACACGTTGTGTGCAAAGCTCCAATCAAAGTCCTCCCGGGATACCGGGAGTATGATCTTTGCGGGATCCGCACCCATCAATTGCAAACGCCGTTGCCGGCATTTGATTATCAAGCGAGCAAGCAACTCAGCCAACTCAGTTGCCGTCTTCTGCGGCCGATGGGGCAGGAAAACCCATTCCAAGATGTGCAAGGGATCGTACCATTTGTCACTCCATTGGCCAATGATACCTATGGGATGCGAATCTGGAGTGGTAACGAATACAGTGACATCAACGGAGAGATCAATGCGATAAACTTGGCGGGCAGAAACAGCCCTCTGAACCTCCTCCAGCACCTGATGTGCTTCAGGGGTCAATGTGCGAGGCGACTTTAAATCAGAGTCTCCCTTTAACAAATCAAACAGAGGGGACAGTTGTGCGTTGGCCAGTCCCAAGTATGGATGTAACCAAGTGATGATACCTACCAATCTCTGGGCATCATTCAGTGTCCGAATGCACAAATTGCACCTCCTGGTGTCAGATTGTCCGTTCCAGAATTTTGACCCCCAAATACTTCCAAGGAGGTTGTTGTTGAACCTTTTCTGGAGCCACCTGCAGCCCATGTGAATGCAAAGCATCCAGCAACTCAGGCTGTATCCTCAGCAGCTCATCCTGGGTGGACTCAACCACAAAAATGTCATCCATATAGTGATAAAGATGGGCATCAGGAAACTGCTTGCGAACTCCAGACAAGGCATGGGCCAAATACCATTGATATATGGCAGGAGAACATGGCATACCTTGAGGCAAAACTCCCCATTGATATCGCTCTGCGGGTGCAGCATTGTTGATTGCTGGCACTGAGAAGGCAAATTTTGGTCTGTCATCAGGATGCAAAGGAATTGTAAAAAAACAATCCTTCAAATCCACAATGAGGATCGGCCAATCTGTGGGAAGCATGGTAGGCAACAGCATTCCCGCCTGCAATGTTCCCATACTTTCCATCACGGCATTGACCTTTCAGAGGTCTTGTAACAACCGCCATTTCCCAGATTTTTTCTTGATGCAGAAGACAGGAGTGTTCCAGGGACTGGTAGAAGTCTGCAGATGACCCTGGCTCAACTGCTCCTGCACCACGTTTCGAAGGGCGACTAATTTGTCTTGAGGGAGGGGCCACTGGTTCTCCCAGACGGGTTTGTCCACCAGCCACCATAAAGGAGGCGTAGGACACTCTGCGTCCTTCACTGCAGTGGCCCCCATCAAAAATCTGTCCTGATGCACATCCCCCACGCGGACAGAACATCCCTCCACCAGAGGTTAACACTGGTTGAAGCAACATGAGGCTGAATCATGGCTGACTGTCCCTCTGGGTTAGCGATCAGCATGGGCTGCTGGGTCACGTATCACCGCGCTGTTCCTCCCAGTCCCGCAATAGGCATCTCCACCAGATCCAAGGCCCAGGCGGCAAGGGAGAGAACTGTGACGACCGCGCCACTGTCACGAGGCCCATGGAGCCGAATCTCCGACAGCATCACGCCAGGGATGGACAGGGTACACAGCATCTTGGGATGTTTTTCGGTCAGGACAGCAGACCAGTGAACTTGAGGCAGCCCAGTGGATGCAAACCTGCTGTCACCACACGACCGATCAACTCTCCTGCGAACAGAAGACTTAAAAGGCACAAGTTGAGCAATTCGTGTCCCTTTCAAGATAGTGATGGGAGGGTGGGTGTGGAAACCATGGCAGAAATCTATCCCGTAAAATCTGCATCAATGAGTCCCATGTGCACCATGATGCCCTGAAGGGTGGCAATAGATCTCCCCAATAGGAGAGCACTCATGGCCTCACCCAAGGGACCAACGGCATCCAGGGGAACCTTGTGTATTTTGCCAGAATCTATGACAACTGTTGCTGCGGTGCAGACATCCACCCCTGCTGAGCCGCAGGTGCTGGCTGCAAGCTGGCTAAGCAGACCTCCATCGGCACTGGGGCTTGGAGAGAAGCTTGTGTCTGTGTGCGTCTCCCCTTCGCTCTCTGCTTCCCATTTCCCAAGCCCAGCAATGCCTGGCCATTAACATGCACAGTCGCCTTAAAGATATTTGCAGTATGGTTTGGCCTTCCACACTGACCACACAAAAACAAGGGAGTTGTGACCTGCTGTACCTTCTTTCTCCGTTTCTTGCTGGCCTGAGCATTCCCCTGCCATCGCTGCCCCCTCTGTGGCATTAACCAAACCGGCTGCACAGCAGTAGCCACGGCAGGCTGCACAGCAGTATCCAAGGCAGCCATCTTATGACCTGAGGTGCCTACCTTTGCACAGGCCTCTTCCATATAAGGGACAGAAAGATCACCAGGAAGAGCCTCTATGATTGTCCTACAGTCAGCAGTGCAATTACTTCTCGCAAGGTGCTTAATCAAAAGCTTCCTTGCCTCAGGATCTCCTACCTGCTTCTCCACAGAGGCAGACAGCTTGTCTGCAAATTATAGGGAAGACTCATGAGCTCCCTGGACAACATTCACAAATGACTCCTCTGGAGCAGCCACTTCTATGGTCTGAATCAACGCTGCCATGCCTGTTGTCTGGTACTGATCCAACACCAGGGGAGCAAAGCCAGCCTGCCCCTGAGGATCAGCATAATTGCCTGTGCCTAGCAGCACATCAGTACCAATCACACATCTGGGATCCTGTTGGCCCAACGCAGCATTTTGCTCCACTGCTCTAGCTGCCACCTGAGTCCATTTAGACTGAAAAAGGTCATATTCCACAGGCTACAAAAGAACATGAGCCAAACTTTGAATATCATAAGGTGTCAGCAAATCAGAAGTGTTTTAAATAGAGACAAGCCAATCGAGATTAATAATGAATAATTAAATTTATTTGCGATCGCGTAACAATTTAGAGTTCGGATTTGCCCACAGTCTACAGAGCAGCTCTGGGTGCAAACCGACAGAGTCTGTGCCTCCGTCAAGTTTGCGGACCATTGTATTTCTGCAGAGGGTTTTTATACTTTTTATTCTGCCTTCGGCTATAAGTCATTGTGGCAAGCTGCATATTCATGCAGTCTTCTCTCACAGAAAAGGCATTTTGGCCGCTGATGTGTTCTGAACAGCAGATAATCAGCCAGATGTCCTCTTCCTTGTCTTTCCTCCTGATGTTGAGTCTAGGTCCCGACTTCGATTTTTTTTTTTTACAGTAACTCTAAAACATTTTATGGCTACAGTGTATAACATTTATAACTGCAGTTTATTACATGCACTCCTAACTGCACGGGTTATACATATATAACAGCAGCAAACACTTGAAGCATCTGCATGACTTCCACAGAGCCCAGTCCATATTTTCCAGCCTTATCACAGAGTTTCATCAAAACTTTCAATGGTAACGGCTGATGGGCATTGTTAGCAACACCCCTGAGCACAGGGAAAGCCTGGAGACCCCCTGGTAAGGTGGCAGCACCTGCTAAGTCCCGTCCGGTGGACTCCACAGCGACAGAAGCAGATGCCTAACTGGGAGTCGGCTCAACAGCACCCAATATCATGTCCCCTGCAGCATCAGCAGGGCCAGAGCAGCCATCTGTGCACCATGGTAGGCACACAGAGGCACAATCAAGCACATTCTCGACCTTAGCTTTGACTTCTCACCAAAACAGCTCGTGCTCCCTCTGACGTACAGTCACCTGACATGGAGGAAGTGTCCACAAGGCTGAGGAAGAAGACCCACGGCCCTGGGGAAACACGGGTCTCCTGCCGGCTGCGTCACCTTTCACAGCAAAGGTAAACACCGCAGTGCCCGCACCCGCTGCCGCCCCGGTACCCGCAGGAGAGACGGGCGGCAGAGACGGGCCAGCCCTCGCCGGGGCCCCCCCGGGGCCAGCCTCCCCCGGCACGGGGGAAGAGCGGTGCGCAGAGAGAGACGCAGCTCGCAGACCCGCGCCATCGCTCCGTGCCCCGGCCACAGGACCCGGCACAGGCTGGGCGGGGACGAGGCCGTCAGGCACCACACCCAAAAGTGTCCCGCCCAGGACGCGAAATCCGACGGCGGACACCCCCGCCTCCCGCGGAGGGAGCGAGCCGGGCCGCCCCCCCACCAAGGCGGGGTCTGACAGAAAGTCGACCAACGTCCCGCCTCTGGCGGCTTCCTCCGCCTGCGTATGCCCGACAGGCTGCGCAGACACAAAATCAATCAGTGACGCAGACTCTGAACGGGAGGGCGCGGGGGGAGCAGCTGACTCCGCTTCTGCCGCCCCCAAGGGATAGGTTGTGGAAACCCCACAGTTTGGACAAAGTGTTGTCACCGAATCAGGCTCCAGCTGAGGCGAAGGCTGAGCCAGGGGCTCCCCGCAGCCCCCGAGCGCCGGAAAGGCACCGATAGGAGGCGATCCCGCCCTGCTCTGCCACCCCCCGGGCGCGGAAAGGGACGGGGCCGGCACCAATCCGCGCAAGGCTCAACATTCACCTCTGCCTCCGAAAAGACTTCACCGTCACCCCGTTCAGAGGCTGGGGGGCTGAAGTTCTGCCATAGCTTATCAAACCGTCTCCAGTTCAGGAGCATTGCCACCATGCCTGCACTATAATCAACAGAGAGAGAGACCATGAGGTGTTCTCCCAGGAGACCCCATGCCTCCCTGGAGAACGCGTCCTCAGGGGCTGAAAAGAGCCCATGATCTTTCCCCCAGTAAAACAGCTGCTTAAAGCCATCCCAAACAACAGAAGCCCTCTTTCGCTCCAGAAGAGCTTCCCAGACATCCAAGACCAGGAAGTCCTCCATAGAAACCACAGGGGCTGCCCTGACCACAAGCCTGCAGGCAGAGAGAGAAAAGGAAAAAAAAAAAAAAAGGAAAGAGAATGAAAAGACCTCACCCACGGCTGTCCTACACACGGCAGTCACCAATTGTCACACTACAACACGAAATAACTCATACAAGCAGGCTAGATGCAAAAGGGGAAAGAAAAGAACCCCAAAAAAAGCAAACTTTGTTTTCTGACTCCACTATATATAGAATAACAGAAGTGACAGTGGATTGGGGGGTGAAATTACCACCTCTCCAACCACACTGGTCAAACCAACAGTCAATCAATTCTCTGCACCCACAAAGAAGAATGCAAAACAATCATTATTTATATGATCAGTGTGAGAATATTCAGTAGAAATATGTAAACATCAGAAGGCATGGAAAACTTTTTCAAGAACTTTAACTTTCAAAAGAACAAGGCGACACCACACCAGGCACCCATGAGAGTTGCTCACTCAGCCTCCCCTGCCACAGCTGAGCAGAGAGGAAATAAAAGTTAATGAAGGCTGAAATGAACAGGGCTTATGCCTTTATTAATGTTCAGCTCTTTATTAAAAAGATCAGCTGGGCAGGGGTCCTGAGCGGAGCTCACCCCCGTTGTTGTAGCTTTCCCAGGTGGCTGAAAGGAAGGAGGCGTGCAGGGTCCGTCACTGAAGTCCAGAGCAGCAGCTGTCCCTTCTTCTTCCCTGTGGCACAAACGGTGACCAGTGGTAAGGAGGCATGGAGAGTAGAGTCTGTTGCTAAAGTCCAGAACAACAGCTGTCCCCACTCCTTCCCTGGTGGCAGCCCCAGGGAGCTCTGTCTCTTCTGTCTCCACTTGCCCCAGCCTACTCTAGTCTAGTCTCTTTCAGGTGATGGTGACAGACAAAAGTCGATCAGGGGTTGTGTTTCCCCTCTTCCTCAGCTAGGGCATTTGCCTATCCCCCTCTACTGTGTTTAGTTCTTTATTTAGGGGTGTCTTTATCCCCCAAAAATACTCCCATAATCCCAGGGGGTTTTCTTATTTACATGTTAGTCCCAGAATGTCGGTGTGGTGAGGGGGAGGCAGGTTATCTCTAGGTAGTTTAGAGAAAACAAACAGAGCAATTAACTAATTAACATTTCAATATCGGCAGCCAGCAGTCATTCCAGTGTTGCCATGGGAACTAGGAAGGCCCTGCCCGCCTCTCTGGGGAACACCTGGAAACTTTGTTCATTACAAAGGCTTTGTGAGTTGAGATAAGGACCGGGAGAAAACATTTCAATGGCAAAACAAGCTCAACTTAAGTTGCAAAGTTAATTTATTGCTAACATATTTAGAGGAGGATAATGAGGAGTAAAATAAGCCCTTAAAAACACCTTTTCCCCCCAGCCCCTCCCTCCTTCCCAACCGACAGTGCAGGGAGACAGGGCATGGGAGTTTTGGTCAGTTCATCACCCAAGATTTTCTTCTGCTACTCATGGAGTAGAGTCCTTTACCTGTGAGACCGTGGGGTTCCTCCCACGGGAGACAGTTCTCTGTGAACTTCTCCAGTGTGGGTCCACTCTCACGGGCAGCTGTCACAGTACAGCCGGTCTGTAGCTGGATAAGATAAATCTGGCCATAAGATAAATCCAATTTGGCTTGCCTAGTTCAGAAGTACACAAGTCCTTGAGTCAGCAATCATAGGATAAATCTGAACTCAGATAGGGACCTCAGCCAATCATGTTCAATCCAGAATGCAGACATATCACTGGTCAAGGAGCTGGGCAGTGTTAAGACCCAGACCAATAGGCTGTCTAAGCCCAGGAAATTCAAACCCCCTATATAAGAAGATTCCAAACAATAAAGCATGATGTTTTCTCATGATCATCGGACTCGAGTCGGGATTCTGTCTCCAACCTACGACCCCACGTAACAAGCAGCTGCTATACCGCACCTGCTGCAACATGGGCCCAACCACAGGCAGACAGTCCTCCCCAAACTGCTGTGACGAGGGTCTCTCTTTCCACGGGGTGCAGTCCTCCAAAGACAGTCTGCTCCACCATGGAAGCGGGGCCCCCTTCTCTCTTCCAGGTCTTCCACTGCATCACAGCCTCCTCCAGGCATCCACCCGCTCCTACATGGACACCTCCCCCATGGACTGCAGGTGGATCTCTGCATGCCCCCTGGACCCATGGACTGCAGAGGGACAACCTGCTTCACTATGGTCTTCACCACGGCCTGCAGAGGAATCTCAGCTCTGGTGCCTGGAGCACCTCCTCCCCTGCTTCTCCACTGACCTTGGTGTCACCTGCTGTTTTCCCTCACATGTTCTCACCTCCTCCTCTTCTCTGACTAGAAGCAAAACTGTGTGCCTTTGTTTTGATTTTCTTCTTAAAGATGTCATCACAGAGGCGTTGCCAACTTCTCTCATTGTCCCGTTTTGGCTAGCAGCATGTCCATATGCAGAGCCATCAGGGATTGGCTCTGCTGGACATGGTGGAAGTTTCCAGCAGCTTTTCACTGGAGCAATCTTTGTGGCCCCCCTGCTACCAAAAACCAGGCTGTGCAAAACCAATATACATACATAGGAAAACTGGATTAGAATCAATTTAAAATTATTTACATGGAGACCGGAGATTCAAGTGGGTAAGGGTGCAAAGGATATCCTACAAAAAGATAAGGGTGAAAAAAGGGTTTAGGAGCACTTAATCATTGATTAATTTAATACTTATAAAGTTATTCAATAGGACTTGTTACAATTATAACAGTGCTTAATCATAGATTCACAATAACAACATTCATGCCATAATCAATTCACACATAGACAAAGAGATGTGGACATCTACATATATGTGTGTAAAGGTACGTATCAAAAATTCCCCTTGGGTTCAATAAAATACTGAGACAGAGTAAAATTTAACAGGGTAGAAAACTATTTGGATTTAGGTGAAATGTGCTTCTTTGAGCTTGCTAATATAAGTAAAATATGCTGTTTAGTCTGGTAACTGCAGCACTAGCAAAACTGCCCTAGCTAAGGAGAAAGAATGCAAATTTCTAAGCTAAAGAGATAAGAAAGACTCTTCGGACCTTGAAACAGACAGCGCAGAGTGACCCAGGAGTTCTCTCTGTGCTTTCTGACAAAAAATGAGTACAAGTGTAACTAGCTGTAAGTGTAACGCGAAATCAGAAGAATGAATATGCATGAACTTATTGTGAAATTCTATGAATATGTAAATTAGCTAGAGTAATAAAAAAGGATTGAGAGTTTTCAGGGGCACCCATGTCCTTTGAAGGGAAAAGATCCATCACATACGTCCAGCGCTGAATAAACATACTGTCCCTACAAATCTTTATAGGAATTGTGGGGTCTTGATTTTTCACTGCAATTCAATACTGGCATCAAATCCCTCAGCATTTCCCATCAGGTAGTGGTTGCACCTTGACAAGTATGTAAGAGTATCAGCATAGGCCTCATTGTCAGCGATGGTCTTTCAAGTATCGCAAACTTGTGGGTTTGTCAGCTCTGAGAGGCGTCCCACTCAGAGAGAGGTGTTGGTGCAGCCCACTGTGCTCCAGGAGACCTCAAAGGGCCTCACTTAGGACCAACTTTTATTGGGTTGCAAGATGATTTGCCTTAGTCATCAGTAGGTTTCAATCTTAGCTATGACCTTAGTTGGTAACTTCTGTTTTGGATATTGTTTCCAAAACTCCAGCAACAATGGTGCTGTTCCACTTGGGCTATGATTAGTGTAGAGAATGTTCCAAGGCTGTCAGGGGATGATTCATTATCCTTCATTCCCTGCCTTGGTTGAGCAGCTGGTGTTCCTGTTATGGTCAGAGTTGTTCCTACCTGTATGATGCAAGACCACCTGGTATGGTCTGATAAATGACATAGAGAATAGAAATTATCAGTTCTCCTGAAGTTGCTGAATAGAGCTTAAAGACTAAATGGCAAAAAATTATAAAAGGATGCTACGGTATCGCTGTGCCACTCCTTGTGTCCACTCGGGGACTCCCGGCTCACTCCGGCACAGCGGACAGCGGGGAACACTCTCCCATGCCTCGGGAGGTCGGGAGGGCGGCTAAGGCTTTTGGCCTTGTGGGGTGAGACAGTCATGATGATGGTGGAAGTAAGGAGTCAACTTCAGTCGGGGGTAAAGTCCAGGTTTATTAAGGAGAGCTCCGAAGAGATCCACAACCCAGGGGAACCAACCAACAGAAGCCCCAGACTGGGCCGTGCAGCACAATATAAACGGGGGTGGAAACAGGGGAGGAGATCACCCACCCACCAATGGGAATGTTCGGGGGAGTGGAAGGTGGGGAAACGGACAGGGGGGAATCCAATAGGGGAGGTGGGTAGGAGGGACCCCTGGCCCCTGTCCAATCACTCGACACCCTTTGTGGAAGGTTCTGGATGAGTGGGATGGGGAGTCGAGTGATGGACAAGGCACCAGGGAGGGGACAGGGGAATGATCCAGCAAACTGGGGGGAGATTGACATCAGGCAAGGAGGAGGGGATTGACATACAAGAAAAGGGGTAGTTCAGTGTAAAACCATGGCGGGGGGTAAAGGGATGAACCATTACAGAACTGGTACAAAAACATGAAATTTAAAAACACGAAACTTAAAAACACAATACAACATCTCTCCCTTTTTTGTTTGAAAACAAACGAAGAGGAGAATAAAACTTTAAAATTAAGAGAACTCAACTTGAGGGGAGTGCTCTGATTCTGGGTAGGTATCCACAAACCACAGCTGGCATGTTGGGGCTGTGGCTACCCACTGAGTTTCTTCAGGGGCAGTGGGAACTGCTGCTCGGTTGATACTTGGAGGAGCAACAGCACCGGCTATCAAGCGGAATACCATATGCCGGATTATTGCAAATGCAATTAAAATCAGTAAGACAGTAAACAGAAATAAAAGTCCAGTTTTTAGAATGGACTCGACCCAACCTAACAGACCCCATTTAGAGGAAGATGTCACCCAGCCAGTCCGCTGTTTCTCATTTTATGTCTTTTACTATTAGTTGTATTTTGTCAATGGTCTTCCGCACGTTTTTGGCTTTGGAGGTTAGGTTTAAACAACAAAGACCTTCAAACTCCTCGCAGTTGTGGTCATGCAATAGAAGTAGAAAATCAATTGCAGCCCTATTTTGCAGAGTTGTCTGCCTTGTTATTACCTTGCCCAAAAGAAGGTCTGAGAGCGTGGCTGAGGTAAGATTGGCCTGTTTCGCCGCCCAGCACTCTAGGTGGGCCAATTCACCTAGGGCTTTGGCCACAGACACCCATGGTAAAAAGAGGGTAATCACGACACCTTTCAGTTTGGACTAATGTATTATTTCAGAGTCACAATTTGAGTCTAATTCTTTTATGTCTCTTTTTCGGCAGGTCAATTCTTTAGTATTGCTTTTGGCTTGCCAGTCTGAAATTTGAGTCTTGTTGGGGGTGAACAGGCTCAGCCAGCCAAGGGTACATGGACCTCCGATCAAACGAGAGGGGATGCCTGCCCAGGCTCTATCTCTGCAAATGACAAAATGACCTTTGGTGAGAGTATGGGGCTTATCATCAGGGGTGGATGACATTTTTATGTGGGAAATTTTTCCACACCAATTTTTGGCTACATAGCCTTTCTTGAATTGTTTAACCTTGGTATATAAATTATTTTAACATTGGGCTCAAACATAAATTGAACACAAGAAAACGCTTTTGACAAACCAAGGAGATCAAATTCTTGGGGTTAGTCTTTTGCTGTTGCCAACTGGTAAACTAAACTTCTCCAGGGGTTTGATGGAAACTCATTAGATTTGAACGGGATCCCCACAAGGCAAGTGGCCATAGGGTTGGCTGCTGATGCGGTGGAAAGACGTATGTCATCTTGATGGAGGGATTGTGCGAGGGTCTTCCAAACATTAGTTTTCGGCTGGGTAACAATCCATGGGTTGGTGAGGTGGATGAGGTACTATATGATGACTAAGAGGAGGGGTCTCACTGCTCTAGTCGTGGCCATTTGGGTCGGGTCACTAAAGGAAAACATGACATGTTAAAAGGCAAACTTAAAGGGAATGGGTTCTGCGCCTCCTCCTCCAACAGACATCTTTCATCTGTGCCACGTCTTTCCCCTTAGTTGTTTTGGGGATATAGGGTCTGACCCATTTGGAAGGGACATACCTCAGTCCTGAGGGGGAGGATACTCAGGCATATCCCCTCCCCCAGGTGACAAGGTTATAGGGTCCTTCCATTTTCCAGGTCTCCGGACCCTTTATCAGGACCGGCAGCCTGGCTTTCAGTTGCAACTGATGGTTTTCTCTAAAGTGCCATGTGATGGGAGGGTTCAGGTTGTCATAGGTACAGTTTAGAAAGTTTAGTGTAAATAAAGTTTTGGAGAGCCGGATCTGAGGGCATTCCACCTTCATTGTCTCTTGCTGTTGTTGAAAAATCTTCTTGAGACTCTGGTGGGTCATCTCCACTACGGCTTGGCCATTGGGGAATAGGGGATGCCGGTCTTATGTTCTATTCCCCATTGTTGCAGGAAGCTTTGGAACTCCCTGGATTTGTACGCAGGCCCGTTATCAGTTTTGAGGACTCTGGGGATGCCCAAAGTGGAGAAGGCTTGTACGAGATGTTTCTTCATATCGGAAGCCTTCTCCCCTGTGTGGGCTGAGGTGTAGACAGCACCAGAGAAAGTATCCACGTAGACATGGACATACTTAAGTCTGCCAAAAGTGGGAATGTGAGTGACATCTGTTTGCCACACCTCGCAGCTCTGAAGTCCTCGGGGGTTTGTGCCTGCACTTAATGCGGGTAACTGATGATGTTGGCAAGAGGGACATGTGGCCACTATGGCCCTGGCCTGTTTGCGCGTCAGGTGGAACTGCTGAACCCGGCCAGGAGCATTTTGATCAAAAAGCTGATGGCTAATTTTGGCTTGTTGAAACACATCGAGGAGCGGGGCCATCTCGACTGGGGCAGCTAAGGCATCGGCTCTGCGATTGCCTTCCGCGATGAACCCTGGCAGGTCTGTGTGCGACCTGACATGCATCATGTAAAAGGGTTGCTCTCAGTGGGACACTAGTGTTACTAACTTTGAGAGCAATTGGAAGAGAGGAATGTTGGAAAGCTCCTGCAGATTTGCGTTTTCTGCCCTGGATACTACACCTGCTACATATGCTGAGTCCGTGATCAAATTAAATGGTTCAGAGAACCTCTCAAAGACTCTGACGACTGTGGCCAACTCAGCGACTTGAGGTGATCCTTCCATCTCGGCAACATCAGCCTCCCACCGCTGAGTTTGAGGATCCTTCCAAGTCATTACTGACTTGTGGGATGCTCCAGACGTGTCCGCAAAAACTGTCAGTGCCTTTAGAGACTTCCTGCTCTGAACACTTTTTAATGATAGGGTAAATTGAACACCCAAATCGAAAAATTTGTGGGCCGGCTGATGAAGTGAAATTTGGCTGGTGTAGCTATCCAGCGCAAACTGCAGGGCTTCGTTTTCTTGAAGTAATTGTTCCAACATTACCTTTGTTAGTTGGCCCAAACCTAATTGAAGTGGTAAATGGATGCAGTCAAGGTCGCACCCTGCTAACTCCCTGATCCACGTTCTTGCTCTGCAGATCAGTTCTGCCACCAGCTCTTGTGGCCTGGTCATTCTTTTGGACCGGTGGTGGCTGAGGAAGACCTACTCTATTATCAAGAGTGGATCCCTCTGGCCTTGGTCCTTTTGCTTTGATGTTTGTTCCCATTGAAAAATCACCCCATGGAGGTTTAGCAATTTCCCTAATACTATAAACTTTAAGGGCAGGCCCGGTTGACAACGGTGGGCTTGTCTGGCAGAAATGGTCTCCTGGACTTTCTCTAGTGCGGTCCTCACCTCCTGGGTAAGTGTCCTGGGAGAAGTGAGCTCCTCTCCCCCTTCCAATAGTTTGAAAAGGGGGGCTAGGTCATCGGTGGTAATGCCTAGCCAAGGCCTTACCCAGTTCAAAGACCCACAGAGTTGATGGACATCCGCCAGGCTCCTGATGTTATTATTTAGAGCCAATTTTTGAGCCACAATGGTCCGCTTCCCAATTTCAAGGCCTAGGTACTTCCAGGGTGGCATCCGTTGAATCTTCTCTTCCTGGAGCTCGAACCCTGCAACAACCAATGCATTGATTGTGAGGTCAAGCACGTGGGTAAGTATATTGTCAGTCGGGGCACACACCAGAATATCATCCATATAATGCAGGATGATGGCGTCTTCTGCGGCTGCACGACCAGGGGACAGCAAGGAAGAGACATACGCCTGGCAAATCACTGGGCTGTTCTTCATCCCTTGTGGGAGGACTCACCAGTGATATCTCCTCCTTGGGGCTTCTTGGTTGATGGTGGGAACCGAGAAGGCAATCCATGTGGCATCGTCAGGGTGCAGGGGAATTTGAAAGAAACAATCTTTTATGTCAACGACAGCCAGATTTCAATTTTGAGGGAGCACCGTGGGGGACGGCATCCCTGGCTGGAGAGAGTCCATATCTTCGATAATGTTGTTTATTTGTCGGAGGTCATGGAGGAGCCACCAAATGGCGGTCTTTGTTGGTTTTTTTTATAACAAAGACTGGAGAGTTCCAAGGTGATGTTGTTTCTACAATATGGCCTCTCCTGAGCTGCTCATCCACGAGCTCCTCAAGCGCCTTTAATTTTTGCTTGTTGAGCGGCCACTGCTCTACCCAAACTAGAGTATCTGTTTTCCAATTCAGTTTTTGGGTAGGGCACTCTTCAGTGGCCGCCACCCAAAACAACTGGGGGGTCTTTGGGAAGTCAATTTTGGCCCCCCATTGGGCCATGAGGTCTCTCCCCTACAAGGGTTCCGCATAATCTAAAACAAATGGGCGTATGGATGCCAATTGCCCATCTGGCCACTAGATTTGAATGATGCTCTTGGATTGCTTAGCCAATTGAATACCTCCTATACCCTGAACGCAACCTGCCACGTTTTGCAACTCTCAATGTGATGGCCACTCCTGAGAGGGAATGATCGTCACATCCGCCCCCGTGTCCAAAAGTCTGTCCATGAATTTGTGTTCCCCACCCTTATGCATCCCACATGTGATGCGGGGTTTTTCCGTCCCCAGTACTCGAGCCCAAGAGACAGTGGGATGGATCTTCTGCCTGAGCTTGTCAGCCTGTTCTTGGTCCCAAGGTGGTTCCAGTATTGGTATGGCTTGGGCCATTATTTGACCTTTTGGGAGGAATGTGGGTGGGTGGACACAGTGCAGCCCGAGAACAAATTGCCCCAGGTCTGATGTTAAGAGACTTGGAACAATATTGATCTCTTGGGGTGTGCGCTTAGTGTCTCCGATGACGACATACTTACAACGGATCCAGTTCCAAGTACCTGGTGAATCCATGCAGACTGTGATGAAATGAAAGTCTGAGTCGCGTATGTGCAGCGGCTCCATCAGTCGCAATCAGAAAGGTACATGACAAGAAGTGGTAGTTAGAATGGGGGTAATTATTAGAGTAAAACTGTGTGTGTTTTGCCTCATCTGGTAATTTCAAGTCTCACACAGGTAGGCTTTCTTTGATATGAATTGCGGTGAAAAATCAAGACCCCACAATTCCAATAAAGATTTGTAGGGAACGGTATATTTTATTACACCGCTGGGCGCATGTAGGGATTATTTTGGTTCAAAGGACATGCACGCCCCTGAGAATTCCCGATCCTTTTTTTATTACACCATACTAATTTACATATACATAGAATCTCACAATAGGTTCATTCATATTCGTTCTGCTGATTTTGCGTTACAATTTGCAGTTGGCCCTTTGTACAGAGAACTCTCTAACCCCTTTGTCCATTTCCTGTAGACTTAGCTTTGGGGTCTTTTTTTCCTTCTTCATTTCAGAGTTCAAGGGGCCCCACTTATCTCTTCACCTTGGAGATTGCATTCTTTCTCCCTTGCTGGGATAGTTTTACAAGCACAGCAGAGTTAAGAGACTAAACAGCATATTTTACCCATGTTAGCAAGCTACTACGCGGCATATTTCACTTAAATCTAAATGAATTTCTACTCCATTAAATTTTACTCTGTTTCAACTCCCCCTTTCCTACATATAAGTACATTCTTTTACTTAATGCAAATCCCTACAATAATCAGTGTCCCTTAATGCTTTACCATGTACATTTGATAAGGAGGTTAACACAGCTACTTGCTGTAGTATTCTCCAATTCCAAATTAGCAATATGAAGGATAATCCTAAACTTACTCCAACTAATATCAATAACACTACAATGGGGTGACACAATTTATTAAAAATCCCATTTGCAGTTGGTGACCATCCAAAAATTACATCCCACCAGTAATGGTCTGCATTCTGTTTTATTCTTTGCAGAATTCTGGTTATTTCTTTGGTATCATGATGGACAGTTGTCGCTGTTGAGGCAGGAGAGGAACAGAACGACTCCAATACAGAAGGCGAAAGAGAACTGACTTATTTCAAATGCACTGCTCTATTCATAGAGAACATCATGCAGACTAATTTCATTGGTCTTAAAGTAAAAACATGTCACACCATTGGTGTGCTCTGAATGACGCACGGTAGCAGAACATATCTATAAACAATGTGAACAACAAGAGAGATAGTGAATTATTTGCATTGCTTTCCAACTGTTTCCCAGGTGCAGCCTGGCAGAAACCTCTCTCTTTCTCTCTGACTGAACTGAGAAAACCCCTAGACAGTAACTAGGGTTTTTTCTCTGCTTTTTTGGATTTTCTTCAAAATCTCTAATAGGTCTTGGTGTTCAGTTAATTGTTTTACCAATGTGAGGTCCATTCCAATAGCAGTGGGTGATAGTTTATGATACATTGTGTAATTGGTTTTAATCAGCTGGTAGGATGTTACTGGGGCCATATATGAAACCCTAACCCGATAATCTTAACAAAATTGCAAATACAAAAATTAAGAGTGATTTCTAGTAGACAAAATAAAGTCACTGTTATCGATTTTTATAAAAGCATAAGCAGTTCTCAAGCATACACAACCTTTACCAGCATATACAAGCACAGTTTTCTGATCAGTGACTGGATGAATCTCAAAGTGGCAAATACTTTGTTCAGTGTCAAGACACACATCTAGAGCATTAATAGTATTACCTTCACAAATGAATCCTAGTTGTTCCCTTGTAACACAAGATTTTAAGTTTACTGTTTGCCACTTTTCATTCACCTTTCGTGCCCACACCCTATGTTCTGAAGGGTAGAGCACTGTTTTTTATTGATTTAATCCTAGTGCGGTGACGGGGTGGATAACATAAAAAGTGGCATTACGTACAGTAAGCACAAAGGCAGTGGCCATATTAGAAGCAGGATCATAGGTAAAATTTACCATAGTCCACCAGGACTGAAACTTTCTTTCAAAATCAATCGCATTATCCCAGACAATCTTTTGAATTTCAGCTGGAAAATCACCTTCACCCCCTTCCCATATGATCAGAGCTGCTGTTGCCTGCATCCATAACTGTGCTTGTATACAGCTGAAAGCTAAAGACACATTATCTTGAACTATACTAAGTGCATCTGCTATTAACTTGTGGTCTTAATCCCCAGCCTTTTCCCACTTTGGCAGTACTTTTGAAATCTGCCACTGGCTAGTTCCTAATGCCAATAGAGATGACTGTAAAGGCTTTTTTGATTTTGCTAGACCATCTGCTGCAGTGGCCAGCTTGTTAATCAGTATTTCTGAATCAATTCCATTTAATAATCCCAATCCTGTCCCTAATATCCCAGTTAGATCCCTTTTTATTTTGCTCCTGAGGTGTATTTATCTTTGTAACCACATTGTCCAGCCTTCAAAGGATGTTCTTAGGAAAGAGGAACAGGCTGGCTGGATTTCAGAGATGTTAATTTGCATTAGCAATTCAACACATTTAAGAGACCACTCTGGACTGAACAACAGTTGTTGTTGACCCATATTCCTCACTATATATAGGCCTATTTCATATACCTTAGGTTCAAGTGTGGTCTGGGTCTGAGCTGCTTGAGTACTGGCGTGAGTTGTATGTGGTTTTGTCATTGTAACAGGTATAACATCTATTTTAAATTTAAATGAGAGTCCGGCTTCATCATGAGCCCACAAACAAATCACTTCTACAGGCTGAATTAATGTGAAATTACACCAACAATCTAATTTACTTGGGCTATCACAAACCTCCTGGTGCCTGTATACAGGAGAGGCAGAGACACTAACTTCATCTGGTCTCTCATGAGTGGTCCCATTGATCACCCGGCATCCTACCCTAATTTCTCCTCCTCTAATTTCTTGAAGTGGCCACAGTTCTTGTTCCTGCCACTCCTGCTTTTCATATACCTGATTCCCGTGGATTACTGCAGTAGACAGGTTTAAATCTTTTATCTCAAAAGGTTTCTCCATGGATCCAGTATACTGATTAAAAGCCTGGGACCAACGCCATTCAGTATCCATTTGGATAGAGGTACTTTCTAATTCTGAGACTCCAATTATAACTATATACAAAACAATTCTGTAAATGAAATTACAAGCTACCCTCAGCCACAGTATACTCATTTTGCCCGAATAAGTTTTAGTTTCAGTCCTTTGTATCCTGGTGTCACTTTCCAAGGGTCTTCTGGGGCCTTCTTCACTTGAGAGTGGTGGATCCAGGCATTCTGCTCCCCAACCTTGATCACGGTGAAGGTGGTGAGAAGCACCTGGAATGGTCCTTCCCACTGTGGTTCCAAAGTCTTTTTTGTAAGATACTTAATATATACATAGTCTCCAGGTTGTATGTTATGTACTGGTCCATCTAGCTCCCTGCTCCGAGTTCCAGCCGCATGTTTTTCAATTTCTCTGAGCTGTTTACTTAAGGCCACCATATAGGTGGCCAACGTTACTTCCCCAATGTGGGTGGACGTCCCCTTTTGTATTCCATATGCCCTTCCATAAAGCATTTCAAAGGGACTCAGCTTTTCTTTAGCTCTAGGTTTAGTTTGGATTCGCAATAGTGCCAGTGGAAGTGCTTGGCGCCAGGGTAGATTAACTTCCTGCCCCAGCCTTACAATTTGTTGCTTAATCAGATGATTAATTTTCTCCACCTGGCCGCTCGATTGGGGGTGGTATCGGGTATGAAGTTCCCAATCTATGCCCAGGTGGCTACTAATCTGTTGTACTATTCTGGAAATGAAGAGTGATCCCCTGTCTGAGGATATTGTGGCTGGAAAGCTGAAGCGTGGTATTATTTCTTGTAGAAATACCCTGGTCACTTCTCGAGCCTTGAAAGTTCTGGTGGGGAATGCCTCTGGCAACCCTGAAAATTTATCAGTCAACACTAATAAGTACTTATACCCCCTTTTCCTTGGGAGTTCTGAAAAGTCAATTTGCTACTGCTGTCCAGGTCCATGGCCCCTCCCAATCTGACTGAGTTTTGGTCTTGGGATATTCTTGGGTTTAGTCTGGAGGCAAAGATCACATTGTCGGGTCACCTGAATAATAGTGGCATATCGATTTCTGGCAAAGGTCCTTTCAATCAAATAAGTGTTCAGGGCATCTACTCCCCAGTGTATTTTCTGATGCTCCTCCATTACTAGTGACCACAATAAGTGGGAAGGGATTACCAGCTTCCCTTTAATGGTGGCCCACCCCTCTTGGTTGCATATCCCGTTTTGATCTTTGATTAGTTTCCTGCCTTTCTTATTATATTCTGGCTTACCTTCAAGGGAAATTTGTCCATCTGGGATCAAAGCTCCTTCAGTAGTTACCTCACCTTTTGCTGCTTCTTTTGCCTCTCTATCTGCCAGCTCATTTCCTTCTTCTAATTCTGAGCTCACTTTCTGGTGTGCCTTAATATGCATTATTGCTACCTTTTCAGGCAGCTGAACTGCTTCCAGCAGATGGATTATCTCTTGTGCATGTTTAATGTTTTTCCCTTGCGAAGTCAACAATCCCCTTTCTCTCCAAATGGCTCCATGTGCATGCACAACTCCCAATGCATACCTCGAGTCTGTGTAAATATTTATTTTCTTCCCTTTGGCCATTTCCAAGGCACGGGTCAGTGCAATTATCTCAGCCTTCTGTGCAGAGATGCCTGTTGGCAAGGGTCCAGATTCTATTACCTCTCTGCAGGTAGTGACTGCATATCCAGCATGTCGCTTTCCACTGGCAACGTAGCTGCTCCCATCAGTGAACCAGGTCTCTGCATCATCCAAAGGAGTGTCTTTTAAGTCTGAGCGACTGGCGTAAGTAGCTTCAATAATCTCCAGGCAATTGTGGTGCACTGCTTCTCCTTGATTTCCACTGAGAAAAGAAGCTGGATTGACAATGTTAGTTACAACTATCTCTGTATCATCTTGTTCTACCATGATGGCCTGGTACTTCAGGAACCTCTGTGGTGAGAGCCAGTGGCTGCCCTTTACTTCCAGCACTGCGGACAATGTGTGGGACACTAGCACAGTCATTTTTTGTCCCAGGGTAAACTTGCATGCTTCTTGATTGTTCAGCATGACTGCTGCTACAGCTCTGAGGCAACCTGGCCATCCCTTGGCCGTTGCATCTAGTTGCTTGGAAAAGTAAGCAGCTGCCCTCCAATATGGACCCAAGTCCTGAGCCAATATCCCCAGGGCAATTCCTTGTTTCTCATGGGAAAATAGAAAGAATGGTTTACTTACATCTGGAAGTCCCAAAGCTGGAGCTGACATGAGGGCATTCTTCAGCTGGTGAAAGGCTCGTGTGTCTTCCTTTGTCCACTGGAGATCTCTATTTCCATTGACAATAAGAGCATAGAGAGGCCTGGCAAGCAGTCCATAATTATAAATCCACAGCTGGCACCACCCTGCCATGCCTAAGAAGGTTCGGAGTTCCTTTATTGTCTGGGGTTTCGGGGTTTGGCAACTGGTCCCACAGTTTGGACTTCTGGTACTACTTGTAGACTGTATGGCTCATTAATAGAGTCCCCTATGATTAAAATGTCCCTTGGTCCATCAGAAGGTTCAAATTCACCAGGTGGAATTTGGTAGCTTGCCTCATCATCATACTGGATGGAAAGGGCACTTTCCAGAATGCTTTGTGTCCTTGCCTGAACGTATTGGTAGATCTCGGAGAGTTGGAGCTTTTTCTTGTCATCATAGATGGTCTCTCCGTGCCTTGACTTTCTGAGGTGGTGGGGAAAGAGGGAAGGAACGGCTTGGCATTTGGTGTCGTTGTGCAGGGCTGCCCTGCGCTTCACTGGAAGTTTCCCTGGTGTTTCTGGTAAGACAGATGATGCTGGACCTTCTGGTGGTATTGAAACTGGGGAAAGTGTTTAAAATGTTCTTTACAGTCTAGGCATGCAGTAGAGGGACAACCAGTGGAGGGGTGTCTCTGTAAAAAGTCTTTATCACATTCCACCTTGAGGTGGCCCAGTTCACCACACCTAAAGTATTTCTTATTTTGTTTATTTTGTGCTACAAAGGCTTCAGCTACTCCTTTGCTGACTGCCAGGGCTACCATATGTTCTGTAGTTTTGAGACAGGTACAGGCTTCCACCATTTGCTGAATGGTGGGTTCAGGGTCTGGAGGGAGTGCTCTTATAATTTTCTTGCAATCCTCCTTCACATTGGACACTGCTAGTTTACTGAGCAGCTCTTCTCTAGCCTTTGGTCAATTGATTTGCTTATCAATAGTGTCTTTTAGTCTGTCTATGAATTTAATAAATGTCTCAGCAATGCTCTGATGAATGTCAGTGAAACTTTGTTGTGGGGTGGTACCATCAGGTGTTTGGAATAAAGCATTCTGGGTAGCATTTTTACTGTCGTCTCAAACAGCTCTGGGTAGATTTAGGGCTTGCTCCTGCGGTTTTTCCTATGGTACTTACCCACTCAGGTGCTCTACTGTAAAATGAGCTCAGCCATCCTCACTTTTGTAATTTTTGATTAGTGCTTTTAGTTGTTTTTTCCAAATTGATTCCCACAGAAGAAACTCTGTGGGTGATAGGTGGAGGGACATAAGATGCCGAAGATCATAGGGGGTGAGTACATGAGCTGAGAAAGTTGCTTGTAATAGATTCTTAAAATATGGAGATTTTCGTCCATAGTCTTTGGATGGCTTGCATAATTCTTTAAGTTCGCCATATGGAATAGATTCCCATTGTCCCAGATTGAGAGGCAAGATGTGTATTCCATTTGCCATCTGTATGGCAGTTGTCTTCTGTTAAGTGGGCAGTTTTCCTTATCTCTTCCACAACCAGTTCTCCCTCCGGGGAGACATCTGCTGATAATGGGCTATTGAATGACACTGCATGACTGATGAAAGTTACAGCATCCCACTGTGACATGCTCCACCCAGAGGGAGGAGCCAAGCATTCCTAACTGGATGTAATCTGGGTTTTTGGGACAACAGACTCAGGCTTTCCCGCTGGATTTCCAGGAGGACTGCAGCCATTCCAATTTGGACTACTACCAACACCCTGACCAAAAGGGTGTGAGGTTGTATTCTGACTTTGTCAGTGTTTTTTCTTTTTTATTATTGCATGTATTTTGCTTTCTTTTTCCCTTTTCCTAATAAATTGTATTTCTGACTTGGAGTGTCTCACTGGTTTTGCTTTCAAACCAGAAGACCCCTTCAGGGATTCTTCCTCTTTTGTATATAACTGGGGCCTAAACTCGGGGGGGGGGGGGGGGGGAAGATGACCCGGTGGGGGATCTGTGCAAGGCACAGGGGAGAAGGCCCCCACGAGGGGAGTCCTCACAGCCAGAATGGCTGGTGAGGGCAGGGAAACTGGCACAGAAGCAGCTGCAGCTGTAGGGCAACTCAATGCCGCAGCAGGGAGACCCAGTGCCTCTGCAGCCGCTCAGAAAACCACTGCTGTTTGCATGAGTGGGGGAGCTGCGAGATGGCCTGGGGCTGGGGGAAAGGGGGGGGTGCAGCAGCCAGTGGAACGGCAGTGTTGGGCACAGCCACTCCTGCGGGAAGGCGAGTACCCACAGCAACCACAGAGGTGGCAGAAGGAAGGTGGCTCTCCTGCATCTCTTTTAGGTGGTTTCCATCTCCAGACCTGTCTCAAGGGGATGAGGGCACAGGGACAGGGGGGTGGGAACAAGATAACTGGGGTACAGAACTTCTAATATTTTCAGAACCCGCTCCCAAACCCTCAATCACCACATAGATAGAATGAAAAAGTGGATAGAACTTCCCAACCTGAAAATCACCTTCAGTTTGCAGATGATATAGCTTTTTCCCAACCTTATCCCAAAACTTAACAGACAAATCTAACTCACATGTAACACCCGGAAAATACTTGAAAATTCAACGAAAGAGAACCTTTAAATCCCCCCTAGAGAACCTAACACAATTTTTAACAAGGGCATTAATGACTTGGGAATAGACTTCTTCCTGCTCAGTGGTTATTTTAGCACCCATCTAAGACCTCTTCCTCCCACGAGATAAAAACAGGAAAAAAAAAAAAAGGTGGCCATCACTAGAGTACACATACCATACCAGTGGGTCAAAAGAAAAATCTCAGAGGAGTCTTCCTGAGTCGACCAACCCTTGAGCTCTCAAGGGTTGTCAGTTGGCCCCTGAGAAATACCCCAGAAAATTGGGGTTTTTCTCTTGGGGAACTGGAACACTTGACTGCGATTTAAAATCCAGTGGCTAACCAGTGGAGATGCTTTCAAAGGGCTAACAGAAAGCTCCATAGTCAGGGTGCCAATTGTAACAGCCTGGCGTTTAGATGATGGATGCTGCTACCTATTTCCAAATAAGCATCTCCTGCGGAAAAGCCGCTTGGGTAAGCATGCAGGCAAAGCAGTCAAGTCCACACACCACACTTGCTACAACTAGCTCAGCGAAGAGAGTCAGAAAGGCCTTTTGTATGATAAATTCTAGCAAAGGTTTAGTCCAACATGCTGAAGGGAAATCAGGGACAAAAAGACAAAAGCATGTGGTCTGCAGAAGGTTAAGTATGGAGTCAGTGGCCAATGGTCTGAGGGCATGGGGGCGGCACAAAGGGCAAGGCAAAGGGCATTGGCCTGTAAGGAAGATGGGGCCAGCCACCAGGGATACCACAACCAATGAGGAAACAGAGAAAGGAATGAGAATTTGGGACATATAGGGAAAGCAACTGGGGTGGATCATAGTGTTGCAAGGCTCCATGGGAAAGTCTTCTCTTTCAGACTAGGTGGAGACTCTATAGTATATTCTTCCAAGGCGAAGCCCTGGGGATTTCCCTGAGACATTCAAAGAATTCCACGCAAGGTCACTTACCACATGGTGCATGGTTCGAGATACATTATTACAAATGCACGCTGACAGAGAAGCTGCAGCTGCTGCAGCCATGTCCCCCTTGCCTCCTCCCTCTGAGAATGCTCCTTCTGAGAAGGGTCCTGCTCTGCCAATAGCACCCCAGAATTGCGCTCTTCCCCCGGACGCTGATAATGACATCCTGATAGGTTTCTCCTCGAGCCAGGTCTTATGAGCTCTCAGAGCACTTATCACACCCGAGATAGCCAGCTACCACAAATGGCATAAAATTAGCAAAATGGCTTCTGAGGAAGTGTTGTAAACAGGAAAAGTTTTAATAAAAGACAAAATAACAAATCTCTTACAGAGAAAAACTGAGCCAGGGGCAAGAGGTTCTTGCTCCTGCTAAAACACACCACAAAAAGCAATTATTTCCTTTGTTCTCTTCCTTTTCTAGTGAATTACCTAGGCAGGACCTCTTTGCCTCTGTCCAATTGGACAGCCCAAGGTCTGAGGTGAAGTCCAAAAGGTCCCATGAGGTGTCTTTGTACCAAATTGGGAGAAACTTCTAGGCTTTTTGCCTTTTTAAGCAGACAAAGAATAATTTAGTCATTCCGTCAACAGGAGGCACATTCCTACAACATCTCAGTGTTTCGAGGGGAAGTGCTTGCCGGGTCCCGCCAAGCTGGAGCTGTGGCAGCTCTTTTTCCTGTGCAGGTTGCTGAGAAAGGGCTACTGGCTGTTGCGGCTTCCCTTGGCAGTTTCCTCTCCCACTATGCAGGCGGCGCAGAGCTAGCCGAGAACTGCTTCCGTGTGCTGCTGCCACAGACGGAGCAGGGGCTGCCAAGTCCCGAGGAGTGTTGGCGGGGCTGTACCAGCCACATCGAATGGCCCCTGTGTGTGCTCTACAGCCAGTGAACTGCTGTAGTGACAGCTGCGCTGAGGTGGCAGACAAGCGAGCACACTCCCCGCAGGCAAAAGCCCATGGCGCATCCCATTTACAACTAGAACATGTTTCAATCGATTTAGTAGAGCTGGCAGAATGACAGGAGGCTAGATGCCTACCAGCCACCCCCCCACTGCAGGACTTATTTACAGTAGAACCTGTGACTGTTATGGTAAGAGGGGCAGATCTGAAAAATTCTGGGCGAAGTTGCATGAGCAAGCTCGGCAGGCGGGGGAGTTAGACCTGGCAAATCAGATCCTGGCATGTCCTGTGATCCGGAAAAATGTCAATAGCCAGGATGAATGGGACCCCTTTCATTGGAGTGTGATTAAGGACTTGAGAAACATGGTAATGCATCATGGACTTGCTTCTCATTTGGCTCAGTCTATGCTGAAAGGTATCTTTACTAATGAATTAACTCCCTTCGATTGTCAACAGATAGCACAGATTTGTTTCTCCCCAACTCAGATGCTGATTTTCAAGTCACAGTGGAGACGGTTAGTAAA
The DNA here is from genome assembly GCF_031753505.1 of Anomalospiza imberbis. Lineage (NCBI taxonomy): Eukaryota > Metazoa > Chordata > Aves > Passeriformes > Viduidae > Anomalospiza > Anomalospiza imberbis. Next base: position 4,802,098 of record NC_089720.1, read on the forward strand.
TGAGATTGCCTTAAGTAATTTAGAACATTCTCAGTATGACCCTCATTTTGGAGCGGGTCTGCTCCAGCTTATGGTGGACCCTCCGAATAACACCCCCGACCTCCAAGCCAGGCTGCACCCCTTAGGGTTGCAGCAAGGAAAAGAGCTCACATTTCTTGCTATGCAGCGTGTGCCAGATACAGGGGGTCCTCGTCAGTCATGGATGATGATTAAACAGAAGCCTAGTGAGCCGTATATCACATTTATAGATCGCCTTGGGTGACTGAGAAACAAATTGATAACATAGCTGCCCAAACAATTTTGCTTTTATAGCTGGCTAAAGATAATGCAAATGCAGAGTGCAAGCAAGCTTTATTGATGTTGAAGAATCCTGCATTAGTAGATATGATTGAAGCTTGCAGCAAAGTCGGGACAACACAGTATCAGGTAGAACAGTTCGCGACGCAAGTTGCTGCAGCTGTACAGATCTCAAAAAGCTGCTATCGATGCTGGAAAATGGAGCATTTCAAGAGGGCTTGCTCTAACTGGCCTGGTGGCATTTCAATGCCTGGGAACGGCAGGGGGCACCCTGTCAGGCCATGAGCATGCTGTGGTGGATTGGGACATTATGCCAGGCAGTGCCCTTCTAAGTTTCACAGGCAGGAGCAGGTGCTGTCACCCAAAGGGCTGCCGGGAAACGGGAAGCAGAGCGTGGCGGAGACGCAGACTTAGACACAAATGCGTCCAGGCAAAGCCCTCAAGGCTTATGCGGCAAACTCAGTGCCAGAACCAAAGGGAGTGCAGGAGTGGATGTCATCATGGCTACCTCAGTCACCATAAGTGACAAGGTACACAAGATACCATTAGATGCCTTTGGGCCCTTGGGATGTGGGTTGAGTGCATTATTGGTGGAATGTTCAAGTGTCATCATGCAAGGGCTGTTTGTATTACCTGGAGTTATTGATGCAAATTATCTCCGGCAGATCTGTGCCATGGTATGGACACCATCACCCCCAGTCACCATACCTAAGCAAAGTCATATTGCTGTTAATATCTTTTGTGGCACAAGTACCAAATGCACAATCTGTTGAGAGAGGGACTGGTGGGTTCGGGTCCACAGGCACACCTGAGGTTTTCTGGACCCAAATGGTTACTGACTTGAGACCCAATATGATGTGTTCTTTAGAACTCACACAAGGTTCTCCCCCGCAGGTGACTATTACTGGCATGCTTGACACGGGAGCTGTTGTCACTATCATTTCAAAGAAACAGTGGCCCTCTACCTGTCCCACAGTACTTTCTGTAGCAGTAGCAGGTGTTGGGGGTACAACTGCCAGTTACCAAAGTCTCTCCTCTGTGAATATTATTAATCTGGATGGGCAGGTAGCTGCCATCCGCCCTTATGTAATTTTGGTGCCTTTAAATTTGTGGGGACGGGATTGTCTGACTCAATGGGGAGTCACCTTAACAACAAAACATCAGGATTTTTCCTAGGGGCCACTGTGGAGAACGGTCAGCATAGACCTACCATCCCATTACAGTGGCTGACCACACAGCCTATATGGATTGACCAGTGGCCCCTGACTCATGAAAAATTGACCACTCTCAAGGATGTAATTAATGAACAGGGGGCACAAAACCATATTGACCCATCACAGAGTCCTTGGAACACTCCAGTATTTGTGATCAAGAAGAAGTCTGGTAAGTAGAGACTCTTACATGACCTTTGTGGGGTTAATGAGGTGATGGAGAGCATGGGAGCACTACAGCAAGGTATGCCTTCTCCCACCATGATTCCAGATACTTGGGATATTTGTATTGTTGATCTGAAGGATTGGTTTTTTACTATACCCTTGCATCCAGATGACACTCCTAAGTTTGCTTTCACTGTCCCCTCTGTTAACAATAGTGAACCTAGGGAGAGATATCATTGGACTGTATTACCCCACGGAATGAAAAACAGTTTGACCATTTGCCAGTGGTATGTGGCACAAGCGTTATCACAGGTCAGGAAACAATTTCCACAGGTTTATTGTTATCACTATATGGACGATATCTTAGTTGCTGCACCAAATGTAGAACAGCTTGATGTGGTAATGCCTGTAATGCAAGAGGCTTTGACAAGTTATGGTTTGTGTGTTGCTCCTGAGAAAGTACAGTGACAAGTTCCCTGGAAGTATTTGGGAATGAAAATCTTGGACCAAACTGTTGAACCTCAGACAGTGTCCATTCAGCATTCTGTACAGACATTGAATGACTCGCAACAATTGCTAGGCACAATTAATTGGATCAGATCCTTGTTGGGATTATCAAATGTGCTGCTGGCATCACCTTTTGATTTATTAAAAGATGATTCCTCGTTATCTTCCAGGAGCTTGTCACCGGAAGCACTTGCTGCATTGAAGCAAGTAGAATTAGCAATACAAGGGAGAAAAGCTTGGAGAGTGGTTACCACCATACCTTTCAGCATATATATTTTACAATCTCAGGACCATCCTGTGAGCCTCATAGCCCAGTGGCATGACAGTTGGCAAGATCCTTTGCATTTCTTAGAGTGGGTATTTCTGTCATATCAGCACAGGAAGACAGTTACCCCTCACCTAGAATTGGTTGCTTCTGTAATTTGTAAACCTAGACAACGGTGTGTCCAGTTATCAGGGCAAGAGCCAGCCATTATGACTGTGCCCTTGACCTCTGACTATTGGGACCGGTGCATGGCAAATAGCTCTGTTTTGCAAATGGCCATGGTAGACTTTCCATGAAAAATATTATTCCGCCACCCTGCACATAAATTTTTGCAGCTACATCTCAAATGGCAAATTGTGGAATCGTCACTGTATTCCTCAATCCCTTTACAGGGGCGCACAGTTTTTACTGATGGATCAGGGCAGACGGGTAAAGCAGTTATCACCTGGATGGAAAGAGATCAGTGGCATGATCTTATAGGCCACTAAGATGGAACCCCTCAGTTAGCAGAATTATGGGCAGTCATAATGGCTTTTGAAGCCTGGCCTTATGAGAATTTAAATCTTGTATTTGATTCTCAATATGTGTACAATGTAGTTTGTCAGTTAGATCATGCTGTTCTGAAAGAGGTGGATAATAAGGAATTGTTTCATTTATTAAAAACATTATGGCATGCTTTACATCAATGAATTGCACCATTTTATATTCTTCATGTTCATAGCCATACCATCTTGCCTGGATTCATAGTGGAAGGAAATGCCTGTGCAGATAAGCTGACAGCCCTGGAGTGGGCTGCCCCGGTACCAGACACTTTACAACAGGCGATTCAGTCACATAAATTTTTTCATCAAGGGGCTCGTGCTCTGTGGCATCAATTCCACCTTACATCTGCAGCAGCACGTGATATTGTTGCCTCATGCTGTGATTGTCAGCAGCATGTCACTATAACTCAGGATGGAACGAACCCTAGAGGGCTACAGGCTCTTCAGCGATGGCAGTCTGATGTTACTCATGTTTTAGAGTTTGGTTGCCTTAAATATGTACATGTTTCCGTGGACACTTATTCTAAGGCCTGCTGGGCTTCTGTACCTGCAGGAGAGAAAGCGAGGGATGTGATCTAGCATTGGCATGGTGCCTTTGCAGCCTTAGGTGTACCATGTGTTGTCAAAACTGATAATGGGCCTGGTTATGTAGCCCAGCGTACCCAACAATTCTTGCAATCTTGGGGTGTTCAGCATGTCACTGGTATTTTGCATTCCTCAACTGGTCAAGCTATTGTAGAATGTTTTCACTGTATGCTTAAAGACCTTCTTCAAAAACAAAAGGGGGTAATGAGAAGTGAGACCCTGCAGGCAAGAGTTTAGAAAGCTGTGTTTACATTGAATCATCTTACTATTCCTCCTTCATGTACAGTACCTGTTATTCCAATGCACTTTTTGTCGTTGCAGTCACCAAGTGATAGGACCCATGGCCCTGCTGCAGTTTGGGTTCATAATTTGCAAACACAAGCCTGGGAAGGCTCATGGGATCTTGTTACCTGGGGACGTGGATATGCCTGTGTATCGACAGATACTGATGTTTGGTGGGTGCCTGCTCGTTGCATTTGACCTGTGTTGGATAATGCCCCTCAGAGCAACGAACTTGAATATGGCTCACCTGACTCCTTGAAATAAGCAAAGACGTGTGGGTGATGGGAACATATAGATTCTATCTTATTCTTGTATGTTACTTTAAAAAGTTGTATAGCTATTGATGGAATTATATAGCTGTTAATGAAGTTGTATAGTTGTTGATATTGTTTAGGTTGCATAGCTATTTGATAGAATTATATAGCTGTTGATTTTGTTAATAGCCTATATTCTGTAAGTGTAGGTATAAGGATTTTTATGATATGTAAGTTTGGGGAATGAATCAAGGTCAGTACACAAACACATTCCAGATTTAGTGGAACTTACACAAGGGATACTTGTACCATGTTTGCTATTCCTTTTGCAAGGGCCTTGTAGAAGGATGGTAGACATGGCCTTTATTTAGAAGAAAAGAAGGGGGAAATTGTAGGCACACGGTTTGTGGTAATTGGGAGTGGGGCTGCAGCTGAGCCTCATCCCTAATGGGCTACAACTGTGCAGGACAGGTGAACAGTATTGAAGGTAATGAGACTTGGAGTGCCAAGGATGTACTGACCAGTCACCAAAGGGCACAGAGGGCACACAGATGTAATACATGTAAGATGAGGCATATAAAAGGATGTATTGAAGAACAATAAAGTGCTGATGCGTGAAGCCTTCTTTGGTGTCAGTCGTACCTCCACTGTCAGATACTTACTGCCAAACATTTACAGTCTATCATCAAGCAGCATAACCCAGATTGGGGAAATATCCAGTTATTGCTGGATGCCTTCACTGAAACAGAAAAACAGCTGGTTCTGAAAACAGCAGGGGATCTGGCAAAGGATTTTTATAAAAATCAATGGCAAGATGTAAAAGAATTCTTCCCCCTCCAAGATGCAAAATGGGATCCAAGCAGATTGGCAGAATTGAAAAAAATAGAAGCTTATCAGGATTGGATAGCAAAAGGAGTGGAAAAGGCTAGTCCAAAGACCATGAACTGGTCTGCCCTATATGCTATTAAACAGGGGCCTTCAGAGACTCCGTCTAAGTTTCTAGACCACTTAAGAGACACAATGCGTTATCATACATCATTAGACCCTGGGTCTGAGGTAGGAATAAATCAGTTAGTCAATTTATTTTTGGAACCATCTACTGCAGATATCAGATGTAAACTTCAAAAGATTCAGGGGGTTGAAGGGAGGATCCTTAAGACCTTGTTAGAGGAGGCATGGAGACTATTCAGTAATTGGGACAAGGATAGAAGCAGGGAATGAAAAAGCTAGTGGCAGCAGTAAAGGAAGAAGAAAAAGGGAAACGCAGACAGGGACCACCCAGGCAAGACCCACCCCGGTCGAGCAGAGACGAGTGTGCAATTTTCAGGAGGACCGGTCACTGGTAAAACCAATGCCCAGAGCAGAGACGAGGTGACCGTCAGGAGAAGGGGGTGGTAGTCACCCATGTGAAAAAGGACTGAAGTGGACTGAGGGATACCACTCCAGCAGATCCACTGGTTATAACAATGAGACTGGGAGAAGAGGGGAAGAAAGTGGAATTTTTGGTTAATATGGGAGCAACATATTCAGTTTTAAATAAAGCTTTAGTGCCTGTGGGGAATGATTGTGGTGGTGCAAGGAGCAACTGGTCAATCTGAAAAAGCATACTTTTGCAAACCCCTAAAGTATAAGCTTGGGAAACAATGGGGCATTCACAAGTTTTTATATATGCCAAACTCTCCAAAGGCACTTTTAGGGAGAGACTTATTGGAACAATTACATGCAACTCTTACATTCAAGAATGGGGAGGTTACTTTGGAGGTAAATGACCAAAAGTACATAGAAGTGTTAAGTTTAATACTAACAACTATTGAACCTGAGAAGGAAATTAGTGAAGAAATATTAAGTCAAGTGTTTCCCAGAGTATGGGCTTCCAACATACCAGGAAGGGCGAAAAATGCCCCTCCCATATTAATCAAACTTAAAGAAGGGAAACAGCCAAATAAAATTAAACAGTACCCTCTGAAAAAGGAAGACAGGGAAGGAATCAGCCCAGTGATCAAGAACTTTTTTCAATTAGGATTGTTAAAAGAGTGTCAATCTGATTTCAATACTCCCATTTTACCTGTTCGAAAGCCTGATGGGTCATATTGGTTAGCACAGGATTTAAGGGCTGTCAATAAGATAACAGAAGATTTATATCCAGTGGTCACAAATCCATATACTTTGCTAACCTGTTTAACACCAAAACTAACTTGGTTTACTGTTTTAGATCTGAAAGATACCTTCTTTTGCCTCCCTATCCACAAAGCCAACCAGAAAATCTTTGCATTTGAATGGGAAAGCCCTAAGAGTGGGCGCAAAACTCAGCTCACATGGACAGTGTTACCTCAGGGATTTAAAAATTCTCCCACTTTATTTGGAGAACAACTTGCAAAAGACCTAGAGTCCTGGGAAGCTCCACGAGAAGAGGGAAGGCTATTGTAGTATGTGGATGATCTCCTAATAGCCACAAAGACGAGAGAGGCGTGCATGGCCTGGATGGTAAGCCTCTTAAATTTTCTAGGACTCCAAGGGTACAGAGTATCAAAGAAAACGGCACAGGTGGTGAAGCAGAAAGTAATCTACCTGGGTTATGAGATTAGTGCTGGACAGCAGACTTTGGGGCAGGGTTGCAAGGAGGCGATATGCCAAACCCTGAAACCTCAAACAATAAAGGAACTGCAAACCTTTTTGGGAAGGACAGGATGGTGTTGACTATAGGTTTATAACTATGGTTTACTGGTAAAACCTCTGTATGCACTCATTATGAATGGAAACAGAGACCTCCAGTAGACAAAGGAGGCCACATGGGCCTTTCACAAGCTAAAGAAGGCCCTTATGTCGACTCCAGCCTTGGGACTCCCAGACGTGAGTAAACCATTCTTTCTATTTTCCTATGAGAAACAGGGGATTGCCCTGGGAATACTAGCCCAGAACCTGGGCCCGTATCAGAAGGCAGTTGCCTACTTTTCCAAGCAACTAGACGCAACGGCCAAGGGATACCCAGGTTACCTCCGAGCTGTAGCAGCAGTTGTGCTAAATATCCAAAAAGCATGCAAATTTACCCTGGGACAAAAAATTACTGCACTGGTCTCTCACACAGTGTCTGCAGTACTAGAAGTGAAGGGCAGCCACTGGCTTTCCCCACAAAGGTTCCTGAAATACCAGGCCATCATGGTAGAACAAGATGATGTAGAAATAGTGGTGACTAACATTGTCAACCCAGCTTCTTTTGTCAGCGGAAATCAAGGAGAAACAGTACACCACGACTGCCTAGAGACTGTCGAAACTACTTATTCCAGCTGCCCAGATCTGAAGGACACTCCTTTGGATTATGCGGAGACCTGGTTCACTGATGGAAGCAGCTACATCGTCAGTGGAAAACAACATGGTAGGTATGCAGTCATTACCTGCAGAGAAGTAATAGAATCTGGACCCTTGCCAACAGGCATCTCTGCACAAAAGGCCAAGATAATTGCCCTAATCCATGCCTTAGAAATGGCAAAAGGAAAAAGAATAAATATCTACACTGACTAGAGATATGCATTTGGGGTTGTGCACACACATGGAGCCATTTGGAAAGACAGGGGACTGCTGAACTCGCAGGGGAAAAACATTAAATATGCACAAGTGATAACTTGACTGTTGGAAGCGGTTCAGCTGCCTAAGAAGGTAGCGATTATGCACGTTAAGACACACCAGAAGGTGAGCTCAGAATTGGAGGAAGGAAACAAGCTGGTGGAAGCAAAGGAAGCAACAAAAGGTGAGATCCCCACTGAAGGAACCCTAATTCCAGATGGGCAAATCTCCCTTGAAGATATACCAGAATATAATAAGAAAGACAGAAAGCTAATTAATGATCAGAAAGGAACATATAACCAAGAGGGATGGGCTACTACTGAAGAAGGGAAGCTAGTTATCCCTTCTCATTTATTGTGTTCACTGGTAAGAGAGGAACACCAGAAAACACACTGGGGAATAGATGCCCTGAACAACTATCTAACTGAAAGAATTGTTGCCAGGAATTTATATGCCACTATCAATCAAGTGACCTGGCAGTGTGACCTTTGCCTCCAGACTAACCCTAAGAATACCCCCAAACCAAAACTTGGTCAAATTGGGAGGAGCCATGGACCTGGACAACAATGGCAAATTGTATTTACAGAACTCCCAAGAAAAGGAGGGTATTGATATTTGCTAGTATTAATAGATACATTTTCAGGGTGGCCAGAAGCTTCCCCCACTAGGACTACCAAAGCCTCAGGAAGTAACCAGGGTATTGTTACAAGAAATAATACCATGCTTCAGAGTTCCAGCCACAATATCCTCTGATAGAGGATCACATTTTATTTCAAGAATAGTACAGCAAATTAGCCACCACTTAGGCACAGATTGGGAACTCCACACTCCATACCATGCTCAGTCAAGTGGCCAGGTGGAGAAAATGAACCATTTAATTAAGCAGCAAATTGTGAGACTAGGACAAGAAGCCAATTTACCCTGGCCCCAAGCTCTCCCACTGACATTGCTATGGATTCTGACTAAACCTAGAACCAAAGAAAGGTTAAGTCCCTTTGAAATGCTTTATGGGAGACCATATAGAGTGCAAAAAGGAATGTCTACCCACATCTGGGAGGTGACACTGGCCACCTATATGGTGGCCCTGAGTAAAAAACTCAGAGAAATTGAAAAACGTGGCTAGAACTCAGAGCAGAGAGCTAGATTGGCCAGTACAAAACATACAGCCTGGAGATTATGTACATGTTAAGTCTCCTGCAGAAAAGACTTTGGAACCACAATGGGAAAAACCATTCCAGGTGCTTCTCACTACTTTCACTGCAATTAAGATCAAGGAACAGAGCGCCTGGATCCACCACTCTTGAGTGAAGAAAGCCCCAGAAACCCCTTAGAAAGTGACACTGAGTAACAATGAACTAAAACTAAAATTTACCTGAGCAAAATGAGTACCTTGCGTTTGGGAATGTTTAATAATTTAGCCTGTAGAAATTTAAGCAAGACAATCGTTTTGTTTGTAGTTGCAATTATAATCCAAAAAAGTGCCTCTGTGATAGCAGAAGATGAGTAGCCTTAGTCCAAAGCCTTAACAACTATACAATTAATAACTGAAGGTAGAAGTGCCAATTGAAAGCTGGCAGTTGTAGTTATGTGGCAAGAAAATGCTGACCATTTGTATACACTACCAGAATGACAAAAATTGGAAGAAAAATGGACACTCCAAAGAACCATAGGAGACAAAATTAAAATATGGTGTCAAATGATTAATGGAATGACCCATGTGAAAGTAACTGGAATTTTAATAAAACCACTTTCCAAAAGTGGCCACCAAGAAGCTTGTACTCGCCCAAGTAAATTAGATTGTCAATATGATTTCGGTTGTATTCGTCCAGGTAAATTAGATTGCTAGTATAATTTTATATTAACACAGACTGTTATGGTTAGCTGTTTTTGGACTAATAATGGTCAAGACCTTAAGACTGAGGATGGCCTAGCATTAAATTTTAAGATAGATGCTGTACCTTTTACAACAGTGGGACCCCTTACAACCTATGCCAGTACTGAAGCAACCCAACCCCAAACCAAACTTAAACCTAAAATTTATGAAATAAGCCCATACCTAGTAAGGAATACAGGCCAACAGCAACTGTTGTTTAACCCAGAGTGGTCTCTCAAACGTGTTGAATTGCTAATGCAAATTAACATCTCAAAAATCCAACCAACCTGCTCCTCTTTCCTAAAGACATCCTTTGAGGGCTCGACAACGTGGTTACAAAAGCAAGCACACCTCAGGGGCAGAATGAAAGAGATTTAACTGGGATATTAGGAATAGGATTGGGTGTTTTAAATGGAATAGATTCAAAAATGCTAATGAATAAGCTGGCCACTGCAATAAGTGATCTAACAAAACTAAAACAACCCCTACAATCATCCTTATTAACATTAGGAACCAGTCAGTGGCAGGTTTCAAAAGTGTTACTGAAATGGGAAAAAGCCGAGGACCAAGACCACAAATTAATAATAGATACACTTAGTATGGTTCAAGATAATGTGTCTTTAACTTTTAGTTGTATATAAGCACAGTTATGGATGCAGGCAACAGCAGCTTTGATTATAATGGAAAGCGGTGAAGGCGATTTTCCAGTTGAGGTCCGAAAGGCTGTTTGGGACAATATTATTGATTTTGAGAAGAAATTCCAATCTTGGTGGGCTCTGATAAATTTTACCTTTGATCCTACTATTAATGCGGCCACTGACTTTGTGCTTACTATACATAATGCTGATGTTTATGTTATCCACCCCATCATTACACTAGGACTAAACCATGAGAGAACGGTGCTCTATCCCTCGGAACATGGGGCATGGGCGCGGATGGTGAATGAGAAGTAGCAAACAGTAAGCTTAGAATCTTGTGTCACCCGGGAACAACTAGCGCTTATTTGTGAAAATAATACCATTGATACTCAAAACATGTGTCTTGACACTGGACAAGGTGTTTGCCACTTTGAGATTCATCCAGTTACTAGTCAAACGATTGTGCTTATATATATTGATCAAAGCTGTGTATGCTTAAGAACTACTTAAACTTTTGTAGAAATAGATAATGAAAATGTAACTTTGCTTAGTAGAAAACATTCTAATTTTTGTATTTGTAATTTTTTTGATTATCAGTTGTGATTTTTCATATTTGGCACCAGGGACATCCCATCAGCTGCTCAAATCCAGTTATGCAATGTATCACAGGTTATCACCTACTGCTATTGGAATGAACCTTATGCTGGTAAGACAATTAATTAAACATCAAGACCTACTTGAGATTTTGAAGAAGATTCAGGAAAATGGAGAGAAAACTCTAATTACTGTCCATCATGATACAAAAAAGATAAGCAGAGTTCTACAGAGAATAAAACAAGATGCAGCTCATCACTAGTGGGATGCAATCTTTGGATGGCTGCCAACTGCAACAAGGATTTTAAATACATTGTGTCACCCCATTGTTGTTTCATTGATATTAGTTGGTGTGAGTTTAGGATTGTCTTTCATAATACTTATCTGGAATTTGAGAATGTTGCGACGAGTGGCGGTATTAACTTCCTTGTCAAGTGTACATGATAAGGCATTAAGGGACACATATCGTATAGATTGGGAAGATGATATTTTGTACTAAATAGAAGAATTAACCGATTTTCCATAAAAGGGGGGACTGAGACATGGGGGTTAGAAATTAATTTAGGATTCAGGATAACTGTTTTAGATGATGTATGTTGCTTAACTTGCTTGCAAGGCCTGTGAATATAGGACAAGAAGGAATGCAGGGATCCTGATAAGAAGAGCTCCTTACCCCAAACAAGGTAGAAGGAATGCGAGAGCCTGCAAGCTATTGGAGATAAGAGAGGTTCCTTGGACTCTAAACCAGCTTAGAGCAGCACTATAGTTTGGGCTACAGCCAAGAGACTAAAGAGCATGCACCGAGAAGAAAAGGTGAAAAGTTCGCATTGATGAAGAGTCATTTTGATTTATTAAAGAAATATGGATATTGATCTAGTACCGATATCCAACTGTGACGGACAAAAACTCTCTAACAGTTTAAAGTTAGAAAGTGTATGTTTATTGCGACGCCAGGCAGTGTGCGGGATAGCTCCCAAATACACACTGCGCCTTTCAAATGATTACAGAGTCCTTTTATCCATACAAGTATTGAATACCCAAAATACAAATACATATTCATAATTTTGGTACATCCTATTCCTCACTTTGTATGCTAATAATTTCAAAAGCTATTAAGCATGTGTAGTTTGTTCCTTGAAATGGGTCGGTGGTGCCTTTCATGGGGAGAGGTCCCAAAATGAGGAAGTAAATGAAGTCTTCCTCATTCTGACCTTTCTACCTTTTCAATGCAAATATGACAAATGAACTCTTGGTAGAACTCCCATTCCTTGTCTTCAATTGGTTTCAGAACAGAGGAGGCCCACAATTGTCTTATGTTCCTAAAAGCTATTTGTTAGTTTCCATATTCTTCATTAGAAACCCAGCTAACTAAGCATTGTGTTGACAAGTAATCAATTATTAGTTAACTACTAACTCTTAACTTCATCAAGGCCTACTCATTTATTTTAATTAACTCTAGTAAGGCTTATCTCTAACTAAAATTTTGGCTCCTCTAAAATCTCTAAATTCCTTAAAGTTTATGTTTCAGTTTACCCTTCCTCCTGTGACCACCAGACAACCACCAGAGAGCACTGTGCAAGCGCAGGACTGATAAGCTAATTATAATACGAAGCTGGGCTGGATGGGGTTAAGAAATGAATATGCATAGGACTATTGTGAAACTTGATGCATATGTAGAATTTTTGAGAATAAAAAGAGGGTTAGGTTTCTCAGGAGGCATGCGTGCTTTTGGAGGAGCCACCCCCACGCGCCCAGCACTGAATAAATACATACCTACTTTATAACTTTACGAGTTGTGGAGTCTTTCCACTAATCATTGCCATTTGTGCTGTAATCATATCCAATACCATTTGATTTTGAAGTACTACTTCTTTTAGGGAATTGACTTCTGTTTGCAGCCGTCCAATGGCATCTGCTGTTGTATTTGCAATTATTTCCATTTCTGCTGAGATGTTCACTATTGCAATTTCTAACTATGCTATTCCTAGTGGAAATAATAAGGCCTTGACAAAGCTATGAAAACCTGTGTTATATCTAATTAGAAGGTTGGATGGTACACTTTGACTTAATCGATTTTTCCAAACTTTTCTCCAAATTCCCCTAACAATTCCTGTAATTGAACTAGTGTGATTTATCATCTGCATGTGTAGGACAAGATACCCCATGTGACTTGGTTTGAAAGACAGGTGTCTGCTAAGGAAGGCAGGAGCTTCCCTTGGAATGGAAAATGTAAACCCCTTCCCTCTGATTTATTATAATTTTGAAATTAAGGGGCTCTCAGGCAAAGATAAGAGAATAGGAATAACGGTTCTTTACTAATATGAATAATAAAGCAAACAAGCAACAACAACTACGGCATTAACAACAAACAGAACCAGGAACCCAGCAACAGTTTTCTCGGCTGCAGGCACTTTCCCCTTTGGTGTAGTGATGGTCACAGCTGGCAGGGATGCTGGTGGTTCCCGGTGGGCAGGGCAGGTGCAATGATCCCCATGTGGCTGCAGGGGGCGCTGTGGCATGAGCTCGGGGAGCATGCAGTAATGGCGGCTTGACCAAGACAGGAAGGGATGGAAGAGAGGCTTTGCTTCTCAAACCCCTGGGGCAGTCATTCCCAGTGCTCCAGCAGGACTCTCAGAAGCAGCAAGCTGGGCCGACAGGATGTCTCAGCAGGCAGGGGGTGCGGGGCTACAGTGCAGAGAAAACTCGGAGCAGTGCTGAAGAAACAGCGGGGGTGGGGTAGCGGCAGCCCGGCTCCCAGCAGCAAGCTCAGGATCCTGGGCACCCAAGCAGATGGTGATAGGTCCCTCTTTTAGTGAGGTAGGTGTTAATAAGGTCCCAGTTCAGTGGCTGCTCTCACAAGCAGAGGCTCACCTCATGGCAGAAGAAGTAGCTCCAGGCTGGGCTCTGGTGGCAGCAGTGAATTCCCTTCCCCAAGCAGCAGCTCCAACTGTCCTCCTCCAAAGCCAAGAGAGAGAGAGCTAGCAGCTGCCCCATCTTTTATCTGCCCAATTTTCGCGGTATCTCTACCCCTCTGAGAAAAACTCCCAGATAAGAGAACTGCAACCAGATGCCCTCCTCCCCTGAACTTGGCCACTTTTTTTGTTTTTCTTAAGTACCCAAGTGTTAGTGTTTCCTAGCAACTTATGGGAAAAAATTCTATAAGTAAAAAGGAACAAAAGGAAAGAAACCTACCCCCAACACTTATAACAGGAGTTTTCGTGTCTTGCCATTTACTTTTATAAATAGGAGCAGTAAAACTTAGCTTGGCAGTAGCCTATGTAACCTAAAGATACCTCAGCTATTAGACCTTCAGCTGTGACTGCCCTGAAATTAAAGCTCTATCAAACATCTCAAAAGTATGTCACTTTACCCTTGCTATTGACAGGCATTTTCTTAACATTGTTGCCTTATTTATAAAGTAAATGAATATTAATTTTCAAAGCACCTGTGAGCAATGTTATTGCAGTGTCATATTGATTTTTCTGTGTGTATTAGTTGTCAGGTCTGTATTCTGTACTGAGAAAATCAGCTCTATGAAACACATGATACTGGCTTTCCAAGGACCTAAAACTACACAGTATTTGTTGTTTTGTTGGCTTTTTCTTAAACCACTTCTCTGAATCCAGTTATATGGTGTGGTTGCAAGCTGTCTAATGGTGTGTTCATGCAGCAATAACATCAATTTCAGAGTTTATCATAATCATTTGCCATTGCCTGTACCATAAGCTGTGGTATATTTTTGCTCTACCTTTGTATTTGCAATCACACCACACTTTAAAGCAGAGTTAATCACATATACTTTTGGCTGTAGCACAAAGCAGAACTATGATGTAGAAGTGTAGTTCAGATTATACAGTTGATCTGCAACTTAGTGCTAAATTAATATTGGTCATTGAATAACTTTTATGTCCATTATTTCCTATTTTCTTGTGGCAGCAGCTCTCCGGCCACAGAGAGCAACACACCACTTTCCCAGGCATTGTCCTGGGAAAGGCTGTGAGAAGATCAGAGAAAAGAATGATAAACAATTCTTATCTTCACTTGCTGCTTCTGTTGTTGTGAACATATGGAATGTGTTATGGAGATTTTGTTTACAGAAGGGTGATTTCTTAATTGGCTAGTGGTGATGGTGTTTGGATTCAAGGACTAATTGGGTCCACCTGTATCATGACTGTCTGTAAGGGCGATAGGTTTCTTAATAAATATAGTATAATAAAGTGATTGATCAGTCTTCTGAGAAGCATGGAGTCAATGCTAATTATTACCTGTCTGGGGGCATGCAGTGACAATTTCTAGCCTATATTTTTATTCATTACAGTATGCATATGGGACACTGGCAAATTTCCAAGCCAAGGAAAAATAGTGTAATTTTAAAATATAGATGTAATTGTCCCCTTTCTCAATGTTTGTGTCTACAATTTACCTCTGTGTTGTGATTTATCGAAATAATTCCATGCTGTAATGTACTACAGGGTTTTCAGATTTGTTTCCCTTGTGATATGACAGATTTGCCTTGAAAACTTGTGCATGATTGTAAAAAATTACTCTCCTTAATCTGTTTTATATTCAGGTGAAATATTAGATTCCTGTAATAGTTTAGTTTATAGAAAAGGAGTTTTTACAGGAACATGCATTTTATTTGCACACAAAAAGTAGTTATGCTGAACAAAGCAGTTTATATCAGTTCAAAATTGCCATCTTCAATGTGGAAAGTAATGTCACCGTTGAGCAAGAAATGACACAGATTCACTAGAAGGCTGGTTTGCACAACAGCAGCTTTAATATGAAAGCCTCTCTTTTATAGACAGCTTTGACACATTCTACTTGATTGGCTAATTAACAAAAGCATCTTTCTCACAAAGAGTCCTTGAGAAGAACAGAAACACAGAGTAGTGAAATAGAGGTTTTGGGGGTTCACAATATGAATTAAGCATTTAAATTTTAGCTTGTAGAACTGTATTTTGAATTTTAACCTTTTACTTAAGAAACCTCTGCCATGGTACAAAGGGCATAGGAAAATGCAAATTACTGAAGCTTCTTGAGATAAAGAACAATATCGGGAGAAGGCCAAGGAATGCAAGAAACCTAGATAAAGGAACTCCTCTGTCTCCAAGCTGATCAAAATCGACAGACATGCTCAGATAAGCACCAAGGGACCAAAGTGCATGCGCAAAAGAGAAAAGTTCAAAAGTTCAATCATAAGGAAGACCATGACCTTCAGCCTCAAAGACCACCGAAAGACCCCCGTACGACCACCACCATGAACAACACATGCTCAGAAGTGCATGGATCTAATTACCATGCAAGGCGAGGACAGGCAGGGCCAGGGGTTGAATATGCATGAGCAGGTGATGCAATGTAATGTATATAGAACACCTTTGTTAATAAAGATGTGGCCCATACCAGGGCTCAGGGCACAGGTTTTCACGAGAGCTATCTCGCTTGTGCCGGGCACTGACAATACATACCCACTTCATAACTGCATTGAGTTGTGGAGTCTATTTATTCCACGTATCGCTTCAGTAGGAAAACACCACCTGCAGGTTGTTTATACTAACAAGTTATCATAGTTTCTCTACAACTCCTTAAGAAGTCTCACAAGTCCACTGCGAGAAAATGAATCTCGTTTTCTCGCTCTCTGACCAGGCTGTCACATCCACAAAGTAAATGTAATTTTTTTCAACATACTGCTATAAAAAAATCCTAAATTTTAATTTTCCATAAGTCACTAGATGTCACAATTTCACATAATTCTCCACTTTCCTATTAAAAATGTGGCAATGTAGTTGTGGTGGGCTGACCCTAGCTAGATGTCAGGTGCCCGCCAAAGCCCCTCTATCACTCCCCTCCACATCTGGACGGGAGAAAAAAATATCATGAAAGGCTCCTGGGTCAAGGTAAGGACAGGGAGAGGTCAGTCACCAATTACCATAATGGTCAAAACAGACATAACTTGAGAAAATTAGTTTAATTTCTTATCAATCAAATCAGAGTAGGGTAATGAGAAATAACACCAAATCTTAAAATCACCTTCCCCCCACCTCTCCCTTCTTCCCAGGCTCAGCTTCATTCACAATTTTCTTTGCCTCCTCCCCCCTGAGCAGCACAGGGCGACAGGAAATGGGGGTTGTGGTCAGTTCATCACACATCTCTGCTGCTCCTTCCTCCTCAAGGGGAGGACTTCTGACACTCTTCCCCTGTTCCAGCTAGGGGCTCCTCCCAAGGGAGACAGTCCTCCATGAACTTCTCAAATGCAAGTCCTTCCCACAGGCTACAGTTCTTCACAAACTGCTCCAGCGTGGGTCCCTTCCACAGGGTGCAGTCCTTCAGGTACAAATTGCTCCAGCATGGGTCCCCCATGGGGTCACAAGTCCTGTCAGCAAACCTGCTTCAGCCTGGGCTTCTCTCCATGTGTCTGCAGGTCCCTGCCAGCAGCCTGCTCCAGCATGGGCTTCCCACAGGGTAGCTTCCCAGCTTCCTTTGGGCACATCCACCTGCTCTGGCATGAGGTCCTCCACAAGCTGCAGTAGAAACACCCTGCCACCCCTGTAGTCCCCCCGCTACCAAAACCTTGTCACGCAAACCCTATTACAGTAACGTACAGACTAATGCATAAAACTTCTCAAACTCTGTAATATGAAATTTTTCAGTGAGATGGCTGGAGCACCAAATGCAGAAAGGTTAAATATATTTGCAAGAAACTTAGGGAAATTATGACAATCCTGCATTGAGATCCATAGCTCAGAAAACCTCTAGTAGTTGTTCTGATCCTTGAGAAATCACTACAGAAAAAACACTTAAACATATGGAATGAAAGAAAACCTCTATGAAAAATACCTTTCTATTTATTGATATTTTTCATTTGTGTCTGGACTTCATTGTGGTGGCTATGTTGTTTTGTTTCTAATCTTTTATCTTAAGCAGTTGATCAGGGTTTTAAGGCATTTTCCATCTTTAGAAACTTGCTTTCTTTGTTCAGATTAAAGCTGTTTCAGTATAGTATAACTAATCCAGTGAGGTGAAAGAGTTGGAATGCATAGTGTTTGCTGGACAAATGATTATCTGAGGACTGAAAAATCTTTTTGAGTGGAAACAAGAAATAAAATACTTAATTCCAACTAAAATAGCAAAAAAAGTAAAGTAAACAGCAATGTTATGGAATTTGCATGAACTTAAATTTCATTCTCTCATTCACAGAGGTTCCATATCCCTTAGAAATGACCAATAGTCCAGTCTTATTTAATTCACTTTCTTACTGTGTTTTCATGTGTTAAATTACCTGTCTAGGGTATATGAAAGCTTTTTTTATTCTTCTTAAACATCACTTTTAAGGTTGATTATTTTTCTTTTAAAAATATGACATTCTGCATCCTATACCAGACACCTGCAAAATAAATTAGTATGATTATGTATTGTGTTCTTTTGTTACTGCATCAGGAATATAATTCATCTTTCTTCACTACATTATTTGTAACAAATAATTTTGAGTATAACCACTGTAGTCTGTAATGTCTAATATTAAAGTAGTTACAGGTGCATTATTGAAGATCCAACTTATTGAGAAGAGGAAGCAGAAAATATTGGTGTTGCCTTTATTCTGTTTGTTGCACTGAATTTCAAGAGTTGTGATTTAAGTTGGCTTGTGTGTAATCAGATTTTATTTTTATTGTAATGATTATGTAATTTACTCACCGGTATATATTTGTAGTAATGATTCCATAAGCATGAACAATATATGATGTTTAGCAATACAGAGGTAATGTAACAAGTTAACAAGTGAAGGTCTTTGCAAAGAAAAGGAGCAAACAGAAGCACTTTACTGGGAGAGCATGTTGCATAATTTCAGTGGTACTGGAGCTGACAGACAGTAGGCAATCCTAAACATAACCGCAAATTGCTCTTTGGTGCAGTATGCACAGTGACATACTGCTATCAGTGCTGTAAAAAGTACAGCATTGGTGTCGGAACCCAGAATGTCCCTTGGACACTCTTGGATGTTCCGGGCCCAGGTCAAAAGCATTTGAGACCCTGGAATGCAGCCACAGACCCCTGTGGCTTTGAACCTGATCCATGGAACAATTTACCAACCTTGTAGGAAGAACAAGAAATCACAAAAGTTTAGATATTATAGTAGAAGTAGTCACAAAGTGAAAGGAAGAATTTTTGAGTGCTTTACAGGGGGGGTTTAGGCCTTGTACAGAGGGGTCTGAGTTTTGTACATGGGGGTCAGAAGTTCTAAGATGGAGGGACTTGGGTGTGCCCTGTCCTCTTCCCTTCTTCTTCCTAACCTCCATGTTCTTGGTGATATTGGCATTCACAGATTGGTTTAGAGTAAAAAGTCACTATTCAATATAGGTGATGGTCATTAGGGAAAAGCTATAAACATCTAATACCTAATATATGATATAAAAGAGGGCACCAGCCCCCTGGGCGTCGCAGTGTTCCTTTGCCTGACTGCTGAATGGACCGCAGCAGCTCAGGGAGAAATCTTTTAGATAACATACAATAAACTACCTTGAGACCAGACGACTGAAGACTACTGAGTCTTTCTTTGGAGACACGGGTTGGAGGAGAGACTTTTCCACCTTTACGGGCTCACCCCAACCAGGGGGTGAGTTCCTATACATTGGCTGGTTTTAACATATAAGCATACTGTAATTAAAATCAAGAAATTAAAATAAAGACATTTATATTTAATTGCTGCCTAGTACATGTACTTTAACATTTTTAGGAGGGTTGAGTGTGGGTGGGCATGTCAGCATATTTTGGAGAGATGTTGTATATATGTTTCTTTGTATTTCCTATTCAATTTGATGATTAATCCAAAACTCCCAGCTCTGACTGTTGTGAATTTGCAACCTGACATCTATGTATTTTTGATGTCATTCAGGTCTTCTATATTATGTGGCCCAGACCATCAGAATTTGTCAGAAAAGTCTGTATTTGAATTCTCAAATGTGAATTCTCTGACGTACCTCTAATATAGAAAATAATCAAGCAATGAATTTTACTTCACTGAGTTTCTAATATTAATGTAGAGTATTATTCGAAGCTGATATCTAAGACTATTAACTAGTAGTGCATCCATTTGGAAAGAGTAAGAAGGATGATGGCTCTTTTGTGAGTATAGTCCAAATTCTGCAAAGATTTTATCCCAGAAACTATCACCTATTCAGTAATTAGCTTGTTGTAGACCAGCTTTATTTCTCAGATGATTTTAGGAACATTTTTTTAAATTTCTGAATTCGAAAATAGGTGTTGGGATTTAGGGACACTAGCTTAACATCTCACAGTTGTGTTACTGTAGTTGCTGAATGTTTCGGATATCATCTTACATGTTGTTATGGTTTGATATTGGTGCTATGTTAGTGCTTTTATGAAAATGTACTTTTTAAAATAATTGTTGTGAGATGTGATTAGGAATAGAGTAGAGTAGGTTTAAGTTTAATAATGAAGAAAAAATTTTATTAAACTATTATTATTATAAAAATTATAACCATTAAATTTAGGATGAAGACTTTTTAAAATACTCTTTTTTAAATTTAATTTTTAAATAAACTTATAGTGAGACATTATTAACAATTTTGATTAAGTTGTTACTTTTTAGATAATTAATATTTAGTTTATTAAGGGAGATAGGAGTTTTTTTTGTGTTACAGATTTTTTAGGAAATATAACTGTTACTTTTGTGTTTTTATGTTATATAGGGTAATTTTTTGGAGAAAATTTGTTAGTGTGATTTTTTTTATGTTATAGTGTTTTTATTATTGTGTATGGATAGATTGTTTATAGGGTTTTTTTAAGGATGTTTTGTTAAGGATTAAAAGAAATAATAGTTTCGTATTTTATTTTGGGACTACAGTTTTTTTTTGGGGGGTTGAGGGTTTAAGGATAGAGGTTTGTTTTTTTTTTAAGATAGAGGGATTTTTTACACTTCTTTTAACTTTTTTTTTTTTTTTGGTAATTACTGAAATAGGTTTTTTGGTTTATTACTGTATTACTTTAAATGTAGTTTTTGTTAGGAGAATTTGGTTTAGTTTATGGTTAATAAGAAAAGTTTAGTTATAAGCTACTTTATTTTTTTTTAACTTAAATTTTTTTTTCATTATTTTGGATTTTAGATTTTTTTTTTTAATTAAGGAGGAGTATTATTTCATAAAGTTTTTATTTTTTAGGAAAGGGTTAAAAGTTTAGACTTTTTGGATGGTTGAAATTTTTGTTTAGTTGTTGATTTTTAAGGTTAAGGTTGGGTACTTTTTTTTTTTGTGTTGGTAAAGTTATAGGTGTTGTTTGGACTTTTTGTCTCTTCCCTCTGGGGGGAATGATAAAGGTATTTTTGGGGGTTTTTTAAGTTTTTTGTTTATAGGAGTTGGTTTGGGTTTAGGTTTTTTATTTTTTGGTTTATTTTTATTAGGTTGTATGGTTTCCCCTCCCCTACTTAGCTTATGGTTGGGTAGGGGAGATTTGTATAGTACTTTGACTGGAATTAAGGAGAGTGAGTTTTTGGGAGTTTTTGTTTTTAATTTTTTGTGTTTTTAGAGGTGTATTTATATTTTTAGTGGTTATTTTAGGTGTTAATATTTAAATTTGATTATTGATTGATTTGACTTAACTTTTTGAAATAATTCACTTCCATGTCAAACCACGACACTCTACCTTTCGCCTCTGAGAATACACATTTCTAAAATTATATCAAAATTACATCTAACACACTTTTACATAAAGCAATAACCTACACTAACCTTCTACCTTTGAATTTTCCCTATCTATCTACTTTATAACTTAATACATGCTTTGTTCTTATTCTTTTTTGATCTTATCTTACAGTCTTCATCTTATCATTATCTTATTTGGGAAAGGGTTAAAAGTTCTGACTCCCTGGACAGCTGAAATCTCTGTTCAGCAGCTGATTCCTAAGGTTAAGGCTGGGCACCTTCTTTTCCCTCTTTCTCCTCTGTGCTGGCAAAGTTGCAGGTGCCGTCCGGACTCTCTGTCTCTTCCCTCTGGGGGGGAACGACAAAGGCATCTCTGCTTCTCTCTACCCTTTTGTCTACAGGAGCTGGTTTGGTTCTAGTCTTTCTACCTCTTGGCTCACCTCGACCAGGTTGCATGGCTTCCCCTCCCCCACCCAGCCCACGGCTGGGCAGGGGAGATCTGCACAGCACTCTGACTGGAACTAAAGAGAGCGAGCTCTTGGGAGTTCCTGCTTTTAACCCTCTGTGTTCTCAGAGGCGTATCTATACCTTCAGTGGTCACTCCAGGTGCCAATATCCAAACCTGACTACTGATTGGTTTGACTTAACTTCCTGAAAAAATTCACTTCCATGTCAAACCACAACAAAATCAGCATCAGAGGATGAGGGCTCAAGAAATAGAGATGGCTGCAGATTGTTTTGCATGAATGAAGTCAGTAAAGGTTAATGAAACTACCTTCAGTTTTAAGCCTGTTGAATAAATGAGAAATAATAAAAAGAAAACCAATTTGCCACTCACTAGCTTTGCACAATATTATTGGTAGACTTAAATACTAGAACACTGTGCTTGGCTTTAAGAAAATGCTCAAGGTTATAAAGTACTGAGCAACAAGTATGTTTAAAAAAGTAAAAAAACCCGAAGCAAACATTTCTAGCAATACCTACAAACTAAAAAAAGATTTGACTGTCTGCCTTCTGCTCTTTAGTGCAGCTTTCCTGCAATGCAAGTTAATTGCTGTGTCTTTCATGTTTTCTAATACCATAACTCAAAAGTTTAAACCTGTACATAAAGTACTGAACTCATCTTGTTGTACATGTGATTGAAAGGAATGAGAGGGAGATGTCTGTTCTGGTTTTGCATTAGACTCACTGTGAAAAATGCCAATCACTTGGTTTTTAAAATTTAAAAAGTTTAATACTAATAAAATAGTTATAAAAATAGTAATACAACTAGAGTAATAAAAATTTAGAGTTAGGACAATTACAAGACAATAAAAAGCAAAGAATTACGGACGTCCGGATGCTCTCGGGCACTTAAGCCCAATAAGCATGCCTTGTGAACAAAGGAATAATCTTTAAAAGCAGTAGCCTGTTGCATATTCATACATCTCATACATGATGCATAAATTCCTTGCAAATTAAGAACTTTTCTGGGCTTTGTCAACTTCTTCCCCTTAATCCTGGTGGTTCCATAAAGACGGAGAGAAGGTGGAAGAATGTTTGTCTTTTCCGATAAGGAGGCAGTAATTCTTTATGGGCCCCCATCACTGCCATCTCTGTGCGAAGAGTTTCTTGATTATCTCATCTCTTGCTTGAGCTAGTAAAAAAAAAAAACCCACATACATAGTGTTATGAACAATGTTTCCAGGTGTTCCCCAGAGAGGCGGGCAGGGCCTTCCTAGTTCCCATGGCAACACTGGAATGACTGCTGGCTACAGATATTGAAATGTTAATTGCTCTGTTTGTTTTATCTAAACTACCCAGAGGTAACCTGCCTTCCCCCCCACCACACCGACATTCTGGGACTAACATGCAAATAAGAAAACCCCCTGGGATCATGGGAGTATTTTTGGGGGGTAAAGACACCCCTAAATAAAAAACTAAACACAGTAGAGGGGGATAGACAAATGCCCTAGCCGAGGAAGAGGGAAAAACAACCCATGATAAACTTTTGGTCTGTCACCATAACCTAGAAGTGACTAGACTAGGGTGGGGTGGGGTGAATCGAGATGGAAGAGGCCGAGAGCCCTGGTGCTGCCACCAGGGGAGGAGTGGGGAAAGCTGCTGTTCTGGACTTAAGGAACAGACTCTGCACTTCTCACCCTTTGGCCACCGGTTGCGCCACAGGGTAGAAGAAGGGACAGCTGCTGCTCTGGACTTCAGTGACAGACTCTGCATGCCTCCTTCCTTTTGGTCACCTGGAAGAGCTACAACAATGGGGGTGAGCTCCACTTGGGACCCCTGCCCAGCTGATCTTTTTAATAAAAGAGCTGAATATTAATAAAGGCATAAGCCCTGTTCCTTTCACATAGTTTCTATTTTAACTACAAAACTACATTTACCATACTCTTAAAATGTTAATACAGCACTTCTAATCAATATAACATAATACATATAGTATTCAATTTAATATTTGCAAAAAGCCAATCATAAAATATGCATTTTTCACACTCACCCACAGAAGTTTCTAGGAGAAACTGCTAGCAGTTTCCTCCATGTCTGATTAAAAAAAAATCCGTAATTAGCTTTGAAAATTGACAATCTGTTAAACCACCGAGAAAGCTGGATGGGCCCTGCTGCAGGGCCGGGCCCCTTCCCGGGGAGCCCACCGGGTCCGTCCCGGCTGGGCTGGGCCCTAGCAGCTGCTGGGCAGGGGGAGAGGACACCATGGGCGGCTGAGTCCTAGCCTGGCTGCTGACATCCTGGCCCTCCCCCCATCACAGCCACAGAAAAAAATCCTGGAGGTGGCCCTGCAGCCCACGCAGAAAACAGCCCCACGGCCGATCCTGACACAGCCCCAGTGCACCTGCTGAAGAAACTTCCATTGTAAAACAGCTCCAGTTGCAAGCTACCAAAGGGCTTTCCTGGAACCACAAGAGACTCCGGGCTCCCTGAGATTCTGACACAAGACCCAGCGCAGCCTGAAATTCATCATCGGGACTGCATCACCGCCTGGTAGGGATCATGTGACCATCTGCAGGCCCAGGTGAGATACTGACTCTTTCAGTGCACAGATAAGACTTGTAGACCTTCAATCCTCCCTCGAATGAGAGAAAAGGACAGAGTGAAGACATGTAGAAGAACAACATAAAGACACCAAGGTCAGTAAAGAAGTCAAGTCCCAGAGGGATGAGGAGATGCCTTTAGTTTTAGGCTGAAATCCTCTTGTAAAGCTATGGAGAAGAATATAATTGATACATCAGACTCTTTTTCCTTGTAACTCATTAAAATTATGGGGAGATGAAGTGTTCAAGTTGTAGATATGAGCAAAGGCCTCTATACTAAAGTAAGCAAATGTTGAAGCAGCTGTGATCCCATGAGAAGTTTGAACAGAGAGAGAGCGAGAAGAGTGATGAAGACCCTTTCCCCCTAGGGAAAGAAGAAGACCTCTGTTCTCAGAGATGAAGATGATCTCAGAGATAGATAAAGATGAACCTTTGCTCTTGAACAGCTCATCCTTAAAACCCCATAAGTTGACATGGCCCATAAATGCAGCTGTGGGAAAGCTATGAAATATGGGAGGGATTTCACGATTGCAGATTTCTGGGCAACTGCTATTCATGGAAATCAAAAGCCATGGGAGAACTGTTTTCTTGTGGAGAAGTCTCCATAAATTGACAAGAGGGACTCCTCTCCCTAAGTGAACTGAAGAATGACTATTCTAAAAGTGATAAACTGACTAAATTGTTTCTGTACATTGTTAGTGGGAAAGAAAAGGTTGTAAGGAGGAGGAGAGGTGTTCTAAAAGTTTTGTTCTGATTCTTATTATTATTTCTTTTAGTTACTGTTAATGAAGTTTTCTTTATACCCTTTTAAAGTTTTGAGCCTGCTTTGCCTTCCTCCTAATCCTATCTCACAGCAGGAAATGAGTAAGTATATTCTAATGAGTGCACTGGTGTTTGGCCAGCGCTAGACCCACCACATTAATTAATGCTTTGGCCAGGAAATCTCAAATTGGCGAACAAAAACCACTACAGTGTCTTTACAAACAAACTGTGGGCCTTCTGGTAGATAAAGCCAGATACTTATAGGTGAAAGAAGCAATGGGGGAACCATGAATTCCAGAGGAATTCCACTAATTGACACAGACTTACTCACCCAAGGTCATGCTAAATTCCTGGACTTAGAGAAAAAGAACAGAGACACAAGGAAAAAGAAGGGACAGGGGGTACACATTAGAAGGGGGTCTATATTAGGTGATTTGGGAAGTCTGAACCTCTTAAGTACCTCAGCCAATGGAGACAGGGAAATGCGGCTGGGAAATTAGGATAAAAAAGAGGCTACGTCCTCTAACAATTTGAGACACCCCATGGGAAATGCCTATGACTGTTGCATCGCTCTGGGGAATGGTTCCCCCCCCCCCCCCCCCCCCCCAGACGCCTGTAGCTAGAACCATGTTAGTTTAACCCTTCCTTCCTTTCTGGACCCAATTGGCTGGGAGCCAATTGTCCTTTCTTGAGCAGGAGGGTAGAAAATACCCTGTTCCTTCCTGGTTCGCTCTCTTTCCCTCTTCCTCCCATGGAATAAACGTCTTGGACCACATCGGGGGTTAGAGCCTCTTTTGGAATCTTTTGCCTTAACCCTGAAATATTTCCCCCCAAAGCTCTCTCAGATCTGGGCTAGCCTTTTAACTCCAGGGGGCTGCGGGGGTAAGTATTTCATATGACCTCTCCCCTTATTCCAATAAATTAACAGGACTCCTCTGTCTCCTTTTTGGACATCACCTCTGACATAATGAATTAATTTGCTTGACATGATGTAACATCATCATACAGTTTTAGTGCTTTAAAATTATTCCTTTTTTATTACTAGTAAAAATATTTATTTTACTGATGCCTCATTTTAACTTTAAATATGCACCAATGTTGAAAAACATGTTTTTAGTGCAGTTTGGCTCCCACAAAAAAAAAAAAACCCATTCATGTATAATTTATTTAGGTTTCCATTCTTATTGTTTTAACTCTTCATGAAGCGATGTGCAGAATAAATAAATAGACTCCACAACCTGGTGTAGTTATGAAGGGGGTATGTATTGTCAGCGCCTGGCACAAGTGAGATAGCTCTCCGAAAAGATGTGCCCCGAGCCTCAGTCTGACCCACATCTTTATTCACAAAGGTGTTCTATATATATTACATTTCATCACCTGTTCATGCATATTCAACCCCTGGCCCCGCCTGTCCTGGCCTCTCATGCTAAATAGTCCCACGCCCTTCTGGGCATGCGTGGTTTGCTGTGGTGGTCCTGTGGGGGTCTCTCGGTGGTCCTGAGGCTAAAGATTGTGGTCTTCCTCATGATTGAACTTTTGAACTTTTCTCCTTTGCGCATGCGCTTTTGGTCCTTTGGTGCTCATCTGAGTACATCTGTCAGTCTTGATAGGCTTGGAGACAGAGGGGCCCCTTTATCTGGGTTCTTTGCATCCCTTGGTATTGTTCTCTATGCAAGAAGCTTCAGAAATTTGCATTTCCCTATGCCCTTTGTACCATGGCAGAGGTTTTTTAAGTAAAAGGTTAAAATTCAACACATAATTTTACAAGCTAAAATTTAAATGCTTAATTCATTTTGTTAACTCAAGTGAACTCCAAAAATCTCTCTTTCATTCAAGCTGCTTATCTGTCATTGCTTAATGGCAAGTGGTTGTGCCTAAGCTATTTTGCAGGATGGAATAATTATACTTAGGTAACATATTTGTAAACTAAGTCACAAATTATTTAGGTACTATAGAAGAATCTTACTCATAATAATGAAGGATAGGTGAGCTTAAATTCAAATCAAACCTACTTTCCATCTCTTAAACACAAGACAAAAACACTAAAGAAAGAGTAGAAATTCAAACCGATTAATATAAAGAGCTTAGCTTCATGATTACACTCCCTTACCCTTTTAGTGCTAGCTACTGCCGATATCATTACATGGACAGAACAAGCCTCCATCTGCAATCACTTAAAAAGACAAGTGTTGTCAGTGGAAAAGCTCAAAACAAAAACATGTGACTTCTCCACTATTTTCTCCCCAGTTCAGTGCCCCCACCAAGACTCTCACAATCACATGCTCCTCTCTCTTGCTCCCCCGCTTTTCCCCTCCCCCTACCCCCTGCAGTGGGCTGGAGAGGAGAATTGGAGGCACAAAGGACAAAGATCATGGGTTGAGGAAAGAACAACTTACTGGAAACAGCAATGAGATAAGAAAATGAACAGTCCTGGCCAAAACTAAGACAATTTTATATGAAGAACTCAGATATTTTAGAAGTACCTTTATGAGTATTTTGAAGAGTTTTATCTTTTGGGCAGAAGGGAGAATACCTCAAAATACATTATTATTATTTCCCAGACTAGAGTTGCCAGCGGGTTGGTTTTGCTTATTTCTCCTATAGCCTTTTTGTGTTGTTATTTATCTGTGGCATGAGAGTCCCTGGACTGACAGACAGGGACCTTCACCTATCACAGTCCATCCTGGGCTGCAGACATCTCACTGGTCAGGAGCTGGGATGTGTGAGAATCAGACCAATGAGCTCTCTAGACCCGGGAATTTTGAATTCCCTATATAAGAAGGCTCTCAACAATAAAGCATGCTGTTTTTCACATGGAGCTTGGGGGGTGTGTGTGTGTGTGTGTCAGTCATCCCTGTCTCCGACCACTGCCCCATGGAACACGTAAATATTAACATAATATGTGGTGACCCTCAGCGACCTGATATGACTCAGGGAGATCCCATGGGCACAGTGGGACAAGACAGGCCGGTGTGCGGGCAGAGCCACCAGAAAAAACCCAGTGGAAAAGCTGAAGAAATAATCAAAGACGTGCATGCAGAGCTGTCGGAAGGAACCAGCAAAAAGCTGGACATAACCAGAGGCGTGCGTGGAGAGTCACCCAAATTATACAGTGAGCAGAGTTGTTTTGCGGCAGAAAGCTGCTAAAAAATCCGGATTTCCTTTATTATAATAAAAAGAAAGGCCTAAAGCAAGGGGGCCCGCGGGCTGAGCAGGAGTGTTCCCGTCGACGATGCTGTAGCGCCGGCGCTGGGTCTTCTGAGCAGCGATGTCCCCGATGTTCCAGGTGGAGCGGCACAAGTTCAGAGCATCAGAAGCCTCCTTTTTATCCTGTTTTTTGTCCGTTTGGGTTGGTTTCTTTTTGGATCCTTCATTTGCATGAAGGTTTAAGGCGCTTGATTGGCCCATTACAGTTCTGTCCAGGCTGGCTCATTTCACTTGGGGGGTGGTGCACTTAGGTGTAATATGGTATGTTGAGTACCGTATTTCTTACAACTACCCCTTTAAACCCCTTTTACCATAACCAAACTAACAGTACATGCTTAACAACTATCAACTATTTAACAATAGTTTCTAACCTATTTTTAACACCCCTTTTAAATAGAAGAAAAAACTCTGCTGGAAAACATGGGAGAATCCGTCTCTGTGGAGAAACATTCTGCAATGCAGGTATGGACTTTTCTTTTTTGCATTATAAAACCATGGAAGCTTATGGAACAAGCTTTGAAAGCCGCTGTAGACATTATAAAATCACAGAGACTTGTTTCGTACTGGCTAAGGCAGTTAGAAGCCAAGAAAAACACAAAAGTGGCTAATAAAACACCGGTGCTGGTCACTCAAAATGGTGACGAGCACATGGCGTAGTGGACACTCACCCAAAATGGCCAAGCCCACACGCCACTGATGAAGCCAGCCAAAACAGTCCAAAACTGTGACATTGCAATCCAGTGTATGCGAGAACGCAGAGAAGACATGATGAAAGAAGGCAACCTGGCAGTTGTTAATGCACTGAGCCAGTGCCCAGCTCGCAAAGATAGTTGTGGTCCGGGGCCCCCACACCCCCTTGATCACGGCGGTTCCGGCCATCCCGCCGAGCAGGCACTCCATTCGCTGGCTGGGCTCGTGACCGCCGAGATGTTGCTCATGGCTGCTGGGTTCCTGCTTGCCGTAGCTGCGGGCCAGTGGAGTTTGCCAGCTGGAGAGCAAGAAAGCCCACCGGTCTGCTGCTTCGTGTGCACCCCGCAGCCATTGGACACCACCGGTGTGGGCTGCCCACTGTCCCCGGTGCCTGCCATGGTTGGTGCCACGGGTCCCGCCATGGCCCCGGAGGCAGGTACTGCTGTGGCTCCTCAGGGCTCGGTGGCACGGGAGCGGCAGACTGGCGGCTGGGGGTTGGCATGGTGTGGGGGGTGGCGGGCCATGGGGCGGCCACATGTGCCCCCCATGGGGACGGAGCAGACTGGGACAAAGTCGGAGAGACTCGAGTGGGGCCGTTGTGGGCGGTGGGGCTGCGGGCATTCTGAGACTGGATAAACTGACTGCCCTGTGTTATGCACTAGATTAAGGACATGCAGGCGTTACTGGAGCGAGTGAAAGCATCCCAGGCAGAGACGCTGGCACTGTCATGCTGCAACTGTCACTGGGTGACCCGAGTGGGGCAGGCTCGGTTCTCTCCTGCAGCATGCACCCACATGGCTCGGTATGTGGACAGCGCTGGCTGCCGATGGCAGGGGGGCAGGTGGGGCAGCAAGCGTATTGCTGCTGTGGCTGAAGCAAGCCTTCTACTGAGGCAAGCCTTCTACACCGAGGCACTGCTGCTTGCAGGTGAGAGGAATGATGGATTTGTCTTTACAAACAAGCTGTGGGTCTACTGGTAGATAAAACTAGCACTGAGAGATAAAAGAAACAATGGGAAGGATTTCAGTGATTGATGAATGGAAAAAGATATTTGCTTTTGCAAATAAACTTTAGGTTTGCTGATAAATGAAATTGGACATTGAAAGATGAAAGAAACAATGGGGAAAACCCCTAAATTCCATAAGAATTAAAAATTAAAAGGGAGAGTTATACATTAGAGGGAAATCTTCAGTATCAGGCATTTTGGGAAGTCTGTACCTCTCAAGTACCTCAGCCAATGGGGAAAGAAAGAAGGGAAATGGGGCTGGGAAATTAGGATAAAATGGAGGCTGCATCCTCCAAAAATTTGAGAGACCCCAGGAGAATGCCCCATGGCCTCTCCCTTTATTCGAATAAGGTAAAAGGACTCCTCTGTCTCCTTTTTGGACATAAACCTCTGATGTTTGTGGATTAATTTTCCTAACACAAGGTTGTGCTGTGGTGCTGCCGTGTCTGTGTACTTCATCCTCAAAGCGCTCCTGCAACCACTGTTCAGGGCCCTATTCTGCGGCACTTTCCTACACCACTCCCTCACCCCAAGGCTGCTCAATTCCAGGTTTCAGACACAGAGACAAAGGTATGTTTTAACTGCAATTCCATTGTTCATTTTAAAAGAGAATGCCCTTCTGAAAAACGAGGCTGACTCCTGGTAAAATTTAAAAGTTTCAAAAAGGACAATAGGATACAAAAATAGAGCAAAGTTTAACGGCCGTGTGCTTGGCATTCAGCCAAGAGCACACCTGCTATTTTGGAGACCCCCTTTACATACCTTTTCTATTGCATCAGCCTATTGCATATTCATAAACAATTATGCATATTTAAACTTTTCCCCAAACTAGTTTACATGTTTCAAGAACTCTTTAGCATGGCTCCTCCTCGGGTCTGCCTTTTTAGAGCATGCGCATTTCTTGGCTGTGGTTTTATTCCATTCTTATTATCACCTCCAGCTTAGGATTTGGTCCATACTTTCTACAGATGGTAGGTGCTGATAGTTGATGTGAAAAATGCATATTATATGATTGGGTCTTCGCAAATGTTAAAATGAATACTATATGTGTTATGTTGGAAAGTTATGCTGCATTAATCTCTTTTAAGTAGTGTGATAAATATCGTTTTTAGGCTATAGCATAATATTAAAATAGAAACTATGTGGTGTAAGATACTTTTTGTAACTAGCGCAAGGAATAGAAAACATAATCAAGAAATTCTTCACATTAGCCTATCTGGATAGAGATAACAGAAACAAAACACCAAGATCTCAAGAAAAGAATTATTGTCTCCTTATCGGGGAAAGCCCAGACTTCAAGGATTCGAAGAAAATTGGTATGCAAGATGAGGGGGGGAAGCTGAAATTAAGCAGAAACACCCTAGTTTGAAAGGAATGTTTGAATCATGTATGAGATATATGAATATGCAATAGGCTATTGCTTTTAAGGAGTAATCCTTTGTTAGAAAGGTGTGCTTTGTGGCAGAGTGCAAGGCACCCGGACATCTGTAATTATTTGCTTTTTATGGTCTTTTATTGTCCTAATTTCTATTACTATTTTCATTACTATTAAACTTCTAAAATTTTAACAGAAGTGAATGGTGTTTTTTACAGTTGACATATCAGTAGCAGGGGTCCTCATCATACGTTCATTGGATGTTATCCCAACCAAGCAGGCAGTTTAATTACCATAGGCATAACTATATCAGCTATTTCACTACTAAGTTTAGTTAATAGCAGAAATAAAAACTATATCTTTATAGCAAAATTACTTTAACATTATACATATAGCATCCATTTTAATATTTGCAAAAAGCCAGTATTATAATACATATTTATAACACCCTCAACAAAGGGATAGAAAGGGGTAGCCTCCCCTTGTATGCAAAGCATTGCTACGGGGCTGGACCTTGCCTTCCGAGACAAAATTGGAAATGAGATCCTGATAAATCCGTGTGCCTTGCCATAGTTGCTAGCAAGTTTCAACTTCTTGCTATTCTGTTTCAATGGATTATTAATGATAAAGACCTTTTATATGTGTTAAAAAATTATTTTACTTTAGAGTTGTATTTTTTCTCAAAGTTTTGGGGTATTTCAGTTTGTGACTAGAAAAGCTGTAATTGGGTCTTTAACCATCTTTTGTTTACAGAGTTGAGACTTCCATGCAAATTTTAGAATTAGCTCCTATTTGATATGCCTTTCAGTTATTTTTACATCATAACTAATTCCTCATATACTGATTCCATTTATAATACAACAGCTCACCCAAAACTGGGGCTTTTTGTGCTATCTAGAATTATTGATGACATCTTCAGTGCATCTACCTCCTACTGGAGTATGGAGAAGAAACCCCAATCTACATTTGCTTTGACAGCTAACACCAAAAGCTAAAACTGCCCTTGCACACTGTGCTCAAGCCCTCAAGAACAGCTTTCTGTTAAAAAAACCAAAAGCCCTTTCCTATCTAGAACTGTATTTGGCTTCTTCTTTTCCCCTAAATTATATTAGGAGCCACAAGACTGAGAATAAAGCCACCTCTAAAATTCACAGCATGTACAAAATATGCTCCTTCATTCTGATTGTTCAACACTCACACTGCATCTTTTTTTTTTTTTAATGATAAGATCTAGCTAGCTATGGAGAATATGTTTGTTGCCTCTAGTTAACAGACACCATGTTGTGCTGGTTTAGGGCAGCATACATGCATACAAGCATCATAAATTCAGCCCAGGACATATGCTCTTCAGTCTTTATAAAGAAATAAAAGTAATTTAACTCACAATTGATACAGAAAGAAACCAGAAATATGTTGTAAGATTCTATACCTTTCCAGTACTTGTAAGAATCCTGTAGTTGTTCTCAAGTATAACAATTATGCAGATGTCACTGTGATGGCAGGTGTGGTAGTAATTATTTTTGATCTCATGACTTTTTAATATAAATGAAGATATTTTAGTTGCTTTCTGACAAAAGCTGTCGTGTTTAAAGGTTTAAGGGCTTCTTTTCATGCAAATTTTTTTCGGTGTATTGGCAACAACGTATCAGCACACTTTATTTAAAATTGAGATTTTGGTATGGTTTCATACTTGATACATTTGCAAGAAGATCATTGTACAATGGAGCTCTAATTTAAGATAAAATATAAGCAATCCATTCTTTTACAAATCTTTCAAGTTGCAGAATGCAGTAAAGGAATGTCTTGTTCGGTCTTAAGCATCATTAGCAGTTAAAACAGTACGAAGCCTGTGTACTTTGCAATCCTTCATGACATGAAACCATATTGGTAGTGCTCGTAAATTTAAATTTGTCTTTACTTGTGGATATGACAGTCTAGTCAGAGAGAGAGAGAAAGCTAGATAAGCTTTCCCATTAATTGGTCTGGGAAGTTTTAGGGAGGCAGAGAGAAAGAATGGCAAACAAATGGTAAACAATCTGCAGGTGGTGTTTGTAACAAGTTGTTTTTCTCATATGATGTTTACCCCAAAGGGTGTCTTCTTAATTAGCCAATCATGTGAAATGTGTTGATTAAATGACCAATCAGGTCCACCTGTATCAGACCAGGGTATAAAAGAAGGGGTTCCAAAAAAGTCGGGGCCTCTAGCCTCTTAGCCTTCTGACCTAGAGTCCATGTCACTTATCTGTTCCTGACTCAATGGAGACATTTACTAGATTGCAGAAAACACCCAGCAAGCAATTTCAGTTAACTTTAGCACAAACCTGTGATATCCCGTTGTCTTACTGATGTGTCTTGGTTTGAAAAGACAGGTGTCCGCTAAGGCAGGCAGGAGCCTTCCTTGAAATGGAAAATGTAAACCCCCTCCCTTCAAATTATTATAATTTTGAAATTAAAAGCTTCTCAGGCAAAGATATGGGGATAGGAACACCGGTTATTTACTAGGAAAATTAAAAATACAAATGCAATAATACAAAACCACAAAAAACACTGAGAGAGTCAGAATATGATCTGACACCCTGTTGGTCAGGATGTTGGTAGCAGTCCTATTAAATGGTGACTGCAGTCTGCCTGGAGTGACAGATGTGGTTCTGTTGAAGCAGTGATCCTGTAGAAGGGTGTAGATTTCCTCTGAAGGTCTAGTGGGGGTGTAGATGGGCCTGGTCTTCCTCTGGGAATCCAGTGGAGAAGAAAGCTGCTCCTCTTGGAATCCAGTGGGGAAAGGCTGCCTGTGGTGTTCTAAATCTCAGATTATATCCATGTAGGAATGCTTGGCTCCTCCCCCTGGGTAGAGCATCTCACAATGGGATAATGTAATTTTTATCAGTCATGTAGTAACACTCAATGCCCCATTAACAGAAGATATCTCCCCGGAGGGAGGATTGGTTGTGGAAGAGATAAAGTAAACTGCCCAATTAGCAGAGGATAACTGCCCCACCTTTAACAGATAGTACTTGAATACACACCCAGCTAAACCTGAGACATTATCCACCCCTTATTCTATTACCATCTGCATCATACTTGTCATGGTTTGACAAGGAAGTGAATTTTCTCAGGAAGTTGGGGTCAAACCAATCAGTGGTCAGGTTTGGATACTGACGCTTGGAGTGACCACTGAAGGCATTGGACACGCCTCTGAGAACACAGGGGGTTAAAAGCAGACAATTCCCAGGGGAACTCTGTCTTTCATTCCGGTCAGTGAAGAGTCCAAACCTCCCCTGCCCAGCCACAGGCTGGGTGGGGGAGGGGAAGCCATTAGGCCTGTGGCTGAAGTAGGCTGGAGCCCCAGAGAGAGAGAGGGGGGTGAGGGGAATGGAACCAGGCCGGCCCCCCGCAGGACGGAAGGGTGGAGAAACACTGAGATGTCCCAGGCAGCCCCCCCGAGAGAGAGAGAGAGACTGTTCCACCTTGAAATTTGATATCATGTGCCGGCAGCACACAGCAGAGAAGACAGAGGTTGGGGGGAGGCAGGTGCCCAGCCATAGGAGTTCCGAAGCCTGCTGTGAGATCTCAGCCATCCTGGGAGCCCAAGACTATTAACCCTTTCCTGGGAAAAGAAAACTTTGCAAAACACTACTCCTTCTCTATTTGAAAGAAAAGAGAGTCTGGGACCTGTGATGTTAGAAGAAGAAATCCTAGGTGGGAGGAGATGATGGAGTGGCCTTGGCTGGGCTTTTCTTGTATAGCCATAGACTGAACCAATTTTCTCCTGCAACACAGAGACTGCATTTTTAGGGGGATGCAATGACTTGGGCCAAGAGAGTGCAGGAGTGGGAGTGACCTGCTTCAGCAACTGCAAGTGCAGGAGTGGAGTGAACAGAGAAAAGTTGAGGAGGGTGTGGTGGTGCCCTCTGTCTTCAGGAAGAAAAAGATCACTTTTCTTGAGACCCTTGGCCCCAGGGGAGGAGAAAATGGGGGGGGACTGTTGTCCCAAAAATGAGAACCTGTTGTTCCTTGGTCCTTGGCAAAGCATCTTTAAAAGGAACCCTAAGAGCAGTTTCAGTCCATGCAAGGTGGTGAGAGCACTGTGACATGGAAAGGAGGGTGTCACCATGGCAGATTTTCTCCGGGCGGTTGCCATGTGTGACATGGAAACACAAGAAGTTGCAATTGTGTTTCCTGGGGGGTCTATGGTACAGGAGAGACTCCACTCTCCCTTGATGAACTAAGAATTGATTATCTGAAGGGTGGTAACTTGATCAGGAATCCAGGGTTGTGTCTCACTGTGTTCTGTTGGAGATTGGGGAGGGGAGGGAGGAATGTTTTGGAGGTTTTTTTCATTCTGGATTCTGTGTGTGTCTTTTATCACAGTAGTAGGGTAATAAAGTTTTTTCCTTTGTTTTTAAGCTTGAGCCTGCTCTGCTCTGTTCCTGATCGCATCTCACAGCACTCATTTGCGGGAGGTGTATTTTCATGGGGGCACTGGCATTGTGCCAGGTTCAAACCATGACAATACCCAAATCAATAAACTCTACACAATGAAACCTTACACACTGTTCTCACTTAAGGCTAGGTTTCCTTGTGGTACACAATGGGTTTCTCCATCCTTCTGCATTACCCATCAAGTGCAACCAGGTCCTTGAGCAAAAACAATCCCACAGATGGGTTTGTCTTTGCCTGAGGTGGGACTAATCTGAACAGTTTTTCCTAAAATACCTTTCATATGTACAACAGGGACTTTATCTCCATCCACTGTGTGCAAGGGTTCAGACTGGACAGGACCAGCGTGACTGATGGACCCTCGGATGCTGACCATCCAGGCTGCTTTTGCTAAGTTCATTTCCCAATTTCTAAATGTTCCCCCACCAAGTGCCTTCAGGGTAGTCTTAAGTAGTCCATTGCACTGTTCAAGGTTCCCGCCAGCTGGTGCATGATAAAGGATATGATATATCCATTCAATGCCATGTTCTCTGGCCCAGGTGTTTATAAGGCTGTTCTTGAAATGGGTCCTGTTGTCCAACTCGATTCTCTCAGGGGAGCCAAGTCTCCACAGGACTTGCTTTTCCAGGCCCAAGATGGTGTTCTGGGCAGTATTGTGAGGCACAGGGTAGGTTTCCAACCATCCAGTCGTGGCTTCCACCATGGTCAGCACATAGCGCTTGCCTTGGCGGGTCTGGGGCAGTGTGATGGCATCAATCTGCCAGGCCTCCCCATACTTATATTTGGACCACCACCCACCATACCATAGGGGCTTCACTCGCTTGGCCTGCTTGATCTCAGCACAGGTCTCACAGTCATGGATAACCTAAGAAATACTGTCCATGGTTAGATCTATTGTGGGAAATCCAGGACTCCTGTACAACTGACCAATATGATCAAGCAGAAGCCGTTTATTGTTTACATTAGGCACACTTTTATAGATTCTACAAACTACTAAGTACACACTTCTTGATTGGTGCTTTTGTCTTCCTCCCTCGTTTTCTGCCTCCATTTCTCAGCATCTGTAATTGGTTACAGTCCAGGTGTTTCACAGTCCTCTGTTATCTAGTTCTTGCGATCTTGGTATTTGGTTTCTCAGCTTCTTCATTCTTATTTTAGCACAGTTTATGTCTTAGTAACCTTGATGAAGTCCACAGTGCTGTGAGAAAATTCTGATAAGAACAGTTACAAGCGGTATGGCTGGTGCACACTGAGGCCTAAGTTGTTCAGATACATTGCTACATATATCCACCCCTTGGACTCTTGCCCACTTATAGGTAGCAACTCTGCCCTGATGGCCTGAGGCATCATGGGCTCATCGAGCTAGGAACAACTCCCCCTTATGTTGCCAATCTAGGTCTATCTTCGACACCTCTATTTTTGCAGCTTGATCTACCTGTTCATTTTTTCGGTGGTCCTCATTAGTCCAACTCTTGGGGACATGGGCATCTACATGACAGACTTTCACAGGTAGTTTCTCTACCCTGGTAGCAATGTCTTTCCACTGAGACAAAGTGAAAAATAACAAGGTAGAAATCTATTTAGATTTAGGTTAAATGTGCCACTTTGAGCTTGCTAGCATAAGTAAAATATGCTGTTTAATCTAGTAACTTTGCAGCTAGTAAAACTGCCTTAGCTAAGGAAAAAGAATAAACTGTATTAACTAAAATTCCACCCTTTTCCTTTTTTCTGGTCCCACTGCCTCTCGCAGAGGGGTCTCTTACCTCCTAGTTCTGGATGAGATTGGACTGCTAGGAGGGGGATGGGTTCAAGTGGGTATACTTTTGGAGCTTGAGTCCCCTTTGGGGGAGATCCTCTTTATCCTCTGTTACTTTAGGAGGAGCCTTTAACAAATCATGTATGTTTTTGTGTTTTAGCATGATAAACTTTGTCTGATTTCATACATCACTGCCTTAATACGGCATGTTGAACAACACGTTTGATTTGCTTTCTCTTTGCTTTTTTTTTTTTTTAAGAGCTAAATCCAGTGGGTCAGAGGGAGCTCTGAGTCCACTGCTACTCTGCCATTCTGGGTGATTCTTTAAGGCAAAAAACATACAGTATACAAGACTTTATTTGCTTTCTCATCTTAAAACAGCATTGATTGTAATAAGGTATTATAATTTTTTTTTTTTTTCTGAGCTGCCCCTACTGGTGGCTTTTTCTTAGTGAGCCCCCTCTAAAGGAGCTAGTTTGGGAACATCTTTGCTCTGGTTAGTTTTTATTCTTTATATTTTTTTGGTTTTACTTAAGTTTCACAGTCTTTTCTTAGTTTTTCTTACACACAGACTTCTGGGTGGCAGATATTAGATGCGATTTTCTCCATATAAGCATTAAGATTTCAGGTTCTGAATCGGTTTGATGAAGAAATTTCAATTTACACTTGGGGCACAGAACAGCAATATTAGCCCCTCTCACAAACTCTGCATTGTAATAGTACTCACGCAAGGTGCTAGCTTTTTAATGCACTAAAAACTTCTGGGAATTGCCTGTAGGTTATTTTGTTTATTACTTTGGCGTTTATTACTTAACTTCTATGGTGGGTTGTTTTTAGTTTAGACTTACTATATTACTAGCTGAAGTCTGATAAAGCCCCTTTATATAAACTCATTTGCCTCTTTATTTAAACTCTCTTTTAGAAAATCTCAGTATTTTCTAGTTATCTTCTTGCCCAATCTAATTAAAGCCTTGTTTCTACTGACACTCACTTTGCTGCCTTGCAAAAGATTGTGCCTGTTACAGCAAAAACTCTGATATGCTCACAAACACAGACTCCCCTCTTTATCTCAAATTTCCTGGAATTCCTTTAATTTGTTTTACTACAGTTAAACATAAATCACTATACTGTAGTATTGTAAAATGCTGGCGAACCCAATGCAAAGAAATGATGTCCAACATCAGTTCGGAAGGTTGAATGATTTCTTTATTATAACTATGCTACAATGCATTAATATACTATATAAAGGAAGATGCTAAAAATACATACCTACTTTCTCTAACTATCATATTGTCCTGGTTCAGGGCAAATTTGGGAGAGAACACCCAGAGGGGTTCCTCTAGAAGGCAGATTCAATTGGCCCCTCCCCCCAACCAGTTCGGGCAAAAATACTTCCTTGGAGAAAAGTGGAAAAAACTGTTTATTAAACAAGAAAACCTAAACAATATTAAACAATGAAACTTCTTGCCGCTCCAAAAGAGGGACAAACTCAGAAAAATCCCTCCCCCCCCGGGCTGCAGCTCGGCTCACTCAGTCTCTTATCAGTCCCTCCAGCGCTGGAAATGCCGCGGCCCAGGCCCGGCCCGCTGAGCCACAGGTGTGAGCTGCTGGTGCTCTTCTTGGTGTTCAGTCCAGAGCAGGTTTGAGCAGGTCCAAAGAAAAGGAAAAGCCATAGTCCAGGGAACTTCTTTGCCTCAGCTAGCTAAAACTAACTAAAAAGCCAAGCAGAGCTCTGTCTCGCTGTCTGTCCGCAGACAACACAGTCCAGGAGCAGGAATGTGGAGGAGTGTGAGTGCAGTTTCTGAAAGCAAACTCCACGCTTCTTCTCCCCCCCTTCACTCCTGGAACAAGTCTTAAAGGTGCAAAACTTATTATTCAGCATAAGCAGAATAGACAATTGGGGAATAAAAGCATCATACAGTCAACCTAGGACACATATCTAACTACTCACAACTTGTGACCCTGTTCGCGAGAGTCCAGACACAGGTGGATCTGATTGGCCACCAGGCCCAAACAATCCTCACCAGAATCCAATCAAGCAATCACCCCAGATAAACAATTCTCCAAACACAATCCACATGAGAAAAACAAGGAGCAGAAATAGAAATTGTTTTCTCTTTCTTTCTCTCTGTGCCCCTCTATGAAAAATCCTGAGAGAGAAATGTGCTGCCACATATCACCCTTTCTGTATAAATAAATAAAAAATAAAAAACTGCATTTGCAATTCTTCTGCAGGGCCCTTGCAAAAGAGAGAACAAACACATCTCAAGAGGTTCCCTTATCAATTTGCTAGTTATCAATCAGAAGCCGAATCAGATGCTGATGCGGAATGTTCAAAGAGATCCTTTACCTACAACACATCTATTTCTATCAAATCTCTAAAACAAAGCTTACAAAATAAAAACCCAAACAACAATGAAAAGAATGCTCAAGTTTCAAAGTCCAAACAGCTGAGTCTCGGGAGAAGGTGTCCATTGAATGGAGATGTTGATCTTGACATCCTTAAAAATCCTTCTCAATCCTGAAACAGAGAACTGCTGAATCCTGAAACAAAGCAACCGAAAAAAAGTCCAACAACCAATTCACCAAATTCAAAAGAACTGAGAAAATCTCTAGAATGCCATGGCCAAAGCTCTTAAATCAACCACTTTTTTGTTTCTTGTCTGTTCAACCATTTCTATTTAATTAATCTTAAATCTATTTTTTTTTTTGTCAGAAATCAGGATGCCCAGCAGCAGTAGGCTTTAGGACCCTGAGGCGGGCGGAACTAAGATACCAAACCTGGCGGTGGGGGGCACGGGGCCCCGTGGGCCGGGAGGCTGGACCAAGGAGCCCAGACACAGGTGGATCTGATTGGCCATCAGGCCCAAACAATCCTCACCAGAATCCAATCAAGCAATGACCCCAGGTAAACAATTCTC